>NC_142243.1:3178897-4378897 GCF_052056855.1 Sturnus vulgaris | reverse complement strand
TGGGGAGGGCCAGCTATGGGGTTTGTGTTCTCTCTCATGTTGTCACACACTCAGAGCTGTAAGACCTTCCTCTGAGCCATGCTGGATGAACATGGTGATGAGGGCAGGGAACAGGATTTGTGTTGTGGGGATGGGAAAAGAGGAAAAAGCAGAGCTCAGCTCATCCTCCTGCTCCAAGTCCTGTGAGGTCCAGGTTCAGGAGCTCAGGGTGGCCCTCAAGCCAAGGACAGGGCTCTGCCCAGACATGCCTGGGTGACCACAGAGAGCACTTCAGCCTCCTTGGAAAGAGCTGTTGCCTGGCAGCTAAAATTACGTAAAGCAGGCCTTGAAATAAGATGCTATTTCTGATCACGGTGGGCAATTAAACATTGGAACAGCTTATTAGGGAAGCTGGCAGGCTTGGCTTTACTTAATGTCTTTGAAATGAGATGGCTGAATGGCTGGGCTGTGCTCTCTGGGCTCAGCTCCTCAGGCTCTGTGGCCACGAGAGCTGCTCAGGTGCTGCACCTCCAGCAAGCTGCTCCTTCCCATGGGTTTGGCAATCAGGCAAACACATGGACTGGCCCTCCTGCTTCAGCCACCTCCACTGGTCAGAAAAGAGCCCCTCTCCATGCTACAAAATCATCAGGATGGATCTTGAAATGGTTTGAAGGGCTTTTTTAGACTTAAGTAGTGCTGGATCAAAGCCTGAGATGGGGCATTGGATGGGATGAACTGGGATTGTGCTCCTCTCCTCAGGGGCAGTGGCTCTGGAGATTAGAGGGGCTTCACTGGTTTAAGCAGTACAGGTTTTCCCCTGTTTTTTCCATGGATGGCTGCCAGGGACCACCACACCACAGCCACCTGACACCACAGGTGACTGGTGTTCTGTTCTTTGCTCGTGGGCTGGGATGCTGGGGATGCTGAGCCTGTTCAGGGTTAAAGTGAGTGAGGATATAAGAGCCTGGGATGAAGAGATGGTTTAGTGTTAATGATGGCCTCTCAAACTGTTAGTGCTCTACAGCCCAGGAGAGATCTGAATTCCCTATTCAGTAAATTCAAAGGATGCAGAAACCTGGATTCCCTTGCCAAGGAATTTCTCAGGCTCTGAAAGAGCAATAATCACTTTGCTCTGCCTGAGAAAAAGCTGACCAATGTTTCCTGGACCCAGGTCTTCTGTCTCTTGAACCCTGGAAATTTACCCCATCTCCAACCACCATCCCAGGCCTTAGAAGAAACAGACCTCTGGCTTAGTGTGACTTCTTATAACCTGTGCCTTCACCTCCTGGCCATTTCTGGCATCTTGGATTTAGTAGCTGATACTTGGTCATTTCCACAAAACCACTGAGGCTGTGAGTTTTATCTTTCAGCTCCCTGTGAGGATGGACTTTGCACTAATCCTCCAGTCCTCCCATTGTTCCTAACATAAAAGCAAAGAGCACAAGGAAATATCAGGTTGCTGGGAAATAACCACCTCCCCAGCTGCATTATCCCTCAATCTGTATCTCATCCCCCTCTCTGAATTCCTCAGAGGACGTCTGATTTAGAAGGGAAGGCATCTCATGGTTTATCTCCTCTGACTTTGACCAGTCCCTGCAGCTGCATTTCCACCTGCCATAAATTCCAGCTCAACACCTCTCTCCATCCAGGAAACACTGCACACACTCTTCATGATCCCCCTTATCCCCCTCTGTTTATCTCACTGCTGGTGGTGTTCCAGCAGCCTGATCTTTAAGCAGATGGTCTTGGGAGACTGATTTGTAAGAGCAGATTGTTTTTTCCCCAAACTGCTGCTATTTCTGAGTCCTCCCTCTAAAACTTTACCAGCTGACTGCTTGTCCTGGGAACGCTGGAGCTGCATTGTCCCAGCAAACTTCTCACAATGCAGGAACAACGCACCGACAATTAAATCAGAACTTTGACTTCAGCCACAGCTCCCCAGTCATGCGGTCTGAGTTTCCACATTAATCACGCTGGATGTGGACCCAGAGCTCAGCAGTGGCTGGCTCTGGAAAAGGCAGAGCCACTTGGCTGAAGGTGGGGCTGGCAGGCAGAGCCTTGGTGTCCTACAGAGAAGGTCAGAGCACCCACGCAGCTCTGGCTGAATTCTTTCCCAGCAAGTCCTTCTCCCCCAGCATGTCTTTGAAAGCAGGAGGCTCTTGCAGGCAGGCAGGATCTCTGCAGGCTGAGGGCAGCCCTAAATGACTCAAAGCTTTCCTAAGCAGAGGCTGAGCTGCAGGAAGCTCTCCCTGAGATCAGCCCCTGTGACCGATAACAAACTCTTGCTGTGCAAACCCCCCCTCTCTGAAGATCCATGAGAAAACAGGCACAAGAAGCTGTTAAAAACCTTCTGCATACAAGCCCCCTGCACCAGCACTGTGCTGGTGTGGTGCCAGGTGCGTTTTTGTCACGTAATACATTTCAGCTTGGTGCACAGCTACTTCAGAGGTATCCATTGCACCTCCAGCCTCTCTCCGTGGGGATTTTGAGTCAGCAACAGCACGGAGCCATCCCAAGGGAAAGGTGAGCAGGTAGCTTGCCAATTCATCAGGAACAAATCTCTCCTTTCTTTTAGTTCTTTCTCCTCTGGTGAAAGGGAGAGATTCCTGGCTCGGGACCAGCACTGCATCCAAAGGCAGTTCTTCATGCAGGAGATGCACACAGAAGGAAAGCAAAGCCATTTTAATTCCTCTTCCTGGTTTCCAGGGAAGTGGTTCAGGTTCTAACTAACTTCTAATCACTCACCACCTCCACGAAAAAAGTTACCATCCTCTCCCACATCAGCATTTTAACGAAGCATTATTTAACTCCATGGCTGCAGGTTAAATAAAACCCGAGCTGAGACATCAGGGAGGAGAGAAAGGGTGTTTGTTCACCTGTGCAAGAGCATCCTGGGGAGCACCTGCTCTTCAAAAGGTTACAGGGAGGAGAAATACTGAAAAAAATAAAAAAGCATTTTCCCAGCTGAAACTGAGGAAAAGGCCAGAGCTTCCTATGCAGAGGCTGGAGGAAGGGGAGGAGAGGGGGTGAGAGGCTGGGATTTCTCCACCTTCTCTTGGGTGTCTCACTTTCAGCTGTACCAGTCTGAGGAGGCTTCCCCTGCCTGGTTCCCCTCATCCTGGTTTTTCTCTAGGGCAGATCCAGTGAATCTTGGACAGGAGAGATTTGCTGTTCCTTGGCCTAACAGGAAATCCCCTGGCTGGGGAGCCCAGCTTGCCACACTTCCCTCTTGCTCTCCCAGAGTGTTGGGGCTCAGTGCCATCCACTCTGCCCCAAGATTCTGCCAGCATGAACTGAGAGAAATACCAGCAATAAAACCTCCTTTAAACCCAAGTGCCAGAGCCCACCTGGCCCATCCTTCTCAAAAAACAAGTCTAAGAGTTAGGATTTTTGCTTCTGTACGTAAGTTTTATATTTAATGTAAGAATTCACACATGTGTATGTGTGCAAGGCAAAGAGCAGCTTTTGCCTGGTGCACAGTTTAATGAATGCAGCTCAATAATCATTTGCCCTCAGGACCTTTTTTTGGTGGTGATGGAGCAGGGGAGATGCTCTGTCTCCACTCAGACCAGATGGAGAACTGGTTCCAGAGCATTGGCTTCCCAGTGGACAGTGGCAAGATTAATATTAACTACCAAAAAGAAGGGACTGTTTCAGTTTTGTCCCAGTTCAGAGCTGCAAGCATGACATCAAGCTTGGGAAGAGAAACCTAGGACTTATATTTAAAAAAAAAAACAAACCCCCAAAACAAACAAAAAAACCCCATGAAAAAAACCAAACAGACAAACAAACAAAAAAACACACCAAAAAACCCCCAAAAAACCCAAAAACCAAACCAAAAAAATCCTAAAAACAAGCAACCAAAAAAATCCTAAAAACAAGCAAAAAACCACCCCCCCCCTTAAAAAAACGCAACCAAACAAAAAAAAAAAAATCCCCAAACCCAAACAGGTTTCCATTTTGGATTGCAAATGAAAAGCCCTGGAGCTGTGCAGGTGCTCTGTGGGTCACTCTGCACTTCCATCTCTGGCCCAGTGAGATGTAAAAGGTTTATTCAGGGGGAAGTTTTGCTTCTCAAGAAGCAAAGGGAAGCTCATCCCTTGTGAGTGTTGGCTGACACAACTCGAATGAAAAACCTGTGTCAAAACAAAAGGGGGGCAATTAACCCAGCCCAAGCTCCCACTGGGCTGAGTGCTGAGCCAGGCTGTGAGTTGTCTTTTCTGAGCCTTAAGGCCTTGCAAACAGAACCAGCCCTCCCCAGGATCTCCTGGCAGTGGAACACCAGCACCACACACCTTTCTGGCAGCAGTCACCCAGAGCAGTGTCACCCTCCAGGCTCGTGCTCACACCACACCCGTGGAGTTTTTGTCACTGTGTCACCCAGCCCTTCCAACCCCTGGGGGCTGTCAGGCTGCTCTTGGCTCTCCTGGCACTTTGGAGGGGCCCACTCAGCTTCTCTGGGCAGAAATGAAAGCAGAGAGAGCAGCACGTCACCTGTAGAAAGCCAGGTGAATAAAACATCCCTGAAAACACTGAAAAATCAGCTTTGGACAGTCACTCATCCTGGACAGGCTTTTTCAACTGCAGCTGCCAATGGGAGCTTTGTCTGAGCACCAGGAATGGAACCAGGCATCTGAAAGACTAGGATGGGTGGGATAGCAATAAAGGACAGTAATTCAGGTTCTAGCACACTCCCAAAGGAAAGATGGGTGCCCAGATAGTCTCTCTAACCCAAAAAAAGACCATGATTTCCAGCACTGCCTGTTTCCTACCCTGTGCAGCTGTTTCTGTAAGAGCAGTTTTAAATAAAGGGCCAGGCACAAACCTCTCCTTTCATCCCAGGACATGGCAACAGGACATTTTTAGGTAGAAGAGGTTGACTGCTCTGAATAGCTCCTTCCACAGGAACTGCCCAGGATGGAGCCCAACCATGCAATTTAACATCCCCCACGTGTCAAACCCTTGACGTGGATATAAGGTAATAACAAGTTCCACTGTTACTGTACCCAGCAGTGCCTCAGATAAGCCTGGGGAGGCTCAGATAAAGAGATAACAAATGAGAGGGTTTCTGTTACAAGCAGAGATCCTTGGAAATCAAGGTAACTGTACTGGATGCACATCAACTGATGCCTGGACTTTTCAGAATGAAAGATGCCAAAGACTTTAAGTGACAATATTCACCCCTTTCTGCATGCCTTTCACATCCAGAATAGGTGGAAATACAGTAGAAATGTACAATCATCCAGGATAAACTATAATTAGACCTATTTCCAGGGTTGTATTATGTAGACAGAGAGCTCATAAGAGGAGAGGTTTTAAATGAGTTGTGGGAGAGTGTTTCCCCTTGAGACTGAAGGATCTGTTCCTCTGAGGGGACAACAGAAGCTGAAGAATATATGTGAAAAAATATATGTGAAATAATACATGTGAATAAACAAAGAGATATTTTGGGTGTGGTGTGGCCACGCTGAGTCCTTCCTCCGATGGACATTTCACACATGGAAAGCCCAACCTGTGGCTTATGTCAGTCCAGTGAGAATCTCAGAAGGCTGACACAAAAATGTGATGAAGGAGGGACCTTGAGGAGGGTCAGTGGTGGCACAAGTGTTCCCAGGAGTGACAAAAATGCAGGTTTTTGTTGGGGAGGTTGCACCAAGGCTTTGGCTGTGCTCTGAGCTCCCTTCACTGCACTGAGCATTTCAGGACTCTGCTTCCAAGTGGATCACCACGTATTTAACTCTGTGGGAACTGAGGGAAGTCTTCTGGCCCAGCAGGATGTGCCCAGCACAGAGCAGAGCCCCAGCACAGACAGAGCAGAGCCCCAGCACATTTCCAAGCATGGCCAAGGTGTCCAAGCCAGCCTCCTCCTCAGCTGGGGATGGATCACCACAGGATGGGTGCTCCATAGCAGAAAAGATAAAACTTCCATGCTCAAAGCCCAGAAAAACCTGCACAGCTCCATGGCAAAGACCAGGAGATGCTGTGAACATCCTCAGCATCCCTGGCCGTGCAAGAGCAGGGATTTATTGACTCAACCCAAGCAGGAGCCCCAAGATACAGGAGAAAGCAGGAGATCAGGGTGACACTGCTGGTAGCCATGGCACAAAACCTTTGCTCCCAGCTGGGGGACCTTGGCAACTGCTGCCTCAAAGTCCTGCCTGGGAAAAAAACATCATGAGACCTTCTTGTCTGGCAGTGAGAAGAGAGCTGGAGGAGGATAAAGGCATCCTGTTTGTGCAGGGAGGAGGAGGAGGAGGGGAGGCTCACCTGGCTGTGCCAGGAAGAAGGTAGGGAAGGCGGTTATAGGGTTTTTTTCTGATCTGCCCGTCCTTGCATTGCCTTCCACCTGGCATCCCTGGGGAGCGGTAAAACCCCGGGAAGAGGAAAGCCGGTGCCCTGTGACTGTGTAATCTCTACTTTGCAGACTCTAATCAGCCCATTTAGCTGCGGTGTGTAAAAAGCACCTGGATGATTCACCATCTAAGTGCTGCTCTGGCGGGGCCAGTTTGCTTCAGCTGCTGTAACACTTGTTTACATCTGCGCTAGGGCAGCCTTGAATAAGCGTGAACCTCCCACAGATGCTAATTCATATCAGCTCTCCTTTGTGTTAAATATTTATGTTCCTAATAGGCACGCCTAAGAAAAATACTGGCAAGTGAGCCTGCAGCTCAACTCCATTACAACTCAATTTCACCTCAGTGCAAGTCGCATCTCAAAGGAGCAGGATGAGAAAACATTCTATTTACAGAGCACAGCAGCTCGGCCATTAGCAATCTGTCGATCAGATGACAATAAAACCCATCGGTGAGAACTTCCAAAGAACTTTCTGTGGCCGTCTGGACCCATAACTGCGCCCCAAAGGCAGGCGAGCTTTCTGCAAATCCCCACGGCAGCAGAACATAAAACAATCCAGGCCCAAATAAAACGCGGTGAATGGGTCGCTGCAGGAAATCAAAGCCAGTCTGTGCAGAGAGCTAAAGGAAAAGATGTGCCCTCGGAGCTGATAGGGAGCCCGGGCGGGGTCTCGGCGAGCTCAGAGCTGCTTGTTCCAGCCCCAAACGATGTAAATCGGGGTGGGCTCCTTTCAGTACGCACATCCTGGCTTCTAACACTTGTAACAGCAGAGGACTTTCTTTTCTTTTTAAAGTATGAAGCATATTGATTTTTTGTTTGTTTCTTACTATCCCACATAACAAAAATCACTAAACAGTTTGGCCTTATTAAGACTGGCAGGGATGCAGGGGTTGCTTACCTTGCTGCAAAGTGTGCTCGCAGGTGTCCCTTCTCCACCAAGCCCAGCGCCTTCTCCTCCTCTTCGCCGAGTTTCAAGGCACTTTTGTTCACTGTTCTGCTACCTTGTCAGCTCGGGAACAGCACAGTTCGGTAACTCAATCCTCTACTTAACCGCGGAGACACTCCTACCCGGAGATCACACCCATTCCCAGGCTCACGGAGGGACAAAGAGGGAGCCGGTCCGGGAGAGTTCCAACCAACTCTGTTTGCATCAAATATCCCCCACTCTGAATTCACTGAATAGTGATTAAGTGCTGCTTTCATTAAAAACCTGTTTTGTCCAGGTTTAGGAGGGCACCGGAGGGATTTTCTTTTTTTATATACAAAGCAAGGTGCTGTGCTATTCAGTGCTGCGTTAACTCTTGGGGCCAAAGAATTCCAGCTCCAGTCGCTGGCTCTGACTGTCTCGAATTTTGGCAAAGCTGTTCCAAGGGGAAAAGTGCTCGGGGAAGATCCCTGCTGGCCGAGCTGAGTGTCCCTGTGCTCACAAGGAGCCCAGGGCGATGGGGAGCAGGGGTGAGGATTAGTGACTCGGGAATGGGGATGTAACAGAGCATTGGAGTGTTTAACTGGGCTTCCCTCCCAGGAGAGGATAATGATGAACCAGACAGTCCCAGCAGTGTTTGCCGAGCCACCTGCAGCAGCAGAAAGCTGAGTGTGTGGACACTTGTAGCTTATTGCTGAGAAAAAATTACCACTGAAGGCTGCCTGATGTCACCGGCTGGGGTGACCTGAGGAAAAGCCATCTCCTGGCATTCCCAGCTGTTCCTGCCTGCCATGTGCATGGTGCTGCTCTCTGCTGATGGAGGGAACATCTCTGTCCAGAGAAGGCACCATGTGGTACCTTGTCATCAGCCACCAGTTCTGCTTTTGGGGGACCCAGGGCTGTGTCCAGCTGTGTTCTGCACATCTCTGAGGATGGAGATTTTGGGGAATACAGGGCTGTGTCCAGCTGTGTTCTGCACATCTCTGAGGATGGAGACTTTTGGGGGACCCAGGGCTGTGTCCAGCTGTGTTCTGCACATCTCTGAGGATGGAGACTTTTGGGGGACCCAGGGCTGTGTCCAGCTGTGTTCTGTACATCTCTGAGGATGGAGATTTTGGGGAATACAGGGCTGTGTCCAGCTGTGTTCTGCACATCTCTGAGGATGGAGACTACACACAGCCTCTCGGGACTGGAAACTATCCAAGGCCTTCCCTTCGGATACATTTTTCTCTTGTCACTTCCTTAATTTTCTAGATTAACCCCCACAATCTGAAAATGAGCATTAATCAGCTCACCAGATAAACCAGGTGGCTGGATAGGTTTAAACCACAGTTCCCACAGGTCTCATCCACTGACCATTCTTAGACCTCAGGGACCTGTAATGGGAAGAGTGCCCAAAATACCAGTGACGCTGCCTGCAGACCGGTGTGCCACTAACCACAGAGAGCTGCAAACCAGGGCGTGGGCTGGACCTGCTTGTTCAGCCTGGGTGTGCCCATTTCTGAGAGGATCACTGCAGAGAGCTCAGTTTCACGGTTTAAGATGCAGAACCAACTCCTAGCAAGTGATTTCTCCCTTATTGTCTGCAGGCTACAGCTCATAAACCCATAACAGCCTTCACCTTTCATTTTTTATTACTTTCATTTCATTCTTTCATTTCACTATGGTGAGAGTGTCCGTCTGTTGCAGGGTACAGAGGAACAATGTTTTGTGTTTCCTCCAGTCCACAGAGGATGGGGACCTGCCACAGGGTCTGTTTTTACCTTTGGAGTCCCCCCCAAGCAGTGAGGATCACACACCAGCAGATCTGGTGGGAGGCATTGGAAGGTGGGGTGAAAACACCTGGAATTTTGGAGGATCAGCACCAAATCATGTTGTGTTCCCGTTCCCCTTTTGCCACATGGACTCATTATCCCCAGAATCAAGGATTCAATTAATAGTTGTGTTTCCAGGTGATTTTTGGTGCTGATGTAAATCAAGCCACTTCCATGGCTGTGGCTACACAAATTTGAGCTTTGGAATGGAGCCTGTCATTCCTATACCCACTGCTTTGCTAATGCACTTCAGGCTCACACACAGGTGATGCCTGAGCTGCCTGCCCTCTCCTCCTCTCCATTAGTGCCACAGTGAAAAAGCAGTAAATTATCCTGTTGAGCTTTTAAGGAGCCCAACTCTGCAGAAATATGTGTAAAGCAGTTTAGAACAGTCAATGCCAAGGGAAAGGAAGATCTTCATCATAAAACATGGGCTCATTTAGTGCTGAGCTGTAGGCGGTTTTGCTTCCTGCTAATTCTGGTCATGCCATGGGGTTATAGAGCAGAAAACATTATTTCTGAGCAGTTTAACTCGGTGGTGGAAAACAGCATAGCCTGACTTTCAGAACTGAAACGTGATCTGAGATGTCCCTGTCCAGCTGTGCTTCCCATGTGCACAAATTGCTGCACTCGTGTCCTGGTCCTAAGCCTTGCCCTGGTATTCCCAGAGCTCAGAGACCATGTGGTTTGATATTTTTTTTCGTGCATGCAGGTGGCAGATGAGGCTGTTTTCAGTGTCCCAGTGCAAGCCCAAGACACTGAAAGCATTGTCACAGGTCCACACTGGGGTAAATCAGAAGCTGCTGGGAGGAAGAGTGCAGAACTGCAAACTCAGGGTTTGGCAGCAGAATGGCCCAACATCTGCCTCAGCCTGGAGCATCCCACGTGCCTGTGGACAAGGTTGACATTGTGCATGGGGAAACAGGCTCTGCCAAGGATGTGTTTGCAAAATGACACGTTCCAAAGGTATTTCCACCCTGCTTTTGGGTATGCAGCTCTGGGAGGAAGAGGGAAGGGCCAAGCCCTGCAGATGAGATAACACAGCAGGGGCCTCATGCCTTGGAAAAGCAAGGGAAGGAGTTAAAAAAACCTCACAAGCTGCTAAAAAAACCCAGTGCTTCACCCATCAGTCTGAGGTTAAAGATCCTGGCCTGTTATAGGGAAAGCACTGCATGAATTTCTGAGAAGCTTTCAGGAGAGCTTTCCTTGACCCACAACCCAAGCAAGTGACATTTCACTGCACATCCCTCACGTAGCCTGGCTCAGACACTTCTCTGCCCTACAGAATTGGGATGTCCAAATGAAAATCTGCAGAGTGCCTCTTACAGGTGTAACTACTGATCTGCTAGAGGAGGATTGGGTTATAACCCACTGCTCCCTCACCTCCTGTGCTCCTGGGTGTGGGGGAAGAGTTAAGAAGGCAATACAAATGCTTGTGTGCTAACTGCAAGATCATTTGTCAGATGAGACCTTATCACTCCCTACAACTCCCTAATAGGAGCTGGGGGTTGGTCTCTTCTTCCAGGTAACAAAATGAAAGAGGACATTGTTCCAAGTTGTGCCAAAGGAGTTTTAGCTTGGACATTAGGAAAAAAAATTCTTCACCACAAGGGTTACCAGGCATTGAAACAGACTGATCAGGGAAGTGGTGGAGTCATTATCCCCGAAGGGATTTAAAAGATAGAGATATGACACTTGGGGAGAGGGTTTAGTGTGGCCTTGGCAGTTCTGGGTTTAGAGTTGGTCTTGATCTTATGGCTCTTTTCCAACCCAAATGATTCTGTGATCCTGTTCTAGAGCTCTGTGTGCAGCAGCTGACAGGGCAGCCCAGAGCAGCCCATGACAGGCACCAGGTGCTGGTTTAATGGTTAACAGCAGCAGATGGGAATACCTTGGGACAGGAGAAAGTGCCTGGGCGTTCAGGTGAGGAGCATGGCTGTGCTGTCACACACCTCTCGAGCCACAGGGAGTGATTGCATCCTGCTCTGGTCACCTCCTGTCAGTCAGTGGCTCCTGCACACAGAGAACCCTCAATCCTCCTAAGGAGCCCTCCCAGCAGAGCTCTGGGCATTGCTGTGCATTGGGAACTGCAGACCCTGGGGAGGCAGGGACAGGACAGGACTGTTCTGAAGAACGGGCAAGGGCACGAGGGTAAATGCTGATTTGGGGCAGGACTAGCTTTTGGAAAGCTCTGGAGATGCAGTTCAGCCTTCCAGAGCCAGCAGCTCACAGCACATTCAGATAGGAACAGTCTCTGACATGGAGCAAACCCTTAGCTGTTGCTCCAATTTATTACTTGCCATGTTAATGCAAAATCCATTTTAAGCCATCCGTGTTGGGCTCTGGACTGGAGAGATGGGGCTCATGTGTCCTCAGGCTTACGGGCAAAAGTACCCCCTGAGAGAGAGACAAAGGTGGTGATTTCTTGCAGCACTGACAGCAAGGTCTGACAGAGCTTCTGGTCCGTCTGGAAGTCTCTTCTACATCCCAAAATGTCTATAACCCATCCTGGAAGGTGGGATGCACAACTCTAAGTCTCTGCTGTCCAGGAGAAATACCTCAGTGAATATAACTACCACAATCCTGATGGAATGGCTGTGTCATTTCCCTTGGTCTGTCCATGTGAGCTCTGCATGGAGGTTTTGCAGAGGGACGTACAGCAGCGTGTTCTCCAAAATTCCATTTGGGACAATTACATTCTCCCAGTCTTGGGGGAGGAGCTTTACTGCAGACTTCTGCCGGTGAACAACTCCTGTCTTGGGGCAAAAGAGCTGCCCTCCCCTTCCAGGAGGTTAACCTGCAGGAGGTGACAGGAGGGGCAGCCCCTGCCTGTGTGCACTGAGGGCGTGGGCTCCTCTGTGCCCCTCCTGTTTAATCTCACCCGCCGCTGCCAAGGATCAGCAGGTGCACTGAGGAAACAGGATGGCCCAGGTGGGACTGTGACGTGGCAGTCCTGGCTGCCTTCCAGCCAGGGGAGGAATGCAGCACAGGCATCCAGGCCAGATCTGGATGTGTTCAGACCGTTGTTTTATCTGGGGAAACTTCCAGAAGCACCCAAATCCCCCAGACCCATCAGCCCCTTGTTCCTGTTAAACCCTGCTCCTAATGCTGATGGGCACAAGGTGTTCTTTGGGTTATCTCACTGTCTGCAAAGATGGATGAGGTTTGGGCTAAGAAAAACTTAGGTTTGCTACTGCAGAAAATGAGCCTGCTTTTCCAGAATGCCAAGAAGCTTTAGGGAAGTGCTTGGTGGCAGTGAAGACAGCAGGAGCTGACCCTTTAGGGAAGGAGATGGGGTCTGACAGGACGAGTTTCATGGCAGTTTCACAGAGTAACCATGGGGGAACAATGTGCAGGAAAACAAAGCTGTGCTGTTCCTGTTCCTGAGCGTTTTTCTCAGTTGTGTACAAGCCACAACTGCCTGAGCCATTTGGACTATCAGCTGCTGATTCTTGATATTAAATTACAATCTTCTAGAGACCTTAAAGTCCTGATTCAGGACTTAATCCCAGGTAAGGCATTGTGAGAGCCTTGCACTGAGATGTTTTCCTGCCTCATGTCTGTTTTAAGAAGGTAGCAGGGATTACTGCTTGCCCTGATAGGGATGATGGCAGGGAGGGAGCACACAGAAGTTTTCCAACCAGGACCACTGGCAGGAGCTGGGTGATAAAGGCAAAAACAACCCCAGATCACCCAAACACGAGCCTGGCAACTTGATAATGGTGCCCAACCTCCTCCTGATCATCCTGTCACCACCCTGTCCCTCAGCCACAGAATCATTAAGGCTGGAAAAGACCTCTCAGATCACTGAGTCCGTCCATTCACCCAGCACTGCCAGGCCCTCCACTAAACCCTGCCTTTGGTTTTAGTCCTAGACCCTGTCCTTGCCACATCTACGTGGTTCTGAGCACTTCCAGGGATGGTGATCCCATCACTTCCCTGGGCAGCCTGTGCCAATGCCTGACTGCCCTTTCAGCCACAGTACAGATCAGATATTTCCCTTAGAGCAACGTGTACACCTTGAAGAGAGAGACAGTGAGAGAGAGGAAGAAAAAAAGCAGAGTGGATCAGCAAAAACAAACACCCCTGCAAAGAGAAGTTTTGCAAATATCTGTATGGATAGTTTAGGAGTTTCACAAAACCTCAGGGGCTCCCTCACAGCCCTAATGAAAACCTTATGAAACTCAGCAAATTCCAGCACACTTTGGTCAGGGTCATCAAGCAGAGCCTCTGCCATTTCCAGTGTCAGCTGAATCCAGCAGAAAGGAGACATTTCACAGGCAGGGGAGGCTCATCCCCAGTGCTGGTTAATGGGTGTGTGAGCCTGACAAAGGTCATCCCATGGCATCCTGTGGAGGAGGAAATCACTTGTGCTGTGGCAGTGACAACCCTTGAGGTTCAGGTTCCTTGGGTCTGTCCTGTCATGGGAATCACACCACGAGCAAGCAAGATGAGGATTAATACCTTGTTCTAACATGGGAGCTGGGGCAAACAAGGTTATTTATACCTTTTGGACAAGATTACATGGGATGTCCATGCAGGAACCAGAAAGTTGGCTCAGTTTCCCCACAGCTCACCCCCACCCTGTAGGAGAGGTAGCCTGGGTTTCTCCCCAGCAAGGTACAAGGCTGCTCCTTTAGCACTCAGTAATCCAACTGGGTTTTAATCCCAATGGTTTTACTGTGGGTCAGGATCACTGAGGTAGCTGTGGAACATATTGGCTTTACTGGTGAAGGCAGCTGGAGCTCTCACCCTCACTGTTTATTTCCTTTTTTCCTCATTTCCTTTTTTCCTCAGGCAGACCAGAGGTTTTCACAACTGTGGGAAATCTGGTTGCTCCTGTTGGTGACCATACCCGAGTGCCCACAAAATAACTCCACCCTCCCTTGCAAACTTAATTTTTAACCTGTCTCATTTCAGTGACCAGGCTGCACGTGTGAGTACAGAGAGTCACCACGGGGTTGTGTATGGGATGGGGATGAAATCCTGAATCCTTGCCTTTGCCAGGGTTCTCCAGCCTCTCCCATGAAGTTGTTAAGGTCACAGACACTGCCAGACTGTGGTGCCAATCTGGAGAGTATAGAGGATGTCCTTTTCCTGTGTCAGGTGGGGATTATGCCCTGGAAGAGAATCTGGATTTTCCTTAGGGACTTTTGAGTTTGTTCCCCAAAACAGAGCAGAGATTTCCGCAGGGTGGGTAGTCTGGCAGCTGAGTTGAGTTCATCCCTCCTGTTCACATCTGCTAAACAGAGCCCACGAATTCAGCTCTGAGGAGCTGCAGGAGTGTGAGGACAAGCCCTGCAAGCCCCTGAGCCCGGGGAGGTGAAGCAGAGCCGAGGCTGTGCCTGCACGGCCAGGGGACAGCGGGTGGCCAGGGCTGGGACTGCCCAGGCACAGCCTTTGTCTGCAGGAATGCAGCCCTGCCTGTGCCAACCAGGAAGGAGCAGCAAAAATCCACCACCCCTAAAGGCTGGGGAAATGCCACCCTCCTGCAGTCACCCCTCCCTGCTTTGTGCAGTCCCCAAAGGGTGTGGTCACCGTGCCTGATGTCCTTCCTTAGCCCATTACCCCCCATGTCAGGTGTGGGTCACTCAGGAGCTCTGCCACCTCTGCTGACAGCACCAGAGGGGTGATGATCCCCATCACAGCCCGGGTTCAGCTGCTGGATGAGCAGCAGGCACTCCACTGGTGCTGTGCACACTCCCCTGTGCACGTCTGCCCATCATCTCCACCTCCTTCTTGCACATCAGCTCAGGAATCACCAATTGGGTGAGCTGGAGCGAGCTGGATTCACTGGGACCCACAGAACTTCTCAAAAATGGGAGATGGAATAGTTAAGCCTGGAAAAGACTTCTAAGATCATTGAGTCCAACCATTAACCCAGCACTGCCATGTTTACCCCCAAAGCATACCCCCAAGATAAAGTGCAAGTCTGATTTGTATTATTACAGCTTTTCAATGAGTGGAGAATTCAAGCAGCCATTTTTTAGGGAATGTCACAGTCTGTAGACTTCAGCTGCCTTATCAGAAGTGATCTCCATGGAGTCCAAGGCAGAGCTGAACCCCAGCTCCTATATCCCCTGTCCCCTCTGGGCCACATCTCCTGCTGTGCTGGATGTGAAGGTAAAATCCCTGCCACAGTCTTGGGTGCCAACAAGGAATGGTGTCCCCCAGTCACCCCCAACCTGTGCATGACAGGCTGCTGAGGAGCAGAGCTGCTGCCTGAAACCATCTAATTTTCATTGACACACCCAGTGCTTCCCAGGAACCTTTTGGGGTTATTTCATGAGAACAACTGGAATATTCACGCTGACATGGCTCAGCACTGGCTCAGAGCTCAGCTGAGCCAAGAGCCTTTTCCCAGGAAGTTCTGGTTACTGCCTTTGAGCACCAAACAAGGAGCTCACGTTACTTCCCTGTGGGGTGGAATTCCTAATACAAGTGAGAGGTTGTTCTTGGGGCATCCCTGTGTCATGCCCCAACAGGAACTGTCTCTCCTGTCTCCTTCCTACTTTTCCAGGCTCTTCTGAGCAGCAGCACTCACTCAAAGAGCTCGTCCTGCAAAGGGCAGTGTTATCTCACTGATTTCTGGCACGAGGGGAAAGTTGCAGAACTTGCCTCCCTTTACACCCAGGGCTTGGCTGGTTTGGATTAAACCCAGCAGAGTGGATGGGCACCAGCTCAGTCTGTGGGCACCAACACAACACAACACTCCAGGCAATCTCCTTGCTCATCAAAACCCCCTGGGGACAGGCGGGGATGGCACCAGTGACAGCACCACACATCAATGTGGTGGCATCAAAGTGCCCTGGCACTGGGCACTCCCAAGTGCCTGCTTGGGTTTGCCTCGCCTGCAGACACGGGCATCACTCCCTTTGCAAACAGGGACGAGGAGGAGGAGGAGGAGGAGGAGGAGGAGGAGGAGGAGGCGGAGGAAGGTGACACCAGCCTGGGGAGGAGGGAAAGGCAGGGCGCTCCCACCTGAGCAGGAGTCCTGGCCCTCGAGGCAGATCTGCTGCACCCACTCTTGGGTTTAGGATGTTTTCTCTCCCCAGCAAGGATCTGGATGAGGCTGAGGATCAGAAAGAGAGTGGGACTCGACTCTTTGCTCAAAGATTTACTGGGAGGACTCTTCCAGAGCACATTCCTTCCACACAGAAATCCAACTCCAGAAGAGGATTTTGGGAGAGGCCCCCAAACGATGCCTCCAGGGTTGCATTCCTGTGCTGGTGGATGAATCATTTTCCAGTCCCACAAGGAAAGAGCCCATCTCTGATGCACTGAAGGCCAGGAACCAGTTGAGGGAGGGGATTGGAACAGGCTGGACTGGTTTCCAAGCTTCAGGCAGCTGAGTGAAGGGAAGGAGAGCAGTTAGCACTGAGCACGGTGTGTGTTTGCACAGCTCTGCTGCAGCCTTTGCTTCCTCTTGGGAACTGCAGGGATTGGGGGAACTCAGGGGACACAGGGACTGGGGAACTCAGGGATTGGGGAACTGCAGGGGACACAGGGATTGGGGAACTCAGGGATTGGGGAACTGCAGGGGACACAGGGATTGGGGAACTGCAGGGGACACAGGGATTGGGGAACTCAGGGATTGGGGAACTCAGGGAACACAGGGATTGGGGAACTGCAGGGGACACAGGGACTGGGGAACTCAGGGATTGGGGACCTCTGGGGACACAGGGACTGGGGAACTCAGGGGACACAGGGGTGCTGCTCAGATAACCTGCCCAGGGAGCAAAGGACCTGACATTTCTAAAGGACCACACTTTACAATACAGGAACTTTGTGGTCTGAACAACTGAAAAATCAGAATTTTCTCGGGAACATTTTTGCACTTTACACAGAAAATGGCGATTATTCAATAAAAGCCCACGCCCCAGCTCTCAGCCATTTCAGCCAAAATCCAAACCACTTCAAATCTCCAGTGACGCAGGCTTGAAGTTATTTCCTTACATCCCCTTCCTTCTCTCCTAAATCAGCCTTCCCAGCTGGATTACACTTCCCAAAGTCTCTCACCCTCTTCACTGGGGTGCTTTGCCCCTCACACTCCTTGAAAGCAGAGCAGCAGCAGGTAAATCCTTCCTGGCTGCTGGGAGTTTCCACAACATTTGCTTTTGAAGATGAGTCCAAATGCATTTGTGCCGGAAAATTCCAGCTGCAGATGTTCTCGTGGTCCCAGGGATGCAGGGGTGGCCAGAAGCCTCACCTGCAGCACAGTGACAGTGACAGTGACAGGGTGTGTGCTTGTCCACATCAGGGGTGTCCCCACTTAGACAAGGGAAATGGGAAGTGTGAAGGATTCTGAAGAGGACACACAGCTCCTGCCCTGCCATGTCTGGGCTCTGCAGAGCTGTGTGCTGGGTTTATTTTTCAATATCTTCACTAAAAGGAACTCAGAGATGCTACAGGTATCCTGCTTTGGCATTCTTATTGGAGAGAGAAGTGACAAGAGGTGGGGAGAGGTGGGGAAGAGGTGGAAGCAAAGTGAAAAGAAATGAGTGAGAAGAGAAGAGAAGAGAAGAGAAGAGAAGAGAAGAGAAGAGAAGAGAAGAGAAGAGAAGAGAAGAGAAGAGAAGAGAAGAGAAGAGAAGAGAAGAGAAGAGATTTCCAGTTGGAAAGGATCTACATGTCCCCTTGCAGCAAGGATGAAGCTGTATGGTTGTCCTTACACATTGCTGAAATCTCGTTTTTGTGTTGGGAATTAATGCTTTTTGATGTGACACAATCAAACATCCTACTGAAAGCCAGGCATTTATCCTGGTAATAACTTCCTCCCTCTTCTAGAATCCTAGGGTGGTTTGGGTTGGAAGGGACCTTAAAGATTATCTAGTTGCAACCCCTACCATGGGCAGGGACACCAGAGGAGAGCAGAACCTCTCTTTGTGATGTTTTTCTCCCACTGTGCTTCCCACACTCTGTTCTGTGTTACCTCTAGCCCACTTTATCTCTGATTTCTGCCCTGGGGCCCACTGGCACTGACCACAGCTCTGATCGAAGCCTCTCTGGCATCCAGCAGAGCACCAGCACTTATTTCCCAGTTTTTCTATAACTCCCCTTTTGAAAATCCCCATTCCTCGAATGAGATGGACATTTTTTTGGCAATGGTTTGTTGTTTTAAACTTGTGGTTGTTTTTCCTTCTGAAGCACAGCACAGGTGATCCAGCCAGACCTTGTCATTCATTGCACAGGATCATTCAATCTTTAAATTTGGAAAAGACCTCTGTGATCCATGAGTCCAGTCTTTAACCCAGCCCTGCCAAGCCCACCACTAAACCCTGTGCCCAGGTGCCACATCTACATTTTTTTGAACACTTCCAGGGATGGTGACTCCACCACTGCCCTGGGCAGCCTGTTCCAATGCCTGGCCACCCTTGTGGTGAAGACACAGCCTGGGGACATTCCCTCTTGCCCTATGGCTTGTTACAAGGGAGAAAAGGACTCCCATTTCATTAACACCTCCTTTTATCTCCCTGCTCTCTGTTCCTGTGTTTGATCCGCTTGGGTTTGTCACTCAAGGAGCTCTCCCTGCTCGCATCTCTGATTTCAATTACTCCCAGGGAAAACTCTTCTGCTCCTCATGGAGTTTCAGCTGCAGATTGTTTCTCCATGGCTTCAGAGACCCATCCCTGACAGGCCTCCCTGGTTTGGCTGGGGGAGCATCACTCAGGTGTGGCTGTATCCACAGATCCGCTGACAAACGATGTGATTTTGCACGGAGCTTCCCTAGAACAGCAGCAGTGTTTAACATAGTGCCTTGCTTTCATCTCCCTGCAGCTCCACAGCTCAGTTCACACAAGGCAGTAACCAAATCCTGGCAGGAAAGGGCTCTCCCTGGGGAAACAGCTTCGAGAAATGATGCTTGGAAAGCCCCTCCAAGCCCACTGAGCTTAAGAGGCTGAGCTTGAGACAGAAGGGTTTAGTTCTTTGCAGGGGGCTTTGAGCATGACTAAAGCATTTTTCCCCCAGATTTTCTGTAAGCAGCACTTCTGCTCAGGCTGGGGGAGCTGAAGGATGAGCAAAGCTGTGTTACAAACCTCTGGAGCAGCTAACAGCAAGGGAAACACTGACCTCAACCTGTTTAGGGGGAGATGTGTTGGAGCTGGATGAGCTTTAAGGTCCCTTCCAGCCCAAACCATTCCATGATTCTATCAATGACTTCGTGGCCATTCCCACCTTGGGCTGACCTGGGATGAGAGAGGCTTCTCCCACCACCCCTTTCCCCCAGCAAACCTGATGTTATTTTCCCCACTCCTGAACGTTTCCCAGCTCAGGCAGCCAAGGTTTGATGCAGTGCTTTGATGCTGCTGCCTCGGCTGCAGATCTGAGGGCAGCTCCAGTACCTGACAGCTTGTGCTCCCCATCCTCCCTCCTCCCTCAGCCTGGTACAGTCATTCTCCCCTCCCACCTTGCACTGTGCAATTTTAAATAGAGCATCAGGATAAGCTCTGAACATGCAGGAAAACAGGGCTGAAAACACAATTTACAGACCCGGACTGGGACCATTTAGAATTCAGCCTCTCTCTCCCCTTCCCTTCCTTGAACAGTGGTTTAGGCTACCTGCAAGCTAAAATTGAATGTTCAGAGGCCACATAGAGCTCACTGGTACAGTAGCAGCCTCAGTTTTTCCATCTCTGTGTTTCTTTCATTACAGCAGTGCAGCTTTTTTATAACAGCCTCAAGGCTGTTGGTTGATAAAAGCAGTAAAGCTGTAGTTGCTGCTCATTTAAAGAAAAAAAAAAAGGAAATAAAATAATAATCACAGAATTGTTATGAATTTTGAAAATGCTGTTGAGAAAATGACTTTTTTTTTTCATTGTTCCAGAGCTGCCATAGAGTAGGAGAGAGGAGCAGAAAATTTGTAGGAATTGACAATGTTGAGGTTTGTTTTGATAAGATATTAGCATTTAAAAAGGCAACTCAGAGCACTTTAACCCATCTCTAATTGCTGTCATTCTCAGCAGGGCCATGGCAGGTGGGATCTCTTAGAATTCCAGAATGGTTTGGTTTAGAAGGGATCTTGAAACTCATCCAGTTCCACCCCCTGCCATGGCAGGGACACCTCCCACTGTCCCAGGTTACTCCAAGCCCCATCCAACCTGGCCTTGGGCACTTCCAGGGATCCAGGGGCAGCCACAGCTTCTCTGGGCACCCTGTGCCAGGGCCTCACCACCCTCACAGGGAAGAATTTATTCCTAATATCTAATCCAAATCTTCTCTCTTTCAGTTTAAAGCCATTTTCCCTTGTCCTGTCCCTCCATCCCTTGTCCCCAGTCTCTCTCCAGCTCTCCTGGGGTCTCTTTAGGCTCTGGAAGAGGCTCTGAGCTCTCCCTAGAGCCTTCTCCTGTCCAGGTGAGCACCCCCAGCTCTCCCAGCCTGGCTCCAGTCCTTGGAACATCCCTGTGGCCCTGGAGTTGCTCCAGCAGCTCCATGTTTTTTTGTTGTGTTGGGAGCCCCAGAGCTGGTCCAGCACTGCAGGAGGGGTCTCACAAGGGCAGAGCAGAGGGGGAATCACCTCCCTCCACCTGCTGGTGCCAATTCTTGTGATGCAGCCCAGGATGTGCTAGTCTTGCTGGAGGATGAGCTGCTGCTCTCTTTATTTGCAGAGGTTCTTAATGATCCAATTTCTGCTTCACTGATAATCACACATCAGTTCTCAGGAGGTATCTGCTCTAAAGCTCAAAATGATATTAGGGAAAGAACCCACCATTATGACTAATAAGTGGCTCTGCTTCAACGTTTCTGGCTGTCTCCAGGATGGAGCTGATACCTATTTTGGTGGTGAGATCCCTAAAAATGGGTGACAGTATACAAACCCTGTGCCTGTGTGATCCAGCCTGTCAGCAAGCACATCAAATTCATTATTTTAAAAAACATCACAACAAAGTGTCACAGCTGACAACCTGGTTATGAAAAAGTTAAAAGAAGAACTTGATTTTTCTGCAAAGTTGAAATTTAGAAAATCTAAAGCAGCCAGAAAATCTGGCTCCCTTTTCTGCCTGGAGCTGACTCATCGCAGGCAGATAAAAAAACATTTATCCCCCATCACCCCAAGACTTTCATGAGAACATCAGGAGTGATGTGGAATTAAATGAGGTGAGGCCACAACCTTTACAGAATGGTTTTACCCCTTGGACAATGAGGTATAGACAATTTCCTTCCCTTTCATAGGAGTGAAGGTGAGAAGTGCCTGTGTCCCAACAGCATCCAAGGAACTGAAAGAATTCGAGGAGAAACTGGATCTTGGAGAGACCCAGATTTAACATCAAGTCATTAACTGGAGCCTGACCTTTTCCCAAGCACACTGTAAAGGTTAAGGGATGCCTGTCAAGGAACTTTTTTCCTTTTAATTTAAATTTTCCATATGGCTGGGTTACATTCATCAAGTTACACCTTCATCCTGCATCCCGTGGGGAGCGTGGATTTGCAGATAATCTGATTTTTGCAGACAAGAATGTCTTTGTTTTGCTAACAGAGAGCAGGAGTTACTTGCAGCAGCTCCAACACCCCCAGGGTCCCGTGTGGCTGGAGCTGCCTGTGATGGGCAAAGCTCTCTCCTGGAAAAGCCAGGACCTGGCCCAGGCAGGAATCCCAGATGGGATTGAACTTTGAAGGCAGTCTTGCCCTCGTGAATTAAAAGAGAGGCAAAAGAGGAGGGCCCAGCCAAGCCAGAAGGAAATAGCCGAGGTTGGATGGCTCCTCCTCAGCTGCTGGAGATGCAGAGCACTCCTGCTTCACCATGGTCACCCCATTCCTGGGGACAGGCAGCCAGGAGGGGGAGAATGACAAATGGGAATCACAGAACCAAGGAACAGCCCGGCCTGAAAGAGACCTTGATCATCTGCTCCTGCATCTCATGGAAAGGGAGCCCAAGTGAGGTTTTCCATCACTGTCCAGTTACACCTTTAAATCCTCTAGCCATGGCGACTCCACCACATCCCTGGGGAAGGTGTTTCCATGATTCTCACTGTAAAGAATTCTTGTGTCGAGATAAAACCTTTTCTAGAGCAGCTTGTAGCCATTCCTTGCTGTGTTCTCCATGCCCTCGTGTGAACACAGATCCCCCATCCTCTTTGCAGCTCCTTTCAGCACTGGGGTGCTGTGATGAGGGGTCCCCTGAGCCTTCTCATCTCCAGGCAGCAGGGACCAAACTCCTCCAGCCCTTCCTCACAGGGCAGGCATTCCAGGTGGGAAAAGCCAAGGAGATGGGCTGAAAGGGGTGGGTAATGGCTTGGAAACCCCCCCTTTCCTCCCAAAAAAACCCCAAGAGTGTGCTGGGAATGTGAAAGCAGGTGCTGCAGTCACTAACAAGGAGGGGCAGCCCTGCAGGTGTGGGGTGCATCATTCCCTGGAACCCTTTTTGTCCAGGCTGTCCCCCTCTCCCTGTGCTGCCCTGTCCCCTCGCCCCCGCACGCTGGACAAGGGCAGGGAGCGGAACTGGCACAGGGAATGTGCCTTGGCACACACCTGCCAGCTTGGCACCACTGCCATTCCTTCTTTTTTTTTTTTCACTCCCCCTCCTGGAGATTCAACATTTGTCCACAGTTCTCCTCGTGTACCTCAGCCAAAGCTCAATTTAAAATGATGTTGCTTGAAAAAAAAAAAAAAAGGGTGAGCAGCAAAGATTTTGGAGGAAAAAATGGTTTAGCACTAAGGGGGAGGTGTAGGACATAATTTAGAACTCAACTATTTGAGAAATGCTGATTTCCCTCTTTTATTTTCCTGTGCTGATCACATATTTCTGTATTTTCGTGGAGGAAAAAATAATCAGTGACTAGAATGACCATGAATACTTATCCTGTATTCAGTGTGGAACCACCTGTTCCTTTCTCAAAGGCAACTCAGGAGTAATTGGGCAAATGAAGAAATTGCTTGTGAAATACCAAAGGAGATTTTTTTTTTTTTAGCTGAAGGAAGGCGTTATCCATGGACCTGTGGAGCACAATCCTGGCAGGGTACTCAGACACCCAAAGCTGTGGGGATGCTCTTCCTTGAGATAAAATGTCTTTTAAATTTCCTCTAGGGCGCCTTTAAAAGGCAGCGCTGCACGGCTGCACCATCTCGTGGTGTGACCTGGCCCTGCATGGCCAGAGCCTTTAAAACCCTGATTTTTTTCCAAGACTTCCGTCACAGACACATCAAAGCCAAACGCTGCCCCTGCCAGACCATGCCATGGCTTGGACCACCGCAATCCAGAGCCACAAAAGCCCTCCAGACCGTCTCTTCTCATGCTCCTTTTTGGGATGCAACAACTCAATTGTTCTCCAAGCATCATCATCCCAAGTATTTACCCAATCATTCTGGTTGTTATTCCAAGATCTACCCAGCAGATCAGGGATCACACCAGGGGTGATTACTCATCTGAACCTGCTCTGAGTGACTAAGATGTGTTACAGAGGATTCCAGGGAGACCAAGGCACCAGTCACTGTTTAGACGAAAAATCAGAAGGAAAATTTAGAGTCACAGAGCCCCAGCCCTGTGATGCAGAACCAAGGGCAGGACCCGTCCGTGCTCAGCCTCAGCCCTACTCCTACACAGCACCTGGTCCCTCTCAGCTGAGACTCTTTTCCAAGCAAAATGATTTTGTAATTCTGTGATTAAAAGGGTTCTTCAGGTCTTGACAAAAAAAAAAAAAAAAAAAAAAAATCTTCCCCTCTTCTTCTACATGCATTTGCTTGTGAAGGAAAAAGATGGCCCATTTCAGGTGCACTAAAAACCCCACTGATAAATTTTACACAGATCTCTGGTTCTCAGTCTCTGAGAGTACAACAGGTATTAACCAGGGGATTGTGTAGAGATTAGAAAGAAAGCAACCTAACAGCATTTATAAAAGAATTTCCCTATTAAAAACACACATGAAAATGCCAGACTTCCACCTTTCTGTGGTTTTGTCTTCCAGCAAATGCTTAACTTGTAACCACCTTCTTCAGCCTGATGCTTCCATGACTAGGCAGAGCAGAAGGAATAAAATAGGAATTTATTGAAAGGATTCACCTTGGGCAGTGCAAGAGCCCTGCTGGGGCTACACCCAAATCAAATCCAAGATGGATCCTGGTCACGAGTTTGACACTTTTATAAGTTTTGGTTCATCTATATTGGGGTGAATTATCCACGCACAGCCCCAGGCTATGGAGTCTCAGCCCCCTGGCTTGCCCCCTTTCCCTCACTGTTGCTTTTTGGGTACCAGGTGTCCTTGATTCTCTAGCTAGAAAGAATTTTATTGCCTAACTATCCTGTGAAGAGACCTTACTAACACCTAATACGAAGTTTCAAAGTTACACACTAAGCAGTGGAGATTCTGAGGAGGGGACAGTGCAGCCTGGGCGAAAGGCAGTGATCCTGATCCACTCTCAGCCCCGTTTATCCCTAAAAACCCAGGACGGGCAGGTGAGGAACCCAACAGCTGCTGCAGGGATGCTGTGAATGTCACCCATCACGTTTCCTCCTGCCCCTTTTCTCAGCTCCATCTTACAGGCTTTGGAAGGCAGCCAGATGGATTTATCCAAACCTCAGCAGGTTAACCAAAAGGAACAGGAGCTGAACCTTTCTGCCACATCTGCTGCCAGAGGAAAGCCTTGGTGCTCAGCAGTCAAGGCTTTCATCTTTACTAAAGCCCAGCAGCTCCCAAGAGTTGTGAGAAGAATGGAATGAGAACTTTCTGGCCTGATTGTCTGAAGTCTTTGCTTCCCCCTCCCAATGTTTCCCCATGGAGAATGGCATGTGGACAGAGAAAGGAGGATTTCTGGGAACAGACCTAAACTATTTGCAGTACCAGACATGAAGAGAATGAAAAAAATAACACAGATAGTTTATTGTCAAACTGAATCAAAGCATGAAAAAAAATATACAAGGTTACACTGTAAAGAAATTTGGTTTTCATCACAAAAGCTCATTAAAATCAAAGAAAACAACCCATTGTCAAGCCAGCAACTCCCCAACAACCCCCCAAAGCTTTCAAGTGCAGCATTTACTGAAAGGCTGGGAATTCAGAGGTGGTGACATCACGTTTGTAGGGACAAAAGGATCACCCTTCATTATCTGGAGGGGGTGACACGTTTCTGGCTGAGCAGTGACTCCTCTGTTTGCCTTTGAGCAGCAGCAGCAGCCTTGTCCTTGCCGGAGTGCAGCCCGAGGAGAGGAGGCTGAGGGTGCTGTGCTTGTGTCCAGCTTTTCCTGCCCTCTCCATCCCCACCAGGTGTGCCACTAAATCCAAAGGTGGCTGCAAAACAGCGACGCCGATTGAAGGAGGGCAGTGGGAGGCACCATGGGGGGACACAGGCACAGCCACCACCTCCCAAAGTCATTCTGGTCTAATTCTAGCCACGGCCAAAGCTCAAACACTGATCCCTGCGTGTCCTGTGCCTTGGAATTGCCCTGAGCACGGCTGCCATCACAGCCCTGCTGCCAGCACAGCTCCTTCCCAACACAACTCCCGGCAGCTCCCAGGGCTGAGGCTGCCAGCCTGTCCAAACCCATGGGGGGTCACCCACCGATCATTCCTTCTCCAGCACAACCACAGCAGCCCAGAACTTCACCCGGGCTCCTGCCAGCGTGCCTGGGCTGCTGGGAAGTCTGGATGGTTTAGGTCACTTGCCAAGAAAAGTGCTGGAGGCTGCATCCCACCTGGAAGAGCTCTATCCCATCCTGCAGGAAACTTCCCTTCAGCCGGCTTTCCTTCTGAGTCAAAAGACAAGAAAAAGGGTGGAAGAAACCACTGGAAAGCCCATAGGTGTATAGACTATTGTGTATTCAGTTCTGCACACACTTGGTTTCTGTCAGCACAGAACAACAGGATCTTTCTCACCACTATAAATGAGCTGTTTTATGAATTTTGAAACACTTGTTTTACCAAGTGAAAAAAAAAAAAAAGAAAAAAAAGAATGGCATCTTTATCCTTAGTAGCAGCTAAGGAGATTGGCAAAATTAAAAACAAAAACCAAACCAAAACAAACCAAACCTGAAAAAATAAAAAACCTGACCAATCAGTACAAAGTAAAGGCAGGCCAGGTCATTCCAACCTATCACAGGACTAACTAAAAAACATTTTTAATTGCAACTAATGTGCTATCTTGAGCCAGCTGCTAATTCAACAGGCCTGAGGTTTTCTGCTCATAAAGCATCAATAATATGTGCCTTTTCCTAGAAAGGAAGGCTCTGCCTAAGTCTTACTGTGTCAGATAAAAAGTCCCAAAATAGATTTTTCCAACCAAATAGTGTTTTATTCAGATATTCATGTGGATATGGCAGTGATGTTAAGAACAGCTATTCAAGTAGCTGAAGTAAGCCCTTCAAAAGAAGTCACACAGCTTTGAGACTTGAACAAATTATTGTATGATCTCATCCAAGAGATCTAAATAGCTGGAACATCTGCAAGAGTCGCCACCAATTTATTTAGCAGAGTTCATCAGTAGTTCATCAGCTCTGTTTGCACAAGCAGGTGCCAGGGCAGCCACTGAGGAGTCCTGCACATGACTGAGAAAGAGGAGAGGGGGAGGAGGGTGGGACAGAGATGGCTGATTTTACCCTCTAACACGGATGGGCATCAGCAGGGCAGTGCCTGTTACTGAAGAAGTGCAGAAATGCTTTTTCCCAGAGAAGTATTACATGCACAAGTAACTATATTGTTAAAATTTTTTATTTGTGACAGTAAAGAAACCATTCAATACCTGATTGACAACACTCCTCTCTCCTGCAAACACTCATATGGTTATCTGTAGTGTTTCTCAAGTATTGCTGGATTGTTCATTGCATCAAAGTGTAAACAGCTCCATCATAAGGAAAAAAAAAGGAAAAAAAGAAAGAAAGAAACATTTCCATTGTTTACTCCTCTGTTGAGGAGCTCCCAATAGATCTTTAACAAGAAATAAGAGCGAGTCAGCTGGGACTTTACATCATGTGAAACAGAAAACTGACAGCTGGTTTTGCATAGTTAGCCCAGAGATTTTGAAGCAATTGCCCCACACCAGTCTCACCTGCCCCTCCTCGCCCCACAAAGGCAAAAAAACATCACAGCACCTTGGAATCAGAGGCACAAACTTGTTTTTGTTTTACAAATAGGGCTGTGCAGAACTGTGGTTTATTAGGTTAAAAACAATCTGTCCAACAGAGGGTTACGCCTTCGGAAGTCACACAGCTACAGATTCTTTTTCTTGTTTGTTTGTTTTTTTTTTAATACACTGAAATTTCAAAAGCTGCAACATCAGCACACACCAGTGTCCATTTAGATACTTTATTGTCCCCAACCAGTCTAATCAAAATCATGCTGTAAGAAAAGTGATTGTGTACACTGACAACCAAAACGTCTCCAGGTGTTGAGTTTCTTCCACGTATAACTTTTGCTGTTTTAATAAAGATCAAAAGGGCGAAACAAAGAGACAAATCATTCTTCCAAAGCTACCTAAATGAACACAGCAATATTGTACATTTGCCACCATCTCCCCATCCCCAGCCTGCCACCCTTCCTGGTGTGAGCAAGGATTCTGTGCACAGCCCTAAGGTTACAAATGGCAATTTCATTGTTAACACTCCCGTTGGATTTCAAGGGTCTAAGGCATTCTGCCTTACAGCTTAATTTAAAAATACCCATACAGGCAAAAAACCGTTTTTTAACCCAACATAAAAAGGACAACAGAACTTCAGGCCAGGCAGCATTTCTTTAGAATGACCAACTGGGAAAAGACTTTTTAATATTTCTATAATATCCAGAAATAGAATTGAAACCCAGGGTTTATAACAGCCCTGGTGACCTGCATGCAGTAACTGCACTTCAAAATATGCAAGAGATTTAGGAAACAAGTTGTTGTTTTCTTTTTCCTATTTGATTTTTTCTTAAAATCTTGTATTTAAAATACAATCAAATACCCGTATTGCAAATTTTACAAACATTCCACTCGTTGTCTGACTTTATGGACAGAACTCTATTGCTTTTTTTAGAATCTAGAAACTCTAAATATATAGCGTATGTATATCCACACAAACTCAACACTTGAAATTTCAAGTATGATGATAGTGTCAAAATAAACAACTGCGACAGTTTGATCCCTTTGGCCAAATCTCAATACCCAGGGGAGTCCAAACCTGATTGCAGAGCACTCTGAGTTTTATTTCCATATGAGTTGAGTGAGTTAAAAAAAAATAGAACTGATCAGAACTTACAGAAAATACTCTTTAATACTAGCAGAAATCAAAGCTGTGCTAAGTTTCTTGTCTTTGTATTGTCACCAAGTGTCATTGTAATGCTGTACTAAGTTACAGTAAGTTGAGTTTTTTAAAATTTGGGGGCTTAAAGAGCCAAAATAATACAGGTACAAGTATGGTTGTACAGAACATCATCAGAACCATCCCTCCAGAGGCTGGTGCAGAAGTTCAGTTGCCCATTCTATGTGGATTTGAAAACAATACAAGACACTTTAATAATATAATCGACATTCATTCACAGACTTAAGGCAACTGGTTCATGAAATCGCTGCTTCCAGAGATGCAAACGGGTGACATGGTTTGTCTCACGTCCCTCAGGTCACAACTGTCACACGGCCCTGGCTCGTGGGTGATTTACTCATTGTCTGATTGTTTGGTCTGATGCTAACAAGAACAAGTCTTTGAGTTTCTTCAGCCATTCCTCTCATACCTGCACGACTAACTACAACCTGAATGCTTCCCTGCAAATTGCACTGGGGCCCAGGAGCCACAGGCACAGTTAAAAATACTGCTCAGAGAACAACTTTTAATTTTTTTTTTTTGGCAGCTTACAGTTTCATTACTCTGGAGTCAAATACAAAATTAAACCATCTTAAACTCAAAGTAAACGTTAATGGACTAACCAGAATCCACATGTCCTTTATATTTTTTTTTTTGTTATATTTTTAAACAAAGTAGGCTTTTCTTTTTTTTTTTAATTTTTAAACTCGACAGTTTGTCTTTTTGTTGTGGCACAGATTCATACAGTACTAAGGTGATGCCAGCTGGTTAAGAAACAAAAGGGTGATGCCCTACAGACTCAGGGGTGTGACAGGACTGCCTCCAGCACCCCTGGGCCCAGCCACAGCTGGAGCACAGCTGCACTGCAAGGGGGGCTCAGTTTGATACTGCACCCACCACAACCCACTCGCTGCCTGTGTAGACTGGCCTGTCCCTCTCAGATGGATTTGTTAAGCTGCTTCACCAATTTTTTTGAGACAAGGATCACAAGCCCCAAAGTCCATTGCAAAGAAATTTGGTTTTGTTTTTTTTTGTTGGTTTTTTTTTTTTTTTTTTCCAAGCCACCGGGACTTTTCAAGGAAAAGAGAAAAGGCAAAGGGGGTCTACAATTCAGAATTTAGCACGAGGCTAATTAGAAGCACCAAATAATCCATTTAGTCTTCTCTGGTGACAGCCAAATGCAGCTGCAGTTTTTATGTTTGCAGATTTCTGCTGTGGACAATAACTGAAAGGTGACACTGGAAAGGGAGGGGGGGAAATTAAAGGTGTGCCTTGTTCTTCAAAGGCGTAAAATATTTAAAACTCATTCATCTGAAAAGGTACCTATGGCACTGCAGAAGATGTTAAGCAGGCTTTCAGATTCAGAGATGAGTCTAACTCAACTCCAAAGCCAGAGGACCAATTTTAGTCTAGGCTAGTAACTTCTGCCCTTCCAGCAAGACTTGATACAGCTCCTAATCTGTACCTTACACCTTGGGGAAGAAGAAATACAAATCAAAGGTGTGGGTAAAATACTTCCTGCATTTTCACGTATCAAAGAAAGGAGAGGGCTTCATCTTAATTGAAAAAAAAATTAAAAAAAAAATCCTTTACAGGTCACCTTTAACTGGGTTCTCTGGTATATCAGATACCAATGGATTAATCCGTGGGGGTGGGTTATGAAGCCTGCATTTTGTTTATTGCCCAAGTTTGCAGCTTACAGAAAATGTCTCATAGCACAGGCACAGTGGCAAAAACAGTATAACAGCCGATGGTCAACTCCATTTGGTGAGTATACAGTAGCAGCAATGAAAAGAAAAAAGTACTCCAAACAGCTCAATGTAGATCCAGCTTACCCAGATGGGTTGTTTTGAGAAAAGAATCTTAAACTAATAAATAGATCTGCTCGCCGTTCTCCCGAGATAATGGTTTTCCAAAAAAGAGGAGGCATGGCAGTTGTGCGTAAGCAGAGCCAGCAGAACTTCATCTGTCTGGAATTAAAGGTGCTTTAGGTCTATCAGCAACCTCGTTTCCTCAACTCCATCACTCCCTAAATACTCCAACAACTGCAGATATGTTTTAAAACTGTGCCCAAAATCCTCATCGGTGAAACAACCATGTCAATGACCCCAATTCACCCCTCCCACGAACGCCTGAACCTTCTGAGCATGACAAAGTGTAACACAACTTAATGTCATCGTGGAGACAGGAACCCAGCATCTTGGTTTCAATTTCTTCCTTTGTTATATATTACAGTGCTCTATAAATTTTTTTTTCCTTTTTCCTTTTAAAGCATTTAGACAATACAAGACTAAAAGATGTCTGGAAATACGTCTTATACAAAAATGAATTTTTATCTTAAAATAACATTCAAAAAGGCACTTCATTCTGTAAGAAAAAATTCAGAGTCAGGTCAACTGCTCTAAGCAGGGGGGTAAAATTGTCTGCATAGTGGGAGGGGAAGAAAGGGAGAGAAATTCAACTGCTGAAATACAAGCTTCTTTTTTTGGCATGTTTTAAGAAAAGCTGATCCAGTAAAAGATGTCCATTTATGAAATTAATTAAAAGAGTCCCATTTAAAATAGCTTCTTTTTTTTTTTTCCTTTAAAAAAGTAGTCTGAACACATGACCTTAGGAGTCAGGCTTCTGAAGGCTTAATAGCATCACTCATGATTGTCCTTCGTGTCCAATGTAACAGGAAGATCAAGAGTAGCACTTCTGACAGGGGTGACCTCCCCAAAGCTTACATTTGAAAGAGCTGAAAGAGATGGAGACAGCCTCTAGCAACTGCAATCTAGGAGCAGGAGTCAGTCAGAGTTAAGGGCTACCTGTTGCAGAGTTTATGAAGCATACTGTAAACTTCTTCCTCTTTGCTTAGTCCTTCAAAGAAAGGAATAAGATCTAGCAGCTCTGTGTCTGTCATGTCATCAAACCAGGACTGCACAGGCACCTGAAACAAAGCAACCAACAAGCACTGAGAGGGTTTCATGATGTAAAAGCCACGTGAGTTTTGTCTGTGTAGGTGTTCTGTAACCACCATCATCACGCTGTAATAATCATGGCAATTAGCTGCTCATTGCCATTCAGGTGGAGCAGCAGGTTCAAACCCAAGCCCAACCAGGACAGCTGAGCTTCCCCTGCATGCCCAGGTGACCCACATGACCCCACACTGGGCAGCTCTGCTTGCTGTGCCTCATTGGTATCCAGAACAGACTGGAAGGCAGACACAGGTTATGAAGCTGCACTGACTTCATTTACAGGCAAATCTTCTTTTTTTTTTTTCTCCCTCTAAGAATTATCAGAGTGAGTCACCAGGCACAGGCAGGCAGCAACAACCCCTTCTGGCATGAGGTTTGGAGGAAATGTTTAACTGCAAGGGCAGAACACTGCTAAGGTTAAAATGTTAGATCTTGTGGGTGGGTTCAGAAAAGAACACATATAATAACCCCTCTTAAATATGCAGGCTGGACTTGGGGAAGGTGTTCTGTGCATCTTCACTATGGGAGCACACTGAGGTCTTTGCAAGACTATCTTGGATCTTGTTACAAGCTCTGGTTTCTGCAGACTCAAGTATCAGTCAGCCAGCAGCACTTTTCTATACATGATTAAACCACTCTGACAAGGCCCTTAATTTCATCTCCCAAATTTCTACAGCTCATTATTTTCTTGGCACTGATTTCCGAAATACCAAATGATGATCTTGGATCAGGTTTTTAATTTTAACCAAGAACATAAATTAGAGCTACAGGTCCTGGTTATTACAAATGGCAGCGTTAAACCACGTGTGGCATCAACCAGAAAAATGTTTTCACCACATCACTTAGGGCATCACAATATTAGGATCTGAACTTGAAAGCTGACTGCTGAAAGATAAATAGCTCATGTTACAAAAAAAAAAGAAAAAAAAAAGCTATTCTGGAAAGGCAGGACTGTACAAAGCAGTGTTCTTCATAAAAGATTTCCTACACTGATTTTTAACAGTTCACAAAGAAGGCAGCCTAAAAACATCAAAGCAAACAGTGCACAGCCTGGTTGTGTAAAAGTCAGCAGATCTAAGAGCTCCAGCTTGTCCCCTGGCAGTAAAGCAGATGTGAGCAGCTGCACTGGCTGCAGCCCTGGATGGAGCACCCCAGACCTCTCCATCAGAGCTCCTGGGGCTGATACAAACACACAGTGAAAATGCACATTGCTCCTCATTGTTCTCCCCTACAGAACTGCTGCCTGCCCTTTATCCTGATTCCCAAACCTTGATGAACTTGTTGACTAACAGTTCTAATTATGGAGTTACGACAAAAATAATTGACAGAGGAATGCAACTACAAAACAGGATCTTGACTTTTTCCTTTCCCTTACCCACAAATGCAGATCTCAGCAGCAGTAACCAGCTAAGCATAAATTACCTTGCCTAATAAAACATTATTCACACAATGAAAAAGATGGGAGTACCTAAAGAAATTCAAGCAAACCATTCTTTCTGTAATCACTACTCCAAAGAACAAAATCTGTGCTGCAGGGGAGCTTTGCTTCTTAGAGCTAGGTTGGTTTTTCAGGTTCCACACCACTTGGTATTTCTCAAAACTGCTGGACCTCAAACCAACAGCCAAAGCTCAGAGCACAGGAGCAGTCATGGCTGTGACATCTGTCAAGATCAGTTTGCCCATGTCCTTCACCATTTGGCAGTGAACCCCAGAACCCACCTGCAGCCTAAGAAAACAAGAGAACCTGACACCAGCCAGTGCTCTGAAAAGTCTATTTTCTGAATCACAAAATCTGGGCAAGGGCCAGAGAGATGAAGTTACGCTCCAGTACTCTGAATACTTACTGCATTTTCAGGATGGAAGATGTAAGATGCAGGAGAATTATCTACTATAATAACTTTACTCAGCTCACGGCCCAGTCGACTCAGATCCTTCACATAATTCCCTCGGTGGAAAACACAGGATTCTCTAAAGAGCCTTGCCCTGAACACACCCCAGCGATCCAGTAAGTCGGCTACTGGGTCTGCATACTTAAAAATAGAAGTCAGAAACATCAAGTTAGAAACATCAAGTCTGCATCAATGTGCAGATAAAGCTTATTCACAGAGCCAGACAAAGAAAGGACACAAAATAATTTCAGATAAAATCCCCTTTTTCTCCATTTTCTTCCCTGCTTCTTGTAATTAACTCACTCGCCTGCAAACCTGAAGTGATTAATAAAGAGATAAAGCAGAAGTAGGACAATTATCTTTCTAGAGAAGGCTAACTTGCACTCTAAATGTTTTCTGTGATTTATTGATTAGGTTTTATTCTCAGGGCCAACTTAGAGTTACCCTGAGAGTTTTCTAGAGGCAGATGGATCCAGAGATCTCACCTACCATTACTATAAAACCAGCCAATGCTAATAGAAAATCAATATGAAGCTTTTCCCCAGCTGATTTATTTCCATGTGCCTCTGAAGAGAAACTGCAGTGAACAAATCTGAGCCTTGATGTGGCTCTGCCAAATGATACCCTTGGAGCAACTGGGTCAGCAAGACTCTTAAGATTACCAAATTGCATAATAAGGCCAAAAGAGATCAGCCAAAGATGTTATTAATAAAAATATTCATGTACAATACCAGGGAAATTCTCATTTTATACGTAAGATGATACTTAAAGTGAGGCACAGCTTAGAATTCAACAGTGTATATAAACTGACCAAGAAGAAATATCCAAATAAACTCAAACATGAATAACTACACACTTGAAAATGGTAGTTGTGTCTTATTACTGCACAACAGGAGTTACCATTTTCCTATATTTTAAACCAAGAAAAAAAAAACTGATGCTGAAATCAATCATCTTTTGATCATGAAATAAGGCACATAATTTCAGTATGAAATTGGGGAAGCATTAAGGATTTTTTCAACATGACTGAACAGTATGTGGTAAAGAGAATGCAGGGGGAAAAAGCTTTACAGAAGATCAAGGTCCTGTCCCCTTCCACCACCTCTACACTAGGCTGGAGCAAAAGCTTGCCATGCTAGAACACTATTTAGAAATAACCAGCATAACTTTACAAACAAGACACCACAAATACAATACACTGGAGGAAGTGAAGAATTCCAGATCAGTCTACTACTGTAACATCTACCACAAAAACTACCTATGAGCCACTACTGCTACTGCAGAACCAGAGGGCACAAAATATTCCTGGGGACGTTTCAAGCTTTGCAAAGAGGCCTCATTTTCTAACTCCAGGTTGCAATTGCACCTCACCAGAGCAAGAATTGTGGTTCCCAATTTCCAGTGAGTTTCTGAGTCACTGGTTGATGGTGCAGACAGGGTTTAATTCGGTGTTTTATTTCATGCCCAGCTTTAATGCTGCTTCACTCGCACGCTATTTGTTCTAATTTCTCACTATAACCATGGTAACTTGTGAGCCTTTCATATTGGCATCATGAGCAATGCATGGAGGCTACATTATGAGACAAGCCCATATGTGATGGTGTTACCATGGAAACACTTACCCACACACTAGCAGACAAAGTACACACTGTCAGACAAAGAAGCAGAAAAGAAGGGGAAAAATTAAGATAGTACCAACTGTGGAAATAATTATCCATAGAAAAACCCAACCAAAAGTCCACTGACCAGCACTGTGAGGGTTAAAGAGATGAAGAGAGGAACAAACCTTGGCTAGACTGGCTGTGAAGAGTACACATTCAAAGAGCTCTCCCATCCTCTGAAGAAACTCGTCTACGTGTGGTCGTTTCAATACATAAACCTGGAATGGTAATGGCATTTAGGTCAGATGGTGCTCAAGGAAACAACAACAACAACAACAAAAAAACCAAACAAAATCACTTCTGCAATCCCAGCACTTGAAACAAAAGTTAACAGGGAAGCAGTTCAAATGAAATGCTGGGGAAAAAGGAAAGCATGCAAGATAGAAGTAGAGATTCAATAATGAGAGACTGGCACACACAGGCTGCCAAGCCCCTGCTGATTATGCAACTGCAAACACTGAGCATCAGCAGCAGTGGAGCTCCTCGAAAAATCTCATTAAAGGCCAAGGGAAACAGGAGGGCTTCTCATGAAGTGAGGATTTGGACCTCTCCACCAAAGCCATTCTGGTGCTGGAAAGCTGAAGAGCTCCACAGAAGGAATAAATCTGATGAAGCCTCTGTAACAGCAGGAATTGCACAACAGGGACCTGTTTTCATTCTGTGGCTGATTCCTTCATTTCTGAAATTCCAGGTGCTAAGTACCATAACTCACCATGGAGAGTGATCAAGCCCTCCAGCTCTACAGAGAATATTTTTCACCAAAAAATCTTCACAGCACCATGCAGAACGTCTAAAAATGCTGGGTTTGAAATCTGACAAAGTCTACAGCATCTTCTAAAGAGGACTTTGCCAAAAGATGGCAAATTCCCAGGATTTCTCTCCTCTTCAGCATCCTGCCTTCAGCAGTGCTCTGCTGCCTTTTAGCACTGCCTTGGCTGCCTGCTGTCACCAAGCTGATTAGCAGATATTAAAACCTCCCTGCCTCTCCTGTCAGAGCACACAGGATGATTCTGTGCTCACAGGAGATACCAAAACAAGGAATCTAATGCTCAGAAAGCTTGGAAACAGCTCACAATACACTGGGAAGCTGAAGAGGGGAGTCAGCTTGAAAAATATTTATCTGTCTTGTTTGCAGTTAGATTAAAAGTTTGAGAGAAAACATTGGCAGCATTTTATCTTCTTTTGTTTGGCAAATAATCGCTAATGCTGGAAATTTCAAGTGGAGAAGTTTGGCATAGAGCTGAACTCAGGAGGAATTACAAGACTGATGCTATTTCAGGAATTTCATTCTTTGATATGTAAAACTAGATTAATTGTATGTATTTTACTAGATTCCTATTAATAAGAGGTAAAAAAAAACCCCAAAAAACAAGGTACCCAGAGAAAAAGCCTGAAGGAGAAAAATATGGAAACAGCAGCTTGAACTCGAGTATAACAATTAAAGCCTTCAGCAAAAGAAGAAAGAAATGAAATTGTGTAATTGAAATTGAAAACCTACATTTGAAAGCAAAGTATTTTTTAAAACATATACGATGGAGCTGCACCTTAATGACTAAAAGCAGAAATGTTAATTTTTCCCTTTATGCAGCATACAGATCATACCATGAAGTCTTTATCTCTTTTAAGTTATTTCTATTAAATTTATCTGAACTATTTCTGGCCCAATAAGCATTACATTCAAACTTTGATAGAGATAACAATTTATAACCCAGATTTTTAACAACCACAACAGCACCTAACCCATCAAATAATTGTGACATTTTATGGATTAAAGACAGTTAACAGATGTACTTCAACACCACTCTCTTTCCAGCTAATTACAGCAATGTTTCCTGTATTTCACCAGGCATAAAATAAGTAATTTCCTCTCCCATAACAACGCAATTAATTTTTCACTTAATTTTTTCTACACAAAGTTGGGCTGTAGTATTTCCTCTCCAAATTCTACCTCTGAATTTTTTTTAAAGACAGAAAGACAGCTGCAGTCCCTCTGCATTTGGGTATCCAGAGAGCATCCAACTTCCCAGATGTGAGAGGAAAGACAGCAGGTTCCAAGTTAATTTTAAGTTCTCGATTCTTTAGCCTTAAGTTTTAATCCTACACTTATTTTTAAGGGCACAAAAGGGCACCCCAGAGTCTTAACATCAACTTAACATCATGGAGAGTAAGTGCTGGAATTGAATATGAATTTCCCTTTTAAAGCCCAGTGCTTCCAGCCTCAGCAGAAGTCTCCTCTTTGCTGTCCATCCCTATCTCTGCCCCTGTCAGTGAAGTATTTCCACTTGGAATGTAATTACAAACTCCCTGCCAAGGATCTGAACTTTGCTGCTTGCAACACAACCCAGCTCCTCCATCAGGAGCACTCAGTAAATCAACCCCAGAGCTCTGAGCCACAGCCCGGCCTGCATTTGCCAATCTTTGCAATAAACACTCTTGGCTGTTTTCAGGGCTCCTAATTCTGCACCTAATTCAGGATTCAGCATTTTTAGTTGGTCTCCCTTCTGCAGTTTAGGGCTCCTGATTTACCACAAAGTACTCACAGTCTGCTCTACTGGAGTTTCTCCTGCTGCTTAGCCTTAAATCTTTCCCTACTGGGATCTGGCCAACAGATTTGCTTTTCATGTTAAATACCTAATTAATAATAAATGTCATTTCTTAAGATGAAGTCTCACCAAATTTTTCTTTCTGTAAAAAGCCCCAATTCTTCTGCCTTTTAACAATTTTTTTTTTTTTTTGGCAGAACAACATATCTTAATACTCTGGGTAGTTATTCTCCTTGAAGTTTTCTTTGAGAAGTCCTACTTAGACCCTGGAAGCAACTCCAAAATGTTTTGGTATCCTGGGCTACAAAATCTCTTTGGTTTACTTCACATAAAAAGCTTTCTTCAGCTAGCTGACAGTGCAGCTCTTTTCCCTTCTTCCTTCTCATTTGGAATTTTTTCCCCTTTACTTTGTTAGTGGCTGGACTTGAATCTCAATGCTGCATGGTTATTTGTGGCTTGGCTTTTTCCTCCATTGCCTGATGGCTTCAGTTGAAATCTCTAGACTAACTGGCTCCTGGCATTTTTCTGAGATTTATATACTGTCTTCAGGGCATTAAAAAAAAAAAAATCCATCCTTTTTTTTGTTGTTGTTGTATTCTCACCAATTTTTTCCTTATCACAGCAAGAATTTACAGTAATAGTCTTTTTTATTTTATTATTTAGAATGAACTCTACTCAACATTTTAAGCACAAATCAGGCACTAGGCATGTTTCCACAGGATTCTTACAGCTGCTAATGGCAGAACACAAGCAATTATCTTTAATTGTTTTCAAGCATTTCATACTTCCACATGAATTTTCTGTACCTCAAAGCACCCTCAGCCTACAGAGACTCAGTATTTGTGAAACCCAAAGACAAACCCAGCTCATTTTCAATCAATTTAACAGGACACAAAGAACTGCCTTTCAAAACCAGCTTTACAATGAGGAAATCTGCAAGTAATGACCAAAAAATCTGCCCAGGACAACTCCAACTCCTGTAATCTCCTGTTTCGTGTCTCTTCTGAGCAGAGAGCAGAAAATTCCATTTGTCCCTCGTGGTCCTGGGTCACACAGCTGTGGCTCTGTCCCAGTGCAAGTAACCAAGAATAGGCCAGTTAGAATGGATACAGCCTATCCTGGATTACTTGAACCAGGCCACAGCCTTCTGCAAGAAAATCCATTAATTCCGTGCTTTACAGGAAGGAAATTTATCATTTATCATATATTTATTATATGTAGATATATCATAGATATATATATCAGATATAGAAAAAAAAATTTTGCATATTATGTTCAAAGTATACATGCCAAAAGTTCCTTCAGCCTTCAACAATTAAAAATAAGCAATTAATTGAATTAACTCTGCCCTCACCCCCAAAAACACTTAAAAAAACTTGAGCTATCCACAGCAGAAAGAAAGGGAGGTTCTGTCACACTTGATTTATTTCCTTCTTGAAATAAAATGACAAATCCTTTTGAAAGATAAGGTAATTTAGGCTGGAGAAAGAAGGATGGGAAAGGGAGAAGGGATGTTAAGAAAAGCTGTTTTTTAATCTAGGGAAGCTCGTTTACCCAAGCACCCTTTAAGATGATGAATTGTCCTCCCTATAAAAAAACCCAAGAGTCTTTCTAACCTTTGGATTATAAATTATATAAGGGAAAACAAATTCCCCAAACTGAAGACATTATTTTTTTAAGACCTCTGTTGAACTGCAAAAAAAAACCCCCAAAACAAAAACCACCAGCATTTACCATGAAAAAACTTGTTAGATAAGTCAATCTCCAAAGTTTTCAGGAGTACAGCAATTCAATTTGCCACAACTTGTACTTTTTGGTATATGAGATTATGAACAATCTCATATAATTTCAAGTTTCCCTATGAATGGGCACCTCTAAAAAGTTTTTTCTCAGTTTGCTTCCACTGGGGTTCTGCTACACTATGGACAGTGTGGTTCCACAACATTTCCCATATCCTGGGATATTTTGCACAGGTGGAAATATTTCTCAATGTCAGTGATTAATCTTGGGAGTTTGTAAACTGCTTAAGAAAATGGACATGCATTGCAGAGATGACAAATCCTGATAAATGACAGGAATTGCTCAGATCAGTTCACTTATGCTCTAAGTGACTACAGAATTACAGCTTTGAAGTGGGAACAGGTTGTCAGAGCTCTACAGCCTGCACAGCAGACTGAGCCAGAATATCCATTTTTGCCCTTTATCACAGTGTAAAACAAAAAAGAAAAGATCCCTGAATGTCAGCAGTATTACAAGAGGTATCACACACACACAGGCTTTGCCTATGCTGTGTGCCACATAAATTACCTTTATTTCAAGAATCACAAATTCCTTACAATCACCTTCATTTTTACCACACAAATGGGCCTGAGGTATTTACCTATTTTACAGGTTAAGAACTTGAAATGCAAAGAGTGAAGCAATTTCCTTGAAAATCATGCAGGGAGTTTCCAGCAAAGCACAGAGACCAATTTCACTTAACCACCTCTGCCAAAGGAGATGCACAAACCCCCTCCCTTTGCATCCAGTTGTGGGTTTTTTTTGTTTGTAGGGGTTTTTTTTTGGTTGCTGTTTTCCCCCACATGGAGTCATCTCACGTGCCAAACTGCAGAATTTTTGGTGAAGAATCTAAGAGTTTGCAGCAGGGAATGGAAAAGCAACAAAGACCTTTGAAATGTTTGACTATAAAGCCCAAGCCTTTTATTGGGATTTGTTTCCAAATGCAAATATGTCATCCTGACAAGCTAAGTGATCACAACTCTAAGCTATTCAAAAATTCACTTTTAAAAGCATTCTGTAAAGTTTTAGGAGTGAGAATTTGTCTGTTCCACAGCACACAAACACAGCTAAAGCCCACATCAAACCAGAACTGAAAATCACAGATCTCCCAAAACATCACTTAAATGTTGTAAGCATCAGCTCTGGTGAACATCACAGGTGGAAGTACCCTAGATATTGCTTTTTCCTACCTAAAACAGGTACAATGTAAAAACTGTCAAAACAACTATTAAAGCATGTTTCAGTCCACTGACTGATATTCAGTAACCATTTTAAGAGTGACAAAAACATGGAGATTTTCCATCACAGGAAATCAGATGAAATGATGAACTAACTTTATGATCCACCAATTAGCACAAGGTTAAAATATACAAACCTCTTTGTCCAAACAGAAAAAAAACCATCAAGATAATATATAAACAACATTTCAGAATTTAAAGTACTTAAAATTTCTGTTAAATCAGATCTAGGGAAGCTTTGCTCCTCAGTAACTGTAACATCCACCACCCAACAGAAGATGTTTCAAACAATTTACAGAGTTCCTGTATCAGAAAGGCTCAACTTCACATTAACCTGCTTAATTCATCTCCAGCAAGAACTTTAATGTCTGCCTGAAGAGGGAAAGTAACAGCACTGTAATTTATTTTATTCAACCCTTCAGAAATGATTACTGATTAAAGACACCAATCCAAGATACACGGAGGGGACTAATTTTCAAATTATGGGCGTTCTGCAAAACCATTTCTTAGAGCCTTAAGTGAAGTTCTTAAAGAATAAGACACAGAAATCAGTCTCCTCATGATTTTGTCCAGGCCTTTCAAATATGCTGAAGTATTTAATAACTCCTATCAGAGGAACTTGAATTACTTACAGGAATAAAACAGGACAGAAATTGAACACGGAGTGCCACAAAAACTGAATAAATGTCTATTCTTCTTTATACTTTTATAAAATATAAATGGCCTTTAGCACATGACCTACCAACATATATTAAGGCCAACCTATGTCCTACTTGTGTTGGAGGGAATGAAAAATGCAGTGTTCAAGCAGCTTTTTCTGGGCCCAGCAATGTTTGAAACTCCATCCTTATATCATTTCCTGTTTAAAAATGTTTTAAAATTGACAGAGTCGAGTATTGAAGTCCTGAGAGAGAGCCTCCACCTGACCTGTCTGCATTCCAGAATACACAGCTTGCAGGCTTTGCAAAAGGAGAAGTTATCAGATAAAAAGCAGCAAATGCAGGAAGAGAACGTTCTGGGACTCAGGACACAATGCTGAAGGAAAAAACAGCACTTACCTGATGTATGGTTCCATCAATTTCAACAGGAACAATGAAATCAGCATTGCTAATTGGCTAGAAGGAATGACAAGGAAATAATCAGCATTAAAAGTAATATAATTAGAGGGAAATTTTCAGGATCATAAAATGGAAGAATACCAATTTCTGAGGAACACTTTCATAATCAATACTGACTACACATATCCAGTCTGCTCTTACACAAGGCAGAAACTCACAGTTTTAATTCCAGATGCTGCACTTCCCTCTTCTCTCCTGTTTTTAAGCTTCATAAAATCTAGCATGCTACACTGCTTGAATAACCCCCACTACCACTGAGTGTATCCACCAGGAAAACATCTCCTTGGATAAATTCCTCCATCCAGTCTTGGTGGATAAATGACCATCAAGAAAATCAACTGTGTACTGCACACATTCTACTCGAGGTCATCAACTGGTGATTAAATTAAAGACAGTGGTAAAAGTAATACCCAGTGGTCATATTTGAATTAGCAGCTGCAACAAGACTTAAGTTAGATAGCTAAAGGATGTTAAATATGCCAATACCAATCAACCTAATCATGTAAAATTGTGCTTTAATTCCAAAGGGAAGAGCAGGCACACTCTGCCCAAGTCCTTGAATCTGTTTTTCCAGCCTGTCGAACACAACTCAATTCTCAAGACTTACTGTGAAAAACTGCTGGGGAAGTAAAATTGCCTTGGAAAGCAGGAGAGTGGCCTTGCAGACAGTTCAGGAGTACATAATCTAATCTTGGCTAGACAGCAGGGGTAGTTGGGAACAGGCTGCTGCCAATGTTTACTGGTTCAAGGGGACACCACACTCAGGTACAGCACATGCACTATGTCCATTCCATAAAAACAGTCATGTAAACATGCCTGGCTGAAACCTGGAGCTCATTCCATCACCTGCAGCCTGGAAATGGCTGAGACAGAACTGCCAAATACAGCTTTAACGTGACAGATTAACAGCCAGTATCTTTCATGGATACTGCCCAGTCTGTAACTGGTATTACCAAGAAAACATCTGGAAAACATCTTTACTCAGCTCTGTGAGATTTGTACAGATGTTCCCATCTGGTTTTTGGATTAGTCAACAGGCTGATCTCAGGAACCACCAAGGAGATGCCCCTGAAGTATCTGTGGGACTGGAAACACACTTTAAACTCATTCAGGGGGGCAAAGGTGTGCCAAGAAAGCAGAGAAGCAGCCGAGGTAAAGTGACTTGAGAAGCAGATCACAAACTGGGGAGTCTAAACAGGTGCTCTGTAAAAAAACTGGTGGGAAAAGAGGATCCTGCAGTATTAACCTGCCAGCAGCACTTTGATCCCACTCCCTGGATAAACCAGATGCTAATTCCACTGTCAAACAACCTTCCTGCTGGGAGAGGAAAACGACCACAAGAATTTACGTGGAGGGAAACTCCCTTTCTCAGGAGCAAAGAATTAAAGAAGAGGGTTTGATCTGACACCTGCAAGGGCTGGGTCTGAGGCCACAGGAGAGGCTACATGGAATCCTCTCATCCAGACCAGCCAGAATTGGCAACCAGACCTCCAGAGCAGCTGCTGATGGAGAACTCCATCCTCTTGCTGACCCCCGTGCTGGTGTGATCTGAAGAATTCCTCAAATCCACACAGATCAATGTACATTTTTCTTATCTGACACTGAACAATTTCTCCTTTCTGCTCTGAAAAAGAGGGGAAATCTTTCCCCATCTGTTCCCTGCATGAAGCCCCTCAGATAGAGAAGATATTCTGCAGCTCTAAGAGCCACAGAACAGCTACACAAAAGTTCTGATGCTTCACCTTAAAAAGAAACCCAAATGAATTGTCAGGAAGCCTCAGCCACCAGTTTTCCAGTGGGTGCCAGCTCCCTGCAGACTTTGAAGAGGCTTGCACACACTTGAAGGATTTTTATATGCATGACTCCCTTCAGCAAGAGAAATACTCTGCAGCAGCAACAGCAAAGGAATAGGTCACTGCAAGCTGCTGAGGTTTTGAAACCCACTGATAAAACTACAGCTTTTACAGAATTTAATCCTAACAGGAATAACATCAACCAGATGCCAGAGAAATCCACATTTGCTGTGAGCAACTTTGGCTTTTTCTAACAAATAAAACTCACCTTCAGACTTTGTAACCAAACTACTTCCAAACACACATTTGCTTCCCCCATTTATACTTCAGGTATTATGTTGCTTTCTTGTTGGCACTGGTGATAAGGAAAGGAGCATGGACTGGAGTTCTGTGCTCCTCGGGGAGGGAAAAGAGGAGAAAAGTCTGCAGCAATTTTTGGGTAAAGGTTTGTGGCACTGTGCACATGAAGCACCTCCATGCCTCCAGTGGGAACCACAGAGACAGAGCCTGGAAAAAGGCAATGCATTTCCACTGAAAATCTCCAGCCCAGTTAGAACTGTTTCTTTTTTAAAAAAAAAAACATACCCAAAACCTTTCAGCATTTTAAATGCTCTAAAGGTGTTTCACTACCAGTTTTGAATAGGATTACATTCCAGGCTTGCATGTGGTTTAATAAATTTTATACAAAACCATGTTTACATCTCCTTGATTTAATATTTTATTATTATTTGCTTCTATTATTGTTTTATGATGGGAATGATAACTATCCTGCCTATCCCTTTTTTACTCTTGCCAAAGAACCCCAAACTTTATTCCTTTAATATGCACCTAACATGAAAGACTAGTACCTCCTTAAAGCTTCACAAATATGCAGGGGCATAAAAAGATGAGAATTACCCTCCCTCAGATGTTGCTGCTTTCATAAAGAGCACTTTAAATATTCTGCCTCTCTGGTTGTGTCAAAAAAACATGTAATCTGCATTTGAAATATGAAGCCTATTTCATAACAGAATTACGAATTCTGAAGTATCAGGTGTTTTAAATAAAGCCTTTTCTACTAAAACTCTCAAATTTATGTATGCTTTTGCAGCTTTTAAGTGGGGACCAACCTGGTTAGAGCAGACATGTTTTAATGGAAGAAAAAGCCACAAAATATCCCCTAACCCCTACAAACTACAAAACTAACTTGACTATCCAGGCAGAGCAGGGTGCACACAGGTGTTCAAACCCCTGCTCTGCTGGAATGTTATCATTATTTCTGAGGACAATTAATGGTCTTAATTCAGATGAAGAATTTCCCTTCACGAAACAAAACCCAAACAGCACTGCTGGACAGTGTCAGCCACTAAACAAATAAATTCATTTCCTCCAGCACTTGGTTTTCTCTTACACACCCCCAGTCACAGTGCTTCATATTGAAATAACACCATTGTAGCCCTAAGACTCAAATTCACCAGAAACTCCAAAATCTGCCCAACTCTACTGACTTCACACAAAAAAGGACCAGTTTTCTTTCCCTCACAAAACCATTATTCAGTGTTTATCATCAAGAAGAAAAATCTTTTGGTTTTTCTTAAATATCTACTCAACATCATTTAAATACCCATTAAATATTATTTGAATGAATGGGAGGATTAAAAGGAGCCTGTTAAGAAACACTCTGTAAACCTCAGTCCTACAACAGAGGTTTGCAACTGTGTCAACCATTAAACATGCATTTCTTTAAAATGGTTAAAAAATAATTAATAACCACCTAAACAAAATCTCATTTTGTTTCAAAAACAGAAAAAAAAATCAGTGTAAAATTACCCACAGCACTCCAAAAGCAAACCTGTATTTTTACCTCTCAGGTAACAAAAAGCCGAATGCTTCATTTTTATTATACACAATTAGACTTTTAAATTCACCTTTCCCTTCTTGTTTTTGACTCTTGTTTAAATAGGAAAGCATGGCTCATCCCTTCCCAATCCAGCTGTGGTTTTTATCTCTCTGAAAAGTTTTCTAGAGCAAGCTCAGTCTGGGTACAGAAATCTGGCACTGAGGCTGCGAGGTTCCTGCACATCACCATAAATTGTTCTATACCATCAGGCACAATAAAGACAGAGAAAAAAATTCTTTATTTCAGTTTGAGGCACAAGAATATTTGTTCTAGTATTTCCATATAAGGGTCTTTTTAAGTCAACAAAGGGAGGCTGCTGCCAAATTCTAACCACAACATGAATTACAAGTTTGCATTTTGAACAGTGGCAACTAACAAGTGAAGGATTAAAAAGTGGAGTTGATGCTTGCAGTGAAAAATGGAGTGCAAGCACCTGGAAGACTGTAAGAGTGGTTAATCTGGTTTGGTAGTAGTCAGGTAACATTATTAATTCTTACAAATTCTCCAATCAATGTATAAAACCAGCAGATGCTTTATCAGAATTAGATGAACTAATCAGAAATGCTATCAGTACTCTAAGCCAATTTAGACTCTTAGTATTTCTGAAGTCTCCTAATTTCAGCTGTACTCGACAGAAAAACCAGCAGTACCTTCACCACATGCTGAACTCTGAAGGGTTACAGAAGTTGCTTCTTGAAGATGACTGACTCACCAGCAACACATAAATGATATTTGCCTTCCTGCTCTGAAAACTAAATACCTAGAAACAATTACTGTGATCAGGACAGAAGCCTCACCTGGAAAACAACATCCTCCAGCAAGAGAGAAAAGCCACCACTGGTGCCCAAAATCTCCTGGTTTAAGGAACATCTAAGCCACCATAAAGCTGTGCTGATCCTCCATTCTCCTACACTAACCATGGCATCATTTGAACTGCAAAAACAAAACCCTATCTTCAAAGCAACAAATTTTGGACCTGTCCAAAACACAGGTCTTTGGTGGAATACTTAAAAGCCATAAAGTCAATACCTATTCCAGGCCTTGTTGCAGTCAGTGTGATTTTCTCAAAAAAAAAAAAAAAAAAAAAAAAAAAAAAAAAAAAAAAAAAAAAAAAAAAAAAAAAAAAAATTGAAAAAAGCAATCTCTGTTGTTACTCCCCTGAGAGCTAAATTAGGATGAATGATCACAGGAGAGGCAATGAGGACTCCCAGGTAGAGGATGTAAGAGGAGAGTTCAAGTGTTAAGAGGCTTAACAGTTCCTGCAGCATTCACTGACAGATTCAAGCTGCAAGAGAACCCTTTTGAATTTACTTACCTTAAATGAACTGTGCACTAAAGTTTCATCTAAATCAATGACCACACACTTCTTCCCATAGTCTGATGCTGTCAGTTCTGGCAGGAGGTATTTAGCTGGTGGCTATAAATAAAAAGAAAAGAGGAAGACAACAAAAAAAAGTAAAACCTCTATGGAAGGGGCACCCTTCTGTCAACATTGCTGTTCTAGTAATTACTGGGAGCTAGAATACATGAATTGAAATCAAGTGCTTTTTTGGGCTCATCCCAAGTTCATGTATGGATATTATTGGCTCATGCAATTGCAATACCCATACAGACTTTTCTTTTTTGAATTAGAGACTTGTTTAGAATGACCTCCAAAGCACTGCAAATTAAAATGGTAAAACACCAGCACTATAAAAAAAAAATCATAAAACCAGGATATTTGATAGATTTTTTTCCAGTGGCTCTTTTCCCAATGCCTGGTTTTGGTTGCTGTGGTTAACCTATTTCCAGTCAATGCCATTTGCAGCCGTATCAGCCTGATGGACATTTACACAAATCATTATTTCTGTTTGCCATGAAAAATGCTGAAATCGAGGAATCCATCCTGATGGAAGACAGCATTACTAATTTTATCTTCCAGGACATGTCTTCACTCTTTTTTTACTACTTATAAGGGTGCTGATCAACTTCCATGTGAATTATGCTCCCAGTCAAGGTATTAAAACTGGGCTCTTCTACAGCACACTGCCCGTACTAAAAATGGTACCAATCCCACGAATTGACAGTTTTTCTGAAAGCAATACAGACACAGTCTCATGTTCTTTGGACCATTTCCCACTTCAACACCCTAGTTTGCAATAAAAATGTGTTGCTTTATATTTTGGTACTGGACACTTTCTGAGATCACAGAAATGAGAGAGAACAATTCCATTTGGAGCTGAAACACTGCTGCCACTTGGGGTTTTTTTTATGAAGGAAAAGGATTAGCTTTATAGAAAAGCATCAACAGGGAGAAGCTTAAGACTGAGAGGAATTAATTTAGACTTGGATCCACAACTCTAACTCCATTCTTTTCCTATGTTTGTATCTGTCGCTCTGGTAAGGATTTTTCATTTATCATGGGTTTGTTCTTTTCTGTGGCCCTTTGCAGAGGTGCTGCCAGAGATCTGAGGCCACCCCTGTGCAGGCAGGGGTGACACAGGTGAGGGGTGTCACACAGGTGAGGCAGCACCCCTGGACAGCCTCCAGCAGCCAGGACAGATTATCAACCACTGATATTCAAATATCTGAATGGTTGAACTCAAGTGTCACCTTGACAGATACTGGCCAATAATGCCTAATAAGCTCTTTAAATGAGGGACCTAACAAATCAGATTCTGGACTTAAATTGAGTGTTTTTAGCTGAAGCAGGAGTTCTTGGGGGATTTTTTAGGAGCATTCACTGGAATTGATTTAATTCCTTATAATTAACATTGACTTAATTCCTTATAATTAACATCAACAAGAGTTCCCTCAGCCACCAAACTGGGAGCTGCCCAGCCTACAATCACTTGTCTCAGTGCATTTCCTCTCAGCACACATCTGAAAACCACCTTCAAATTAAAGCAGCTTCTGCCTAAAGCCTGCAAAGGCTCCACCCATCACAGCCACCTAACCAGGCTGAAATTCCTACAACACCCTGCCCAGGTTATGGACAGTCCCACAGCTGCTTTAGTTCCACCTCTGCTTCTTGGCAGCCAGAACCAAACCTAAAGAATTCTGGTTTCTCCCTCCTATTCAAAGCCTAAAACATGTTCAGCACCCCACTTCAGTTTTTCATATTAAGGATCCAAACTTGCAACCTAAATAAACTCAAATCTTATTGAAAGAAAAATCCAATCCATCTACAAACAATAATCTTCAGAACCTGTGTTCCAATACTTCTTGTCTTTGAAGATGAAAAAAAGGTAGAAAGATCCCAAGAAACCTTAAACATACTTTAAAAAATATTAAGTTTATTGTTGTACTCAGAACTCTTATCTCCTTTGAGTTTTTGACTGCATTAATCTGCACAAGCAGTTCAAAGCCAAAAATTCCTTCTATGTGAATTCCTTATTGAACTGAAAATATTTATGTCTATGGAAAATACATTGAAATACATATTCTTCCATATAAAAATGCACATATGAAGTATCAAGCACTGTCTTACCACACATATCTTTCTTTTTTTTTAGCTGGAAACTGTTGCATTTGTCATTAAGAGAAGGATGGACACACACCAAGGACTACAAAATGCAAGAACTTCCATCTCTGAGAGCCCAAATTCCCTGAATGCACAGTGAGGTGACCTGTGACTCTTTTTTCACCCACCTGCACTTCTGCTTTCTCAAAAGCAGTGGCTGGGAGAGGCATAATTTACCTGTGGAACCCACACAGAGACTGTGGTTACTGCTAGAGATCCTCTCCCTTTTCAGCACTGCTTTAGGAGATCATGTGCAATTACTGATCTAACTTGATCTAACAAAGGCACAAACAACTCTCCAACATACTTTGGCATCTTGAGTTCAACCTGATCTTGTTTCCTTAAGTTCACGTTTGAAGATCTATTTGAAGAAATAGATTTATTTGAAGAAATAGATTTTCCATTTCACAAACTGCAATTCTGTTGCCCTCAACTGTGAAAACATTCACTCTGATAACAGGGATAAGGAAATTAGTCTGAAGCTGAAGTCACTACAAGTTGGGAGGCTGCTACATAGCTGGTGTAGGACTTGGGAGCAAGGGTGGCATTTTTGAGGCTTTTAGGAACTTGAAAGCATTTATGTGCAAAATATCAGCCCATTTGTTTTGCTGTTCAAGCTTTCTGATCTAAAGCAATTTCCACCTGTCAAGGGCAGCAAAGCTTTTAGGCAGAAACAAGCATTACTCAACACTGTGTTTTAATTTTCTCACTAATGGAGACATACCCAAGAAGAGTTCTGAATACCAGATTTCCATCACACTTAACAGTGAATAGTTATGGAAATTTGATAATGTCTTTTATTTTTTTTACACACATCAGTTTAAAGACATCTGAGATGATTAAGAATAAGTAATTGTGGCTAACAGCAACTCATATTTACTATGCAACACTCCCCGAAAGGCTGCAGACTTCCAGAGAACTCGGCAGAAAAAAAAAATGACACGTGGTATCTCACTGGTTTGCTCTTCAATTCCAACAAGACACAAACTGTATACAAGTTAAACTAGTCACTGTTTGGGATTTATGCATTCCAGCCAGGTCTCGTGGCTGATCAGCTCAACAGACCTTGTAGTGAAACGACTGCTGCACTGCTTCAGTCCCGTGGAAATAGTATATTCCCTAAGAAAAAAACAAAAAAAAAAGGGGATGGTGGCGGCAAGAGAACAGGACTTTTGGTTGAAGCATAAACAGCTGGTCAACACAAATCTTGCAGAAATTCACTGTATAGAACAATCATCAGCTTTCCTCCCTGTAGGCCTGTATTTCCTACAGAGACAGATATCAGAATTAATAAGATTTTTTTTTTTTCCTCTCTCTGTACTGGCAGTGTTGTCAAGTCTAAGTGCAGCACATTAATTTACTGTTCGTGTCCTCCTCAGCTCACACTCTGGGGCTGCACTCTGCAGGGCTAAAAGCTTCTCCCAGCACTTATGTGCAGAAATACCCTTACAGAAGAAAAATTATTCCTGTGTTCTTAAAACACAGCTGCCAGAAGATGCCAGCTCCTCTTATGGAAACAGGCAGTTTTCAAAATTTCTTCTAGGAAAAGTTATAGTAAGGATTTCTCTAATGTAGGTGAGGACAAGTGGAAAAAAAAACCCCCAATATCCCTGTGCTACAATTTAACTTCTACAGGGATTCTGAGGGATAATTTTGATACCACTCGTTAACAGTGGAATTTTAAGCTGAACAAAAGTGGACACTCCAACTCATTTAAGAGCTGTTTAAGAGAAGTTTGACAACATCTCATTTAAGATGTTGCATGAGAGTGGCTTTTTATTTCCATCTACCTCTTCATTCAAAAGAATATGAAATAGTGAAGCTGCTATGGGTCTACTTTGATTTGAGGGTTGGAATGAGATAATCTTTTAAAGTTCCTTCCAACCCAAACAAACCATTGTATGATTTTTTGATTTCTCTACCATAATCCTTTCCAAACAAAGCTGAATAAAATCCATGAAAACACAGGCATCCTGAGCTACATTCAATAGATTTTTAATCAGGTAAATCATAATGTGTCAGCTGGGAATGTTTTGGGTTTGTCTTTTTTAAAACTGTGTGTTTATTTCAACCCCAAAAATAATTAATTTTGCAGTATTAGGAAAATTATCAATTATGCTGCTGTTTAACCTATGCCTTATCTGGAAACAGTTTCCAAGTATGAGCTACAAACACGGTAAAAGTTCATATTTAAAAAACCCCAAAGTAATGCTGTTTCTGTTTTCTGAAGAACCTAACTTGAATCTGGACTATTTCTTGTTTAGCCATCATCTTCATCAATAACCAAGCAAAAATTCATATTAAATCAAGCTTTTAAATTCAGTGCAATTAATACAGGACAAATCTGATTGAGCAGAAGATCCATTTCACTGAACTGCACACATAAATGCAAATAAAAGCAATGCAAAACGCACATAAAGCAATGGAAGCTTTCAAACAGGTGACCTCACCACACTGCCAGGTTTAATACACGATAAAAAGCACAATAAAGCTCCAGAAATCCTCATATTTTGACTGGAGGCTTCAATTTTAAAGTGGGGAGTGGGCAGAGCTCATTTTAGAGTCACTCAGGAAATCTCTAAACATTTGAACTGATGACATTTGCAACGAGCCTTGTAAAAATGGAAATGTCCCCTCAATCGTGACCAAGCTCTGTGTCTGTTCAGAAGATTTTTCTCCTGGTTTGTAAAACACATTGCAGCTCAACACAGCCCAGTTCTCATCCCTGGGTAGCAGAGAATCGAGAATTTCTGCCTTAATGGGTCTGGAACACAAAATTAGAGCTGTCTTGGAGCAAACCTTTGGGCTCCAGCACTCAGGACCAACACCCCCCTCCTAGAGCAACACTTTAATTTTAGGTGTCTCTCCCAACATAAGCCTGCATCTTCCTTCCTAGCACTTCCTCCATGTGCAGCTCCCTTGTGGCTTTATTTAGATGGTGACACAGAGCCAGCAGCACTTTGAGACTGGGGAGTAAATGTCACCCCAGTGCCCAAGGGCCATGGTTGCCTGACAACATTCCCTGCCCTGCTGCAAGAAGAAGCATCAGATGGCACTGGGGAAGGGGAAGGAGTGTTTCAAGTCACCTGCTGCCTCAGAACTCCATGTCATGACTGCAGGGATAAGTTAATTTTACTGCCTTGTTAGTGCTGGGAATATATGGCTGCAAAATTACAGCTGAGCTTTAAAAAAAAAAAAAAAAAAAAAAAAAAGGAGGAAAAAAGATATATCCCTTCTTGAATCATTCCTTTTCCTACCACTGCCCAAATCTAACAGAGCACTGCTTTAACACTGTGAAGACTGTGTTCTAACAAAGCATCTGATTTAATTTCTGTACTTGTCAAAGCTCTACTCAATTATCCTTCCAAAATTTTGCTCTGTTTGAATTCTTATTCTATTAGTACCTACAGTCACTCTGGGGAAAGGTTTTTATTCCAGGTCAGAGCACAGCCAGAACATGTTTCATGTTCAAGTAATTCCTAGTGGAACAACTACAGTCACCTAACAGAATTTGGCAGGTATGTAAAAAAGAAAAGTAGTTTGGAAATCAGAATTTTCTGATTTACACTTGAGGTTTTCTATCCCTAGACTTGCAGGAATACAAATCACATGCATGTCCATGCCTGTCTGCACACACACCATGCATGAGCCATATCAGAAGTAACAGGTAAGCAATAAAAGAGGAATTTCCAACAGTTCAGAAATGCAGGAAAAACTGTTGGAAGAGGGAAGATGTGCAGTCACAGGGATCTCCTGGCACTGCAGCACACACAGGGGGCTTCTTACAGCAGGTTTTGGAACGCTGGGCTACGTGAGAAGGAAGGGGAAGAAGAAAAGGAATGGCATCTTGGGGAATATCCAGGTCTTTAAAGGCTACCAAATATCTCAAACAAGAGGGCTGGGTCATTATCTCCACACATCAGCACTGCTATTTTCTGAGAAACTCTGCAATGATTAAGTATTGTAAACAGCAAAGGAGCTAAAAAAAAAAGTATTTTCAGCTTTATAAAGCCTAAGCCTTCATCCTTGAAAAAAAAAACAACAAAAAAAAACCAACAGATTTTTGACCAAAAAAGGTTAAAACTAATTAAATTAAAAGCTTCAGTTTGAAGGACTTGGTTTTTTTCTTCCTTTTATTTAGCTTTGAAAAATAATTCAGATGCCAAACAGCATTCCAAGTTTAATCCAGGGAAGATAAACAGAAATATGCTGCCCATAAAGCAGCAGCTGATACCAAGAACATCATCTCAAACAAGTGCAGTAATGAGCAATAGTGTGCTCTGTTTTCTTAACGTGACTTATTTCAAATAAATTATGCAGTTTCCAACTCTTCTTTTCAACTGGAACATAGGGGAAAATGAGAGGAAAAGGTTTTTGTAATTGTGTCTCACATAGTGATGATGAGTCACCTTTTGCCTCTATTAAAATAAATAACTTTCAGACTACTTCATGTGTTTTCAAAATGCCAGAAATTCAGATGGAACCCAGATAAAACCCAAACTCTTCTTTCGGTCCCTGCAGAAGACAAGCAGTTCAATCCACCTCTGGGGATACAACATTACAGACAGAACATAAAATCCTTTTGTTAACATGCAACACAAAACAGACCTGTTAGACTGCAACATAAAATGAATCAAAGCAAAAGCCATGAAAATTATTAAAAGAAAAAGGGATAAAAATACATACACTTGGTATAGGCATGACCTGCATCTGGTCACCCTGGGGAAAAAGAAAAAAAAAAATCACGGTAAGGGTAATGGCTTTTAAAGGGTAGAACAAAGGTCTGGAGCAGTAAATGTAGCACTCAAACATTTTAAACCAAAAGTTCAAAGTATTCAAGAAACCAGAGTAAAAAAAAAAAAAAATAAAAACAGGATTTTGCATTTTAGTTGCTGAAATGATCTGTTAGTATACTGGCATTTATGATTTTTAGGAGACTGGACTGATAAAACCCATGCTATGATTAATAAGGGATGGCAATAAGAAAGTACCTGTATTTACTGGAACTTTTTCAGCTTTAAGATCTACTAATGGGTATATTTGTCAATTTTCACTGCAGCAGCAAGAGGCTGAGCCAGAGCCTGGCAGCAGGGCAGAACCCCACTCCTTGAACTCAACCTCATTTGAGACAAAAAAACAGCATTTTCACTTAGGCAACAGCAAAATGTCTGAGAAGGACATGATGATGATGTTAATCCAAGAAATCTCGTTTTCTTCATCCAGCAGTAGCAGTGCTGTTCCCATGGTCTCACTCTTGCACTACACTTGGAAATTCTTGGCCAACCTTCTCAACCTTTCCTTCTCATCCTCGGACATGCAGAAATAAGGACAGCTCCAAAATGGACAAAGCCTGGCTCAAATGTGTAACCCTCACTCAACTCAAACTCTCACTCAAATGTCTAACAGAAACTCTATTTTCTCATCTCTCTAATCCTTCAAAACCAACTTTGTTTTCTGGTGGGCACAGCACATAAAAAAAAAAGGAAGTTGATCCTTCTAGCATAGACGTTGCTTGGGTAGATGATTTTATTCTTTAATATTTGGACAACACAGGCTCAGATCTCCAGCAGAGGAACTATTGAAAGGACTGTTTTCAGTACAAAAACTGCCTCTTCCAGCTGAAAAAACCTCCTGCTTATTTGTTTTCAAGTCTACCAGTGTTGACACATCACTGACAAACAGAAATAATTCCGTATTATTTTTAAAGTGCTCCTTTTTACTGCTGCTCAGCAGAAATTTTTACTGAAGTTTGCCCAAAATCCTGAGAAGCTGAAGGAGCCAACTAGAGAGCAACTACAAGGAACTATCAAAAACTTGGCACTAGTAAAAAGTACCTGATTTCTAGAAAAACACACACACAAAAGCTGGTAAGAATCCAAGTTTTCCTCAGGGTAATAGCAATAAGAATAGGAAAAAATATAATTCAGTACATTAACGTCCTGTTAGTGGAACTGAATTTCATGGGAACCCAAAACCAAAGTTGCTAAAGGACTTGCATTACTGTTTGCCTAATTTTTCTCATAGAATTTCTTAAATTAAATTTACAAAAAAAAAAAAGGGGAAGCAAGCAAATTTCTGAAGAGGAACCCCGGAAATATCTATACAAAAATCAGGACAAGCAGTAAGAGCGACGAGAACAGCAAAAACAAGCAGAAAGAAGTGCAAGAGTCTGCTGGGAAAGCAAAAGTGTTCATGAACAGGAGAACACCTCTTAGAAAACAAGCCTGCTCTGGGAAACGTCTTCCAAGTGTCCTGCCTCATTTCCTAATGCCTTGGAACAGGAAGGGAAACGGGTCACAACAGCATCGTTTGAAAGAGATGACAAATGACTGCATTTGTTGAAGGCTTTCCACGGGCTCCTGATGTTGGTAACAGAACAAAGCTGTTCCTAGAATGCCAAAATTTCCCTATTGTATCCCTAGGACAACCCAGGAACTGATTTGTCCCCAGCCATTGAAATCAGGTTGGTTTTTTTTTTTCCCATGGGTTTTATTTTTTTCCATGCTATATACAGATGGATTGATAAATCCTATCTTTTACTTCAGCAGCGTGATTTGTAGTTTGAAATAAAGATTTCCAGCACTGTGCTCCTCACTAACACTGCCTATGGTCATGTGTGGCCTCAATGAGCACTAAGTGACAGGCCACACTATTTTCCTTTTTTTTCAGAACAGTCTGTATTAAAAGATAAGGAGCTATTTCACTTTAGAGAAGAAGCTGACCAAAATAACGGATTTATCCTATTAGTTTCTTTCACACAAAGCTTGTTCTAGACCATGACAGGCTCTTTAAAAACAGCAGTACAGCTATTATTTGGCACTTGAGTGATCTGACAGACTCTCAAGCTGTCTCTCCATAAAGAAGACCTTTGGGAGGCAAAGAAGGTCAGAATGAGTGGGCAAAGAGAGGAACCAAACATAGGTATGGAGAGGAAATCTTGTTTTCTGAACACACCTTCCACACCACATCCTGATGGTGACCAACACCAAAATTCCAACGTGGAATTTTCTTGCTCCAATCGGCGAAGGTCAAGCAGGAGAAGAGGTACAAGGATTTTCATCCATCCCAACTATCTTCCTTCCACATGTGCTCACAAAGCCTGTCACTAATGATGTCCTCATCACAGAGTCCACAGTCCTGCTGCTCCTCCAGGTCTCCAGCACCAAGCAGATGCTACTTTGACCTCAAGAACGGGCTCCCTACCAGCTGTTCTCCTCCTTTTGCTGGGCTATATTCACGTGGGACAGAGAGAAAATCCTTTTCCCTGTCCTGTGTTATAAATAGAGATCCCTGAAGCAGAGAAGAGTGTTGGAGACATGACCACAGGGCATCTACACAGCTTTCCAGCATCACCTGGGAGATGATGGCACCATGCAGTGGGGAGCAGGAACCCCAAGTTTTGGAGTGAGGTGGGAATTCAGTGACAAGAAAAGCAGAGGGAGCAGCTGCTGCCCCCAGAAAAATCCTCCTCCTAATTCTGTCTTCTTCCCTGTTGAGTGTGGAGCAAGAACTTCTCTAACCCAGCAAGTATAAATATCCCTTTCCTCGTTCATGCTTCATCTCATTAACTGGAGCCATCTGCCTGATCTGGATCTCACTGTGAAACAAAAGCAAGGATGACTCCAGTGGAAGTGGGCTGGGAGAGAAATGGCAAAGTGCCCATAGACTTGTCAGGGCTCCCTCACCCACCACGACTGAGAGCAAAGGGAAAAAAGAGTTTGTATCTTGCTTTTCTCACCTTTCTCTATCTGGACACCCACTTCAAGCCTGAATGAATAAATGCTGTATCCACAAACACTTCAGAAGTCAGGTAACAAACTTACACAGAAGAAAAAACTTGGGTTTTTTTCTCAAAAAAATTGAGTCAAGTTGCTAACTGGAGAACAGAAATGGAGATTTGAATTTATCATGAAAAAAACAAAACACAATTCTCTCTCCCAACACTCTAAAGAAAAAAAAAAAAAGTGGCTGGAGGGTGTTGGGGGAGCTGCCTGCTGCTGAAGAGGCAGGCAAAAATTATAAAGGAGTTCATGAGGCTGAATATTTTGTGCTCCCAGTGACACATCTGGCTCAGCATCCGAGCTGCAGGCAGGCTGATATACCCATTGTCACAGATACCACATCTTACAGTGCATCTTCTGCTGTGCTGAATAGCTGCTGCATTTGAAGGAAAACAAATATGCCAGTTTCAGTAAATACAAGTTATTATTGAAAAAAATGTTGTATTGAAACTTTAGAGACAGAATGGACCATTCATTACCAGTATTAGAGTCACACTTGGACAAGCAGCTGCTCTGTGAGTAGAAGATTCAAAAGTGAACTCAATACTTTAAAGAAGTTTTTGGGCTTTTCCCCCCCACCACTTACAGAATAGAATTCAGCACTGAAAGTAATTGGTTAATCAAAACCATGCTCAGTTTGGTGTTTCTTCCAATCCCATGAAGAAATGACAGAACACTTGATGTGTCAAGCACCATCAAGTCACATCGTGACGCACTGATTAATCTGAAGCACTAATTTAATTTTTTCTACTAGAGCCAAATAAGAAGAAGAATTGTCTCACACATCACAATTACTGTGAACAAAATTTCAGTGCTGTGTTTTCAACTACTTCATAAAACATCCTCCCCCGCTTTCCCTCCTTCTGAACAGGTCAGCATTTAGAGAAATCAAGATTCCTGATTAGAAGGAAGTTGGCTTATCACATCAGCTTCAGAATGTGCCAGAAGCAACACAGAACACTGAATTCCAGTGAAACCAGCTGAAGCTTCCATCCCTTGCCTTCCTCTCAAGTCTTTATCACCAGTTTTCATGTACCAACTCCACTGAACAGCAAAGACATAAGGGAAGTACATCCAAACCATTTTATACTCATTTCCAGTGCTAACTGCAATTTTCCTCGTTCATTTTTTAAGGAAAGGGTCACAACACATGAACTGACTGGGCCCAGCCAGAAGTGCATCATGTGATAAATAATTATTAAAACATAAAAGAGAAAGCAGATTTAACTAAGTGACCATCTGAACAGCAGCTTAACAGAACTCAAGCAATTCCTATCTGGCAGTGAAACTAATGCAAAAAAAGAACTTTAATGAAAAAGCAGAGGAATTTAAGCAGTGGGTTGTCAGGTTTTATTTTCTTTACTGAGAGGCAATTTTGTCATTCCTGGACATTTCATTTCACCAATTTAGAATCCAAGGCCCACTGTTGCTTCCCCCACCTTACTTATTTCTGAATCTAGACAAGATGCTCACTGTAACTCCACCAAATTCAAGCAGCCTGCACAGCTCTGAAACAGCTCTCCTTGTAAAAATCACCAGTCTGACAGTGTAACAATATTCCAACATATTCAACTCTTCAATGCTTTTTATTTCCTTAGAAGATATTCCGACTTATACCATGTTAGCACTCAAAATAAAACAGTATAAACACATACAGAGCTTATTAATCTTTAACACTGCATTTAAAATAGCAGTGTCACAGACTTATTTGACCTCAAAAACCACCTCAAAAAAGTTTAGCTATATTGATTTCTTCTAAAAAGACAGGAGTATCTGAGTGCCTTTCATTCAGCTGAAGAAAACTCTCTTTAATTAAATTCTCCTCAATATATTCTTTGAATTTTTTTGAAATCTTTTAAGTTTTGATGTGTTTTTTAAGTTTTTGATCTAGTTTTAGGAATGCTGTGATTTGTGTCCTGGTCTCATGGGCAAGTATTGCACAACTCCAGAACTGCTCACTGAGGCAGCACCGAGTGAGGATGAAAACTTGTGTGGACACACATGCAATCTCTCAAGGCATAAGATATATTTAGAAAATAATTGTTTTGCAAAATGCAATCTGGACACTACTGACTCCAGACCATTTTAACTCACATTTTTCTACAGAAAAAAAAACCAAACTTGGTTTTATGTTTTAGTTTCTACTGAAGCTCCATTTTCTCTCAGCTGTAGTTTTGCCAGTAGCCTCACTTCTGCCTCCTTCCCATTCCCCAGCATAGTGGAAAGGAAATTTTAGTAGCTTCCCATCCCTTTTTTTCCCCTCAGATGAATGTGTGCATACATGCTACACACTCCTCAGCTTTCCCTTCAGCACATCCAGGCTAGATTTCCCTCCTTTCACTCAAAATGTACCTTGGCTAGCAGAAGAAGTCTAAAAATACATGTACAATCCCTTCTCTTGGCAGGAATTTCAGTGCATTTTACCTCTGTGAGAGCAATTTCAGCAGGAACTGTTACAGTTCAGACTTTACCTCCACAAGTACTCGAAATCTCCATCACTTTCATCTGCTCTCCTTCCCTCTCTGCCACCAAACAGTTCCTTGTTCTTTCTCCTGAGCTATTCAGAATTCAAACAAAACCAGCAAAAATTCGAACCAGAATAAAAGGAACTGGACAAGGGAAGTAAGGAATCAGCTGCATTAGACATGAAAAACTGTGTGAAAAGCAGAAGGGTAAAAAACTCACAGAGACATCTCCATGTCTGCCATTATTCTGCACCATGGAGAAATTTCTCATTATTCTCACCTGCATTTGCAATCTCAAAGTCCTGGAAACTGTTTGGAAAACTTGGCATTCCTGTGTTTGCCATACTGAATTGAAATTCTTCAGTTCAGAACACAAATGGTCTCAGTGTTATCAGATTTATAAAGAACATATAAATTTGTGTTGCACTCTTTGTATTCTATCTGTATTTACATCTAAAATCTCCATCCATTCATTTGACTCATCAAACAAAACTTAATAGCCAGGAAAAATGTCCCAAAGCTGCTATCCCTGGACTCAGCATGTATTGAATAAAAGTGAACTGCTTAGAAAAAAAGGTCTAAACAATAATGGTTCTTTTGATTTGTTTTTATGTCACTGAAAACCCTTTAAAGTGATGTTTAGAAGGTTCCACTATGCTCCAGTGTGACACAATTTAATCTTCCTGTAACCAGGAAGGGGAACCAAAGCTTGGGAAAACTCAGCAGCTGAAATTTTATGAGGAGTCACCATTTCTTTTAGTGTCTTAATCAAGTTTTAAATGTTGATTGCTTATAAAATGTCGAGTGCCAAGACCCACAGCAGAAATATTACTTTTATATTACAGATGAATAGGCAGTATTAGCAATCCACCATCAAACCAGTAATTTTTTTTTTGCCCTGTAACTCACAGTTGTTCCCCACGAGGGAAATTTGTTAGGACAAACCTTTGGAAGCTGAAGTAAGCCTTGCTTAAAAAACACCCACATGACAGCAAAATAAGACAAAATCCTGACCTTCTGAAGTCCTCCATTCTCCTCCACCAAAGGAGGCAGAGCACTGGTGCTGTTGGTAGATGGTGGCTCGACATTGTAGTCACGAAAGCAGCAGAATAAGGTGCTAAAGATACTTCGACTCCTCTGCTTCTTCAAGCTGATATTACATTGGGACACTGGGGGAAAAAAAAACACACAGCAGAAAAATAAATTCATGTGGTACAGACCTGGTTTTCCAGATTTTAACAAGTGAATTGAAGATGTAAGGTCTTTATACCCAGAAATCTTTATCAAGTCTTAAGATTACTGAGATTTTCCAGCACATTGAGATTCCTTTTCTTCTTTTTTAAGATTTTTTTTCCTTTGCCAGACTCGTACAGTGACATCCTGGAACTCTGCATGATCACACTGAGACAACACAGAGAGTTTTCCCAGTGACATCCAAGGAGGATACTGAAAGGACACAAAATAACTCTGCTAAAATTCCTCTCTGGACAGAGGAAGCAAAGAGATCTAAAAACCAGAAATGCACTAAATGCTTGCTGTAGTGTTTCTACACAACCACACAGCCACAAGTGGAACATTTAGAAGTCCTGCAAGGGCCAGGAAAAGCTCTGAGATGTTTCTGAGTTTCCTCTGTCACTGTGTGACAGCTCTACTGGAGGACACAAGACACAGCACAGAGGCTGCAGGAACCAGGGTGGAACTAAAGAAACAGGAGCCCTGGCCTTGATTTTCAACTTGCTTATTGGTCTGCCAGGATAAAAATAACCCTATAGTGATAAAAAAATTACATACAGCTAAATGAAAACAAGTGAAGCATTTCTGAAGAATGAAAACTGTAGTTAAAAGCAATAGCTTGGAGAAAAGCAAAGCATGTAAGACATCTAGGGATTCCCCTAAGAAAAAACTCCTGAAAAAACATCAAAATAAAAAAATAAAAGAGTTGGAGAAGAGTTTTAGAATGTTTTAAGTAATACTTGATTTATTCACCAAATATTTTAATGATCTATTAACATACTTGTAGATAATTTTTATTTAGAAGTGTTTCTTTCCTGCTTTGGATAAGAAGTCAAACCCTCCCCCATTCTAAAGTTAGAGGGTAAGTGAAATTGTTAGTAAGTCCCATCATTTCCATATTTACCAAAATACTTTTCCATTTGAATGCAGAGAGCACTGCCCAGGTTCAGTTATTAATTGCTCTTAAGAGCCAAGTGTACCAGTATCAAAAACTAAACAGGTTCTATAGACTTTCACCAATTTAAAAAGTGCTCCAATAACAGGATAAAGTCAGAACTGTGCAGAGATTTGTGTGCTTAAGGAAGTGTTTCATTACTTTAAAAGACATTTGTGAACTGAAACCAATCCAGCACCACTTATCAATACTCCAGTTAAACAAAAAACACACGAAGAACTCCAGCCACCACTGCTACAAGTTACAGTAAAAGACTAATTCTCAAAATGTCATATTCTGTTTGCAACAACACAGTTTTAGAAATCCCCAAAGGATATCTGGGCAATTGAGAAGGACATTTTCAAAGCACTCAGAAAAAGAATGGTATTGCAAGCACAAGCAAGTTAGGTGCAATATAATCCTGGCAAGGAGAACTCCTTTCCGACATTAAAAATTGAAATATGCTGAAATTAGAACAGGAGGAACAATGCTCTGTGTCCTGCTGCCTACAGCTACTGCCACAGAAACCTTGCTAATAATTTCTGGTTTGTTTTCATCCTCTACTTAAAAAAAATGAGGGCAAATTAACTCATTTGAATGCAGGTATCAATTGCAGCAGGGTGCTTAAATTCCAAACTCACAGCCTCAGCTGCACAACAGATCAATGGGAACACCAAAGCCACTCCAGAACTAATGCTGCTATGGTCTCTACTTATTATAGAAAGAGACAGTAAATTGTCTAAATAAACATTCAAAAATCTCTAGACAAAAAACACTGATTGGTCCAAACCTTCTAAGAACACTTGGATCCCACCATACATTTCAAATCTGGCCACTCCCTTTCACTTACAGAAACACTTCAGTAGGAAAAATAATCCTTCATGTTGGTTTTTAGTCTTGACAATTCTGCCATTCATAACACAGTGCTCTTTCAAACAGATCTTTCAACTAATTTAGATGTTATTTTAAAGGGATTCTCTTCAATAAGCTATTATAGAGGCTTTACAGTGACTTAATAAATGATAATTTTGGATGCAGTAAGGAACAGAAGTTTTCAGGTGGCTTTATGTGCTATGTGCTGTGCTACATTAAAACACAAATACTGCATACACAGGAAATGTTTGCACCCATATCTCATTTTTAGCAACTCTGACAGTGTTGTGCATCATGGAAAATAGTTCCTCCTTCCTTAGTTACCCTGAACCACCTGCAATCCGTGTGCTCTTTGCTGGATTTGCTTTCCTTGAAGCAGTGACAGCACAAATATAACAACTATAAAGGTGCAAAGAAGCATTGGTGTTGAATTACCAACACAAATTTAGGCATTCTGGATGACAGCAAATTTTAAAGAGAAAAAACTGCTGAGGACAAAACCTGGCATTCCTTAAAAGCTCACAGGTGAGACTAGGTACTAACAATAATGGAAGAGTAAACTGAATTATCCAAACTACAAGTCTGAGCAGCATCCAGCATATGAATAAAAAAAAATAAATACATTTTTTTCTCTCCCCCCTCCATCTGTTAGAAGATACAACCTCGATTTCTGGAGGTGATTTCCTACACCCTCCCCAGACACACTGAACCATCCTTACCCCACCACACTGAAGGCTGAGGACACTTCAGTGACGTTTTACAGCTCAAACCCTGCACATGGAACATGTCAACACCGTGTCCCAAAAAAGCCCAGGCAGAACAACCCCACAACATGAAAATATGTTATCTGTGAAAGCAGAGAAGACTGAGAGCAGCAGGTGTCTGCAGGAGGGTTGAAGAAAGGATCAGGGTGAGCTGGAGAGATGCTTTCCCCTCCCAGCACCCCAGGGTCTCCCCAAGGGCAGTTTAACTCCTCACCTGAACACACCAAATGTGTGTGTGTGTAAAAATCCTCAACAAATTCCTCTTGTCATGCCTTTGCCCCATCACTTTTTGAACCTACACCAACTTTTAGAGCCCATATGGCAGGAAAGCCCACAGCTCAGCCAAGAGTTCAGCTGCTTCAGAACTCTGAGCATCCTTGTTTCTTACCTTTCTGCAGTCCCTAATCTGTATTTTTGAACAGGAAGAGAAAATCCACACACAATATCCAGGATGAAAGGAAGAAATTCCACCATGAATTTATACACCCACGCAATGCTTTGTTCTCTTGCTTTTCTAATCATTCCTAATATCTTACTTGTGGTTTACAGCAAGTCAGCATTGGGCTAATGTGATTCTTCTGATCTGATTATAACACCAAGATCTCTTCATTAGAGGGGATTTCAAGCATCGCTGCAAATACAAATCAAGAATTCTTTTATCTTTCCATACAGAAAATATCACATGCATCTACCCTTAATTCCATCTTGTATTTTAAAGGCCAGTCATTCAAAGTCATGCTGCCTTCCTACAACTTTTCACAGTTAAGTTTTAAACCTATATACAGATGCACATATAAACACACACATCTATTTACATGCACCAAGACATAACCTTTTCCCTCACTAATTTTGATCACTTTATTTCCTTTTCCATATGGTTTAAAGCCACACTGAAGAGCAGAGTGCACAGATCCCACACTGCTTCACCAGGGATCTCCTGGATGTCTGCAAGAGCCTTCAGTGAAGCTCTTGGTGAAATTAACTGAATTTGTAAAATATTATTTTTGCAACCAGGATCAGAAACAGGGGCACAGCTCTTCCTGTCTACAAGAGAAGTAACTCTGGTGCAGACTGCCCCTAATTTAGGGTCTCACCTATAATTTCCAGATGCCATTTCTAAGGACAAGCCTCACTGCCCATGACCCATTGTTTGAGGGTATGTTCATCCCTGAATTGTCAGGAATCCAAAGACAGTCCCACAACTGTGCTCATGGAAGTCTTCTGGCAAGCCTTAATAAACCCACAGTGCTGCTATGGCTGGGGAGGGGCTCAAGGAAAGGTAAAGGCAAGGTCTAAAACAGATCACTGTAATCACATAAGCTTAAATGAGAGTATGGAGCCATACTGGGTGGTTTACAAGAGAACAGGGAGAAAAAAGCCATAACAAACCCCAATTATTAACACACACAGGTGTAATAACTCCAATGTTATAACAGAAATTAATACAAGAGGTGCTAATAGAAGTAATGTACAACATCTTCTCCAAGGTCCTTTCACACAAAGCATCCTCTGGAGGCAGAAGGGTTGTGCTGCTCTCCCACCAGGACACTTCCAGCAGCACCACAACTTCCACAGCCAAGAAAAAGATTTTTCCTCTCATGCACTGTACTCTAAAGAAGTTTAGTTAAGGGCTTTCCCCATCAGATTTTGCTGTAGTGGTGTGAAATTACAGAAGCAGATTCTTGTGCAGCCACAGTACCACAAACCCCTCTCTGCTGCAGGAACCACCTCGGGATGACTGGAAGGCTCCAAGCCCACCCCTCTGCAGCCAGGAGACAGCTAATTACCGCTGAGTTTTTCCTAATTAAATGAGTGCAATATCCAGTTCTCCCAAATAATATAAACTGGGTAATGAGGAGACTTCTCTGCTTACAGATGAACTCGCTAAATGCAATAAAATGAACATCTGGGTATGCTGAGCTCTCACCATGGGTTTGTTTATAACACAGGATGGAAAAAGGCGAGTCAGAATTAAGTGATATTAAACAAAGCCTTTCTTCACAGGAAGCAGTTTTAAAATCTATACACGATTAGAAATGCCAGCTTCTCCAACTTCTTAAGAGACTGTATCTGATCTTCTCAGAAAAATGAAATTCTATATCCCACACGCCTCAAGATAGAAACAGTTAAGTAGAAAATCATCAACTTGCTGACACAGCTTCTCTCTTGGTGATGTGACCAGGACAGAAATTGTTTTATAACACTTGGTGCCAAATCTGCATGTGATGCTCTCGTAACTTTGGTTTTAAAATGCCATTTGCAGTTTATCATTGAAAGGTTTCATTGCCCGTGTAAACTCTGCAGCAAACAGAGCAATAAAAGCACTGTCCCATACCTGAAACAACCACCCACAACTGGTTCAACCTTCAAGCATTTATAGCCTAAGCCAATTGCTCTGCCTAAATTCAGCATGTTATACTCCAGAATTACCTTAATTTCAACTGAACCTGGCAATCCTTCTCCCCTAGCAGCACAATTAAGTAAAAGTAAGGTTTTGGGTTTTCCACTGAAATTATTACTTTGAAGGGAGGGATCCCAGACTAGTTTAGTGAAATAAAAATCTTTCCAAAACATTTGCCTCTCCCTCTCCACCAGTCTGTTTCCCAGGCATTCCATTAGTAGTTTGCTCTGGATGGAGTTGGTTAAATAGTTATGGGCAAGGAAAAAAGCTTGAATACATAAGGCAGGTGGGGACATTACAGAAAAATAACTGAATAACTTTTTTTTTATTTTTAAGTTAATTTCTTTAGGTCAGTGCACTTGGATCTGAAAAAAAAGTCAACATGATTTAGATGCTTTTAGGGAATTTTAGGAAAAAACTGAATATTACTCTTAGTAAATGATTCCATGATGTTCTGGAAAACAAGCTTATGAGTTGCACTTGTATGCTAGGATGAAACAGCTACACAAGAACTGCTTTTCCTAAAACTTATCCTTCTACTTATTCTAACAGAAACTATCCAGTGGATAACAGAACATTACAGTTTCACTTCTATACCTCCCAAAGTCCTCTAAAAATACAATTTCTCATAGTACCTAGGACAAAAACCATCAGGATGGATGTTAATTCATCCATCAATTCAGCTAACGTTGTATGAAGAAAAAAGAACTCTACCTAACCAAACAAAGCTTTGGAAATGTTTCTGTTGCAGCAGCTTAAAGCTAAAAAATCCCTATTACTTCACCCTATGTAAATTATTTATTACAGTCCTCAAATCTAGGTAAATTAAATATCTGCTGTTGGTTATTGGATGCTCATATTTTAAGGATCAAAGGTAGTGAAATTCCAAAGTCGCTTTTAAAAGACACGACTGAGAACTCAGCACTGCTGTCTCTGTAAGGGCTGTGATGCTTCATGAAATGTAGCCAGTAAATGTTAAAAACGCCAACTGCACACAGAAGCCTCTTAAATGACAAGGAGGGATAAGAAACCATGAAAAGGCTCAAAACAGCACAAGAACCTGATGGATCTCAAGGCAAATTCCAAAACCTTAAAGCTGTTGCTGCACTTCAGCCTTCACACTGTGGTTTGGCTGGACACACATATATATGACGGTATAACCTTCATATGTGTGTCAGCTTCTCATGTAAGCCATGATTTAAACATCTTTTGTAGTATTCCACAAGCGAGGAGAGCTGCTACTAGGCAAGATCATGGAAAAATAAATTCATCTGTCAGAGCCCAACTCTGGCATTTATTCAGCCCTAAGACTGAAGGCAGATCCACAGCTTCAGGGGCATCCACATTTCAGAGCAAAGCTGAGAAGTTAAATACTGCTTTAAGAACCCAATTAACCTGCTGAACCATGTTCTCAGTGAAATACCTTCAAGCTCAAATTAAACAGTGCAGATTTTGGCTGCCTCCTCCCCTGCTCCAGTGCCTGACAAGCTGACAGGGCTACACTGAGACCACTTCCAATTCCAAGAAGCAGCACGTGTAGATCTGTATCTCCAAAGGGCTGAAAAGTAGGGCTCCTGTAATCCAGGAAGGAACTAATTAACAAGCAGCACTTTCATTCTTGTGCCTGTATTGCTTGCCACTGAAACTGCCACTGGGACAGAAGGTGGATGAGAATATAAAGGAGAAGTTAGGAGATGCTCACCTCCAGTAACTCCCCCAAGCAAGAGCCAGGGAGCTCCTGTACCTTTGCCTTTGCCATAAATACCTGGGCAGTTCTTAAAAAGGAGCTGAATGCGCCCAACCAGCCTTGCCTGTGCTCTCCTTGGAGCAACCAGCATGGATGTGCCCCAATCTTCAAGGATTACCTGTGCACACTTCCTTTTCACACACTTGAAACTGAACACACTAAAAAAGGTGCTACAAGGATATACAGCATTTTTTAATGCACATATACATAGTTCACAGTAAAATCTTCTCCTAGTATGTGCTTTTTTTTTTTTTTGAGAAGATGGATAGCACTTCATAGGCTCCAGAGCAGCCTATGAACACATGCTCAAATTATACATCTGCTTAATAAGTAAATGAAATAAATAAGTAGCCACGCCCTACAATCACTCTTCCATCAGCTGATAGTCTGCAACATGTACAAAGGACCAGAACCACTTAAGGGAAAAAAAAAAAAAAAAGATGAAAAATTAAAAGAAATAACGCACTCATCTGACATTACTCTCATTTCACACTACACTCAAGGCCAGGTTTGCAGCACTGGAGTTCAGTGCTAGCTGGCAAAAGGGATTCAGCTCCAAGCTTTCTGCCTTGAAATTTTTCACTCCTGGAGAGAAACTCATGCAATGCAAAAGCAATGCTTCAAACCAGTTTAAGGACAAAGTAAAACACAACAAATAATGAGAAAGTAGCAGCAGTGCCACAAGATTGCCATGGTTTGTAACTGGGTGGTAAACCAAGCTAACTGAAGAATGCAAGCAATGCTATGGAGCTGTATTATGATACCAAATAAACACAGCTTTCTGCAGTGCCATTACGGAGCCATCTCCCTGTCCCTGTAGCACTTCAAGTGTTTTGTCTCAGCCCAATAAACCTATAAATATTACAGAGCAACAGCCAGAGACTGATACATTTACAGCACCGGCACAGCGTGACGATTCACTTTAAAAATTGTATTTTCTGTGAAAAACCCAGCATTTCGGACTCTGCAGCGTTTCTTTGCTGTTTGAGCAAGGTTGGAGCTGCTGGATCTGGATATTTTCCCAGCGCCGAGGTTTGGAGCGGCAGTTGAACAGGAAATACTGCGCAGTCTGTGCATGCATTACATTCCTGTCCCGCCCCGAGCAGCCGCCAACAAACAAACCTTTCTTCTAGTAAAAGAGAGAGAGAGGAAAAAAAAATAAAAAAATACACTGCACAAAGTTCACCAGCAGATGTGGCCTGTGAATCCAACCCAGCCTTTTCTGCTGATAAAAAGAATTCGATGTATTTGCAATGTCGGTGTAACGTCACGGTTTGGTGAAGCTGGATCAGCAAAGACCTGGAGGTTTAAAGCTGCAAAACCTGCAGTGCTGAGGTTCTGTGAGCTGCTGCACCCACAGAGGGTTTCTCTCGAGGAGGGTTTGCCAAATAAATTACAATACTTACAATAAATCACAAGCTTACAATAAAAAGGATTGTTGTATTTCCATTTTACTCAGCGCTTAAGTTGGTTTTCCACCATCAGTAACACACAGCAACCAGATCAGATGTTTGTGTCTCTCAACTCAAATTTTGCATCGCTCCAAAGTTGGCCTCTTTGAAAAAAAAAATTCTGGAAAATATTTAATGATGATTTGTTAAATACTTGGGAAGGAAGACAAAGGAGAAACAAAGAAATGGGAACAGGGGGTCACGGCATTTGTCAGTCAGGGCTGATCCCCTCTGGCATCGGGAGAGGATCCGCGTCGGAACGGCCGGGAGGCGAATGTAAACAAGCACGTGTTTATAGAGCAGAAATATGTACAGCATCCGCTCGGCCCCGGCTTCTGCTGACGTGGGACATGGTGGGAAAGGCAGGGAAGAACAATTTGCTCCATCCCCAGCAGCCCCAGCTCAGGGAAAAAGCAGGAACAGGCGAGCAATGGACAGCACCTGGAGCCGTCACACAGCCCAGGCGGTAACTGCTGCTCTACACATTCACTGAACTCACAGCTGCCACCACAGTAATAATAACAATAATAATATCAATAATAATGCTTTTTACAGTCTTGGACCAATGCTGATTGAACAAGAAAGAGGGATAACCAAGCCAAAGCAAAGCCCTTTAGGACAGCATTTTCTTATTGCACAGGGTATGAACAGACAGAAGGACGGACACTCACACTTGGCACAGACACAGCCCCAGAAGAATTTTTGTCATGAAATTAGTATGAATTACTGAAGAGCTGTAAAAACCTCTTTTTCTGTGCACCACACAGTGTGTAGAACACCAAGTCACCCACCTTGCTACACAGTTTTTACCCAATCATTGATTTTTTAAGACGAAGAGAGATCCAAACCTAAAGAATATTCCTGGATGTACCTATAATCAGCTAGTTTCCTCATCAAATCGGTTCACTTTAATAAACTGATCTTTATAAGGGTTTTAATAGGCTTTTCTTTCCCCCCAGTGACCAAATACAGAGCCTGGGGTTGTGAAATTAAGCAGAGTTTCTTCCTGCCACACACAGGTTGACTCAAATTTAAGTGACAGTTTTAGTTCTTTTTTTTTTTGACTTGAAAAGTGTAAGACAAGCGGTTCACCAAACACAGAGGTAGAAGAAATTCCTCTACTTTTTTCCCCCCAAAATACCACTACACCCCCAACCAAAGCCTTATCAAAACCTTGCTGATCTGAGGAGAATAAGCTTAATTTAATTTTCCTAAATATAGCCCAAAGATGTTCCCATAGAGACAGCAACTTTCTCTATGGTACTTTTTTGCAGCAAGACATCAAATCCAAAGCATTAGTCTATTTTTGCAAGCTTTCTTCTCTCTTTCCTAGGAACAGCTCTTCTCTAACAAATTCATCTTGCAAAAATATGTTAAAGGGTGCTCCTCTGCAAAGAAAAGTTTTGTTTCTCCATTTCGCCTTATGAATTTTTCATTCCCTCCCTGGGGATATTTTTGGGACAGGCTACAAGTCTAATTCCTGCCAGGGAAATGCATTCATCCAAAGTTTGCTCCCCAAAAGATATATCCTTAATAACAAAAAATCAAACTGGGACATCTTTTCTGCAGTTCCTTTGACTTCTCTTTCTAAACCCCATTTATTTCTTCCAACTCACTGGTATTTTGTGGATATTGAGTGCAGATCTCATAAAACATTCACCCTGTGAGAAAATACACATCTAAAATGATGCTGCTTCTGGTGACATGTTCTACAGAACCAAAGCCATTTACACCATGTAAACTCTGGAAAAGATTCTTAATGGAGCAGGGAACAATGTGTGACCATGTATGAAATATTCATCTTGTTTCTTGGGAAGAAAAATAGAGGTGGCTTAGCTTCAAAAAGACACTGACTTCAACAGAGATGTAGATTTATTTGGTGTGTGATTACTCTTTATCCCCATTCCTCCATACCCCTCTTCAAATTTTTCTACATTATGAAACCCAGATACAAAGGAATAAAGAGGAATCTCACTCATTTGGAAGAGGAAACTTTCTCTGAATCACTCTATTATCTGTGCTTCAGTCATTAATAGAATCTGGAAGTAACAGCTGTTTCTAACAACTAAAACTCCTCTTAAAATCGATTTCAGGCATCATACAGCAAGTATCACTTAGCAGGTTACTCGAATCCAGCCCTTCTGGGAACAAAATAAAAACATCAGATTTTGATTATGAACTTATTTGTGGCAGGGATTTCTCAAGAAGAGGTCTGGGTTACACTGGAGTGTATCTGCTGAGATGGAATCTCACTTGGAGAAATTGTTGCCAAGGTAATTTCTTCTCCAGCTTTAGCTTTCATGAAGCAGATTTTACCCTATCTTGGATTACTCTTCATAAATTCTTTTTTAAAGAGAATTACAATATTTATAGACATGTAATACAAATGCCTATTACAGATAGAAAATGTAATTTTATTTGCTGCCTTCTTCAAGCTGTTGAATCCACCCTCACCAGTTAAGCTGGAAAGAATTTTGATCAATTTACGTTTTCAGTAAAACCTACACATATTCTGTAACTATTTTAGATCTCAAGTAATTACAATATCAACCACTGTGGGTTTTCAGTTCAATTGAAGTGTCACCTGCAGAACAGCACCTCTGCCAGGTATCTCTGACAAAAATTGAAGCTGTAACAGAGCATCTATTGTTACACACTAAGTAAAGAAGAAAGGAAAAAACCCCACAGAAGCACATTGCAAAGTCTCATTAATAATTTGCTAAAATATCTCACATTGCCTTGGTGCTGCCTCTCTCCTTCAAACTCCCTTTTTTTTTTTTTTTTTTTAATATTAACTGTGTTTTCAACAGATCCAAAGAAATAAGCTGGAAAATATTCAATCCTAGCTTTTCTGACCTTGTACTTTGGAGTCATGAGTATTTTATCCATTCAGCATTCCCAGACCATTAAAAGCAGCACATTCCCACCTGGAAATATGATATTTAGAAAGCTAAAACTAGATTAAGAATGAAACAAAAGATACAGGAAACTGCAAGCTTTGTATGATAAAGTGACTACAGTTTTGACAAAAAATAAAAGCAGTGAAACTTGCTGAACTTCCAGCAATTCCTTTCTAGAACAAAGCCACAGTTTACTGCCTGTTGAGAAATTCATCTAATAAGAAAAATTATTTAAAAAAAAAAAAAAAAAAAAAGATAAGAGGAGGGGATTTTTTAAGAAGCATTTTGGTGTCTTAAACAAGCACTCAGATGCCTCCACCATGCTGACAATTGAGCTGCAGGTTGGAACAGCTGCAGACATGTTTAATTGCCTCTCCAAATACCCACAACGCCGAGTACTTCTGACCTATTTGAAATATCCTAAACTTTGTACTTGTTGTGCTAAAGGAATGCACAAGATTTAATGCCCATGCTTCAACCCCTGACAATCGTGTAGCACTGAGAGCTGCTCAGTTGCTATTTCACAGAGGAGGCACGAGAAAGTATGAATAACTGAGTGCTGTGTGACTGAGGATATTAAATAACCAGCGTCTTCAGGACTACAAGTTTAGAAACATTAAAAATAAACTGTTTCCTTAATTATATTAGAGGAAAAAAACCCCAAGAAAATCAGTACAGTAATTTTTTGCTGCTTACTGGACGAAAAATTACGATAATTTTACTATGTGGATTCATGCTACAAACCCCACTCCTTTTATCCCCAAAGGCCACATATTAACCTTATCAAAGGTTGACTAAAAGGAGGTAAAAAAAATTGCACCTGACCCCATTAATAAGGCTGAAGCTCTTCCCTAGCTTACTTCTTCAGCATGTGCCTTTGTGCTAATTTTAAGAGAGAATCCAGGCATGAGGCAAGAGAAATCATTCTAATTCTGCATCTTGCCCAAGCCCCAGCCTCTCTTAGCCTACATTCCTGCCCAAGCTGTTTATACAGAACACTTCAGATCAGCTGGTCTCTGCCCAATCTGGCAAAAAACCCTGCTGTCTTCCTCCAGCACTGATGGAGAGGCAAGGGTGAGCTGTGTATTTAGTACATAATGATGCAATACTGCAATACTATCCCCACTGCTTTGCATCCTTCTCTTTCTTGGCATGAAAGAGGCAGATTTGCACCATTTACATTAAACAGATCATAGAAGCCTAGAGTGGTTTGCTTGGAAGGGACCTTAAAGATCAGCTGATTTTACTCCTCGCCATGGGCAGGGACACCTCCCATTATCCCAGGCTGCTCCAAGCCCCATCCAACTGGCCTTGGACACTTCCAGGGATGAGGTGAGAGACCTTACAGCCCTGTTGTTCTCAGAGGTAAAGGAAGCCAGGTTTTGCAGAGCACATTTCATGTCCTAGGGAGGCAGGAGCCTTGCCTTACCACCAGCATTTCCAGAGATCCCATTTTGGCTCAGGCAGGAGCCCTGAGCACATATGATGGATGCAGCACATTTACTGCACTTAGCTCAGACGGGAAACCCCAGGCATGAGGAGCCATAAATGCTAGATCACATGGAGTCTATAGTTACAGACAGACCCCAGCACTGAGAGAGCCATCCTGAGTTCCTGCTCCTCCTCCTCTCCCAGCACTTACCAAGCTCCAAGCGGAGGGAGCCCCAGCCAGGGCTGACATCCAGCATCGCCCCTCGCTCCCTGTGCTGCTCTCAGCACCTCAGCCTGAGCCCCTCTGCCCTTCAGGTGTCTGCACTGGCCCCACACACAGGTGTTCACACAACAACCCCCTGCCATGTGGGTTGTAACTCAGACTGAGGGAAAGATGGGTACAAAAACAACAATTTCTAACTGAAAAACCCTCCTGGTGCCTCCAGGAGCCCCCCAGCTGTGTGCAGCAAAGCTGCACTGAGAAAAGCCGGGCTTAAAACAGTCACACCTGCACAGCTGGGTGTGTTGTTTATCCTGATAGCTTTAAAAATCCTTTTTGGCACAAACAGCAAGTATTATGTTCTGTACCATAGCATGGCACAAGCAATTTGAAAGGCTTTTTTCTGGCTACTGGCTGAGCGCTATCAGTTTGGGCAGAGCCCACTTGGCTCCTTCTGCCCAGCCCTAGCACATTCAATGAATTACTCAAATCTAAACAGACTCTGCATTTGAATTGCTCTCCCAAAGCTCTACAGAGCTGCAGCAGGAAAGCTCTGTATGCACTGGCACGCCTGCTGCAGAGCAAGATAAATATCTGGCACCTCTCCTGCTCCTACATAACCAAATCGAGGACAAATAACTGCATTATTGGCTTTATTAGGGCCTGTCTTAGATCTTATTTCTCCTGGTAACATAAAAACATGACAGGGGAGACACTGGAGAAGGTTGCCCAAGGAAGCAGTGAATGCCCCATCCCTGGAAGTGTTGGATGGAGCCTGGAACAAGCTGGTCTAGTGGAAGGTGTCCCTGCATGGCATGGGAGGTGGAACTGGATGATCTTTCATGTCCCTTCCAACTCAAATCATTCTGGGATTCTGTGAAATCCATAACCCAACAGGATCTTCCCGTACCAAAATCCAACAAAGAGTACAAATCTCTTGCAGTGCTGCAGGGACATTCTCCTTTCTGCTGAAGAATTGTACTGAAGTGACACGTGAGCAGAAACCAAGGCCCGAGTCCCCTCCCACGAGTCCCCACACACACAAGAAATTCCAGCCCTACAAAATAAACAAAGTAAGGTCCAGTGTGTTTGAGACATTCACTGCCAAAAACCTCCTGCCAAGACCCAGCCAGCTGGTGGGGGGGAAGTCTCTGGGTGGTAACTGGTCTCAACATTAAAAAAAAAAAAAAAAAAAATTGGTTTATTTTCTTGTTTTAACTACAGCATTATAGGTCCCAAGTAGTTTCTGTGAATATTCTCCTCACCCTCCAGGCAGCTCAGCCACCAGCCCAGCTGACCACAGCAGAGCTCACAAAGCCAAGCTGATAAGCACTTGTAGGGCACAATGCATCTGATTTGTTTACACCAGAACCACCCTAAAAATGCCAATATTGCTTTTCTTCTCTCCCCTGGGAACCCCTGATGAACAGCTCAGCTGTTTATACTGCAAACATTTACAGTTAAGGGAAAGATCACCATCCCCCACACCATTGCTTTGGTCCTTCCTGTAAGTCACTGGAGTTGGCCAAGACCAGGAACAGTCCAGCAAAACTTGCTTATCCTAAAAATGCTGCAAAACAACCCCTTCATTTAATCCTTCTGTGTCCTGTGCTACTATTTCCTGACCACTCCACACTACTGCTCTGCATATCCAAAACACAAATGGAAAACGTTGTCTGTAAGGAAAATAAAACACAGGATTAGAGCTTAACACGAGGATCCTCAGCAAGGCTGAACTGGAATTCTGCACACACAGCACAGCTCCCTGCACGTCTCAGGTGCTGCTTCCAGGATTCCTGAGGAATCCTGCGAGTTCTCCATCAGGTGCTGCGAGAAAAATGCCACCATACAGAAAATTCCGATGGCAGAACGTTTAATGGAAGATTGTTTGCTCCAAGCATTTTGTATACCAGCTGAAAGACACAATTCCCAAGGGAAAGAGCTTACACAAACAGGGAAAGCTTCTGGATGGGCTTTCACAGCAGTTTTTTTTTAACACTCTTCCTTCCTCCTTTCGCCCAGAGGTGAAAGTGGAAAGTTTTCTCAGGCAGAGGATGCCTTGGCCACTGAGCACTTAAGCAAAACACATTATCCCCAAAACTTGAGGGGTTTTTTTTTTTTTCCTCTCTCGTTTTAGGAAATTCAATTGTTCAAAGGCCTTATTTAATCAGCTTGGGCACACCTACAGCTGAGCCCAAGCACAGGAGGCTGTTTGAGCCCAGCCTTTAATGAAGGATGTGCAGTTTCCAAACACATGTGACAAGCCACATGTCAAAACACGCTTCCACCACCACCTGATAACACCACCGGGAGATGACAACACTCCTGGGATGTCTGTACCTGCTCTCTGGCCACAGGTTTTAAGTTTCCCACCATTACCTTGTATCTTCTCTTCAATCCCAAAGATTATTGTATTCAGGGTTAACATGAAAAAATGGTAATTTCTATCAATCTCAGACATTCCTTCAGTTCTTTTGCTTATGGTACTCCTGTATCAGCTTGTAATTTACACCACTGAAAGTTTCACAGTAAATATTAAGGAAGTGGCTCCAAGTAGGAATCAAACAGGTATTTTCTCTTGCAACCCCAAGTTTTGGACCCTCCCATCAAAAGGAAAGACAATTCAAGAGTTCCAGGTAATGCCAGAAGGTATAAACTGCTCTAAATAAATAAATAAACTGCTGGGGCAATAGAATCGAGGCTTCCTAAACCCTGGATCAAGTGGCAAAAAGACAACACTGCATTGTACTCCTTAAGAGGGTGTACGTCCTGCAAAGCACAGGGAATAAGGTCAGCCCCACCCATGAAAACCAGTTCAAGCATAAAGAGAATCTGATCCACTCTTCTGCTCCACTCCAAATTTCCATTTTTTGGACAAGCAGCTTCCAAGTTTTCGTGCAACAGTTCATTGTCCATAATTTTTAAAACCCGGTGTAAAAACCAACTGCAGAACATTTTCTGCTTCAGTTTCATTCTTACAGCCTTTCGGCAGGACCTTAGGGCTGAATATATATTAAAAATTGAGAGGTGCTCATATAATTTAATAGGTTCTAGAGGAGCATTTAGCTTGTTACATCCTAACTTTATTCCCTTATCACACAGAGCAAATATTCCTGCTTTATCCAAAGTCTAGAAATGACATTAACCATATCTAGGAAATCCTACTAGATGAGGTCTTAGTATTTAAGTAAGAATTTAAGTTATGCCTTCCATAAGCTATAATTGTGGTGTTTGGATATTACTAATTACTGATGTTTTTCTTATCCATAAATTGTTGTGTAAGATTCTAGGAAGGCAATGGAAAAATATATCTCTAGAGCTGCTTAAACATGTAATTTGTTTTTTGGTTTTGTTTTTTTTTTCCCTGGAGTGATCTCAGGCAACTAAAGCAAGCATGATCTAGGAATGAGAAAGTACAAAGGGAAAATAACACCAAAAATTATGTCACTTGGCTTATACTTCTTGTTTATAGTTACACCAGAGCAGGAAATATAATTACAAACATCAGTTTGCACCGGGTATAAAATATTCCATATTGAAAAGACGCAATGTATTACATAATATTATATAGCTTCTCCAAATTCCAAAGCTCACACACGTTTTTCCTGCCATAACAACCCAAAAGTACACACAGATCTGCAGGAATACATGGTGTGCACATACACACATATCTGCAAAAGCCAGCTCCAAAGTGGCACGAGTAACAAAAATATGCAGCCCAGCCCTGATCCAAACCAGAGGCAATAATTCTTAGACATGGAGTTTAGAGCTGCTTCAATAAACAATCACTCAATCATTCTAAAAAGCACGTTCTAACTGAAATTACCCCGACTTATTTTAGGAATTGAATTCCAGTAATGTTGTACGAATTATTCAATGATTGTATCAGCTTATTTTCAACCAAATTCTGTTTTCTTTTCCCTGAGGAAATTCCAGCAGTACATGCATGCACCACACCAATATCAGCAAGAACTAGAATCCTTTACATTTTTTCTTTTTTCTATACAGATAATGTATTCTTCAAGCTCATTTCCACCGAGGGGAAGAAAAAAAGCTTTCAGCTTGGCTTTTCTCATGAATAATACATTAAAAATTTAATATTAGAGCACAAATCTTCTTTTTAAGCCTCCAGAAACAGTACTACATTTGCCCTATTACTTTGAAAAGATTCATGTACATATTTAAATAAGGGTAAACCATAAGCTCCTGTTCTCCATAATTAAGTTGCAACAAAATATTCCACCATTTATCAGCCCAGTTCTGAAACAATTCTGTAAAGCTTTTTAACTGTCATTAAAACAGACAATCCCTTACCGTATCCACAAAAAGGAGTGTAAGACATTTTGTTCCGTAACTCAGTGTTACAATCTGAAGCGGAGCAGATTTTTTTTTTTCAGCCATTCACAAAACCCAGGTTTTTGGGTTTTTTTACACGGAGGAGAATCCTGATTTCAAGGAGGCATCGACATTTCCACGCTACTAACGGCTGATGTAAATAAAACTCAAACCCACAAGAAAAAAACAGCTCCAAAAATGATGTAAGGGAGGAGAGGGAGGGAAACAAGTGCCTGGTGAAAGGATGAGAACTTCTAGGAAGAGGAGAGTCCTTCTAAGAACAGCAGCCACATCCATCCTGTGCCACCTCTTCCAGCCCTGACTGCAGGCTGAGGGCTCTGCCACAGCCTCGGGCTCCTACAGAAATAAACTGTGCAGCATGAACCCAGATGTTTCAGGAATCAGAGAGCAAGAATCCAGTTGTGCTGCTACAGAAATATTTTTAAGTGTTTGCATCTAGCACCGCCGGGGCTCAGCTCCCTGGAGGCTTCAAACATCTTCTGCAGGAAGGCAGCAGCAAGTTCATGACACTCTGAGGAACTGGACAAGGTGTCCTCTGAGCAAGAGCACGCACACACTACAATCTGCAGCACAAAGGACAAACAGAACCAGCACAAACTTTGCTTTCACTCTTTAGGGCTGGGCCACCAGTGCAGCCTCAGCATAGAGTGGGACTAATGGCTGGATTCAACGGGCTTAAAGGTTTTTTCCAGCCTAAATGACTCTAGGATTTCCATGCATTGCCTGGTGGAAGGATGAGCCAAATGGGAGAGGAGAAATGGCAAAAGAGTTATTTTTATTAATGTTACTGAAAGAAATGTTGACTATAGGGCTGCAACTACAAATTTCAGCCAACCATCACCTTCCCCAAAACCCTTTCAAAATAACTTCTAATTTCTCTGGAATAATCCTAATTTCTCTTTAACTCAAGTGTTCTATGTAAGCTGGCATACTCTGCTCATTACTGCAGCAAAACAGTAGGAAATAAAGTTTTCTTCTTCACCTAGTTTATTACAATTTTTAAAAATTATCATTAAGTTATTGGCATTCAAGAGATTTCACTGTGGGTTAGACTTCTAGGAGGGCTCTTGACATTCCCCAAAGAAAAACAGATTTAAGGTGCAAGACATGGGAATCAGAGATTCCCTCATGCCTCTTCTGCAGAGATTTGTCTCCAAACACAGTTTGCTGAGCTGTTCCCAGATCACAGATTGTGGAAATGAGCTGCAAACCCTGTCACAAGCACATTTCTAACCCAGTTTTCAAAGGGAAGTGAATTCCAAGCAAGATTTGGACTCAGCATTGTCAAGTTGCTTGTTTTTGCAGTGTCCATGAGAAAAGCTCCTACAAACCTGTGCCCCTTCCATTAAAGAATTTCTTGTGTTACTTCTCCCACCACAAACTTCTTTTTTCCCCTCTTCTCTGCCGTCATCTTAAATACAAAATCCCTAAGGAGCTCTTGCACCTAAACCCTCACAGAAATAAACTCCTATTGCCTTCTGAGCTGTTAAACCCACGAGGAGTTCCCTGAGCTGGGTTCTGAGCTCAGCTTTGCACTGACAGTGACTGTCCCCAAGGTCCCTGGTGTCCCAGAGCAGGAAGTCCCCCCAGGAGCAGCTGGCAAGCAGAGCCCTGATCCACACAGCCTATGTTTGTCCATTACCCTTTTCCTTTTGGCTGCTGCCTCTGCTTCGTGAGCTCCTCTCCCCCTTATACAGGAAGCTGGGGCCTCAAACTTAATCCTGCACATTCAGTTCTCTGCTCTTCCAGCTACCACTACAAATGTACTCACCCAGAAAAAAAAAAAACAACAAAAAAAAAACGCGCATGGAAAGCTCTCGCAATTCAATCTTTGCTAAACTTCTCCACGGTGAGATTATTTCTCTTTTTTTCCTTAATTTTTTTTTTTTCTGGGAGAAAACTGAAGGAAAGATTAACAAATTCCCGCAGCTGAACAAACACACTGAAAGTTATTCATCAAGGCAGAGAGCAGATAATCCAAATCTAAAAGGTACAAACAAACTTTGCAACCACTGCTATGGCCAGAAAATCTGGAATGTCCTAACATTTTTATTCACGGGTTTCAGTGTCACTCATCAGGCACTTTCACTCCTGTGGGGTTGGGGAAGCAGCAGCAACAGCACTTGTGGGAGATGGGGAGGAAGATGGAGAGGATGTGGTTGAAAGGAGACTGAGCCTGGCCACAGCAGTCTGGGAACCCAGAGCATCAGATCAAGGGAGCAAAACGAGGAAGGACTCATCTACAACTTTAATTCATGTCCTTTTTCTCTGAAAGCTGTTGAGTTGCTCCATGCCAGCCTCTGGACTCCACCATCAGCCCCTTCCATCCTCAAAACAGTTTCCTTCTCAACCTAAAAGGGTGAACCTTCTCCTGTCTCTTGGCCATTACAACATTGCCAAGCTCACCCCAGTATGCTCCAGGGAAAAAAAAAAAACAACTAACTAATCATCATATATTGAAACACAGCGTTTTGTAATGTTATTTGTGTGTGTGTCCCCTCCCAGCAGCTTCCTCAATTCCTTCCTGAACCTCATAGCCTAAAATAGAGTAAAAAAGCCTTCCTGTCATCCTTTCCAATTATTCTGGTGCTTCCTCAATTACTGACTGTGGGTAAAACTCCTACACCACACATAAAGACATGTGCAATTTGCCTAAATGCATCCATGGGACTTTGGAAGGGCAGGATTGCCTGGATCCCAGACTCACCATTCCTTCACCTGGATCACCACACAACTTTCACAGGGTTTACACTAAATAATTTTACAACATTTAAGATGTACAGCAGCAAATTGCTGTTTACTGTTGTGTCCAGAGTCTCACCTGAAGGAGCTGATGCCTCTTTAAATGCCTGTGGTTGGCTGAGGAGCAGCAGCTACTCATGAAAATACCAGGGGATGTGCAAAGGGCACCACAAACCAAGGGTGCCTTAAAACACCCTCCTTAAAATCGAGGTATTCTGCAAAAGCATTTAATACGACTAAGAGAAAAGGTGCTTTCTGAAAAGAGAGGGAAGAACAGGCACTGCTTAAAGCACCAGCTGGATTTATTTCAGGCTGTCTGAACTGCTGATTCAAGGGGCTTCCCATGGTATGAATGAACCTGGTGCTTTTAAACCCTCACTCTTTATTTTGTGCTCAACTACAGATGTAATGGCTAATAATGGAACAGCAAGAAGAGATGGGAAGAAAGGAAAAGAAGTGAATACACCTGGATTAACTATATGCAGAGTTAACCAAACCAACACACCTTCTCTATATGAAAACTTGTATGCCAGTACCAGTACTATTGTGATTTCCACTGGCAAACTCACTGGTGAAATGCTGTGGTCACATCAGTCACAGAAAACAGGGGCAGATAGGCAAATAAATAAATAAAAATCAGGATACCCCTTCCCAGGATAAAAAGAAGAAATTCTCACTTTGTTCAACCTTTTACTGCAGGTCAGATTTTCTACTCTTCTTTCTCCCAGCTCCTTGGAAAGCTTTCAACTCCAAATCCAGAGGACAAAGCTTTACACAGCAGCTCAGAGAAGGAGAAGTCTTTCCAAAACAGGGTACAGCAGGACGACTTCACCATTCCTGCAAATCAGCTGTCACGTTGGAATGTGTAAACAGACATATATCTCTTCTTTTTCTTACTGCTACGTGTCGGATCAGACTACTACAAATACCTCAGGATTTTCTAAGGTCGAGCAACACTACCAGCTGTCTTCTTGTCCTCAGTTTTTGCAGCGATTTATTGCACAAAAACTTGAAACAATCTGATTAAGTAATATGAAAAACACACGATTCGTGTTTTGCTCATCCAGTCCCTTTCTATTTTTAGTGGAAACACTAAAAACACTATGGCTCCAATTTGAGTACCTGCAGATTCACAGTCTGCTCCACTGCATCACCCAGGGCATCAGTGACCGACCAGACCTGGAAACTCCCACCTGCCACATCCTCTCTAAAGGCCCTGGGCTGTTCATCCAGCAGCAAAAATTTCTGAACCCATTTTATAGCAGCTTATATACAGACCAACATTTTTCTAGTTTATTCTTAAAAAGCTTCTTTTCAGCCTGTAGCAATCTCCTCATTTTTCCTCCCCATGTTACTACATTACAGCATTAAGTTCAGTCTCTGTGGCGTGGTTTATTTTTGAAAAGACAAATCTGCTGGGTATTATTGGCTTCCTTGGTTTCTTGCAATGTTTCTCAACTTTTCATGTTTCTTTCTGAAAACTGAAATTGGATTTTATGAATAAGGCAGCCTAAGCACTATTTTAGCTCTCGTGGGTTTTTTTTTAGCAGCTTATTTACTCTTCCCAAGGTGTCAAAGGTAACAGCTCACAGTTCTGAAGTTGTACAGTTTCACACCAGCCACCAGGCATCCAGTGATTTAATTTACCATCTGCTCCCAATTAAAGTCTTAGCCAAAGACTGATACAAGCTTCCCTCCCCCCAATTTAATACAATATTTTAGTGTCAGAAGTTGGTGACTTCCCTTTCCTGCTGAGCAACAAACCAAATCCTTTGTCTTCCTTTCATTACTATGATACTTTGCCAATCCTTTGCCTTCTCCACAGCCACAGGTGCATGTTCTGGCAAGCACAAGGCAGAGAACATAAAAAATTAATTAAGAAAAAATTTAAAACAACATCCAAAAATATCAAGGAAGCAAAAATATTCTTGCTCAAACCATCCCTATTGGAAACTAGGGCAGACTTTTTGCAGGCTTCCTTCCTTCCTCTTGTGCTGGAAAAATTTATCAAGTTAGTGAACTACTATATTTTCTATGCTTCATTTGAACTGGCACAGCCTGTGCCCATCTCCACAATAAAAACCTCTGTTAAACTGCTACATCATCTTAAATCCTGTTTTTCTTTCAGGTTTGCATCTGAGTCATGTCTCCAGCTTCTCAGAGCTTGCTGAAGTTTGCCACCCTGCAGCTCACTGATTTTAATGTTTTTGCCCTTTCTCTCCCTGAACCTCTGATAAATGTCACCATTTCAGCCACCTTTTCTCAGCCACCTCCCACTTTTGTCCTGTGGTGCATCCTGACCTGTGATGCCTTTAGGAATCTCTCTCATCTGCCTTTCCTGCATCAAAGCCTGCTGGAATATGAGAAGGATGTGCTTGTACTTCATGCCCTGCTGTACTCCATCCCCAAGTGTCTATCACAAAAAAAAAAAAAAAAAAAAAAAAAAAAAAAAATAAAAAAAATCACTTCACCAGCACCCTTTGTGGCTGGAATCTCTGCAGCACTCACCCAGCACAGGGCACACGGTGAGGGCAGGTACTTGAGTGCACAGTGAGGGTTTGTAAGGTTTTCCAAAGAAAACTCTCCACTGCAATGTGACTGTACTGACACCAGCAGTGCTCATTTTACAGCCTGCTCTGCTGGGACACACAAGCTTTAATGAAACTTGCCCACTGCTGCAGCTTTCTGCTGCTACCATTTATTTGTCAGTTTTGCTATTTCTAACATTTCATCTCAGTCTTCCTTTCCTGATAACCCCATAAATGAAACTCAAATATTAATTACTGTGTCAGAGACCCTTGACAGGTGCCTCACCACTCAACAAGAGCATGATCCTGAAGGTGAGCAAGGACAGAATTTGGGTACATTGTTATGATGTCCCACAGTACAGGGCAGCAGCCTTCAAACAGCAAATGCAAATGTCAATCATGTGCCCTGGATCTTCATTACTGTTTTTCTTTATGCCAAGCACATCTTAGTCCACACTTCAACACGTGCATGAGTCTGGACACAAACCATGGACAGTCCCTTCCACCATCTCCAAAGTTCTCACGTGGCTTAAACAACAGCCACAATAAAATAAGGGCAAGGCCCTGCTGGAAAGAACCTTGAAGATGCTCCAAGGGCTGGAGCCCCTCTGCTCTGGAGCCAGGCTGGGAGAGCTGGGGATGCTCACCTGGAGAGGAGAAGGCTCCAGGGAGAGCTCAGAGCCCCTTCCAGGGCCTAAAGGGGCTCCAGGAGAGCTGGAGAGGGACTGGGGACAAGGGATGGAGGGACAGGACACAGGGAATGGCTTCACTGCCAGAGGGCAAGGTTAGATGGGAATTGGGAAGAAATTCTTCTCTGTGAGGGTGGTCAGACCCTGGCACAGGTGCCCAGAGAAGCTGTGGCTGCCCCTGGATCCCTGGAAGTGTCCCAGGCCAGGCTGGACAGGGCTTGGAGCAGCCTGGGATAGAGGAAGATGTCCCTGCCTATGGCAGGGGGGGGAACTGGATGGGCTGCAAGGTCCTTTCCAACCCAAAGCATTCTGTGAATCTGTCATTAAAGAGGTGTCACCTGTCACAGGTAAGGACTGCCCACACCAAAATCCCCTCCTCTGACAGACCCTGCATTTTCCTGCCCATGGCAGATCCCTTCCTTCCACAACCACAGCTTTTACCAACCACATGTGCCACAGCACGTGGCTCACAATGGTCCCTTCTCACCAATGCAAAACAAATATTTGAAAACACAAGTGCTGTAACAAATCTTCATGTCCAGATGAAATATGAAAGTCATTCTGAGAGGGGCATATTAATTCCTTAGGGGATGAATCTTACTTTCCTACCAAGACAATTTTAGGTTGTATTTTTCAGAGTTTAAGAATTGCCAGAGAGGCAGAGTAGCACACAAAAGTGATCTGGAATTCAGCTCAGGCCCCCATAAAAGCACCTCTTGACAGGATACATTTCCCCTCTGATCCAACATGGGCCAGTTCTGCCCAGCTGCTTTTAAGAAAGCTGTCACTGTGACCAAGGCTCCCCTTCTGGAATTAACCACACCAAATCCAAGCATTTTTGTTTGGTGGGTGGTTTTTTTATTTTTTTTCCTTAAGCATTTAAAAATTTAATTCTTAAGTTAAATGCCTGTGAGAGAGGATTAAAAACAATAACCAACCAACCTTTGTGCAATTTTGTAGTATTTTTAAATGAACTTTTGAGGACAATGTGGTGCATTGGCAAAATACACAGGTCTGGAAACATCTATGATTTCCTTACAGGTAGGAAATAAACTGGCCACCAACACTTTAATCAGTATTAAAGAAAAGATAATAATTATTTTGTGGTTGTCCTAGGCTGATTTTTTTTAAAAAACATACTACTTCTGAACATTACTTTGTATGTTCAACTGTTTATAACATTAAAAAATTAAGACCTGAAGAGTTCAAGGAGTGAAAAAAAAAAAAAAAAAAGAAACAGAATGTTCCAGGCCAATGATGACAACTCAGAGGGACACCAGTGGGTTCCCATCACATCTCAAGCAATAACTACTGTCACCACATAGCAGAGCTGACAGAGGAGGTCCCCAAACTTAAGAGGTTCTTGTAACAACAAATGTTTTTACCACCACACTCTATCTACACTATCACTTGACACAGGAATGCTCAAATCTGCTCTGCATATATATTCATGCCAAGCAGATGAAGAGAGTCACATTTGCAGTGATGAATGAAATGACTGGAGGCACATTTGTCGTGTTCTGTGTCGCTGGTGACATGTTCATCTATCAGGGTCTCAACATAAGCAACCACCTTTCCATCATGAGATGTCTCACTGCAGACCCCAGCTAAAGCAGCCATGACAAGTAACAGCCTGCTTGGCACATCTGTCTCTATAAGCAGGTCATGAAGTCAAAAAGAGAGTGGGGAGAAAAGGATGAATCCTAAGGAAAACCAGTGGCACTTGTGAAGGTGATGGGAACAGGTCAGACTTGAGAAACTTCCAGCCTCATGATCCCTTTGTTAAGCAATAGGGCTTTAACCCCTTTTAAGGAATATGTAATTAAGTGCACATTAAGAACCCATTTTTTTGTGGACAGTAGTGTAAAAATAAATATTAATTACACTCCAAACACACCATTTGTTTTAGGAAATGAGAAGCCACAAACTATCAGTGGCAGACAAGGATGGACAACTACCAGGACTGCAACACAAGGCTCCATGCTGAAAAAAGAACCCCACATGTTTCAAGAACTTCTGAAGCACTGAAACACTTCAGAGCACTGGATTTCCAAATGCTTTTATTCACTGAAATTTACGTGTCTAGCACTGCTAGCAGACAGCCCAGTCTCCTACATTTTTTGGTACTAGTCAATACAGGAACTCAACCAGAATTTGAGAATATACCACTGATGAAAAGTCAGAAGAGCAACAACCACCACATGTTCCATGTGAAATCGTGTTTTAAAGGAAAAGTTCCTATGAAGCATAAAGAAAAAAAGAAAGGTTGTGTGATTCAAGTTTGTCTTTCTTCTGCCCAACACAAGTCCTGTTTAAACTCAGGTTATTAAGGGAGCCAAACTCATGAAGGAGCAGATGAGGCTGCAGCAGGTTGTCACATCACAGAATCACTGAATTGCAGAATTGTTTAGGTTGGAAAGGAGCTCCACGATCAATGAGTCCAACCATTAACCCAGCACTGCCAAGCCCACCACTAAACCCTGTCCCCAAAAGGGCCACATTTACACTTTTAAATCCCTCCAGGGGTGACTCTACCACTGCCCTGGGAGCCTGTTCCAACTCCTGATAACCCTTTCAGTGAAGAAATTTTTCCAAATATCCGATTTAAACCTTCCCTGGTGCAACTTGAGGTAATTTGTTTTGGTCTTGTCACTTGATCCCTGAGAGAACAGGTTGAGCCCACCTTGTTATCCATTCTTTTCAGGTACTCACAGAGAAGGTGGTCACCCTCTGAGCCTCCTTTTCTCCAGGCTGAGCCCCCCCCAGCTGCTCCAGACCCATTCCCAGCTCCATTCCCTTTTCTGGACACACTCCAGCCCCTCAAACTCTTTCTTCTACCCAGGGACCCAAACCTGAATACAGGATTTGAGGTGCAGCATCCCACTAAAAAGGGTATATGCCATTTTTTGTATGTGCAATTCTCTGTTCCATTTAAGTGCTTAAGTCCATGGATACAACACATGGATACAACATGGATTAACTGCTGGGTTTTTTTGCTCCATGAGGCACTCACTGACAGCAGTTTTGCTGAAATGAGCCCCACAACAAATGCTGGAAATAGCAGAGAGCGAGTGCACAGAATGATTTCCAGTAACATGACAAAAATGCACTGTCAAAGATTAACTTCTTGCCTCCAAAAGCAGATTCTTTTAACTGCTACTCTGCCAAACTGCAGTTATTAGAGAGACTTCATTAATCCATACCAGAGACACAGAGCACAATCTATTATAAAACACACCAAATAGTGCTGATAAATCAGAAAAATACTTTTCCCCGAGTTACGCAAAACCTGGCTGCATGGATTAATTTGGTAAAAGTCCACGTTTTGAAATATTTGGCAAAAAAGGACAAATAATCCACCTCCACAAACACGAGTTTTACTGTAGATACTTCAGTTTGGGCCCTGCTATCCCATAACAGAGAGCCCAAATCACTGACTAATCCACTTTCAGAGACTTTTTTTGTTTTGTTTGTTGTTTTTTTTTTTTACTTCTCTTGACTAAACTGCAAGACTCTGCCCTGCCTTCCCCTACCATTTCACTGCACAAGAATAAAGACTCTGTCTTATTATGCAGCTTAATGATATGTTAATCTTAAAGCAAAACACCGACAGGAAACACTAATAATCTCCCCAAACAAACAAACAATCAGAAAACGTGCTACTGAGTGTAATAGAGCTGTTTGCCCAAATAATGCAAGAAACCCAAGCAGTAATTAACACAAATTGTTTTATTTGAGAGAATTAACAGAATTTAAGCAACCTGCCATCATGATGCAGTTTGGACTTGGCTTCTTATGGACTAGCTGGTGTTACAGCAATAGAACAAAAGGCACTGCAAAATGTAAAGCTGAAGCTTAAAAAAAGGAGATGTCAGAATTTTACTGGAAGATACAAAGGGAATTTTATATATTTTTTCTTCTTTGAAGACAGGATTCACAGGGATTTGTAAAGTGAGGTACAGATTTTCTAAGGGAAAAGACTCTAGCTTCTAATTTTTCTCAATCTTTTGCATTGAAAAATAATGTTCATGGTATTCTGATTAAATTCCAAGACAATAATAGTAATTATTATTATTAAAATTCTTCTTGAGAGAACAGCAGGCTGCATGAAGCATCAAGTTATTTTACCTCTGCAGGTCCTGTGGTAAAATCAGACCACAGGGTCTTATAGGTGAAAAGTAGTACCTAGAATATTATTGTCCTACATGTCCTCGGAAAGTCAGCAGGAAAATTACCTTACCCACAAAAGCTTAAAAAAAAAAAAAAAATAAAGTACAAAGAGCCCCTACTTAGTCTCAACAGTTATTTTCTGTAACCTCAGCAGGAAGATGAGACTGGCAGCTTCAGCAAATAAGAGAAGGGTTGAAAATGCCCCCCAAATCCAAAGCACCAAGGTCTTCTATGCTGCCATTCCCTCAAAACCCAACCTTCTCTACATGAAGCCACCTTACAGCATAACCTCAAATTCAATTTTAAATTGTTATACATTTAGGAAAAAAAACCCAAACCATTAAAAAATGGAGAAAGTTGTCATATGTAAATTTATTTAGAAGTAACCAATCATTTAAGCTCCTTGCTCAGGAACACTGAGCTGTTTATGGATCACCATCTCATTTCTGGAGGAGCCCATTATCACCTTGTGCCATTAAAAGTCCTCATTCTAATTTTCTGTAGAGCAGGAACACTTTTTCCCAAAGCTTCCTCATATTCACTCTGCACTATAGAAGAACTATTCTCATACTTACTGAAATTATAAAGACTCACATTCTATGTGTTTTACAGAAAATATACCAAAGTGCCATGCAAAATTGGGATATTAAGAACCGCTGAATTTTAAAGCAGAGAAAGTAGAATTTCAGAGGTAAAGAATGTCATCTAAATTTTGAATCCAAACTTCAGCTGAATTCAAGACTGAGGATGAATATACACTGTTCATCCTCAAATCATTTTTCTGGATACTCCCTTGGGCAAATAAAAAGTTGATAGTTGAGCAGTTTGTATTTTTCTGAAACTCTCAGTAACTTGGGTAGAGTGTCTCAAGAACCAGCATGTTAAATCTTTAAGTGGAAAAGAGGAACATCCCTTTCAAAGGAAGTGACTGAACAATTCTGAGGGGGTTTTGACGTGGCTTAGCTGAAAGTGACATTTTTATTTACTCTAGAAAACCTTAAAATCCCTGCATGCACAATAGGGCAGTTACTTCCAATAGATGGTTATACTAAAAAAAATGGCTTAGATGAGAGCATGACAAAATTGATATTTTTAAGGAGGAATCTAAAGCCACAGTATCTTCAAAAAATAAATATACCCAAGGTAAGTGTGAGGATAGAATGAAGCTTTAAACTGAAAGTCACCACAAACATTGTGAAGAGAAGGATCTTTGCAGATGAATTATATTTAAGTCCACACAGAACTGCCTGACTAAGAGGGAAACACTGGACAAACAAGCATTTTATTACTCCTTTGCACATTTTAAAGTTAACATTTTAAGCAGACACAGCTACTGAGGAGGTTACAGAGAACATGGACTGAGATTTGTGGAGGTGCAGACACAGAAGCAGTAGAAGAGGCAATGGATCCAAGTTGCAGCAGGATAAATTCCTCCTAAACATTAGAAATTATTATGGTCAAACAGTCAAATAGGGCTCCAGACACGATGTGAGTATCTCCATCCTTGGAGATACCACAAATTTAACTGGACAATGCTCAGAGCATCCTCAGCCCTGCTTGGAACAAGGACCTCCAGAAGTCCCTTCCAGCCTGAATTCCTGGAGAGTGCCATGAACCTGAAACCTCCTCCCACAGTAACTAACCCAAAAGTAAGCAACAGATGTTACCTACAGTTGTACAAGAGCACAAATTAACTAATTAAAGAATAATACACAAGTGTTTACAATGGCTGAACACTAATGGGTTAAAAAACCCCACAGCCTTAAAAAAAAAAATCCCTCTCTAACATTAGCCTGCCAGTCTTGTATGAACAATAAGCCTTTTATTTTAAATTCTTTTCTGCAGTAGAAAATTAAAGCTTAGTATTTTTATCTTGAAAACCTATACTGCCAAGGAATAAAACCTAAAAGGGGATTGTGTGACACCTGAAAGGTGATTTTTTTTTTCAACTGACATTTACATCACATTGAATTCCTTAAAAGCTTTCCTCCATGTTTCCTCCAGTTTTCTGTTAGTTACCTTGCTCTCCTTTTTCTCAGTTTTCTATTTACTGTAGAAATACTGGCCCATCTTCTTTTTCTAGATCCTAACTATTCAGGCATCCTCATTCCCTTAAATTACTTCCTGGGACATTAACAGTGGAGCAAGCAATCTCATAGATGCCAGTGGAAATAAAATACCACCTTGCTAATCACTGATCACAGAAAAAGGGTGAACAGTGTTAGAGTCTCACTAAATGCCCCGTAAATATTTCCTAAATTGCAAACTTTGGTCATGAATCTTATCCTGCCAAGCTCCAGCAGTGAGCTGAATTTTATCCTTAGTGCCACAGAGCAGCCCCACTAAAATCACACCACTGAGCTCACAGCTGAGCCTGCACAATGATTTAATCTGGTCCTAAGGGAGAATTTCAGGGCAGGAGCTTGAAGTTGGCTGTAAATTCAACCCCCCCCCCAACCCAAAACACAAATACCTGTGTTAATGCCTCCCCTTGAACTCACACAAAGTCCTGTACAGGGGCCAAGGCACAAATACCTGCAGGATGAGACAAGATTCCAAAATATCACAGCTCTAAGTTCACAAGAGGAGAAAGATGGGTATGTGGCAGACAGAAGCCATGGGAACAGCTCTGCCAAGGCTTCCCCAGTTCTGCACCTTTCTCACCACTGACAAGAGCACCTTGAAGAGCAAAATCACTCAAAGTCCAATGCAATTCATTAAAAACCAATATAAAGTCTTAGTTCTAAACAGCTACGAAAATTTCATTTTACTGTGAGTGCAGCAAATTTATTCTTCCTGAATACATGAAAAGAGAAATACAGCACAGAATAGGGCAGTATAGAATTCTTCCAGTGGGATGCAGGCTTTGGGCTTTTTTTTCCATTAGCAGTTCCCTGGACTATCAAAAGTTATAGACGATAAACTCAGACAGAATCGAGTGTTCATGTGATCTCTTCCCTCACTTCCCAACAGCATCCTACTTCCTATTATCTCACATGAATCCCCCTCCCTTTTCAGAACTGAGTATTGATTTCCCTCAGATGCATGGGAAACAGAGCAGGAAATGCTCTTCCTTCAAAAGAACAGGAAATGAAAAATTTCTTACAAAGACTTTTCTTGAGAAATCGTACTAAATACCCCATCTTGAAAAAATAATTTAATTCAGAAACAGGCAATCAAGACAAGATTTTGTGGTGATGCTGAAGGATAAATACAAAAAAAAAGTTGCTGGTACTCACTCAGGAAGGCAGCTGACAAAATCCATCGGACAAAGAATTAGGAGAGGTGATATTTAATCGAATTCACTTGCAGCTTTTTGCAATGGGCGATTTGCTACCATCCTATAGAAACCGTGAAAGGCATCCAAAAGGCCCCTGGAATAATGCAGCCTTTCCATAAGCCTCTATATTGTTCTCCTGGCCGTGTAACAGACACAAGAAATTTCTCTACAGTGGCAAAACAACGAGTCCCTGCTGATGCTGAGATCAGGTTTGCTTCTATGGAGTGGAGCGATGGCACTTTGGTGTGACATGAAACGTCCACAAACCACAATTTAAACACTCTGCCTCGAGCTCATCCGTGAGCAAATGACACAGTTCTTGCCTGCAACGGGGAGAGCTTTTAAATCCTTCCCATTTTTACTGAATTACTGATTAAATTCACCCAGGTGTTGGGGGTTTGGCAGCACTGATGGACTTGCAGCACTCTGAAGCGCCACATTACCTAACGCTGCTCCCAACACGGGCTTCCAAAATCTGGAGAGCTCATTTTAACATCCACCCCCAAGGCTGCTAAACTTAGAGAGGCAGAACACCAACCACTGAATTTCTTCTGCCAAGTTTTCCCCTCTTCTTCTCCTTCTCCTCCTGTGAAGAGGAGCTAAATGGTGGCACTCTGCAAGTCCGTATCCCTGGTTACACCGCGATGGAGCCAAACCCCAGTGCTGACACACAGTGCGACAAAGCTGGTGACAAAGCTGTCAAATTAGGATTTTTGAACTCCATTTAACTTATCTTTGCACAGAAGTCAGTGAAAATCTGAAGAGCTTCTTCTCTGTTAATGGAGTCCCCAAGATTTGGTGTCATCCTGAAGCAGAGAACTGCAACAGTGGGATCAGCTGCATCCTACACCACCTGCATTTCCTCCACCAACTTTTAAGACAAACCCACTTTATTTACACACACACGGGACAAAGCCTACACCTAAATTCTTCATCATCAAGTATTAGTTTATCAAAAAACCCCACCAAACCAAAAAACTCTTCAAACACACGGAACAAAGTGGAAGATGCCCTCGCCTCAAACTTTATCAACCAAGAAAAGGGAAATTCTGTTCCTGAGCACCTGGTAAGGAACAGGCACAGCAATATTTCCTCTTTTCAAATACAGAAATGGCTCCAGCAACAGTTTGAATACTTGACTGAAAACGTCCTTCCAGATTTTTAAGTACTGCATTATTAAGGACCCCTCCAAGAAAGCCAAATGACTGAATTGAAAATACCAATGATGGCAGAAAGCCTTGTCTGGAAGACAATTATTGCCAAATTAGGAGGATCAGAGATGAGCAGGACACTGCCTCTTTCAGTCACACATCCACAGCTGAGGGACAACAGAACATCTGGCTCAGCTTCTCCTGAAAAAGGCTGAAACGGATACACAGTGGTGTTTGTGAACAAACACAAAAAAACTCCCAAACCAACAAAAAACCCCAGCCAGCAGAGAGAGGATTTAGTGATGGGCAGGGAGTGCCCTGGGACATCTCCTGACACCTCCTGGCTCCACACAGGGCAGGAATAATGAGATGTGGTCACCCCAGAAACCAAGAAAAGTGGCATATTTGGCCACTTGGACCAAAAGGCAGCTCATGCTCTAGAAGCACACTGGTATCATTTCCTGTGACTGTTCCAAGGGCTGCATTTATCCTCTGGGAAGTGCTGTAAATAGATGGAAGGGTGTTAGTGGTCACTTTTACCCGAAGAAATATCTTTAGCTCCAGCACCCAAGCCCTCCCTTCAGCTGACAGGTGTTAATTTGTTTCTAGAAGAATTAAAAAGTGACTTCTTTAGCAAATACTTGATGGTCCCTTTTACTAGAATACAAATCAAGAATTTAACGTGTTCTTATTAATTTCTCTTGGTCAATATATTTTTGCTATTATTTATCATGCAACACAACTGATTACAGAGAAGTTAATCCATGCAGACTTTGCAAAGAAAACAGCAATTAACAGGTGTTTTAGCTGTTTAGTAAGCTTGAAATTTGGTGGGTTTTTTAAAGGTGTTTTTGGATATTGAGTCCAAATGGTTACTTTATCACCTAAGGAAAATACTCAGTATTTATTTTGTTACAGCACAAGACCTTCAAACTGCAGACAAAGTTTGATTGCTTTGAATAAATAAATAGAAAGCAAAACCAAAAGAGTGTTCAAAGACCACTGGACTCGGTAGTCATTTCCACAACTGCAACATTTTTATCAGCTATTTGAAAATACAGGATGCAGCTTCCCAGACAATCACAGTTGCTGTACACATATGGTCCTAATTAAAGCAAGAAAACCAGTTTATTCCTGTAAAACACTTCCTAGCAGCAGCAGCAGCTGCCAATCACCTGATAACTCTGAACGTGTTTTCCACTCAGGATTCTGATGCCTTTGAAACTTGTTATTATTATCCAAAAGACAAACCTTTACTGACCTTATTAGCAGAAGAGAAGATAAAGCCATTTGTTATTTGAAGGCTTTCATACAAAGACCACCTACGGTGGGATGTAAGGAATCATCTTTGTAATAAAAATTGCAGAGTTGTTTCTTTTTTTTTTTTTTTTAAAGAGCAGCATGTATTGGACTGGCAACTACTGGAAAATAGTTTAAAAACATCACCATAAAGTTTTGTTTTCCCATCTGACTCCACCTGGTATTTTAAGTGGCCAATGAAAACATTTTACTTCAGCCCTTCACCATCAGCAATAGAAAAATAAAATCGAGGGGTTTTTGGTTTTTGTTTTTTTTAGTTACTATGTGCACTGTTTGCTGAAAAAATAATGAATTTTTACTTATGAATTTCGAAAATTATTTCGAGTGAATTCCAACACCCCCTATCCACAGCACAAGGATAAAAAAAGCCTAAACTAAACAGATATTAACCTTAACAGGAATTCAGGATTATCTCAGCACATTCTGCCATGAGTCAGCCCAGACTTATTTTACTCTTATCTGTCTTTTAGTGCTCATTGAAGGCATTTCCAAAATAAAACCAGAGTTACTTCTGTGTTTTAGTACAAACATTACTAAGACAAATGCACAGCCTTGTACACCAGCATCCCCCTTTCTCAAGGGGCTGGAGAGTGGCACAGGCTGAGTGCCAGGTCACCTTGCTAAAAATTGTACTGCTCTGTCCCTTCTGGTCACCACCCAAGGTCACCTTCGACATTTCCAAGAGCAGTTTCATGCTCACAGCTTACAGCCCTGCTAATATTACTGGGAATTCTTTCTGTGCTTTATTTTGGTTTGCTTGACTTTGTTTATGAGTGGGGTTTGTTTCGGTTTCTTGTTTTCTTGGATTTAGGAGCACAGATAAAATAATAAAATTATTTTTTATGTTGCAAAGCCATAATTAGTATTTTCAGATGTACAATTTAAGAAGATTGCAAGTGCTATTTGAGGAGAGTTTGGTGAAACAAATATTTTTGGGTGATGAAGGAAAGAACCAGAACTATCTGGGGCATCAGAAATTCACCACTGTGGAAACTGTATTTGAACAGAACCACAACTGCACAAGGTCAACATAAAGTTTAGTACTTCAGGGCTTAATCCAGCATATTACACAAAATGAAATGGCAGAGTTTCAACATATTTAGGACTTTTCCTGAAAGGACACCTTGAAAAATTATAAAGCAAAGCTTCCTTCTGATCTCTTTATTTACTAAATGCTACACTGCATCCCATGGAAATGGCAGATTTCAGATCTGACTGAGGGATCCAGGGACACCTGATCCTTAGGAATCTGCTGAGCTTGTTTCCTGCATCTGGGGCAGGTTTGGTCTGAAAGCTCATTTTTCTCCTTTTAATATTATTACAGTTTTGTATCATGAGACAGTAACACTATTTAGCTCTTATGTTTAAGATAAACAACTGATTGATTTAAAGGTACTGAAAAGAATCCATCACTGCCACAAGTGGCATTTTTTAAAACATTCTGCTCTCAGAGCTCCCCTGCCTGCCAGAACGATGTTAAACAGGTAATTTATAATGATGTGCAGCAGCAAGAGCACAAGTAAATAAAGGCATGAGACCCAAACCGACTCCTATTTCAAAACTGTCAAGTTTGATTTCCAGTTTTGTTCAAATTTTTGTCTTCCCAAAAGGAAAGTGGAGGCAACTGCAGGGTAACATGCTGGGCACCAACAAGTATGAAAGATTTATAGGGAAAAACCCCCAAACTATCATAATACCAACACTGAATACTCTTTGTAGCAGTACTAGTTAGTATGTAATCAGTATGTACAATTAATTATTAGCAACCTTCCCAGAACAGACAGCAAAAATTTGCTGGAGTGTTTCACATTTCTTAGAGGGCAGGGGAAAAAAAAACAGAACAGCATTTGAATTTCAGGGCCAAGTTTGCATTAAGCTGTCAGTTTTATCATGGTAATCTGGTGTCAGAAACATTCATGTATTCAATCCACTCTAAAATTCAGAAGGACACTTCCTGGTTTTTCTTAGGTTTCACTTTCAATCTCCATTAAACTTCACCATACATCCTTCTTTGACATATTTAATCTCAACACAAGAGGGAATCTTCCAGAAAGACAGGAGATCCTGCAATGTGAGGAAAAAGGAAGCCCATAACTATGCACTCATGATAAACCCGATTAAACAAATCCAGTTAAAATCTCATTCCTTTGTGGATAAGCACAGACCTCTACACAGATGCAAATTGTTTTCCAGTTATGCTGTAAACCCCCTCCTTCTGGGACTTTCCAATTTATGTCAATGTGTAATTAGCAAATGAATTGCTCTGCAGATTGCATTCAGTATTCTTTCCCTTTTCTTTCCTTAATTCCCCAACTAACATAACCTTCCCACCTTCTCCACTTCCACAACTCTCAAAAACATTTTCCACTTGTGGATTCTTAAAAAAATCAGCTTCTCATCATAAAATGTAATGAGAACTGGCAGCTGGCCAACAAATGACTTGGCAAAGGTAATTATATTCCAGCATCCATAACCCAGTACAGGAAAATTGTTGGTGAGTTCAGGATAAATCCAAGCACAAACACTTGATGTGCTCAGCTGGTCACTGTGTAATGAAATTTTACCCTTCCTTCCTCTACTGCCCCATCCCTGGAAATGTTCAAGGCTGGGCTGGATGGGGCTTGGAGCAACCTGGTTTAGTGGAAGGTGTCCCTGCCCACGGCAGGGGTGTGGAACTGGATGATTTTAATATCTCATACAATCCAAACCATTCTATGACTGATGGCACACAATTCATATGCTGAAACACAATCAGTACCTTTACAACAGCTTTTCAGTTCCTTCATAAGGTTGCACCAGTTGTAACAAATGCAAATTGCTGCCAGTTAATCCTGTTTAGGACAAACACTTTTAGAAACCATTTCTTCACAGGTGTGATGCAGGAGCAAGCATATCCTTTAACCCAAATGGGACATTCTGAAGCCATGATGCACCCTGAGAAGAGCCCTGGAGTACTTACTCTATTATTCTGGTTATTTTTCATGCCTCTCCTCCCTTTAAATACAGCACAACATCCACTGGAGGTGATAAAAGACCTTTATCTTCCTAAATTTCAACACATAGAACATCTCTCCTTATAAGACAGCTCCTACACCACACTCTGGCCAACTTCCCAGGGGACAATCTGTCCCTACAGTATTGTCCAGGGTTGCTCCTCCCTGCACCACCTCAGCCCCAAACATCCACTACAGCGTCTCACAGAACCACAAAGCTTGGAAAAGGTCTGAGATGGAGAGCAACCATTTACCCAGCACTGACACACCAGAATTATCCCTGTTCACAGCCACCAAACACGTCAGCCCCTTGAGCTTCTATAGCATCAGAGCACAAAGAGGCAGCTCTTGCACTCCACATCTTCTGATGAGAAGACAGAAAGGCAAGAAAGCAAAACAAGGCAAAGGAGAGAATTTTTAAAAACCCCAAAAGGTCAAAGATTAATATCAAAAATCCCTGTCAAATATATATTTGAAGTGTTTTCCCTGACATGCTTCACTTTACACTGCATTCATCAAATTGTTAATGTGTATCTTTAACCAATTTTAGTTAAAAGAAGTCCCATAAACCCATTTTTAAAAAAAATTAAGGGTTTTGTGAACGTGTAATGAGATACTTTATAATTGTACCTTTCTCTCCAGGTGGTAAATGTTAGACCTTTCTTTGTGCTTGGCTGAAGCAAGTATATAAATGATTAAATATTTTCTAGGAATGTGTCACTATTGACCTCTCCTTTGCAGAATGCCTCTATCTGACTATCACTAAGAAAAACTGGCAAACCTCGCACTGCAAACCAACTTCAAAATCTACACCCACCACTCTGAGCTTTACTGAGGTGGACCTGCTGCAGAAACACCAGGAGGCCACGAAAAAGCTCTGAGAGCTGGAGAACCTCTGGCATGGAGACAAAGAAAGGGTTGGGGGTGTTAGCCTGGAGAAGACAAGGCTCTGGAAGACTTCAGAGCCCCTTCCAGTGCCTAAAGGGGCTCCAGGAGAGCTGGAGAGGGATTGGGGATAAAGGATGGAGGGACAGGATGAGGGAGAACAGCTTAAAACAGAGGGCAGGGTTAGATGGAGTATTAGAAGAAATTGCTCCCTGTTAGAGTGGGAACCTGGCACAAGTTTCCCAGACAAGCTGTGGCTACCCCTGGATCCCTGGAAATGTCCAAGGACAGGGCTTGGAGTAACCTGGGATAGTGGAAGGTGTCCCTGCCCATGGCAGGGGGAGAACTGGATGGGCTTTAAGGCTCCTTCCAACCCAAAGCATTGTGTGATCCTGTGAAAGCTTCCCTGTGAGCAGATCCCTGGTAACCACATGTACGTGCACTCATGGGGAACGAATGCAAGTATGTAAATACTCAGGCATGAAAATACAAGACAGCTTTTGTAGACAGAAATAAAGCAGCACTGCCTGCCAATTGTTAAATGCATGCTCAGAATGACTTTGTTTAAAATTTGTATCTTTAGAAAAAACCTCTTTACTACCATTGCTTCAAAAAACCACACCTGGATTCTTCTACACATGTCCACTGCAACAGCACCTTTGTGGCAGAATTTCTTTATGGTGATTACGAGGATGGAAACTGATTTATCTACCCCAAAGTGCTCCCAAGGGCAGGAACTCATCCTCAAGAGGTGGAAGCACATCCCTCCCTCTGGCTCCTGGAGGCCAGGGGAGAAGTCCCACACACCAAGGGAACGGCCAAGCTTTGCAAATCATCAAATAAACAAGAAAGTTTCAAATTTTACTGCTGATTACAGCAGGCCAGGAAACAGCAAGATTCGTTTTACTGCCAATTCCACTGGGAATCCTGGAGGACAAGTCAGGAAGCAGAGAGCTGGGGGGTGGGGGAGAGCATGGCAGTGAATAAAAATCAATACTTCACTTGCTACCAGGAAAATAAGGTTTGCAACAGTGGCAGCAAACAACTGGCCAGCCACTCAGCAGAGAGGACTTGACTTTAAACAATATCACCAATATGCAAACTGTAACTGCAGGCTGAGATTCATGAAATATTTGCCCATTACAAACCTGTCCTGATATTTTAGAAACATTTTAAAAGTTACATACACATTAGATTTTGACAGATCAGATGCATCAAATAACGGATGCATTATCTGAGGCTGCTCCTCTGTACAAAATAGGTCCTGAAGAATCTTATTTATCCATCTGTCAGGCTTTAAATATATCAATAAACATTCAGAAGAGACTAACAGTTTCTTGAAAAAACAAATAAAGAAAAAAAATCCCATTTCAAACCCCCTGACACCCTTAGAAATCCAAGTCTATCATGTATTTATTCAGCTTTAACTAGCCATAAATTTTCTAGATAATAGAATTCTCGCTTCTAGTGCAGCCAATCACTTCTAATAATTGGGTTCTTTTTTTTACAAATCATACTTTATTATCTTACACAAAGAAAACAAGAAGTGGCACTTTGCAAGTGATCATTTTGATAACAGCTGAAAAAAGCCTACAAGCTTCAGAGCAGGACTTTCTCTGCTCATTTGGTTAAAGTTGATATTTTTACTGCTAGTGTCTGTGTTACACAGCAGCAGCTGGCACTGAAAGGACTGGACTGTATAAGACTCTTGGAATTTTTTTCTTGTCTTACAGCAAACATTCCAGAAATACAAAAAAAGGCCAAAATTATACCACAGCAGATCACGTGGAACATATTTTCACTCAGATCTATTTAGATGCTACTTATGCTTTCCATATTCATCCCATCCATGTCCATTTTATGCCTCAACCTCTCAAAGCAAAAATAAAACAAGCTCCCCCCAAACTCCAGCAAAAGCAGAATTTATAGAAGATTAACATTTCCAATGTGAAACTCCTGAAAGTGTCTGTGATGACATTAAAGCACAAAAGGCTTTTTTTTTCCCCCCCTCTGTGCCTGCCTACAGCTCTGGGAGTTCAGCAAATAATTCAAGCCCAGTGAGATGTCACCCTGTTTGAGCTGAGCACTGGAAATGCAGCTCAGAGCAGGATCATCCTCTAGAACCGACTCATGGAGACTCAGGAGATGCTGCTGAATGTTTCTGGGAGGTTTTTCCAGCCAGGTTTCCACTACTGAGAGGCAAGGGGTGGTTTACAATCCTCACCAGCAATCCAGATGTGGTCTTTATAAACATCTGAACAGGCTCGGCCCGTTACGGTTTTATCAGCCCTTCTCCTGTTTCAGCTTGGAAGATTCCATCCCTTTCTGGAAATAATCCTGAGCAGGGACAAGGGGACAACACAAAACCATCCAAATGGGTGGGCAGAGACCTTCGGATTTCATCAGGGGAGCACCCTCTGCCCAGGAGTGGTCAGGGCAGGTTGGGAGCCCATCCTAAACACCAAAATTATTCCCTGTTCTATCACCAGCTTCAAAAGGCAGGATTTATTACTCTGCTCCTTCCTAGTCCTACATATACCCACATTCCTCGCTGCTCTCCCTGGCAGATATATCCCCCAGGCAGGGAGGAGAAAGAGGGATGAGCCACATTTTCCCTTATAGATTCACACAGTGAGCAAAACCTGTGGAAGAATGTAGATAATTAGACCTGTCCTTGCTTTCTCTATTCCTTTTTCTTTTAAAGAAAGTATTTGAAGTTTTTCTGTCCACAAGAGATAATACTATTGTCTAAATCTCTGTTGGCTGGGCATGAGTAATGGACAAATTAAACCCCTAAGTTATCTTTTCCATATCCAGGATTGCCTGAAACTGGATTTTTAATTGAAAATGTAATCCTGACCAACGGTGGTCATTGCAAACAACTCAAAATTCAGTAGATAACAAAAGTGCAGTTGCTTACAGAGGGAATAACTAAGATTTGACACACGTATAAAAACTGTGGGATAGATCTAATTTGCAACCATTTTCATGTCAGAACAGTAACTTTTACATGACAGTCAAACTCATAAATCATGCGTTTCATGATGGGAAAACAAGCTTCCCACAGTCAAACCTATCTATGAGGGCAACAGGAAAATCCTTCACAACAGTGACCAAATCAGGGAGTTTCATTTCCCTTGGCCTTTTGCCTTCTCATCATTTCAGTTTTTATCCCTTTAAAGAAACAAAAACGGACCCGTTATCCAGAGGCTTATTTGGAACGTTCAGCTTAAACTCTGAAAGCTGAAGCGTGGCATCGATCACGCCGCATTTTACTGATTATGTCAGAAAATGCTATTTGCATTTCTGAATACTGAATTAACAAAATGTAGGTCAACTTTGTTGGGTTTCTCTTTTTTTTTTTTTTTTTTTAAAGGCACGTTAAACTTCTGAACACTTTAGTTAAATCACTGCATTAAAACCAGTATGAATTCAAAGTGAGAACAAGCCCAGTGAAGAAATGATCACACTGCAGGTTACAGAATGACTCAATATATGATATTCAGGCAAATTATCATCCCCATCTGCCAGTGCACTTCTGCCTGTTAACTGCGACCCTAAATCAAATCTTGGGTTACTACAGGTTACTACAGTCTCCCTGGAACATAAAACCTACTGTATGGTTACTCTGGTTTCATATAACAACTATGTCATTAGTTAATGATTTAAAATTTTACCCTCTGTGAGCAACTCACATTCCAGTGGACTGCTAGAGTGGTTTCCACACACTTTTTTTCCCCCCCTCCCTTTAAATGCGTTAAAATTCTGTAGTCAATATTATAAAAATCTGTTGAGACAATGTCTCAGGATCATTAACATATGTTCAAGTGTTTGAGTACTCTGAATCCTGGTGATGTAATGGCAAAAAAAGTACATTCAAAGTATTTTCAGCTATATTCAAAACATTTTTTTTATTGAAGACAGAATTAAAGGCACTTATTTTGGCTTTTAACTTGAGATCTTCAGAACTCCTTATTTAAAATTATAATGAGTATCGCTCTCATTGCTGTTTTTTCCAACTCTGTTTGAAAGAAAAGAAGGCAAAAAAGTTTGTGAAAACATCCTCAGGGACTCGCCCTGTGATTTAAAAAAAAAACTCGAATGGTTCAGGTACCACTGCAAACCTTTTTCGTGCAATTTATTGCAGAGGACAATTCACATCTGTAGGGACACTAAAACATTCTGTTACTCTAAATAACTGAAAACAGACACTCAGCTGACAGGCAAATTTTACAGAAGTCAGGAAAGATGTATCCAAAGACAGAAAACAAAACACCACAGCCTGAAGGAGGTACCTGAAGGACTGGACTGTTTTTCACCACTATTTAACTTGGCACTTGGAAACAGCCAGGAATTTGCATCATTTATGAGGATCAAATTAATGCAGGCAGGTAAAAACGGGAAAGTAATTTCTTTGGACTGAATGCCTGTTGCCCATCCGTGACCACGCTCTCAACGTGACACTCAGAGCAGCTCTGTCAGCACTGCTCAGTTTTCTACACATTCAGCCATATAGATTTTACACTAGAGGTCTGTGAGTAACATGAATTAATAAAAATTAAAAACAAAATAACTGGTACATTTTATCTGTACTGATTTACAGAGATCCAGACTTTCAGCTTTTCTTCGTACTTTTTATTTATATTTTTTTAGTTGCTTGCATTTACCCCTGATAAAACAAACCTCTTTTCACATACTTAGGTCTCCATTTTAGCTTCAAGTTTGTAAATGTTCCAAATTTCCACAAGTGCCAGATGACCACAACATAAAATATTTTTGCAAAGAACTACTATTTCTGTTACTTAAAAAACTAACAGGGAATTGAATTCTTCGTGAATTTAGTATTCCAATTATTTCCAGGCACCTACGTATCACTTCCAGTTGGGAGAACCTAAGTTTCTATTTCCCAGAACTAATTTAACAACATAGATAGGGACCAAAATCCTCCAGCAGCAGCAACATCACAGGCATTTGAGAACATTAGAATAATAATAATAATGATAATAAAATATGATTGTAGCAAACCTTCCATGCTCAGCTTTCATTTTGACAGACAACTAAATCCAGTGCACCACCATGTGGCAACATATTAGGGAATGGTTCGCATACCAAGACCTGTTTTTTTCCACCTTCAAAATTTTTTGCTATTTCTTAAAAAAATAAACATTAACAAATCCTTCTTACTGTTTGTAAGCTCTCCCTTAACAAGATGCCACAGCTTCACTTGTCTCAAAAGCTATTTTTTAATACACCTGGAATAGCAAGAAAATACTTAAGCATTTTAATTTGTAAAACACGGTATTTACCTAAAAACATAACTGCCCCAGGACCAGAGAACCAGCTCTGTTTCTTGCCTCCCTCGCACAGGAGAGATCTGGCAAAAGCCTATACTGCACATCGAATTCCTTTTAAAGCATAAATACATTTTAAAAAAATAAATCAAGCTAAATGCTGGTCTCACATCTGATTAAAAGCTTTAAAAAAATCTTGGGAAAAAAATCAAAACCTTAAAGGTATACACATGCATTATTTAGCAGCTGCTCAGTTACTCTGGAACTGCCTCTCTCCAGCTTAACAAGAAGAAAATAAATTATTTTTCTTTTCCACAACAAACACCAACACAAGGTCTCAACAACCCTAAGAAAACCCCGATTCCCAAAGCCACCACATGCCACTTAGTACCCTGGAATTTACTTCTGCAGCCAAATGCTAAACTCGGAGGAAAAAAACCCCAGCTTTTCATTAAACTGGACAGCCTTGGCTCACACAGCACAGTGCTGCTGTATTTCACCGTATCACGAAATTCCAGAATTCTGGCTCAGCTGATTCTGGATTTCACGAAACAGAGAGTTAATTCATTATGCCTTAACGTATTTGTGAGCCATTTTGTACCAATACACCGAGCTCAACCTGAATTAGCAGCAAAGACTCACTCAGCACCAGCCTCCCTGCTTAGGAGAGCCTTATCTGGATTCCTTTTCTCTCCCTCTCTCTCAGACCTAAAAGCTCTGCTAAAACCGCTCAGAAATCGGAGAGAAAAATGGGGTGACACGATGTGCAGCCACGCCAGGGAAGCAGGTAGAGCAAGGGGTTCCCACAAGCTCCATACCTCGAGCACTGGGAAAACCTGTAGTGGAAGAGGTTGGAGCAAGCAGCACTCTCCTTCCAGAGCCCAGGACGGACAGGCACGCAGTTCTCCTGCTGCAAAAGTTGCTCTGAAGTGATTTGGAAGTCTTAGCCCAGAGCTCATCGTCAATCCAACGCATGCACTGTAACCACATTTTTAAAAAACACACCCAAAAAGCCGAAAAAAAAAAAAAAAACCCAGATAATTCACCTCCTGCTTGAAGATGACGCTGGAGTTTCCTCATCTCCAACTCCAGCTCCCCTCCTTCCCCTCTCCCCCAGCCCAGCCCAGCCAACACGAAGCCTGAAAAGCTCCTTCTCTGCAACGAAGACCATCATGATTTTCTGCCAAAGACAAACCAATAGCAAGAACACAATGCACATTATGCAAGTTACTGCAGAGTTATGCAAGTTAGATGCATATTTTCACTCGCTCTGCCGAGGACTCCAAAGCCACTTGTTTGATGTGGATGCATGCTTTTATTCCGAGCTGTCAAATCTTCCTCTGCTTGTCTCAACTGGCTTTTTTACACTAAAATTTCAAGCAGCTGCTACGGATATTAACAAAGCCCTTCCATTACATACAATAATATAGGCCATTAAAACCACAACATCTGAGCACAGGATCACATATGTCTACCCCAAATCAGGTCTTAGGAGACATAGCAGGCAGAGCACAGCACCTTATTTACTGTATATACCCCACGCTCCACATTGCCAAAACAGAGGAAAGCATCAGGAATCTCTTGAGCCAAACCAGGTCTTGTGGTGGAAGTACCACCTCATGAGCAAAAGGAATTAAAGAGTTACATAAACACTCCTATGACGAAAATAAGTAATTTTTTCTTCAAATACCCCCCAAACCTGATGGCTTTTTTTTCTTTAACTCTACCTCCATAGTTCTGCAGTCAGCATCAGTGAAACAAGAAGACATTTCACATATGGCCTTACAGTCAAAAGTAACTGGGAGCAACTTCTCCAACAACACAGGAGCCCTCACTACTTCCAAGATGAACCACACAAAAATGCAAGCTTTTTGGGCACTAAATCCATCCATTCCAGGGGGAGATCTATCCATCTACCATTTTAGACAACTGCTCAGAGATCTAACCGTACAGACCAAGAAACACAGACGTAACTCTGTATTTCTAATTTCTGCCCTTTCTCCCCTATTTACCAGCACTGCCTGTAACGAGGCATAAAAGTGATGTCCAAATCACTTCCCAAAGCTGTGAACAAGCCCCCACAACTTGAACCCTCCTGCTCACCCATCAGACACAAGAACACAACCACTTACAGCCCCAAGACTGCTCCAAGCTTCCGAAAGCAAACAAGGCTAAGGGCACTCATCAACATCCAGACTTTTGAGGGATGCAGCTCCTTTGGCCAGGCTGGATTCATCTCATTTGGGAGTAAAACCCAATCCAAGTGTGATGCCTTACACAAGCAACAACTATTTTATCTAAGGAGTTAAATAGAGCCTGCTTTTACAAGTAGCCTGTCTCTTTCTGAGAAGCACAAGTGACCTCCAACAAACCTGAAAGCTGCACAGATTCTGAAATGGGAGGCGGGGAGGAATACAGGAAAGAAACCTGGTTTAAAAATAAATGAATAAAAAAGAGAGGGGTAAAAGAATTTAAAATCTGTACAGCGGATATTTCAAAACCTTCCAACACACCCAGCACAGGTATCCCTTCCCTGGAGCAGGGCACTAACTGCACAGTGACCACCTTATAAAGTTACCTCCTCAAACCTCGGGGAACAAGAGTATTATTTTTTAATGACCGATGAAATTCGGTATTTAAACACTTTGAACAAGTTCTCAGCTGTATTCAGCAAGCAGTTGCAGAGACCCGTCATGCAAATACCTTGATCCAACAAAAAAAATCAAAACAAAACAAAACAAAAAAAACACACAAAAACAACAAAAAAAAAATCAGCCCAAACCCAACAAACCCTCCTCTATTCCCAGCAGCCTAGAGAGGATTATACGGTCACTGAAGAATGCGAGTTGTTACTACGTGCATTTTTAAACAGAAGGGGGGGGGGGAAAAAAAAAATCATGGAGAAAGATAGAAAGCAGCTCACCTTTATCCTGAGTGCAGGACAGGATCTCCTCCTCTTTGGGGTTAGTCACCTGGGTGATAATGGACGGGTTGTCCATGGAAACAGAGTGAGATTCCACCTGGCTATTTCCCTCTCAGAGGCAGGCTTGTGTGCGGGAGGGGGGTGGTGGGGGGGAAGGGGGGGGGAGCGGGTTTGTTTGTTTGTTTTTCAAAAAAAAAAAAAAAATCAAGACTCGGGTTTGTATTTGAAGAAAAAAATAAAAACTATTGAAAAAAAAACAAAAACAACCAAAACCTCAACAAGCAACACCTCCGGGAGCGAAACCCGAGGGGAAGGGGTGAGAAGGACCTCAAGCGCGATGCCACCGCGGCCTCCTACCGGCGCCAATTCTGCACGGCGGAGGGGGCGGGGGGGGGAAAGGAGCGCGAACCCCCCCCCTTAAAAAAAAAAAAAAAAAAAAAAAAAGAGAATTAATCCAATTCACCCTTCCGGGAAGCCCGCCGAGCGCTTCCCCCCGAGCCCCCGCCGCCTCCCGAGGCGGGGGAAGAGCCCCCGTCCCTCCGCTCCGCGCCTCCCCCCGCGGCCTCACGCCGCCCCCCGCATCCACCTGAGCCGCCCCTACATACCCCCCCCCGCCGCCCGCCCCCGCGCTTATCTCATCCCCGCGCCCCCTTCCTCCCGCGGGCAGCGCTCGGCGGAGCGACGCCGGGCCGCCCCCTCCACCTCCTCCTCCCCCCCGTTCCCGGGTCGCGGAGGGAAGCGCGGCGCGAGGGGAGGAAGGGAGGGGAAAGGGGCCGAGCCGCTCCCCGCGCTGCGCCACAACCCGCCCGCCGCTGCCGCCGCCGCTACCGCCGCCGCGCCCCGAGCCCGTGAGCGCGCCCGGCCCGCCCCGCGCCGGGTCCGGAGCGAGGGGCGGGAGCGGCAGCGCCCGGCGGTGCGCGGTAAACAACGGGGCGGGGCGGGGCGGGGCGGGGCGGGGCGGGGCGGGGCGGGGCGGGGCGGGGCGCGGGCTCCGAGCACAGCGGGGGCGCGGCGGAGGAGGGAGGGGGCGCGGCTTAAGGCGGAGGGCGGGGAAGGGCGGGGCGCGGGCTCCGCGCGCAGTACAGCACAGCGGGGGCGTGGCATGGGCGGGGAGGGGGCGTGGCTTAAGGCGGAGGGCGGGGCCGGGGAGCCGTGAGGGCGCCAGGGGGCCCGGCCGCCATTTCCCGTCTCGGGCTGCGCGGGAAAAAATAAATCACGGAGTCGGGATTGTTTGGGTGGGGACAGAGCTGTGCGATCAGCGAGTTCGACCTGTGGGCCACCGCCGCTCTGTCAGCTACTGAGTGCCCCGTGCGGGCTTTCCTTATACACCTCTAGAGACTGTGATTCCACCACCTCACCGGGGCGTCCTATTTCTAATCTCCAGTGTCTAATCAACTTTTCTGTGAAGGAATCTTTCCTAATGTCCCACCTGAACCTCGCTGGCACAATGCGAGGCCGTTCTCTCTCCTCCTGTCCCTGTTCCCTGGGAGCAGAGCCCAGACACCCCCGGCTGTCCCCTCCTGTCAGGGAGTTGTGCAGAGCCACAAGGTCCCCCCTGAGCCTCCTTTTCTCCAGGCTGAGCCCCTTTCCAACTCCTTCAGCCTCACCTGGGGCTCCAGAGCCTTCCCCAGCTCTGTTCCCTCTTCTGGACCTGAGTGTTAATGCATTCATGAACAGGTATAAACCGTCCCATTAGAAGATGTGTGGAGTAAAGTGTCTTTACAGGTCTTTTTAAGGTGTATTTTTCAGAAGCAAGTGTGTAGCTCAAATCACAGAATGGCTCCATTTGGAAGTGACCACGGTGGTCATCTGGTCCCACGTTCCTGCTCCAGCAGAGCCATCCAGAGCACATGGCACAGGATGGTGTCTGGTTCTGAATATCCCCAGGCAGGGAGACTCCACACCCTCTCTGGACAATCTGTTCAGGGCTCGGTCACTGCAGGAGAAGTTCTGCCTCATGTCCAGGGGATCTTCTTGGGGTCAGATCCTGTCCGTTCCTCTGGTGCCATAGCTGGGCCCCACAGAGCAGAGCCTGGTCCGTGCTCTGAGCCCTCCCTGCAGATGCTCACATTGGTGAGGTTCCTTCTTTGTGAATCCTCTCAAGGCTGAGCAGCCCCAGCTCCCTCCGCTCTTCCTCATAGGAGAGATGCCCCAGTCTGTTAATTCTCCTTGTAGGCTCTGCTGGACCCACCTCAGGAGCTCCGTGTCCCTCTTGGTCAGCGAAGGTACTGATGGCAGCCTTGGCTGCTTCTCTCACGGCAAATACCTTCTGTCTTTTTCCTAAAAGGCATGTCTGGCTCTCCAGGAATTCCCAACGCTGCTGTTTGCTGGTGCATGAGGATATAAACTGTGGTGCACCTGTCCGGCTCCCACCCTCCTCGGTACCTGCATTACCCAGGACCTTGGGACTGATGGTGGGGAAAGTACGTGGGGAAACCCACCCCAAATAATGGCTCTTCTTTGGAGCTGCCAGAGTGTAAAACCAGGAGAAAACCTTTTAAAAAGAATGGTGGTGTATTTAACATAAATAAGGAATTATAACCTTCTTTGCCTCCTAGAAAAAAAAATATAATGTATATTCAAGCCTCTGTTGTAACCCTACTACACTAAAGATAGGTATAATTTTATAATTAATTAAATAAATGAGGAAAAGCCTTCTGTAGCCAGCATAGACCCAGGCAACATGAATTTTAGTAATAATGGTTACAGCTATCTTCTTTTTGCACTAAAAACAGAAACCACTGACCATGTGCATTAACAAAATATCTATAAATTTATTTATGAATGGTTTTACCTAACAGCAACAAAACCATGGCATTGACTCCCCATCCCTGGCAGTGTCCAAGGCCAGGTTGAATGGGACTTGGAGTAACCTGGGATAGTGGAAAGTGTCCCTGCCCGTGGCAGGGGGTTGGAACCTTCAAGGTCCCTTCCTACACCAGCCATTCTGGGATTCTGTGATTCCTTTCAGCTGCCAAGATGGGTTACAGAAATTTTTGTGCTTGATTCCAGCAATTTAAGCAGCTGTTTCTGTTGCAGCTCTTCCTCACTGTGAAAGAAGGCTATGGACCCAGCCTTGAGGAATTTCTGCTCTGCAGCAGTGCCATGTCCAGTTTCTGGAGAAAATGACTTAACAGCTTGGGGGCCTTGTTTCATTCCTGCAGTTAACAGATTTAAACATTTTGCTGTGAGCCTTCAAATCACTGCGTTTTTTTTCAATGTAGGAAAAGTCATTCCAAATCTACCTGTGCTTTCTCTCTCCAAAACTAACACTCCCTACAGAGCAGTACAGGCAGAGATACCTGTATTGCAGGTTTCTGGGACTCGTATTTTAGGTTTTCCTGTCCTACTCTTATGACAAACACTTGCACGGGGAGTGAAGGCGATGCCACTGCTTGCATTGCATCCAACGGTGCAAGTTCCAACCTGCTCCTTGGCTTTGGCTGCTCCAGACAAGAGTCTTGCATTTGCAAACAATCCCTCGCAGGCTGGATCGGGCTCAGAGGAGCAGGAGTTGGTACATGTTGGCTGGTGGAATTAGCCCTGATGCCTGTGAAGGCTGGGAGCTGCTGCTCCTGAGCTATTATGCAGTTTTATCACAGCGCTGGTTATGTTGTAACCCTGCTTGATCTTTTACCCGCCCAGGCTCTGCAGGCATTTTTAATTATCTGAGGGTTAATTTGCATAGGAGCTTTTGCTGAAACAATAAATTCATACCTCTGTTATTATCTGGTATGAGTTTCTGTATCAATATTTATATTTGGGTAAAACCAAAGAAGCTTCCTGCTACCATTAAGACAAAAGAATTGCTTCAGAGCAAGTTCAGGAGTCAGCCAGCACTAAGAACACATTCCACTTCTTTGCAGGGAAAGAGAAATTGTAGTGTGTGGTGGGAGAACATGCGTTCCAATGCCTCTTTTCTATGCAGGGATGAGGAGACAGAAACATCTTGTCTGATGGAAAGCACGTTTTGCAAGGCTTGACAAATACAGTGTTCACCTCGAGCCAATGTGGTCGGTGTGATTTTAATGCTGGTAAGATTGTTTCTGCAACTCATGTGGTAAAACTCCAGCCCAACAGCTCACCGTGTGCTCATCTTCGCCAGGAATTTGGTATTTGCTTCAGTTTAGAGGGGGAACTGCTGTTTGTGGTGGTATTTAAGGGGGAAGTAGGGTGAGAAGATGTGCCAGGAGGGGCTGTCTCTCCCCGTGTTCCCTCACCCCTTCAGCCTAAGGTGGAGAGCAAAAAAGCAGGATATTGACAGCACAGGAGGAGCTGTAGAAAGTCCATGTTCTTGCAGGGCTGCGGGAAGCAGGATGGAAGCTGAGAAAGCACAGCTGTTCTTGTCGTGGCGGCACAGCTGTAACCTCGGAAACAGGTCCCTTCCCCTGGGCATGGGATCAGCCTCTTCCATCCCCACCACTCCCATTCCTGTGCCAGTAATGAGATAGATGTTACAGAATCAAGAGCAATCCGTGTTGTATCTTTTCCGGTTTTACTTTAGGAACGCTCTGAAGTGTGTACAGTATCTTCTGTCTATGTTTCTTTGTGTTCTACATGAGCTAAATCCTGAATAATCCCATGGAACAAGGGAATGGTTTCATCTCCCTGTCACAGATCAGAGGTGGAAGTACAGGCAAAACAATACTTAGCAGGGAATTGCAGCACCAGCTAATAGGAGATCCAGGTTTTCATCATGACTTCTGACATTTGTCCTTGCTACTAAAATGTGTCCCTCTCTCAATGCCACAGGATGTTTTATAATGGGGGGAGGAAGGGGGATGTTTTTAGCAGAACTGTTCTACATTAAAAGGAAGCATTTATTTTCATTGGTATCAGCTCTGTGAAGTCTTGACCCTGGGCTCACAGTGGGAGTTTTATCCTTGACTTTAATGGGAGAGCAATCAAGGTCTCCTGATACTACATCCTAAAGAAAGGAAAATACTGCAGTTTGTATCAATAAGATAAATGTCTCATACTTAGTGTAAGCGGCTATATTCTTGCAATAAATGCTTTATTAGATTGATTAAATGTCTTAACTTCACCTCAGCTATTAATCACTTTTGGCAGCTGTTTACTGCTTTGTATACTTTGAAGTAATGGACATTATTCCTTAATTATCTCATTGCAGCTCAGTCATTGTTTCCTAAATAGTGCCATTAGGATGGTAAATTGCAACAGTAAAACAGTGTCAATAGGAAGTTATGAAGTTCCCATTTTACAATGCATTCATAAAGTTAACTCAATCTACTCAAAATGTGGCTGTGATTTCCACACAGTGACCTATTTGTTATGACAGAAGAGATTCTGATGAGAAAACAGTTGAGCATTAAGTATGCTGGGACTCTGCTTTTACCCAAGTAAAACATAGCATATTCCCTGTTGGAATATATGTGCATATCAGAATTTATTAAACTAGTGCTTGTTTGATCACTTTTGGTTTCACTGAGTGCTGTGAATTCCGAGGATTTTGTGCCTTTGAATACAATGCATTTACTCCTGTGGAAAAAAAAAAAAAAAAGAAAGAACTCCAAGCAGTGCTATCATTTAGATGTTACTATTGTCATTCCACAGAAGGATAAGAGAGAACCAAATCAATCAGAAGAAATGGCTGCTTTTAGTTTTATCTCCAGATCTGGCAGCAAGTTCATAATCTAGCAGTTGTACAACAATTTCCATTCTGAGTCCCTTTTTCAGTCAACTGTAACTGTCCTGAACTTTAACATTATGAGTTGTCTGTTTCAGGCTGAGTTGTTTGGGTGGAATCAGTATTACTGTCAATCTGAGAAAGAGTCATGAAACTGGCTTTCAAGTACTGTAACAGAAATTGTCTCTCTTCTTTCTCCCTAATAAAGATTTTTAGGGAAAAAGTAACATTGGAAATTATGAGTTCTTGTGAGTTTGTTATTCTCCTGGGATTTTTACTATGCACACGATAGAAAATGTCGTTCCTTACCTTGGGCTAAATTAGTGCTGAAGACAAGGTGGATGGGTTTTCTACTAACATTAGCAATATATGTTTAATCCTAAATTTCTGTAGACTCCTAATCCAAGGAACCCAACTAAGATGAAGCCTGACTGTGCCAGATGTCAGACACCCCCAGGAGAAATGATGCCTGTAAAGTGTTTGACCCAGAGGGAAGCAAACATATAATTAAAATGCCTGGCTGTAATTTCGGTTCTGGGTTGAATTCAGTTAGTGACCCACGGCTGGAAGGCTCTGAGGGCTCATCACCAGGTGACCTACAAGTGACATATCCAGTTCTACCTAACTGCAAATGCTACACCTCTGCAAGGCAGCCTGCTCTTTTTCTTTTTTTTTTGGCAAGCAACCAAATTTTAAGGTGCTCCTCAACTTCTTAGAGCTGGAGGGGATTTGCCACCAGGAATCATCTGGCAGAAACATTTGCTCTCAGTCAAACTCAGGTGACTGAAGGAAACAGGTTAAGTTTCTTAGCCCAAATAATTTGTCCTAGACCAGATCAGGGCTTACTCTGAATCTTTCAAACTCCAGAAGCAATAGCACAGGGCCAAAATCCAACCATTTAGGAGGCAACAGCAGCTTCAAGCACTGCAGCTACTTGTTTATCTACAGCCTTAGACAATATTCATGCTACAGAGAGGTGGTGGATGCCCCATCCCTGGAAACATTCAAGGTCAGGTTGGATGGGGCTCTGAGCAATCTGATCGGGTTGAAGATGCTCCTGTCCATGGCAGAAGGGTTGGACTAGGTGACTTTTAAAGGTCTCTTCCAGCTCAAACCATTCCATGGTGCTACAACCTTTTGATGTTGGTGAGCGATGAGAGATGGGACATGTCAACAGTAGCAGGGCTTCACTTTTGATTGTTGTGCTGTTTCACTTGAGCACAAGAGTGGAACAGGATAAAAGGTGGCTTTGCCCTTATCTGGTTACCCATTGTGAGCACTCTGTTCTCCAGTATCCTGCTGCAGCATTCCTGCCAATACAGCTGTAGAGGCTTGGTTTCCATTTCAGTTTCACTGCTTGTCAGAGAGTTTATCTCTGAAACAGATACAACAACAGCTAATCTCATGTTATGGTTCCATGTCTGTTTATAACTTCTATTAATAGCAACCTTGAAAAGCCTGAGAGTGGATTTTATAAGGCACTGGGGTAACCAGTTACTGCACATTCCCCTGAGGCTACGTAGCATCAAGTGTAGCAGCTTGTCCTTTCCAGACTAGGTCATGATCATCTTAACTCTGGCTTTCTCTATCTTTTGGGGATTTGACTTCGTGCATGCTGTAGGTAATTCTTTCTGAGACATGATTCGGAAGCAATTGATTTTGCTCTATGATTTATGCTTACAAAGATTCCAACTGATTTGCAAGAGGCTCCATCATTAAGCTCTACCTTGTGCACCAGCTCCAGTGAGGATTTCATAGCACTTAAAAGAGAGTTGGCTGGACTGTCACTGGAGGAAAATAGGGTGGGTCCATGATGCTTTGATAAGTCTTAGAGGTTCATATTTTTAAGTTCTTATAAATGTTCAGCATTGTCATTCCAGCTGCTGGTACCCATTTTTTAAAGTGTGTGTTTTATCCCCCAAATGTGGGAAATGTTCATGTAATACCTGATTCAGTGAGGCATTGACCATTGTCACATAAAAACCAGGACAACAAACACCTTCTCACTGATAGCTACATGATGGGATTACTGAGTTAATAAGAGCCATGGTCGATACATGCCATGTTAGTGACACAGTTGTGGTTTCCCGTGAGGCGCAGCAAACATGGGAAGGTATTTGTCTACTGATTCTGGGGGAACCAGCTGATGAGCTGTGAGAAAATTCTGGCTTTGTGGAGGATGAATCGGGATAAGAAAGTCATGACAAAGGCCTGAAACAGCCCTCGGCAAGGACTTCAGGTCATTTTGGCACACTGGAGCAGTAATTTATTCCAGGAGTCACTGCTGAAATCATTAGTGTGAGCTATGGAATAAAGCAATAGTATGAATAAAGGCAGTCGAATCTGGCCTAATTGAGAAACAGAAAAGGAAGAGTGAGGAACACGAAAGGTCTTGTAAGTGCAATGTCCTGTCGTCTGAGTCAACTGATAGTCATGGTAAGTAGCCATCTAATTTATTTTTTAAAGGACTTCTCACAGGAAAAACCTGCTGACTGTTGGAAAAATATAGACAAAACGATTAGAATTGCAATGAGAAGTTCTAGTCACTGCCTAATTCTGTGCCTTTCATTTCAGATTGCATAAAGGGTAACTTAGCTTTTGGCCTCATGCCTAGAGAAGCACCTGAGAACACATCATTGCATCATCATCGAGAGTCCATTGGCCTTTTTTAATTATGAGCTGGCTGTGGAAAGTGAAGTGGCTTGGTTGGTTAAGGCTGGTACTAAACCCTACTAGCAGTGAGTGACTACCACAAAAAATGCTGGCATGGAAACCACAGGTGCTCTTTGAAGCCTTTGGAGCTGTGACGCTTCCACTTGCACCATTTGTCCAATTGAAATTTCATTCACGTGGCTGCTAGTGGAACCTGAGAGTGTCAGGAATGTGAAAGAGCATTTTCCATGATGTGGTGTGGTCTGTGTGGCTGGAAGTGGAAAAATCAGAGTCAAAGTGGGGAGTTTTGAGTGAAGGAAATAGGACAGATTTATGAAAGGCATCTGTGAATTCTGCACAGAAGCTATGAGAGGAAAGTAGATGGAGGAATGGTAGCGGGGAGGAAACGAAAATTGACTACAAAAAGAGAAGGAAATAGGAAATCCTTGATGAAAAGCTCCTAACAACTCTTGATATTTCAATCCTAGTGTCTTTCCCCTCAGAATTTCAAATGTAAGGTGGTCTTCAGCTGGAGAACTGCAAAGAAACCTGGTGACATTTGTTGGGGAAAGGATCTTTAGATTTTGGAAAAGCAGAGATAATTTAAAGGAGTTCTGTGGCTGTCCTTGGAAATAATATTTTTGTCTTCACCAACTCTCTTTTGCTGCCTCTGTAATAAAGAGGAATCCAGTTGTGAATGCACCAGGGGCTCCATATAACCTTGCTTTCCTGAATATGTAAAGCCACACAGGTACTGCTGCTTGACTGGTTTCTGGTGATTCCCAAAGCCAGAGGCACTGGCCACCCACCAGTAGTTTGGAGCAATATCCTCTACTTTTCACTGTAGAATTTGTATTCCAGTAAAAAGGCCATGAAAAATGTTCCCTGATAAATATCTACAAATAGCAGAAGTGTCTAAGCATCAGGAAGGAGCACTTATGTAGGACGACCAGGATGAAATTGAGCTTAATAAAAATATTTGATTGTGAGATCAAGATAATTCAGTAATCCTGTCAAAACTAGTCTCGTTGTGCTGGGCTCTGTATAAAAAAGAGTAGGAAGTGACCCACAGCATGAAGAACTACAGTTTTAAGTGTCAAAGGAAATACAATTACCTGTGGAAAACTGAAACATAGAAAGAATAATTCAACTGCAATTACACTGGCAATTTCTGGCAGGGTTGGGACTACCCAGGCTGCTCCCTCTCCTGTCTGAGGCTGAAGCTACCCTTTAAGAGCTCGAAAATCAACCTGGTAAAGGCACAGGAAGGGCTGTGGTGTGCTAAGTTGGATACCCCTCCTGGAAGACAGGCAGTGTCCGTAATTGCTGGTGCTCTCCCCCAGCCATGGGGAAGAGAAGGCCGGTGTGGATCAGTGGGATGCGGGAGCTCAGCGCTGTGAGCAGACACAAAGGGCTCACGGAGCGTGCACGATGGCCTCATGCAGCCACAGAGCCATCGTTTGTTAGAAAGGTGCCAAGAGTGAAAACACAACCCATGCTGGGTCACTGGGTCAGTGGGAAGCCTCTGCTTGTTTATTTTTGGATTCGCCATCCCAGCAGGATCGCGCTGAACTGGGATTCTCACAGAAGCCATTCCCAACCTAAAGCCTGTCCCAAGCCACCAACTTAACGAGTGCCAGGGCTGTCATGCACAGCAAAGACGTGGCTGGAGTGGAAGCAAAGAGGTGCAGCGCTCTCAGATGAAGATGTGTGGGCAGCAGGCCTGTCACAGCAACAGTGTTGAGTGCTCCAGAGACTGATATGCCCTGTTAATTCAATTAATTGCTTCTTCGGCTTGGTTGAGAGATCAGCCTGTGAAGTACAAATATCTCAAGCCAAACAATTTTTTCCTAGTCTGCTATGGGTAACATGTTCTACAGACATGGCTGTCTGTCAAGTGTTCAGCTGCAGCACCTGCATTTTGATGTTCCCAGGTGATTTTCTCCAGGTTTCACAGGACAGCTGTCCTACATTTCACTTTCCCTTGGGTCAGTAAACGAAATATTTTCCTTGCATACTTGTGTTATGTTCAGTTGGGTATATATTTATGACTGGGTACAAGTCCAACTGGTATTTAGAGACTGGGATAAAGCTGGAAAACAGTATGGCAGTGTGTTGGTCCAAGCATCCCTTGCAATGCTTTGCCCCTGGCCACTCATCCCGTAGCTCCACTCAGCAGGAACATTCTCCATCCTATTTGCATGCAGGGGAGGCTTTGAACAGCCTGAATTTTCCCCTTGGCTGAAGGCCCTGTGCAAGATCCATGCACTGTTTAGGTTCTTTATGCATTAGCTTTTACCAGAATAGTTAAATAATTAAGACAATCTGCTGGCCAATGTACTGATAAATGAATTACTTGGGCTTCCATTGGCTGCTATTTATGTGACCAAGTGGGTTGTTGTTTGCAAGTATTTAAACAGCTCCAGCTACAAGCTGGACTGATGGAGCTATGGAGGGATGGTACTTTTTGGGAGAGTTGGGTTTTGACCTGGTGGGGAACTCCGGGCTCTCTCCCTGAGAAGGGATTTGTGGCTCAGGGGTTAGGTTGTATTTGCAGGGTGCCTGGGCCTGAAACAAAACCAACAAGCAGCTCTTAGGACACCTGCTTGACCTGTACTACTTTGATTTAAGGAAATTAGGCTCTACCCCATAGAGAAAGAGCTGAAATCCTGCTGCTTTTGGGAATGTTATTTCAATGTACTTGTTCAGTGAGTTGGCCTGGTAGTTTACAATTCAGAAACCCTGGAGCACTTGTGAATTGTGAGGGAAGTACACTATTCATTATCTGCTGTCAGGCATTCATCATGCCAGCATAAGCTTCAATCCTCTCATCAGGATGCAGAACATTACTTATGACCAGTCACAAGCCATGAATAATGGCTTAACGAAATGAACAGTTCTCCAGCAATTCAGACCCAGGTTTGTTAATCAAAACTATTCAGACCCAGATTCTGGCACCCCCTCAAACACTCTGAATAACACCTACCCCTAGTGCACTCTCTTTGGTTTTAATTGTATTTATAGTTTAGCAAACTTTTTTTTTTTTTCAATCTGGCTGACCTCACCCAACAGGCTCATGGAAAAAGCTGAAGTTTGCCTGCACCAAAATAAGTAGTTCTTGTCTCATTTTGCATTAGCACTTGCTGTAGAACACCACTTTGGCAGTGATGAAGAATCTGCAAGTCTTTTCCAGATTGGATTTCCACACTGGTCAGCAGCGAAGCACTGCCTAAATCTAAGTACTCATTTAAACATATCTTTTATTCTTTATGTGGGGAAAGTAAATCAAGTGACATATTCTTTATGGGACTTCATGCACAGCAGTAAAATGGCATGGCCATACTCATCCCTCTTTAGGATTAGGCCCTGTTCTGGTTGGTCTTTCACACCAACAGCATTTCTCTCTTGTATATTGCCAAACACACTTCAGGCAGCTGGAAAGTGGAATATAGCAGTGTATCCCAGTCCCCAAGTATTCCTCTACAAATGTTCAAAGCAGCTGGTAGCTCAAACTCTCTTCCCCAGTTGTAGGAGGCATCTTAATTTTTTTGGTATTTTGAACTGTGCCAAGGAAGCTGGTACTTCATTTCCAGAACCAGGGATTGATGAAGTTGGAACATTTTTTACATGGGCAGATAGTGATGGGGCAAGGGGAAATGGTTTTAAACTCAAAGAGAACAAGTTTAAATTAAATATTAGGAAGAAATTCTTCCCTGTGAGGATGGTGAGGCCCTGGCACAGATTGCCCAGAGAAGTTGTGGACTCCCCATCCCAGGGAGTATTTGAGGCCAGGTCTTGTGGAAGGTGTCCCTGCCCATGGCAGGAGGTTGGAGCTGGATGGTCTTTAAGATCCCTTCCCATCCAAACCATTTCATGGTTGTATAACTCTATGATTTTATTAATGGAGAGCATTCTGGGAAGTTGATGTAAGGTAAAGCCATGGAAATATTCAACTGAGTCTTGTATCTCCAATAATCTCCTGGCATTATAAATTATTATGAATTATAAAATCACAGCCTAGCCGTCACTGCTCCTATCAGGTTAGACACCCAGGAATGGTTCCCCAGTGCTGTTTTGGGATATGGGACTGCCAGCAGATGTGGATGTGTAATGATGTGTCCAGGACCCTCAATGCATTCCTACTCCTCTAATATTCTTGGAATGAAACTCCTCACGAGACTCTCAGGGATGTAGTTACCAACTTCCATTGTGGTCAGACTCTGCTATGTGTTTGAACAGAGCTCTTTATTTTATTTTACATACTCATTTTTAAAATGGTTTTCGGGGCATAATCTTCCATAACCAGTTCTTCTTCCTTAGGATCATATTTTGGGAAACAGCCCCGGCAGTTTCACCCCTGGAATGTATTTCCCCACATGATTAAATGTTGGTCCCTTTGTGTGGGTGAATCAGGGTTCAAAATGAGGAAGAAAAAACCCTCAGGATCCATGTCAGAGGATCTCTCTATCAGCGACTTCTAGTGCAGGGGAGGCAGAGCTTGCTCTGGGTTTTGTTTTTTTTTTCCACCAGATTACATTTTGATGCACTAGCTGCAAGGAGTGGGAAGGGAAGGAGCAGGGAAAAGAGGGAGAAAAAAGAAAAGGCTCTCATCCAGAGAAAAACCAGGAGCGCTTATCTCTCCCTCTCCCTCCTCTGCCTTGCATTCACTGCTGTCAGCTCTTCATCATCTCTTTCTGCCCTCAGGGGTATAAACATAGGCATCTGTAGGGGAATAACCCAATACAGGGTTTTGTCTCCTTTTGGAAGTTTTTCAGCAAATTTTCATTTTGGCCATGTCTTTTTCCCAGGCATTGTATGTTCTTTATTTGAGAAAACAGAGGAAAAATGCAACCCAAACAACATTTCAGTTTCTCCAGCAAAGTTTCTATTTTGATTTATTGAAAACTTGTCCAACCAGTTATTTATATTTTATCTGTGAAAGACTCAAAAAATTTCATCCAAAACAGATATTTCCATGGAAACGTCCATCTTTGATGAGATGTCGTTCCTCAGATGTTTCAGCTGAAGAATTTTGTCAGTTCTGGCAGAAAAAAAAAAGAGTGGGGGACAGAACAAAGACCAAGCTCCCATGAAAACATGCAATGCTTCAAGTTAATGGGCTAAAATGTCAGCTGGTAAACTGCCATAAAGCCAGAGAAGTCAACCAGTCGACCCGAGTCAATGGAGCTATGCTAATTTACACAGAGGATCTGGCCTTAGATTTTAATAGAACCAGCCTAGCAAGCTGTTTCTCTGCTTGCCCATCCTCCTCCCTTTTTAATAAGCTCTCAGTCATACTTGGCCTATCCTTTAATAATTCACCCTTCTCTCTTCACGATCCCTTTTCGCTCTCTGGAGATAATGGGATGGGATTTTCTGCTTGCAGCCCTCACAGAAATATCATAGACAGGTTAAACTCTGCACAGCTGGCTACTGGCTTCTAACACATCCCTCGTGCCTCTTCCTGGACTCTGATATCCATCTTCCCTTTGGTCTTTGCTTAGCCAGTGCCAGCTGAGTTCAGTGCAATTTGCCATATATTACAGCGCAGCGCGTTGTGCTGTAATCTATAGATCCCGGGATATTGAAGTATTAAGCTCACAGAGCAATCAATTACTTTAATGGAAGTTGTGTGAGTCTGGCTGCAGTTCTGGAAAACAGATCTATGAGATAGCTCCAGGACACAATCCAGCCTCTGGACCAAGAGGCTCCTCTACTGCAGAAGTTTCTCTAGCTGGGGGCCAAACACAATTGGCAAGACCCGTGTTGTGGGTTTTTTTAGTTGTTCTGTGTAACTGCAGTATGAATGACCATGTGAAACTGCCCCATCCTATGTAACATGTATCTGTATTCAATAAATACTCCATGATAACCAGAGCTGCAGGTTTCTCACCCTATTCCCTTAATTTTTTTAAGATCCACCAGACTACTTTTCTTAATCTAGTTCTAGTTTCCTGGTGATCATATTCTTCCCTCTTGACTACGTTGGTTAAACACAAGAGAGAAGTGTTGGTGCAGAAACACTCTCTTGCAGACCTTAAAAGGCTCAAACATCTTGGAAGATCCTCATTAAAAAAGGAGTGACACCCTGTTGTCTCCCAGAGAAGTAAATAGTTCTGAGTCCCCAGAGAACGTGAGCCCTTATTTTCAGTGAAATATTTCAAATACTTCAGTTATTTTTACCTGCTCTTGTTTACATGGAGGAGTGAAGACAACAGGCAGAGTCTGAGATGTGTCCTATGTTGATTTCTCAGACACCCAGAGCATTAAGCAGACCTTTTGCACACCTTTTCCCAGAGCAGCTGAGATGATGTTTGATTGCTCCAGGTACAGAGCTGGTAACTGCATCTTCCAGAGGAATAAAAAGTAATGTCTGAGAATGGTTCCCTCACTGAAGCCCTGTGGACTTTGCATTGATTAAATCAGCGTTTTGGAACAACAGAAGTGTGATTGATGTCATTTGAATTTCAGCTCAGCATCTTGATTGGCATTTTTGTGTAATGACTTTTCCTTATTTGTTGAATGTAATTGATGGTTGTTGCATTTATTTCTAAAGAACATTGCTTTAATTAAGAAAAAGATCTCTGCTCTACAGAAATTAATATTCCCCATCTATATGGCACAAAAGGGTGTGTGGTGAACATAGAGAATAATTAGTAGCTGTAGGAGGAGAACTTATGAGAAGATGATTATGAATATGTAATAGAGGAAATAGACTACAAGGAAATTAAGCCAATAAATTTATGAGTGAATAATTGACCTCTGAGTAAATATGAGCATTCTCTCTGCAGCCACTTGACGTGTTGTTAACCACTCAGTATGTCAGAACATTAACCACCCTTTTAACCAACCAGTTCTTTGCTGTTGGCAACAACTCACTCTCTGCAGTTGCCTTCCTGTCTTGCAGGGTGATTGCTTGCTGTGTGCACCATGCCATAAACACACGTGGTGCCAAAGCTGTGGGGTAGGTGGGAGAAAGGTCATGATCTGTTGCACACGTGTAAATCTACCCTCAGCCAAAGGAAATGTTTGCAGGGAATAAATAAACCTGCTGCAAAATTATGCTGTTCGAAATGAGAGCAAAATTTTAACTGCCACCAAATGAAGTCAGGTCTTTCCACCATTAGGGCAAAGCTGGGTTTTTCAGAATTGATGGTGAAGTTTCTAAAGTTGATTTTCAAAATTTTCCAGATTTCCATTTTCCCTTAGATGTGGTGACAAATTAAACTTCAAAGTGTGTAGGCTAGAGATGTCACCTTTTTTCCAAGTCCCAATATCCTCCGAATGAGAGGCCTGACAGATGTGAGTAGATGCATTAGCCAGAAAAATGGACCTGATGATGTTTGTATTTGAGAGAAAGTGCCCAAGAAACACAGAACATCCACGAATAAAGGCTAGGCCTTAAATCTGAGTTGGGAGATGTAGTATGTGGTGTCACAACTCCCTGAAGAAAGACCAGCTTAGAGGATTCAGAAATCATAATGATAAAAGATAAGATGGTGACATCTGTTTATTGAGAAACTTTTGTATTAGAATGGTCCCTGGGGAATGAGGTGTAATGGATGTATATTGAGGATAAAGACTGTTTTCTTTCCAGAGAGATAAGCTATTCCATCTGGTTAGGGACCAAATAAATTGTGAAATTACTGCCAGTTTTACACTAAATAAATTGATAACAAAGATGTGATATCAGTAGAGCTTTGCATTTCCTCCTCCTTCCCATTAGCTTGTTAGTGCACCAAACATTTTTTACATCCTAGAGTAGAGGACAAGTAGTTATCTAAAAAATGTAATGATCAACTACAATATGTGACTGATTGAATCAGGAGGGTAGTGTGAAAGATGAGGTTCACTTGCTGGCCTTGGCCTCTGTGTTTGGCAAAGAGAGATAAGAAGACAAAGCTCAGTTTTATCAGAAGTTAACAAATTACTGAGTAGACGAGAATCTCAAATCAGCTCTTTCTTTTCTGTGATCCAAGTAATTAATGGACTGTGTTTGGTTATCATCCCATTCATCTTTGCTGGAATGTGGAGTGGTGTTGGGAGGTGCTCTCTGTATCAGGGAAGAACCAGGTAGAGCCTTTGGGCTGGAAGGGAGGTGGGCACTGAGCTCTTTCTCCTGCTTGGAAAGTCCTCATCTCCAAAGCTGTGTCTACGTGAGCCCTCACTCACAGTCCCAAGTCCCACCCTTGTCTGTCTTGCTGAAAGTCAGCAAGTTTGGGGAGTTTACAAGCTGTAAGAATGAAATCAGAAGCTGATCCCAGAGGAAAGAGGTGGACGTGCTCCTCTTCAGCACAGCCTTCATCAGCAGTAAACACTTCTCTTTCTTTCTGGGGAAAGGAGAACAACTCATAAGATAAAAGTAAGTAATCCCAGAAAAAAAAGAGATCCAGTATGGTTTTCCATTATATACTGGTGGGAAGGTTTTAATGTATAAATCTACAATAGTGAAATAGTTTTGAGCCCCTAGAATTTGCTTTCTATTGTTAGAATTATCCCCACCACAACTTTTGGCCCAGGCCACCAAGAGCTGTGCCAAACAGTCTCCAGCTGGTGTTTGGAAGTTCACATGATTGAGGGATCTTTCCCCATAGGCAGTCTGGACAGAGTCACCCTTTACTAGAGGCTGGAAGACTCTGTCACAGCTGAACTGTGCCTGTTGGCTTCTGGACCATAAAATGACCCCTGGTTGAATTTAGTCCACTCCAAGACGAAGCCAAAATAGACATTCAGGGGAGATCCTTCTTGTTCCCTCTTCAGCCAAGAACAGTTGGGATAGGATGTAAGAGGGAGAGGGAAGGTGGGAGATTTCTAACACAAATCATCCACATTAAAAATGACAAAATTGTTTGGAAGGCCTGACACCACTTGAGTTGAAGTTTAGTACATTCTAGAGCATTCTTCTTTTTTTTTAGAGTGTTTGTGGAAAATACAAAGCATGATGGAGAGCTGGGATACAGAAATTGATGGTCTATTTTGAGCCTCTGTGGTTGTTCCCTGTTTCAAAACAAACAAACAGCAGCAAAAGCTTAAAGGTCAAGTTCAAGCTGGGGGCTCAGACTGAGATGCAGAAGGAGGGAGCAGCAGTGCAGTCTCCAAGAAAACATGCTTATGCACCTCTTCTAACAGGTAAACACATATTGGTCTGGCTAGATGAACAAGCTCTGTAGAGATGAGGACAGGGCTGTGCAGAACCAGAAAATCTGATGCTGGATGAGTTTGATTCTGAACCTCCTGAGAAGGGTCTTCTGCCAAGGTGAATCTGGCTGTATAGGCAGGGGAAGTTAGAAACTAAGTGGGTCCAGAAATCAAAGATGCAAAGAGATTATCCATAGGAAGATGTTGGAAGAAATGCAGGTTCGCCTTTTTGAGCCAAGATTAACAATTTCTAAGTTGTTAGATACTGTCTTAAATGTTCTGCATCCTAAAACAGTGTTAAACATAGTGGGCCCATTTCATTTTTTACTGACACAAATGAGAAATAAACCTCTCCACTCACTTGAGCTTCTACTGCATGCAAGATCAAAATCAGAGCCAGAGGCATTTGGAGTCTGAAAGAAATGTTTTTGTTTTTGATGTCTATTTTTGCTGCCTCTATTTAGAGCAAACATAGCCAGGGCTGCAAGTGAATACAGTGTCTCTAAAGAGGTGAGTTATTCCCAGCCAATCTGTAGTGGCAGAATGTGGTACCTTATGGGTTTGAAATAGATCATCCTCATTAACTACATGTTGGGCCAAACCCTGTTAATTTCTACAGCTCCTCAGGGCTGAATTTAGCCCATTAGAACAAAGTGGTAATACCATTGGAAGCTATTTTTGTGCCCTTTGCTGAAAGTTGGATACTATGATACAGCATAAACTAGCTAAAGCCAAGATGTTTTAGGCTTTGGGGCATTAAGTAGTTTCTTAGTATTTATCCATGCTTTTCTCAAGGGTTCCAAACAGTACTAATTAGTGTACATAAATGATGGCTGAAATTCAGGGAGAATTTCAGCAGCAAGTGTATTGGGGGTACTTGTGGTATCTTCAGAGCCAGGTCCTAAAGGGCTTTGGATTGAGCTGTGTGATGTGGTGGGATGTGGGGCAGTGATCAGTGGGACTTTGTGAGTTGTGATTGTGAGAGGCCAGTGATGTGGAGTGAAGCAAAACTAGGCAAGACTCCAGGCAAGATTCCTCCTAAAATCACTGTCATGGACTGTCATGTTGTGTGTTGACCCATACCTGTTTTAAATCAGAACAGGAGAGATTTAAGTAAGGTGTTAGGAAGAAATTCTTCACTGTGAGGGTGGTGAGGTACTGGCACAGAGAAATTGTGAATTCCCCATCCCAGGAAGTGTTTCAGGCCAGGTTGAACTGGGCTTTGAGCAATCTGGCCTAATGGAAGTTGTCCCTGCCCATAGCAGGATGTTGGATGATGGTCTTTAAGGTCCCTTCTAGCCCAAACCAATTTGTGATTCTAAACCAGATGGCCAGACACCTTCCCACAAGGGGCACTGGGCAGCTGGGCAGCAGTTGACAAACCTGGTCTATGTGCTACTTCTCTGATGCCTTAAGTTTTAAGTTTTTCTGTTCTGCTTGGGTGTGCTTTTCTATTGTATTTGGGTGGTGAAGACAAAACAGTTCCTATTCCAGCTGGGGACTCAAGGACAATCTCTTCAAACTTCAGGCCCTAAGCATAAACAACGTGAAAAGAGGAGGGTGGGCAAGCAAGCAAGGAAGCAGGCAAGGAGGATGAAATTTCATTATTTGAAACTATTAATTGGACAGTTGACTCCTGCATGCAAATGGACTAAAACCTATAAAAATGTGAGCTCTCATGACCAAGCTGTCTTTTGCTTCCATCTTGGAGCCATCCAGGCTGGGCCACAGCTGTGGCACTGGTACTGCCAGGGTGTGGCCTTTGAAGGCCTCTCAATAAATATCCATTTTATTTGCCTTAACTTTGTGTAGCCTCTCTTCCAGCTCCTCCAGGCATCATCTCAAGCCCTCCCCTCAATCTGTCATTCCACTGCTCGCTTATCTTGTGGCTTTTTCCCATCTTAAGTTTCTGCTACACGTCTCATGAGCTCAGGAGAACCAGTCACTGCTGGTGTTTGGCAACACAAATGGGACTCATCCAACTTGTCCCAAAAGTCCCCAGTGTTCCCAGCTCACTATCCCTTCCCCCTGCTGAGGTGGAGCAGGTGAAGGTGACATGTGACAGTTTGTTGTTACCTGATGCTCTTCTCCTGTGTTGTTATCCCCGTGGCAACGCCAGCGATGATTTTATTTGCCGCCTCACCGTGCCTGACGCACGCCCGAGCCCTGCTGTGCTGGCCTGAGCTGCCTTTACACCTGCTGGATAATTGTGCTCTCACTCACTTCAAGATCGGGCATGTGAGCTTCAGCCAGGCTGGGAACAGCTCCACCGGAGCAAAAAATCCGGTTAAAGGGAGAAGCAGAGCGGGCTGTGAGCTTCTGAGTCACTGCCCAGCCCTCCTCGGGTAGCCTGACACCAAGGCACAGGATCAAAGGTGAGGTGACCTTGTGCATGGCAGGTGAGGCAAAGTCCTGCGCAGGGGCTGGAATGTGCATCAGCTCTGGAATGCAGACAGGCAAACACTGCCTCTATTTGCAGCTTTAGGCAGGGGTCTAAGATCGTCTGTCTAAGGGGGAAAAGCTCCACGTGTGCCCAAAACCCAGGGAAGTCCGTGGAAATACTGCCGTCAACTGTGACTCAGGTGCTCAGAGAGAATATTCTCAGATCTGTTCTTCTGACCAGAGCTGTGGTTAGTCTGGTGATGCTTAGTTTTGGTCCACTCTGTTTTGAAGCTGGGTGAAGCTCTTGGAAAGCCTCAAAACCTCTCTTTAATTTGCTAAATAGGAAACTTTAATCTCATCCTGTAATTTCACAGTTCTCTCATTATGATCTCCAAAGAAACATTAAAATGGGTTGTGTTTCAAAGATTATTGTTTCTCATCACATCTCCAGCCTACTCTGTTTATTTCAGTGGACTAAATATCAAGGTTATTTTTGGGTGTGAATCCCTGGATCTGCCCTTGCTGATTTCTATACCTCCCCTCCGCCTTGGTAATTAAACTAAGCAAACTTTTGGCTACTTTTAGAGGATTTTCTGGCACGGCCTGTTTCACTGCCTTTTCACCTGCATCCAAAGCAACAAAGAGCCCAGTGCTGTTTGCCACCTCTTCTCCATTTCTCAGAAAGGTGTAGGACAGAGAACACAAAGGTGTTGGCCAAGATGAAAGAAGGACTCCTGCTGTCTGGTTGGATCCCTTGTTTAGTTTTGGGCTCTGCAGGTGCTGCTGCATGGTGACATTCATCTCTACTAACTTCAGACGTTTCCAACACGGACATTTACTTCTGAATAGTCATCCTGGACTCCCTTTACAGTCCAGCAAGGTACCTCATCCTAAAGTAGACATTTGTAACACTTGCTCTTTTGGGTTATGCCCTAAAAACCCCTGGTTGTTTTCTTGGACTCTAATGGGGTCTAGCCAATAAGCTCAGAGACAGACATCTACAGCTCAGGCATTCACATTTGATTAGAGAGCCTCAGGTTCAGAGTCTATTTTTTACTGGATCTCAGATTTTAAAACAAGCCTGTGTTCAGTCTCTTTTCCCTTCATTAAGCCACCTTTGGAGATGAATTTGCCCTCTTTCAAAGATATTATGTGAACTCAGTCTGTAAAAGTCTGCACATACTGGCCCTTTGCAGAAGTCTTGCTTTCACAGGTTTCTTGCCCTGGGGCACACCTGTCTTTCCAACCATCCTCTAGGATGTATTTTTAACAGAGGAATATAAATGGGATAAATGTGCTTCTTTCCATCATTGCTTGGGACACCACCACTGACCAGTACATGCATGAACAGAGAAGCCACCAGGGCAGAAAGCCCAGGTGGACTTCCACAGTCCCTAAAGGCACCCTGTAAGAGGGACTTTTGACCAGGGCATGTAGTGTTAGGACAAGAGGGAATAAGCCTGAATGGGTAGGGGTCAAGTTTAGATGAGGTATTAGGAAGAAATTCTTCCCTGTGAAGATGGGGAGGCCCTGGCATAGGGTGCCCAGAGAAGCTGTGGATGTCCCTGGAAGTGTCCAAGGCCAGGTTGGATGGGGCTCAGAGCAGCCTGGGATAATGAAGGTGTCCCTACACAAGGCAGGGGAGTGGAATGAGATCATCTTTAAGGTCCCTTACTACTCAAACCATTCCGTGATTCTGGGATGTCCTCATGAGCGAATGTACTTGCAGAACAGGAGGGCAGCATCTGGATCATGCCTCATAACACACTGAGGGATCCTTAGGATGAAAGAAGCTGCATAAACATAAACTATCTCCATTGATTATAAATGTCAGGGAAAGGGAAATGTGTGATTTAAAGCAGTGCCAGCTCTGGTTTAGCAGCAGATAAGCAGCACTGGGGCTGTTGGTCAACAGTGCTGCTCACTCTTCATTGCTCATGTTCAGACGAAATGCAGGGGAAGGATATTTTTTCTATCAATGCCACAGAGATCTGAGTGTTCCTGTATGTCTTTCCTACAGAGATAAAGACATGGACACTGCTGACATGTTACATTCCCCTTATCTGGGGTGATTGTGCAATCCCACTGGTGTAAATCTCCTGCTTCCTGGTGTGATGCAAGCAAGCTCTGCCTCTGCAAAGTTTGGGGGCAGTTTGGCATGGCGCTGCCCCCCACAAAGCAAGAGGTGTGACTTGTCAGCAGGAAAATCGTGGAAGTGCTTCTGCAGGAGGTGATAAAAGGTTGGAAGTTAATGCAGGCTTTTCCAAGAAAGCCTCATGCAGTGTCCACAGCAATTCCTCCTCTCGCCACCTGTCCTGTGTAAAACAACGAGAGACTGACTCGCTCAGCTGGGCAACCTCCCGAAATTCTGGGCAAGGCTGTCTCGCTGCAGGCTGCTGCTACACGATCCATCTTTGGAAATAGAGCCCCACCAGGAGTGCTTCCAAATGGTGAATTTCCAGGTCCTGCTGACCTGGGGACTTTGGGAATGATTTTCACCTCATGTAAATTCAGGGGAATGAATCAGTGACCAAGTGCTGCTTTGGCTGCCCCATGTTAGCAGGGACATGAGGCTGGCAGGTAGGACATGGGAGCTGTGTGAGACCCATGTCCTTCTACAGGCAACCAGAAGTGAGGTGAGATAGTTCAGGGCATCCCAAAGAGCTTGAAATGCCTGTATTTAGGCACCTGTCTTCCTTCCTGCACATCTACACCCTCTGTCTCCATCAGAGCTGGGCTGATTTTGCAGCAGGGACATAAGTTCTTTCAAGGTGGGGCTTAGCCAAACTGTTTTAGACACCTACTTTAGTGAGCTGTTCCCTAAACACCACGGGCTGTCATAACCAGACTTCTGTGGCTGTGAAGGGAACTCAAATTTAGACATTTATGCACAATCAGCCAAACTCCATCCCAGATCTGGTCTGTCTCACGCTGACATTAACTTAATACCAAGAAAACAGCAATCCACGGACCTGATTTTGCTTGTAATTACAGCAGTGTTGATGAGATTAGATACAGAACTGCCACTTGGCAGTTGTCCCCCAAAGTAAGCTCTGACAGATCTTCACTATGGTAATGTTTTCATGGCTCCTTTTGTAAAAACAAGAGTTTCAGTTAAGAGTTATTTGTTTGGACTCAAGCCAATTGCGAGCAGCTTCAGTTTTCACAGGGTGTCCCACGATGCTTTCAATTACAACGAGGTGAGTAAGAGATGTTTTGGTTTGATGGTGATGCTGAAAGATAATTGCACACGTCTATATTGTTCCTGATCTAATAAAAAGTTTCACTCCATCCCAGAGAAAACAGTTCACTCTTCAAGGATTTTTCACATTAAGAAGAAAAACAGAGTGAAAGGAAATCTCTGAACAAAGACACATTTCATAGTGAAATCCATCTCAAACAACTTATGTTTTTAACTCTAAATGAATTCACTTGGCAAAACTGACAGAAATTCACAGTGTTGCTGCTCTCTTTCACCAGAAAAAGCATTTATCCCGCCCAAAACACGCCCACGCTGTTGCAGCTGCCGTGCTCTAAAACCCACAGGGCTTTGGACCCTTGCTGGCAGGGCTGGGGGCCCGGGGGTGATCCCTGCAGGTTTTTGACAGCAGGCTGACAAAGGGCCCTTGGATGCCTTCCCTCCACGATGCTTCCACAAGGTAAATGTTCCTGCTATTATTTGCAACGCAGTCATATGTCACAGCAAATGCCAGGTACAATAAGACCCAGACAGCAAAACATTATAAATAGATGAGGGAATTCCTGGCATTAGTTCTGGAGCAGTTTGGGACTGGAACAAGTGAAAAAAATACAATTTTTCACAAAGGGAAGTTTCCTGTAAGTAAATCTCCCCCATTTCTCCCCTTCCTTCTTTCTCCAGATTGTACTTTTTCACCAGGGAGAATCTTGACTGCTCCAAGTGAGTTGAACCAGAATTTCATTTTGCTGAACTGGCCTGATTTGGGATGCAAACCACCTCTGAAAGGCTGAAATTTCCCATGGGAGTGGAAATTTTTCCAAATTTTGCTCATCTCTGGTTACTGCTTGCACAGAGATGGCCTAAAGCAAACAAACAGCCCTGTCCTGGAGCAGCCAGCAGAGCAGCCTGGTAAGTAGGTTAATTTGGATGGGGTTCCCAGGTGGCAGCTCCTCATCCTCTCTCCTGCCTGGGGAAACCTGTGCAGTGATCAGCTCTGCAGACAGGGCAGTGACAAGGCTCCCTTCAAGGCAAAAATAAACTTGCACGTTTATGAACTCAGAGATCCTTCCCTACAGGAGTCATTCCCAGCCCAGGGCAGGCTGGTGTGGCCTGACACAGCTCTGCTGGCCTCAACAGAGCACCCCAGGAAAAAGATCACCTCATTCTAGATGTGAAAATATTCCATTTTAGAACAAAGCCAAGTCCCCAAGGGATTTTTGGTAGGTTCTACAAAGTAGCTGATAGCCCAGATGGGAATTCATAGCTGTGGTTGGTTGCTGAGAGCCTGCCAGCTGGTGATGCATCCCTGTTGGTGAGGTACCAGCATGTTATTGGTGAGGATCAGCAAACGTGCCAAGGCTGGGAGCCTGGGGGGATGAGAGATGGACACGTGTGAGAGGCTCTGGATGGAGACAGCTGGTTCCTTCTCACTGCCTCTGCCTCCATAACACGACTGCAAGAAGACATCAGCCTCCAGAGCTGCTTGGGCAGCCTTGGGGCAGCTGGTGGGAAGAGCTGTACCCCAGGTAAAGTGCTGGAAACTATATCCATAGGGCATGGGATGTAGGGTCAAGTGATACCCCCTCCTTGCAGCAAAGACAGATGTGCCCTCTGAGCACTGCACTGTGCTCCTGAAGTGTTCATGGCTTACCTTCAGCCTCCCTGCAGACTTCACTTCTCATCTGGGGAGAGAAAAGCGCCCTGCAAACAATTAACACTCAAAATCCCCCAGTGAACTGGGGAAGAATTATTTCCTCATTTTTACCTGTCTGGAAAATGACACAGAAATTAATTGACTTCTTCAAGGTCACTCAAAGAGTCAATGGGAGAATGGGACCCAGGAGTCCTGACTGCTGATTTTGTCTAACCACTAGATACCTAACTTCAATTGCTAGAGAACCTGATCTCTGACTTTACAATTTTGATTAAAGATTCAAAAAATATTGAAGCTTTAGAGGAAAAAATAATTCATTACAACTTTACTAAGTGATGTGTGACTGGGCACAGCCCCTCTGGGAATACAGACACTGTGTAAGAAGAGCTGCTCCACTCCATGCTCTGCATACACATGAGGTCCCAGGCTTGATGCCAACAGACACACGTACAGGTCTGGCTCCTGCCACCTCAGGCAGCTCAGGTGGCTGCCAGGGCTCTACTTGTCCATGTTCAGAAGATGAGGTCCTGAACTGAAGCAGCAGCAAGCTGTGTGTCTACACCTCATGCTGGGCTTTGGGTGTACTATGTGTTCAAAAGCATTTTAGCTGTTAAAGATGAGCAACCAGGGCTTTGAGAGTAAAACATGGAGTCCAGTGGGTGCATCTCCTGCTCTGAGTGCAGAAACAGAGCAGTGAGTTGGCTCCTGGCTTAAAGTCATTCTGTGAGGGCAGAGAGCACCTTCCACCAGGCTCCTCAACCCCTTCCCTGACCTCCCACCCCATGGCCCTGGGCTCCCTCAATGCTCAGCAACCCATTTCTGATATCACCTCATTTCTCCTCCCACCAGTGCACAGAGACCCCCTCCCAGCACCCCACAGTTCTGTCCTTGGGGCAGCCCAGCCCCACAGGTGCCCCATAACAAGGACAATGAGGAGAGTGCAACCAGCCCCTTTGTTTGCTCCTGCCTGCTGTGACCTCCCTGGAATCACCAGCTCCAACCTCTCCATCACCATCATCACAACCTATCCTAACAACAGCAGCCTGACTCACTGTTACCCTCTAGTGCTGGGCCAGCTGGGAGACAGGCATCTCCCTGGAGAACTCAGTGCTCCAGGCAGCACTGGGCTGTTCTCTTCACTCCCAGACACCCAAAATTCAAGTCCTGGCCCCAGTGACTCATTGTAGGGTGCTGACTTTCATGGTTTCATGGTTTGCTGAGCCACTTTCTCTGCTCTTACTTCCCAGACAGGCAGATTTGTCACCCAGCTGTTGGTAGCTTGGACAAGCCCTTTGGTTCACTTGATTATGTGCCTGCTGCAGGTTTTGTCTTCCTTCCTTTTTATTTAAGCTCTCCCTGTCATCTTGAGTTTTGTTCCCCAGACCTTGTTTGCTGTGGTTTTAGTGGAGGGATCAGTAGCAGGTTTGCCCACGGAGAGGCTGATGGTGAAACGCCTGCCAGCAACAATTAGGGAAAACTTGTTCTGTTGGAAACTCCTATTTTTATAGGGAAAACACTATTGGTGAGAGGGACCAGAAGTTGCTTCCAGTCTGCATCAGTAGAGCTCGGACTCAGAAAGATGGTGAAAACATTAAAGCCCTCTTGATTTTTCCCTGCAGTCTATGAGAATATTGACATTGGTTTTCAAGAAACCAGGATTTTCCCTCTCTCTTGGGGAAAGGAAGGGTTAGACATCTTTAGAGCAGGCTTTGTAGACAGGGCTGAAAACAACCTGTGGGGCTGGGAACAGAGTGCTGGAGTGAGGAGCTTGGAGGGGCAGAGTGGAGAAGAAGAATCCCTTGCAGCAACAGCAGAGTTCTAACCCTCCTCCCTCTCTGCTTCCAGGGGAAGAGGGTTAGCATCTTTCCCTAGCAGGATTTGTCAGTGTTGGGCACCCAAATTAGAAGCCTTCTTGCCCTAACCAGGCCACAGCCCTGAATGCCAATGATTCACCACTGGAAATGCTGGTAAAGCTACTTTCCTTTTCACGGTTTTCCGTTTCTTTTCTTTCTTAATGAGTGCCGCCAATTCCTTATTTCACACATGCCAACATGGATTATAACTCGCTCCTCTGAAAAGAGGCCAACAGCCACATTGGCCACGGGCTCAGCGCTGTGTAATCAAGAGCTTTCTCTGGCTCCTGACACATTTGGACCTGTTTTTCTGATAAGCCGAGCTTGTTTATGGCCATGTATGAAACGCAGCTTGTGGTTTTCTGTCCTAGTGCATCTTGTTTGACTGTATTTTGACTTCACAGAGTGTTCCCGTTGATAGAATAAACATTGGTATTCATATAAATCGTTTACCCTTTGAGATCCTGTGATAAAGCACAGGAAAAGTGTCTTGCCTGCACTAATGAACTGAGCAAAGCAAACATCCTGGATGATAGGTAAGGATCATTTGGAAATTTTATGGCCAGAAACAAAAGTCTGAACATTTGTGTGCACACACCACAAAAATTCACCCCCGTATTTGTGCAATGTATCCAGCAATGCATTCTTGAGTAATGGGTGTGTTCCTGGAAAACACACAGGGCACAGTTCACTTGTCTAAATGGAGATGTAGGGGTTTTTTTGGGATGCTGTGAGAATCTGAGGCATCCACACAAATCTGGCAGGAAGTGATGCAGGCCTACAGGCTCCCTCCCTCCTGGAGCAGCTGCTGAAAGCTGGGTGAGATAGCCCCAAGACCTTCCAGGGGTGTGAGAAAGAGATGTGCTGTCAGCAGAGCTGAGCTCCCTGCATGGTGTGAAGGGCAGAGTTCAGAGATGGAGACACAGCTGAATTCCAGTGTCTGCAGGATGGTGTCCAGTGAGCAGTGGGTGCCTGTCCATCCTGTCCATGGACCCCAGGGAGTGATTCCTTTGGCCAGAAGAACAGTGCTGTTGGCTGCATTAGGAGGGACTCAGCTCTCTGGGGACTGGCATCTTTTAATTTGTGAGATGCTCCAGCCTGTCCCAGCCAGCACATGCCACAGATTCCTCTGGAATCTGCAGTGGCAGACATGGCAAAGGACTTAAAGGAGGCCCAAGTCTGGATGATATCAAATTCCAGAGAGATGAAGGTCTCCATAGTTCATTTATCATGTCAGCTGGCAGGTAAGTGTGCAGATACACAATACATCCACAGAGCCCTGGGCACTCAGTTTGGAAATGGAGCTGAGCATCAAAAGTGGAGTTCATCTCTGCTAATTAGACATTTATAATATAGTTATATCTAACATGGCCTCTCCCAGCTCCTTTGACCATAGGTGGTATGAAATGTGCACTCCAAGGGCACGATTCACCTGCCTAGTTTTAAAAGCGTCCTCTAGAGATATAAGAATAGCCCCTTGGTTCTCCTGGGCACATTGACTAGAACTCTCCAGAGTCTAAATGTGCACATCAAGACAGAGTTAGTGTTGGCTTTTCCCTGTGGATACGGGCATTAATCAGAAGAATTGCATCTTCAGGACATAGACAGTCCACCAATTCCTTTGATTGATATTCTCTGTGACTGGTAATTGTCTCATCTGAATCTGCCCGGCTCAGTTTATGTTCTGCTTCTCTTCTGCAGATTGAAGGATCCTTCAGCACTGCAGTGAGTTACATATTCTGATCTTCCCATTGATAAAATGAAGAGCTGGAGCTGCTCAAGGCTTTGACAGATTGCTTAAAATCCTTGAGAACTGAGATAAGATATGGTTGAGCACATTGTTTCCGTCAATGAGGACAAATGGAGCAAATTATTAAGTAATTCCTTATTATGAGATAACTGCCTTAATAGCATCATCATGGTACAGCCATCTATGACAAATCAAAGCAAAGCTACGTGCAAGCAACTCGTGGATGGGAGAGTTTGACAGTATATGGAAGTGGGGTCCAAAGAGAGTCAGAAGGACCAGAAAAATGGAGGGAGAATATCTAATGGATAGAGTCATCGGAATGCTGTTAGGATTAGCTGAGAACATGGAGAGAAGGGGAGCAATAATTCATTTTACTTTCATGTCTTGAGTTATCTGGAAAATGGATTGGAGCTGTGAGTTCGGAAACAACCTTCAGTTCTTTTTCATCATTTCTAGAGGAAGAAAAAGGACAGGATTGCTCTGCAGAGGTTTTGATCCTACCATAACTTCTCCTGGTGGAACATGGAGTTGCTGTGCCTCAGTTTCTCCATCTGCACAGTGGAGCTGTAGGATGCTACTGAGCATCTCCTCAGCTGTGGGGGTCTACCTGGTCTGACTCAGACCTCTGATGGGGTAAATCCATTCCTGTGGTACTTACTGACAGGGATTCTGGCCTGCAGCTTGCAGAGCAGCCAGACATTCTTATGCAACATGAATCCCACCACTGGGGCAAAACCCACTGCCAAATCTGTGAGCAGGAGAGGGACTTCCTTGCTGGAAACATCACAGTGTTACCCTGGAGGGTGGAAAAGAAAAAACGACCACGTACTGCCCTGTTTCCAGGCAGAGTTTAGTTGAATTTTAAACAGCTTCGTTGTAACCTCCCCCCATGACAGCAAATGTCACTTGTAAAGTGTGTAATTTGTGCCTGCAGCCTCGTGTCACTCAGGTCACATGCAGACGTGTACTCCCTGCTGTTCCCTTCTCTGCTCCGACTGGATGCAGGTTTGGCAGCTCCTGTCATCCCATTGAGGCACCCACAGATCCAGGGCCTCTCCATGGCAAGGGTGGGATGATGGGCTCTGGGGAGGTCCCAGTGTCCCCACTGCACCCGTGGTGAGCCCAAATGTCCCCACTGCACCCATAGTGACCTCTGTGCATGCACGGCTCAGGACACTGCTGGCACCAGGTGTGTGCATCACCCACATCACCAGCTGTTGGGGCCTGTGAGCCTGCAGGATCTGCTGGGGGACCGAGTTCCTGCTTTTCTTGGGCAGATATCCCTTCTTTTGGCCTTGGGCTCGTGTTGTCCCTGGCTGGCAGACCGTTCCTCCCTCCTTTGGCATCGTCACATTGGCAGCACAGACAGTGCTCACAGCACCCTCTTCCCAACCTGACCTTGCAGCCATCTCTTCTCTAGCTAGACAGATGACACTGCTGGTTGTTCTGCCTCCTACAAACCCCACCTGTGCCGGGAGGGAGCTGTGAGACCCGTGGGAAGCCCTTGGCACCTCATGTTGTGACCTGTCACAACGTGAGACCCTTTGCAGGTCCTCAGCGCAGCGCTGGCCAGGTGACAATGTTGGGATGGGCAGCTGTGGTGCTCCCTGTGCTGCACACTCCTGGCCATGCCCTGGTTCATCTCAGCGTCAGGAAAGTGCTCCTTCTGTTGGAATTATTTAAATATCAAAGAAAAGCCCTAGTGCTCAACTGTGTGGTCTTTTCTCATGGTGAAACCTCGGCAGAGTTGAATAACCTCATGGCTCCATCCAACTTAAAAAGTGCTAAACAAGTGTTTCGTCATTTTGGGAAGTGAAACTTGAGCCTGTGCAGTGAAGCAGCCCAGCAGATGCCTTCTGAAGGCTGTTTGTAACCTAAGCAGCACATGGCTCTGCTGGAGGTCAGGAACACGTCTGCGAGTGTGCCCTGATGAATGAGAGTCAGGAACCACTGGTGGGTGATCCTGTGAGGCAACTCAGCTGCTGACTGAATTTCAAAGACAACATGAATGAAAGGAGTGGTGGCAGTCTGTAGAAACTCCTGTCTGGGCTAAGGCCCCATTTACCAACCAGGAATAATGAAATTGTACACCTTTCAGAAGGCACTTTAAGATCTGCTTGTGCTAAGTATCTTAGAAAAGCCAAATACTGCTATAATTATTTATTCCAATGTCAGGAATGTGTCCACACCTTGTAGCCAATGGATGCCACCACAGAGACCTGACAAAGCCAATGGATGGAGTGTCCATGGAGTAAAAAGGAGTATCCATGCCTCCCTAGCTGTGCAGTATGCACCTGAGTGAGGCTGAGTGACTCCCTCAAGGCTACCCAGTAATATGTGGATGAGGCAGGACTGATTTCAGTGCCACAACCCTCGAGGCTGTGCCTGCACTGAGGAGCAGGTTAGCAGAGCAAAGCAGCCCTTGCAGAGAAGGTCCTGGTCCTGTCTTGTCTCCGTGCAGAGCTGTGGTCCTGCTGGGCACTGAGCCTGTGGCCAGTGAGCTTCCTTCTGTAGCCCTCATAACAATATTTTATTGTTTTTTCAGCCCAGTCTAAGCTTCTGCATCCTTGCTGGAACCCAGCCCATGCATGTAAATAACTGTGACAGAGAAAAAAGTTTCCTCTGAAAGATTTTTGGGATCTAAAGTATTTTTATAGGTTCTTCTACACCCTCCTCTTTCAGGTGAAATGTACACTTTGAACTTCCATTGGGAAAGGAACAAAACATTTCCGTTTGGAAGCCTGAAAATGGGTGAGGGACACTGGGCTTGCCCAGCCCCATAGTGTGTGAACAGGGAAAGAGCCGGGTCCTCATCAGATCTAACGCCTGTCCTTAATTAGACACGCTTTAATCTGTGGTGATTAAGTAAATGAGAGCTCAGTGGGAAGAGGGAAACCATGTGAGTCATGTCCTTGGTGCCAGCCCCAGGGCGGGAGGAGCGGATGCTCCTGGTGCAGTCCTCAGGCAGCACCAGGCTGAGCTGGCAGAGCAGGCTGGAAAAGCTTGTCCTGTCGGGGCTTTGGTCAGACATCGAGAGAGGGCTTCAATTTTCAGGCATGCCAACCTCATGGGCTCTGTGAAGGGCAATGAAAAGGAGTTTCATGGCCCAGGGCTGTGCTCTGCTGGCCCATCACTGAACTCAGGTTCACCAAACCTTGCAAATCCCCTGATGGAACTGCTCCTGCTCCCGCTGAACACATTTGACACCAGAACAGCTGAGATCAGATCTAGATCTGTAAAGGGAAACCAAGGTAGTTCTTTCTAGTTTGAGGAAGTATTTTTCCTAAAGATAGTTTTTACAAGCACTTTGTGTTTTGTTATTGCATTGCTGAACCACTTCTTTAAATCCAATGAGTTAACCAGGGACTCTCTTTGCAAGGCTTTTTTTCTATTCCACTCTGTGCCTTAGATCTGCACCTCAATGGGTGCCACTCATAAATAAATCATAAATAAAGAAATCCTCCCTTTGTCCTCTCCTCCTTTAAGCCAACCCAAGGGAACTCGATAGCACTTTAGCCAGCCATTATTAAAGTGATGGTAAATATAAACCCTTGATGGAGAGCTGTGGCATAGGAACAGATTGCCCAATTTTCTGAGAGCGATGGAGATGTGCATGTCATTAATAAAACATCTTGTTGTATGGTTTTTAATTATTTTTCCCATCTCAGTGGAGATGGTTACCTCTGCTCACATGAAAGAGCAGATAACTTGATGAAGGTTCTTGTAATAAGCATTGTTGGAGCCATCATCTGCCAGAGCATCTTGGTAATTAATGGTTTGTTTAAACTCTAGTGCATAATTGTCTTGGCGTTCTTGACTGTGGCTGTTGCTTGGATTCTAATGGGACATCTGTAGGGAAAACAGGAGGGCAGTGGGGGTTTAATTCATCCCAAATGCTCACCAGCTAGGTGAGCTTCAGCAGTGTCACATCCCAGAGGTGCCACTTGGAGAATGCTGCCATCACTCAAGGAAATAGGATCTCTTTGCTGGGCATCTGGGCTGGGATCTTCCAGCAATTTACAGTGCCATGGATTTAGGAGTAGCACTAAACACCTTCTGAGCTAAGGTCAGTGGCATTTTTTTTTCTGGTGGCTTCTCCAAACACTAAACACCATCCTGTGTGACAGTACAAAGTGCCTGTGCAGGAAGGACCAGGAGATATAATTCTACTAAATATTTTCTGGACCAGCTGGCACCCAAACCACTGCCCTCACTAGGCTCTTTCTCTTCTGCAGAACAGCATGACAACACCTTTGTCCCTTGTCCTTCCTGCAGCCCTGCAAATTATTTGCACCCTGTTTCACCTGATTTTATTGTGAGACCTGAGATACACAGTCCTGTGTTCCCCACTCCCAGCTCTGATGCTTGGTGGAGTAAATAAGTGTAGACATAAAAAAGGGCTTCTGAGCCTTGGAAATATGGAAGAGATTTTGAAAATATGATCCATACACAGCTTGAAATTCTTAGAACATGTAAAAAGGACGTATCCTGATAAAACAAAAAGTAAAAAATGATAGTGACATACATCTCGGGAGATGAAAATCCTGAGGAGAGGAAAGGGACCAAGGGGACTGCTCACACTGCTTTGAGGCCAAAGGATCATGGCATTAGCTGTGTCAGAACTGTCACTTTGCAGCCAGTAAAGCAGTTAGTACAATTGCAACTTGACAAATCCTGAAGTGCAAAGCTAATTTCAGTCAATGACAATTGCTAGATGGGTGCACATCCTCACTGAAGAGGTTAACACTGTTAGCTGAGCAATAAAAGCATCACTGGAAACCTCACCCTCTCCATGCCTAGAGAGTAAACAGTGAGAAATTCCTCCCTGGAAGGTGTCTGTGCCACAGGAAGCAATGGCTAGAGCTGGGATCTCAAAGAGTAAAAACTGGTTTTTATACCTCAATTACTTAACCCTTAAGAGCTCTCATGGTTCTCTGCTGTCACAGGTACTGATGCTTTAGGACAGAAAGAATCCTGGTGTCAAGAAAGGATCTCTCCTCCACTGCCACAGGTCCCCACAGGTGACCAAGGACAAGGTGCCTGATGTAAAACTCCCCTCTGAAACACCCACTACCAATTCCTGCCGGGTGTTTAATTTCTCTGCCAAAATGTTGAGTAGCTGTTAATTCCAAGATGATGAGTGAGCGGCTCAGAATCGTATTGTTGATTATTTTTGGGAAGCCCCCTGTTACTGTGGTGACAGCCTAGAAGGAGTGAGTTTGCTATCTTGAATGCCTTTGGGTACTTCTGTGTGTGAAAACGTGCTGTGTTCCCAGCTCCCCTGGCATCCAGCTGTGGCCCTGAGCCAGTGGAGCAGCACAAAATGATTCCAAGTGATGGCTGGGAAGAGAGAAGAGCATCAACAATGGTGACTGTGGGTGAGCATCTCACCTCACAGGACAGAGATGTACAAAATATCCAGCTTGTCAGAGATGCTTCCATCACGTTCTTCGGGATGTTCCCAGGGAAATTGGAGCTCTGGATGTGTTAGGATGGTGAGAACTCAAAAGGTTCTCTCTTCCCAAGGTCTTGTCCTTTGAGAGATCATCTAGAAAGAATCCCTTTGTGAGTTACCATGGAGGAGTCAGCTTGCAGAACAAGGCCTAAATTTAGCTGCTTTTGAGTCACAGAATCCTAGGACAATTTAGCTTTGAAGGAACCTAAAAGATCATGTCATTGCAACCCCCCTGCCATGGGCAGGGACACCTTCCAGTAGACCAGATTGCTCAGACCCATCCAGCCTGGCCTTGGACACTTCCAGGGATGGGAAGGAACAAGGAACAGCAGCATCTCTCTCCCTCTCAGGCACCCATGGCTTCTCTCTTGTGTTAACTGTCATCCTCCTCCTGTTTCTGCAAACGCTGTAATTCGAAAATAGAAAAAGGAGAAGAATGAAACAAAACAACAGCTCCAAGAGCCCCGTTGCAGGAAAAAAAAAAAAAAAAAAAGGAACCTAAGATATAATTATGCCTCTTGGATGATATTTTCCTCTGGAAAAATACTAAACACGTTCATGTGACGTTCTGGTGTACAGCACGTCTCCCTCTTGCTCTCTCTCTTCCTCCCTCTCTCTTGCTCTGCATTCCAGGAGCTGCCAGCACGTTCTGCAGGCAGACCCAGAGACAGCTGAGATGTGAAACCTGCAGCAGTGCTGGGCTCGGATTCAGGGATCCCTCCACAAACACCACTCCATGGAACCCACGGAATGCGGCCACCGCGCTTTTCGAAAATGACATCCTGAGCCCTCTTTTCACCCTGATCTCTGGCTCATTTCCGAGCACCTTTGATGGAACAGAGGCACTGAAGGGCTCGAGGGTTCAGCCATCCCTGACCCGTTTCCCCTGAAGAAGGACAAAGCCCCTGGAGCTCATGGAGCAAGGCAGGAACAATTCCTTGTGGGATGCTGGACAGGATGCGAGCCCAGGGGTGGGATTTGTTCAACAGAGCGCCAGGGTTTAAGCGAGGTCTAAGAGAATATAGGCAACAGAAACTTCTGCAGCTCAGAGGCACATGAGCCCACAAACAATCCAACTGTTATAAATACATATTATAGTATTGGCTTTTTGTAAATATTAAGGTAGACACTATATATGTAGTGTTAAAATGTTTTTTTAAGATATAGTTTTCTTTAAGAGTAACATAAGCTAATAAAGTGTCTTTATAATAAGTAAACTACCTGCTTAATTAAATAACACCCAGTAAACACACCTACTACTAATACACCAGTTACCAGCACTGACCATCCATAAAATTAAAGACCATAGCCCAAATTAACACTGATAAGAAAAATAAATTAAAACCACAGCCAAAAAACATGCATGCTCTAAAAAGGCAGACTCAAAAAGTAGCCATGTAAAACAGCTCTTAAAATATGAAAAATAGTTTGTAGAAAAGTTTAAAAATGTATGATAAGTCTATAAATATGCAATGGACTGATAAATTTAAAGAATATCTCCAAAACAGCAGGTGTGCTCTTAGCTGAATGCCAAGCACCTGGCCATTATAACCTTTTGCTTTATTATTTGTCTCTTATTGTCTTTTATCAAACCTTTTAAATTTTAGTAAAAAAGTGAATCTCGTTTTTCACACCCCCTTGCCTCTGCTCTCATTCCCTGCTGGATCAAGGCTGCTAATTGTGCTGTCAAAGCTCTGCAGGAAATTCCCTCTTCTGTCCTTTGGAGGCTTCTCCTGACACACTCCTGGGGTTAAAGGATCCTGGGCTTAATTTATTCACTGTTTTCAGACCCTTTCCCTTTCACTTCTCCCCTGAGAGAGGTTTGCAGTAGCTGAAATTCAAACCCTGCAGCAAATCACCATGTTTTGCACTAATTTAACACGAAGCTTCGGGTGCTTAAACATTTCTCCAGTCTTTGAGCACAAAAGTGGCCTTTTTTTCTCTTTGCAACCATCCCCTCTGTTATTCAAACCCCATTCCAAAAAAAATTGAGGAATGAGCCATGTTGCTTGCTCCTTTCTGGCATATTTCTATATTAAGAGCAGTTTTTCCACCATGTTGCAGAAAAAGAACTCATCCCTGGGCACAGTCCTTAGCAGGCTCTTGAGAACCCATGCTGGATTTAAGGCTGGTGAGAAAACTTGAAAGAAGGTTTGTGTCCCAAAAAAACCAGAGTTTAAGGGTGGGATGTTTGCAAATCTCAGATTTGGGGACGTGATCATGGCTCTGATGCTGCCCTGTGGGGTGAAACCTCAGCACAGGAGGCTCGAGTCCTTCACAAGGGTTAGATGACCCCATAAGGATGCAGCCTTTGTATAAAGCTCTTTTTTTCTGTTAAAAACTGAAGCCTCACATCTATCACAACACTTCTGAGGCATTATTTCCTTCCAGGTAAGTCTTAACCTGTCAGCAAAAGAGATGAAAAAAGAGCAGACCTTTCCCCAAATAGGGTGTAGCTCAGTGAAAAGTCAGAGCCAAAAAAAATGGAGATGCCAATAAAAAAATAGGAAAAAAAAAGTTTTCATATTTTTTAAAGTATTTTTTACCTGTTATTTTGGAAAGGTGCTTAAAACCAATGAAGGCTCTTCCTTCCAGCTTCCAAAGGTGTCATCCTAAATTAAAGCTCCCATGAAAATTCAAGCTGCCTTGTCCTCATCGGGGTTTTAAATTGAATTAGTCAACTGAATTAGGAATGCTCTCTGCTTTTCTGTGTTTGGTAGTGGCTGATAAGCCTGCAGCCACACAGAAGCCTGGGTTTGATCCCAGCTGCTGCCTGGACCTGTGTGTGGAATTGGTAAACCATGTGCAGGAGAGCCCTCCTGAGCCAGGCCCATATTTCCTCCATAAATGATACTTGTGACAAATACCTGGTGTCATTGATATTCCATTAGTTTCCTTCAGTGAAAGATCAGACAGCTTTAAAAAGCCAATAAATTCCCACGGATTGTCTCTGAAAGGGAGAGAAAAAAGATTCCTTGGCAGGCCACACACCATTAAGCCCAAGCAGCAAGCAGTGTTTTATGGTTAGCAGGGCTGAGGTCACTACTTTTGGATGGGTGCAATTAAGATTCACTGAAGCTACCAAAACCCCACAATTCTTCAGGTGCTGGGGCAAAGACACCTTGTTCAGACAGCAGCAGGCTCAGCTTGGGGGAGGGATGTTCTGCACTGCTTCACTCCAGGCTGTGCTGGCCCTGGGAGCATCTGGGATCCCACTTAAAAAACCAAAAAACCCAAGCTTTCTGAAGATCCAGGGAAATGCCATTGAAGCCAGAGATTCTGCTTGCCTTGCAGATTAGAGGCCATTTTTAAAAGGGGTTTTGGAGTGCTGTTAAAACTCTGCAGCTGACAATGTGCCCACCTTGTGGTCACCACGTCTCTGTCACTCCAGAAAACGTCTCAAAGCCATGTGGCTTTTATTTTTTGTATGCAGACAACCCCTATGTGTGATATGAAATGGCTGCAGCTTCCTCATTGCCCAGTGTGAAATCTGGATGTTTTCAGGTTTTGGGTGCCATTTCCTGACATTTGGGTGTCCTTCCATCCATCTGTCTGTTGAAATTATTTCCCCAGATCTTGCTCTAGCTGCAAGCCTTTGGCAAGTCCTTTGTTCCCACTATTCTGCTTATGCCTGAAAAATTCTGTTATTCGTGCCCAAAAATATCTTTTAGCCATTTGCACCCAGACTTTGAATTTCAAGAGCCATTGATTAGGCTTTATGAGGGGTTGTTGATTGTAATTTAAAAAAAAAATAATTTTCAACAGGTAAACCAAATCTTTTTAGCTAAATTCCAGAATAAATGAATATGCAGAATTTTTTTTTCTCCAAATGCATGCTTTGATGAATGACTCATTCCCTTTGTTACAGGAGAATTGTTGGAGCTCTGGTGTTTTCAGGCTCAGAGCAAGGCAAGGTTGGGAGGAGGAGTTATTGTCTTTTATTAGACTAGATGATATAGTTGGAAAAAAATCAGGCAGGATTTCAGGCATGTGATCCTTTCCTTCAGGTTTGGAGCTGCTTCTGCTGCCTTCAAGCTGACTGCAAGTTAAAAACAATCATTGCAATATTTGACTGGGTTGAGCCAAAGCCAGTGCAGTTGTCCTCAGCTTTTCCTCCTGACCTGGGAAAAGAACCCTGGAGTTCTGTGCCAGCATCACCTCATGCTAAAGCTCCTTATCATTTCACCCATTAAATGATAGCAGCCCTTTTGAACATATTTACCCACATGTCTGTTTGGCTTCCAGTTGCTTCTTTATACCTGATAAATAAAATCAATTGGAGATAATGAATGGCATTTCTGCCTTCTTCCTCCTGATGTTTGGATGAAGAATTACCTTCAGGTAATTCCAGTCCTGTCAATATTTGCACAGGAGGAAAAGGAGGGAGGGGCAGATGCTGTAATTTAAAACTTGTCTCTGAAACAATTTGGGGTTGGAAAATCCCCAAGTTGACAAACCTCTGAGTAAACTTATTGGGGAGTCTCTCTCTCAGAGCAGATCCTGGGGCTGGAAAACATTTCCATCTGGGGAAGGAATAGCACAATGAGGAGACACCCTGAGGTCAGGCTGGGGAAGGCTGTGCCTGGGCAAGTGGAAGCCAAGTGTTTTGCACATCCCTGGCTGCCAGGAGGAAAACATCCAGCCCCCATCATAATATTCCACTAACACGAGGCCATGGGTGATGCTGCCTCCAGGCGAGGTGCTGCCCATTGGATTTTGGGGGAAATAACCAAGCAGACCCCCAAAACCCTTGGGGTTTGCACAAGCACTGGTGTTTTTCAGGCAAGGTGTCTGCTCTGGGCCAAGCCAGCAGTGCCTGTTTGCTTCAGCCTGGCTGGGTGTGGGAATGCTTTCCTCCCCCTCTCCCACTGCATCTGACTCAGAAAATGTTTGAAAATCCCAGGTTTCTGCTGTCTCCTGCCTCTCCCACTCCGGGTAACAGGAGGCTGAAGGAGAAGCAAACAAAGGCGTCCTTATGCTCTGGAGAGCTGATGGGTCATGAAGCAGCAACTCCTCCTCTTCTCCTGCTGCCCTCCCTGGAATCTGGCCTCCCCATTGTCTGCAGCAGCTCCAGGCACGTTTAAAGCCTGCTTGGCGTGGCTGTCACATCCAGGCCAGGGCTGGGGCTGAGGGAGTGCTGTATTTATCAATTATCCAAGCTGCAGAACACATCTCAGCCCTTTGCTGTGCCCCTGGTCTGTGCGTTCACTGCTGGGCTTTGATGGGTGAAGAGGTTACAAAGCCAGGGAAAAAGGCTCAGCAAGCATCTCATTACCCTGCCCATCTGCACTTGTGTGCTCACTCCTGTCTTAAAACCATCCTGCAAGTTTGTTTGAGCCACAGTTCCCCTTTTTTAATGTTTGTGTAGAAGCAAGCACTGCAGGACCCTGCTCCACGTGCAGGAAGCATCATTTGAACTGAACCAGTGCCACTGCACAGCTGTGAGTCCAAGGGACAGAGGATGGCAGGTGGTTTATTTCCAAAACCCATTGCAAAAGCAGAGACCAGATCTGACCTCACCACAGCCTGCAGCTTCCTCATGAGGAGAAGAGGAGGGGCAGGCACTGATCTCTCCTCTGACCAGTACCAGGACCCGGGGGAATGGCCTGAAGCTGGATGGAGTGAGCTTTAGGTTGGATATCAGGGAAAGGTTCTCCCCCCACAGGGTGGTGGGGCACTGAACAGGCTCCCCAGGGAAAGGGTCACAGCACCAAGCCTGATGAGACTGGAGTTAAATAAAGGGAAAGACATCTGAGGGTCTACACAAGGCAGAGCAAATCTCCTTTTCTCTGCCTCTCAGGACTCCCATCTGCAAGCAGGGATCAACCCTTTGCTATTTTGCTTTTTGATTTTTCAGATAGTGGCATAGATGCATGAGGACCTGCATCAAGCTCCTGCTGCATCACTGGGGTGTTGTAAGAACACTGGGAAAAAAATCACAGGCTCCAGGTAGAGTCCCTGTGCATGTTCTGGTTGGCACCTGGAGAGATGAGGAGAAGCATTTACAAGAGATCTGTTGGGGAGGTTTTTGAAAGCGTTTTCAAGCCCATGACCTTGTCAGTAGAGCTTCCAAACCCTGTGATGGCCAACAAACCTTCATCCCTGTGCAGTGTCCTCATCTTCTTTATATAAACTCAGGCCCCAGGCGAGGGCAGTCGGCCAAGCAAACACACACAAATTCCTTCCTTCCTTCCCTGCTTCCACCCTGTGTTCTGCTCAATGCACGAGCCCCACATGGGGCCTTGGACAGAAAGGTCAGGACCATTTGGTGTCCTCTTACTTTGGCCAGTGAAAGGGTGTCTCTGGCTGTGCAGCCTTCTAAAAATAAGCCAGGCTTGCAGGGAGGTTTTGCTCTCCACCACACACAGGAATAAAAGGATAGGAGAGGTAGGAAAGGTGTCGGGCGAGGGAGGTGTCAAAAAGTGGTGCCATGCTGCTTCCCTCCTTCCACACATATGCTTCCTCCTTTGTGCGAGCATCCTGCATGCTGAGACAGGGGCAGAGAGGGAAGGAGAGGCCTCAGAAAGCCTCTCCTGCCACTGGCATGGAATGCAGACCTGCTGGAGGGGCCACAAAGGGACCCCTGCCCTGGTGAGCAGGCTGGCAGCAAGGGCTGGGGACACGGGCACGGTGCCTGTGAGTGGGCAGGGTGCCACCACGGCTGCAGTGGGGACACACAGCAGTGCCAGCATGCTGAGAGGGGCTTTGAGTGGCCATGGCTTGGGGGAGAGCTGTGAGAGAGCCATGGGCTGGTCAGAGCAGTAACAGCTCCTGCACAGGTCACCAGGACAGGACACCCCAGCTGTGCAAGGAGGGGTGGTGATGTGACCTGGTGTGTGGCTTTTGGCTGTCACATACCAGAGGAAGGGACTGGCATAGTTTCATTACCCCAGAGTGATTTTGGACAAGCAACCAGGTAAAGAACTGAATTAATGATTCTGCTTTGGCAAGGAGGACGCTGCCCATGAGGTCTCATTACTGGTCACCCCTGGGACAGGTCACCAAGGGAGATTTTAGGGATTTAACTCCTTCAGGACTTTGAGGAGTTCAGCAGCACAGAGCAGGTTGCAGAGGTGGCACTGATATTTCAGGTCCTGGTGAGAATCTCCCACCACCAGAGCTGGCCAGTGTAAACCAGTTCATTTCAGTGTTCATCTTTATCACTTTTTCTTCCTTTGGCTTACCATGCAAACATGTCCTGTGACAGCACTTCTCCCATGACTTTGAATACCAAATCCAGCTTGATGTTCTATGAAAGGCATTTCTCACTTGAATTTTCCCTGGCAGTTCTGCCTCTATCAATTAATTGCTCATCTAAACAAGCCCACAAAGTGTGACAAAGTCAGCAAGAGACAGCAGAAAAATGTGCCAAAAAACCTGGGTTTACCCTGGCTTTCAAAATCAGGAGAGTGCTTCCATCATGTTTATGGAGAGCTTGGAAGTCTCATCCTGAATGCTGCATCTGGGTCCCCTGGGTAGAAGGAGGGGGATTTCAACCCAAAGGTCTGTGAAGAAGGTCAGAGGAATGGAGAGCCAACCCTAGGAGAAGGGACTAAATCCTCCTGCTGTTGTAGATGGATTTTAGTCATTATATGAGCAGTATTATATTTTATGGCTGCCTAAAACAGCTGATCGTAGGATTTGAGAAATCACTGCCCATATATTCTACACTGTAATCAGGAATTAATCTGGCCAACTGCCCACAGCTCTGTGATTGCATCTCTCCAAAGAGCCTTATAGTATTCCTTGAGGTCTGGGTGGATGGCAAACACTGGGAGCAGTCATCAGTCTCTGACAAAGCAGAGCAAGAGATGGTGACGATAAATAAAGTGGAGGTCAATCCAATTTCCTGTGATGGGCCATTTGTGAGAGGGAAGGGGTTTGTCTGTGTGAGAACCACCTGACATTGTCCAGGCAACCACCCTATTCACCATCCCCTCCTTCAACAGGTAAGGGTGCAAACGTGTCCATCCAAACCCAGCTGGGATTTTACATCCACAATGCAAGCCCAGCTTGGGAGCTGTGCAGGAGCACTTAGTGATGGCCCTCTGGATGTGTGTAAGCCAAAACCTGGGCAGAACTTGTTTATGGGAGAGGAAACTGAGAGTTCTTCACTGGGTTCCTCCTGGGTAACTGCTGTGCTGTAATCACAGCTGCCCAACAGCACAGCAGCACGGGCAGCACTGGTGCTTACACTGGAGGACAATTCATCCAGCCTGGCTGAGCTGAGGAGTAATAAAAAATAAAAGGCTTGGTGGTAACCTGGGCAGCCTGCTGTTTCCCCAGGAAAACAAAAGATTTTGCTAAAACCCTTCTTGTCCCCTTGTTTTTGACACAAATCACCAGGAAAGGCACCTGGGTGCTGGGCTGTGATTGCAGCTCTGATCCCAGCTCTGGGCTTGGGCAGCTCCTGCCTTTCACTGTCTCCTGTCTGTAAGATGGGGAGATTCATTAATGGCCTTAAGTTGAAAGGGGGTAGATTTAAATTGGATGTGAGAAAGAAATTCTTCCCTGTGAGGGTGGTGAGGCACAGGAACACATTGCTGAGGGATGTTGTTGAAGCCCCATCCCTGGCAGTGTCCAAGGCCAGGCTGGATGGGGCTTGGAGCAGCCTGGGGCAGTGGAAGGCGTCCCTGTCCATGGTAGGGGGTGGAACTGGATGGTCTCTAAGGTCCCTTCCAGCCCAAACCATTCCATGGTTCTATGTTTTTATGAATCATACTTACAAAACATTGCAGGGCTCTTCAACAAGCATTTGACAGCCACAGAATGATCTTATTAAATGTAAGTGTTGGGTTGACTTGGATGATGTCCTAACCAACATTTATCTCCCAAACAAAACTGAGGTGAGCCAAGTACTCTTCAGGCTATAAACAATAGCTGTGGTGGGCAGGAAATAATGCAGGCAACACTTCCAATTCACAGCTCAGCCATCACTTAGAAAACACCTTTAGTCACAACCAAACAAAGCTCCCAAAATCTGATTTGGTTCCTCTTTGCCCCTCAGCCCCTACGTGCTGCTGGAAACCCGTTTGTGTTGTGCTTTGCAGAGAGGGGGGAAAGGCAGCCAAGGGAAGCAGTGCAAAATCTGCCTCTGGAGGTTCATTTCACAGGGAGCTGCAGGGACTCTCACACACGTATAGAAACTTATTAATAATAAACAGAGTCGTCTGGAACATTCCTACATCCCGGGTAGGGATTAGTGCTTCCAAGTCAGGGAAATCTAGCAGATGAGCAAAGAGGGACCGCGAGGATAAACGGGAATGTTGGCCTAGGGCTGTACCCAGAGGCTTGAATCTCTGGAGGAGGGGATGGGGAATTGCCTGCCCTGATTCAGGAGAGCCAGCCCAGAGATCAGAGCCAGCAAAGGCTGTTATTGCTGGCAAGAGCAATGAAATTAAAGAGATGTTTCACTATCCATCATCAGGTGTGTCAGTTTTCAACACTTAACGGCTGCTAGTTAAAGCCTTTCTCGGCTGCATTTCCAGTCATTGGCTTTTAATTTCAGGCACAAAGGAGGGAATTACATTGGAAGTACTGCAGGTGAGATTTCCTCCCTCCTGCCACACATTTCCGTGGCAATGCATCAGAAATGAGACTTCATGGGCAGCCAAAGCAGAATAATTAATTCAGTTCTTTACCTGGTTGCTTGTCCAAAATCGCTCTGGGGTAATGGGATAGAGAGTATGCCAGTCCTTTTCTCTGGTATGTGACAGCCAAAAGCCACACACCAGGTCACATCACCACCCCTCCTTGCAGAGCTGGGGTGTCTGAGGGCAGGGCACAGTGCTGGGATCTCACCAGGAGTCTGTGGCTTGGGCTCAGCCTCTCCAGGTGTGCTTCCAGGTTTTCCTTTGATGTCTCAGGATTTCCTTTGGCGTCCCAGGCTCTCCTTTGGCATCCCGGGCTGAGGAACACATCCATGAGGCCCCTGTCAGCTTGGCTCAGTCCAGGTGGTGTTGAAGGAACCCTGCTGCAGCCCCCGAGTGAAGAAATGAACAGAACCACACAGAGGGTGAGAGCAGCAGTGTATGGAGCATGGGAGAACTGAAGAAAAGAGCCCCTTCACTTTCACAGCCACATGAATGTGTGTCAGAGAGAGATACAGGCTCCTTTTTGGCATTTGCCAGACAACAGCAGTTTTTCAAGGCAGCATCATATGGATTTTCTTTTTATAACCATCACTCTCGTGGAAATCCCCATTGGTCCCTGCTATTCCAGCAAAGGAGAGTGTCTAATTCAGCTCGTTTTCCCCCAGGAAGATCCAGCTGATTATGCAACGGCAATGTGTACCAGCACGTTAATGGTGCTTGGCACCTTCCTGGGCTGCACGGGAGGCAGGGGATATTGCTGTCATTATGGAATTAGTCATGCTGGAAACACCGCGGGGTTTGTTTAATCCAAGGAGAAAAGAAAAAAGAATTGGTGGGGTGGGGTGAACAGAGGCAACAACAGCAGCTTTCTGAGCCAGACAGAGAGGGAGCCAGGGCAGGACCTGGCACCTGTGCCAGCCAGGGGGTGTCCCAGCAGCTCCCCGTGTTCCGGGTGCCTGGGGGTGTCCTGGTTTTCAATCAGCTGCAGGCTGGGGATTTTTCACCATGCAGGACTCCAAGAGCTGTCTGGCTGGATTTTGGCAGGTATGAAACAGTCAGGTCACTGCAGACCCCCGTGGTGGAGTGGTCTGGAGGGAGAGACCCTGCCTTGCCTTTGCTGACCGAGGGGACACACAGAGGATTCTGGAGAATCCGTGGTCACACACTGGGGATGCTCTTCTGTTGAGGAGGAGAGGAGGGTCCAGGCTCCCTGCACTCTCCAGCTTTCATTGCAGCACTGCTCCACAGTCTGGCACTCTGCAGGTGCCCTCTGCCTCCCCAGGCCTTTCTGGGGTCAGGCACTATTGTCACACACTTCCCCTCACATCCTGTCCTCTAGAAATAAGGGCACAGCCTGAGGTGATCAGCCCAGTGCCCTGGGTCTGAGCCCTGGGTCCTGGCCACCTCCTGGCCCAAATCAGAGCTGTGCTGGCTGCAGGTGCCCCATGAGGTGCATCCACCTCCTTCTGACTGTCCAGGAGCCATCTCTGCAGGGGAGTTCACAGCAGCTGAGACCCACTCTGGCTCTGCTGGCTCTTCATCCCACCTGGGCTCCAGGCACCTCTGTTTCACAGCTGCATTTGTGTGCAAACCCTCCCCATGCCACTGGCTGCGTGCTCAGTGCCAAGGCACAGCTGGGACTGTGCCAGCTGGGGATTGTCTGCCTCCAGTCTCCTCCTCCCAAGCCAAGATTTAATGGTTTTGCAGCAAACTCAGTGGCTGCTTGTCCCCCACCTGTGCCTGCCTAAGTGCTGCTTAGATTTCATGTGCTATCAAGAGTGTTGAGATGCTGCCAGCTGAGCTGGCCTCCACAGGGCCAGGAAAGGATTGGTCTGGACTAAATTAATGCACAGACAGGTCCCTAAAGCTGCTGTGAGCCACTCAGCCCACAGGAAACACTGTAATGCCATAGGGAACCAGGCCAGAGGAGAAGGGATGTCTGCTCCTCCTTCAGCCAGCTGCCCACACCAAATCCCCTCCCATAAGTTTTCCTGCTGGGTGCAAGGTCCTGACAAGGGACATTTTCTACCAGTTGCTTCAGGTGCCACAAGAAATGTCTGAACAAGCCTGGCTGTGTGGTGGAGTGTGTCCCTCTCGTTTTTGAGCCTCCATCCCTCACTCGTGGCGAGGGGGAAGCAAGATGTGGTGGGGATGTGCTCTCCCTGCTGGGTACTGCTAATTAACATAAGAAACAGTACCAGAGGCTACGAGGCATCGAACCAGAGTGTAATTAGCTACATGGGATTTGCTAAGTGTCTCAGCAGTCCGGACAACAAGCAGGGAAGCTCAGGGCCAGCCTCTGTCAAGGAGCTCTGTGTGACAGCAGAGCCCCCAAGGGCTGCTCAGCGCTGCCCTGGGTCATTCTGTGCCTGGTCCAAGGCTGTGTAGGGATTTGTGGAATGGCCAAGTCCCTGCTCCCTGCCCAGGTTGCCAACAGCACAGACATCTCTCTCCTCCTCACTGCAGCTTATTTAATATTTATGCTCCCAAGTGCTCAGGAATATCCTAACAGTTCGTATTTTCAAAAGTCTAGAGCTCTGCTGAGAAATTTTGCTGCCTGTGATTCCTTTCCCTCCTTTTCTCCTTTGCACTGGGCTCTGCCAAGGCGTTGTCCCTGGGTCAGACTGTTCTCCTGCCTGGGGATGGGAGCAGGCTCCCCAGCTGGTGCCAGGGTGTCTCCTCGTCACCCCCATCTGCTCCTCCCAGGCACAGGGGGAGGGATGCCCTGGTGGGATTTCATCATCTCAACTCCCTTTGCCAGCCCATGGAGATCTAGTGAGTGCCAAGAAGAGGGTGTCCAAAAGATGCCAGGCGAATCACACCTCCACAAGCACCTGGCCTTGCCAGTGGCATCCACAGGTGTCACAGTCAGACCCAGACAAGATGTCACACCCCTCGGGACCTGGGGACTTTAGGGACTGTAAGCCCCAGGTAGAAAATATTTTATGGGGCTTCTGGTCTCCATGGTCACCTTGTGATGGGCTGGATCGAAACATGCCTGGTTTAATCTGTCCTTTACTGGGATAATAAACCCACCCACTGGAATCTCTAAAGGCTTTGGAAGCCACAGACAAAGGGATCTGTCCTCAAGAGGCTAAACCAGAGGCAGTAGGACACCTCCTCTTTTGGATTAGCCAAAAGGGGACAAAAATAGCCTCAATCCCACCGGAAGCCTGAACCTGGGCTGTGATTCATGCCCTGGCTGGCTGCCCACGAGGTTTGCACAGGAATTCGTGAGTGGAGCTGTTGGGTTTCTGGCCCCAGCTACCCTGAGTGCCTGCAGGAAGGATGAACCCTTCCTGAAACATGCCAGGGCTTGGAAAGGAGCATCGCGTCACGCCTGGCAGGAGGAACCTGCTCCAAACATAATGCAGCTTCTGTTCAAGGCTCCCTTTTCTATTTTTACATGTGTGGAGTGGTGTAAAATGTGCTTTTTTATTTTGCTTTTAAAGAAACCCTGCATGCAATGAAACACAGAGCAAAAGGGGTGGAACCACAATGGAAAAGGGGTGATGGGGAGAGAGAAAAGGAGGCAGCAACCAAAAATCTGTCACCTGCTGATGATGTTAGAGGAGATGTTTGGTCCTGTTGCTGCTCTGTGTGTGCTCTCCTGCTTCCAGCCTGGCAGCCCTTGCCTGTCCTCCAGGACAAAGGAGTCAAAATGACTCATAGGAGTAATGCTGACCCATTGAGCAATACCAGGGGCTTCATGGCAAGGATCTGGGGAGAGTGGGACAAACCCTGTGACAGCTTTGGCACTGAAAGAATTCTCTTTCCCTGGAAGCCCTTTCCCAGAGCTTTTTGCACTGATTTTAGACATTTTCTTCCCTACCCTAATGGAAGAGAAACAGATCTGTATGGCCAGAGATCAAGAAAGCCCCAAACGAGAGGAAAAAAAATTATATTCACTTGCTTAATATTTGATAGAATCCAGTTCTGTCTGAGCCCAGGGTGATTTGGTTTAACCACAGTGCGCAGGGGAGATTTTTTACATGACTTTGCAGACAGAGCCTGAGTCTCTTGGGTCATGCTGTTACCTCATGAGCAATCACTCTTGTCCATGCTGGGGTAAATGAGAAAAATTTGGGATGAGGGAAAGGGCCCCAGGTGCAAGGGAAACCCCAGGGATGGTTTTGAATGGCAACTGATTGCCTGCACTGAGATTTGCCCAGAGGGTGAGACATAAGAGCTCATCTCCTTTGCACACAGGGTGGGAGATTCTTTAATTGTCCACCTCACATCCCCCAAAAATTAATAAAAACATTTCCTTGGGCAGGAAAGCTTCATCTTTTCCCCATTCCCTGTGCTTGCAGTAAATAAAAGCTGCTCCCTGCTGCTCCTCTCTCCTCCCTGATCTCTGGTGGTTCTCAGCCCTGGCTTCACCCCAGAGTTGTGCAGCTGAAAGCAAAGAAGGTGGGATGGGGCTTTCTGCAGGACAGATGTCACAGGAAAAGACAGCACATGTGCCTGGGGTGGGACTCACTTTCCAGCACTGGGGCCCCTGTGTGGGCTCTCATCTCTCAAACCCTCTTTGCTTCTTCTCTTTTTGGGAGAGAGGAGCTTCCACCTCCCTCTGGAGGGTGAGATCTCACCTGAGGTGATGGGCACCCAGATGTGGGCGGGACTGTGCCTTGGTGTTTTGGAATTAATGGGCTGAGTGACTGCAAATCCAGTCAGTTCTAACCTCGAGGAGGCCCGTGGGTCTCTGCTCTGCCCTTGGCACTGGGAATTGAGGAGCAGGGACTGGTCAACAGCTACAGCTTCATTTTGCTGAGGATGATGCTGAAGCTCACTGCATTGGAGAATCCTGGAAGAGCCTTTTAATCTTGGCTTTCAAGGGCTTTTGTCTCTGTCTTAAAAGCACATCTGCTGTGTGTGTGTCACCTAACCAAGACCAGGGCTGGAGCCTGGGCTCCTGTGATCATCCAGAGCCTGATCCACAGATGTGTCCTGTCCCAGACACAGGAGGTGCCCAGTGTCACTCCCAACGTGCAGGCAGGACACTGCAGCCCTGTTTGGGACAGCAGGAAGGTCAGCCAGGTAAAAATATTGGGTACAGACTCACCTCTACACGGGAAAACAGCATCAACCCCAAAGTGAGCCAAGGACAGCATCCCCCTGCAGAATCGCCCGGGCTTTGAGAGTAGATGGGTGTTTTGGGAACTATGACCCAAGGCAAAAATAAGCTGGAAAAACACCCTGGGAGCTGAGCCCAGTGGAGTTCCTTAGTGCCTCATTAGCCTCCTGAATGCTGTGTGCAATCTGCCCAGAAACCCACAGAAAATTTCTCCTCTGGATTAAGCACCAGCCATAAAACTCCTGGCAGGGACCTGGCCACCAAGGCTGGCTTTGTGTCCACCACCCATGCCCTAAGTCACTGGTGCTGAGCTCCACTCACTCACTCTGAATCAGCGTTATTTTTAGTGTAAAAACCCAAACAAGAAGTGGAATAAACTGATGTAGGTCCAAGCTGGGTTGTTGCAATGGGATGGGCAGAGTGTAGGTGTCTCTGCAGGGGCACTGTGGGCAAGGGGTTCATCCCAGCATCCCCTCCCATGGCTGCTGTGAGGCTGGGGGACCCTGCCACTCACAGGCTGCTTATGGTCACTGCTCATCCCCTAAATCTTCTGTAAGGGGGGATTTTTGAAGAGGATTGGGGGAAAAGTCCTCTTCTTTGTTTCATTGTTTGTTCCTTCCTCCCATTTTTGGAGAGAGAGAGTATTTTTGGAAGTCAGTCTAACTCCCCTATTGCCTTGCCTGATACATTTCTCCCCATCCTCACTTTGAGGAGGAATTCAGGCAAGTGCCTGATGCCAAACGCTGGGATGTGGAGGGAGGCACACTGGGAATAGGAAAGTGGTGTAGGAGGGCAATGCCACTCCCACAGCTCTTCCCATTGGGACACACCAGCACCAGAGGCAGGGATGGGGAGAAGGTGCCCTGAGGAGTGCAGGCACCAGTTCTGGGGATCTGCTGCCCCAGGTGCTCACAGACTCTGCAGCTGATCCCCTCACCTGGGCTCATTCCAAAGGGCTCCATCAGCAGCTCCTGTTCCTGGAGCTGGAAAGGGCAGGGGGTTGTTTTTAAGGAGGCTTTGCCTTGCTGGAGGTTTGGTGTGAGCAGTGCCCTCCACCCTCCCTGCAGGCAGGGCTGTCCCCTCTGTGCTCCCCAGCTCACTCAGCACCTCCAGGTGGGGACCCAACAGGTTTGGGGATAAAATATGGAGATTGTGGATTGATCACTGCCATGCTCCACTGTTAGAACCCAGAAACCTGGGAGTTTTGAGCTTTCTGACACTGCCCCCCAGGAGAACACTGCTTTTGATTTGAGGCCTTGGAGAAGGTTTCCAGATTTGGGTGATGGAGTTAGAGTCAGGGGTGTGTAGTTAGAATAGAAGTGTGTGATTTCACATGGTGAAAGGTTTTGAATTTTGGGATTTTAGAATATAGTCATAGCTATGGGACAAGATGGAGGATTTTGGATGCTGTCTCTATGTCTTCTTCTTCCTTCTTCATGGTTTCAGGCAGTAGTTTCTGGTTGGACAGTCAGTGCTGCACTGCGGGTCACAGGAGTTTGGTTATTGAACCAAAAGTATAAATAATATAGGTGCTAATTCTCTATTGGACTGTTTAGCTTTAAAAGACCTTGTAGCAGCTGGATTCAGCTCCATTTTGTTGTCTTTTAGCTGGTAGCTCGAAGTGTTGCACAGCTCTCTGTACTTTAGATAAGATTTAATAAACAACCAAGCCTGAACACGAGAAAATTTGTCTCCTTCGTGTTTTTAATCCTGACTCTGAGTGAAGACAGAAGAAAATGAAGACAAGCCACTGATTAGGTGGTGCAGCAAACCCTTTACACCCCACCTGAGGATGGAGGATCCCTGCAGGAAGGCAGAGCCTGGCACAGAAAAGTCAGCACAGCCTCACTCCTGGGGAAGGTTTGTTCTCCACATCCTCCAGGGCACTGCATGGCACCCACTGGGCTCTGACCTCCTTCCTCCCACTGAGCAGCAAGGCTGGGATTTTTGGAAGGCTCCTTCCCAAGGTCCCAGGATATGATTCAGCCCATCCCAAAGGAGGGCAGGTGATTCACATCCTCCAAACACTCTATCTCCTCATCAGCTCCAATGGGAACCTGGCATGGAAGCTGAACTGACCATCTCTGGGTGCTGGGTCAGGCCCTTCATACTCTGGAAAACTGAGCAGCACCCTGGCCTTGCAGCAACTGAAGTTCCTGGCATAGAGGGTGATCTTGCAAGGTGCAGCATGTGCTGGAAAACCACCATTTCTGCTGGAGTTGGGGCTGCTCTGTGCCCTGACTGCCTCATCCACTAATCCATGCAGCCTGACAGGACATACCCTGTTTAAATCTGCTACCCAGCTTTAATTTTTCATGTTTCTTATGCTGCAATTTTTTTTCCCCCTGAGAAATTATTTAGGCAGATGGCTGAGCTTGATATTAATACACTTATTTCAACATTTGCATAGAGCATCTGTTGGGGGAAAAAAAACCCCCTAAGTTTTACAGATTTAAAAAAATTATTTTTTCATCTTCAACTTGAATTCCAAGAATCTCAGAAGGCGACCACCCCTTCTAAGAATGCTGAAAAGCTTCATTTATACGCCAGTAAGATGGCACTCCACTCAGATGTCAGTCACTAGCAGATGATTTGGAAGGGGAGAGGGAAATGAATGTGTGTGTTACAGAACTGATCAAGTCTAGACAAAAAAAAAAAAAAGGGAAACTTTGAAAAGCAAGATCCTCAAAGGGCAACCCAGACGAAGCTGCTGAGAAATTACATTTTTTCTCTTAGAGAAGATCTGACAGTTTGTCTAAATCCCACATACCTCTGTCTTCCCTGGTAAAATAACCTCCTACAATCATTTTAAATTATTAATTTTTGGGCTAGCCACAATAAAAATAAAGCCTCATGATGTGGTTCATCACTGCATGTGAAGAAAGAGCCATTCCCTTCTGTCCAAACTCTCTGGGTCACCTCCCTATTAAACCCTCAGTGCCAATGCTCTACTTCCACCCAAAGGATGTTAAATTATTTTATTTCTCCTTTTTATGACATATGGAGCAAAGTCAAATAGCAAATATCTTTCTGATGTTTTCAGCTGGCCTCCACAGCACGGGGTCTGTCCTGATGAGCTTTAATAACAATGTCTGCCCATCCCTGAGAGCTGTAGGTCAGGCTCAGCTCTCAACCCAGACGTGCATTTGTGTAATTGCCTCTGCAAAAGGCATCCTCTCTGCTTTAATACCACACGGGTTTAAGAAGGTGGCTGTTCGTGCCTTCTGTTTTTACTCTGTCTTCCTCATTGTTGCCACTCAAGCAGCACAGAGGGTGCAGCCAGGCAACCAAGCCCCACTTCTTTACTTGTGATGGAGATTGGTCTCAGCTGAAGTGGAGTCACCCAAGCTACAGCCTTGCTGGTTCTAGGCAGTATCTTTGATTTGGAGTTGCTCTGGAGTTGGAGCTTTATGTTGCAAGGGCAAGAACAGTTTTTGAGCTGTACCTCTGACAGGTTTTCCCTTGGTTTGATACATCCCTGTATCCAGCATCACTCTGGTCTTACAGTGAGAGGCAGTGTTATAAATCACAGCATATACACGCTTTAATTATTTTGTCAAAATGATTTATAAGCTCTAACTTACTGGAAAGTACCAGGCTGTACCCATGGACCAGCCTTTTCTGGTCCTTACCTGTGTTAACTCTGCTCAGCACCTCTTCCTCCCACATCCCTGTTCAGGGGATGGTTCTTCCCTGAGTTTACCTTGGAAACGACTGTGGGAATAGACCTGGCACTGCAGAGATATTTTCCATCTCCAGCCAATGTGCCACACACAGCCCCTGCCATCCCCCCTCCACATTCCCACCCCGAGGTCACTCAGTTTATCCCATAACAAACTTTTCTGGCAGGGTGTCAGCTCAGCCAGAGCAATAAAGATTTACAGCCCCGGCTGAGGCAATGCCAAAAATACCTGGCGTAGCAGGCTGCATCCCAGAGCACAGGTAAGGGGGCTGAGTTACCTCCCTTGCACTGAGGGAGGGGAGAGCTGAAGGGCTGCTGCTTTTTTGTACATTTTCACCGTGATTTTTGCTTTTTAATGACCTGCTTAACCCGTGGCTGAAGGGTGTAATTTATGGCTCCGAAATATAACCAGGGGGTTCATGGCCTTCATGCTTTGGCTCCCTCTGCTTTATCACCCAGTTCATTCCTCACAGTTTTGCATGACAGCACAAGGGCTGAGTGCCATGAATGGTATGCAGATAAAAACAGGGGGGAAAGGCTTTCCCTCAAAGTCCAGCACTGTGAAGAGTGAAAAGGAGGAGGGGATGGAGGAGAATGTGCTGGGGGAGGCTCTGGAGAAGCTGTGAGATGCCTCTGGAGCAGGCAGTGGGAGATACACAGAGTGGTGATGGAAACCAAGAGCTGGATGCAGCCCCACGGACACTGAGGGGCAGGAAAATCACTTTGACAGAGGTAGTGGTGGCCACACAGGGCTATCCCATTTCCCAATCTGTGCAGCCACAGGGGTTTGCTCTGGCACCACCTGCCCCAGCCTCAGCCCCTGCAAAGTGAAGAGAGCCAGCAGGAAAGCTGAGTGCTGTGCAGGGAAAGGTGAGGAGGCATCCCTACACCTTCCTTCATGGCAGCAGTTTGGAGGGTCAGAGTGAAGGTGAGTCCCTTTCCCTTATCTTTTAGTGGGGGAACTCTGCCTTCCCTGCTCTGCTCCTCCCTGCTGAGCTTCCTCCCCTGCAATTCCAGCACTATATTTAGGTGAGAGGTAACATGAGGGATTGTTGACATGCCAGTGGACTTGTTTCCTCCTGGGATTTCCAGTCAGCAAAGCCTTGGGACCGATTATCTCCCTGCAGACAGACCCAGAGGAGGCTCCTGCTTGTGTCTGGGGGCTGGATCTTAGGTCCTGCACCTTTCCAGGTTTGGGATCCAGGTTTGTCAGCAGCAGTGGGGCCAGAGCTCAGTCACAGCTCTTTGCTCTGAGCTGAAGGATAAGGATATTTCTGTATTATTTCTGTATTTCTGTATTATTTCTGTATTTATTTCTGTATTTCTCCCCCCACCTTCATCACAGACACAATTTTACACCACTGGAAAACGTTGAGTGGTGGATTCTCTTTATGCCCATGGCAAATCCTTGAGGAAGGTCTAGGCTAGGCCATGGAGAGTCATCCATGCCTAGTCCTCTCCCTGATCTCCATATATCCACTCAGAAAATAAAATCACACTACTTTGCTTCTCTCATGCTTTTTGTGGGAGTCCATACCCAGAAATGTGCTCCCTTGCTCTGTCCATTTCTGTAATTAGAGCAATAACCACTGGATGTGATTTAAATCAAGCCTGAGCTCTTGAAAAGTCACCTGTGGTGTTAAAAGCAAGTCAAAAAGTGTGTTAATAGAAGAGCTAACGTTTCAGCCGTGCACAGACAGTGTTAATTATAACATTCCCCATCAAGCAGGGCGTTCCAGTGTCCCTCAGTGAACAGACAGTGGTGATGGCTTTGGATCTGAGTGCTGGGCTCAGCAGCAGCACAGGTCAGGATGGGAGCAATGCCAAGTGGGGCAGGCAGAAAGCATGGGAGGGGTGGACTGATGTGCCAGTCAGACCCCCTAAATAGAGCATCCCACCCTGGGTCCTAGAGCCACTGGCTACCTGCAGGATAAATGGGATTTAAACATATCTTTGGCACATTGAAATCATCCCAGGACAAGAGAGTGGACTAAAGCACCCTTTAGGGCATCAGTAATTTCTAGGGAGAAATTCCTGCAGGCTGTTTGCAGCCTTTGCCATCTGCCCCTCGGGTTGTCTGTCCTGCTGTAGGGCCCCAGTGATCTCCTCTGGCACAACCATGCAGCTGGTCCTTCATTCCAAGTTACCAACCCCATTTATATCCTCTCTGAGAGGCAGGAATCATTAAAGGTCTGGGAAGGGGTGTTCCAGCAGCAGAATGAGCACAGGACCCTCTGCCATCAGTCACTGCTGTCCCAGGGCTGGTGCTTTGGGATACCTGGGAACAATTTCAACCCATCCTGGCTCCAGAAGTTCAGATGTGTGAGGATTTGCTGTACCCAGCTCTCCCCTGGGCTGTTGCAAACACCTTCACCCATTTAAAGCCTTCCTTTGCCCAAGGGCTGGAGAGCTCGGTCCATGAGCAGCTTGACATTGATACTGCTCAAAGTGGAAAGCAGAGGGAAATAAAAACCAGGAGAGGTTTACATTCACCAGTGCCAAAATGTTCAAACCAAATAAATTTGTCCTGAGTTTACTGTCTGGAAAAGCATTTGCTTTGCTTTTCCAGCCTGTTGTGATGTGCCTGCTCACATGTGCACAGGGACAGGCTCCAAGGAGAAACAGTAACACCAGGATCTTCTCAGAAAACCCTCAATTAACAGGATGCTTGGCACATGCTTAAGATTAAGCATGTGCTTAAATCCATCCCCCAAGAGCACAACCCTCAAACATAGTGGGGAATCCATCCTGGAGCCAGCCAGTAACTGATTCTCCAGAGCCATCAGCTGGGATTTAAAACATGTCCTCAAGTGCTCTGCGAGGCAGGGGCCAAAGTCCCACTGAGTCAGCTGAGTCTCTGTCTCTCCATTTTTAATTAAATTCCATTTTTACAGTAGGGGAAAAAAATGCTCACAAGCAGTTGATTAGAGCTTTTTCAGGTCTTTTGATCAGCATGGGACAGAGGACATGTTCAGTCGTCATTAAACATCCTCTGATGGCTTCTAGAAGTCACATATTTGTCTTGAAAATGTGTTATATTAGAATTCTCTCTCTTCTGTGCTTGCTGCTTCATGATTTCACCTTCTCCAAGTAAAGCCTCAGTGCGGATGGAGGACAGACCAACATTTCTGCTTGCTCTGCCCTAAAAAGTCTGTGTTCTACACAGCACAGATCCTATTTCTGCCCAGTTTTAGGGAGCTGGCATCCTCACCTTCACTATACACACACAAAATGGTGTGAAGAATAGTCCAAGGGCATGTAAATTTGGCAGCACAGCTGGAAATTGGGATACTTTGACAGCAAAGCCCACTGCTTGCTCCTCCCTCATAAGACTATGATGTCTGCCTGTCTCCATCCCTCACCTTCATTCTGCACCTGAAATTACTGATTTTCCTTGCAGGGAAGGTCTTCTAGGATGTGGATAGCCTGGTACTCTGACAGTTTCTTTGGTATTGCTTTACCATGACTGATTAAAGCCCTTGATAAGCCCTCCCCTGCCTCTCACCACAATGCCAGACTTGGTATTTCCATCCTGGCTGCTTTGCCTGTGCTCAGACTCTCCAGGCACCTCCTCACTCAGCGTTCATCATTTCCAGTGTATCCACACCGACTTTATTTTTCACACTAAGACAGACTGAAAAATCTTCAGTTTCTTGACTGCTGTACCCTTGCCCTGCCACTAAATATTCTTCATATTAGGTATGCTCTTGAAAAGCATATAGATTCAAGTGCTGCCTCTCAGGGCTGCCACTTAGGTGAGTTATTATGTATTATTATTCATCTCTTCTGTCTCTCCTGGGAAGCCAGTCCCACTCACCAGCGTGCCTGGAGTCCCCTGCTACACATAACACCTGCCTTTTCCCTGGATGGAGGTGTTACTTACTGCTTCTTGCTTGGCTACAGTGAGGATAAAGCCATGCCAGCAGTTCCCAGGCTGCTCTGAGAGGAGCCCTGGTCTCAGTCCTCAGGACTCCAGTGTGAGCTGGGGCTGCCGAGCACTGACAGCAGAGATCAGCTGTGAGCACAAACCATGCCAGACTCACCAGCTTTTCCCAGACTCATCAGGAGACCATGAATCACCCCTCACCCTGAGGGGCTGCTGGTGGTGATGGGATGGGCAGCAGCACCAGAAGGAATTTCTGCCACGGCCACTGACCGTGGAGAGGGTGAGTGCTCACTCCTGTTCGGCAGTGCTTTGAATTTCACTGTTGTCAGAAATAAATTCACTCAATCCAGCTCAATTTATAAATTTCTGGAACCCCTGAATACACGCAACAGAGGGTGCAAGATGTGTGGACCAAGCATCATGATCAGAAGATGAACCCATCTCCCTTTGTCTCCCAGCTCTCTCCTTGGTACTTCCACTTAGAGCAGGGGAAATATCAGGAAAAAACTGCAGGCAGTGACTCCCCAAGGACTCTGCTCTGTGAGACAGAGATCTTTCATTGCAGGAGTAGGCAGGGTCAGCAGAGCATCCTTGTCTCAGCTGTGGGGCAAGGGCAGCCCCCAGCCCTTTCTCTGCAGGCAGAAGGGTGGATTTGGATTTGGGCACAGCCAAGGGCAGAGCAACAGCCCCTGTTCAATTTAAGCATCCTGTCACCCCCTCAACCTCACCAGAAGCCAATTCACAGGCCTCTTTCTGCCTTGCTACTCCCAGAAGCCTTGAACCATTCCAAAATTGTAAGTCAGACTTTACAGCATCTTGAGATTAACTGAGGAAACAACACCTCCATCAAATTTTATTTTTAAAAAACAAGATATATGGGGTACTTTGCCTGGCTGGCTGCACTGTGTAGGGCTGGGCTGTGTAGTGCTGTGGTGCTTTTTGCTTTTTCCGTGCTCCTTGCAGGGATGAGAGACTCATAAAATCATCTTAAAAAACAAAATGATGTGTCACACACAGTTTTCAGCTTCAGGATCCATGGGCTCATTTAAATAAAAAACCAAACAGATTGGGGGAGCTGGGAGGCATGACTGGGGAAGCTGGAAAAGCAGACTCCAAATTGTACACAGGCTTGTTATCAAATGTCAGCACCACTAAAGAGAAGAGAAAGGAAAACCCAGGGAGAGTTAAATCCCTTTGCAGAGCTGAGAAATCCAAAGCTGTAGAGCCTGTTGTTCCCCTAGCATGTCGATTTGGGAGGAATACTTGGAGATACAGTCATTTTCCTGAGCAGGACATCAGCTGCTTAATGCTTGTTAGTGCTAATGAAAATCATACAGCCCGAGCTGTGCTCCAGCCAGGAATTCCTCTAAGTGCTGCCATCTTCACTGTCATCTTGGGGAAGATGCAGGAGCAGAGCCTGAAATATTGAACTTTAAACGGTGCCAGCTTTAAACAAAGTGAAGCCATTGCAGGGGATGCAGAGAGGTTTATTGGGTTGCCCTTGAATTTTATCCAGCTGGATAGGGCAGGCCACAGTCACCTGCCTTTGTAATGGTCCTAACAAAAATAAAAGTGCAGAATTCTCCTAAGAAATTCCTAAGAAAACTCTAGGGTGCCTGCAAGGAGAGAGCTCTCATCCTCCCACGTGCTCATGGGGTCCTTGTCCCACCAGCCCCTACAGGGATGGTGACACACCAGCCTGTGCTGCTCTCTGCAGGGGACAATAAAGTGGTGGAATCTCCCCCTTCAAATCATGACTCAAGCCTTTACCCTTTCTTATCTGCCACGGGCAAGAAGCCAGGTTAAGGATTTGTTGGTCAGGAGTGTCCAGACCACAAAGATCACACGTTTCCCCTGTGATCTTGGCCAGTCTATTCACCTCTTGGCCTTAACTTCCTTACTTTTAAAATCTAGGCAGTAACAGCCTCTTAGAGGAAGGAAGTGTGAGGATTTGGATGTTAATATTTGTAAGACACTCGAGGGATAAGTTGAGGAGCTCCATAAAAGTGTCTAGCAGCGATGAGTGATGATTTTTCTGGGCATATCTTGAATCCAGCCCAAGCTGCTATTGTTCCCAGAGCACCCGTGGGTACCAAGCATGGGGAACACATTCCTCAGCTGCACGAAGGTAGGGAAAAGGAGAGGCAAAAGGAAAATATCACATTGCTCCAGTGGGTAAAGCCTTCACTCACAACTATGTATATCAAATCTGCACTAAAATCTGGATTAATTCCCAAAGATTTTTTCCATTTTTAGTCTATTTCTTCAATGTTCCCTTTGGTGACCATGCTGGTAGCTGGCTGGATCTGCAGTTTTCCTCACTTGTTCCGTGATTAGCCATCTCTGAAGTGTTGTGGCTCTCCTGACAGGTCTCAAACACAGCTCTCATTTCATGCTGGCGTGGGGCTGAGAGTCCCTGCTTGGTCCAGTTCCTCCCTTGGAAACGTGGGCTGAACAGCATAGGTGTCAAGGGAGAGAAACCTGAACTTCCCATTCACGTAGCTGGGAAGGGCATTTATTCCAAAACATGCTATTTTAGGCCTTATTTCTGCACTCAAAGAATAAGAGCACTGTGAAAAAAGAAAAAGCTTTCACAGAAAAGTGGCTGCCTGCTGGTGGGCAGTAGAAGGTGATCCATGACTTTACTAATGAATAGGGTGGTGTTCAGGAAACAAAATTTCAAAGTGTTTTCCATTCTAGGAAAGCACTGGGAAAGCCTGGCTCTTGCAATAAGACATTACTTCACTTGCTTTGCTGGGCTGATCTATTGCTTTGCAGAGCCATACAGCTTTGCCTGTGGATGCAGCCACAAGGACAGAGTTGGGAGGAACTTCTCCTTGTCCTTCTGGATGAGTTGCCTTTTCATGCACTGATTAAATATGTAGCACTGTGGAAAGCCTGATTTTCTGCATGGCAGCCTGGAAGTCTTAGGCCCAGGGAATAAAAAGATCATTTATCAACGACACCTCTTTCACCTGGGGTCCTGGTGGGGGGATCAGCTCCTGGGTGTGATCGTGAGAGCTTGGGAGAAGCTGCAGAAGTGCAGCAGGGCCAAAAGCAAAGCACAGGACCTTGGGATTTTGTCCATCTGTGAAGAGAAACCCTGCCTGAGCAGCGAGGAGTGGAGAGGCTGTCACTGCAGATGGCGAGCACAGGCACCTTTGCACTCCCTGCCTCCCTGATGGGCACGGGGATGCCAACAACCACACAGTCATCTGCTCCTTTGCTGCCAGGGTGGCTTGAAACTGGTGTGAGAGCTCAGCCCTGGCGTGGTGACAGGGGCAGCAAAGCAATGGTGACACCATCCTCGAAAGAGAGAGCTGCTGAGGACATGGGAACTGCTATAAATAACCTGGCTGTGAGCTCTGCAGCCTCCACGCAGATGGGCAGAAATTTGCCTCGGGCCAGCATCCTGAGACTCAGGGTTGCTCAGGCTTACCTGTTACAGAGCCAGGAGGCAGAGGAGAGCAGGATTAGGCCAGAATGTTGATTTTTAAGGCTTGTGAAAGGTGGCTGTCAGGCTTTCAGTGTACATATTTGCACGATGCAGAGGCAAACACCAAACCAGCTGAAGCCCAGGGCAGCTCAATCAGGAGTCCTGGAGGGTACAAGACAAGGTCTTCTTGCACTTCGAGGAGACAGCTTGTGGAAACAGATCTGCTCTGACAGAGGCTGGTTGCTGTAGCTGGGAAAAGAGTGTGAATCCCAAAGCAGAGGGCCCTCGATGAAATGCAGCTTGCTGCCAAGGATTCCTCCTCCCTCCCCCTCTCCCTCCTCTGAGGCTCTGACACTGGAAATGGTCCTGCTGATTAGACAGTGTCAGAGCTGCTGAGCCCGAAGCTGGAACATGGAGTACTGTTCTGATGCCCACGTTTTCAGAAGGAAGCTGAAAAATTGAGGAAGGTGCCAAAAACAGCCACAAAAATGATACACGGGCTGAAAGAAATGGCTTATGTGAGTCTTGCACAGCTCAAGCTGTTTTTCTTATCAGGAAGAAGATGGAGAGGACGTTGCAGCTCATAAGTACCTTCTCTTGAACAAAACCAAAACAAAACCAGGTATTAAATATGTCTTTAATCTGCCAGAGAAGCCGTAGCAAGAAGGGGTGCTGGAGTGCACAACCAGCCAGGGAAAAGGATTTGTGTATTCCCCTCTACTGTGAAGGTTAAAACCACTCTGGGGAGGGAACCATGCTCCATCTCCTGGGATCCAGGCAGAGCATTTTCTGATCATGGCACCAGTTCCTGGGTGCTGGACCTCAGACAGATGGGGTCTGCTGAGTGTTGGGGCTTGGAGGAGGGAATCCAATGATCCCTTCTGGCTCGAGGCTTTCTCATCATTCCCAGCAAGGCAGGAAGGAGGACACCAGCTGTTCAGCGGCCACAACCCACACCACAGATTTACCACTCAAAGCAGGCTTGTATCCTCTGACCAAAAATACCAGCCCAAGGCCTGATCAGCAGCTGCAGACCCTGATGTTCCAAGGGCTGGTGCCCAAATGTGGTAGGGTGTGACATCAGGCATTTTACTCCTTTGTGCGATGAGAGACCGAGAAAATCAGATGAGTCTTGGTCCTACCGTGGGCAATCTCAGGTCAGACCTGTGACAACTTTCTCTGGTGACACTTTGAGGCTGGTGCCCCCACAAGAGGCTATGCATAGAGAGCCATTTGCTTTTGCTGCACTGCCAAAGCTGGGTTGAAAATAACTCCAGGCTTTGTGTGATGCAAACTCAGCAGCAGCCCCCAGAAATAGGCAGGACCCAGTGGCGTGGTTGCACATACCTCTGTGGGGCAGGGCTGGCCTAAAATAAGGGCTGACCAGAACAAGAAAATGACCTACTGGAAACAGCCTGGCCCTGCTCTGCACAGACCCCATTTCCACCTGTGTAACGAGGTGTAAAACATTCCCCAGTCGAAACATTAACTTGTTTATATGCTGTCTCTGACTAGGTGTAAATACTTACTCAAGGCACGGACAAGGAAAAATAATAATAATAAAAAAAAAAAGCTTTAAATGCTTTAACATTCACGAAAAGTACTGTGTGTACCAGGAGTTTCAGTGATCACTCTGGGAGAGCCAAGTGCCTGAGCAAATTAGCCTTGGATCTGAACAACCTTGCAAACGGCTGTCTGAGAGTGAGCAAATACCATGTTATTAAAGACAAATGAAAGTAGCAATTCAACTGAAGAAGACAAAGAGTTTTGCTCATGTAGATGCTTAATAATTTTTTCCTGTGAGCGCTTCTGTGATCAAAGCTGATAAGAGCCAAGCCTCCTTTATATTCATCGGCCCTCCAACGATTGTTTAGCGAAGGTCTGATGCAAATTGCACGTGTCACAGTCCCCACTGCTATCTGGAGCCTGTGATTCATTTCAGCCTGAAGATTATGGTGCAGTGTGAGGCTTATTTGCTCAAGAAATGCTCCTGTTCTAACCTTCTCGGAGGGCTCCATTAAACACAGTGCTTCCCACTTCGTGAAGAATGTGTCTCCTATTTCCAATAAACACAACAGCAAATTAGTTAGGGAGAGGGACCCAAAGAAAACAAACACGCTTGGAACAGAGACTGGAATTTCTGCAGCCTTTGAAATTCAAGGGAGTTTTTGCAGCTGGGGAACACAACACCAGGCAAGGACCATCTCACACCATTGGGCCAGACACCTGTGAAAGCCAAGGCCAAGGTGCTGTGCCAGGCCAGAGTTACTCCCCTCTCCGAGCCCAGATTGCTCTAGACATAGCCAGAAGCCCACGAAAACTTGTGCAAATGTGTTCCATGGGGCTTTATGCCCCTCCGGGGGTATGATATAAATTTTGCTTTCACAAATAATAAAGTGGCAACATGCTGCTGACTTTCCCTTCCGTGTGTTTTCTCCCTGTACCTACTGCCAAGGGAATTATTTCTGTTCAGCTGAGTCCTAAAGCCTTCCTCCATCAGCACAGATAAGGTCTGGCTGTCATTACACAGAGAATCACCCCTAAAGCACCTGCCCAGGCCATGACTAGGCTGGTGTGGAGCAGGGCACCCAAAGCCCCGTGTGCTCCCAGGAAAGCTGTGCAGTCCTGGCTCCCAGCTGGGATGTGCCTGACACATGGTGGGGCTGAGGGCATCACACCACGCTGAGATCAGTGAGATGGGCAGCACGGGCCAGGGGACCCTGCTCCATGTGTGGAGGGACACCAGCTGTGGCCAGGGAGGTTCCCTCCTCTGCTGCTGCTGCCATGCACGGGGCCACGTTGTTCAATATGGGCTCTCTGTAGCTGTGGCCTTGGGAGAGCTCCCCAAGGCTGTTGTGTGGCTGTTCCCCTTCAGGCTCCTCCTGCCTGCCTGATTCCCGCATGGATTGGCACCACAGGACCTCTCCATGGGTGATGTGGGAGCTGCAGGAGCACGGGCTGCAGCTTCCCTGGCACGGCTGCTCTGCTGTCACTGCTCAGAGCCTGACTCCTCCACGTGGATCTGGTGCTGAGCCCTCACTCCCACCAGCCCTCAATTTCCAGTTGAAGCAATCTCTGCATGGAGCCTGCTGTGCTCTGGCTCTCGAGATAGGTAATATTGCCCAGGACTCCTCCTAGCAACAAATATGTTTGAGCCCAATGTGATAGTAAACACCAGAGGTGGAGTGAGAAGCATGCAGAGCCAGGAGGAAGGGGCTCCCTATCTTGAGCAGAGTATCTGGCTCGGCTTCTCTTTTTTTTAAGCTTGGGCTGATCTCATGAGGAGAACAAGGCATCAGATATTTCCCTTTCCTTGTCTAAGTGCGTCAGATCTTTAAGCCTCCATCGGCTCTGCCAGAGGCAGCAGGGGCTGCCACGGCCAAGTGGGGAGTGTGGTGCATGCAGCAAACACACGAAACTCCTCTCACCACTTTGCACACTGTCAGGATCCTGCACCTGTGTTCAATCAATCCTAATTCTGCAGCTTTTTGATGTGGAAGGGCCAGAAGCTGGAATCACTCTTTTTTAATGTACCCCGGTCTGAGTATATGGCAATAATTGTTATATATTTGACTTATTACATATATAGAGATGTGAATATCTGAAGTGCAAAGCTGTGATTTATGTTTCCAGCACAGCTGGATCCAAAAAACAGAGAATGCAGCACATGCTGTCAAACCCAGGCTCCCAAAGTCCAACCTCGGAGTTCTGTGCTGATGAAGTTGTGGCCAATACATCAAGATTAAGGAGGGCCAAGGTCAGATTTACACCCACTGGGTCTAATCAATTCCTGGCTGTTCAGAAGAGTGGGATCTCAGAGGCATTAGAGTGGTCAGGTTCCTTCTTGCACTCACTGCACCGAGTGACTCTGTGAATAATCCCTGCTGAACACAGATAGAAATTCCTTGCAAGTGCCATTACCTGTGACCCCGGGAGGAGACAAGGGAGGATCTGGATCTTTACAGTAAAGCTGCTTTTCTTCATCTTCTTTAGGAATTGCATCCAAGGAAGCACAGTGTCCCTGTCATGGTTGGAACTAGGTGATCTTTAAGGTCCCTTCCAACCCAAGCCACTCTGTGATTCTGTGAAGAAATATAAACCAGACTCCAATAAGATGAACCCACAGGCTCTCTGGCTTTCACCCAGCTTCTTCCCTGCCTGTCCTGCAATGATGACAGCAGCAAATCTCCATGAGGTTTTGTGGGCACCTGATCCTCTTCCACTGCTCACACCAGGCAGCCCAGCCCAGATCTTTTCTTCAAGGTTTGGCTGAGCCAGTTCCACTCATGACATTGGAAAAAACCCTATTCTTGTGTTTTTTCCTGGCAAAGTTATTTTTCTCCCTGAAGCCACTCACAGTGCAGTCCAGCAGCCACAAGGGAAGAGGGAGGACAGCAGAGCTGGGAGTGAGGGAGAGGAGAGCAGGAGGGACAGGAGGAGAAGCAGGACCTTTGTCTCCTCCCTGGGTCCCAGGTAATGGCACTTGCAAGTAATTTCTATCTGTGTTCAATGTGGGATTACTCACTCCAAGCTACTTTACCTCTTCAGGTTGTGTGGTGTTTACCTCTTGCCCCAATAATAAGCTCCCTTTGGCTGCTGCCATGCTGGCACTGCTCCTTGGGGCCAGCTGGTCTTGTCCCAACACAGAGCTGGCCCTGGCTGTGCCCCAGGTCTCAGCCATCACATTTCCCATGGGAGAGGACAGATGTCCATTCCTAACTCTGCTTCTGCCTGCCTTGAACCACAGTGCCACATGTAGGTGCTGGGTGATGGTGAGGAAAGAAGAGCACAGCACCAAACCTCCAACCCAGCAAGGAAAACCCTCTAACCAGCTCCAGGCTGCCTCCCATTTCCAACTGGGAAATCTCTTCACTGTACCTTCTCCTTTTTGATCATCAGACCCAAGCTCCCACGACTTGCAGCTCAGACTGGTAATTCACAGTCACAATTCCCCCCACCCCACCCAAGTGCCTCCTCCTCTGGATGTTTTGTCATTAAAAATCTTTCTGACTTTTGGCTAATTGGCAGAGGTTATGTGCATGCTTCAGAAAAGGAGTAAATCATTATAACCTCATGCCTCTGTAGTCAATTATAGATTGTTTTCCCAGCTCAGCTGATCTGGCAGGCGGCGGCATTGCAGTAAAAAATGAAAGCCTTGAGCCAGCGTGCCTGACGTCTTTGCTCGAGAGCAGCTCAAACCAGAACCCTGCACCTCAGCCCACACCCCAGTCTGGGGAGGGATGACTTTGGATCTCAGCCTGTCCCAGGACTGTGCAGATTGGGCAAGTCTCTTATTCATTTGTTCCCTTTTGCCCAGGTCAGAGATGCAGCTCCTCCAATGCCACCAGCCTTTTCTCCAGCCTGCTTTGCTCCAGCCTGTTTGGCTCCAGCCCCTTCTGACCATTTCTGCAGGAAGGAATGTTCAGGTGCATCCTCACCCCTGCTTTGCTCCTATTCCTCTCCTTGGCCTTTGGTTTCCCTTCTCTGGTGCAGAGGGGATGTTGGAACCCAGAAATCTGGGGTTTTTTGAGTTTTCTGTGCTTTCTGGCACTGACCCTCAGAACACTGCTTTTGACCTGAAGCCTTGGAGAAGGCTTCCAAATTTGAGTGATGGAGTTAAAGTCATGGATGTGTAGTTAGAAGTGTGTGATTTCACATGGTGAAGGGTTTTGAATTTGAAGGTTTTATAATATAGTAATAAGTATAGGGCAAGATGGAGGATTTTGAGTGTTGTTTCTTTCTGTTTTCTTCCTTCTTCTTCTTCTTCATGATTTCAGGTAGTAGTTGTCTTGTTACAGAGTTTGGTTATTGGTCAAAAGTATAAATAATACAGGTATTAATTCTCTATTGCACTGTTTAACTTTAAAAGACCTTGTAACTAGCTAAATTCATCTCCATTTTGCTCCCTTTTAGCTGGTAGTTAAAAATGTTACAAAACTCTCTATACTTTAAATAAGATTTAATAAACAACCAAACCAAAACATGAGAAAATTCGCCTCCTTCATGTTTTGAATCCTAACTCTAAGTAAAAGCAAAACAAAAAAAACCCTACAAACAATCCACTAATTAAATAATACAAATACCACATTTAAAAGGGGAGATTCCCTCCCACCTGGGCTCCACTTTGACCTTTGTGTCGGGGTACAAATGTTTGTGGAACATCTGGGATTCGTGTTCACAAAGACTCTTGTTATCTCACAGACTCCAAGAATTATTTTGCCAGAGCACTGCAATTCCTTGGCTAGACACCTCCAGTGACTGTGCAGGGGCACAAAACCCAGAGAAACAACAATGCACTGAAGCGTCTGAGTGTCCCTTTGGTCACTAAACAGAAACTAAACGATTTCTTTGCTCTTTATAAACTCGAGAAAAACAAACCATTTGTCCAAAAGGCAGGACTCTGGAGCACGTGCCAGGACATCACTAGGCCAGGTCCAAATGTTGTGTTTACCAGCCCATCACCTGCCAGGGCAGTGCTGATGGTGCAGCCCGCCAGGGAATGACACAAGGAAGCTCTTTGGGAAGCTGCTCAAACCCAGGGCAGCCAGGCAGAGCCTTCCCAGCCATCTGCTGTGCAGTCGAGTGGGGTGCAGCACAGAACTGCAGCTGCCCCTCTGGTGGGTCGGGACAAACCAGGATTTCCAGCCTGTTTTGCTCCAGACTGGGCTTTCACAGTTATTCAGTTTTTTGCTTTGACATCACATCCTGAGCGTTGTCTGTGCTGGCAGACCACCCACCTTGCATTTCACCCTCAGACCCCCATGGAAATTTATGGATCACATTTTGGGGCTTCCTGGGACATGTCACCGAGGCAGGGCTGGATCACCAGGTTGTCTTGGTGCCTCAGAAGGTGTTTCTGGGTGGGCTGGACCTGAGGCTATGTGGTGAAACCTGAAGAACAGAACTGACAGCAGCTCTCAGAGGTTTCTGTGATTGGCTTCTGCCAGTTAAAATGGACAAGATGGGAAATGGCTCCTAACCTGGGATCTGCTGCTGCTTCTGCTGATCTGATAAATGGAAAACCTGAATTTTCTGCTTGGCTGTGAAAAAGGCGAATGTCCTTCACCCTACTTGAGGTTCAAGATTTTCATTGACTTAGAAGACCCAAGGGCTCCAGCCATTTGGCAGAGTGCTAAAAGTGCCTCCAACCCCTGGAAAAGGCCCAAACCCAGGCCTCTGAGGCTGTTTGGGAGCAGCCATTTGCTCCATAGTAGGAGCAAAGAATTAAGTACTTGGCTTATCCAACAGTAAATTACAAGGCATTGAATATCTTAATATTGACATGTCTGACAGTATGTGTGCAGGGAGCAGATTTTGGAGGACAGGTAGCCCTTTCTGGGCAGTGACCAGAGGGTAAGAGGCAGAGCCAGAAAAAAGCAGAAATTAAATACAATTTTTAACAGCACAAGTGATTAACCAGTGAAAGTGCTTCCTTATGACTGCACACAGGCCCTTAAATCATGTCAGGATGTTTTTCTGGCTGATAGACTGTAACTGAGCCAGAGGTGATGAGCCTTTTGAGCATTCCCAGATAAAAGGCCCTGAGCAGGAAGAAGTGATGGGATGCAAAGAGCAGCTCCATCTGCAGCTCCTGGTCCCCAACATGGAGAAGAGCAGACCACTCTGGGCTGCCTCCACAGTCAATGAGCCCAGCAGGGGTTTGTTCTCATAAATCTACCACAAGGTTTAGGGCAGAAAAACCTCATCCTAGGAGTGTCATTTTTGTTCATAAATTGAGTCTGGGGTCAATGGATCCGAGGCACGTGGCAGCTTGAGGTACCTGAAGTTGAGGGAGGTGCATCCTGTGGCTCTGCCACAAGATGGGTCTGGTCCTCTCCTCCCCCTCAATTCCATCCTTTCCTGAGGTTTTCAATCCCCTCTTCTGAAGGGCTTTGAAAAAAGTCTTCCTTTGCAAAGGCACTCGGTGAGGCCCTGAGCTCAGTTTGGGATTTTTCCTGTAGGACAGCAATGTCCTAATAATATCCTCAGCACAAAGCACAGGGACACTTCAGGAGGAAAGGAACACAAGGTTCTGCTCTCTCTTATTCAAACACTTCTAAACTGCAGTGACAGGTTTTTTTTACCAAACCTTTTTTTGGGGAAAAAAGGAAATTCAGCTATCCAGAAATGCTGTGCAGATTCACGTCAGCTTTTGTTGAATTGCCTAAAATAACTTTTTTTTTTTTTTAAGAATCTGTAGGAATTATGTTCAATAAAATCTGATATTTACCTTTCAGGATTATAAATTCAAGAAAAAAAAATTTCATTCACAATTAGTTTATTGGTTTTAGTGTTTTCCTAATTCTCCCTTTTACAAGTGTTTCAAATCTTTCAAAGTCAAAAAAACCTCCCTAAGTTCCCAGCTAAAAGAAATGCTTTCTTCAGCAAGTTTTTTTTTCCTTATTAATTGATTGATTCTCTTCAAATTTTTCTGAGAATTGCATTTCTGGTCAGCTTAAATCTGAACTTTCAGTGAACTATACCAGTCACTGAGCTGCTTTATCAGCTTAATTAGCTAACGAAGTGCTTGTTATCAGTGCCACAGGTTTCTTTGACCCAAATTCCTCACACCTAGAAATGCAAATACCACCCCTACCCCCCAAAAAAAAAATCCTGAAAAAATCACATTGACTGATTCACTTTAAACACAACTAATGGGGTATACTTCTTGGCCAGTTAATATTGATTTATTTCAGGCAGTAATTAACCACTCTGTGAGTAAGGAATGTTTTATTTTTTTGTCTGTGACAATATGTAGTTGTAAAGAAGGATCGATACTGATCCTGCCAAACCCCACTGCACTGAGAAATTGCTGCTGTTTGCATTTATTATTTATACTGCTTTGGAAGTATCCGAGTGCATCGTGTGCCAGGGCATTGTTGATTTAAAAGTGATAAAGGATGCAGTTAATTTATGGATTTTGGTGAACTTCCTCTCCCTGCAGAGCACATGTGCACTTATCACAGTGGTGAGCACAGCCCAACCCTCCTCCTGCCCTGCTCTGATTTCCAGGGAAAGCTCAACTGGCTTGGACTCCATGATCTCAGAGCCTTTTCCAACCTCGATCATTTTATGATTCTACAAATCCAAACCACTCCATTTTCCCCACCTCAGCACCTGCCACCAGCCTGCCCTGCAACTGGAGCACTCAAAAATCAGCTTTGGGGCAGCTGGGAGGCTGGGAGCTGGTGTGGCTGTGGATTTTCTCTCCTGGCACCTCTATATCTGGGTGACACCGGTGTGCAAGGGCTCTGCTCACCCCTGCACCTCCATAAAACCGAGCAGGCAAGCACCATATATCCTTAAAAAACCCATATGACCCAGAGGGTAAGAGCTGTGCATCCTACAGGAGCCTTTATATCCAGCAGGGGAGCACCATATATCCTAAAAAAAAGCCCATACAAGCTATGAGGAAAGCACCATATAACCTAAAAAGAGCCCTTCTGATGACCCAAGATACACTGTGCTTTTTTTCACTCCCTTTTCTACGTCCCTGAGTTTTCTGCAGGGCACAGATTGCAGCAACTGCTGCTGTTGGGGAGCTCCTCTCTCCTAAGGAGATCTCCAAAGTAACTCCACATTACCTTCAGTGATAAAATACTCACAATTTTTTTTCCTTTTCTTTAAATACAGCAGCTGGATGTTCTAATCAGATGGTATCAGGTGATTTAAGGTTGTATTTTTTTTTTAAGCCCCTGACATTATTTATTTATGGTGTTTTTGCTGCGTATTCCAGCTAGGAAAGATTTTTGCCTGAGGGTTGGTACAATAGCCTGCACAGTGTCTCACAAGCAGGCAAACACAATAAGCAGGCAGACACAAGAGTAAACTCTTGCCACATATTTTTCTCCTCATATTTTAGTGTTGTGGGATTAGAGTGTTTATGTTAGATTTGTTCTCTGTTATTTTCTTCTCTGTGTATGGTGATTGGAGAGCAGTGTGACTCTAGCACAAAATATATCCTTTAAAACTTACCTTCCACCCATGGCTTCATGCAGTGCCTGCTCAAAATCCCCAGCTCCTGGAGCTTGGTGATTATTTATCAGTTTAAGGACTTTTTCCCCTTCTTAAATTAAAAAAAAAAAAAGTTTCTCTCCCTCGTGACTGGAGAAAGCCTCTTGAAAGAAACTCATCTGTGAAAACAACTAACACGCATGGCCTTTAAAACCCTGTGGTTTTTTTCCAAATCCAGTCTCATGATTTTTCTGTGTTGGCTGCAGAGAGGGAGATCTGCCTCGTGATCCTTGGTTCTCCTTAGTGGCACTGTCACGACTGTCACGTGTGGGAACCTGCAGCTCCAGCACAAAACAGCAGCACAGCATCCCTTGTGTTCCTCCACAGGGCTGGGATGAGCCTGGAACCCCCACGGGATTCTTGGCACATCCAGGGGGATCCATCCACCTGTGGATGTCAAGCCATGGCTCACCAGGGGTTTGAGTTAAACCGTGGAATTTTTTTGGCACTTGGGAAGTTGTATGTGTTCAATATGTTTAATTAACACAGTTCTATTCATCTGGGATAATTATATCAATATCAGAGTTAATTACAAGTAATATTTATAGTGTCGTGCTAAGCTATGTGTGCTTTTAGAAATAAAATGAGGTAATTCTTAATTTACCAGAAATGCAGAGGGGGAAAAAAAAGGAATATGACAGTGATCTAACAGTTATGAACAAACTATGTCTAAAAATACATCCAGAAACTGGAATTGTTGTATGGAGGAAACATCAACATAATGACATTTTTCTTAAAATTACCAGAAAAGCCTCAGAATAGCTGAACTTTTTGCAAGTAAATGTGGGAGGCCTAAAGAGAGACATTCCAGAGCTTGGGGGTTTGCCTCAGTTTACAGAGGTGGGGAGTGAGCAGAAAAGGTGAAGAAGGGAGCAATGAAGAACTGTATAAAATCCTCAACCAAAGGAAATATTTCTGAGTGCCTCGAGCTGCACTGAGGCAAGAGAAAAGTTTCTCATGGATGAATTCTGCTAAAACTCTAAAGCCCTTGCAGGTTGATTTGGATCCCAGCAAAATCTCCCCATTCTATGGCAATTTTTGGTCCAGGCAAGATCCAGCTCCACCCACAGGGTGCAAGACTTTCCTGTGGTGGTGGCCCAGTGCCCTTGGCCAAACTTGTCCCCCTTGGGCTGTCTGTCCCCCCCAGTGCCACAGCAGTGCCACCACGCTCGTCTCCATCTCCCAACCCCAGGAGCAGCTGGCTGGGCATCCCAGCCCAGGAAAACCCTGCTTTGTCCCTGGAGAGCATCAGGGGATGCAGCACCCAAGGCTTGGGAGCCTGGGAGCGAAAGGTCAAACCACTCTCCACGGAGGGATTTGATGGAGCAAAATTTTTAGTGGAAGAAGTTTAGGAAATAAGAGCTTTGAAGTCAGTGGGAGTGATTTACACCATCATGTGGCCTCACTTGTAATCCAAACAGCATGAAAAATAGATATCTGGAGTGGCTTGGTTGCTTTTTTTTACAGGCAGATCAACTGTTATTACTGGAAAAAGTGAACAAAGGTTCAGGGACACAAGGACATCTTCAGTCTTCAAAGTCTGAAGCATTTCTTTAATTTCTTCAGCTGTTTCACATAAATAATTACAATGTTTGAGACATTCAAGTATGCAATATTTAAATAATAACATGTCAGTTATAAATTAAACTATACAGTATATATTCTATTCCTGCAGAATTAAATCACAAACTTGAAACATTATTTATATTTATATTACCAGAAACCAAACATTCCTTATTCAAAAAAAAAAAAACCAAAACAAAACAACAGCACACCCACACAGACCCCTAGGTACAAGCTGCCCATGTTTTTCCTTCTGAATCAAAGAGCTTTGAAAACTTTGGGGTCCAAATTTGGGAGTGTCCATCATCAACCTCCTCTGAAGCTCTTGAGGCCTGAGGACACCTGAGTTCTTGCAGGAAAAGTCTCTGAAAGTTTCTGGACCTCAATTACAGAAGGGAAATGGAATGAGTTAGGAGTACTCAGTCACTGGGTTGAAGTTGCTTTACACCTTGTTGAAATGAAGAAAAAAAGAAAGCAATAAAAACTGGGAGAATTGTTTTTATTGTTAGCTCCTGTCTTCGAAAGGCTGTGGCAATAACAAAAGCATCCTCCAGCACACAAAAGAGAAGAAATAAAGGTTAAAGCTGGGTGGAACTTCATTTTTTTTTTTTAATCTTTTTACTTTAATTGCCAGTTGTGATGGCAGGGGAAAAAAATATGTAAAAAGCAAGAATAGCTAAAAATAGGTCAGATAAAAGGCAGTATATCTAGCCATAAATTATCCAGAGCCCAATAAAAGCTCAGTGAATGAGACAGTGGAATGTGTGGGGGCATGAAGACATAATGATATTAAATTAGAGCTTGCCTTCCAAACTGAAGAGGGCTGTGAATTACTCTCATTTAAGAGCCTTGCAGTAATCGATAGCGGCTTTTGCTGCCTGTGGACGGAATCTCATAAATCCCCTTTTATTTTGAGTGGCTGTGCAGGAGGAGCAGACCATGGATGCTCCAGCAGAGGCAGGAGAAGGGGGTCCCCAGGCTCTGTGATGGCAGCAGTGCCATTCCAATGGACTCTCCATTCCAGCTCGGATCCTCCTTCCCACCCCCGTTCCCAGAGGGTGCTGAACGCTGCATGTGCTAATTGCTGTGCCATCACTCCTCAGAGGTGAAACACTGCCGAGCTGGGCTGCCTTTGGAGGAATTACATCTCCTTGAAATCCTGTGCCTGCACCTGCACTGCCTCTGGCTGGACAGCATCCCTGCAATGTAACATCGAGCCCCTCCTTTGGTTCAGACCAGGGCAATCCCAGCATGCAGGAACAACACGGTTTCCCTGCACATAATTTGGTGATCTTCCAGTGAGTGCCCAAAGAATCCAAATTATTCGTGTCTGCATCCACCTGGATTTAGCAGAGGACCTTCTTCTCATGAGCCCCATCCTTTTCCACACAGGTACTGCTTGTACACAGGTACGATTTCCATGCTTAGAAGTTCCTCCCGTTCAGAAACTTGCCAAGAAGTGCTGGTGTCTTGATTTTTAAGGTGGAGTACAGTAGTGAGAGAGGTGTCTGTGGGCCTGCAGAACCCATCATCCCATAGCCAAGGTTTACTACAGGCCACGAAACTCTTCCTTACCCCTTCTCAACACACTGAAGAACAAAAATAAAATTCTTCTGTGCCACAGGAAGAGAGGAGGACACAAAGAGGGCATGTCCTATGTCCTAAGTCATAGAATCATTGGATAATAAGGCTGGAAAAGACCCCCAAGATCATTGAGTCCAACCATTAGTCCAGCACCACCCTGCTCACCACGAAATCCCATTTCCAAATGCCACATCCACATTTCCACAGCTTTTGAACACTTCCAGGGATGGTGATTCCACCACTTTCCTGGGCAGCCTGTTCCAAGGCCTGACCACCCTTTCAGAGAAGAAATTTTTTCTTATATCTAATCTAAACCTCCCCTGGCACAGCTTGAGCCCCAGAGGGACTCATTAAAGACCTCCCAGAGGGAGCTGGAGAATGAGCCATGCCCCCTGCTATGGAAAAAAGGTGACAATCCAGCAATCCCAATAAAGTCCCAGGAAGAGCCAAGCTTCACTGCCTGCCTGGGATATTTGCATTGCCTCTTGTGTGTTAACAATTAACAGGAATCTGCTTCCAGGGCCATTACCTTGGGCATGTGCTCCTCTTCCTGGTGGGTTTAGGAAACAAACCCTCAGCACAGATGGGCATTACCCTTGAAAGCACAGATGGACATGATCCTTGGAGGAGATGAGTAAGGAAAGGGCTCAGCTTGGCCATGAGAAGGAAAACAAACACTTGCTTTTGGCAATGGAAATGGGCAAAGGAGTTATCAGGAGCGTTATCAGGATCTCGGGAAGGAAATTGCCCTGCTGTGCCCAGCATCCCTTGTCCAGCCGGGGTTTTCTCAGCCCTCAGTGTGAGAAAGCAGAGGCCCACGGTTATCTGCATTCCTCTCATTCCACCAACAAAGTCTCCCTGCGGTTCATTTCCTCCAGAAAGGTATTAAGGAATATTAAGGGGATAGGAATCTGCTCATTAAGGACACGTCCGGCAGATCCCTCGCTCGCAGAGGAAAGACTGCAGGGCTTAATTTACCCAATTGTTGATGATTGATTAGCAAGGCCATTTTAAAATGCTTTTGATCCCCAAGTCCCCTCATTACAAGCATGGCTGGGGCTAAAGCCTTGGACTATTCCCAAGTAATCTGGGAAGCTGAGGGAGCTTTGAACAAGTTTTTATTAATATTCCGATCGATAAGCACAGAGAGGCGGATGAAGAAAGGCATTCTGCCGGATTGCATCCACTTTGCCAGGTTTTCCACAGGCTTGGATGGGCTCCACTGGGCTGCTGGTGCTTCCCACAGCTGAACTCTGAGTGTGCAACAGACCCTGTGCACGTGTGCCTGTGCAGCTGCAGCAGTTGTGCAAACACATTTTGGATCTGCCGAGGCTGTCACGGCTGCTGGGGTGTTGGGAATGAGTCTGGAACACTGGGCTGCAAGGGAAGCACACACGTGGCAAGGCAGGCAGGGCTCTGGGATACATGGAGGCCCCCAGGTCATGCTGGTTTTAAATGAGGCTTTTCATCTGATGTGCTAAAATTTTATGCCTCTCACAGTGAGAAGGTGGAGAAGCTCAGAAACTGCTGAGCAGCCCATGGAGAGCCTGTTCTCAAAGAGAAATGTCTTTTCTCCAGTCTGAGTCAGGCAACAGCATTTCAGTGAGAGGAGGGTGGACGACAGGCAGAGAGATGGCAGGACAGGTCCTGCCACAGGAGGTAGATAAAAGGCCAGGAGATTGGCATGGAAGAGAACAAAAGATAAATCCTACATGAAGTTGTCCCTGGCATGTGTCTTGTGCCTCAGGCCATCCCTAGTCTCATCCCAGACCTGCCTCTGATTTTGCATCCAGACAACCTCCAGATCTGACTCCAAAATTATGCATTTGAATGCTGGTTGGAGTCTGGTCTACCCAGGAGACGCCTGTGGTGCCAATTTGGACTTGAGTCCCCATGGACTTGTTTGGCTGCAAACTGATCACAGGTAACTCCTCAGACACCAACGACCACATGAGACAAACAGAGATCTGCTGATGAGAAGCAGGCACTCAAATCATTTTTAGTCAAGGTCTCACATCTTCCCATCTGCTTCTGGTTCTCAGCCTGGCTTCCAGGTGGCAGGGAACTGCTCACTCCCACCCACAGCAGCCCTCTGGGCTCCAGTGCCCACCAGTGTGAGCGTGGAGAGGATCCCACCCGAGCTCTGTGTGCAGCTCTGCCCTGTTCATTCACACAGGTAAAGGTGGGCATGGTTCAGAAATCAGAGGCTGCATCCCACTCACCTCTCCTTAGATGGCTCCAGCACCACTGTCTGTCTCTGAACTCATTGTCCCAGCTCCCTCCTTCAGTCAGTGGACTGAAAAAGGCACTTTTAAGACATGATTCATCTGTTCTGGTTTAGATGCCAACTCCAGGATGAATTGTGTGCTAGTCTCCATTGCCCAGACTGGTTAGACAGATCTGAATTGTAAAAAAAAATAAGAATGTTCAGATTGGAAAGCTTAGAGGTAGACATCTACAAAGGAGACAAATCAAATTAAATGCTTCTCAGCACAGGCATGTGGATGTTTCCTGCAGCTGGAGATTGGCAAGGTCTGCTTTGGACCAGAGGACCATTCTCAGAGAGATTTCCATGAAGAATATTATTAACAACAAATCTTACTCTTCCCTGGGCACAGTCACCTGCAGATTGAGGAATAACTGCACGTGGAGTCCCATGGCTGCAATGCAGTGGCAGAATTACCTGAATTTGGGTCTTTGTGTGTGGTGAGGACTTAGGCAAAGCCATGATGCTTCTCAGAAGGAAACCACTGCCCTGTTTTTGGTGGCTCCTCTCAGCCTGCTCTGTCCCATGGGAGAGGTGTGAGCTGTGCCCCTGGGTGTGGCCACAGCTTTTATTTGTGCTTTCCTGGTGGCCTGTCCATGAACACCTCCCTCCTGGAATGACCTGCTGGCAGCCAAGGCAAAAAACACAGAAGTGGCCATGTCTGGCAGGGATGTGGTGGTCCTAGAGGGAATTTCAGACAGCCATGTCAGACCTGAGTTTGTTGTCATGCTTGTTTTTGAAGCTTGTCAAAGTTTTAGCAGCAACATTAATGCTACCACGACTTTTAGTGCTGACAAAATTTTAAAGGACTCAGTGCCCAAGAGCTGAATCCCAACTTGCACAGCAAGGACACTAAAGCTCAAATATCAAGGTACCAATCACGTTTTTGTAGCTATAGTGACTGAAACCAGTATAAAAACATACAATAGCCTTTGTATGAGCAGAAAATGGGAAGCAGAAGAAACACACTTCTGAAAATCATCAGCAAGTTCTCTTTGCTCAGAAAGAAGTGCATTTAAACAGAACAAGGAAAGGGCATCACATTCAACCCTCAGGTCACTTCTCCTTCAGACTTCATCAAGAGTTGCATGTCTCTAGTGGATGTGGCATTTTAGGTGCCATTGACCAGACACAAAAGAGAACACACCTCCATCTCTCCTTGGCAGAACCATAAGGTTTGTTGCTTTTCTTCCATTTCCCTGGGGTCAGGCAATTACCAGGCCCTTTAAGGTTTCATTTTTTGGGGAAAGAATGTTTTAGGTTCCTATGATGATGAAGAAAATGGTCAGTATTGAAGATTTAGAAGGACCATTTTTGATCAATGGGAGCACCCAGCTTTCCTGAGGGTGGATGGGATTGGAGACACCATTTTAAATGGTGGAGTTGGTAATTCTGGACCAGCACTGCCCAAATCAGCATCCTGTACCCCAACACTCAGCAGGTTTATACAGGCAGCTGACTTAAAGGGAAGAAAAGGTCAGGTTTGAGCTGGGGAAACACAGGCAGACCTGAGGAAGAAGTCACTGCAGCTTTCTCCTTGCCTGTGCCAACCCCATGGCGAGTTGTGAGGGCAAACACATCACATGCTCTCAGGTGCTCTGGAAAGCACTCTGAGCAAGATGAGCTGATTGACTGTCAACAGGCTGGGAGCTGATTCTGTGCTGCCTCATGTGAAGCTCAGCTCTCAGGCCCAGCTGGATGTCCTGGGCACTCATTTCAGGTGATTGGGAGACAAATTATGCTGCAACATTTCTCCATGGCACAGACTCGTGGGATGCACTTGTCCTGCTGGACAGTAAGTGAAACTTCCAGCCTGCTTTTACAAATCAAGGTGATGTCTACAAGCCACATTAATTCTGGGACAAAATCTGCCCTGTGAGACTCATGGGCACTGCCCATTTTCAAAAGTCTCTCTGTCCTGGTGGGATTTACCTCACCCTATACATCACTGTAAAATCCATCACTCACTGGGTGCATCCCAGGTCATGTCAGTTCAGAATCAGTGCCAAAGTCAGGAAAACTCTGGCTGTGTTTTCTTCAGCATTTAGGTTAGGAAGGGAGTTGTAAGATGAGTGTTACTCAAGAGAAATATCCCATTATCTTGTGCTGGCTGCAAATTTGTAAAGAGAAACTTCTCCTGGCCCAAGGAACTCACTGGAAAAAAAGAAGGGTGTATCAGCCAGAGTAACAAACAAGATGCAAAGCAGGACACAGCCTTTGGACTCTGGTCCTGCAAAGTTCAGATCTGCTGCAGATCTTCCCACGTTTGCTGTTCTGAACCTGAAATCCTGTTCTGCCTGTGACCTTGGCAAGGAGCTGGGTCCAAAGGTTCCTCAGTTCCCTCTCTGCAGGACCAGGGGCACTTGTTTATGCCCCTGAAGCTCTCCAAGTGCTTGCAAATTGCTCAGACACCGAGTATGATCCAAACAAACTGAGCTGGGGGTTGTGTAAACTATCTACGCACATAAATCGGGGCATTTAAGAGGGGAAGAGGAAGGTTTTGTTTGTGTATTTTTTTATTGCAGGGTATAAACAGGCAAATAAATAATTTACCATGTGATCCATGTTTTAAGGCAGCCCAAATCCATTCCTGCTGTGTCTTTCAGAGCCCTATTCAAAGTCAGAGAAAGGCAAGGGAGCAGCCATACATTTATTTTATTGCTCTGCAATAAGCAAACAAGCTCAAATGAGTTGAAAGCAAGGATGGGAAAGAATGTGGCCATTCTCTTCTCCCAGGTCCCAGGAGGAATCTCTCTGTATTCTTGGACTAGGGTTCATCTCACCAGCCTTTAGATGGCCACATCATGGATGTCAGCTAAAGGACAGGTCATGGAAAGCTCCCTTTGTGGAGAGGAGGGCTCATTTCTACAGCATGAGTCACCTGGTCCTGTCTATACCCTTTCAGACAGTGGGATAAACATCATCCCCTCTCTTCTGGGGAAAGCTGCAGCAGGGCCATGGACTGGCAGTGCCTGTGGGCTGGGACAAGAGGCTCAGAGGGGAGGACAGGCTTCTGCCTGTTGTCATGTGGCTCCAAAATCACAGAGCTGGACTCCTGGGGACTGCAGGTTTAAGAGAATTATATTTCAGCACAGCCAGGTAGGGCAAGGAGCAACCAGAGAAGGCAGGGTCTTTAATTATGCTTTTAAAGGTGCTGGGAATGGAGATGCAACCTGAAAACATGGCAGAGAAAACTTTTGGACCATTTGGTCTCCTGCCCCTGGGACTGCACTGGGATCCATCTGGATTAGCCAAGAGAGTTCCAAACAAGGGTTCAGCTCACCACCACCACAAGTTGGGGTTGCATCATTTCAGCCCCAAACCAACCATGAGACAGGAGAACAAACTAGAAACACCTAATTACCTGCTCTGAACCAAACCAAGAAGAAAGGGATAGACCCTTAAAGCTGTCAATGCAGAGTTTGGCTCAGCACTGGTGTTTGTGTAAAACTGCCCATCACCTTCCCAGGGGGTCTCAGCATCACAAAACCTAAGGTTTTCTTAACTATATAGTTAATTTTATTATATATAGTTATGTATATATATAACTATATATATAGTTATATATTAACTCTCTCTCTCTCTTTCTCTCTACATATATATATATCTATATATATCTATATAGTTAATATAGTTAATTGTAGAAAATGTTTTCCTTTCCCTCCCACCTCTGACTTTTCACCTGGACTCAATATTTGCTGCTCTAGAAAGGATACAAAATGAAAGTCACAAAACAGGTAGGAGTTTTCTCTGGAAAATCCAAGCCCTTCATGTCAAATGTCTGGGGTAGTGTTGCAAGGAAACTCAGGGAAAGGAAAACCCTTCTTCATGTTTCAGTAGGTCACAAGGTGCAATAAATGACCATATATTGAATGCAAATATGTGCCCTGGATCAGTCAACTGGCTCTTGGAGTTTGGTTATTCAGTTACAGAGCAATGGCTCTTGCTTTTGCCTTTCCAACAGACTTCTGAAAGAAGATCTTGATTTTTTTAATTCAGACCAGATTTTTCCTCTTTCTAGGAAAAAAAAAAAAAGCCCACAGTATCTATGGTATAAGGCACTGCCAAACCTATTTTGTACAAATTCTCTCTTCATCAGGAAGAGGGAACCAGAGCCTGGCAGGAGAGTGAGTGGATGAGGTCTCCCACAAGATCTCTGACCTAAAGGTCAAAACCCTTTAGCCTACTGTATTTTAGCAGCTACACAATTCAGCTTCCACCTAGATACAGCAAATGTTAACATAGAACCACAAAATCATAGAAAAATCTGGTTGGAAGAGACCTCTGGAAATAATCCAATCCATCCCCCTGCTCAAAGCAGGGCCAACTTCAACAGTTGCTCATATCTTTACACTTCTTCAGCCTGTGTTCAGAAATAAGGTCTGTGACTGAGTTTGTTCTCCTTCAGCAGGAACTGTGTAAAAATTCTGCTTTCCAAGACCTAATCCAGGGAGATCTTGGCAGCACAGCAGACTGGGTGACTTTTCCCTATGTATTTCCTCACTAGTATTCTAAATGTCATCTGAATTCCAGCCCCACAACTTCAGTGGAAGCTATTTTCTTTTCCTTCACATTAAAACAACTGATTACCCTCCAAAACCAGCCCAAAGCTACCAGTAGTGTCTCACCTCGAGTTGCCCAGAGTTTAATGTTCTTTCTGACACTTTGTGACTCGTTTAGACCTGTGCTCATCCTCCATTTCCAGGCAAAGCTGGTGCAGGCTGCAGCAATATTTATATAAATAGTGACAGGTCCATATCCTCAGCACCTGATTTTTGCTCAAAAGCAACATCAGAGATTGAAAGAATTGGTTTTACTTTGAGGGAGAGGAGTGTGTAGTATTGTGAAGACTTGGCTTCTCCTGCTGTGCTATTGAAAGTAACAGCCCTGCTTCCATGGCTCTCCCTTTTTTTTTTCCATGTTCACTCAGGTTTGAATTAAAGATTATCCCCCATGGTTGCATCCCATGAGTAGCATTTATGGTCCTTCTCCTCCTTCTGTCCAAGAAGGAGAAATCACATGCAGGGTGAAATGTGGGAGCACAGGTCACCAAAAGGATGCAGCACAAAACCTCTCCTACAGGTATCTCAATCCTTCTGGGTACCTGAGGATGTGGTGGATGAGAATACTCAGCTTACTCTGAGGAAGAAGAGCTGGAGGAGTTTCTGGTGTTAATGAAAATATTTTCCTGGCACAGCTGGAAGTGAAACCCTGAAAAGTTTGAGTCAACTCCTGAAGCTTTGCTGATGTGGTCTTCTGGGTCCCATCAGCAAAGCTGGTCATAAAATCATGGAATCACAGAATATTCTGAGTTGGAAGGGACCCACGAAGATCATTGAGTCCAACTCCTGGTCCTGCACAGAATCACCCCTATGCCTGAGAGCACTGAGCTCTGGCAGCCTCGGGGCCAGGACCATTCCCTGGGGAGACTGTTCCAGTGCCCAAACATCCTCTGAGTGTGGAACCTTATCCTGAAATCCAACCTAAACCTCTCCTGACACAGCTCCAGCCCTTCCCTCAGGTCCTGTCTCTGGTCACCAGACAGCAGAGATCAGTGCCTGACCTTCCTCTTCCCCAGGAGGAAGCTGCAGAAGTGGTCAGGTCTCCTCTCAGTCTCCTCCAGGCTGAACAAGATCAGTGACCTCAGATGCTCCTCCTTTGGCTTCCCCTCCAGGCCTTTCACCATCTTCAAAGCCCTTAAGCCCTCAGTGATGCCTCAGACCAGGACTTGACCCATAACTGGCATTGTTTGTTCAAGTCCTGCTAGAGCCATGTCAGATAAATCCTTCTGCTTTTCCCCCAGCTCTAACTGATCAACATAACAAAGACACATCCTCTGTTTTAATCCAGCAGCTGCTTCTGAGAACATCAGGGTCCCCAGCATTGCTGGATGTAGTGATGCTCTGAGAGGTTTGGGAAAAGCTGTTGGTAAAAGCAACACCACCTTGGTTGGAACAAAGGCTCAACAGCAAAGCTCATAACACATCATAAATGTCCCCCTCCAAACTCTGAATTAAACACCCACTCAGCTGAAACGTTTGAATGATGAATATCATCATCTGGGGGTGTGGGGGAGGGAGGGAAATCTAGGCAGCTTTATTTTTTCCAGTGCTTCAGAAAGAATTTCCTTCCTCCTGCAGATGTGTAGCCGGGGCGCTGGAAACAGTTCCCTGTCAAGTTGGAGCAGCTGTACTCATGTGTCACCAGGCAATGAGACTCCAGGCCTGGGCTGTCAGCTCCACTATGGAAATTAATGGGCCAGACTCCTTACATTAGTGGAAATCGTCCCATTTAAATACATATATGTTATGCTGGGTACATAAGGCAACTGCAAACTGGCAGCGTGCAGGGAAGGAGAGCGGGTCGGGAGGAGGGAGAGGGAATGACAAGGTGTAAAAAGAGAAAATCTGGGAGAGGGAGAACACATCCTCAGGGGAAAGATATTAATTCGATGAAAGAAGTGTAAGGAAAGCCAAGAACTGATCAGATAGCACTGGAATGAGAGAGAGAGGGGAAGATAGTTATATGTATGGATAGATGGATGCACAGATATTTAAGATGTGTGCAGGAACAAGCTCGGTGTGGGACTGTATCAGTGCCCCAAACGCCAGAGGTCATTTGGATCAAATACCTACAAGGGTCAAAAAAGCTTTCAGCAGCAACAGCAAACTCCAAACCACAGAACAAACACAGTCCAGCAAGGGAATGAGCTTTTTTTTTTTTTCTTTCCCTTCCTTACTTAGTATTCAGGAGAAGCAGCATTTTTCTGCAGCATTTAGAGAGAGTAAATAATCAGGAACATGCTGCTGGAGGAGCTGGGAAGGGGCCAGAGAACATGGGTGTGAGGCAGGAGAATGGCCAGATGCTGGCAAGGTTCCCCACGTGCAGAGGAGGACAATGGGGACCTCTCACACCCCACAGGGATTCAGAGCTGCCACAGTGGGTTGGGAGGTCACCAGGGCTGGGGGAGCCTCCAAGGCCACTCTAGGCTGGGGAGCAGTTCAAGGCTTGGCAGAAACCTGTCACTCCACCAGGAGAGATGCTGGGGACTTTTCCCCACCTTTAAACCATCAAGAAGTATCAGGAACCATTTTAAAGACAAATATTCCTGTTTTCCTGAAAAGAAACAAAAAGAAGGAGAAGAGACCTTATAATGAGGTAAGATGCACTGTCCTTGAGCAGAAGGTTTAAAAATGGAGATAACCCAGAATTTGGTGATGACAATTTATAAGGGAAATTATTTCTGCATTGAGATTGTTCTGTTCAATCTCTCCCTATATTTTTTTCTTTGCAATCAGAAACATGAAGCTTCTGATCAGGGAAAGAATTTTAATTTTTTTTTTCCTGTGAAAAAAGTTGCATTTTTTCACAGTTCTTTTCCAAAGCCGCTGCTGCTGCAGTGAAACAAATCCCCTTCTCCTGCCTGCACTGGTGGGGCAGTGAGATGAGAGCAGGGGCTGGGGGACCATCAGGTTTCCCTGCATTTCCCTGCAGTGCAGCCATGCAGGGGAAAGCAGAAATGATTCAGAGGTTAAATACTGCCACGAAGAAAACATCAGCCTCGCCTGCATGTGGAAGCTCACAACTCCAGGAGCGTTTAAAGCATTTTTATTTTGAAGGAGTTGGTGTCCCAGGGGCTGTCTCAGCTCTGGGGTGCTGGGAGAGGCTGCTGCTGGAGAGGGAAGGGTGGTTTGTGAACACATCCCAGGATTCAAATGACAGGCATTAATGGGCCAGGAATGCTGCAGCTGTAAAACAGGGAAAACAAAACAATTCTGTTTTGCAGAAGGACCTCACCAAAGATGACTCCAACGAGCACACGATCCACCAATGCATCACCTCCCAGAATCCCTCATGAGAAGGTGGGATAATTACTATAATTTTAATGTACTCCATGATTATTTAAATACACTGGGTAAACTAAAAATATCCTGCTTTTCCGTGAGGGCTCTGACTTTCTGAGGTAATGCTGCCCCAGAGCTGCTGGTGGTTCATGTGCCAGCCCCTTCTATCACCCCTCAGGGCACCATAAACCTCGTCACAGCTTTGCCCAGTGGAAAGTCTTTGCCTCCTGCATTTTGCACACCTCTCCTTTGGAAAAAAGAAAACTAAAAAAAAATCCTCTGCTCTTTCTCTTGTACTCTGTGGTAGAACTGCAGAAGGAACAGAGGATGGAGAAGAGGATGTGAGCAGCAAGGGTGGGAGCAGGGAGTCTGGGCCAGCTGAGTGCTTCAGCATGCTTGGAAGTGTCAGTGAAGCAAATAGTGTGTTTCTAACACAGTCCTGAGTGTTGAAATACTGCTTAAATTGCCTCCAGAGCTGACATGAAACCCGAAGATCTGGAAGTATCTGCCGTGATTGATTGAGTGACTGATTGATTTGATTATATATATTTTATATGTGTGCGTTAGGGCTGGATTTGGCTGTCTAAACACCATTTCCCAGAGCCAAGTTAGAAGCTCTGGGGTATCCAGCCCCAGACTCCAGCTCTTGCTTCTGAGGACTGCTCGTCTTCCCTCGGCTCTGTGTCCCTGTGCCAGCACTGTGGGATGTCTCAGATACACAAGGGCATCTCAGATGGCACCAGGCTCCTGTGTGTAGGCACTGAGTCCCACCCTCTGAGTCATTAAGGCTCACACAGATCATATTTTCAAAGTTTCCCTCCGCAGTCACTGGGATCAGAACTTTACCTTAAAAATAAACAACCTCCAAAGCCAAGAGTTTCCTGGATAGTCAGTTAATTTCTGTGGGGGTTGGTTTGGAAGTATTCCGAAATCTGATCCTCATTGTAAAGCTGGGAATCTTGGCAGCCATGTCAAGAAGCAAACTGTGTATATTTTGCCTAGAATTGTTTCCACTATATAACCAGGAAATAATAATAAAAAGAGAGCCTCTTCTCCTTTAACTTATTTGCAGAGGTCTTCATGGGTCCCTTGCTTGTCCCCATCATGCTGGAAAGAAGGAAACCTGAGATGAGGTTGGTTCCTGCATCTGTGCAAATGCAGAATTCTTAGATAGAATAAACATGACTGCTCATGTGAGGTGGGTTTAGCACCACAGAAGTTCACTGGACCATGCCTATGGATATCTTGTTTAATAAACGAGGTGAAACACTCTTCTTCCCTGGATGAGGATCCAGACTGGGCTTTTTCCAGTTCTGGGAAGGTCTCTGACTTGGAATTGCAGAAGTTTTGGGTCTTGGGGAAAGAATGGGGACAAATGGGTCAAGGCTGGACTGTCAGGTTTTTGTATTCATTTGTAGGGTCTCCTGCAGGAGACCCAAAGGACAAGCTCAAGTGAAGGAAACAAAGGATTTCACAAACTCCAGCTGATACAAAACCAGTGACCTTTGTTCGGCTCCTCAGTTGACCACTGAGAAATTATTATTGCAGAGATAAAGATCATAAATTTTTGTGCCTGGCTTTTTTCCTAGATCCTGTTTAACAGTGTTTCTTGGCAGTTTCTCAGTAGATACTTTTTAGCTCTGGCTCTCTTCCTGGATCTCTGGCAATTAAAGATATTAACATTCAGCTTTAAAAATAGCAAGGAGTGGGTATCCAGCCTCCCCAGATGAACACCCCTGAATGTGGGGAGAGCCTTCAAGGATGCAGAGCCCTGAGCTGAGCCAGGCAGACCATGGAGAGGCTGCCTGGTCTCTCAATGCCCTTTCCAGTCCTTGGTCCCAGGACTTCCTCACCCTCTCTTCTGCCTGGCAAATTCACACCCATCCCTTCCAGATTTTTCACCCCTTGGCTGGTTTATACAGAAACCCTCATGCTGACAGGATGTCCCTGTCTTTAAGTGCTACAATTTTTAGACTGTTTTGCTCCTGGGTAGAGCCACCTACCTCTGCTGTGTTTTCCAGGATGCTGAATATCACTGTGCCTGTTGAGCTGGGAAGGGAAAAACCAACAAACAGCCCTTCTCCTTCCTCTGCTTGAGCTCTGACAGCATGAAGTGGAAATGACCTGGCTGGCGACTTAGCTCTGAGCTTCCCTGCCTCTCCTGGCCCCTCTAAAATACAGAGGGAACACACTGTTATCTCCAGAGCCTGAGGGCTGCCCAAGGAGAAGCAGACCCCTCTGGGAGGAATATCTTCATCTCTGCTTCCCTCCTCCCTTCTCCATCAGCACTTGGCAAAAAGGGTGTGGGAACAGACCCAGCTGTTAAGTGAGCACACAGAGAGATGAAGGTTGTGCACCCCAAGATTCACTGTGAGTCCTTGATGTGTGTCCTTGATGTTACCCGGATGAAACTTTCCTTCCAGCTCGTTCAGGGCACTCAGGAGATGCTCTGGATCTCACTCTCCAGAATTTCTCACTGCAGTGATGCTTTCTCTATTGAGGACCATAAAGATCCCGCCTGGGAGATTTGGGTGAAGCTGAGAGTTGGCAGAAACTCAGGCCAGGATGTGGCAAATGGAGAGACACACAATTCCTGCACCTTATCCCAAAGGGAGCTCACGGGGCTGAAGCACAGCACGAAGGGCACTGGGGTCTGTGCACACAGAAGTATCCAAGGACAGGAAAGGGAGAGCTTGAGCAGGGCACTGGAGGAGCAGGGGGTCTGCAGCTGGGATTGGGAGATAACCAGCAAAGGAAAGCAGCAGCCCAAGCTTCCCTCCAGGAGCCTGCAAGAGCCAGCTGCCAAGGACAGCCCTGCAGAACTCGCTGGATAGAGCAGGAATTTTGATTTGGAATCCGTGATAGCCAGGATACAACTGAGGAGAATTTGAATGTACAAATAAGCTTGTAAAATACAGAGTGAGGGCACTGGAAGGGATGTGACTTGAAGGGCAAGAAAAGTCCTGCTCCTTCCACTGATCACCCCGTGGGTCCTTCACACTCCCCAAACTCGCAGAGCTCCCAGCTCCTGAGATCTCAGGGATTGTTTTGGGGGAATTTCAAAGGCAGCAGCTCAGAACATGCAGTACTGAGCATAATTTTGGATACAGAAGAGCCTGGGGGTGGTCTGTGCCCCTCTCCTTCTGGCCAGGCAGTCAGGGGTGGGTTCACAAAGCAACACCTGGAGGAAGAACCTAAAGGAGAAACTGTCCCTGCTCTGCCAGAACCTGAGCCCCAAACCTGGACATTCTCTGTGCAAAGGATGTGGCTCAACCCCTTGGTGAGGGTGAATCTCCAGGTGGTGGTGATGGTAAAGAAGGGGGAATTTGGAGCCTCTAAGGTCGGAGTGGGAGGCAGCAGTTAGCTGGTGAGTGAAAAGGAAAAGGGGTGGTTGTAGTCACCCTGTTTTGGGGAAGGACAATGCTCCCAGGACCTGGGGATGTCTTCACCCCTCTCTGTGACAGGTGGTGACGATGGTTGTCCCATAATTTTAAACAATGGATTATTTGGTCTTGAAAACTTGACCTTTTAGCCCTCAATTCTTTGAAATCAACAGGAAGGCTATGGCACTATCTCACAGCACCCAGTACTCGAGGCGACGCCTTTCACAAGACATTTGAGGTTTTAATAGTTTTTGGTTATTCCTCATAATTTCAGTTAATAAATCCAGGGTGGTTACAGCGATGATTCATGCAGGATGCATCCTGTTTCTTCTCTCCCACATCTCTCTGGCAAAAAGCTGCTATGGATTAGGAACCTTGCCCTTCATTTTTGGAAATTGCTCTCCCACTATAGACTCCAAATGAGAATTGCTGTGGTATTTCACTGTGTGCTATTTCAGAGCGCTGGCTTCTTTGATGCAGTCATCATCTATATGGAAAAGAGGTGTGTGCATGAATCAATGGTACAGTTCAGCTGCATCTGCATTAGAAAGGCATAAAAATGAATGAAATGCAGGAACTGAAATGTGCTCTCCCAGGATGCTGTGCTAAATCTGCACTTCAGAAATACGCCAAGGCACTTTCCGGGCACGGGCTGCAGAACCACGAGGGTCCCACAATTTCACACCACACTTCCTACATTTCCATTTTCACCTCTGGTGACTGGAGCATGGCGAGGTTTGTCTGAGTTCCCTGAAAGTTGGATGATACGTCTTTCATCTGCTATTTAAAAGGGGTTTTTTTAACAGCTGGTTTTCTATTTCCCTTTCCTTTTGTCATTGCCCACTTGTAGAAAATGCTGGTGGCTTTCAGTTTCTGGAGGAAGGCTGCTCTTCTCTATGAAAGAGGCAACAGAGCAAACTGTGCCCAGTCAACTTCATACAAAATGATTGGTCCATGCAGCTTTAGACATCTTAAGAGGGCCCTTTGCAGGAGCAGGACTAATTTTCTGCTTTGAGTCTGCTCATCTCACCAGCTGGGATGGCAGAGCCACACATCCCAAAACCTCTTCTGCTCCTCTATTTGATCAATTAATGAACACAGCAGTTAAAAGACGAAGCCAGAAGCCCTCAGAGGAGCAGATAATCTGAGCTGCCCTCCTTGTCCTTCAGTAACAGTGAAGGAAAAAGAAAATAACGTTACTTTTACCCAGCCTAATCCCATCTCCTGTTACTCCTCACATGAACACAGGCTGCATCTCACTGCAGAGGGGACCACAACACTCACAACAAGCACTGGTGAGGAGCTTCTCCCTCTGGGATGTTCAAGACTCTGCTTGTAACAATGAAGAGCAATGGGAACTGCTGAAACATGATTAATTTCATCCCAAAACTGGCATTTAAATGAGGTCCCCTCAGGGACTGCCATTTTCTCACCCCTGGCTCTAAGGGGAGCTTGGGCATAGCTGTAGAGAACTGTGAAAATCCTGGGTGAGTTGAGTCCCACCCTTAACTGGAGAGATCTGAACATGTTCTTTAGTTTCCTCTGTGGCCTGTGGGAAGGGGACAAGCCCAAAGAAGAGGCCATTAGGCTTCATCAATAAAGAAGAATACAAGGGAGATGGAGAGGGGCTTTTGACAAGAGCATGAAGAGACAGGACAAGGGGCAATGCCTTTAAACTGGAAGAGGGGAGGTTTAGATATCAGTGGAAATCCATCCCTGTGAGGGTGGAACCTGGCACAGGGTGCCCAGAGCAGCTGTGGCTGCCCCTGGATCCCTGGAAGTGTCCAAGGCCGGGTTGGACAGGGCTTGGAGCAGCCTGGGACAGTGGAAGATGTCCCTGCCCACAGCAGGGGTGGAATGAGATGATTTTAAGGTTCCTTCCAACTCAGGCCATTCTAGGATTTTATGATCATTGCTCCCTTGATCTCCTAATGAACTGACAAATACTGGAGACAGAAGAGGCTGTTTTGGGCACATCTCTGCATTCCAAACCAAGCTTTAATGGCTGAGTGTCTCTTTGCCCTGGTGCTTTTATGTGATGAGGAATGGGACCATCCTCCCTGCAATTTAAGAAGCACAAAACATTTCTCTTCGCTGTCAAAAGCACAGAAGAGAACAGGTAGAAGAGGAAATGAGCAGCCAGCTCTATCCAATATTAACAGCTCCACAACTCAGGAGACATGTTCAAGCGAGTTTATCTCCCCCAAAAAACTGGCAGGTTGAGTAAAAACACTTTGGTGGAAGAGTGACCCCGGGGAGGATGAGATACCTTCTGCATAATTATCTGCAGCCAGGGTTGGGCTCTGCTATCATAGATGTTAATCTTTCACACTTCACACCCAGGCCAGAGAACAGCCCTTGTGGTGAAATACATGAATGGGAGGCAGAGGAATGCAATGTTCCTCTTGTTTTGCATGGTTCAGGATCAAATGCAGCCAACCCCGGTAGCACCGATGGCAGAGCAGGGAGCTGTGCCTTATCACCAGCTTGCATCCTGCTGGCAACCACAGCACCCCCAGCCTCACAGCTCAGACTCCTATCACACCATCTCTGCCCTGGGGAACATCGAACTAAAAGGTGAAGTGGAAAAAAAAATTAAAAAAAAAAAAATTAAAAAAAAAAAAAAAAATAAAAGCTTGAAATGCTAGGAGAGCTCTAAGCTTTGATTCAACAAAGGCTTTGAGGATGTGTCTCATTTAAATGAGCCCTGAAATCGACTCCTGTCAATAAGCCTTAAGAAGATTCTTATGAAAATAAACCATGATTATTTCTCCCTTCAAAGAAAAAAAAAAAAAAAGACAACAAACTAGAGCCAAGTCCAAAGTTATGAAAATAATCACTGATAATTTACAGCCTAATCAACTGTGGGAGATATTATTGGTTTCTACAGGAATGGCTGTTATCTACCAGGATCAATAACCACCTTGTAGTAAAGCCTCAAGGTGCTGGCAGGGGCAACCACAATATTCCCTGCAATTGTTGCTCAGCTCCTATTTTTGGGAGTGTGGTCGAATAAAACAGCTACAGGAACAAATTCAGAGCTAGATCAACCTGACACAGTCTTTGGGAGAGGCACCCACTCCTGCTGAAGCTGAACTCTCAGGTAGAAAAAAAAAAAGGCACTTAGAAAAACACCTTTTTCCCCATAAAAAACCTGCTGATTTATGGGGGAATTGGGTGATTCTGGGTTTAGCACAGTTTTGGGATTCATTATCAGTGACATCATTGCAACTTTCATTTCCATGTGCTAAAATATCCCCTTCCATGTGACCCTTAGTCTTCATCCTGGGGTTTATATGGGCTTTAAAGAGATAAGGAATGGACACCTGTGGCTGTAATGAAAGAAATGAGCTGAAAATGCCACCTTGCCTTTGTGAAGAACACCTGGCACTGGAAAATGCAGCAACCATGGCTCAGCTATCACCCTGTAACTCTTTGCCCTGTGGGAATTGTGTCCTTGAACCTGAGACAGCAGGGTAAGGAAGGGAGAGTGGTGCAGGGTTTGTTAAAGCACTGCCAGTTTGGAGTCTGTAAATCCAGCAAGGAAACAGTGTGAGGGGATTGTCCCAGCCTGCTCTGCCCCTGTGAGACTCCACCTGCAGTGCTGTGTCAGCTCTGGGACCTCAACACAAAAAGGACACGGAGTTGTTGGAACAGAGTGCAGGGGAGACCATGGAGATGCTCCAGGGGCTGAACATCTGTGATTGGAGCCTCTGGGAGAGCTGGGGAACAGAAGGCTCCAGGGACAGCTCAGAGCCCCTTGAAGAGCCTAAAGGGGCTCCAGGAGAGCTGGAGAGGGACAAAGGGGGAAAGACTGAAAGAGGGCAGGCTTAAATTAGATATTAAAAATAAATTGTTTTTGAGGATGGCACAGGATACCCAGAGAAGCTGGGACTGCCCCATGCCTGGAAGTGTTCCAGGTTGGATGGGGCTTGGAAAAACCTGACAGGGGGATGTCAGGAGGCTTATCCCTCCCTTGCAGAGGAAGGAAGAGCCTCGTGCTGTCCTTGTGCCCTTTGGTGCTGTTTTGCTTTATGCTTCTACTAAATCTGTCCCCAGGGCTCGGGGTGGCTGTAGCAGCCCTAGGGCTTGGCACAGGGGTCTGTTTTAAGGTTGCCACAGTGACTGCCACGGCAGCATTTAAAAATGGCACCGGCTGTTATTTAATGACAGCTGGGCAGGGATTGCAGGGAGGGTTGGCCAGTGACCCAAAGTGACCCATTACAGATTGACAGCCCTTTACAGCAGCATCATCCTGGGGACTGACTGGGAAGGGGGATTCACCCTGAATCCACAGGGACCTGAGCATTTTGGCTGTGTTTTTGAGGAGTTTCTGTGAGAAGGACTAAAAGTTTAGGTCAAGCACTGCTGTGACCAAAACTGGTCTTGAAGAACAAGGTGTTTTACCTTACAGCAGAAAAACCTGCTTTAATTACACATATATAGGAAGGAGGGAAGGCAGAACTGGTGATAAGAGACGTGCAGCACCCCCAACAGAATTAGTTTAATTTCTCCTGTGCCCTTAATTATCTCAGAGGGGGATGGGCTGGAGGGATATAAATGGTTGGGGAGGCAAGTGGGAAGGGAAGGTGGCTTGCAAGGCTCTGCAGACCTCCCCAGTTCCCTGCCTCCTGCAGCCATCACCCCAGCATTTCCCAGGGATGGTGCTGTCACTGCCAGGGACCATCCTCCAGAGCAAGGGACGCCTACAACAACCTGCAAGGTCACCTTGGGGTGCACCTCAGTTTGGTGTGCTCAGAGAGGGGCTTTGCCCCTCTGCAAAAGCAATGGGAGCATGGACATAATTCTGGTAGTACCACATCTAGCAAAGGGCAGACACTGCCCAGTGACAAAGTGAATGACAGTGCTTGAGGCCCTGGCACAGGGTGCCCAGAGAAGTTGTGGTTATCCCTGGATCCCTGGAAGTGTCCAAGGCCAGGCTGGACAGGGCTTGGAGCATCCTGGAATAGTGTAAGGTGTCCCTGCCAATGGCAGGGAGTGAAAATCTTAAAGTCCCTTCCAATCCAAACCATTCAATGATAATATGAATAATAAATCATCAGCACTTTAATAGCTTGGTGGGATTTGTACATGTGCATATGATTGCAAAATGTTCATTCTGAGGGTGTATAAACAAGCCCAGTCCCAGGTTGTGGCTGTGGGAAGAGGAGGGAGAACACAGCTGCCATGGGATGGGGGAGGAAGGGTTTTGCAGCTCTTTGCTCTCAGCCACACCATGCACAGGATGGTTGTGCTACTGTCCCCTCTGCCTTCTCATGACACTGCCCTGATGTCCAGGGATGAGGAATCTAGCCCTGTTTTTCCATTTAAGGTCAAATTTAGTCCTACCTATCTGTTCTGCCTTGCTCTCTCTGCAGCAGGGACCACACCCTCAGTCAGCTTTTCCACAGCCCATTCGAGCTTTCCTGGGAGAGCCAAAAACACTGGGTTTTCTGGAATTGCTTGAGGGTGAGGCCGTTTCTCCAGGCAGCAGGATGGGAGGCTCTGGGGGACACAAAGCTCTGTGTGTCCCTACCTTGGGGTTTTTGGTGACTCATCCAGGCAGGAGGAAGGTCCCATCACATGAGTGGCCTCCTAAATACTTCTTCTAAGATCAGTCATCCTCCATTAAGCTGATGCTGGGGCAGTGGGCATGCTCAAAATGAAGCAGGAAATAAAGAAATGTGTGCCTGTAGAGGGAAATGTTCATTCAGCCAGGTGTAGTGTTAGTCATGGCCATGGTGTGGGCTGGGTCTGCACCTCTGGAATCTCCTGGGCATGACTCAGGGGCCAGCACAGACAGGGAACATCCCCAGCACGGGGGATTGTGAGTATCCACTGGGTTGGGTGTAGGGAGAAGAGCCATGGCCATGATACAGAGGGTAAAATAAAAAGGGCAGAAAATAGCCAGGCATGATAAGCAAGTCCTGCTGCCATCTCTTTGGAAAGTGTCTGCATCTGCATCCTCCAACTCATTAGTAATAAACTCCTTCCCAGATGGACGTGAACCCACACCATTTATCTGAGTCATAAAATCACAGAAGCACAGAATGGTTTGGGTAGAAGGGACCTTAAACCTCATCCAGTGCCACCCCCTGCCATGGGCAGGGACACCTCCCACTATCCCAGGTTGCTCCAAGCCCCATCCAGCCTGGTCTTGGACACTTCCAGGGATCCAGGGGCAACCACAGCTTCCCTGGGCACCCTGTGCCAGGGCCTCACCACTGTACAAGATTCCATGGGGCAAGGAGTAGTGGCTTCCAAGTGAAGAAGTTATTTATTGTAAGGGTGGTGAGACATTGGCACAGGTTCCTCAGAGAAGTGGTGGATGCCCCATTCCTGTAAATATTTGAGGTCTGGCTGGATGGGGCTCTGAGCAACCTGATCTCATTGGAAATGTCCCTGCTCATTGCAGGGGGGCTGGACTAGGTGGCCTTTGGAGGTCCCTTCCAACACAAACTATTCTATGACTATGATTCTATGGTTCTATGAATCTATGATTCTGTGATTCCATAACTCTATGATTCCATGATTCCACGACTCTGTGATTCCATGATTCCATGACTCTGTGACACTCTGATTCTTTATGGCTCTCTGATTCCATAACTCCAGCCCCCCCAGCCCCACAGGCTGCTCCCACCCCGAAACCTGCTCTGCTCAGTGCCCCATGGGATGGGAATGCTCATGAGGGGAGTGGAACATCCCTACCCAGTCCCTCAAGACAAGAAATTCAAGAGTGTTTCCTTACAGACCACCCAGGAAATAACTGGCAGTGCAAGATCAGGATTTGGGTCCCCAGCTCCATCTTCCAGCCCCAGGCTTGCACCACAGAACAAAAAAAACCAAAAAAAAAAAAACCCTAAAACCAAAAACATCTGCAAACCACACAGTCTCCTGCTTAAAGATTTGAAGAGATTAAATTATGTTAAACTCTTAATCCTTCAGCCTTTCCTAAGGCCCAGCTCCACTTAAAATCAGAAATACAAAGACCTTAACATCGGGCTGTAAGAAAAACAAACTACAGCAATCGTTTATTTTAACCCACAAAACTGCAAGAACAAGTAATTACTCTAAACCTACAGCATTCTTGGAAAGAGAACTGTATATAAAATAGGTTCCTTATGACTTTTTGGGCCAGCTTTGTACATTTCCTTTTGGAATTTCTGACACGGAAAGGAAAAGGAGTTTTTAAACTGTATCTGTGAGAAGACGGTATGACTTTCAATTTCCAGAGTCGAAGCATGAAAATAAAAACTTGTGAGCTGATAAAGCTTTAACTTTGCATATCTCTCTTGATTCTCTCTGTGAGTACATCCATAAAATCCTTACAACTGGGGAAGGATAGGCCTTTAAATTAAAATGCTGAAAAAAATCCTTAGTGAAGGAGAGAGTACAGCCTCTTTAATCATTGAATTTTGTTTATTGCAACAAATTATGGATCTGAGAGGAAAAGAATTCGGGAAATAATTATGGTTTTAAGCTATAACAGGACAGCCATTATGAAAAACATAGGAATTTGCTGTTTGCAGGGGAAGTTGCTTTAAAATTGCTGTCCCCGTGTTTTCAGAGATGAGAACTCAGCCCCATGAAATGCAATGGAGCTGACTGCAGGAGCAGAGGCAAGGAGGGATTTATGAAACATGAGGGGGCAGTTTGTTCCAGTGTTTTTATGGAGACAGACTGTTTTAGGACTTCAGCTGAGGCACGAGTCCAATCAACATCCAGCAAAAAACCTAAATTCTCCTGTTGAGGGAACAAAATCTGCTGGCACTCAAGGTGATGAGCCATGGAGTGGGAAGGCAGCTTCTCCCCTTGTGTGCACCAGCATAAGTCAGGAGCAGCTCTGTTCATGTCCAGGGTCTTGAAGGATTCCTCCAGAAGCAAAGGATCAGACCCAGCCATGGACTCCAGTGGTGCTTTTGGATTTATGGGAATGTTTTAAAATATGTGCTTTATTGTACTGCAGCAGAGCATCTTATAAAAGGCTATGCCTGAAAAGAATAATTTTAATAATGGGGAAAAAAAATCTGAGTTTGAGTCAACAAAAAGCCTGCATTGGGACTGTCAAGGCAAAAAAAGACTATTCAGACTTATTCTTCACTCACACAACTGAAATAAAGGGGGAGTTGCTCAGGTGATAGTGGGACTAAATCATTGTAAGAAACCATCAGGCCTGAGATTTCATTCCTCCCAGCCTCAAAACCCACAGCCTCCCACGGGCTAGATTGTGCTTGTATAAGACTTTCCTTCTTGGCTTTTTGTGGTAATTTATGTTTCCTTGCAGTGTGTTACTTAGCCATAAGTTATACCTTTGTGCTGTAGCACATCCCCTGGTAAGAAACTAGACACAGCAGAGACATTTTTTTTGTCTGTAGTGACTGAAATAAGGGTTTTCCCCATTTTTCCTAGAATTTATTGGGGGCTGATAAAAGGAAGATTTCCAAGTCCTCATGCTCAGTGGGAAACTGGAAACTCCTAGTCTTGGGAAAAAGGACTTCCCAGTACACAGAGGCCACTCTGTGGGTATTAGAGGAACACACCTACTGTTCTCCAGAATGAACCTTAGAAATAAAAAAGGAAATATTCAGTGTTTTTATTGACACATTACACCATGCTACTTCACACTTGATTGCTGCACTTGTACATCACCAAGGTCTCCAAACCAGATCCTGATTCTTCAGCATCCACCAGCTCAGTTCACAATGCAAGGAGTAAAGGAGAATTACAGAATCATAGAATGGTTCGGGTTGGAAGGGACCTTAAAGATCATCTTATTCCACTCCCCTGCCATGGGCAAAGACACTTTCCACTATCCCAGGGTGCTCCAAGCCCCATCCAACCTGGACACTTCCAGGGATGCAGGGGCAGCCACAGCTTCTCTGGGCACCTGTGCCAGGGCATCACCACCCTCACTGGAAATAATTTATTCCTAATATCCAACCTAAATCTCCCCTCTTTCAGTTTAAAGTCCTTGACCTTTGTCCTATCCCTATACACCCTTGATCTGTGTTGAAGGAGATGTCTGGGGTCACCTTTCCCAAAGCCTGCCCAAAGCAGGGCTGTGGCAGTGGACAGCTCTGAGGTTACTCTGAAACTGCTCAGCCACTGACAAGGGTGCCTGTGATTCCCACACTTCACTATTTTTTTTTTTTGTTTAAATCATCTGAGGATAAAGAGATATCTTTTGATTAAGAATCAGTTTAGTTTCAGAGTGCAGCATAATTTAATTTATTCAGAACGTTCCTCAGGTTAATTGACACCAACCCATACACAATGGCACTTTCTGTCTGGGTGCATTTCCCAGTCTCCACAGCTCTATGGTCTGTACAGCCCAGATACATGAAAGAGGAGATCATGGTGCCTTGAGGCTTCTTCTTGCACCCTGAAGTCACATTGACTTCAGAGGAATGGGATGTGTTGCTGCAAGCTGAGGCACTTCACAAAAGGACACCTGCAGTCAGCAGACAGTGAAGAACATCCACAGAAGCTGGTTCATGGCCCATCAGCTCTGGTGCTGTGTCCACCAAGGTTCAAGAGTCAAGGAATGGAAAGGTGGCATCTGCACCACCTAATCAGTGCCTTGTCTTCATTTTTTTCTGTCTTCACTCAGTCAGGATTAAAAACACGAAGGAGACAAATTTCTCGGGTTTGGACTTGGATGTTTATTAAATCTTATCTAAAGTAAAGAGAGTTCTGCAACACTTCTAGCCACCAGCTAAAAGACAGCAAAATGGAGGAGAATCCAGCTAGTTACAAGGTCTTTTAAAGCCAAACAGTCCAATAGAGAATTAACACCTATATTATTTATACTTTTGACCCAATAACCAAACTCCTGTGACCCTCAGTGCAGCACTGACTGTCCAACCAGAAACTACTGCCTGAAACCATGAAGAAGAAAGAACACAGAAAGAAGACAACATTCAAAATCCTCCATCTTGTCCCATACATAATACTGTATTTATAAAAACCTCAAATTGAAAACCCTTCACCATGTGAAATCACACACTTCTATTCCAACTACACACCAGTGATCCCAACTCCATTACCCAAATTTGGAAGCCTTCTCCAAGGCCTCAGGTCAAAAGCAGTGTTCTCCTGGGGGTCAGTCTCAGAAAGCACAGAAAGCTCAAAATCCCAAATTTCTGGGATCCAACAAAGGAACTGAGCAGAGGATCAAGAGCTTGGAGAAGAGTGTGAGAGCAGGGAAAACACCCAGTGGTATTGCCTGGAGCACTGGGCCCTGGGCTCACTTTGTGGCTCTTGGATTTCCAAAAGTGCTGTCCCTGCATTTTAACAGCCCTTCAGGAATTTCTCTCCCATGAGTTAGCTGAACATTATTTTCTACCTGCAAATGTTTTGCACTCCGTGATCAAAACGTGCTGCCACCTCCCAGAGGCAGCACGAGCTGCAGGGGAAAGGATGTTGGGGAATTTTATTTGATGTGGGAGCTGAGGTCAGTGCAGGCTGCAGAGTTAAATCTGTCAGCACAGGGTGGCAAGCAGGTCATTCCCTTTCACTGAAAAACACTGAGCAGAAATTGCTGCAGAAATCAATGAGGGTAGAAACCAACACTGAGCAGCCCGGGAAGGTGAGGACCCAGGAGAGAATACAAACACTCAAGGGTTTATGTGGTGTGACCCCAGATTGATGCTGGCAGCAGGGAAATCCAGTGCTGAAGAGCTGCAAAGATGGTCATGGAGTCAGATCTCACTTTTCAGCAGGAGCTGGATGATTTCATTCTGTCCTAAGCAAAGAAAGTTCCCACACAATGTGAAGAGAGTGACCCGGTGAGGCCCTGGCACAGGTTCCCAGAGAAGCTCTGGAACATCCCTGGAAGTGCCCAAGGCCAGGTTGGATGGAGTTGGAGCACGCTGGGACAATGGAAGGTGTCCCTGCCCATGGCAGGGGGTGGAACAGAATAATCTTTAAGGTCCCTTAAAACTCAAGCCATGCTGTGTCTGATAAGATGCCTGGGAGAAAATACCTGGATAAAATTCCTTCCCTTTTGCTTGTGAGTTACAATTAAGCTCCAGCTGTGCACCTTCAACATCTGTCTCTTCATACATTTGTCCATCTCGCCTTTTTTTTTTTTTTTTAGTTTGTATGACTTCACACATCAAGACAGAGTGGTGAGGGGATGCTGCGGTGAGTCTAAGCACTGCTTTTAACCCAAATAATGTCTTAAATATTTTTATTAATATTTAATATTTTATATTAAATTATATTAATTTTAGGATTCATTATTAATGCTTTTTATTAATTTTTAACCCCAAAGCAAATGGACAGGCCTTGGTGAGGATGAAGATGTCTTTAAGTGCTGGTATCATTTTATATGAGCTGTAAGTGCTTTGACAGCCTGATTTAAACCATTAATACCATTACGTATTTAATTAAGAAAGTGAATAATTAACTATATGTGTTCATACAATAGTAGTCATGGTAATACTATTGCTAATGAGCAATAATTAACGATGAGTTGTATTTGGAAAGGCAGTGACAGGACTGACACCACTGGGATCAGGAATGTGCTCTGGGAATGGGCACTGAGCAGTGCTGGCTGTGCCTGAGGAGGGAAGAGGGAAACAAACATTCCTGACACTACATCCAGCCTTGCCTTACCTTCCTTACCTCAGCATCACCTTCAAGGACTGTGGACTTGTGAGGGGTAGAGCATTGTTGGGAGCAGGAGTGGAACTGGAATATTCCAGGGTTCCTGCACCTTCTGCTGTTACACAGCTGGGTCTGGCTCCCTTTCCCCCATCCCTCACCAAGCTCAAACACACATCTGTGCTCCCCACAGCAGAGCTTAGAGAAACTTAACAAGAAACACCCAAAACCCACCCTCATCCATTGTTGTGCACCTTGTGTCGGGCACTGCAATAACATATAAATAATAAAAATAATAATAAAAAGATGCCAGCTCCTTCCCCAAGCACAGGAGTGGTGAGTCTTGCCAGGGACTGGTTGTCACCAGTCACTTATTGTCGCTTTGTGTGTGTGCTAACACAAGCTGCTCCTCTCTGAGCTGAGGGCTATAAATAAGAATTAAATAATGGTAGCTGCAGTAGGGAAGATGATGGCAGTGTTATTGTGATAGATATCCATGCTGGACCCTTTGTGGGCTGTGGGATGAAATGTGAGCTTTCTACACAGTCAGGAACAGCCCAGAGAGCATTTGGAAAATTCCGGGGGAAAAAGTGATTTGATTTTTGGCCTTCCTCAGGGAGGAAACTCACAGGACATATTTTCCTGGCTGTGGGAGTAGCCTGTGAGAGGGGTAACATGTTCTCCATAAGTATGTCCCCGTCTCACTTTGCATCCTCAGGAATGCAAGGTTAGCAGGAAAATGCAGCTGGGAATCTGTAATGAAAAATTCTGCCGACTCTTCAAAGAGCATCTCTGATCTCTTTCACAGGCACGCTCAGCTTCCAAGAGATGCTGCTGACGTGAGGGGCTTCAGCTCTGAGAGCTGCAGGACCACACCAAATGGAGGAGAAGTGCTGGCCCTGGGGGAAGAGGCTGTTGGGAGGGGAGAAATGTGGAGCTGTGGGGTGCCAGTGGGCTTTGCTGGGGTTGGTCACGATGTTTTGGGGTGCTGCACCTGAGTTACAGTCATCCCTGCCCCATCCATCCATCCATCCATCCATCCATCCATCCATCCATCCCTGAAACCCCTCCCCAGAGGCCCTCAGTGACTTGTGCTGTGCTTTTTAACCTCTGCAGTTTTGTTCTCTTCAGTTCCTCTGAAGTTTCCTCCCTCTTCCATTATCCAGTGGCCAAGGTCGCTGCTCAGAACATCAAGGATGGGAGAGGAGAAGGCAGGAATTGGCAAGATAAAGTGTTTCCAAGAATTCCTCCTCCCTCCTGCTCCCTACTCAGAATCTCTGTGTTCAATCAGCCGAGGGTTTTTTGCCCCTTCTCCTTTCCCCAGAGGCTGTCCCAGGACAGCTCTGCTCTGGGAGTCAGAAACCTTCTTGTAACCACTCAGTCTCACTGACTCACTTTCAGCTCTTCTTCCCTCAATTTTGCTCTGCCTGATCTTTCATGTTTACCCCTGACAGCAGCTGCATCCCATCCCAGCTCCCATTTCAGTAGACTAAGCAAGCCTGGGGAGCTCTTCTTGTGGGGCAGAAGGTTCATGGATCAAAGGCTTCGCTTTCACTTGCACCAGGCAATTTTCCCTAAGAGCAGATTTGTCTTGATATTATTAGCATAGCTCATGAGAGGGGGGAAATAATGGAATGTCCTTAGTCCCGGTGATGCCAACCACATATACAGAAATGGTGGGGTTTTTTTAAAAATTAATTGAAAAGGAACATCCATCATGGCATCAAGGCTTGTGGGAAAAAAATCTTGTGTGTTCTTTTTTCTCTTGCATGAGCAATCCCATTTGTGGACCGGTGCTGAGAGAGCTGCTGGAGGATGAGGGCTTTCAAAAGTTAATTGATTAGAGGAAAATCCCACCTCCTTAATAGTTATTCAGACTCATTTCATATTTTGCAGCCATTACATAGTTATAAAGTAGCTGATAGAAAAGCCCTTGTATTACAGATGGGAAAACTATTTCTCATGAAAAGATCAAAGTCCCAGTTTCCATATTTGAGCACCTTTATCAATAAATCACATGTCAGGATAAAAAATGTCAGTGTCAACTTTCTGCTTCCAGACCAACAAGACCCTTGAACGACTACTCAAAAGCAGAGAGTTTAATTTTAATTAGATTTTCATCTGGTTTTAAAATTAGGTACAGTAAGGATATTGACAATTAATATTCTGTTCAGCTCTGCCATTTAACCAACCTTTTCAAAGAGATAACCCCTGTCTCGGGATCAGCTGTGGATGGCCACTCTTAGGAGCATTTCTTCACTAAACAGGAGCTTATTTCACTGAGAAGTTACGCTCCTGTGGTGACAATCCATCATTGCTCACAGGACTGGTGTTGTCAGTAAAACCTTATTTACTGCTCCTCTGACCAAATAAAAGCTTTCCAAATGGGCAAGAGCACACAAGTCTCTAGAGAAAATGAGAGACCTTGGCTTCTGGGAACAGCTCAGCCAACCCTCCAAAAGTCTGAAAACACTTTTTACAGGCTTGTGCTACTGCACAAAATAAATCCAGCCCAGAGAACCCTTGATCTGCCAACAGCACCAACAAAGTGCCAGCACAGTTGGACTCAGTGATCTCAGAGGTCTTTTCCAACCTCAGTGATACTGGGATTCTAAGAAAGTCAGTGAAAACTATTCAAGGGTGACCTTCTCTGGAAGGAGAGCATGAGGAAATTTCTTGATCTCCCAGACTTGTGGAGGGAGAGCTTTTTGAGCTCAGCTCTGGGTCAAGGATGGGTAGGATGCTGCAAAGTGACAATTCCATTCCTCATGATTTTGTCTGGAGTCTCAGACTGCCATGCTGGTGGTGGGAAATCCACAACAGGTCCCTGGGAATTTCACCTTTGACTTTCACGAAGGTCTCATTTTTTCCCCTTATTTTACAAAAATTCCAGTCCCGAATCTATGATGGTGTGAGAATCACAGGTTTCCATTTTCAGCTGAAAGGCTCTAAATGTGACTTTTAGACCTGCAAGCACAGATGAAGCTAAGAAGAAGCCACAATTAATAATTTAATGTCTCAGACTGAAGACTGGCCCTTGCTGAGGAGTTTCCCTTGAATTTTGTCTGCTCAAGGCCATCAAAGCTACACAGGGAAGTTAATTTTTAACCTCCCCATGAAGTGTTCTGAAGGTCAGGAGATGTGAGGTGGTTCACCAGCCACCTATCTGCAAGTCTGTGATATAAATGCTTGTACTGAGAGAGGATCACAACCCATCCCTGGCTTTCTGGTGCCATTTGAGGTGGCCCAGGATGTTTCATCAGGCCTGAATGGCACATATCTTCTACAATTCCTAGGCCAGGCTTGTCAGCCCCCTGTCCTGAATGCTCTGGAGCTTTTCAATGCCACTGGCTGCTTATCTTAAGGACTGAATTATTCTTCCATGTCAGGGTCAACCTGTTCAGCTTGCAGCTGACAGGGACCATCCTCTGTCCTGTGTCTTGCTGTGCCCATCCAGCCTCTCAGGACTGAGTATGAACAAGAAAGCACTTAGCTGGTGCTAAGGAATCTCTGGATCTTGCCTCCTGGGTTAATAAACCACTGTGTGTGAGCAATGAAGGACAGCCCTGGTGTTCCTTGAGGGTCACATGTGAGAAGGGAAATGAAGAGCTCAGCACTGGCCTTGGTGGGGCTCTGTCAGCCAAATGGTGATGGTCTCCCATGGACCATCTCACACATCAAGAGCTGCACCCTCACCCTCCTGTGCTCTCCAGGGGGAATTTGGGGAGTCCTCCCTACCTTTACAGCCTCAGCAAGGAGGAGCACCAGGCATTCAGGCAGTGCTGAGAAGCAGATGGGGTTGAGCACTGTCCTGGGTTACAATGGAAAGATGTGCCCAAAAGTTTGTATTCTATCACCATCTGTTAAAAACCAGCTGGGGCAGTGTTCTTTAGCTTTTCCAGACCCATCCTTCCTCCAGGAGATCTCTCCTGTTAATGGCCATGGAGTGCCACTGCATGACTGATAAAATTCCATCATCCCATTGGGAGATGCTCCAGCCAGGGGGAGGAGCCAAGCCTTTCCTACCCAGATCAAAAGTGAGATTTGGAACATCAATGCAGCCCTTACCCACTGGTTTCCAGAGGACAAGAGCTACCAGACCTTTCTACAGGATCACTACTTCAACAAGAACACTTCATCTGGTCTGCTCCCACCACCCTAACTAGCACGGTGTCAGGTTGTATTCTGACTCTGTCAGTGGTTTTCTTTTGTACTATTGCATGTATTTTATTTTCCTCTCATTTTTTTTCCCTATTAAATTGTATTTCTGACTTGGGGTCTCTCACTGGCTTTGCTTTCAAATCAGTACAAGCACAGAGACAAAGGAGCTCCAGCCTACCCAAACACACCCATGGATCTGCAGCAGGAGTGGCTGATACAGCTGCTGTCCTCCCAGCTTGGAGAGCTGGGCTGTGGGGGAAAAGCCCCTCTCACCAATCAGGCCATGAGAGAGATGTGAGGAGATGGAAAAAGGGAGCTAAACCCCCCATGCTTTGCAAGACCTGATCATCCTTTTCAATTGCCTGACAGCTGTGAAACCTTCTCTTCCTTTCTCCATCACATTGTCCCGCTCATAATTATTTAATCAAATCAACTTCTTCTCCTCTCCTTTTTCTCCTGCAAGTTTCAAACTACCCCAACCCCACTCTGCGACAAATCTGCCTGAAACCACAGCTGTTTCTGCATCCCTCCTGCCCGGCCTGCCTGTTTTTATTGAGTGCTTTCTGTCAGACACATACATGTATACACAAATGTATATTTTTATGAGCCTCTATTTTCCCCCCAGCACTATTTTCTTTCCACTGTCTTGATTTTGCTCCCTCTCTGGCCTCATAGGGCCATTTGTCACTCTTTGGATGTTTTTTCTTTTATCAAGATGTTTTCTCCTGGAATGGTTCCCGCCAACGCAGGCTGCCTGGCCCATTAACTTCCAGAGTTCAGCTGACAGCCTGGACTCCAAGGCCCATTGCCTTGTGATACTGACTGCTTCTGAGATGCAGGAATTAGCTGGTAAAATGACCCAGTCACATGCACAATAGGAAGAAGAAATACAGTTTCAGTGTACAATAAGATAATAAATTTTGCAGCTGCACTCAGATCTTTTTTTCTCTCTCTCCCTCCTGCTTTTCACTCCTTCCTCTTGTGTGATAATCTGATAAATGGTTGTGGAAGTTTGACTGTTTCTTAGCTGGAGCTTTATTGAAGCCTTTGCTGCTGCAGACAAATTGTGTTAAATTTCTCACAAACACGCCAAAGCCTCCAATCCATTGTCAGTTCATGGAGATCGATCTACTGACACGCAGAAAGACCTCTGAAATCTTTGTTTAAGCACTCAACTGGTGCCACGAATTATCTGTATTTAAATTAGCAAGCCTGCATTTGAAGATTCATTATGCTTCCCTGCTAATTGGGTCTTGCTAATGATCATTAAGCCCCACGTCCCCACCATCTTGTTAGCTGACAATTTAAAGGGATCGTAAAAGGCAGCCAGCAGGGAGGCTGCACAATTCCAGAGGTTGTTAATGGCTCTGGAGCTGGCTCAGCTCTGAGCTGGGAGTTTGATGCCAGCTCAACATGTGTGTGTGTGTGCCACAGAAATAATTGCTGTGGCAGACACCGTGCAGGTCATGAGGTGATGGATCCTCAGTGCTGTGGAGCTGAGGAATGCTGCTGGGGATGCTCCAAGGTCCCTGTGCGTGGTTTATGCACTGAAAAAACTGAAGGCTTCCTGGATTGAGGGGATTCAGGCTACGAGGCCTTGGTCAAAGGGATCTTTGTCATTTTCCACCACCCAGCTCACTGTAAAGTTAATTATTTATCTCCTCTGTCTTTCTATTGAAGTGCACAGTGGGGGTTTGTGGGCCCACACCTCATGGAGAGCAGATGATGCATGGCCCTGTCTCCTCTGGGGAAGCAGCTTCCTACAGCTAATGCAGCCCTGGGGGAATCCCACCTTCCATGGGCCATCCTACAGCTTCTGTGGGTCACTGCCCCCTGCTCAGCATCTTCTCAAGATGAAATTCTGCCTCTGTGCTTCCATAGCAGGGCTGAGGGCTGCGATGTGCACCCACCGACTGCCTTTGAAAGGGGAGAAGACAGGCTGGGTTTGAACAAGAGCAGTTAGGATTTTGAGCAATGGTAAAAAACAGGCTGGGTTTGAACAAGAGCAGTTAGGATTTTGAGCAATGGTAAAAAACAGGCTGGGTTTGAACAAGAGCAATTTGAATTTTGAGTGGTGGCAGCTCTGCGTTAGTGCAAGCGTGGGGATCTGACTGGGATTATCTCCTGGGATTATCTCCTGGATACTCTCAGAGCTGGGGCACTGCTGCACCCTGCCAAGCCTCCTCCAGGTGGTCAGTCCTGGCAGCTGATGCAGTGAGAGAGCCAAGGGGTGAGGAAAGTGAACCGTGTAGGTAGTTAAACCTCCACCCCGATGATTTAGTGATAATTACATATTGAAAAGCAAAACGAGAGGCTGTTTGCATAGCAACTGCAATATAAATGCAGTGTAATTACAGTTCTGCCTCAGAGGGATTGCTGGCCCTTTAGAAAGCTCCTGTCATGTCTCTGCCTCTGCTCCAGTGTGCATCCCCACATGGGAAAAGGGGGATCAGCAGATGGATGGACAAACCTCACAGGACAAATCCACACCTCAGGGTGTGGGATGCATGGTGGGGTTTTCAGAAATACCTGAGCTGTACAAGGAGAGGTGCTGGAAGGACCCACGAACCCACTGCTGGAGCACAAGTCCTGGGTTTTGGAAGGTCCCCTAGGAGAGGGCTGGAAAAAGGAGTAGATGAAGGTCGGTCAGATCATACACCAGCTGTTCCAGACATTGGTGAAGGTCTGGGGAGTGTTAAGGGGCAGACAGTCCACATTTAGGGCAGGAAGGCTCAGAAACAGCGGGTGTGGGTATGTGTGGTTTCTCTTTTTTGTTTGAGATCCCATGGGGCTGGAAAACCAAAGAACCATGGCACGAATGTCATAGAACCATAGAATGTTTCAGGTTGGAAGGGACCCTTAAAGGGCATCTATTCCAGTCCCCCTGCCATAAGCAAGGACATCTTCAACCAGACCAGAGAATATGGACTGAAAACCCACCCCAAGGCACACTTCAGATTCCTTAGGAATAGGTACTTGAGCCTGAAAAAACAGTGGTACCCACTGAGCAGAACCCACAGATGAGGCTGAGATGGAATTGTAATTATTAATTCCCACAGAACTTTCTGTGGATGAGTTTAGTTCCATGGCCTGTTTAAAGCCAAATAACAATGTATGGATTCTGCCAAAAAAAAATAAAAACTAAAAAATGCATCTTTCTCTCTTTCTGCCAAATGAGTGACTAGTCAACCTGAAAGCGTCCCACATATTCCTAAACTTTTCTTGGGGTATCAACACAGAATAAAGTGCCAAGGCACACAACAACAGCATCTCCTTGACCTAAAGAGGGTCCCAAAAATCTGAATATCCTCCTCTGTCAATCCTGAGCTGAATCTTTACCACCTTGGGGAATCCACAACTGGTATTAGGTGACAAATCTCAAGAGGTTTGAGGTGTCACAGCTTTAATAAAGCAAAAATGAGAAGCCCTGCAGGCTTGCAGGCACCTTGTGCCCTCTCAGGGGACCAGAGATGTCCCCACAATGGGTCTGGGGAGGAGCCACATGGGAAGCTGGTGGACAAGGAGGACATCTCCAAGCACAATGTATTTGGGGACAGTTGGTTGAGGCATTCAATTGTGCAGACTCTGTAGTCCTGGTCGTAATTTATCCCAGATGTTGAAAATAGGGCAGATGAATCATGCCCTAAAAGTGTCTGTTTCTGCTGACTACAAAGGGAGCTTGGGGTGACCAGCTCTGCTGGAAATGTCTGCATTGTGGATACATGAAATCAGGTGAGAGAAATCCCACATCTCCCACTGTTCCATCTCTGTTTCTTACCTGGAACAGTCACTTCTCAAGACAAAGGGCCATCCCAGGCTCCAGGGCTACCTAACCCTGCACTGAGCTGCTTAAATAAACGAATAAAGTGGTCAGCTGAGTAGGAACTCCTGCAGGCCCTGTTTGCAAAGTCAAAGTCAGTTTTGAAGCAAGGCTGTTTTACTTTAGTGCAGTGGACGAGAATTCAGCAGAAATCTCAGAGCTGAATAAAAAGTTTTTAGTGCAGCCAACAGGAAGATGAGTGATGCAACTGCCCCACTCTCCCCAGTCTTTCTTATTCTCATATTAAATTCAAACTATTGTATTTCACCCCAACAATCTGCACTTCCCACAAGCTCTTGTGCTGACTTACACATATTTCACTCATGAGAATTTTTGTGGGGGTAATGGGAGGAATTTGGGTTCTTCTCTCTCCTCCACCCCAAACAATCCAGCTCTGTGCCTTCCCAGGAACAAGCAACTCATCTCAAGGCCTTCCATGAAACCAGGCCCCAGGCTAAGTGTTGATTAAATGATGTGTTTAAATGTCATCAAATTAAACCCCAGGCAGACTGGTGATAGAAATATGTTTAAATGTCATCATTAGGTTTCATTGTCACCAACCTGCTAAGAGTTGCAGCATCTCTCACACTGAAGGAAACATCAATGAATTGCTTTCCTACATCTTCTACAAGAACATGTGGCTCAGACTTTATGTTGAAACCAATTAAATTAGTGGCGGGTAGCAGATTGGGTTTTGTTGGGTTTTTGGTTGGTTTGGGGTTTTTTAACACTGGAGAAAGGAGGGGTTTGAAGAAGTAAAGACGAGAAACTGGAGAGACAGCAGCAGCCAAGGCTGGTTTGACCACGCAGGGCTGTGATGTATAGACTTGTGCAGCAGGAAATGGACTGGAGCCACGACAGAGCATCTGTCAGATGATAACTCGCAGTCATTTGCAATCTGTGCTGGAGGCAGCCCAAGGGCCCGAGCCAACACTTCCAGTTCTCCAGGCCTTGTCTCCAGGCCTTAACTCCATCTTCTTTACATCCCACAGGATGAAGCTCTTCTGCTGCTCTACTGTAGCACAGCAGTGACATCCAGGGGCCATTGCATTTGCTGTGGAGATCAGTCTACTGATATCCAGGAGCATTATGTACCTCGGCCAAGAACCCACTGAGGGTGCTTGGAGAGATCCCCACCAACATCAACAACTTTTGATCCATCTGTTTTCCTCCATGGGTTTTAGCAGGTAGCAAAAGAAGGGCTCTCGTGCCCAATTACCTTTGCTGCCACCTTTTTGGCTGAGTAATCTGAGAAAAATCTTGCAGTCCCAGCCCTCTTGTGTGCTGTGACTCACCCAAATCTCCCCCAAACCATGACCTATAGCAATAACAGGAGGTCCACCCACATCTCTGCATCCATAGTGGCATAACCTCAAGCTTTTGCACCAAAACCCAGCCATTCTACTCCTCCAAAATTGGGGTCAGCCAATTACCGAGCCAAAGGCCACCTCAGTGAGTGAGAAGTTGGCATGAAAAACCTGCCAGCCTTTGTTGGATGCTAGGAGGTCATCTGGACTTTGTGGGGGAAACCTGACATCTGCACACCTGCTTCAGATCTCTCACTTGGATTTAATCTGAATTTCCCAGACTCTGTCTCATTACAATTTCCCTTGATGCCATTTCCAGGGTTTATACCTGTGCAGATGTTGATAACCTCCAGTAAAGTCACTTCATTTTCCCCGTGGATATGTTTTTCTCTCTCTAAAGTAGGCTTCCAATGCCTATAATCACTCTGGCAGGAATCTTTGCTGTTTCCTTAAGATCTTTTTTTGGACATGTGAACATCAGGACTAGACATAACTTTTCAGAAATGGTCTCACTAATGCTGTTTACAGAGATAATATCAGCTCAGCACTCCCACTTCATATTTGCCGTCTGCACAGCCAAGGATTACTCCAACCTTCTTGGCTAAGGCAGTGCTGGGAGTTCAAACACCAGCAATTGTCTACCAGGACCATTCCAGTTGGTTCTGAGTCACTGATTTCCAGGATGTATCCCCCCCTACACACATCCCCAAGGTGTGACCCTGTCACTTGCTCCAAAACATTTGCCTTTTCCTGTGGCCACACCAAAATGAATTTTCAGTGGTTCCCACTTCAGCCAGAAGCACCTGCCTGCACAACCAGGCTTGCCACCAGTCTTGTTTTCATCTTCTCTGCAAATTTTATCTGCTTTCTGGTTTTTTTTTTGCCATTCACAAGTCAGGGGCTGCTGCTCTGTGGTGGTTATTGGATCATTCCCCAGCTATTTGTTCCTTTCATTTTTCTTCTTCCCACCTTCTCTCAGCTTTTACTTCCCCTCCCATGCTTTTACTCCTTTTTGCTAGCATCAGTTGGTTCTGGTTTTGTTTTCTGAAGGTGGCTTGTTTGGCTCAAATCACTGGGCATGATGGCAGATGTTTGGGTTTGAGGGGAGGTGTAATGAAAGAGGATCACACTGAGAACATGCCCTGCATGTCTCTGCTCTGCTTAGACCAGATGTGCACCATGTGGCCCAACACAACAGTCATCAGGCATTGAAGTTGAGAATATGAAAATATTCCTCAGAAAAGAAGTGCATAAAGCTACTGGAGGTGTCTTACCAAAAATCTCTTATTCTCAGCAAAAAAGGAGGTTTCCCATGGCCCAGGAACTATTTTGATAACCCTTTCAAGGGTGTAGCAGAATACCAATAAATAGGTAGCAAAAGAAATATTTTTCTACAGGCTTAACTACAGCAAGCCAAGCATTTTCTTCATTTTCATTTTTCTCCCTTTTTTTGTGCTTTCCTCGGTTGGGCAGGGCAGGCTGGAGAGATGGCCTAAGTGCTTGCATTAAAGAACGATGGAGATTTTGCATTTGTATACTTAATTCCTGGTTGGGGTGTACTGGGCAGTGAGAGAAGGAACTGGGTGGGGGGAAGGAATTAAATTATTGTTGTAAATAATAGGTGTTATGTGAACTTGAGTGGAAACAGGTAACAAGAAACCTTTACTGGAGCCATGTTAATGCACAAGCAGAAACTGGGCTTTAGGGTTTCCTTATGCAAAAGCTGTTTGCATTCCTCAGTTTCAGCCACTGAGAGAGCTGCCTCTGTAGAGGATGCAGTCATGGAATCATAGAATGGTTTGGGTTGGAAGAGACCTTAAACACCATACAATTTCAACCCCTGTTCCATGGGCAGGGACACCTTCCACTATCCCAGGTTGCTCCAACCTGGCCTTGAACACTTCCAGCAATGGGGCAGCCACAGCTTCTCTTGGCAACCTGTGCCAGACCCTCACTGCTCTTTTAGCAAAGAATTTCTTCTTAATATCTAATCTAAATTTGCCTTCCTCCAGCTTAAGGTTATTCCCCCTTCTCCAAAGAAGCTGTTTTGTAGCCTCCTTGGTCATTGGAAGGGGCTCTGAGGTCTCCCAGGAGCCTTCTCTTCTCCAGAGTGAACAAGCCCAGCTCTCTCAGCCTGTCTAGGATAGAATTTCATCATCTCTTACTGGTTGCAAGCCCCTGACTGCCTGTGCACTCTGCAGCTGGAGAGCTGAGGCAGGGCAGGGTCAGCCCAAGGTCCTGCAGACAGCCCATGGCAGAGGAGATGAATGGATGGATGGATGGATGGATGGATGGATGGATGGATGAATGGATGGATGGATGGATGGATGGATGGATGGATGGATGGGTGATGGATGGATGGATGGATGGATGGATGAATGGATGGATGGATGGATGGATGGATGGATGGATGGGTGATGGATGGATGGATGGATGGATGATGGATGATGGATGGATGATGGATGATGGATGGATGGATGATGGATGATGGATGATGGATGGATGGATGGATGATGGATGGATGATGGATGATGGATGGATGGATGGATGATGGATGGATGGATGGATGGATGGATGGATGGATGGATGGATGATGGATGATGGATGGATGGATGGATGGATGGATGGATGATGGATGGATGGATGGATGGATGGATGCTCAGAAGCTGCTGCTGCCACTGCTGCCCCATCCTCCCTCCTTCCCTGCCTGACCCTGCAGCAGTGCATGGCAGGAGCTTGCTGTCCCTGGGGAGAGATGCTGAGAATCATCTCCTGATTGGAGACTGAACCAAACATTTCAAAGGATTATTCTTCTGCTTAAAAGCGTATCTTCTTTGGATCTCTTATGGAAAGCACAAAAAGCTTTTCAAAATAGCCAGCATGATTATTCATGACTACTCATTTGCAGCAGCGCTTGTTTTCCATGGCAGCGCCGATGAGCTCACCTGAATAAAGATTCTGGGGGGAGAATGGATGGCTGGAGGTTTTGCACAAGCCAAGATGTTGGCTGGCACGGTCCTTCTGTGCTGGGCAAAGACCTCATTCCCATCCCCATGCTGGTGCTGGTCCAGCTGGTCCAGCTGTGCTGAGCCTCTGGCACTGGGAACTGATCCCTGCTCGCTTTATTTACCAGTATCCAATGGAGGAAGGGCTTGGGGGCACACTGGGTTTTTCAGGGAAGCTCTTGACGGATGGGCACACCCGATGGAGGGCGATGATTCCTGCCAGAAGAACCTGCAGCGATGTGCCCAGGGCTGTGCGGGGAGGATGGGGCAGTGCAGGGGAGGGAGCCCAGCTCAGCAGTAAAGCCCAGCCTAGCTCAGGATGATTTCCCAGCCGGCAGAATGTGCCGTCCCCTCCTGCTCACCCCTGGCCTCCATGTACTCCGACCAGCAGGCTGCCGGGACTGGAATTTCCTGACTCCTGAGACCTCGGCTGTGCTGCCGCAACACCCACTGGAGTCTCCTTTGCTTCCCCCCAGTTTTGTTTGTCTGTGGTTTTGCACAGGGGGAGGGAAAAAAAAAAAAAAAAAAAAAAGGCCAAAAACAACGAAGCAAGCGGAGGTTTCCAGGAGCCCTTGCTCTGTCAGAGAGCAGAGAGCGATGCTGGGCTGCTCTGATCAGTTTATTCTTGCAGCTCGTTCAGACGGGGAGCTGCGGATTCCAGCGGCAGCTGCGAGCAATGTGGCGCAGCCCGAAATCCAGGCAGGGTTTGGGCTGTCTGCTGCGTGATGTAACCCCTCCTTTAATTTGTTTTCCAGAAAATTCATTTGGAGGAGCGCTCCGCGAGCAGCTTGGCAGCAGCCGGGGAGGATGTCAGCTGTCAGCCCTGGCCAGCAGGATGGCGTGGGGGCTTGCAGGGCTGCTTTCCCTGCCCGGGAAAAGCCTTTGGGTCGGCTCCACAGCGAGTTACTCCCGGTCACCCAGTGTGTCAAGCTCCAGCACAGTTATTTGTATGCCCCGGAGTGCCCAGCACAAAGCAGTCTGCACCTGTGGATGTGACAGTAAAACCAGGGATAAATAACAGCCCAAGCAGGAGCCAGTGCAATTCAATCTGTATTAAGTGGATGCAGTTAAGTGGGGAAGGATTCTCAGGCTGGCTGAGAGCGGCTTTCCTTTCCTCTGTGGGTCTAAGGATGCATGTCCAGGCTAAAAGCATTTGGAGGATACAGCACAGAGAGCTTTGCCTGCTCTGTTCTGCACCACTTGACTCTTTATCTATGGGATATGGAGGGAGCATGGCTGAGGGAGGGAAGCACAAAGTGTGCCAGATACAGTGGGAAAGGCACAAACGGGAAAGTGATCTTCCTTCCTTCCTTCCTTCCTTCCTTCCTTCCTTCCTTCCTTCCTTCCTTCCTTCCTTCCTTCCTTCCTTCCTTCCTTCCTTCCTTCCTTCCTTCCTTTCCCTTCCCTTCCTTTCCCTTCCCTTCCCTTCCCTTCCCTTCCCTTCCCTTCCCTTCCCTTCCCTTCCCTTCCCTTCCCTTCCCTTCCCTTCCCTTCCCTTCCCTTCCCTTCCCTTCCCTTCCCTTCCCTTCCCTTCCCTTCCCTTCCCTTCCCTTCCTCTCTCTGCTCACATTTATTAAGATCTGACTTGTCCTGAGGTTCAAAGCCCTGTTTCATCTTCTTCTCTTGGAGGTCAAGGAAAGCTGGGTTGTTCTTTCCCGTGAACTCAGAGCTGCAGGATACCCCTAAGGCCATCATGGCCACCTGTGGCTTCAAGCAGATCCTCTCCAGGTCCAGCCTTAACAGGTGTTTGTAAAAAAAGCAGCAAATGGTGCTTGCTTTAAGAAACCTCTCCAACCTCCTGGCAGTGTGTCCTGGTCCCTGCTCACCCCTGTCCAGCAGAAAGCTTTCCCTTATCCCAGATTTCCTTTGCTTGTAGCATGTCCTGTTCTTGTCCTGCCCTTCAGGGACATGGAGAAGAGACTGTCTCTTGGTGTCCTCCTCTTTCAGGAGCAGCCCTTGGCCTGTGTGCCATGTCCCAAACGGGATGGAGAGGTCAGTTCTGCATTTCCTGGCAGTGAATATGTGAAGGAGTGTAATTATTTATGGGAAAGGACGTTCAGGCATATTTTCCTCCCATGTGCCACCCCCTAAGTCTCATTGGGGTTATCAGGGAGAGGACTACTGGGGTAAGAACACCAGAAATCAGCTCCCTAACTTCTTCTATGACTGCTGACCCCAAGGCTGGAAAAATGGGCACAGGTGATGACCTTACTGGCTCCAAAGGGATTAATTGAACATGTGCCTGAATGCTTTGCTGGAGGAGGTCAGAGGCAGCTGCAGGGAGAGACTGCAAGGTGGGATGGAGAGCAGCTGATGACTTTCCTGGTCTCTGGAGTATGGCAATTGCTGGGCATTAAGGCTGAGCACTGCGGGTGAGCAGGACAGAGCAAACTCCTCCTCACTACCTTGCTGCAGGTCACCTCTTCCATAATTCACTGAGTCATTTCCCCCTGCAGAGAAGGACAAGCTGAAGAATTTGGTTGGCCAGATTGTATTTTATTTTCTTTTGAAAAAATAATAGCATAGCATTTCCTCTGCCTTGTCCTCTCCTGTGCTGTACTGGTAGCTGCACTGAAGCTGATTGATTAGTTTAATAACACTCAGTTGATATGCAGCCATAAAATTATGCACTTTTACTCATCAGGCTGATTGAACTCCTCTGCTGACTGTACAGGAGCAGAATGGCAGAGTTAAAATAATGAGGGAAACAGCCAAGGGAAAAGCAAGCGTGGTGGTGTTATTGTTTTAAAGCTGAGGAAGAAAATGAGTCCAGGGAGGAGCTTTTCCAAAATAAACACCAAAATACAGAGGGAAAATGTTAAGATGTAATTAGCATTGGTACAAGTGCCATTAAATGTCTGCTGGGGTTGGAGAGCTTCTTTTACACCCACCTGGTCTGTTTTGTAGTTTCAGGAGGTTGGGGCTGACCCTGTTGAACATCCCTGGTCCCCTTGTCCTCAGAAAGGGTGAGAGGGGCTGAGCCATTTGCAGAGTGAATAAACTCAATGGGAAAAAGATGGGAATTCAGTTTGTTGTTTAGCTTGGGGCTGGTTTTGGTTGTTTGTTTTTTTTTTTCTAATTCTGGCCAAAGAGAGAAGGATATGAGGATGGAGCTGGGAAAAAAAACACAGCTGGGAAGAGATTGTTCCCTCTGCCCCCATGCTAATGGCATCAGTGGAGGGGAAATGGTGTAATCGGGAGTACCAGGGCTCCTGCAGCCTGGCCTGGCAAGGACAGGACTCCTGTCAGTGACATCCCCACGGCCCTGAGCTCTGCTCTTTGTATTCCTGGGCACCAGGGAGCTGAAGTCAGCCTCTGTCCTGCAGGGTGTCAGTCACGCTTTCTGGAGCCACCAAAGGGAATTGAAGGTTCCTGCTCAGCCATGAATCAATATGCAGGAGCAGGCAGAGGGGCTGGCTGATGAAAAGCCACACAGCCCCCATCCATGCATGGAGAATGGCATTTAAGGCTTTATATCCCAATAAAATATTTCCCAGTGCCCCAGCATGGCTTGCTCGGGTGACAGGCTCCCTGTTTGTCCTGCACACATTCATTTTATTTATAAGACCAATTTGTCTGGAATAGGTCAGCCAGCTCCTTGTACCCGTGATCCCCGTCACTCCCTCTGCTGTGAAACATTTTAATTGAACCTGTGTCCCCAGCACAGGGCTGGCAGCCTTGACCCCGGGCCCAGTCTCCATCCAGAATGCAAAACTAGTCAGATTTTTCCTTTGGGGCTCATCTCCCTGAAGGAGGGGATGGGAACAGGGGAGGGAATAAGTGGCACTTGTTTATTTTCTCCCGGAGAAACGCCTGGCAGATGGTTGCACAACTCTTCTTGCCCTTTTTCCCTGATTGCACCCTGTCCAGGTTGCTCCTGGGAGCAAGGCTCTCTTCCCCACTGGCCTCCAAGGGCTTTGGGTCAGGCCATGTGTGCAGATGACACACTGACATACCCAAGGGTGCTGCTTCTCCAGCCTTCTATTATGGGTGCCCAAGAAGCAGGAGCGAGGTTCAGGGTTCACAGAACCTTTGTCTTTGCTTTGTCTCTCTGCTGTCATGGCTCTGCTTCCTTCCTGGCAGCCTGTGCTCTTCCTTGGGCTGCACCTGAATCCAGAGCACTCTGGTGCTAAGGAGCAGCTCTAGTTGTGGCTCCTTGTCCTCAGACATGGGATGGAAAGCATAAACACAAACTGTGTTGTAACAAAGACTTTGCTTTTATTCATCTGCATCTAAGGTAAAAAGAGACCCTGCAAACCACTAACAAAATGTCTTTCTGCAAGTGCAAATCTTGGTAAAAACTGTCAGGGTTTCTTTATGCAATGGAGTTGGAAAGCTAAATTTAACTGCTCCTTCAGGCTTCCCTCCCCTTTCTTTTGTTTTCTGGCAAAAGCCCCATTACCAGGAGGGAAAGCTTCAGTATTGAAATTTTCTATTAAAGTTTTAAAAAAACAACCACCACCAACCTTTCACAAAAAAAAAAAAAAAAAATTGTAAAACCTACCAAAGTTTTTTTTGCCCCCTTCTCCTTTTGCTGAGCAGGTGCAAAGAAGAGCCCTTTCCAAGGTAAGGAATAGCACAGGAAGAAAGCATGAGAGGAAGCAAGGGAAGGTGACATGTGGACATGTGGACACGGACTGCAATAACAAACAATATTCTGGCTCAAAGGATGCTGCAAACATGTTGTACATACTCAAAAATACTTTTTAACCATTTTTAAACTTTCTTGCCCACTGAGAGGGGAAGCCTAAGGACGAGTGCCTGGTTATTCCTGATTCCTGCTCTTGGCAGAAGATTTGGCTTGCTGAGCTGCTGAGGTCCTTTCCAACCTCATTTAACCTCAGATCCTGTAAGCACAAGTCATTGAGCTCACCAGGGTCCTTGTGCAGGTTACATCAAGGATGATGAAAAGAATGTGACACATGAATTGAATGAATCAGTTCATGCTGAACATCTTCCTCCAGACTTGAGTATCACAGAACCACTTGGGTTGGAGAAGACCTCTAAGTCCAACCATTAACCCAGAACTGCCAAGGCCACAGCTAAACCCTGTCCCCAAGTGCCACATCTACACGTGTTTTAAACCCTCCAGGGATGGTGACTCCACCCCTTCCTTGGTCAGTCTGTGCCAGGGCTTGGCACAAATTGGGGCCATTTCCTCTGGTCCTATTGTTTCTTATTTGGGGGAAGAGCCTTACCTCCACCTGGCTGAACCCTCCTGTCAGGGAATTTTGGAGAGCCAGAAGGTCCCCCCTGAGCTTCCTTTTCTCTAGGTTGAGCCCCCACAGCTCCCTCAGCTGCTCCTCGTCAGATTTGTGCTCCAGACCCTTCCCAGCTCTGTTCCATTCTCTGGACATGTGCAGCACAGAAAGGGGGAAGGGGAAGGGGAAGGGGAAGGGGAAGGGGAAGGGGAAGGGGAAGGGGAAGGGGAAGGGGAAGGGGAAGGAAGAGAAGAAGAGAAGAGAAGAGAAGAGAAGAGAAGAGAAGAGAAGAGAAGAGAAGAGAAGAGAAGAGAAGAGAAGAGAAGAGAAGAGAAGAGAAGAGAAGAGAAGAGAAGAGAAGAGAAGAGAAGAGAAGAGAAGAGAAAAGTTTTCCCAATGATTTTAAGAAATATTTTATGGAAAGGAGAAGGAATGTGGTGTGAGGCAAAATGCAGGTCTTCAATGACCCTCTTGTGCTCTCCCCTCTGCGGGGCAGCTCCGTGGCTGCCACTGCTTTTGTTTTCTTCCTGTGAGTGACCTCTGGGGTCACTGCAAATGTCACCCTGGCCCGAGGAGCTGTGGCTCCCTGCAGCAGCCCCTTCCGGAGGGGAACACTCGGTCACCGGACGAGGAACTTGGCTGCAAACCCCAGAGAGAGCAGAGCAGTGACAGAAACAAGTGAGCCTGGGAGCGGGGGGAGAGAGGGGTGCTCTGAGCCATCATCATTCACCAGCAGACCCAGCACTAATTGTCCAGGCACTTTAAAAACATCCCCAACAGGCCACAGTGCCCCTGTCAAATGCCACCTTTGGAAACAGAAGGGCTTTCTGTGTTGCTTCACATCCGGACTTTGCCCCTCGATGTTCTGATCAGTCTAGAGCTGCACAAGTAGCACAGGGTTTTCCCCAGGTGGCACAGCTTTATTCCATCGTTGACATTTAGCTACAGCTGAGATGGGCACGTTAAAGCCATGCTAAGGCAAATATTTGCTCAGCATGGAGAGCTGCTGATAGGTGAAATTACCTGGTGTTACCTTCAGCGTGTCTTACATGGCATGAGAGGGGATGCACGGGCTGGAGCCAGGGAAATCCCAACCTCTGGAGGCTCACAGGTATTAAAGGTACCAGTTACCCCTCTGGGAGCCCATCTTTTGGCTCACAGCTCCATTTGCCACGTGAGCAGCACTGATTTCAAAATATCAGGTACTTTAAATCTGTTAAATCTCCTGAAATCCCGATGGAGCAGCTGATGGGGACCAGGAACCTGTTGTCCCAGGAATGCAAAACAGACCAGATGAGTGACAGTGCCCTGAAGGTGCCTCTTTCCCCCAATGCCTGCTGGCTTCACACAAGGTATAGGGTGAGGAATAGAGACTGTTGCCCTGTAAGTGTGCCCTAATAATTTGTCAGCATCGATGTTACCAAAGCTGCCTCCTCTGGAATACAAATTCCCTTGGACCTGTTTGCCAGCTCTCTGCTGTGATCACATTTTTCTCCCAGAGGTCAGCCAGCCCTGTATCCTGTATCCTCTCCCCTCGGAAGCAATCCTCAGCTGTAATGAAGTCCACTCCCAATTTTAGCTTTTGTTTGTTAGCCCTCTCCCTGTGATAAATATTTATTATCACGTTTATTATCACATTATTTTGGTGACTCACCGTCCCCAACTTCCCAGCATTGTTTTTGACGGGAACTTCTCAGTACCTGTTTCATTAACACCCTGCAAGGAATAAACTTTACCTCTGTCTCCTATTGACTCAGCCCTGCACCTCCCCAACAAAACCCTTCTGCCCCTCCTGTGGGCTGAGTTCATGACCTGCTCTTTGTCCACTGTGATCACTTCATCCTTTTGCACTGTCACTGCTCTCCCCACGACCAGATGGGGCTGTCCTTTCTTTGAATGTCACTGGCCAGCAAACACTGGTCCCAGAGCAACCATCAATTTTCCCTCCATTGCTGAATTAATCCACAGCCACATCCTGAGGTCCCCCAACTGAGTGAATGCGTTTTTGATGTGTGGTAGTGCATGTTCAGCAATGGCCAGCTGGGTTTTTAGAAGCACTGATGCCATCTTTCTACTGCAGCACGGATTTCTCAGGTTGAAATCTCTGTTAACCAAATCTCTTTTCATTTCTACAAATTAACACCGAGAGTTCTTCCCCACTTGAACTCCAAGGCTCATCACAGATCCCTGCCACTGCCCACTCTTGGGTAATGTTAGCACAAACATCCAAAGGCATGGGACACTCTCAGGCTCTGAGGTATCAATAAATCTTAAAAGAAATGAGTATTTTTTATTAATAGGTGTCCTCTGCTCCCTTTCCTCCTTTTCATCTTCCTCCACATTGCAGCCCATTAGTGCAGCACTGCACTCACCTGAATCCCTCATGTCTCACCCCAGACTCCCTCAGCACTCTCTAAACTCCTGGAAATCTCTCCTCTGTCTGGCAGTGCTTCGATCTGCTCGTTACACAAAATCCAGTTTTGTTCTGCTTTTTGCCTGCTGTAGTCCTGCTCGTTTTGTGATCAGTTCAATACCTTTTTGCTTGCATTCTGTAGCCTCCAGCCAAATAAAAAACCCCCAAACCTGTCCTACCCAGGAGCTGTCAGCTTGCCCTGTTACCTGCCCATCTTTGTCTCCTTCCACAAGCCCAAGGTTTTCAGCTGCTGCTTGCAGAGGAGGTTGCTCACACCAGTATTTTTTGCTTGCTTTCTCAATCTCTCAGAAAAATCTCCCAGCTGCTCCCCGTCCAAATTATTCCTTTTTCAGACTCAGGGGTTCTCTGCAGTCTGTGCTGACCTGTGTAACTCCATGTGATGCTCCATCTGTTGTTGACTTCTTTGTGTTTACTTACTAAGGGGAAACTGAAAACACAATTTCCAGCTCTGGCCTGTGTTCCTGCCATTCCTCAAAAATAAGATCTGCCGTGGATGGAGCTCTGATTTCAATCTGCTCGAGCCTGTGGCTCGGCCCCAGGGATGCTGGCTGAGGGAAGACATGTGAAAAGTGTCCTGTGCAGTGCTTCATCCCCTGTGAGACACATAATTCTCTCTGTCTCACTCTCCTTACTGAGATGTCAACAACTGAACCTCCAGTTCAAGTGTATTTATGCATATTTATCCCTGCATGGCCAGTGAGGTGTATTAAAACCAGTTTATTTCAGAAATAGCATCATTTTTCCTGGCGAGGAAGAGCAGCTTCTCTAATTTTCTGTGCCACTTGTATTTTTGGGCTTAGCAAGGCAAAATGCCAAGGAGAGACAGGCTGTTTACCTAAGAGCAGCTAAAAGAGCTGTGTGGCAATCAAGGTATTGAGTGGGCTGGGCTGAAAATAGATCAGCTTGGGAAGGCTTTGATAAGAAGTGTTCACTGGGGGGCTGGCTGGCCATGACAGCCTCCCAGGGAATTTATCCCCCTGCACATGTGCTGAGCAAGGGATACACTCCTCCCCCCATGAACCACACCATGGAATGGGATTAATCATCATGAATGTGGTGTTTTTGGTTTTTTCTGCACTGGGAAAACCTCTTTTGGAAGAGTTTTTATGGCCTCACTGGGATATCACTGAGTCCTTCACCTCAATCTTCCTCACAGAATGATTGTTTAACCCCTTGAAGCTCTCCTGAGCTCCCACCAAACCAGGCTCCAGACCTTTCTCAAGCTGTTTTGCCTCTTTCTTTCTTGATGAGCAGACATGCCAAGCCCAACCTACCCGAGTGATTACCAAACTATTTGCCTGCAGCTTCACATATCTCACTTTATACAGCCCCTTGTGCCAGCTCTCTTCTCTGGGCATGTCTACATAGCAATTTTGGCCCAGGCTGCAGGTCTGGCCTGGCTTTTGGCATCCTGACAGGCAGGACAGATTACAGAAGAAAGGGTTTGGGCTCTTTTGGTGGCTCCAGGAAAGCTCTCACCCCGAGATAGGAGAGCATGAGCACAGACCAGGCTCTGGCTTTGAAGGTGTAGGATTCCACAGTTTCAGTCACAGGCCTTGGGCTCAGCCCCAGAGAGAACAAACAGCATCACATCTCTGTAGCACTTTTTTTCAGGCGTATTCCCACTCCTTAATTGCTGTATTTTGCAGCAAATGAGGCACTGTGGGCTTTTTTTCTTTGCAGTTTCCCAGCTGCAAACATCAGGGAGAACTGACCACTGTGCAGGGATACAGCACTGTAAAACCAAGGGCTCTCCTCGAGCTGCCAGCCAGCAGAGCTTGTTACAGACTCAGTGCCCACTGTTATCGTGAAAACCATGGTTACATCAGGAATTTTCCATTTCCAGGGCTGCCAGGCCCTTAGTTCTGCACCTCATCAGTGGGGGAGAAATAAAAGCACCACCTCAGGGTTGTTTGAAGTCTGCAGAGCATTCCAGGTCTGTCCCTGCTCTGGATGACAGTGCCTGTACCTGTCCCCAGCCCTGCTGATGTTTAAGGCTTTATCAGACTCCACAGGAAGGGAGCTGAATGTGGTCCAAGCCAATTCCTGAGGTTTTCCAGCCTCCTCTTGCATCTGGCACAATCCAGCTGAGGGTCTCAAGGTCACTGGCTCCAGGCCTCCTCTTCCATGTCACACATCTTCCAAAGGCTGAGGCTGTGTTTTACTCTATAAATGTATTAGAAACTAAAATTACTTGAACATAATGATGCTGCCCATGCAATTCTCCTTGAAGATTTTGGGAATTGCCTTGCTATCCACATCAGTCTTTCCCTGGACCTACCAACAGCACAAACCTCATTAAATCCCATACCCACTGCTGCATGTACATTTGGGTTCAGAAAGAGGAAATCAGAGTGAAGAATTAAAAATGGCAGACTTTTGCACTGCCACTGTTTTGATCGTGGGCTCATGATGCTGTGCTGGATCTAGAGTGAAGCTGAGCAGATTTCCAGACACACCAATGGAATGAGGCTGAACAACTTTTCATCAGGGGCTGGATCTTCAGCTTTGGCTGTATTTCCATGGAAAACAAGATAGCAATGAAATATGTGACTTTCTAGCATCAGCTTGAAGATCCTTTCTGCCTGATGGAGGAAGCAGCAATGGGGCTTTTCTGTCCAGCAGTGACTACACACAGGGCTGTGTTTTCTCACTCACATCCTTTAGTTAGAAGTGAATGTGAAAGGTAATTTCAAGCTCTGAAAGGCTGAAAGCCTCGAAAAAAGGAATTTTCAAGTATGGGGGACTATGTATGGGTTTTAGCTGATGCCTGAATACTTTAAGGGTTGTATTTTGGGATATTCCTTATGCTGCTGAATCATAGCCCAGACACTGAGGTTTGAGAACTGCTGGTTTAGGGGAGGTGGTTTCAGACACTGAGGTAAACTGGGAGGCACAGCATGCACTTGGTTGGTTACTGGGATCAGCTGACACTCTTCAATTTGTTAAATCAGGTAATCTGACCTTAAATCCAAGCCCATAGACGCAACCATGGAAAGAGCACTTCCAGGAATAGGCCATTTATCCTGTTCTGTGCATGGAATTACAGCAAGATAATAACTCTGGGACATGGTTTATTTCTCTCTGGTTGCTGTGCCTTCTGGATGCTCAAAAGAAGGCATTTTCTTGTCTTTTTTTTTAAATTTTAGTTTATTTTTAATCCTACAATTGGCATTCCCTTATTTGCTGATTGCAAGGGTTTCTGCTTTAAAATGGAGAAAACAAATAAAACTGGAAATATATTAGTGCTGCCTCTGTGGGAAAGGTGCCTGCCAACATCCCAGCCCTGCTCTGTTCATAGCATCCAGCTTTTAGCTCCTGTCTCTGAGACTGACTGCTCATCATTATGGGCCAAAGTACCAAAACCAGCACATCAGCTACAAAACCCAGCCCCTGCTCCAGCACATTGTTAGCACCCCTAATAAACGTGCCACTGGAAATCCCAGGTGCCCAGTAATCCCTGTGTAAACAAGCACAGGAATCAGCCCAGCAGCCAACTCCTGACTTGTTTGCATTCAATGTGCATTTAAAAGCAGGCAAAAAATAAAATAGCATGAGTGGAAAACATTCCTTGGAAGGCCACTTGTATTTCAGATCACCTCAGCCTAGTGTCACATCCAAAACTTGCCAGCAAATCTGGGGAAATTATTGCTATCAAAGCTCAAAGAACAGCTCCAGGACCCTTTCTTCCATGGGGTTTTCAGGCAGGGCTTATGTAGTTGACATAGGGATTACTTTTTTTTCCCAGGAAAGAATTTCAGGGAGGAAAACTGGTGGGTACTGAAAGCAGCTTAGATTCCAAGCAGGACACCTGAGTCCCTAAAAATAAAAATAAAAAAAAAATCAAAAAACCCAGGATCCTATTGCATCCTCCTGATCCCAGGGACAGCCAAGAGTAGCTGATGCTGAGGGCTGTCTCTTGCTCCACTGGGTCAAACTGCAGCCCCTGAGTAAATCTCCTGTGCTCCCTTTCCAGCCAGGAGTGACCCTTTTTAGAACACAGCTCATCTCACCCCAAAGGAGTCAGCTGGAATAAGTAAACAAAATTTCTACAAACCCATCTTGTAGGCTGCTCCCTCCTGCAAGGATATTAAACTTTTTCCAGTCCTATGTGAGACCCTTGCCTTGGCCAGGGGCTGGGGGAGAGGAGCAGGACAGCTCAGCTCAGCCAGGCAGGAGGATTTGGGAAGTCCTGGTGAACCTATGCAAGTTTTGCCCTTAGCTGGGAAATGCCCCAAGTGATGCTTTTCAAAATTACCAGTAAAATAATTATTCCCTTTAATTCCATTGCATTCTTTAATCCCAGAGGTGGGAAGGGGGAGTCTGTACAGCCCCTCAGTGCATTTATATCCACCCTTCCCTTAAGTATCCTCAGACCAGGGAAAGCTTTCCTCATGGCTCCTGTGTGGCCAGAGATGTCCTGTCCGGTCTAAGTGGGAAGGAATGTCTCCTCCTCTCTTGATCTATACCTCTCCAGGTAAATTAAAATTATGCCTTTTACTCCTGCTGACTTTCTAGCTGTCTCCTCTTGGTCTAAAAGCACGGGAAATTGGGGGTTTGGCATAGACTGTTATGGGTAACAAACCCAAAGTATTTATCAGCACCTTGGGATTAAGTAGTCCCTGGCATTTTTGGCAGGAAAACAGGCAGATGTGATCAGACAGTTTCTCTGTCATTTTCTGTTCACTGTTTGTGAGCCACGGGATAATTTCCAGCTTTGTTTGATGGTACCAAAGAGTTGAAGCCTACAAAGTTTGTGCCAACAGGGAGCCAGGTATAGAGGGGAAGGAGAGAGAGAGAGAGGGAGAGAGAGATAAAGGGAAATTTACTATTTCTGGGACATAAGAACCCATCTAAAGGGTTCAACCTGAACTGTTACAACTAGGAAAATCAGGCCATGTCTGGGATCACTCACTCCTCTAATGAGTGGCTTCCCAAGTAACAGGTGTCTGTTACCTACTCCAGTACCTGCACTCACTGTGTCATCTCAAACTGGTTGGAACAGGGGATAAAATCCACAGGAGAACTTCTGTGGCTTAAACTGAGCCCTCCCCATCATCCTTGTCCTGCATGGACAAGATAAGAGAGGCACAAGGAGTCACTGGCAGTGATTTGAAGCCTGATGGTTCCAGGTGATGGAAAACACGAGTGTGCACCTGTGGGTGTCGGTGTTGTGAGCCACTCACAGCCAGACCCCGCCTCCAGCACATCAGGCTTCAAATTCTGCTTTTGTTTTTGTGTAAAGCAACCCATCCCTGTGCAGGCAAGAGCAGGGAGAGAAGCCAAGCCAGACTGCAGGTACTGAGGGGACAGGAAAGAGCAGCTGTGGGAAGCAGCAAGCGTCCAGCCCAGACCATCTGCTGCTGTTGGATTAATCTCTAACCTGTGCTCTTAGATGGCCAAGGGAAACTTGTTAAGCTGAATTTGTATCTCTAGCTTCAGGTTACAGCCTGGCATGTTAAAATAAACCATCCCTGACTTTGTGTTAGCTTAAAAAGCTGGGCTGTGGATTAGAGATGTAGAAAGAACCGTGGAAGGAGCTGTTTGTGATCACCAGTGAGGGAGGAGGAGACAACTCCACGCTGCCAACAGCTTGAGCATGGCCAGAGCACCTCCTTGAGAAAAAAGAAAGGATCAGAGGCCCAGGAAAAAGGAGTGTCTGGAAAGAGCCTTGGACCCATGAGGAAAGGCTCTCTTCTGCTCTGGGATCAAGCGCTGTGTGCTCTGAAGGAGCAAATTTGAAACATTTTTTATTCTCTTGTTCCTATTGTTTCTTATGGCCACTGTTTGTGTTATGTTCTCATGCAAAGCATCTTCTGCCAGAGGAGTAGCAGTCTTGAAAACTTGGATGTATTGGGGAGGAAGGAGGACAATTTTTTTAAAATTTCCATTTTAAAAACGTGAAATGGGGGAAAAAAAAGCTGTCTCCCAGCTTTGTTGAATGCTGGAGGAGGAGGAGATGGATGAAAAGCACTAATAAAAAGCAAAGTTTGAGAAGTGGACTTGAAGGCTGCCTTACTGCTTATCTGATTCCTCCAAAAAATGAGGCCAGCTGTCTCGCAGGATGGTTTCAGGTAACATCTGCCCGAGCCTCCTGACTCATCCCTGTGTGGGTTTTGGATGTGCTGGAGCTGAGCTGAACCTGCCAGGCTCTTACAGTTTGCTTTTACACACATGGAGGAGAGCTGGGCTGGTTGGACCGAGCATTACAAAGCCTCTTTCTAGGAAAGGAGCTTTGCGTAACAGAAGGGAAAATAGGTCGTTGTCAAGGTTTAGGGCATTTGCAGAAGAAAGTAAACAAGTGGTGCGGCGTGGCCGGGCTAGAGGGGAGAGCAGGGTCTGCTCCTGCGCTAGACAAGGCTGTGCTTTGAAGGAGGGTTTGGCTGGGAGCAAAGTCAGCCTCGTGTTTACGGCACTGGGACTGGGATTCTCCACGTGATCCTTGGCAAAGCATCCCATCCCTGGGCTGTGTCTGGGGGCAGGGAGGAATCACCGCCCCACAGCACCCCAGGCTTTGGGTGCCAGGCTCTGTGGGGCACGACACAGAACAAACAGGACCTCGGAATCGTTGTGGAGCTGCTGCGGAAGGGAGAGGCTCACCGAGACAGAAAACCACGGGCATGGCAGAGCCAGAGCAGAGCCTGCCCAGGGACTCTCGGAAAGAAACAAAAAACAAGGCAAAAAAAAAAATAAAAAAAATAAAACAACCACCAGCCTCCTGCAAAAGCACCGCAAAGTCCTTACAAACGCCCTCGGGTATCGGCCAAGCAAAATCCCAGGGGAGATTTTGGGAAGGGATCCAGCTGCCTCGCCGGGCGATGCAGAAGCACAGCACGTTACCTTCCCCAGGGCCGGGGGAGAGGCTGGGCACCCCCCGAGCCACCCAGCCGGCTCTGTGCTGGCAGCCCGGGCTGTGGCCGTGCCCTCCCGGCCAGGGTACAGCCTGTGCCGGGGCTCTGGCACCCGGGGGGCTCTGCGGAACATCTGCCAGCTGCCCGGCCCCCGCCGCCAGCCCGCCAGGACATCTTGTTTGTGTTTTTGTGCGGAGCACACTCCCAGCGGGTTATGTCAGAGGTGAGGAATGCAGGGCCACCCTGTGTCATGAGATCAGACTCACATTTTTAGGCTGAGCGCTTACCGTATTTGCTGGGAAGCGGCGCGGGGGCCCCGCAGGGGTGGGAGATCCCCCCTTCGCCCGCATCCCGCTTTTCCAGCCCTCGCTCCAGCCCAGCCGGGTGGGGCGGATGGGGCCCGTCTGCTGGAACAAGCTCTCCCTCTGTTCCTCGCAAGGAGCAAGAAAGGAAACGCAGTGAATTAAGGCGAATGAAAAGGCGGCAGTGAAAGGCGGCCGGGAGCGCTGCCAAGCGCAGGGCGAGCGCGGGGAGGGAGAGAGCCGGTGGCGAGCTGCTCTCTGCCGCCGGGAAAGGCATCGGCACATCGGCAAACTCACCAGCCACCCACAAAACATCCCCGTCCCAGGGGCTGAGAGCTTGAGGAGAGACATAAACCCACCCAGGGCCAGCGAGGAGGCTGGGATGAGCCCTTTGACCCAAAACACCGCCCAGAGCAGTGGCTTTCCCCCAGGTCTCTTGCTGGGAACCAAGCCTTACTTCCCACCTTCCTAAAATTTCTGACTGCTTGGCCCGAGTCTTTCTGCTCAAGGAAAGCTGGTGCAAAACAGTTCTGCTATGTCACACAGGGTAGCAGCACTGCCCGTTCCTAAGTTTTCCTGCTTAAAACTTGGAGGTTCCTTTGCAGCTCTGCAAAGGATAGAAAGAGGAGAGACACTTTGATCCTGGTGCCACTGCAGAGAAAACTGCAGGGTCAAACTCTGGCACAGGAAAGGCTTCTCTTCTCTGGTGTGGCCTTTATTTCTTTCTTTTATCCTTTTTTTTTTCTTTTTTTTTTTAATTTTCCTGGAATAGCTACAACAGTAGATCTTGAGTTTGAAAAGCCCACAAATGAAGAGAAACACTTCCACAGACCATGTCCAAACTGAATGCTACTGCTTGATGTTTTTTGGTTTGTTTGTTTGGGTTTTTTTGGGGGGCTTTTTGGGTGGTTTTTTTGGTTGTTGTTCTGTTTTGCCCTGTAGAAGGTTTTGACATGGTGGTGTTTTGTTCTATGTCAGAAGGAAAACAAACCCTGAAATACCAAAGTCTTTCACACAATGGTCTTTCCTTTTTCTAAACATCCCTGTGAGCTGAGCCTCTTGCAGTTCTCGACTCTTCCCAGAACAGAAGAACAAATACTAGGAAATCTGGAGGGATGAACTGCATGGAAGAGCTGCAGGGAGCTGGCAGCACCAACTCCACAGTATTCCATGTCTCCAGTGCTGCTTGCTCCTCACCTGGAGGAGGGAGGTGAAACTTCCAGTAAGTGCTGATGGTTCCTGTTCAACTGGGCATTTTTAACTGAGCACTTCAGTCTCCTTTTTGTGTCCCTGTGAGATGTAACAGGACAATTTCAAGTCCTCATCTCTTATCCTCTGGCATCTGCTGTTTGTTCTGTCACTCCCAGATTTCTTTGGTCACTCTACCATAGTACCAAAAGTCTGTTTTTGGGAAATTCTCCCTTTCGTGGCATGAAAATTAAAATTCTGATTTTAGGTCCTCTCTAGACTTGTCATGCTGTGGAGGCACCAGGGAGTGTCTTGAGGAAATGAGAGAGGTGACCAGCAGGGACAGAAGGGACTAGCAGAGAGCTCCAGAGGGACCTTCAGATCCAGAACCCTCCCCTGTTCACCCACAAAACACAGAGGTGATGTGTTGACAGGAAGGGGCTGGTTGCTGCCTCATAAAAATAAGGAGGGAGTAGAGATGGTGTGGGAAAATTAGGCTTGTTTAATGGTTTAGCAAATTATCTTCTCTTTCTTCCCACTCTCTTTGTCTGCCTTGCCCTTCATAAAGTCGTGCTTTGATAAGATTTTCTTTTTTATCATCTGGAGTGGAGATTTTGGTTCATTTTTCCTGGATTGAAAAAGGAAGGAAAATGGGGCTTCATGCAGCATTTAGTAACAGCCTTGGACAATGAACCAGGGCCAGGTAAGACCTGAAGAAGGGATTGCAGGTCCACCTTGGCTGATCCAGAAGACTTTAAATGATGTTAAATAAGGATCTTGGCTTTCAATTGATTTTTCAGCTGCCTGGAATGCTTTAAGAAACAGAAATCTTCAGTAGCAATGATTGTATATTTATATTTAGATTTGATATAAGCTCAGTTCTACTGCAGTGAACTTCTGCTATGCTCCATCAGTTTGGGGGCAAAACACTGACATTGCTTAGCAACTTTTATATCATTTTGGTAGAGCACAATAATGTGTGAAGGACAAAGTTGATGTCTGTTACCCTGCCCCAGGTTACTTGAATTCCCAAATATTAAGTTATCTAACCTTCTTGTTTGTGTCTAATCACCATTGTTTTCTGAATTGCAGTTGAGCATCCTGAAATCATAGATTATCTCAGGTTGGAGGGGTCCCAGTAGAATCCTAGAATGGTTTGGGTTGGAAGGACCTCAAAGATCTTTGTGTTCCAACTCCCCTGCAATGGGCAGGGACACCTTCAACTATCCCAGGTTGCTCCAAGCTCTGTCCAACCTTGACCTTGACCATGTCCAGGGATGGAGCTTCCCTGGGCAACCTGTGTCGGGGCCTCACCACCCTAAAAGTGAAAAATAACAAAGATCAACAAGTCCAACTCCCTGCTCCTTGCAGGACTGCTATAAACGTGCATTGCTTGACTTTAATGTTGGCTTTTCAGTGCCTCTGCAGCATGGCAGAGCACCAAGCTCTCCGGGGAGATCCCACAGTACAAGGCAGCAGAATCTCCATCTGACCCAGGCAGGCAGCTGCTCTGCCTTGCTGCAGCTCAGCAGTGGGATGTGTTGTGCCTGCCAAAGCAGATACTGAAGGTTCTTTCTTTCCTAATTGTCACTTTTTCTGTGACTGCTTCGAACACAGAACCAAGGAGCACGGAAAGAACAGTGCTTCCCCTGTCAGGGATGGGGTGGAAAAGGCAGAAAAAAAAGACTGAAGGAAGAATGTGGTGAAACATCCAGAGGCTTGATTCTGATTTGCTTAAAGCAGTGTAAACAAGCACGTTCAAAACTTGGAGCTCCGATCGGTGCTGGCACCAGAAAAACAAGGAAAACATGTTTTAGACTTATTATACTGTAGAAGATACGTGAGATTTTCAAGACACCTAAAGCCATCAGCATCGGACAGTGCAGTAATTTGAGTTTTAGGGCCAGATGTAAACACCGGGGCTACAGATACTTAAGAACTAGATACTTAACCTGATATAAAGTGACTGTTTTATTGTTTCTAAAGATTTTGTGCTGTTTGAAAGACTACCTGCCATAAGATCTTTCTGCTGCTCTTCTAACCTCCCTGCTGTGATGCCCTGCCACTGGTCCAAGCTCATCTTCCTTGACTTCTTTACCCATCTTTCTACTCTCTGTGCTCCAAATCTCAAAATAACTCTGGCATTGCATGCAAACTGTCTTGAGTTTGCCCTTTTCTGCTGATACTCACCCACCCTTTCCTGACCTATGGCCATGTTTCCCCACTCTTTGTAACCTACATCCATAATAAAGCTCTCTGCTCATAATCAGGGCAGGATTGCCCTGGTTTGTGCTCCTTCCTATGAAACTCACTGGAAGAACATCCCACATATTGGTCTCCTGAGCAACTCAACTCACCTACACAAAGAAAAATGAGGCAGAGCTGGTAGGTCTGAGCAAAGGGCCCAGGTCAGCCCCTGTGGAGAAATAGGGCAGGACTTGCAGGAAGATCTTGTTCCTTGGTGTTCTCCAGGTTCCCACTGGGAGCCAGGCAGAGCTTCCTGGGTTTCATGGATTCAGCTCTCTGTCCTTCTAGGCCACCTCTCCACTGGTCCATCTCCATCTGGTGTCTCCCCATCCCATGATTGAGCTGGTTGTCCTTCTTCCCGATTTATCCCTCCTGGTTCCTACAGAATAGGGAGAGAGCCACAGAAGCCTCTGGTGCTTTTGGTTCTCCTGAGCTGTGGTTCATTGCTCCAGCTCTATGCTCTTATATCCTTCAGGGAAAAAGCAACAATCAGTATAATGGTCCATCTTCCTTTACTAACCAAGCACACACTTCAGCTGCCCTACCCTTCCCAGGAGGGTGGAGAGCTGGGAGATGGGAAGACACCTGAGAAATGATCAATTCACTCCAGAAGGGGGTGTAGGAAGTTCCAGGCAGCCTCAGCACGGTGATTTCATCCCTTTTAGCAGGCCCTTTGCCAGGCACATCCTGTCCAGCTTGTGCTGGACAGACTGGCAATGAGAAGAGTCAGTGGCAGCCAACTCCAAATGGCCAAGACCAGCCTCTTTCCAGTGCTCAGGAGCTGATTCATGCTTTGGTTTTCTGCCCCACCCAGTCTAGAGTGAGTTCAGCATATCTCTCTGAGCTTCACTTTCCTGCTTTCAAGACTCTGCCTCCTTCAGCAATCTTCCCATATTCATGGCTCAACCCAGCTGCCACCAATTCTCTCTCTTTTCCTGGACTGGACACCAGGGCAGCAGCCAGGAACTCGCTGGCTTTGATTCATCATCCTCTAGGAAAAAAGCTGCTGATCCTGCTGGTGATGCTTCCTCTTGACCGTCTGGCCCAGCACAAGCACTTGGTGTTCATCTCCACCCCTGTCTTGAGGGGAAAGGCCACTTCTGAAGGACACTGTCCCTACAGGGCACTGCTGAACTTGGAATGTGGGAAGTGGAGCTGTGGGGAAAAACACGGCCATGGGAGCATGGGAACACATTCCTACCCCACCAGCTTTGTGCCACCAGGCAATGCTCAAGTTTGGTGTGTGTTAAGAATCAAAACCTGATGGTTTCCCCCAGGACTCAGGCTCCTGAATGACGTAAGCATTTATCGTCCCTCTCCTTAAATAACTGCAGAGCAGAGCCAAATGGATTTTCTCTCTCCAACAGATGGGCTGCTGACAGGTGCTGCTGGAGGCTGAGAGATGGAAAATCAAGGATGCTCTGATATGGTCTGTCACTAGCTTGAAGAGAAAAAAAAGCAGGTGAGGTCTGGTCTCCTTGTTCTGCCACATTATTCAGATGCTGTAGAAGTATAAAACCACAATATTATTGTGTTAGGAAAATATGATTACCTTGTCTTAAAGGCAGGGGAATGGAATATGTCCTAAAGATGGAAGACTGGGATATGTCCCTTGGGACAAGGAGGATCTGCTTCCATAACACAGGTCCCAGAATAAACAGGGTTCTGTCAGAATGGCATTGTGTAAAATAACAGAAGACAAAAGCTTTTCTTTGTCCCTAAATAAGTAATTTCTGTGCTTCCTTTGTGGTTCGCTCTTAAAGGCTTGCTGAATCCAAGGAGGATGTGGTCACACTCATTGGAAAACTGCAGATGCTACAATATAAAAACAAAAATCTGCATTAAACCCACATTTTTAATGAGTTAAATCTCATGTGCTTTCACTCTATTTTTCTCACAGGGTGATGGCAGGCTGCTGCAGTTTTCTTGTCCCTTGGAGAGCATTTGCCTGGTTCCTCAGAAATCTCCCCCTTGATTTTTTTGACAGGATACAGTCTTTTGTTATTTACTGATGTCACTGTAGCCTAGGAGAGAAATCAACAGAGTCATGAATTATAGACTATGCTTGTAGGACATTTCACTCTGTTTGATTTAGTGTGAACAAATTCCAGATAATTAGAGATGAGTTCAAGTTACAACACTTCACTTCTGTCTTCTGAGTTGCCCTAAGTGGTGAGGAGGATCTGGGGGTCATTGGGAAGGGGAGATCCTTCTGCGTGTAGGTCTCAGTTTTGAAGAAGCCTAATATTACAGCAATGCAGCTGTGTCTCCACTCAGGAAACACATCAGACATTGAGAAAACCCCTCGGAATCCCCGGGGTGAAAGCATCACATGGTGTTGTGTGGGCTTTCTTCAGCTTTAGCTGTGGCATCCTCCAAGTGGTCCATCACTTGCATTTCCATCCCAGCTACCACCTCCTGCTGCTGGGGACTTGAGGGAGAAGGAAAAAAGCATCTTGGCCTGGGTTTTTGAGACCTGGGACTGCTTGGACATAAAATCTATAATCTCTGCAAAGCTTTCCACCAGCATCCTTATTTTGTGCATAGAAAAGCATCTCCAGCCTTCATTCAAATAAAAAACAAAACAAAACAAAAAGAACAAGAAAAAAATGAAACGGGAATGGGAAGGGGCTAGAGTCTTGCTTTCTCCCTGAACAACAAAACCCTTGCCTCAAAGCAAAACCAAAGTCACTTCATCATGATTTTGGAAGACGATGTACAATGTGTGGTACAACAGTGAGGGGAGGGTGTCCGTGAGCACACAGCCACCCTGGGGCACAATTAGGAGAGTTAACTGGACTTGTCCATCTGAATGCTCCATTTATTACAAAGAAACACCATTTTAATCATAACTCACTGCCTGCTGGAAGTCCTTTGATAATGCCATTGTCATCTGTGGGCAATGGAGACTGGGAAGAAGAAGGATGTGTTGGTTGTTTGATGGACTCTTTCACGAAGGCTACATTCAGTTCTCTCCATGTGCACAAAACACAATTTAGAAAGTCTGGGTGGTCTTTGGCAAGGTCCTCTTCATACACCCAACCACAGCACCAAACACACTCCTTGAGATAGTCAAAGCATAGGTGATGCACTCCTGCCTACCCCTGGAGTTGACAGCTCTTACTGTTGGTTAAAAATTTGAAAAAATTAGGCCAATATGTGGACATTGGGCCTGGAGGATGCCTCAGCTCAGGTTTTGAAGGTTTAGCTCATGATTTTTAACTTCTGGACATCACAGGGGCAAATACTTGGTTTGCTCACAGTCTGATGAACCCCATGGTTTCCAGCCAAGCACTTGACCCAGAGAATCAAGGCAATAACTGTGTGACTCACAAGGAAAAATCAGCAACAACAACAATAAAAATCCTTGGAAACATGAGTGAACTCCATGACCCTGTAAAACACCACAATGGCACAGTCAGTTATGGAGCAGCCCTTTTACCACCTGGGAGGAAAGGAGGCATGGGCCTTCTTTGGATATGAAACTAAAGCTCTGCTCATTTCTCTCTCTTCAGGGTGGGTGGGTCAAGGAAGGCATCAAGAAGCTAAAAACAGAGAAGGAACAAAATGAATATTTATGGGAAAAAATGCAGCATCTGGCAGAATGTTTTCTTTTTGTGTCCTTCCTTCGGTAATGGTTATTCATCACCTGAATGGCACTTGTGGTTGTGACTCCTCTCAGGATGTAAATCACAGAGTCACAGGGTGGTTTGGGTTGTGAAGGACCATAAAGATCATCCAATTCCAACTCCCCCATGCATAAGAAGTGCAGCTGTACTGCACATGTGATGGGCTGAATGGACAGCTCAGTCCCTGGGGTAGTGTCTGGTGACAGGTGGCTTTGATAAGACTTACAGGAAAGCCACTCATGGTGGAGAGAAGCACTTGGGGTCCCAGCTGCTTCATGTTTTACATGCAGTCATAAAAAAAATCAAACAATCATTTAGTGTACCATAGTGGATGGAGGAAGGTTTTTCTAAACCAGAGTCATAGGAGGTCATAGCCAGTACTGATTCCTTGCTGTCATGGCCAGAGGTCCCCTCTGATGCACAGAGGGGACTCTCCTATCCTGTGCTGATGTGACCTGGAAATCCCTGTGGTCTTGAAGTTCCCCTGGCTCCAGGCCCATGCAGGGGGGTGAAGACACTGATTGCTGCTCAACATCCTGCCCCACCAGAGACTGGATGGAAAAGATTGATTTCTTTTCAGAGAAGGCACATTCAGAGATGCATTTATTGAAGGCTTGTTTCTCCTTGGAGGCAAAAGGAATGCAAAGGCAAGCCCTTTTCCCTGTCATGTTGAAGGCTCCAGGCATGGAGCAGGAAGATAACACTGATACAAGGCTCTATAACATGCAAAATCTTGGTTTTCTACACCAAACCACAATGCTGACTCCTTCCTCCTTTGTCAGCCACCACAGAGCCAGCAAATATTAAGTGCTGTCTCCACCAAGGTGCTGGCAGTCCCAAGGTGACACCTCTTGCTGCTCCTTCTACAAAAATGCCACATCCTCTCTGGGGGTGTTGTCAAGCTAAGGTGCCCTTTCAGACCCGAGCTTCATGGCTGGGAAGAAGCCCCCTGGGATGAGATACAGAGGCAGAAGAAAACATTACTAAGGAGGCACGAGGTGTTTGACCTGGTGACAGCAGTAATTGGCTCAGATTTGTTTGGCTTGTGAATATTCACTGGTGCTATTGGAAGTGGGATATAAGAGCACCACCAGCCCTGAGGTGCCACATTTTTATGCACATGGATGGAGTGACTGCCCTTTTGAAGGAGGTTATTAATCTTTCCCATGTCACTGCTTTGAGTGATGCAGCAGTGAAACACCTGTTCTGCAGCACCTAGAGAGGAAGCCCAAAGACCTGGCTCCTCAGAGAACAACCCACACCCACCCACCTGAAGGACAGAGACTCCTCTCTAGAATTTCACAGCCACTTGGGAACTTGGGAACCTTGAGGTTGAAAGCCCCTCCATGGCACGTACCTGAAGGAGCACTTCATCTTCCCTGGCTGTAAGAATTTGTCTTAACTAAAGATTTTCAATTAAAAGTCAAGACTGAATTGCTGCAAAGTGCCAGAGACAAGAGTCATTAATACTGGAATGCAAGTTTTAAATAATTTTTAATATGCTCTGCAAGACATCCATAAAAGGCCCTTAATCAATATGCACTTCATTTGCTTGCATTAGGGTTTGAGGAATTTAAATTCATGGCAGGGGAAGGGTCAAGAAATCATAATGAGTTTCCATCAGAGCTCTTACACAGCCAGACCTGGGAGATCATGAGGGTCCAAGCTGTTGGAGGGTGTGACCAAATGGATCAGACTTTTTTGGTGGTCCTAGTCCCTGGAGAATGGGTGTTGTGGCTTGTTATTGATATGGAAGCAAATTTTTGAGTCCATGATGGTGACAGCAGCTGCGATTTTACTTGGCCATTTCAGCCAGTATCAAATATTCACTGCACTCCTGGCAATTTAAGCATTACCTGACTGTCCCCTGGTGAGAAGAGCAGAGAGGATGAGGATGGGCTGAGCTGTACACATCAAGGCTGCAGGTGCTCATGCTTGGGACCCCAAATCTTCACAGTGCAGCATTCCCATGCCCTCATAGATTTGATAACTCTTTTCCTGAACATGGACAGGGTTAGTTTCGTGGTTGGTGCTCAGGCAAAGTGAGCTGATACTTCTGCTTCCCACTGCCATCATCTCATAGCAGGAGCATGGAGAGGCACGAGCTTTCCCGAGGTGAGGAGGAACAAGACAATCCGACCCATCCAAGAAGACACTGTGACAATACAGGTTTGAAGCTAAGCCTGTGCTTAAGCATTTGGCTGGATCCAGGCCAGAGGTGCAGAAATTTCCAGTAAGGAGAAACATCTAGGAAGGACCAAACCCTAGAGGAAGCTCAGGGTGAGGTTTGTGCTTCCTATTTCAGTCTAAAAAAAGCCCTGTCCCAGGAGGGGGTGAGTTTCAGTAACATCCAGAGTGTCTCCCACACACACATGCCAAATATTCCAATTCTTCGTGTCCAGCACAGGGGTGATGACAGCAAAGCACATGGAAACTCCACATGCAGATGGACCCTCAGAACATCCTTCCCTGCAGGTAGCCCAGGGACAGAGCAGCATCACCCTTGGAATGGCTCACAGGAGGAGGGATGCAGAGGAGCACTGAAAGGAGCTGAGGTGGTTGTTGCAGCCAACTTGACCCCCAGAGATGACAGCAGGGCCTAGGGATTTATCCCGTGGTTATCTGCATGCTCTGTGCCATGGGTTTGGATGAGGGCTAGGTATTTCTCTTGCCATTTTTCCTTGGGGGAAAGCAGGAGCTGGGGGCTGTGCCCAAGGAGCAGTCTGGATGCAGCCACACTGTTTCAAAGGCTGAAAAAATGCAGTCCTGTAGAGGAAAGCCAGGTGAAGCTATTCATTAGACTGCCTCAGGCCCTGCTTAGTTTAGGGGCAGCCTAAAAATCCTCCAGTGCTGGGAAATCAGCTTGGACCTTGTGTGCACATTGCTGCAGCTCAGCCTGCGTTCGGAGGGTGCATCTGTCTGATTTTGCAACCCTGACGCTTGCAAAGAGCTAGGGAAAAGCAGGCAGCCCTTTGGAGAGGGATAGGGGAAAATAAAAAAGGAAAGAAAAACAGAAGGAAACCAAAAGCGCAGGCGGGAGGGAAGGGAAAGGCAGGATTTTGTCTCGGGAAGGCGTCGGAGCCTGTGAGGACTGTCCCCGCCGTCTTTCTCCCCGCATTGCGAAAGAGCCTTTGGCTCGGGTGCCCCTCGGTTTTCCAAGGGATGCCAGCACGGAAAGCCTGTCCCGGGCGCTGCTCGGGAGCGCAGCGGGGATGCCGGGGAGCCGGGGGGCCCCGCGCCGGGGCCGGGATGTGGCGGGAGCGGAGCGGGAGCGGGATCGGAGCGGGGCCGCCTGCCATCTAGTGGTACCGGGACCGGTGCCCTCCCTGCCCCGGCCCAGGGAAGCCCCCGAACACAGCCCGGACCCCTCCGACACCCCCCGCCCACCGCCTTCCCTCTGCGTGCGGGGGAATCGCCTGCGGGTTTGGGGGGGTTCCGAGGGGATTCTGCCAGCGGGGCTGGAGCATCTGCCTGGAAAACGCGCCGAGACGTAAATGCGGTGGAGCGTGAATGTCTTTGAGAACTGAGGAGCCGCGCCGATCCCAGCAGCCATGGACTCCTGCCTGTGGCTCTCTCCCCCTCCCCTGCCTGCACCTTTTCCCCTCCTTACGCCTCTGCGAAGGGTTTCTCCTCCTTTCCCTCCATTAAAAGAAATACTCTGTGGCAGGAGCAGCGCTCTCCCCTCCCCTCCATCCTTTCACGTTCACTGCAGGCTCCCTCCTGCCTCCCATTTTGTGGTCTCGTTGCTCCCCCACTGCTGCTGGTCCCCATGGAGAGCAGCAGGGGGACACAGACACGTTTCGTCTCTTCCTTCTCGCATGTCTTTAACAGCCCCCAGATTTTTCAGGGATGCTGAAACCTCTCTGTTTCTGAGCCCAGATGCTTGCAATCTGAAAAGAGGAAGGCGAGGACTGAACCTCCCATTCCTTTGTGTCTTCCTACAAATTCCACCATGAAGTAAATCTCCCCTGTTGTGCTGGGAGCTCCCCTTTACTTTGGGGGTCACAGTGTCCCATCTCACACCCAGGGAAGGAAATGGAGATGGCTTTTCAAAGGCTACCCCAGAAGGGGATTGAGTAATGCACTTCCTAAATCCCATCCTGCCCCTTGGAGTCCTTTTGAGGGGTGCAAAGCAGAAAACTAATATGGACATATTCAAACACCCCCCACCAGGATGCTTATCAGGTGCAAAGAAGTGCAGAGCTGGAATCAGATTTAAAAGGAGAGGGAAAGCTGGGCCCTGGGCAGTTGGGAGACGTCAGCCAGAGGTGATGGTGTGCCCAGGAGCCAGGTGGTTCAGCCACCCGAGGGGTGTCAAAGATGATGGGTCCTCTTGGCAAACCAGCACCAGACACAGAGATCATCTCTGATAAAAGTGGGTCAGAGCAGTCTGGCAGCACCCCAGGACCCAAGAGCGTGGGGAAGGTGGCACAGGCATACTGTGGGTTTGTGCCCACAGCCCCTCCATTGGCAGAGGATGCACAAAGCCCTTCCCACTGAAATCACCTTGGAGATGAGCCCCAGCCAACCCCAGATGTGACCCAGTTCTGGGGGTCCAGTTTGCTCATGGTCTCTCGTGTCAGCTATGGCTGGGTGCAAAATCCTGCCTGATTTTACTGCCATCCTGCACAACCTAACAAGGATCCAGCAGTGTGCCTTGGATCCAAGGACTCCAAATCTGCAGCAGTACCATCACAAAAGGGACATTTGGGGTTTCCATGTGTTGTCCCCACTCACCCACCTCTAACCTTTTTCCAAAAATGTGTTCACCCTCCTTTTCCTTCCCTGTTTTTTTTCTTCTTTTATTGCTTTGTTCTTTTATCTAAAAAAACCAAACCCAACACAACTTTAGAAGTCCAAGTTGACTGTACAGCCCAAACCTTGTGCTAGCCCAGAGTGTGGGCAGTCAGGTGTATCATGAAGGATTTATTCACAAGGACAGGTATTGCTTCATAGGTGCTCTCAGTCAGATGCTTCTTAAAGTCCTTTTTGTGATGTGCTGCATCCACAGTTAGTTGGGAATAGGCAGGGAGGAAGTCTTTTTGGTCCTGGTGTTGAGGTTGCCCCTTACCAGCTGGTGACAGTGCTGGGAACTGGCATGTTTGTTTTTGGTTTTTTTTTCCAAGAAGAAGCGTTCCTGGGGTCAGCACCCTGTGCAAGGCAGGATTTTATCCAGGGGAAAAGGCTCAAGGCACCAGTCTGGCCCATGTCCATCCTGTAGTGTGCTGCCCTGGGGACCAAGCCTCTGCCACTGAGGAAGGGAGGAAACCTTTTAGGAGGAAGAAAAATAGAGATTTTTGAGAAATATTGCTATTTGGTAAAGGTACCTTCGAGTGTAGCATAGGAGAACAGAGCTGCCCCTGGTCACTGGAGTTTCCCATCTCCCAGGGTTCTGCCCATGTTTCCTCTACCATCCCAACTGGATGGGATTCCTCATCCCTCCATGTGAGCCAGTTCCTTCCAAGGTGATGCCACAGTCTTCACATCTCAGCTCCATGACAAGCTAGAAGGGGACTGCAAAGCCATTCTTTACACTTTTATCAGCACAGCATTAATTAAAAAAGAACTTAAAAATAGAAAACAGCCTGGCATTAACTTCATGCTAGAGCAATTTCCAAGCAGGTACACCAGAGAAATAAAAACAGCAATTTGCAGCTAAATAAAAATAACAGTTATGCATTTGAAACACAAATGCACCATTCAGGAGCAGCAGATAAATATTCAGACACGTTCATTAGGAGGTTGAGGCTGTCTCTCAAATAAACAGACAGGTACAAAATAGCAGCCTGAATACTCCAATTACGCCAACATTGCATCAGTGCCGATGCTCCTGGCTCTGGGAGTGGGAGAGGGAGAAGGGGAGAGGGTGAGGAGGAGGAGGCAGTGGGGAAAGCGTGTGTGGGAAATGTATTTTTTTTTTTTTCCCCCTCCAAGATTTGCCTTAAATTTTGTTTTATGTAACCGGTGTTTGGATTCTCTTTCACAGAGGGTTTAACTCCCGGGGATGGGAAGTTCTCCTGAGATGGGCTTGCTTGGCCTGGCTGCCAGGGAAGACCCCCCACACTGGAGAAAGCAGAGCTTGGCCTCCTGCCCACGGCCCTAAACCCACCCTGCACAGCCCCCGGGCAGCGAGGGACGGCTGTGGAGCAGCTCAAAGCAAAACAGCACCGAGCCCAAAAGCTACAAAGCCTTTGGAGCTCAAGTACTGAGGTTATTGAAAAAACAACACCGCTCTCTGAGCCCCCTGCGATCCCCCATTGTCCCCAAGGCTGGCATGTGGCTGGAACAAGGGGACACTGAGCAGGGAGGGTGTAATGTGGCTCTGGGGCTGCGGGGATGCTCAGGGACAGTGGGGTGTTCCCAACCCCCAAGGACAGCCACACTTTTGGAGGTGCCATGTGTCACCTGGGTGGGGACAGGAACCATCCTGCCTCACACACTGCAGGGGGACACAACATGGGGATGCTCAGGGACAATGGGGTGCCCCTCACGCAGGGACAGCCACACTCCTGGGGGTGCCATGTGTCACCTGAGGGGGAGCAGGTACCACCCTCCATGCACCCCACGGGAGGTGCAGTGCTGCCACCCCACACAAACCCTGCTGCGGGGCTGGGGACGTGCTCGAGGACAGTGGAGCGTCCTCAACCCCAGTGACAGCCACACTTTTGGGGTCACCTGAGGGAGCGGGGCAGGCGTCACCCTGTCCCACCCACAGCTCGGGAGGGTTAGCACTTCTCACCATATGCAAACTCCTGCGTGGGCCGGGGTGTCCCTTTGGGGGTGCCCCGTGTCGCCCATGGGGGGGTGGCAGCTGCCGCCTTTCCCCGCTCCCGCCGCGCGGGGGCGCAGCGCTCCCCTCACGGAAGGTAGGGGGGGCGCGGGAGCGCGCACCGGCGCCGCCGCCGCCTGTGCGCATGCGCGCGCGTGCCCGGCCGGGCCCCGTGCGCGCCCCCTGCCGGCCCCGCGCGCGCTCCCCGTGCCGAATCTGCGGGGCGCTGCCCAGTGCGGAAAGTGCCGCGCTCTCACCCGCGCCGCGCTTTACCCCGGCCGCGATTTCATCATGCGGGGGGCGGGCACCGCTCCGCCCGCTCCTCCTCCTCCTCCTCCTCCTCCTCCTCCTCCTCCTCCCCATGCCGCTTCCCCGTAGCGTCCTGCCCGCCCTGCTGCGCCGCCTCGCCCGCCCGCTCCGCTCCGCCGCCCCCCCCGCCATGGACGGCCCGCAGGCCGAGGCGCTGCTGGCGCCGCTCCGGAACGCGGTGCGGCAGCAGGTAACGCGGCCAGGCCCGGGGGTGTCACCCGGGGGTCGGGCGGGCTGTGGGAGGTGCCCCGGCCCCCCCCTCCTCGAGGGTTGCCCGCACTGCTGAGGGCTCTTGGCGCATCCCCGCGGGCGCTGCGCGGCCTGGAGGGTCCCCACGGTGTCCCCTCGGGTGTCCCCACGGTGTCCCCACGGGTGCGGGGTGGCTCCTCGGGCATAGACGGTGCGGGCGGGTATCGCATGTGGGTTTCCCCCCGTGGCTCTTTGCCCTCCCCACGGTGCCTGGCAGGGCTGGATCAGTGGTCAGCCTACCTGGGTGTCCCCTCCCCGGCTGGCTGTGCCCAGGAGGGGACACCCAGCCGCAGGGCCCCTCCTCGTGTCTCCTGTGTAAATCACCCTCTCGTCCCTTCGGGGTCACGCGGTGATGTCCTCCCCTTAGAGCTGAGTTTGTGCCGGGTTTCGGAGGTAAATGACGTTCTCTGTAGTTGCATATTTGCCTGATGCAGTAAGGGATGGTAATTCTTTTACGTATTTTCCATTTCATTATTCTGATTAATCTAGGTGAGTGATGTGTCCTTTTAGCTGCGGCTGCATCGCATTCTCTTCCTACCTCCCTCTTTTAACATCCTTCTTACCTGAGAAGGATTTGGTTGTCTTTTCGTTTCGTAAATAAATCTTGGCACTCTGGCTGTGTACGGTAATGGATCTTGTGGAGTTCCTTTTCCTCTCTTCGCCACCTGCCAGACCTGTGCCTGTGTGTCCCCCGTGTCCCTCCTTTAAGTGGCTGAATCCATATTATTCTCCTTAGCTGCACGCAGAGCTATGCGTGTGTCCCTTGTATTCGCATGTTTGTGTGTGTGTTTCCCCATTAAATGAGTGGATTTATGGCCCTCTAATTATGCCAGCACTTCAGTGAGTTTTTATTATGAATCACTGTACAGCATAATGCCTTGGCAAGAGAGCTGCTTGTAAATAAAGTGATGATCTCTAGAACCAGCCAATTTATTTAGTTTAAAATTCTGGGTGCTGTCGTTTGCCTTTGAGTACCAACACACCCCTTCTTTTCAGGGGTTAAAACTGGGGTGTGGGGTGCCAAGGGAAAAAAAAAATTCCAGCTGGGGCCACGCATATTGTGTTGTACAACTGGCTGTAGTAATTCTCAGAGATATTAGCACAGGAGGAAAGGGAGGGAATAACAAAGATCGGGGGTGGTTGATGCCTCTGGATGCAGGAGTCTGTGTCTGGCAGCTCCAAGAGAAGTGGCTTAATTAAACCTAAGGGACTCAGCCTATGGAGAGGGAACAGCCTATCTTCCTGCAGCAGTGCCTGATGCAATAAGCTGCCGTGATCCAGGGGTGGATCCCTCCCTGCTTTGCTGGTCTGTGGGACAAAGCTGCAGCAAAATTTGCCACATCGAGTGCTGCTGTGCACTCCTCCTCTTGGGCAGGGCTCGAGATCGGAGCTTTAATTAGATTGAGTCCTGTCAGCAGGCATAATTATTTCCTTCAGTTGTGTTTGTTTTTTTATTTTTTTCCTTCTCCTTGCGTATGTCTGAGCACTCTGACTTATAGGTCAAGACAAAGAGTTGCTGTGTGCTGCTTTTGGATGCTCAGCAGTGAGCAGGGTGAGGGCTCTGTTGAGTCAGCAGGACCTGCTTTGCTGCTGTCTTGATGTTTTTCCACTGCCGACCCCCCTCCAGCTCAACAAAGGCAATTTGGACTTACTACTTTAAAAGAAAAAAACACCAGATCAGATCCCTCCCTCTGCCACGTTACCCAGGAATGGCAATTGCAGTCCTCAGCCCCAGAGTGAAACTTTCACATTTTGATTTAAGAAGTTAACAGGAAGGAAACAACAGATTTGTTCTATTCGTGTAGCTGATGGGGTTAATCCTGACAGGATTCTTATTTTTCCTTCTCCTTGTGTGTGTTTTAATGCAGTCCTTGGAGACATCCTTTTATTAATAAAATGAGCCTTTGAACCCCTCAGTCTCTGGAGCACTTTTATCTTTCCTAATCTGATTACAGAATGGCAGTCTGTGTATTCTCTTCTCTTTGCTTTCTCAGTAACCTGTAATGTTTATGTCAGGAAAGCTCAGAATTTAGGAAAAAAAGTTAAAAATTTGTATTATGGAAATGTTGTAATCTCTGTAAATTGTGGGAGCTTTTTCCTTTTTTTCCCCTTTTTAAAATTTTTTCATCAAGATAGGCAAGGTGCAAGAAAAATGCTGAACTTGGAGCATCTCATTTTTAGAATATCCCACTTGGGGCGGCTTTGACATCTCTGTGCTTTTTCTCCAGCACCTTTGTCCGTCTCAGTAATTTAAGCTAGATCTTGGTTTTGGTGAAGAAGAGTGGACTCAAAGGAAGACTTGTAGTTAATTTATCTCGAGGAGCAAGCTGGGCTTGACAGCTGAGGATCATGTTCATAAAAGAACCCTTTTGGATGTGTGGGGATTGAGCACTTCCCTGGGCTGAAAGGGGAGAATCATCCCCACAGAGCAGAGAGACCTGTGTGGAATTGCAACAAGGTGGTGGTGGTTTGACTCAGATCAAGACCTCTTATAAGCCCACTGCAGGGTTTTGCTGCTCTGAAATATTTAGGCTTTGGGGGATTTTTTAAGGGTATTTTTATTTTTTTTTGTTGGCTTTGTTGTATCTCAAATTACTGAACTGGTTTTAAAAATAATAACAGTTTTCACTCAAAATGAACATTTTCTTTGCTTAGATATTGGGCTGCAAATATCTGTCTTCTGTGAGACTTTCTTCTGAAAATTTGTGTCCTTGCTGGCCAGTTTTGATCAGGTAGAATGGAGGAAAAGAATTCTGAAATGGCCATAAGCTTTGAAGAAAAGGGAAGGGGTGGAAGGAAGAGAAGCCTTGTAGAAGGAAAAGGAGGGCACAAAGCCTGTGTTCACCATCTGAGAATCCACTTAGGGCATCCTCAAAGACAGAAACCAGGAATTTGTGGAAATGTGATATACATAGAGTAATATAATTGCATATGGAGATGGACTAGCAGGTCTGTGATTTAACAATTTTGTGGGGTGGTTGAATTTCCCTAATGAAGTCTACTCTGCTAACTCTTAAAAGTGTGTTTCTCACTTGCACCCTCTGGAGTGCAGGCTGGACAGAAATCTCCTTTGGATTGCCAGGGAAGCTGGAAAAAGGACAGGTGTCATTTGTGGCAAAGAATGAATCTATAATGTTCTTTTTCTCCTAGGGAGAGCTGGTGAGGAAGCTGAAGGAGGAGAAAGCTCCCCAGGTGGACATAGACAGAGCTGTAGCAGAGCTCAAAGCTCGGAAGAGGGTCCTAGAAGCAAAGGTGAGTCTGGAAATTAAATTCTGAGCTCCACAGTTTTGTCTGAAAAGCCTTGAAATCTCTTCTTAATTCTTTATTGCAGGTTTGGTCTAAACAAACCTAGACTGAATCACTTCGGAAGTAGATTTTACAGGTTTCCAGCTAATTGCAATTTCATTCTTTACCTGTTACACTAATTTCTGTTAGCATTAAATCTGTGTGGAAACAAATACATGCGAGTTCAGGTTGCCCAGTAATCAAAACTGAAATTGAGTGTACATTCACTGATCTTTGTTTGCTATATAGATTTTTTTGTGCAGAGTGAGAGCCCATGCTTTTCACTGCAGTGAATTTTTGGATTCTTTGTGCGTTGGAATTCCCTGTCCTAGAATGTGTTTATTTAGGATCCACCCATTTTGCTACAGTAACAAAGTTTTTGTAGATATTTCAAGTAACCTTCTTCTCAGCCTTAGAGGTGCAATTGTGTCTCCTTTTTTAAATGCAGCCATGCTCTGAAAAGTCTTTTTGCAAATTAAATGATGGAACTTCAAGTTTGTTGTCTTTAGATTAATAAAGAAGTAAAATACACTTTCTTATCCTGTGAGCTTCCCCTCCCAGAGTGAAACAACAAAAAGAAACTCCTGAAGCTTAAAAATGGTCTGTTGTGCAGATTTACACAGGTTCTTTCTAATTTCTGTTTAATGTAAACATGGTTGTAATTGTGTCTGGGTGGTACTCTTAAAAATAAATGAATTAATGAGTAAATACACTTACAGCACTTCTCACAGCTGCCTGTGAGAATGTGAGTTTGCCTGAACTGAAACCCATTGACCCTGTTTGTCCAACAGAGTCACGTGGGATGAGCAGGTGCTGCTCTCTGCCAGGTCTGGCCTTGTGGCTGCCTGTTTACATACCTTGAACCCAATAAAATGCCATTTTTACTGGGTATTCAGCATAGGGACTGGGCTTTGAAACCATTGCATGGAACCTGCATTAATAACTAGGTCATCCTGGAGGAAATAGTATCTAGATGTTTTCCCAGTTTTGTGTACCAACCCTCAGAAGTTTGGGGGGATGTCACCAGGCAGGTGAGGGGTCCTGGAGTCCCTGTGGATGTCAGCAGGCAGTTGAGGAGTCCTGGAGTACCTGTGGATGTCAGCAGGCAGGTGAGGGGTCCTGGAGTCCCTGTGGATGTCACCAGGCAGATGAGGGGTCCTGGAGTCCCTGTGGGTGTCAGCAGGCAGGTTTGGAGTTCAGGTATCCCTGTGAGCCCCACCTCTGAGTGGGAGGATGCCTGTAGGATGCAGTGGGGAGGTTTCTTAGCACTTACTCAATTTGTGTGGGCTGTCAGTGCAAGGGTGACCTTGCAAATGCAGCATCTGCCCTTGGGAGTGCAGCACTCCAGTCCTGGGAGTGTTTCTCTCCTGATGCTGTTCCTAGCTGGGATCACAGTCCCACCTTCTGGGGAATGCAGCAGTGGTGGTTTTCAAGCCCTGTGGTTCCTTCTTGAAGATGTCAGAGCAGCTCTGAATTTGAAGCTTTGAGAAGGGTGGAGCAGTTGAATACACAGAGTAGAGTGCTTTTAAAATTAGACTTAAGTTTATTTGTCATTATAGATAATAGAAAAGGGGGAGTTTGAAATAAATGGACACACAAAACTTTTTGTTACCCAAAGGCTTTTCAAAATGATAGTCTGAGACACTTGGGAGGATCTGAATTTATTGAACTTATGGGCTTAACTCTGCCTTAATTATCAAAACAGCTTCCTGCAAGGAAACCTTTGAAGCCTGTTGACCTCACTAATATATTAGATTGCAAAAATCACAGGTTTTCAAATAAAATAGTGACTGCTATTAAACATTTTCACAGTACCTTGTCAGGGCAAGCACCATTAAAGCACTCCCAAGTTTTCTGAATGCAGACCTAAATTTTACAAAGAGATTTGCACAAATGCCTAATATCATCTCTCTGACAGAGCACAAGGATGATGGTACTTGTAATCTTCAAGTCAAAATTCTTTCATGTGAAAAACACCTTACTTATATATTCCAAGAGTTAGATGTGTGCAGTCTGAGATGGTCACTTGAAGCTCTTTTTCATAGTCAGGAGAAGGAAGAAGGTCAGAATTGCTTTGGAAATTGGCATCTTTTTGTAGTGATTGTGAAGAAAGCTGAGGATAACTTGCTCACAGGGAAAGTTAGGTCATGAGTCCACTTCAAGTGTCTGAAATGTTGCATTCAGACAAAGATGTTGGTAACTGAGCACTTGAATCTCAGTGGGAAGATTGCTCTTTGGAAAATGAAGATGTTGACAGGATACCTTTTCTTCAAAGTGGTCTTTGCAGACTTTTGACTCCCAGTGGTGAGTGAAGAGGATTTCTCCTCCTGCCAGAATCAGGAGCTATTAACTGATTTTGTTTTGCCTGGCTTACAGGAGCTGGCCTTACAGCCCAAAGATGATGTCGTGGACAGAGCTAAGATGGAAGACACTCTCAAAAGGAGGTTTTTCTATGACCAAGCATTTTCTATTTATGGAGGTATGGGTTTGAAGAAATGTACATTTTAATCCCTTTAGCCTAATGTTCTGGTCTTTCTAGCTGGGTGAAATGTGCATTCTAGCAATATTATATTAATATGGCATACCAGTTTTTTTTTATAAGTTTGCTTTAAATTTTCCTGCTTTGAGTCTGTAAGCCTTTCAAAAATTCTCCCTTCCTGAAGTGTCTGGGTTGGGAAGGGGCTCAGTTTTTGTCTTGTGCTCTCTGAATGGAAATAAGTGGACTTCAGGATGCCTGAGTGTCCTGAGTATTACATTGGTAGAAGATGTCCTTGCTGAGGGTAAGGTGTTTGGGGCTTAAGGAGATCATCAGCTCATTTATAACCATTCATTTCTACCTGAGCTTCTCTTGGCAAATTAGTCATATTATATTAGAATATTTTGAGCTGGAAGGGACCCACAAGGATCATGGAGTCCAGCTCTTAAGTGAATGGCCCACAAGGGGACCAATAATGCTCAAACCCTCTGTGAATTTTAGAACCTGTTGCCTCAGTGAACTTTGGCAATGAACTTTATGGCACAGGTGAATAAATGTGATTGTTAAACATCTTCAGATGGCTGATATGAGCATCTCAGGAGGCAGCACAATGCCTCTATGAGCACTGCTCTTTCACCTTAGATACTAAATTAAACACTCTTGTTGTTTTATTGGCTTTTTTTTTAAATCTTTGCAGCTATACTGGTGATCTGCAGATATATGTTGTATATTACTGACAGTAACACTGCTTCAGCTCGTGCATGATCACTTCCTCTCTATTCAGATTCCTCCTTCACATAGATGCTCCCATGCTCCCACAAAACTTTCCACCAAACAGAATCCATTGGTGGAGGGTATGTGGTTTTTAGAGTTGGTGGTTGCAGGAATTTATCCACTTTAGATTCTGTTGCTGCCTAATGCCTCAGTGCTCTGCAGCTGAACTGTGCTTCATGCTCATATAATGAAACCAACTGATGAAAATGCTGAGAAGGGAAGACATCTCCTCCAAATAGTGCAGCTTTGTACAATCTCACACTTCATTTTTACCTTTTCCTCTTCCCAGGAGTCAGTGGTCTGTATGACTTCGGGCCTGTTGGGTGTGCTTTGAAGAACAACATCATCCAAGCATGGAGACATCACTTCATTCAGGAAGAGCAAATCTTGGAGATTGACTGTACCATGCTCACACCTGAGCCAGTTCTAAAGTAAATATGAGCCTTTTTTTTTTACAGTGTTCTGTAAAATTATCCACAGGGATTTTGTGTCTGGGTCACCCAGTTTCACACCATAATTAGGTACCAGTGCAAAGGTCAGTGTGAGAAGCTGTTGTTCTGTAAGTCAGGGAAAGCAGTGGCACTCACGTTTGAGAGTTCAAAGCCTCCTAGCAGTCCCATTAGGTAAGAAACTGTCATTATTCCTTTTTCTAAAAGATGAAGAAGACAAGAAAAAGTGCAGAAGCTTTCATGCAGCTAAGATACAAAATACTAGAATATCTCCACCTGAATTACTGGTTACTCCTCACTACTGCAGCTGTGTTTAGTTTTGATCGTGATGCAGTTCCTGAAGGCATTAAGTGTCATCTTTGTGGCAATTTTAAGATTTAGATGTATTGATACTTTCCACATATCATATTTTCTGAGGGGTGATACTGCTTAACATGACTCTGTAATCTGAAGCAGGAGTGAGCCTGCAGTTTTTGAAGGATTTCACTTTGATAAAGATCTGTCCTCTGGGATCACACAGACCTGGGGCTGTCTGTTGGCAGCTGTCACATTCCTTTTTTGTGTCATCTCTTCCAGGACTTCTGGCCATGTAGACAAGTTTGCTGACTTCATGGTGAAAGATGTGAAAAACGGGGAATGTTTTCGTGCTGATCATCTCTTAAAAGGTTTGATTTTGTTCCAAGCTAGGTGGACCTGGGGATTTCTCCCAGTGGTACAAGGACTGGAATAGAGAATTGTTCTCAAGGAAAGCCTGCTGGTGTAGCCAGTCTTTCATACTTGTGTTTGCAGCTAATTAATCATACCATACCAAAAATCCCTTAGTTTCTGTTAGTGTCTTAAATGAGGTTCAGGATCTCTGGTGAAAACACAGTTATGTCCCTTTTTATAAAATCCAGTGTCATCAGGCTGTGAAAGATTACTGTGTTGTCTAAGCCAAGGATTCCCTATATAATAAGATTCCTGTACTCCACTGCATTTTGGTCTTAGTTTTCTTGAATTTCAGTTGCTTTTTTAAGTACTGAGAAACAATTTTTTGATGCTGTGAGGAGTCAGAATATGTTTTTCCTATGAGAGGTCAATTACGTGGCAGTAGGTGACTTTCATGTGTACCTTAGAAATAGACCTCGGGCATTTCTTTGATTTGCCAAGTCCTCACGCTTCCTAGTTTTTAAAATTTGTTTGGAAAAACAAACCAAGAAAGTCACGTGAAGGAATCTCAGAAATTAGAAGCACGTTTGAAAACTTTCTCATGTACAGCTCCACTGTGAATGGAAGGATTGTTCCACTCTGCTTAAGTGAGTTGTGCCCTCTGGCTTTTGAGCCTTGTCCTTGAAATTCAAGTATGCTGAACAATCTATATTGGCATTAGAGCAGTTTTCATGATGTTCATTAAGAATATTTTTTTGGTCAAAAAGAACCCCATCCAACCTCTGCCTCCTGTGCTGAGCAGCCTCATCAACAAGCGTGTCTCTGTGTTCTGCAGCCCCTCCCTGTGAACAGCCACCTGAGCTGTTTTATACTGGGGTCAGTGATGGAGTTGCAATATAAACTCATGACCTACTTTTCTTACAGCTCACCTGCAGAAACTGATGTCTGACAAGAAGTGCACGGCAGAGAAAAAGGCAGAAATGGAAAATGTTTTAACACAGGTGGGTGCTGCATGGGGAGGTGGCTGCTCCAGGGAGAGGGGTGATAGAGTCCAGAGGCAGTGGCTCTTTTCTGTTCCTGAAGATGCTCAGAAGTCTTTACCCCAGAGGTTCTCTCAAACACTGAAAATCTAATTGTTAAGAAATACTCTGAGCTTGCTGGAGAATCACATCTCCCTCACTGTATTGGAGAATTACTGCTTTTATATTAATTAATCTCTTGAGTGTAGGGCTGAAGCTCAGTCGTGGAGTTGATCTTCTCTGTTTCACTTCATACCCTGGCAAAAAGCTTTTACATTTGTCAGTCCCTTCTGTGGGATTGTTATACAAAGGAGCAGAGGTGGGTCACAAGTTTTGTCAGGGTTTTTTTGAGTTAGCACAGCACTGATTTGCTTTGTTCTGAAATTGTCTCGGCTTTGAAGCACTGGAGATTTGTTCCTCTGTCTCTGACACCCCACAAAGATTTTTCCTGTGTTTACTATGAGAATAGTTGGTGCTCAAGCTGACATTCCTGAACAACTGTACAAACATTTGCCTCTAGTTTCTGGTTTTTCTTTGTTTTTAATGTTTGTTCTCACGACTTCTAGGATAAATGCTTCCAAAGCCATGCATTGAATGAATGTTTCCTTCCAGAAAGAGAAACTTTTTTTATCAGTGTTTTGCATCACTGAGGAGCTATCACTAGGTTTTCCACACTACAACACTGAACTTTGATCATCCTTTAGGGAAATCTCTCTATTAATAGAGTATTTTTATATTCTGGTTTTGGATTTTTTTCCTGATATAGGAAAGATCATGACAACTAGAAATGCAGAACAGCTCTGAAAGGGCATTTGATGCATAGCTTGAATATTGTGTTTCAAGCAGCAGAAGAGAGAGATGAATACAAAGCCCTGCAGAAATTTTAGCTTTCTTCTCTGTCATGCTATATCTTTTTTGCTCCCAAACAGAGCTCCCCATGTTTTAGCTGAATCTATTCAAAGGAATCTGTTCTGGTGGGTGGTGTTGCAGTCCCAATGACTTTTCTTGTGCTTTACACCCACTCTTGAGTTCAGACTTCCTGTGGTATGACTAAATCCCAGGCCTATTACTAAAGTGGGTTTGGGAATGTGCAAAATGTATTCTTCTATCACTGGTTCAAACTTCAGCTTGCTTGAAAATTTAGGTTAGAAGGGAATATTTTGGGCAGGTGATTCAGAGCTGTAGATCACGCTCAGTAAAAGATAGAGGACATGCATTCCTGTTACCTTGTCTAGTAATTAAAACAACTCTCTTGTGTTTTGATATTAGTTGGACAATTATGGCCAGCAAGAGCTTGCAGATCTCTTTGTGAACTACAATGTGAAGTCCCCTGTCACTGGGAATGACCTGTCCCCTCCTGTTTCTTTCAATCTGATGTTCAAGACCTCCATTGGGCCTGGAGGAAACATGCCTGGGTAGGTGCTGATTTAATTCTGCTCACACTCTCCTTGTTTTAGATATCATCTGGAATAAAAATGAAAACTCTGGTGTAGCCTTCCCCTGCCTCTCAGTCCCAGCCTCCTGTAGCAGGTTAGCACTCCTTGGAGTCTGGGGGAAAGGCAGGAGGAACAAGGGGCCCTTGAAGAATCATGAAAATACTTAAAACACCCAAAATTCAGATCCCAGCTGTGCCCTTGCTGGTTGGAGTAGTTTCCATAAAGCCAGTTAATGCTGGTCTCCAATTGTCAGTGACTTCATGACTGTAGAAAACTTTCTTCAGGATACCTGTTTGAGGAAGGAGGTGAAGTTTTTTTTCCCCCTCCAGTCTATTGCTTAATTGTTTCTTTTTTGTCTGGAATTAAAAGTCTGAAGAGAAGAACTTTCACCTGTAAGTTTTGTAGCAACTGTGACTTTCTCCTTGCTTTCGCCACCCTTAAATCTTCCTGATTTTTCCTCTCCCTCATCTTTCAGCTACCTGAGGCCAGAAACTGCACAGGGAATATTCCTCAACTTCAAACGTCTGCTGGAGTTTAACCAAGGCAAATTGCCTTTTGCTGCTGCCCAGATTGGAAATTCCTTCAGGAATGAAATCTCACCCCGCTCCGGCCTTATCAGAGTGAGGTACTGGCAACTTCCTCTTTCAGCAGGAGGGTACCAGGGAGCAGGGAGCATCTTCCTTTTGTTGCAGGGTTTGTGCAAGATTGTTTCAGTTTAGTGCTTCCTCCCAGAGGAATCCTGATTATGTGTCTGGTGAGTCTCAGGCTTTACAGACGAGCTCACAGTTTAGGTTTTAAGTACAAAATTCTAAGATTGTGAGAAGTGGAATCTCTGAAATAGGTGTTGTATTAGAGATAAACTCACTTTAACTGACAGAATTTTGCTTCTGTTGTAGTCTAAAAGAACCATAAAACTCAAAGGTAGCTGTGTTCTCTACAGGACTTTGCTTTTTTAATTATGTTCGTGCAATTTGCTTTGAAACTGAAATCCAAACGTGATTGACCTTGCAGCATTATTTCCTTGTCTCAGTCCTGCAGATTCTGCAGTCCTACAGCTTGCTGCAGAGAGGAAGCTGGGAGATAACCTGACTCAGGACCAGTGTTTGTGTCACAGGATCAATCGAGTTGGAAAGCTCAGGGTTATTGGGAATTACTTTCAGTTCTGTCTTTGGATAAAAGTGATTATTGCCTTTCACTAGGGATAATCTCTCTGTTTAAACTGATCTATCCTAATTGGAAGTCTCTTCCATATAATTTGGAGCAAGAGCTCCTGTGCACATGTTGTAAACATGGCAATTGATTATTTTGTGGTGCCATAAGTATCACTGAGAGGCCATGGCATCCTTAGCACAGAGGGAACTCAGGAATTTCCTCAGTCCTCCTGTTCTGTTTTGCTCATCTGGAAATGAGAACTTCTCTCGTTGAAATCATTTTCAGTCAAATATAAATGATATGCTTGTGGCACATTTATTGGAGACTGTTATTATGCAATCACAGCAAATTACACCCTGATGGCTGTGATTTACAGTTAATGATTACCTAGAGCTTTTTTAAAGGTTCTTGATAATGAGCTAATTCAGTGGAAAGTGATTTCAAGCAAGAAGATTCAGAATCAGTCTCTGAGTAAAGATATATTAAAGACAAGTTCTTAAAACAGAACTCATGTCATTACTGTGTGCAGCAGTATCATTATTTTCAGGAAATTACCACCTCACCTGGTTATTTTTGGCACCTCTGACATGAGTTAAAGCTACTGATTTAATCAGCAGACCCTGTAAGGAACAACTGCTTCTAATATGGGCATCACAGCAGCCTGGAAAAGCTTTACAGAACTTCTGGAAGTACTTCCAAAGGTGGTGTTCTCTGCTCTGATTCACAGTGGTGATAACCACAGCCTGGAGAGCTCTAAATGAATTTGTAGCAAGTTTTGTTAGGAATTTGAAAATGAAACTAAATCCAGTGATGAGACTGGTTCATGTTCCAGTCTGCCCATTGTCCTGGCTGGGTCTGCATATGATTTTAAATTATTGGCTTGCTGTGAGAGGCTGAAGCACGGTGTTTTATTGGGGTCTAATGCATAAAATGCTTAATGTGTGTTTGTTCGTTTTCACTAGGGAATTCACCATGGCAGAAATCGAGCACTTTGTGGACCCCAGTGAGAAGAACCACCCCAAGTTTCAGAACGTGGCAGATCTCAACATCCTCCTGTACTCGGCCAAGGCGCAGGTCAGCGGGCAGTCTGCGCACGTCATGCGGCTGGGAGACGCCGTCCAGCAGGTAACCCTCCCTTCCCCCTGCAGGCACCCCGGGCTTGCTCCCTGCAATATTCCTCTCAAGGCCAAGTTACAAACTGCCTTTTTAAAATTAAAGCTCAGAGGGATGTGTCTGCCCAGTCCTGTGTTGGTCTGAACACAGTTGAAATATTCTGAATCCAGGACTGAGGGCATGGATCGGCTCCCTGCACTGAGCTTACACAAAGTTTGTGTTGTGTTGGTGCCAGCTGGGATTTACTCCCAGATTTATGAGTAGATTCTCTTCAGTGAATCAGACTGAGATCTAGGCCTGGCCCTTGCTACCAGAAGAGTGTAAGTGGTGCTGTGATAGGGTTTGGAAGTTAAGCTTCACACTTAGTGAGGAGGGACATTAAGGAATATTAATACAGGCAGCATCTGGGAATCTCATATTCAGCTGCTGACCCCCATGAGTATGTGACTTGCATAATTAGCTGAATCACTACCTGATTCATCTAATTATGAATCGGTTGATTTACCAACCTTCTTCACCCCTTTTTGTCCAACCCCCAAATGAAAAAAAAAAAAACAAAAACCCCTGAAAACTACCAAAACACTGCCTTTAAAAACATCAACAAAGCAAAAAATCCCAAAAACAAGAGCCAAAAAAAACAGAACACCAAACACCACCCTTCTGTTGTATTGCAGCTGTGAACTGTAGGATGCAGCTGTTGTAATGCCAGTGACTGCACTGCTGCATACAGTGGGGTATTTACAAGTAGGTGATCCTCAGAGCCAGTGGGTGATGAGTCCTGGAGTGACAGTAACTCACTGTTTTGGTTACATGGAGATGGTGCCAGTGGCATGAGGTGAATTTAAAGAGATGTAACAGCTCAGGGGAGACAGAACTTAACCACAAGTTCTACCTGTCACATGTCAGGTTGCCTGCAGTAGTTCAACAAATCATGACTTTGCTTCCTTAGGAATTCACGTGGGTGTTTTCTTCTCCCTGCAGGGTGTGATCAATAACTCGGTTCTTGGTTACTTCATCGGCAGAATCTACCTCTTCCTCACAAAGGTCGGCGTGTCCCCGGAGAAGCTGCGCTTCCGACAGCACATGGAGAATGAGATGGCTCATTATGCCTGTGACTGCTGGGATGCAGAGTCCAAAACCTCCTATGTAAGTGGGCAAAGTGGAAACAGCAAGGGGAGCCCCTGTCAGATCTGGTTGATTTCTGGCTTTTTGAAATTAGGGCTGGGAGTCTGATGTGTTTGTCCAGCACCATGTTGGTCTGAACACACGTAGTACAGTTGAAATATTCTGAATCCAGGAGCAAGGGGCAGCCAGCTCCCTGCAAAAAGTTTATGAGCTGTTCATGCTGCTTTGGTAGATCCAGGCTCCTTTGCTGGAACCTGAAGTAGCCTGGGGACACTTCACTGGTCAAATTTTCATCTGGAGTTAAAGGAAGCTGAAGCCTGGCGCTTTCCAAAGACTGTAACCTCTGTAACAGCAGTGGGGAAGGATTTGTTTTGCTGGAGGTGTTATTCCAGGGCAGATTGCTTCCTGCTTGAATGCTTGCTCTTCCTTTCCCTCTTCCATGCTGTGAGAAATGAGTTCACTCGTGCCAGTTCAGACAGCTGGTGCTAGAAGAAAAATTCCTCAAGGATTTGTTGTCATCTTCCTGCTGAGTCATTAAGAGCTTTTTCATTCAAGCCTTGTTGAATGCCTTTTTTCCCCTCATGTATTGTTGGTTGGATTTAGACTTACCACTAGTGATGTTTTGTTACAGCATGTTGGAGGAATAGCAGCCAGTAAAATTCTACCAAACTTAAGATTAGAAAAAAACCAAACCTTCTGCAGCTCAGATGAGTGATTTGTCTTCATATAAAAAAGATCTGGAGAAGTGACTGAAGGAATGGCTTCCTCTGAATGTCCATAGCTGAATTCCACAAGTTCACAGCCTATCTTTCCAACTAGCCCAAAACTGGACATGTGTGGGCCACACCATGTAAATAAGATTATTCAACTTTGCAAGCCTTGCCATGATGATCAGGACAACACTCAGAGAGCAGAGTGTCCAACAGCCTAACCCAGGAGTGAGAGCAGCAATCCCAGGGGTGTGAAAGCAACACCTTTGGGAGCTGGGACATGCTTTGGTTTGTAACTTAACTCTGACCAAAAATGTTTATATCTATCAGCTTGCAGCACTCAGTTGTAAGAAGAGAAGTGGTTTGAGTAGCTCAAAATCCGTTCTGTAAATTTGCTGCATACAATGGTATGTTGGTGGGTTAAGGGATTTTAAAGATCCAACCCACTCCCATGGGCAGGGTCACCTTCCACTGTCCCAGGTTGCTCCAAGCCCCATCCAGCCCAGCCTTGAACACTTCCAGGGATCCAGGGGCAGCCACAGCTTCTCTTGGCACCCTGTGCCAGGGCCTCACCACCCTCACAGGGAAGAATTTCTTATTAATGTAAACCTAATCTAAACCTGCCATCTTTTGCTTTAAACCATTCCCCCTTGTGCTATCACTTCATGGCTTTGTCCAAAGTCCTCTCCAGCTCCTGGAGCCCTTTTAGACATTTGATGAGCCACCTTTTCTCCAGGCTGAACAACCACATAAACCTGTATTCTTTTTTTCTGAGAAGTAGCTGTAACACCCTAATAGCTTAATTTATGTAAAAATCCTCCAGTATACCCTGGAACACCACGATTGTCAAGCACAAGGATTTTTTCTGTTCACACAGCTTTTCTGATACCCTGCTATATCACTCCAGCTTGGAAAACCAGACAACATCTGGCTGTCTGTGCATCCCACACTGATGTGACAGTGAGTGGGAAGCAGCTGCTGAGCCTTGTCTTACATGGGATTGTCTGTTAGGAAATCCAGAGGGAGGTTATATTTGCTGCTTCATCAACCCAGTGTGAAAGGTGTTCTGAGATTCCTCCTTGCCATACATGCTGAAATATTGAATTGAGAGCTTCCCTTGCAAGTGATCTGTGCTGTAGCAGCTCCTAAGTCAGGCTTTTGGCCATTCCAGTGTGGTTGATTCCCTGTTGTGTGTCCCATGGCCAAGTAGAGCCCTGGGAACACGATGCCGTGTGTGCCTGTGGCATGTGAGTGATAGGACTGTGTGCTCTGGCCCCAGCCTGAGGTGTTGGCACGAGGCAGTGCTCTGCCAAGCCATGTGGAAAAGGCTGGCCCTGAACACAGGCACTGGGTAGATGACTGATTGTTTCCTCTGGAAACAAATGGAATCACTCAAATGAGGGAGCAACTGGTGAGGGAGGGCTGCTTATTGTAACAGAGCTAATTATGTAGAAAAAACAGTCATGGGAGCATGGAGGGCTTAAGGGTGAATAAACAGATTTGATGGTTAAGTGGACAAAAAAGTGAGCTGGTGAAAGCTTCCAGTTTTGTTTTTTCAGGGTTGGATTGAGATCGTTGGCTGTGCTGATCGTTCCTGCTATGACCTTTCCTGCCATGCCCGTGCCACCAAAGTTCCTCTCGTAGCTGAGAAGCATCTCAAAGAACCTATATCCTTTCAGAATAAACCAGCTTCTCCTCAAGTGGAAAGGCATTGGACAGGGAGATGTCTTAGAGATCTGCACAGCTCTATTTCAAGTGACATCTGTATATTTAACAGGGAAACCTACAACTACAGACCAGTATGACTTTGGGAAGTGACCTGGAAAGAGCTGAGCATTTGTTACTCCTTTCCTCTCTTGGGGCAGAGTTCCTTCATCCAAGTAGTGGAGGAGATGTCTTTGTGTTGTGTAGCAATTAACTTTGACATAATGAAGGAACCAGGTCCTGCTTTGTGCCCTCAAAAGCTCCTTAACTGCATTGTACAGAACAGTCAACATTGTTCAGTTTGAGGCAAATAAGGGAGCCATTGGCAAAGCTTACAAGAAGGATGCCAAGGTGGTGATGGAATACCTTTCCATGTGTGACGAGTGCTACATCAGCGAGATGGAGCAGCTGCTCAACGAGAAAGGGTGAGCTGGCTCTGTGGGTGGTACCTTCCTCTGACATTGATGTGAACTCCAAAGGGCTGCTGCATTTATCTGGGCCACCTGAAACCAGTTTCCTCGTGAGAGCAGGTTATGTGGGTCATCTGAGATGTGTGAGTGCTGTCCCTCTCACCAGGCACTGCTGGTCACCCATCAGCATATCTCTGGATGTATGCACATAAATATTTATCTGTGTGGGAATGAGCTCCTGGCTTTAGTAGGATCATCACAGAAGAGAAACAGTGAAATGGGAATTGTTTACCTGCTTCCTCACTCTGGTTTGAGAGTGGACCAGGACTGACTTAAAACTTTAAAATTAAAAAAATAATTCTGTTACCGATGGCACAAAATAGTTAAATGAAAAGCAAAACTTGCCTGAATATCTTCCAGTATTTAGTGAGCTGCTGCTTCCAGTGTTTAGTGACCTGTTACAGTCTTTGATTTACTGTGGCAGAAATTTGTATGATTTTCTTTGACCTGCTTTCCTGACTACACGTGCAGGAGCTGGAAATATGAGAAGTCTTTACAGTTGCCAGATTTGGCTGAAGCAGGTCAACAGCTTAGGAGAAAGCTAATGGTGCAGTAATAAAAAAATAAACTTAATTTCCTGCTTGAAATGGTACAAGGTGTAAGATCAATGAATACATTACAGAATGGTAGCATTTACATTTTCCTTTCTTCCTCTGAGCTAAAATTGATTTCTTTCACATCTCTATGACTGTGAAAATGTAGAAAAGAAAAACAGTAGAACTCAAAATGGGCAGAGAAATTATTGCAGAGAAGAAACAGTCCATCCAGAATCTCCCTGAAATGGTTCAATAGATGAGTTACAAGCAATATTCCTGGTTTTATTGATAGTCCAGTGCCTGCTTTGTGTGCCTCCCTTTTTCTCTTTGGTGTATGGGCTTCATCATGAGAATTTCCCAATTGACTTTGCTTCAGGCTGTTAACCACAGCCAAGTTCACTGTGATTATAAAAATGGTTGCTTTTAATGTGCATGTAGTAATTTTATTATTAGTGCAAATTTCTTTTAATGGGTGTGCTACATGTTTCTTTCATCTCTGGGGTTTTCCCTGCTTCTGTCATCCCACTCTCAGAGTCAACCAAATGATGCAATTAAGGAAATAAAACTTGTTTGTTTATTGCTTTAGCTTTTAAATTACTTATTTTTCCTTTGCAGGGAATTCACTGTTGAAACTGAAGGGAAAACTTTTCTATTAACAAAGGACATGGTTACTGTGAAGAGATTTCAGAAAACATTACATGGTAAATTTGATTCTTTGTTGTTTGATCATCATCAGGATACACTTCGAGTATGAACTTCATTGGTAGCATTGTCCTGTTAATATTGTAACACAGCATAGGAAAAATGCCAAATGTAATTTCCTTGAAATTTAAGAGTAGGAAGGCTTTTGGAAAGTCAATGACTGCATCTCCACTGAGCTTTTGTCCTGATCCAGGAAATGGGGCTAGAAGGAAACTTTGAAAATGCATGGATTTAGTTCTCAGAGAAGCCAGAGAAAGAGCTCTGAGTTGTTTTCTACAGCCTAAATACATCCTGTACGTGAGCTAAGTCCAAATCTCTATTACAGGTGTTTGTATTTAGAGCAGAAACATTTAATCTTTTATTTCCATGAACTCATCTACACATAACCAGAACTTCTGAGCAGAGACACAGCATCAGCAAGCACATCTTTTTCTTGTGTCTAAACGCATTTTTAATGGTGATGTGTGTTATTTTGTGTTCCAGTGGAAGAAATCATCCCAAATGTCATTGAGCCCTCGTTTGGCATTGGAAGGATCATGTACACAGTGTTTGAGCACACATTCCGCATCCGGGACGGAGACGAGCAGAGAACGGTGAGTGGCCCTGAGGCTGGGCCAGCTGCAGGCTCCTGACATCCCCTGGCATCCAGGGAGAGGGCTAAAATAACACTGCACAATGCCCACTAGAGATGGGAAAACCCAGGTGAGGTGTGGAATTGCTGTTTTTGCCAGAGTACATGTCATTTGTACATGAGAGCATTGTGGGGCCATGTGTGCATGTGGCTCTCACTGGATTGCTGGCAAGGAGGTGAGAAATTCCTCCTTCTGGGTCCACACTTGGCAGTGTTCCATTGCTCAGAGAGAGGCATATCTTCAGTGTTTAATTTCCTTTCTTTCTGCTGATTTTCCTGGAATCATACTTCTGTGCAGTAGGATGAACAATGGATTAACTGTTTGCTCAGTCCCCTGTGAAATTCAGCCTTCTCTGGTTCTAGACACCCCTAAAACCTTGGCCTGAAGCTTTGCTGTAGCAGGGGCCCAAGGGAAGTGTTTATTACATACAGAGCTTCCTCCAGCCAGTGCCCAGATGTGGTGCTCTGTGCCATTGCTGGTGGCCCACGAGAATCTGGCTGGAAACTTGGTGCTGCTTCCTGCTCGTTGTTCCTGGCTCCTGGACTATGTTCATAAAAAAAGAAATATAATAAAAGTGCTTCTTTGTGTCTCTGGGTGCCACAGGATGTGGTACATTTATGACTGGGGGAACAAGGTTCAGGAGCCCAGAATTAGGACACAGTTGACTCTGAATCCCAAACTGCTCCTGAAAATAAAATACTGGATTTACCTTCCTTCTAGTATCCATTTACTTTTTACATAGCCTGGACTGCTTTATATTGTGGTACATCTCACATGCATTGCTTCTGTCCCTTTTATACCTTGCTGATTTCCAGGAAAGATTTTATTTTTTTTCCCTCACTTCTGTCACATTTTTATTTTCTGAGGGTGTCTGTGAAGGGTTCTAAAAACCTTTTTGCTGCATATGCTCCATGTGTGTGGAGTCTCAAACAGGAAGTTTGGTTTAGACTGTGCATAAGACTCAATCTCCTGGAAAGACACCTCCACCCTCAATTTTTCTGTAATTCAGATGAGGTTAAATTTCTTTAGGAGGGCTATAATGGACCTATTTTGGTGGGAGGTAACATTTAGCTGTCAGGAGATAAGGGGGAATGGAGGCTGAAGAAAACCAGTCCTGCTCCAGTGGTGTGAGATGTCGCTGCTGATGTCTTAGAGTGGGTCAGAGACTCCCCTGGAGCACTCACCCTGCCTCCAGCCTCAGTCAGAGCTTATTCTCACCTCCTAAGATTCTGATGTGACCATTAAACTTGTATTTACTTGTGCTTTTCCTTTTTTCCACAGTACTTCAGCTTCCCAGCTGTGGTAGCACCGTTCAAGTGCTCCGTTCTTCCTCTGAGCCAGAATCAGGAATTCATGCCTTTTGTCAAGGAATTATGTAAGTGTGTTAAGCACTTTGGGTCTGATGGGGCTGTGCACTGGGAAGAGAGGTCTCTCAAAATAGCACTAGGATCATGTGGCTCTCCAAAGTGCACAGGGAGAGTTGTCAACATGAATCCACAAGCTTTGGGTGTCCATGAAACTCTTCAGCCATACCCAAAAAACCCACCACCATGACCTTCCCTGTGTTGGTTTGGAGTGTAAAAGACATTTCTTTTCTTCCTTATGTGTCAAAAAGAAATCTTTCCCACTGCTTAGGAGAAGCTGGAGCAGTGGGAGTTTTTGTTTTGTTATTAAAGTTTGCTTTGCTTTTATTGGCCACCTAATTTATTGAGTCTGTCCCAGAGCTGCTGAGCCTGCAGCCTTTCTGTCAAACTGCTCCCTGGTAGTGGGTGTCATGGTGAAAGAGGGACCATAAAACAGAACAGATGAAGGGTAGGAACAGGGCTTGCATGTCAGACAGTGCCTTTTGCTGTCAGCACCAGTTCTGCTTGAGACTTTGTCTCCCTGCACTGGATGTGCCCTGCACACTGAGGCTGACATTTGGAGTTAAAGCAGAGTTGTGGCACTGATGACAAGGGGAAAAACTTGGTGGCTTTGCACTTGGGGTGAGAGTTGTGGAGATCTGAGAGAGAAGGGTGGGTTTGGCCCTGTGGTCCTACAAAGAATGGAATACTGGATGTTTTGTTAGAATAAAATCAGGGCACTGAGATGCTGCTTGCACTCAGGACAGGCAGTGCCTCCTGAGGGTGATGCCTAGAGAGGCTGACCTGGAACAGAGGCTAGAGAGTGTTAAAGAAATAAAGTAGGTATTTATTAAAAGGCCTTCAAGGATACACCTTGGGCAGTACAAGAGCACGGCTGAGGCTACACCCAAGATGGACACCTGGTTATGAGTTTTCACACTTCTATGAGTTTTGGTCTATTTACATATTGGAGTCAATTGTCCACTTACAGCTTCAGGTTATGAAGTCCAGTCCTCCCAGATTCTCTCCTCAGTTCACTGCTGTTTGCACTTTTTGGGCCTGAAGCTGCAACGGTGTCCTTGGTTCTGGGGCTGGAAAAGGATTGTTTTGTCTGACTAAACCATGAAGAGAACTTGCTAACACTATATGAAGTTCAGAGTCACACACTAAGGCAGTACAGAATCTGGAAAATATAAAAGCTAAACTTAAGGCATCGGTCAGGGGGAGCCTGTGCTGGGCTTGTGTAACAATGTACTGGTTGGAAAGCAAAACCAGTGAGAGTCAAGTCAGAAATACAATTTAATAGGAAAAAAGAAAAAAAATAAAATACATGCAATAGTACAAAAGAAGACTACTGACAGAGTCAGAATACAACTTGACATCCTGTCAGTCAGGGTGTTGGTAGCAGTCCCATTCAATGGTGGCTGCATCCTCCTGCAGTGACAGATGCTTCAGTTGGAGCAGTGCTCCTGTAGAAGGTGCAGTTTTCCCCTGAAGGTCCAGTGATGATGTGGAAGGGTCCGATTTTCCTCTAGGATCCAGTGGTAAAAGGCTGCTCTGATGTTCCAAATCTCACTTTTGATCTGGGTAGGAAAGGCTTGGCTCCTTCCCCTGGGTGGAGCATCTCCCAATGGGATGATGTAATTTTATCAGTCATACAGTGGGGCTCAATGGCCATTAACAGAAGATATCTCCTGGAGAAAGGATGGGTTGTGGAAGAGATAAAGAACACTGCCCCACATGGTTTTTAACAGCTGTCCCATTAGCAGAGAATATCTCCCAGAGATAAAGATCACTGCCCCACCTGGTTTAACAGGTGGTGATAGGATACAAACTTTGGGGCACATCTTTCCATGGTAACCCAGGACAAACAATCCCTGCTCTGTCCCCGCAGCCGAAGCACTGACCAGGACTGGGATCTCCCACAAGGTGGACGATGCAGCGGGGTCCATCGGCCGGCGCTACGCCCGCACGGACGAGATCGGCGTGGCCTTCGGCATCACCATCGACTTCGACACCGTGAACCGCAGCCCGCACACGGCCACGCTGCGCGACCGCGACTCCATGCGCCAGATCCGCGCCGAGGTGAGCCCAGCCGGCTCTGCAGCACGGGGAGGTTGGGTTGGATTTCAGGAAATAGCTTTGCACGGAAGGAGTGATAAAGTGTAGGCTGCTCTAGGAGGGTCTGTGGAAAGAGAGAGGGTCCCTCAAGGGATAGCCTTCTAAGGGGGTCTCTGGCAGGTCTCCTGGGCTCCAGAGAAACCTCAGCAAGCTGTGGCTACAAGTGATCAGCTCTCAGTGATTCCAGCTCTGCTTGTGAGGCTATCCCAGGCTGACTCAGGGACAGAGAGCATCATATGGCGATTCCACAGACATTCCTTTCTTATCCAGCAGCTCTGTGAAGGGAGCCAGGGACGACAGCTCCTAGAGAACTGGGGGAAAAACTGGGGTTTTTATGGGGGAAAGCAAGGGTGGTACCAAGGGGGAAAGACCAATGGGTTGCAAAGGATTAACATGGGTACTAGGGCATGGTGGGATCACTGAAGACTTTGGGGATAGCTCACCATGGTAAGATAAGGTGTGCCAACCTAAGGAGCCTCCTTCCAGGAGAGTTAAGCTAATCACAGCCCATTCAAGGGACATCCCTTGAGGGCAAGGCTGCAGGTCTGAGTCAGAGCCTGGCAGGCCCATGAGCCTCCACAATAAAGTCCTGGAATGGTCTTCCAGGGGAGGTGGTGGAGTCACCATCCCTGGATGTGTTTAAAAAAAGACTGGATGTGGCACTTGGTGTGATGGTCTAGTTGAGGTGTTAGGGCTTCAATGGTCTTGAAGAGCTTTTCCAACCTAGTCATTCTGTGAATTCTGTGCTCGTTTTGGCTTTGGGGACAACATCCCCTGCTGCTTCTGATCTGTTATTAATCCTGGTGGGAGCTGCCTCCAGCTCTGTACCAATTTAGCTGTTGTGAGAAATCCCCAGGAACAGGTACCAGTCCAAGATGCTGGCCCAGCTGATGAAGTGAGAAGCTTTTGTTTTTCTTGTGTGCAGAGGTGTTGATCCTACCTGAAAGCAATGCCTTGTGCTGATTGTACTGCTCTTCAGAGTGCCTCTTAGCAAGTGAAGGCTGCTGAGTTAAAGCATTAACTGGGTTGTGTCTGGATTTCAAAGGCTGGGCTCCTTGTAATCCACAGGCACCAAAAGGCAGAACAAGGAGTTTGCCTCGCAGCTGGTGTTGCCTGTGCAGCACCAGAGGAGCTGATGAACCACTGCCCCAAAGCTGTGTGTGCTCTAAGAACGCTCTGCCAGTGTGGCTGTAGTGCAGGCTGGAATAGCAAAAACCTCCTGTGATGGGCTCTGCCTCTGCTCAGAGCTGTGCATCTGCAGTCTTGGGGTTTTCAGGTTTTTCTTCTCTCCCTGATCCTCTTTTCTCCCTGGCCTTCGCCCTAGGCACAGGAGGAGATGGTGCTCACCTGTGAGGCTGAGTTGTAGCTACCCAGAAGCACCTGCAGTGCCTGGGGCTGCTGAGCTGGCTGGGGTTTGGCTGGCTGTAACAGGCAGTGCCAGTTCCTCAGGGCACCCTTCTGTCTCTCTTGTCACCTGGGTGACCTGCCACTGCTGACCAGCAGAGATGAGACTTCACTATCCTTCAATTTCTGCAAATACTCAGCTGTCTGGCTGATACTTTGCACCATGACAGTGTGCTGTAAGGAGCAAAGAAAAGGCAACTTGCAGCTTTGTGCTGCTTTTACAGTAGGCAGGGCCTAGCTGAATCCTGGCTGACAGTGTCTTTTGGATGTGTGTCTTGTGGTTTTTTTCCCTTCCCAAACTGTAGCACAACATTACCTTGCTTTGGTTAACCATTTCCTTCCTTGATCACTGTAATAACAGATAACAGATTGATCCAAGGTGTCCTAATTAATGGTTTTCTCCCCAAAAGTGATATTCCAGGAGATATCTTATACCTGTTCTATTGCTGATGTAAAAACTGCCCACATTGCCAAATATCCAGCTTGGTTTTGGTGACTTTGTGTTTCTTATGTCTTTGTGGCTTTTCCTGCAGATCTCTGAACTTCCTGCCATCATCCGAGACCTGGCCAACGGTTTTATCACCTGGGCTGATGTTGAGGCAAAATATCCACAATTTGAGGGACAAGAGACTGGCAAAAAGGACACAATAGAGGAATAAAGAAAAGGACCTGAAGTAAAATCCTGTCAAAATGTCCACTTTTTACTGTTCATGTTAATATGAAATAAACTTACCGTGTATTATTCAAAACTGCATTGTTTGTGCACACAGGGACTGTTCGGGTTTTTTTTTTTCTTTTCCTCAGTTGATGACCAGATTTAACTTTTAAAAACGGAAATAATTGCAGCCCAGGATGAAGGTGTTAAGAATAAAACCACCATTGTATATGCCTGCCTCTCTGTGTTCCTGCAGCCTCGTGCTTTCTTCAGAAATACCCCTTTTTTCTCTCATTTTTGCCCTCCTGCTTAGGGCTGTGGGTGTTACAGGGTCATGCACAGGCTTTCATCTGGGTTTGGATCATCCTGGACTCTGGTGGGAGATGGTCCCAGTTGCATGGGCTGTGTTTGTGGAGGGGTGATCACAGTCCCAGTCCTCTTTTCTCCACTGTGGTTCAAGCAGCCACCTCAAGAGATGGGTTCAGTGCTCTTTTTTTGTCTGCAGGTTTTTAATATCTGTTTAGTATCTGTGTTTGTACAGAACTGGGAGCATTTGCACGTGGGAGAACGGAGCAGGGGTGGAAAATCCCATTCCAGTTCTGCTCCCTTTGGACACGGTTGGTTTCCTTGGCTAAGGGAGCGAGCAGCAAAGAGCTGGCAGGGTTGTTTTTTCATTCAATGTCTTCTGGCAGCAAGGGCTAAAACCAGAGCGTGCCCTGAGCAGGTGGGAGAAGAGCCAGGTACCTTTTCTCTTCCCTGGGCACTGGAGGAGTTCAAAGCCCTGTGCTGTTGGAGGACTTTGGATTTGCAGAGCCTTAAACTCTCCTGGCCTGGGCCAGGTAGGAGAGGCCTCACCCCTCTCTGAGTCTTGCAGGCTCTCATCCCACTGAGGAATTCCTGGGCTAGAAACCTTCCCCTTTAGAGGCTTGGGAAGTGTTCTCTGAGTTTTTGCTTGGGTTTAAACACTCGTTTAAATATGATTTAGAGAACATGAATCCTGGGATGGTTGGGGTATGAGGGGATATCAAAGATCATGCAGTTCCAACATTGTGCCATTGGCAGGGCATCTCCCACTACCCCAGGCTGCTCCAAGCCCTGTCCAACCTGGTCTTGGGCAATTCCAGGGATCCAGGGGCAACCACAACTTCTCTGGGAAACCTCTGCCAGGTTCCCACCCTCACAGGGAATAATTTCCTCCTAACACCGCATCTAAACCTGCACTCTCAGCCTTTCCCCCTTGTCCTGTCACTCGAGGCTCTTGTCCCAAGTCCCTCTCCAGCTCTCCTGGAGCCCCTTTAAGAACTGGAAGGGGCTCTGAGTTCTCCCCAGAGCTTTTTCTTCAGGTGAACACCCCCAGCTCTTTCAGCTTTTCTCCCCAGTAAAAGGGCTCCAGTCCTTGGAGCATCTTTGTGGCCTCCTCTGGGCTCACTCCCGCTGCTCCACATCCTTCCCATGCTGGGAACCCCAGAGCTGGGCTCAGCACTGTGGGTGGAGTCTCACAAGGGCAGAGTAGAGGGGAAGAATCCCCCTTCTTGCCCTGCCTTTGATGCAGCTCAGGAAACTTTTACCTCTGTAATTTACCTGCCTGCCCTACCTGTCAGAGCCTGGTAACAGAATCTGAGAACTGATCCTAACTTTCTGCATCCCAAATCAGGATTTGGCTCCATCAGGTGCAGGTGCACAGATCCTCTCTGGAAGCTGTGTTATCCCCTGGCATCAGCAGGTCTGACACTCAGCAAGGAAAGGCTTTTTAAAAAAGGATGCAGAAGAGGATGCTCGAAACCATCAGTGGATTCATGTGACTGGAAGCTTTCTGTGTGCTGGCAGCTGATGCCTTCTTCAGCCTGGCAGGCAAACAGCAATTAGGGAACGTTTCTGAGTAATTTCCTTCAGTTTTAGCTAAACTTCTCCAGAAGCAGATGGACCAGGGGTATTGGAGAAAGGCAGGAAGGGCTTTCCAAAGCCATCAGTACTTTGGGCTGTCCCTGCTTTTGAGGAGTCCCTGAAATGATGTGGGTTTTGAGCTGCCTTGAAGGACCTTTCTGCCTCCAAGCACGTGTCAGACCTGCTAACTGCCAGACACTCCCTCTGTCCACCTTTTCAGCACGGCTGAAGAGTCAGGTCAACTTCTCTCCATCCATCTCCCAGCCCCTGCTGCTGTCCATGCTTCATAAAGGTAATTAAAATCCCAATAGATGCAGCAGGGTTATATCCTTCATGGAAAAATAGAAAAATTTGCAGTGACTGGGAAAGTTCACAGGGAGTGGGAAACCATTACCAGGGAACTAATTAGAAAGCAAATTGTCATGCTTGGGCTTCACTGCTTAGGCTTCAAAGGGGTGTTTTAGCCCTGGATGCAGGTAAGCCCTGTGTGTGGTTTGTAGTTAAAAACCTTGTTATTTAACATATAAAACAATTTATTGAGCCAGCTGCACGATGTTTAATTTGTTCAAGTGGGAACCAGACTAATGCCAGGCACAAATGAGGTACTCCTGCTGTTGCAGAGGGCAAAGGATGAGGATTTTGGAGGAGGTGGGAGCTGGACCCGTGCTGGATGGATGCTGATGGTGGTGCCCCAGCCCTGCCCAGCATCCCTGGGCAGCTGAGCTGGTCTCCCCCTTCTTAGCTCACAGCCTGTGAGATGTACCCTGCTGAACACAAGTGCTCTAAAACTCACGATTTCCAAAAAGTTGATGGCTCACCTGTGTTTCAAACAAATGAAAGGGCTGGGACACATCTGACGACATAAATTTAGGGCAGTCCTTTGCAGGACAGTGCAGATTTAACTCCAGCACCCCCAAGCAGCACTTTGCCAGGCTTTACCAGTGCCAGTGCTGGGAGCTGCTCCCATCCCCTTGTGGGTACCTCATATCTGGGTGCTGTGAGTGACCAGCACTCGCTCATGCAGAAATATCCAACCTCAGAAGAGGCTCCCTGATGCCTCTCTGCCTAAACTCACCCTGGGAGGCTCTGCCCTTATCCTGAGGCTGCTCAGCACCGATGGGAGCTGAGCAGGGAGCACACAGCACCTGCTTCCCAGGAGAGGGTGCTGTCAGGCAGAGAATAGCGAGTGGAAAGATGGTGTTTAGGCACTGAAATTGTTTATTTTTATCTCTTCTGGGTTGTGCTGCAGCCCTGTACTTCCAGTACTGTGGCTCTAGTGCTCTTTGTTAATTCAATGGCTGAAAATGCTTTGCAGCATGGATTTTAATGCAAGTGGGACAACAAGCCTGTGAGAGGCTTAGAAATGTAGCTCGTGGTATTTCATCTTCAGGGGAGTGCACAGAACCGTGCCTGGAATGAATCATGGAATGGTTCAAGTTGGAAGGAAATTAAAACCATCTTGTTCTGACCCCCTGCCATGGGCAGGGACACTTCCCACTAGACCAGGGTGCTCCAATTCCTCTCCAAGCATCCCAAGAGTGGATGGTTGGATGGTTGTAGTGCAGCCTCTGTGATTGGCAGGGTCCAGGACACAATTTGGCTCAGTCTCAAGCGGGCTTTGCCAACAGATGTCATGAAACCTCCGGTTTTGCTCTGCTGCTGGGATGGGATGCTGTGGAAAGGAGTCTGAAGTCAACAACATGAACCTTACCTGGCTGGTGTGTTGCAAAAATTGCCTTGATAAAAAAATAAAAACCATTGAAGGTGGTTGTCCTAACAGGCTTGTCCTAACAAAGATGGCTCTAACAGATGCACTTTGGAAGCTCAGCTTAAACCTTTTTGATTGCTATCTTTGCTGTGACCTGCAATTCACCCTCTGTGCCACACAGGCAGAGCTTAGTATTATGAGCAGAGTCTGACTCCACATGGCTCTGCCACCCTCATTTCCATGTTCCCATCCGGGCTGATCATGTAACACCTCTGTAATCTGCAGCCATCTCCTGCATGGGGACAGGAGAACATTGCCCATTCATCTCATAAAGCTCAGAAAAATGAAAAGTGCTGCCAAACCCCACTGGTTTTTCTAAGTTACACTTGGATCCTTTAGATTGGAAAAAAGCACTAAGATCATCAGGTCTAACTGTTAACCCGGCACTGCCAAGTCCACCACTAAACTTTTGGTGGAGAAATTGTTTCTAATATCCAATCTAAACCTCACCTGTCTCGAGCTCTTGAGGCTGTTTCCTTTTATCCAAACTCTTGTTATCTGGGACAAGATATTGACCCACCCACCCCGGCTGTCCCCTCCTGTCAGGGAGTTGTGCAGAGCCAGAAGTTCTCCCCTGAGCCTCCTTTTCTCCAGGCTGAGCCCCTTTCCCAGCTCCCTCAGCCTCTCCTGGTGCCCCAGCCCCTTCCCCAGCTCCATTCCCTCTTCTGGATACACTTGAGTCCCTCAGTATCTCCCCTTGCATCCCTTGGATCAGCTGTGCATTCAGTTGAGGATCACCCCCACTTTTAGGAAGTTTGAAGAGGAGGAGTAAAATAGAAAAGTTAATTTTCTCTTCTAACACAGGAAGTGGTGAATAATTAATAAAATTAGTAGGTGACAGCTTTGAAAGGAAGGAAGGAGGAAAGATCTCTTTGTGTTTGGGCTGTTCTTCCTCTGCTCTGCATTTTCTGGCGGCTGTTGGTCGGCCCTTGTCCCATCACTGCACACCCTTGTCCCCAGTCCCTCTCCAGCTCTCCTGGAGCCCCTTCAGGCCCTGGCAGGGGCTCTGAGCTCTCCCTGGAGCCTTCTCCTCTCCAGGTGAGCACCCCCAGCTCTCCCAGCCTGGCTCCAGAGCAGAGGGGCTCCAGCCCTTGGAGCATCTCCATGGCCTCCCCTGGGCTCACTGCAGCAGATCCGTGTTCTTCTCATGCTGGGGACCCCAAAGCAGGGCACAGCTCTACAAATGGGGTCTCGTGAGAGTGAAGGAGGAGAATCACCTCCCATCTTAACTATCCTTGAGCTTTATTTTCCCCTGAGCAGGAGCCCCTCAGTAATTTTCCAAATCCCACAGAGCCATTTGCAAAAAATATAGCGATAACAAAGAGCAAAGTCCAAAGCTGAATTTTCTGCTCTTGGAGGAATCAGATATGAAATAATAAATATATATTATATCCTCCATGCAAAACCCTGCTGGTTACTAATGCCCACAGATTAATTGTACTAATCCTTTGTGATCGAGGAGAGGTGGTTGGACTCTTGGCACTATTTTGGTCCGTTGCTTATGAAACTCCATCTCTGTGTTTGAGAGAAAAGACTTTACATAACCCTAATCACTCAGATAAGAAAAGGACTAAACTGTCCCAGAACATTTTATCTTCTGCACAGATGCTGCCTATGAATTTTGACTTGATTAAATAAACACAGCAATGTAATATTTTTTGTTCTGCATAACAAATGTCCTCTGTGGGGGAGAAGGAACAGAGATGCTCTCTTGACCAGCAAATGGCAATGGGGATTGATGGAGGCTGGAGAATCCAGAAATTCACCTGCTCAGTGAAGAGCTGCTTGGAAAACAGCTAAGGAAAGAATCATGGAGTCATGGAATGGTTTGGGTTGGAAGGGACCTGAAAGCTCATCCAGTTCCAATCCCCTGTCCAGGGACATCTCCCACTAGACCAGGTTGCCCCAAAACCCATGAACCTGGCCTTGAAACATCCCACTGGGTCACCAAGTGACCTCTGTCTCAGAGATGTCCCCAAAGGAGTATCCCAGGTACCTCTGTGACAGATTTTCCCAGACTGACTTACACCAACAGGAGTGAGGATCCTGAGTGTGCTTTTCTAGATGTTTAAAGAGAGACTTGGAAGGTTAAGTTCCCTCTCAGTGATTCCTGCAGGAAAACCTCAGCCTCACAGAATCCTCCCCTCAGCTGAATCAAGATGAGGATGATGGTTTCCTGGTCCAAAGTGGATGCTTCCATCCCAAATTCTCACTTCCCCCACCTTTATCCCATTCAGGATGACTTGAATCCGACAGAACTGATGCACATCTTTCTTTACTACAGCTTTTATAGAGGCAAATTACCTGCAAATCAGAGCACATACAGAAAAAGTCTAGGGGGAAGAGTGAATCTTGTTGCTGGAGGATCCTACTTTGCAAAAGCATGATGGGATGTGATAGTAAAATGAAGGATAAGTGCAAAATGTAATTTATTTTGTTCCATGAACAGCAATCAACACTGGATCATATATTAATATTGCACTCCTGATAGTTACTCCATGTCCTGCCTAAGTACCTTCTGCTTACCAGTTAATGAAACAAAGTCATAAAACTGGGAATTTCTGTGGGTTGTACCAGCCTTTCCACCCTCCTGCCTGCAGCAACAACAGCACTGCCAGAGGGGGGGTTTTGTACCAGAGGCATCTGCAGGCTGACCCCGTGCACCATCTGTGTCTAATAACTAAAAACTCCTGGCTGTTCTTCCCAAATGGATTGGATTCTGTAGACTAAAAGCACCATGGACTGATGGGGGTGTCTCACTCCAAGCCTGGCTCCTCTCTGCTGCTCGTGGAGACCCAGCCAGAAAGTCCTGGAGTCTGATCCCAAAGTCATAATTTACACGGAGCAGAAAAATCACCTTCCCCATCTCTGCTTCTTCCCTTTGGTTTTGAATTAGGGGTGACCAGCTCAGGTGTTGACATCAGGAGTTCAGGTGAGATAAAGCACAGAATCACAGAATCACAAAATACCCTGAGCTGGAATGGACCCCCAAAGATCATTGAGTCCAACTCCTATCCCTGCACAAGACACCCCCAAAAATCTCCCCCCATGGACCTGCAATGACTGAGGTAGGGAAAAACGCATCTACTCCAAACTTTCTTAATTTTCTGACTCGACACTGGGAAGATTTGCAGGTGAGAGGCTTTGTTATGAGAATTTATCTCCATTCACCCCACGGCTGTCAAACTTTTCTAGAAAGCCCCAGCCACATCCCATAAACACAGAGCTGCTTCTCTCTTCCAAAGCTGTGTCCAGCTCTCTAATTGCCCTCCAGGGTCTCATTTGGAGGATGCTGAGGCAAAGCCTTTTCTCCTTGCATCCCTGCTCCAGGAACACGGTCTGGCACTCATCACTCACAATCCCCTGGCTGGAAAAGCCGTCACCTCATCAGGGCAGGAGTTTTGCCATGTGATGTCCGTGGCTGCCTCTCCACCATCCCAGCTCCAGTTTGTTTGTGTGCAGAGGGAATATTAGCAAGACATAAGGTGGGCAAAAGAAATCAGCGAGAAAAGGGGCGCTGGGTAATTTATTCCTTGCTGTCATTTCATTCCTGAAAGAAAATCCCTGAGCCAAGGGCAGCGAGGGCTGAGCCAGCCTGGCTGTGTCTGTAGCTTGCAGAAATAGGGCAGAGCTGTGCAAAGATTACTGGAGCAAGAACATTTTGCACAAAACATAAAAGGCTACAAAGCTTTCAGGAAGCAGCAGTCGTCCACCACAGCCTGTTTCCCAGTGAATGGATTAATTTTCCACGTGATAGTTTTGTGTATGTTCGTGTTATCACGGTCTGTTATCACTCTGCCTATTTAGGGCTGATGAATTTTCCAGCAGCAGAACAAATGCAAGGAAAAAAAGGCCAATTAAAAGGACAGGAATGCTGAAAGGAATCTTCAAAATCAAACAGATCTACTGGGAGAGAATAAAGTGGGGGGATGCAACCTGTGAAATCTGGGCTAGAAAAAGGTTTGGTGTCCAGGTGTTGCTTTAGGGAGATGCAGTGCCTGTGCTGCAGCAGGCTGGAAATGGCTTTTTATTTACAATAGTTGTCCTTTTTAATTGCTATTTTTAGGCAGCTAAACTCAGCTGCTTTGCATTATAAATTCCCAGCAGGTACCTCTGTTTGTCCACGTGGGTGTTCTCACTCTGTGCATGTGGCTGAGCCCCTTAGAGATGGGCAAGGAAAGAATCAGAGAATTCCTGGAATATCCCAGGTTGGAGGGGAAACACGAGGACCATCGAGTCCAGCTCCTGGCCCATCACAGGACTGCCCCAGGAATCACTCCATGAGCCTTCCTGCTCTCCTCTTCCATGACATTTTTGTCTGTGAAGTTCAAAACTCTCAGCAAAAAGGGAAATGTGAGGGGACTTGAAATAAGACATGTGGTGTGACACTGGCAGAGCCCAGGTCAGCATCCTCTGCCTGACAGGGTGAGGTAGAGTCCAGGAAAATTGTTCCCTCCCTGTGTCTGGGAGTCTCCCAGTGAATCCTCAGCTCCCAGGGATGCCTGTTCCTGGGAGCTCTGGAGCAGCCTGCCTGGATTAGGCTGTGGCTACAACCAGCACTGCTGATGCCCTCAGAAAACCACAATAAATCCACCAAAATAATGCCAGCTGGGTCAGCTCCTGGAGCATTAGGTGACTGCTGGACATGTGCTGATTCAGGGTGAAGGGAACCCTAAGCCACCTCACTGAGAAAAAAAAATTATGTTCCTGTGCACAGCACAATTTTCTCAGCTCTCATGCTGAAACTTTTAGCCTGAGGCAGGGCTGGAGCCAGGGTGAGTCCCATGGCAGAGCTGGATGATGCCAAATGGGTGCAGGGCAGCCCTGGGTGCCCTCAGGGCTGGAGAAGTGTCCTTGTCCTGGCTGGACTCAGCCTGGCTATTTATCAGTAACACCCTCCTCTGGCAGTACAGGTCAAAATGTTGAGGACACACTCTCAGAATTAGGAGTTTTAAAAGAAAATGTTATTAGTTTATTCATTATTAACTAGAAAAAAAATAGCTCTGTAAAAAAGGAGTTCAGTCTGTGTTGGGCACTGCATATTTTGTGCAGGTTGTGTTTTCTGATTTCACATGTGTGTCACTTAGAAGTCAAGCCAATTTGTCCTGATGTGATTATTCAGATTAAATGAGTCCACAATGGCTTCAGAGCATGGGATGGGGGAACAGAAGGATGAGGGTGTGCCTCTGACATATCCTGCTTATGGGATTTTGTTGAGATCCAATCTTTCCCTTAGTTTCTGCATTTCCAAAATTAGGCTGAAAAACGATACCTGTCTTTTACAGGAATTTAGTATCCTCATGGGAAGGAAATTCTATTATATTTGAAATTTGAAATCTCGGGAAACACAGCTCTAGTTTTCATTTTTTTCAGTCTGGATCATGCCCTGTCACAGTGGATGTTTTCCCATTCTCTTTTTGCTTTGGTTGGTTCTGTTGGTTTTTGGTTAAGGATGTGAGAGGACACAATGGGACAGTTGGTTTGTTGGAGGACAAAGCAGAAGAAAGGAGAAAGGAGAAAGGAGAAGGGAGCTCCCCTGACATCTGTGACCTTGTGCTGTTGCACCAGGTACATTTCCTGGGGATGAAATGATAGAATTGTGGAATGGTTTGCATTGGAAGGGATGAGGTCACAGATTTTTCTATGGCCTCACTCAGAAGATCTGCAGGGGATGACAAGGCAGAAGCTTTGGTGCTCTGATGGAGATCTCTCACCCTGGCTTTGTTCCAGCACAAGAAATCCCTCTGAAGGGAGGATCAGGAGATCTCTCTGTGGTTTGGATCAGGAGATGGAGGCAGTGGCTCCATCCAAGCACCCCTTGAGTTCTACCTGGCCTCACCTGCTGCTATCTCCCTGCTTCCCCTTGGCTCTGGATGGGATGAGAGGCAGCCAAGGTGGTGGTGGTGGGCAAATACTCATTCCCCATGGAGGCTGAGAGTCAAATCTGAGCAGGTAAAGCTCGTTAGGAAGTGTGTGATTGATACTCAGTGCCCTGCTGCTCACCCAGTTTTCACCCTGGTCTTGTTCCTCCCCTCACTCCCCATCTCTGGGGACATCAGACTCTCCACAGCCTGGGATTCTCCAAGCAGTTCTCATGGGAACTAGCCTGTTCTCAGAGGACAAGTAAACATCCCAAGGCACTTCTGCTGGAGCACATGTTTGCTCTGAGGGCCAAGGACCCTCTGGTTCCCATCACAGCAGGACACACCAAGCACCAACTGTGTCCCATGGACCATGAGAGGAGCTCTCCTGCTCCAACACTGCCCACCACAGCCTGTGCCCAGCTCCATCTCCATCCAGACAGGCCGTGCTGAATGCTGGAGACAGGACTGGTGCTGAATTCATACACACAGATTGTCAATGAGGTGATCCTTGGCCAAATTCCTCCCGAATTCCATGGAAAAAATGTGCCTAGCTTGTCTCAAGATAAGCATTACTCCAGTGCAAAACCAGATTTCTTTTTAAAAGTCATCAGAGCCTGGATGTCTCTTCATTAACATGACTTTTACTTAGATTTAACTCCACTGGTTTCAGTTTTACCCATGAATTCACTGTAAAATCAGGCCTTGTGGGCATCCTTTTCCTTGGTGACAGAGACTGCTCAGGGAATGCTTACAAAGGTGGGTTTCTGTTACACCTATGCAGTGCAAAATGGGGCAATGATTTGGATTTTAAGCATTTTGTTATTATCTGGGGGCCCCTTTAATGGATTTAGCAAGAAAAGGATGATAGCTATTTTACTACAGTGAAGATTTGGCTTTGTTCAATCCTGATGTCCCTGCCCATGGCACGGGGTTGGAACTGGATGATCTTTGAGGTCCCTCCCAACCCAAACCATTCTGTGACTCTGTGATAATCCCCAGTTAAACCCATTTGGTTGCCACTGGTGCACATCTGTCTCTGGCACTGCTCACCTGGTGCAGTGTGGGGAGAACAGAGTGTGGCTCTCCCTGTGATAATTGTGAAACAAAAAAAAACAAACAAAAAAAAACCCACCCAAAAAACGAGAAAAGAGGTTCAGTTTTTCTTCTTTTCTTAAAACACTTATTTATTGAGGAGATATTACAAGCTGTCAGCCCTGATTTTCCCCAGAAGGTAGGACTGGCCATGGTCAAGGGTGGAAGATCCAGTCATGTCCAGGGGAGCTGCTGGCATTGACTCACTGCCCTGTCTATGCAGGGACAAAATAATGCAGCTGGAAATCCTCTCATTGCAGCTCCTGTTCCTGGCAAAATTCTCTATAGCTTGGCTAACAGAAAGGAAATAAATGCCAATAAATTCACATTTTGTCCCCACTGACAGGCTCTGCTGCACCCCTGCCCCTCAGCACCTCCCACAGAGGCTTTGTCCAGTTTGTCTCAGCCATAAATTCCCAAGGAAGGATTTCCCAGTCCTGAAGAGATATTTCTACTCACCACAGACTCAGACCCATTTTTCTAACAAGGGTGATCCTTAGATGTCCCTGGAACATCCTAGACTTGTTGTTTTCACCCATATATTTGCCTTTTCTGTCCCCAAGGGAATTTCCACCAGAGCAGAGGGATTTGACAGTGAGCTTCACATGAACAATTTTATCCACAGTTCACAGGTGAGGGGACTGGGGCTCCTTCCAAGGCTGTCACAGCTTGCTTTGCTGTTTGAAATCTTGTCCTGGATTGGGATGGATGTGTGGGAACAGGGTGCTGCTGCTCTCCACCAGCTCAGGGCCAACACGGTGTCCTGCTTCTCTCACTGCTCAGCCTTCTGACACCTCAGCTTGTAGATGAAATGCTTGTGGATCCATCTCCATCCTCCTCTCATCTGGAGAGGCTTCCCTGGCATTTCTGGAAAGGCTTCTGTGCTATTCTGGAGACCCAAACTGCCAGACTGAAAAAATAAATGGAAAATTATTAGGTTATTATTTCTTCTGCACCTCCTGTGTCCAGTTTATCAACACAACGGGTGGCACCTTGAGTGCTCCACAAGACACTGAACCTGGGGCCTAGGAAGCCACTGGACACTGGCAGAAAGGGCAGGAACAGGAGGATTTCCCAAAGTTTTGGGGGTCTGTGAGGCATTCACTGCTGCAATGACACTGAGGTATCAGCTCTACTACTGCCATGCTAGTGATTTACTCTCAGAATAGTCCTCTGTCCTTTGACCAAGAAGATAATAGTAGGAATAGTAATAGTAATAGTAATAGTAATAGTAATAGTAATAGTAATAGTAATAGTAATAGTAATAGTAATAGTAATAGTAATGGTAATGGTAATAGTAATAGTAATACAACCCAAAACCCAACTACCTGCAAAGTCATACTGAGCCAGGAGAGACAAAACACACCCACCTAGAGCAGGAACTGGGTTTAGTGTTTGCTGTTGGAGGGAGCACTCCAAGGTGGGCCAGAACGCCTTCATTAATGTGGGAGCAGCTGTGAAAACACAACAGGTTTTAGCTTAAAGCAGACAAAGCCCCAGCAGCAGCCAGGCTGGAAAGAGGACTCAGAAAAGTTCAATATTGTGTGTTTATTAAGGAAAGTCATTAAGTGGGTAGTGGATTTAGCCTGTGTTACAAGTACATATTATATTATTGGCTTGTCACAAATATTAAAATTAATGCTGTGTGTATAATGTTGGAAAACTTTGCTGTATGAATACAGTTTATTTTAATTCTGCTATTAACAAAACTTAGAAATAGTAGTATGAGAATTTTTTTTTTTCTTTGACTATAACATGGTGATGTAAAAAACTTTTGTTCATGTAGCTAAATCAGAGAATGGTAAAAAAGATAATCAGGAAATTCTTCACATTCTTGGATTATTGGACACCAGAATCCCAGGGAAGGAAAAAATGTTGATTTACAGGTTGGGAGGGGGGGAATGATTTTAAATAATGCATGAAGAACTATGAATATGCAACAGGTTGATGCATTTAACAAAGTGTTTTCTGAGTTATTGTGTGCTCTTGGCTGAATGCCAAGCACCCAGACATTATAACCTTTTGCTTTATTGTTTCTTATTGTCTTTTATTAAACCTTTTAAAATTTGCCAGGAAAGTGAACCTCGTTTTTAACCCTGGGCACCAAGGACCCTCCTGGGGTCTGGGTGATGCAGGTGCCAGGGGTCACTGTGATGTCCACAGCCTGTCCCCTCACCAGGGATGCTCACACTTATCCCTTAGAGAAATCTCTCACTGCCAACAGCCTGTCAATCGTCAGGAATTCTGGCAAAGAACAACAAATCCTTAAATTCAGATCAACGCTAAAGAAGAAATTCCTGCCTACTTTCTGCCTTTTATTTTTTCTCCCCTCTTTCTACTCTGCCGATCCTCCGCATCCAAATCGACTCTTCCATTTCCACGGGGCTCAGGGATTGCGGGAAGGGCAGGACCGGGTCCCAGGGAGCGGCTGTGTCGTTCCCTTGGCTTTGGGGACCGAACAGCGGGCAGGGCTGGTGGCCGAGCCCCTCTTACCTGGGCGGTCCCTCAGGTGCGCGCTGGCATCTCCCTCCTCCGGAGCATCCTCCGGGACCCGCCCGGACACCGTGCGGTGACCGCAGCAGGGCTGGCCTAAAGGAAATCTGACCTAAACAGCAGCGAGAGCTGCCGGGGGAAGGGTGAAGCCGAACAAAGCCGAAGAGCCAAGCCCGGCCGAGCAGGGTTGAAGCCGGGCAGAAGCTCCGCGCTGGAGCGCCCCGAGGGATGTCCCGGCACCGCCGAGGGGTGGGCAGGAGGGGCCGAGGGGGATTTGGATTTCTGCCCCAGGTGTCCTTCTCCTGCTCCGCTGTCTTAGTGGAAAGCTGGAGGGGTCCCCTCCTCCGGCTGCCTTCTGGGAATTGTAGTCCCTGCATCCCTGGATCCCTGCATCCCTGCATCCCTGGTCCCCATCCTGCCCTCCCTTGCCCTGGCAGCCACTTCGGGACATTTTCCCTCTTGTCCCAGCTGAGCATGTTCCCTTATTTTTTGTTGGTCTGGGAAGGAAAACATCATGCGGCACTGCAAGCGTCCCTCTTCCCTCCCAGTCTCTAGGAAGTTTCAGGAGAGGAAAGATGCATTCCAGGGAGTATTTCTGCATCCAGAGAGGAAGGATGCATTATTCCAGAGAGTATTCCTGTGCCTGCAGCAGTTTGCAATCCCCTTTGGCAGAGTGGGGAGGGTTTATGCCCATTTACCAGCAAAGGATCCCCTTGATACTCGGTGACTTGGTGGATTTGAGAAGGGGGGACACAGAGGGGTGTGGAGTAGGTTTAGCAGAGGGATGAGCACTGCCTGGGAAAGACTGAGCATCAGCAGGACCACATGGAAAGACCCAGACCATCTTGGGTCTGCCCTGCACAATGGGGCTCAGGGGTTCAGCAGGAAGGTCTAGCCCAGGATGCTTCCCTGGCAAGGTTTTAGGAGCATGGGAATGAAGAAAAGCTGCTGCAGCACGACTCTTCCCTGGGGCAGAGATTAGGGGCTGTCCCATGTCTCTGAGGCTGCACAATAACACCCATTCCTGCATGCACCAGCACCTCCCAACCCCTTCTAAATATGATTCAAGGCTGCAAACATGCTGTTCTTCTCCCCTTTAACTCAGGAAACTGAGGCAGGAGATGGTGAGGTGTCTGACTTAGACCACGCAGAAAAATTTACAGGTTCTCTGGAGCTCAGATTTACTCTACACACTGTTCATGCTTGGGCTAAAGTCTGCTGATGCATTTCCCATCCCAGTACAAACCAGCAGCATGAGGCAGCAGCACCAGTTTGAGGGTGCACCTACACTGCAGCTTGTACCCGAGTCCAGTGAAGAGAGAATTCATGCAAATTCAACTCTATAGCAGGACACACAACCCTCCTTCAGTTTGCCTTACTCAAGCTTTGATGCACAGCAGGTCCTGGACAGGCAGGTAAGACCACAGTAGACCCCAGGTCATGTTCAGGACTCCTTGGGCAATGTTTCCCCTTTCCATCCTTTCTTTTTCCATAATACCTTTGGAGTATGGAGATGGGGCTCCATCACCCAGCCCCATCTGGGTGTGTGGCACCATGGAGGGAGAGAGTAGGGACAGGACGTGGAGAGGGGCTCACCTGGAGAAACTGGAGGGGTGGAGACTGTTTGTGTGATTTCTTTACTTCCAGAAGGTTCTGGAGGAAGGGGCCAGGGTTGTGCCATCCCAGCTGGGTCAGTGTCCATTTGTCCACTGGGGCACAATTTACCTTATTCCAAAATGGACATCTCCAGTAGGGCAGAGGACTTGCACCTTCAGAGCTCCTTCACATCTGCATTTTCCCAGCCCCAGTTCTCTCCTCCAAACAGGCCAGACCTGCCTGATGTCCCCTCAGACTCAGGCAAAGCCCCAAAATCCAGGGACAGAGAGATCAAACATTCCTTGGTATGATCCCAAGGTTTTGTTCACATGGTGAAATGCAGACTCCAAGTGTTTTGTGTTCATGCTCAAAGTGTTTCACAAAGCTGTGATGGTTTGACAGAATTAGGCTGTGTCCAAAAACACCTCCTTGTAAACCCAGTTTGGAAGTGGTGATGCCCCAGCCTGAAGAAGAGTCTCCACTATCCCAGGGAAATCCACTTTGGAAGTGAAGCTGTGCCATCGGCTGCCTCTGCAATGCACCACTAGATGCCATTGAAAGCCCTGCCTGGTTCTCCCATTTAGAAAACCTCAAACTTGGGACAATTTGCTTTGTTATATTGTGGGGGTTTTTGTGTGTTTGTTTTTGTTTTGGTTTTTTGTTTGTTTGGGATTTTTATTTGTTTTTTTTTAAAGGTAATGTTTCACTTTTGGTCCAATAAAGTCTCGCATTTAGGCAGTACATATAAATAAACGTGGGAATGTGTTTTGTTCACAAGTCTCTGTTTCTCTCTCCATTTCTCCCTCTGTTTCCCAAATATATAACATGAACTTGCCTTTATTTGCTCTTATTTAAATGAGAATTATTTCCCAGTGTCTTCCAGACCAGGATCTCACCCCCAAGTTCCTTTCCTCATAAAACACCCTAATCCTCCACGACTTTCACCTGCCAAATCCTCTCTCCACTGCATCACGATTTGATGTCCTGATATGAACAGTCCTTGCAGGAAATGCAGAGGTGCTGGAATGGCATGTCCAAGCCTTTTCCTCCTTTGGGAGATCATTCCTCAGATCAGGTCAGCAAAAGGCAAGACACAGGTCCAGCTTACCCATCTGTGGGAATAATAACCTGGAAGAACAGATCTGCAGAGAGTTGGGAAGGGATCAAGGAGTAGAAGCAAGTTCTTGCAGTGGTGCCCATAACCAGCTTGCAGGTGTTTGGTGAGAAGGTGAAATGAATGAAACTGGGGAAGAAACTCTACACTGAGAAAAGGTAAAAAATAAATCTCACAGCTTTGTGCACCTGCAGGTTCTGTGCTGCACTTCCCTGGTGTAGGGATCAGTACAGGACTGAAATGATCTCACATTCTGCCTTACAGTGCCTGGAGTTCTGCACTTTGCAGAAAATCATCTGTCCCATTTTACCCCCTGAATTTCCACAGGTCTAAACCCTTGAGCTCTGAGTGGCTTGGCTGTCCCAGGGGCACTCAGAGTGAGCACAGGGATGAGCAGGATCTCTGATCCCAGGAGGGATGTGGGACTGTCCTTCCACCCTCGGATGGCAGAGGAGCCCCCAGCTCAGGAACACCTCTGGGCAGGCTGGGTGTTGGTGCATCCTTCTCCTCCAGCACCTCTCGCTCTCTGGAGTGCCTGGAGCTGGTTGCCATTGGAGACAAGATGTTGGAGTTGATGGAGGAGAGATCTGATCCAGGCTGGCAATTTTTGTGTCTCTTTTTCAGACAACCCCAACCCCGTGTTTGACCGGCCAGCTGCATCTGACAAGGCGACATAGGGGAAGTGAGAACTAAATTTAAGCCAAGCTGTCATATGCACCAATGCCTGATTAATTATACAGTGGAATAAAAATGAAATTTGGCAAAATGAAGGAGGGTGGGTAAACTAAATCTTCGCTCTGCTTTAGAAGGAAATATTGCCGCAGGTTTTATTAAAGATGCCACAGTTAATCACGGCAGGAGGCTTCAGGGCAAGAGGTGGGGCATTGTGCTGGGTACACACCATGCAGGAGGGATGGACAATGGGGTGTGGGGAGATAAGGCAGCAGGGAGCCCAGTTATTTGTTCAGGCGAGCCTGTGGTTGTTCCTGAGATCTGCAAACAGGAGAGGTGCCAGCTGAGGCTGAGGGAGCCCCTTGCTGTCTTGTCACACTATGGATTGTTTTTGTTAATTTGGGAAAGCTCTCACAGCAAAGCAAATGTGATACAAGACAATAAAAGGTTAGAAATTACAACTAATTTTCTATGCTATTCCACCCCCCCGCTTTTCTTTTATTGCTTTTGAGCATCTGATTGGCAAGGAAAGCTTTTCTTTTTTTATTTTTTGACCTGCATCTCTTACAGCTTCATTGTGCAGCCCAAGCCCCCAGTTTCCCCTCCTGCCACAAGGAAAACAACTGCAGTGTCTGTGGCTGCTTCCAGATCCATCATACTCATCTGATAAGAGCTCAAAATGAAAAAACTGGTGTAAGCACAAACGGCCCCACTGCTGATTTCAAGCCTGGACATATCACAGTGACTTATCTGCTTCCTACAAGGCTTCTTGAACCTGAAGTTGGTTTTGTTTTCTTGGGGAGAGCTCCTGCTCTGTCAGGAGGGAGAAGGAAGGATGATGGCTGTGATGCCCCCAAATCAGAAACCCCTCCTTGCCCTACTCACCCTGGCACCACTGTGGGACTGATCAAACATCTCCAAGAGCTTGAAGTGGTGAGCAGGGAACTGGGATGCTGCAAGGACCTGGATACTGAGCCCTGCACCAGTCACCCTTCATCCCCTGGGTCCTGCTCTCTTTGCCGTGATTGCAACTTTCTACCCCAAAACTGCCATAAGGCAGGATAAAAACCTGCAGATATAAATGTTTAAATGCCATGCACGAGGCTGAGCAGAGAGCACAGCCCTGCTTGAACAGAGCAGCCTTCCCAGGGCCTTTCCAGCACAGCAGCTGCTCTTGCTCTCCTGGTCTCATCCTTCCTCCCCAGCAAACCCCACAGGTCCTCCCTGCCAGAAACCACCTGCAATGAAGTTGTGGCTGCACAAGCAGCGAGTCCTGCCTGTCATCTGCTGTCTTTCAGCCACCACATCCCACTGAAAGGAAACCAAATGTGCATCCCTAGGGCTGGCAGGTGTTCTCCAAGTCCAGAGAACTAAAGTGGAGCCTGGGCATGAGCCTGTCCTGTGCTGGTGCCTCAGTTTCCCCTGCTTTCAAAAATCCCTGCAGCACAGCCAGGCTCCCTGATAGTGAGAGAAGCTTGTATTCAGTGGAGGGATTTCAAGGGTGTGATTAATCTGCTCTAATTTAGAATTCTGCCTTAGGCTGGGGTGGATCACACCTCTGGCTCCCCTGAACTGGTTTCTGCAAGCTGAGTTCTGGCTCATGCAGGGATGTGCAGATATTGCCATGCAAATCCTGATGTCAGGACCAAACTCCGATGTGCTGCTGCCTGCCCTTTTCTCCTGCCTCTTCCCAGCCCCTCTCCTCTCTGGGATCTGTCAGTGGACACTAAATGTGTGAATTTGCTCTCCAGGAGCCAGGGAGGTGTTGTGTCCCCTCTGATGTGCCATGTCACAGGGTGCTGTGAGGGACAGCTGCTGATAAATGTGTGCCCAAATCCCCAGGGCTGCCCTGAGTGACAGCCCTGGCAGAGAGCTGAGTCTCTGTGCACATCCCACACACACACACACCCCCCTCATCTCCCTCTCCCCCCTCTCTAACAGGAAATGTTTATCCTAAGATAAGAACACTTTGGTTTGAAACTGAAATACAGCACGGTTATATTGGATACTAGGATGAAATTCTTCCCTGTGAGGGTGGTGAGGCCCTGGCACAGGGTGCCCAGAGAAGCTGTGGCTGTCCCTGGATCCCTGGAAGTGTCCCCAGGCCAGGCTGGATGGAGCCTGGAGCAACCGGGGATAGTGGAAAGTGACTCTGCTCCTGGCACGGGGTAGGATGAGGTGATTTTTAAGGTCCCAACCTCTTCCATAATTCTATGAACACCAAGTGGATGTTGCAGAAGAAGCTGTCTGGATGCTCCTTTAAATGATGCATTCCAGGGATGGGGGAGCTGAGCTGTTTGTGATTTACTTTGTTGAAAAAGGGGATAAAATGCTGCAGGACACTGGGCCAAGTGCTGTGTCTAGGCTGATCCTGGATGGATCCCACCCTGGCATCCCTGCACAGTACGTCCAGCTCCAAGGCAAGGAACACTCACTTTTGGATGGGTGATAAAAGGCACTAAAATCTGGTCAAATACAGAGATAAAATCCTAAAGCAGTTCCATAGGTGCCTTGTTGCTTTGTAACTGTGAGCTCTGCAAGATCAGGGAGTGTAAACCTGTGTTTCTGGCCAAACCTGCTTCTATTATAACCCTTTAGACACAGATTTTTGACCAAATCTGAGACGAAGCAGCTTAGACTTCTCTGAGAAGTTTAGACAGTAAGAGAGTGTCACAAAAGCCTGTGACTCAACAGGAGGGACTATAACCCAACTTTAATCTGTACTAATCTATTTAAAATAAAATAACCTATTATCTAAACTGTGTAGATGATAGAGTAGTTCTTTAGATACTGCACTGGCAATACTTGGGTGCTGTGTTAGCAATGAATCCAATCATAATCATCCAGATGTGATAATCACTGTGTCCCATTCTCATGCCTGACTGAGAGCCTTCACTTGGCTGCTCTGCTGATCTTTCTCCTGCTTTGCCTTCTAGTGTAGAGAACATTTCCTTCCTCCTTGCTTGATTTAGGTACACCCTCCATGTAGTAAAAATACACCTTGGGAGAGAAGCACCACTCAGTTCTTTGGACCAAGAAAAAGAGTGACCCCAAATTAAAATGTTCAGCCTCTGCTAAAAGGACAAATTTTCTCTGGTGCAGAGCAGTTATTGCTTTTTCTTTCAGCTCCTGTTTGGTTTAATCTCCCTGATCCCCTCTACCATCCCCCTCAAGACTCATTCATTCTCCTCCACTTGAGAAAGGATTGCCAGGATTTCTATGTATAAAGCCTGCAAGACTGAATAAGGATAATAAATTCATTTTTAGAGGGTAGAAACACATTTTCAAAGTGGTTTTACCTATCTATAGAAGACCAACAAGCTGGTGGAGAAAATAACACAAGCAAGACCTTTCATCAGCTTTCATGAGTTCCTCAAAGGCCTAGAGTGTAGTTCACAGATTTATTTCTTTCAAAGGATATGGAAAGTCATCTTTGTCCTTCAAAGCCCAACTGATCTTATGTTTAGGGTGAGTTTTAGCCAACACAGCCAGAAAACCCTTTGGATTCCCACCAAGAAGCCTTAAAACCCAAACTTGCAGGTGAAGAACTGGGGTGGAAATCCTTCCAGGAGGACATAGGAGCCAAATAGTTTAGGGAAAAAAAAAATGTCTCTGAGCCCCTCAGCTCCAGGACATTTAGGGTCAGTAACTCTCATGCTCCTGGTGATTCAGCCACCACCCAGAGCATCTCTGGTCCTTGTGCATCCCCAAAGCTTCACATTGCCCCTGGTTCTGTGAGAAACCCAGCAGGCAAGGCTCTTAAAGCTGTTTATAAATATTTAACATCTTGCCCAGGTGAGCAGTCCTGGTGAAATGCCCCCATTCCCAGAAATCAGGAGCTGGCAGTGTGAGCTTGCAGCAGCCATAGGGATTTGCTGGGTGCCTGCACAGGGGAGAAGAGATTTTTGACATTTAAAGCCTTGTTATCTTAAACTTCCTTTGGAGGTGGAGAAAAGTAAGTGGTATTCTGGTTCTTGTATTTTAAACAATACTTCAAATGAGAGGAGGCTTTAAAGGAGAGAAGAGTGGGTTGGGAATGAAAAAAAGCCCAATTTCCTTGTTTTCCCCTCAGCCAGGGTGGGCTGTGACATTCTGCCAGGCAGCTGGAGCTCTGCATGGCATAAAAAACACCTTCACTCATCTCTTGTGCTCTCCCATTTTCTTTGGAGCAAGACAAACCCTTTAACTGAAGCAAAACCTTGAGCAAGCACTAGTCTGCAAAATTAACAAACTCCTGCCACTCAACACCAATGTCTTGTAAGAGCAGAGTAGATGTGAGAACAGCCCAAGCAGCTTTGCTGTTTGAAGGGGTTTCATTTGCTGTGCAATTCAAAACTCTTGGGATCAGAGTGGTGTGAGAGGCTTGTTGTCATCCAGCAAACAACAAGAGAAATAGAGGGAGGGTTAGTGCTGATCTGCAGTGTGACACCTCACATTAAACACACCTCAAATAAAATCCTGGGGTCAGTTTTGGGACCCCCACAAGAAAGACATTGAGGGGCTGGAGAGTGTCCTGAGAAGGGAACAGAGCTGGGGAAGGGTCTGGAGCCCCAGGTGAGGTTGAGGGAGCTGGGAAAGGGGCTCAGCCTGGAGAAAAGGAGGCTCAGGGGAGACAGGAAGGTGAAGCCAGGTGAGGGTCAGTCTCTTCTCTCAGGTAAAAAGAGATAGGACAAAAGGAAATGTCCTTAAGTCATGCACAGGGAGGTTTAGAGTGGATATTTAACACAGTTTCTGCACTAAACGTGAGGTCAGGCATTGGAACTCACTACCTAGGGACGTGGTGGAATCACTGACCCTGGAAATCTTGAAAAAACATGTGGATGTGGCACCTGGGGACAGGGCTTAGTGGTGGATTTAGCAGTGCTGGGTGAATGGTTGGACTCCATGATCTCAGAGGTCTTTTCCAACCTCAGTGATACCAAGATTTGATTATAAGGGCACAGCCAGTATCAGCATTGCACTCAAAAATCTGGATATGACACAAAATTAAGGGCAAGTTCCAGGAGTATTTCTTCCCCCTCATTGAAGAGAAACCTTATGGAGCACCTGAGAACATCACTGGCACCAGGGTCTGTCTGGCTTCCCTGGGAATCTGGTATTGTTCTGGGTTGGAACAGAAATTCAGAACAATAATTGGTTTCCTACCTCTTCTCTCATTTCTTTCTTGGGCCATATATAGAGTGTGTGCTGTCCATGGTGATACCAAATTGTTCTCCAGGAAAACTGAATGAAGCCCAGCAGATAGATTATTCTTGTATTAAAAGGGATTTCACACAGAATCTCAGACTGGTTGAGGCTGGAAGGGACCTCTGGAGGTCCTGTCAAGTAGGGCCACCTAGAGCTGGTTGCCCAAGACCATGTCCAGCTGACTTTTGAATACCTCTGATTTCTACTATTTTTAGTGCAGAAGAATTGCTTTTACACTCTAATAGCCTCTCAAGCTTAAAAAAACCCATCTGTATTGTGGATTCCAGAAAGAACTGCTGCAACTCCCCGATACAAATGCTAATTGTGTGACAATAAGTCATTTAAAGTGAACCCAAGCACTCATCTCCTGCTCTGCAGGCTGTGTTAGTGGTTTGTGCTGCAGAACTGGAGACAGGCGGAGTCTCCAGGCAAGCACAATGCCTTTGCTGGGAGCCCGACCCCCATTGTCACTCCAGGGCTCCTCCTGTGCTCTGGGAAGATGTCAGTCCCTCTCTGGGCAGGAGAAGTGCCTGCTTATATAAACACAGCCACATCCCTGGGGAGCAAAGTGCTGGGAGCAAATCAGGGGATGGCTCTGCTGTTGAAAGGAGCAGATGGTGCTTATTAACGGGACAAGCACCATAAAAGAAACCTTTGAAGTGCCAGGGCTTTGTTGTTCTGCTGTTGGAGTCAATGGAACTTTAATGTGGGCTCCTGCTGGAATGGAACCAGGCTCTCCCCATTCTGAGAGTCTGCTCTTCCAGTCCCCCACATCTGCTTAGGTCAGAGCTTTTCTGCTCCAGTGTTTTGTGGAGTGTGCACTGGTTTGAAAGCAAAACCAGTGAGATACTCCAAGTCAGAAATATAATTTAATAGGGAAGGAGAGGAAAACAAAATACATGCAATAGTACAAAAGAAAAACCACTGACAGGGTCAGAATACAACCTGAGAGTTAGGGTGGTGGAAGCAGCCCAGATGAAGTGGTCTTGTTGAAGCAGTGATCCTGCTCTTGTAGCTCTTGTCCTCTGGAAGCCAGTGGGTAAAGGCTGCTCTGATGTTCCAAATCTCAGATTTTATCTGGGTAGGAAATGTTTGGCTCCTCCCCCTGGCTGGAGCATCTCCCAATGGGATGATGGAATTTTATCAGTCATGCAGTGGCACTCCATGGCCCATTAACAGAAGATATCTCCCTGGAGGAAGGATGGGTCTGGAAAAGCTAAAGAACACTGCCCCAGCTGGTTTAACAGATGGTGATAGCACACAAACTTTTGGGCACATCTTTGCATTGTAACCATGGACAGGTGTCTGTGCTGTGTTTGAGGTTAGCACCAGTGCCTGCCCTGCTCTGTGTTGAGTCCTGACCCAGGGCATGGAGCATCCTCCTGGCAGGAATCTGCTCAGCCTCCAGACCCACAAAGGCAGGTGTTTCTCTTCTGCCTGGCCCTGAGTGTTCCAGACCAGGTTGGACAGGACCTGGAGTAACCTGGGACAGTGGAAGGTGTTCCTGCCCATGGCAGAGGGTTGGAAGGAGATCATCTTTAAGGTCCCTTCCAACCCAAACCATTGTGTGATTTTATGATTCTGTGGCCCTGCAGTCAGCACAGCACGAGTTGAACCTGACTGTGGTTGTGCCATCCTTGGCAGCTGTGTCAGATCTGCTGGCACAGGACAGTGAGATCCTGTTGTCCCACAAAACAGAGCTGCTGTCACATAAATCAGAGCTGCTGTCACACAAAGCAGAGGTGCTGCACTCAGAGCAGCCCTCAGGCACCCCAGCCCTGCAGAAAACATCCCAATGCACTTTCCCTTTCCTCATCCACTCCTGGGCAGTGCCAAAGCACTTCAAGCCACTTCAGTTCTCAGTCAGCTTTGGGTGCTCCTCGAAGCCCTTGCAGGGCTCCTGCTGCTCCCTGGCAGGGGATTGGGAAGTGAAGGTCAGTGCCAGGATCTTCAGTTTCACCAGTGGGGAAAACAAGGCCCAGAGCAATTTTACCCACTGCTGGGAATAAACCCCAAGTTTCCATCCACTTTCCTAGATGATGAATAAGGGAAGACAGGACATCTACAGTGCTTTAATTCACTCTTAGAATGATTTTAAACGAGTGTTTTATTGTTGTTGGTGACCAGTGCTTTCTGAAAAGCTAAAGAGAAATCAGTGACTCATCCTGGCTGGGAGCATCCCTCTCTTTTGTGTTTCTTTGGCACGATCCTGCTTAGAAAGCAGTGCCACTGCATTTGTTTGCCTGCACCAAGAAAGCTTTATCCAAATGAGCCAAACTTCGAATCTTTCCTCTATGAAATGGTCACATTATCCAGGGATGTCTAACACCTGCTTGGAAACCTCCAGGGATGAAGAAGCTCCAGCCTTCTCAGCCAGTGTTCATTCCAGAAGGAAGCAGGATTTATGCCACAGTCTTTCTAATGCTGGGTAATGAGCTCCTGACATTTCCCTTTGAGAGGGCTGCTGGATTGTGTCTATTTAGTAGAGCGTGTTTCAGTGTGCTTTTGCAAAGTGGAAACGTGGTGTGTCTGAAACAAATGGGGCTGTTTATCCAACAGCAATCCACAGAGGTGGCACAATCCCAGCCATGTGCTTGGAGATGATTTCCAAGTTTCAGCTCCATATTTCTCCTGCCTGCTGCCTTTGCTCCTCCTCCCAGCTCTGCTGCATCTTTCTGTGGAGTAGATCCCAAATCCTCACAATTCTGCTGCATCTTTTTATGGAGCAGATCCCCAAAACTCCCACAATTCTGCTGCATCTTGCTGTGGAGGAGATCTCCAAACCCCACCCATGCTGAGCAGCATGTTGGGTACATCTCATGTGAGCTAACTTTAGAGATCTGAGGCAGTTTTGATCATTACAGTGTCAATAAATGATGGGATTTAGCCCACCCCAAGAAAAAGGGATGAAGTTGTCCTCTAGAGAATCCTATTTCTCTGCTCTGACCAGAGAGGGACTCTGGATATCTGCCTTAGATTGGACACCCAGACCACCAAAAGGAGGGGAGATAAATCCTCTGCTTGGTCTGCAGAGTCTCCTATTTGTGAGGTTGGTTCAGAGAGACAATGTGGCTCTGGATCAGAGAATTAAACATAAATATTTCATGACTTCTGAGATGCTCTGCCCCAGCCTCTCCCAGCTTTTTCCCCAGGGAAGCACAAGTCTCTAAAGGCTCTGTCTCATGTCTCTCTTCCCTCTGTGGGTATCAAGGCTGAGCAAAGGCAATAAACTCCTACATTTCAGCATCTAATCTGAATATTCTTCCACTTAGAACTTGCACTTGACAAATTCTGTGTGATCCAAATGTCCTCACAGATGGATATTTTCACTCAGGAGGCCACTCTGCTCACCAAGGGAGATGCAGAAAAGAGAATTTTCCTCACTCAAGGGAGGACATTTGTGCTGGAAAGCTGTTTCTTCCAATAACTTGCAGGCTTTGACCTCTTTTTTTTTTTTTTTTTTTTTTTTTTTTTGAGGAAAAACATCAGTCAGAAATAAAGATACTTGTCAGGATTTAGAATTCTCAGTATATTTTTATCAGTAGATGGAGATTTTTTTTTCTCCAAAGCAAAGATAACAGGACCTGTGAAATCAGTCAGATTGGAGCTCATGTCAGCTGCTCCTTAGAGGTGCTGACTGAACATGCCAAAGTTGAAACACTTGAGTTAAAATTCTTTCTGAAATAATGAAATCTGTTAAAAAGGATTTAAGAAAAAAAAAGTTTGCTCTGAATTTATCTTTTGAAAAAAAATCATCTTTTGAAACTTGAGATTCCCCATAATAATGTGATTTCAAGCAGTGCAGCAGTGAGTGAAACAGAATAACTGAGGTTTTCAGGAATATCAGAAGCGTTTAGTCACACTGCACAGAGGAATTGAGAGTCCAGAGTGAGAAAAATCAAGCTTCCAGTAAAATAAATCCAATTTATAGGAAGCAACTGTCCATCCTCACACAGCAGGCAGCTGAGTTAATCACTGTAGAGCACTTTGCTGTAAAAGAGAAAATAATGTCTTTCACATCATGATTTATCTGGGCTGTTCTGGCTCATGTCTGAGCTGTGCCCTCCCCAGACTGATCAGATGTCACCTGGTTTCAGGAGGTCTGAAGGGGTTAACTCAGATGGAAGCCAGCTATTTACTTCTGTTTGAATTTGGCAGATATTTACTGTCCAGGTATTTATTTCTGAGTGAATATTCCTCCCTCCAGCTGTCCCATCCTTTCTCCATTGGACATTTTTCACAGAAGCCCCTCATGTGTCTGCTCCTGTGTTTGCAGGTCCCAGTTAACCATGCTTGCACTGTTCTTGTTTTCCTCCTGTGTTTTATTTGACCCACAGTGATTACAGGAACATGGGAGGAGAATATTGCCAACTCTACTTCTGCCTTGTCTTGGAATTCCTTCCTTCGAGTACTAACAAAGCAAAAACCGTGTCCCATGGTAATGGATTTGTTTGTAATCTGACAGGGAGGAAAATGATGGTAAATTGTAGGCTTCAAATGCAGGGGGGAGAGTGCTGTGCTAATCTTTCCAGGGGAGCTGTTCTGGTTATCTGTACTTGGTGATGACCAAGAAATGTGAAGCTTTTCCCCATTCTTTTCTCTGGGGGATGTGTGATTGACTTTGTAGCAAAAGGGAAGCTCAAAATCCATTTCCATGGCGCTGAAAAAATTAAGAAGCTCCCAAACACGTGACATCTCAGCTCTTCTGGGTTATTTCATTCCATCTGGCCTCCTTCACACACCTAAGGTTCTCCCAGAAAGTTCCCTACTCAGTTTCCTCCTCCTCATTTCGAGCAGCATATGCCAGGCAGTTTGAGGGGGAAAAGGCTGCTTGTTGAAGTCGGTGGGTTCATGATGCAGGCTCCAAGGAGGTGATGATCACAGCTGACATGCTCAACACCACAGAACCCATGAGGAACAATCCCTCCAGAGACTCCCCCACAAATCTCCAAGGAAATTTCTCAGCGCTGGTGACAACATTTGTGCTGAGAGGGGAGGCTTTTTTAGGAAAAATATAGAATCACAGAATTATGAAAGTTGGAAAAGCCCTCTAAGATGGAGTGCATTAACCTAGAATTGCCAAGTCCAGCACTAAACCAAGTCCCCAGCTGCCACATCAGTGCACCTTATGAGCACTGGGCATTGCAGATTGGAATCTCCTGCCTGTATCCAGTTTTAGGGGCTGTTGGGAGCCTCTGGAACCACTCTTGGAGCATCCCAGCAGTGCCAGTCCTGCATGGCTGGTGCCAAGTAGTGACAGAGTTGTGTCCCCTCCTCTGAAGGGTCCTGCCCTTGCTGTTAGAACCCTAAAGCCTGGGAGTTTTGATCTTTCTGTGCTTTCTAGCACTAACCCTCAAAAAACCACTACTTTTGACTTGAAGCCTTAGAGAAGGCTTCCAAATTTAAGTAATATAATTAAAACTACTAGTGTATAGTTTAAATAAAAATGTGTAATATCACATAGTGAAGAGTTTGAAATTCAAAGTTTCAGAATATAGTAATAAGTATAAACCAAAATGAAAGTCCTGAAGTGGTAGTTCTTCTTCCTTTTTGTTCCTTCTTATTCTTAGTTTTAAGTAGTAGGTTTTGGTTAAATAAAAAATACCACAGTACAAGCCACAAGTGTTTAGTCATGAAGTCAAAAGTATAAATAATATAAATATTAGCTTTTAATTAGACAGTTTACCTTTAAAAAACCTTACAACTAACAAAATCCACCAACATTTTCTTGCTTTTAGCTTGCTAGCTAAAAGTACTATAAAACTCACTGTACTATAAATAAAAATTAATAAACGACTAAAGTCCAAAGCCAAAAATCCATCTCTCGTACTTCAATCCTAACTCTAAATAAAAATAAAAATAAACAAAAAACCCCAACCAACTAATATATAGTGCCACTAATACTTGCTTTACTTGAAGCTTTGCCTGTGTTAAAGAGGGTGTGAAGAGGAGCCATGAAACAGCTGAATCCCTGTTCCTTTGTCAATTGAGAGCTGCTCTACTGTGCCAGGGCCATCCTCTGGAAGGCAGGAGGGTGTTTGCATGTGCTTGTCCTCTGAGTGTCTGATGGGAGTCTGAGACTTACTAAGAAAAGTCAGAGAATTGCTCAAGACAAAACCTGAATTCCACCAGCCCAGGAGATGCCGGTGCCAAAGCCAGCTCTGGGTTACAGGATGCAGGGAAGAAGGAATTACCAAGATAAATTTTTCACCAGTGTGGGCAGACTGAAGTGTTGGCTCGTAAAAACCAAAGCAGGTATGCACAGGTAAACACAGTCAGGATGCTCCAGATCCTTCAGCTTTTTCTCTGATTTTTGCTCTGACATTCTTCACTCTTGGCTTTCTGCAGCCCTGCAGAGAAGGAAATCATTTGATCCGTGCAGACAGTTAGGTGTAGCCAGCGGGAATCCATTCTTTTCTCTGCTGCTCACTGGAAATTAGCATTAATTGACGGTCATTAGTTGAGAAGTGCCTCTAATCAGTCAACTCCTTATCAAGCTTTACATTCACTTATTCTAGAAATCACAGTCAACTCCTCTGCCTTGCCATTGCCCATGGCAGTTGAATAAAAGGGGGAAAGAATAAAAGTCTGGTGTCAGATTCAGCCCCTCTGCTGCAAAAATAAAACCCCCATCATCAGCAATCTTTTCTTCAGCCACCTATGGGACTTTGTGGGTTCAGTCCTGAGATTTCACTCAAGGGTTTGACAAAATTCTGCTTCAGAATGGACTCTTTTAAATGCCTAAAAGTGTTGCTCAAATTTAACAATCTGTAATTTTAACAGATGCCTTTGTAATTAATTATCATCAGGAAATCACTATTTACTAGATTTTTACCACTGCCAAAATCCAAAAGTTTCCACAGGATGAGCTGTGCTCCCCAAACAGGAGTTAGTTATCCCAGATAATATAGGGAAAGCATGGAAAGCCCACTTTTCCTCTTGTAAAACCCTTGTGGTGCTGTGATAAGACAGAAGACTTTTCATTTTGGCAGGTTTTGCCTGTGAAATCCCCAGACAGAGAACACAACAGGAGCCAATTGACAACTTCAGCATTGACTTGGCAGTGATGTTTGCAGAGAGGGTCAATCATTCCAGCTCCCAAACACAGAAGGAGTTGAAAAAGAAAAGAGTTGAAAAAGTGAATGCATAAGAAAGTTGAATGATTGAATTTTAGGGATGTTTGCAGTTGTATGCAGGTTGTAAGAATCACCAGCAAAAAGTTTATGTGCTGTTCTCTGCAGCCAACAGCCCAATTTATAATTAATATTCGAGAATATTATTTAATGTTATGATATTTTAGGGATGATAGGGATGTATTTCTATTTTCTCTGATTCAGGAAAAAAAAAGACATGGTAAGTATAATTGCTTAAAGGGAAAGTTGAGACAGACACTCCCATATGGAAGACAACAGAACTTTAACCAGCTGCTGTCAGAGAAAATTCTAATATTTTACCACCAGAAATCATTCATGTTTCAAGAGATAGATCACCGAAGAAATTTTTTTGGGGCAGAAATGAAGAATTCAATTGAGAGAAAAAGGACAATGTTGCAGACACACCTTGCCTGAGGTTCCTGGTGAGCAGTGCCTCCAGACCAGCACACTTTGTTTCCTTCTCACCTTTATCCCTGGGCTTTCCTTGCCCATGGCCTCTATTCCTTTGCTCCCCTGGCATTATTATTTATGTCTCTGCAACACTCTCAGTTGGTAGATCCCTCTTTGTGAGAAACCGTTGGGTTTGATACGGTTTTGGAGGAAGGGGAAAATACAAGTTTTGCTTTTTTGGCGGGGTGCCACTTCACAAGCTTTCTTCCTTTTATCACTACTTCTTATTCTTGCCTGAAATGAGTGGCAGTAACAGCTCCCTGAGAGTAGGAGGGGAAAACTGCGAGGATGAAAACACAGTAAAAGTCTTTAAAAACACTGGTGACTCTTTTGATATCTTTTTTACACACAAATGAGATCCACTGCTATAGGATTAACACAGATGTGAGATCCGTGGTTTTAGGCAAACAGGATGTTTTGATGAAAAATGGAGATATTAAGAAGTGAGGGGGGTGAGGAGAGGGGGTGGAATTATTTGGGGAAGGTTCCTGTGTTACCCTTTGAGGAGACTGTGTGATGAGATGATGTGTTAGACTTCTGTGTTTTTGTAGCCTATTTCCATTATTTGTAGTTTATGACATTTTTAGGTTCCAGCCTGGAATGCCACAGGAAAGGAGGCAGATCTCAGTGGGAAACAATCACTCTCCTTCCAGGAAGGACAGCTCACATGGGAAGGGAAGAGAAAAGAGGAGAGGAGAGGAGAGGAGAGGAGAGGAGAGGAGAGGAGAGGAGAGGAGAGGAGAGGAGAGGAGAGGAGAGGAGAGGAGAGGAGAGGAGAGGAGAGGAGAGGAGAGGAGAGGAGAGGAGAGGAGAGGAGAGGAGAGGAGAGGAGAGGAGGGGAGAAGAGAAGAGAAGAGAAGAGAAGAGAAGAGAAGAGAAGAGAAGAGAAGAGAAGAGAAGAGAAGAGAAGAGAAGAGAAGAGAAGAGAAGAGAAGAGAAGAGAAGAGAAGAGAAGAGAAGAGAAGAGAAGAGACCTCAACAATACAATGCTGAAGGCCATCAAGGGACAGAAGGAGAGCTCTATCCCATGGCTGAAATGTTCTGCTTCTCTCATACCTGGTATTTTATGGTGGGGAGCTCAGAGTGCTTTCTAAACAATCTATTAAATCTCTTTTTCCACAACCCTAACCTGCTGGCTTTTCTCTGGTCAACTCTGAGCTACCTACTCCATGTAGAAACAGAACAGGTTGGAAATCCTGTCTTGTGACTTACAGGTGTCCTGAGCCAAGGAATACTGAATCCTGGATAAAAGGCACTCATGAACCCTCCCATTGGGAACAGAAATCTCAGAAGGGTTGGCCTAAATCATTGATAACTGGGATGGAGAAGACAAAATGTTGTTTTCATGCAGCTAGACACAATCACTCAAGTTTATATTTTCTGGTTAGAAATTCAGAAGAAGACCTCACTCATCCAAGGCCGGGGTGGGTGATTTGTGATCTAGAAGAGCCAGTTTCTCTCTGATGGCCTCAAATGGGCCTGGAGGTGTGTGACTCAGGTGGTGAGTGGAGGTGGCTGCCTTTGGAGGTGACAGGACAAGTCGTGGGGGAGGCAAAGACATTTCAAAGTCCAGCCTCAGTTTATTCATTAATTAGGAGTCCAAGTGCCCATCCCTGGAGTACAAGGGCTTGATTCACTCAGCTTAATGAGAGCTGCTGGAGATTTCTAATGGTGTCAGCTGTGACCTCCTGGATCAGCAGCCAGGCACGATGCTCTAAATTGCCTCATTTAACACCTAAAAATAAGGTTAGAGAGGTAGCCTCGAGGTTTCCATGGGCCTGACCACTACCTCAGGTGAGAGAAATCCATGTTGGTCAGGAGCCACTCGTCACTTCATTCTGCAGACTGCCACAATCTTCAATTTGAGTGTTGCAGAGAAGGCACCATGCTGGAGGTCATTGCTGGGCTGATCAAAAGCTTGGTCATTAAAAGTAAGCAATAAACACAAAACTCACCAGGTTTCACACACATTCCTGCAGTGAGCAAGGGCTGAATGTCTCCCACCATAATATTTCATCTAAAGAAATGGCACCTGAGTGTTTCTCTCTCTCTCCTCAGCATCCTGCCTTTGGAATCACATTCTGCCTGGTCAGCCTGTTCCTCTCCAGGCATTCCAACCAGCTGATCCTGTGGAAAGAGTAGAGCTTAATTGCTCTGACCTTGACAAAAGTATAAAAGCACAGGAAAAAAGGGATGAAAAAGGAGCCATGTTCTTCACTTGTTAGTGTCAATTCATAATAGTTAAAATGAGCTGAATTAAATGATTGCATTTAAAATGAGGGTTTTTTCATTATAATCTCTCTCAATAGAAGCCTAAATGGAAGATACATTATTTTTCTTCTTCCTTTCTTTTTCCTAAAGCAGAGAATAATTTTATCTTTCCCAAACAAAGAAGTCTTATTGTGCAAAATCCTAACTAGCAGAAAACATCTATTGTGCTACATGATTTCAGGTATTATCCTCTGTGTGTAAAAGATACAGATATGTTGAAAAAAAGCAACAAGCTCCTAATTTAACTCTTTCCTGAGACCAAGCTCTTCCATATTTCTGAACAAAAGGGGTGAACATCATCTTGGTGCAGCAGGTGAATGTGTCCCACATCCTGCTGACCTCCAAATGGTGTCTGGGAATTGTGTGGAAAAGGGCAAGCTGACCTGACTCATAGGGAATTAGAACTTGGAGTTTTCCAGGATTTTTCACCCCAGATTTCATTCCTCTGATATGTCCCCAGCTGGTGCTGCTTCTCAGCAAAGACTCTCACGAGTTGTGTGTGGTTTTATAGAGCTCGTTGTGATTTACCCAAATGTGGTTGGCCAGTTTTGCAGAGGATATTGCCACTGAAATATTTCCACCCACACTGGCATGCTCCTGGCAATCTACACCAGTTGGTTACTTTTTTAAAATTGCCTTTTCACAGAAATTTAATTGCAAGAGCAGGAGAGCAGCCCCAGAGCTGGGACATGCTGTCTCCCCTTCCAACCCAGGCAGTTTCATCCTAGTGACATTGTTGGATTCACCCTTGGGTTTGGCTTGGACAGCCTATGAAGAGCATTTCAGAGTAATTTGTGTGCCATTAATATTCTATAAGGTGACTCAGAGACGTAGAAGACTCAGCAGAGATCTGGAAACTGCAATTGCTAAGCAAGCAAGCAAGATGCTCATCACTTCTGCCAGTAGTGGTACAGTGGGTCCTGGAATTAGGGTTTATTTGGGTTGTGCTGATCTTTAGGTTTTCTGAGTGTATTTAATGTAAAAACACCCCCATTAAAAAAATAATATATCTATATATCTATATATCTATATCTTGTTGTATGTTCTGAATGTATGTAATAGACATGGTAAATAAGGACTAGAGAGACAAATTGTCACCAACCCATCCATAAAACAGCCAGTAATGATGAACACCTCATTATATCCTTCCTGTGGGATGAGACACTGCAGATGCACACAGGACCTGCTGTCTTCTCCTCGGAGTCACCTGCCCTTTGCAGTCAGAATTTGGACTTTGTGGCTCCCCAGCAGCTCCAGTCCCCTGATCTCTGCTCCCAGGAGGGGACAATTTGTGCAAGGTGCATCCCTCACCTCCTCTGTTCTTCTTATTTAGATACTGGGCAAATGCTTTTCCAGAGGAGCCTAGAAGATTCCCTAGAAATGTTTTTCCTAACAAGGTGACATTCTCTCCAGTTCTCTAAAGCAGCTCTGGAAATGTGTAAAGATAAGCTCTGCTGGGAGTCTACCAGCAATTTTCTTAAAAGATACTGATCCCATCTCCAAAACCCTGATGGTGTGATGGTCTGAGAGGCAGTGCTGACATTGCTACTGCAACACTATTTTTTTTATTCTTGGAGAAGTTTAATATATTCAAGTACTGTGTGTATATAATTTCCCCATCTCACCTCATTTACCCACTTGCAATTTACCAGATCCTGTCTTGTAGTGTTCCTGCCCCTGGGCTCTCCTCATTCCTGCACAAGGAATTTCTTAGCACATCACAAGGAACCTTGGAAGGTGCAAGGGAAATGAATAAATAAATCCATGGCACCACGTGGAGCCCTCTCAGTCCCGTCAGGCTGTGGCCATGTGTGCTGTCCTCGCATTTTCACACCAGACATTAGCACAATGCAAATGTGAGACAGAAAAGCCTCATGTACAGTCACAGCTCTGAAAATCCATCCTGTGAACTAATGAACAGACTGGGGTTTATTTGGTTTATTGGAGTACACTCACTTGAAGCAACAAGCTTGTGAGGGGGAGTAGAACAGTGTTTTTACTGCAGGGATCACTAATTACCCCAGAGAAATGAGTGATCTTCACTGCAGACCAGCCCTTATCACTCTCTGTGCCTGAATAAGGTGAAGCCTGGAAGTGGAACTGGGAGCTCTGACCCAGATAGCTGATAAACCTGCTTTAGCCTAATTACAGATGAAGTGATTAATTGAAGAATAGGAATTAAATTTTACCCTGTGATTTTTTTTCTTGCCTGCCAAAGAGATGCATCCAGGACCTGTACAGGCAGGTGAACATGGATTTTTTTTCCTCTGGCAGTAAAAATCTGTTACAGTCTGGAAGGGGGAAGAACACCTGAAAACTTTGTGTATCCAGAGGAGAAAAAAAAAGACCATCTAGGTCTGAATCTCAGGTCCCAGGGGCAATATGGGCTCAGCATTTCCCAGGCTGACTTATTTTCCATTTTCTTTCACAATTCTGACTTTCTGGGTCTGGAGCTCTGGCACACAGATATTTTGGAGCACAGAACTGTGTCCATTTCCATGGATCTCGATGTAATGAATCAAGGTCTTCTTGGTGTTTCAAAGTATTTAAAGGGTGGCTGCAGAGATGGAGATTCACTTTTTATAGGGAGCCACATGGAAAAGATGAGGGGTGATGGGTACAAGTTATTCCTGGGGAGCCTCCAACTGGACACAAGAGGAAAATTTACCTCAGTGAGAGCCATCAGCACTGGAATAATACTTCTCAGGGAGATGGTGGATTCCCAACACTGGACATTTTTGTGATTCTTTTGGACAGGGTGCTGGACCATCTTGTCTGGACTGTGCTTTTTCAAAGAAATATTGGACCAGATGATCCTTGAGGTGTCTTCCAACCTGGTATTTTGTGATTCCGTGATGTGTAGGTTGGGATGAGCTGCCCAGTTGTGGATTTCTTTGTTCTTTCATCCTTTTCCTGGGTGTTTCTAAGCTGTTGAGCTTCGTGCAGAGCTGTGTGGACATGGCCCTAGGGACCCTGTAGGGAGCTTTTCCTTTGTCTTTCCTGCTTTGGTGGTTTCCAAGCTGATGGAAGGATCAAGATAATAACTTGTGGGAGATTCTACAGCAAAACAAAGTTCAGTCTAAAAATATCTTCAGCTTATGGCTGGAGTATTTAATCCAGGTTTCAATGAACTCTCCCTGTGAGTTTCCCAGCCCCATGCTGGTTTGTAGGGCTTTGTGTCCTCACACCTCTAAAGAACTCATGAGACCAGAGACCAGCTTCCCTCAGCACCTGCAGACACAGCAGGTCCAACCATCAGAAAACCTGGTTATTTTCTCTTTGTTTGCCCAAGTTTCTGTTGCCTTCCTTCTGAGTCAACACTGACCCCAGACAAAAATAAACATGAAACATTTTGCTTTCTCCCCATCACTCAAACCCATCACACTCCCAGACACATCCTCCATTCCCTGGCAAGCATCCTGAATTCCATATGCACTGGGGACAACAAGGAAGCCTTGCTTTTCTGCCAGATTTAGCAACTGGTTACAATCTGTGTGATTGCTCAAAATCACGCTGAATTTTGAAGGCTGAGTAGCAGCTTGGAGGCATTTGCTCCTGGAGGAAACATCCTGTGCACCCAACAGTTTGTTTATTTTCTATAGACCCACCGGTTAATTTAATCAAAGTTATTTCTACTTCCAACTCTTTTTTTTTTGGCCTTTGAACCTTGTTCATGACAGCCCTTCTGTATTTCCCACTGCTAATTTTAGCCAGTGTTTTCCTAGGAAGTACTGGCTGTGCTAGCAGAGGGTCAGCCCAGGGCAGGGACCCCTTCACAGTGCCTGAGTGCCAGTTTGGGGTTTGTGGGAAGCTCTTTACCTGTACTAACAGGGTAAAGCCACAGCTCACAGTCCAGCAAATGTGACATCTTAGTTCAACTCAGGTTTAAAAGCTGTTTTGGCCAGAGATTCATTCCTTGATATTCTCCCTGGCAAAAAAGCAGCTCTGGCTCCTGGATCTGCCATAGGGATAAAAAACCAGATGCTTGGCTTTACCTCGTGGGTTTGTGCACTGATCCCAAAAAACAGCTGTGAACCTGAGGCTGGAGCAGGTTTGTGTAATTTGGTGGATTGAGGGGAAGGAAAAGCAGAGGGAGGTGGAAGAGGGAGGAGTTTGATGGGGTTTATTAACTGATGTGGTGAGCAAGATGGAAAGGGCTTCAGGATGGCACTTATTTGTGGTCTGGAAAAGGGAAAATCCCCGGGGGTTCTACAGGCTCCAGGATTTTCAGCAATTCAGATGGGAAGGTAGGAGGCTGCTCAGAAGGATGGACACTGTGCATGAAGGACAGGGACAGGGAGGTGGTACAGCAGATATTTGGCACCAAGATGCTCCAGTGAGGGAAAGCAAAGCTGCTGTCCCAAGTCATTGGGGTATGGAGGCATTCTGCAGTGCAGCCATGGCAGGTGCACCAATTCCACCTTTCCCTAAGGATTCTGGGGTGGGATTATCTCATGGAAAGCTTTAGGAGTCTCCCTGACACAGCTGGATGGCAGGAATTCCCCCAGGCACCAGACAGGACATTCTGGGGATGCCTTTTACCCTCTAGAGATGAGTGGGTTTTTGCTTCTCCCTGGGACACCTGGCATTTGGAAAAGACTGGGGACTGGGTGACAGATCAGCCACTTTCTAACACCAAACCCGGGTACATTTTTCCAGAATGAAAATACAGGGGCACACATATTCTGTGTTAGGCATCCTCTTGTGCTGGTGCTGTGCTAAAGTCTGAGATATGTTTAGAGCACAGAGGGATGGATACAAAGGCACTGCTGAGGTTTCTGAGAATTGTATTTGAGAGCACCACCTCCAGACTGGAGGGTTTGGGGTTTTCAATGGGTTATTCCTATCAAAGCAACTCCAAACCACATCACTCCTTTGATTTCACTTCTTGAGGTCATTTTGCTGCTGTGGAGTCAGCATGGATCTCACACACAGCCAAGGACTGCCAGTGCAAGGATGTGCCCTCTAGGCCTTGCTCAGAAAAGTGACAACAGAGCATTTGGCTGAGGACCAGGTTTTCTAACAAGTCAGAAATGCAGAAATGTGCTGACAGCCACGGAGGTGAGACATATGGTCCCCCTTCCCTCCCTGTCTTCTCCTGTGTCAATTTGCCTTCCTGTGTGTTATAAAAGACTCATTGCAGTCATAAGGTCAGAGTTGGGCTTTTTATCAGATTCTCTTCCTCTCCTGATACCACTTTTTTGTTGTTGTTCAAGGCACTCTGGGAAGTGTGTTCAAGGCACCAGGGAAGGACAGGCAGAGTTCTCAGTGGCATTTATTTTGGCAAGGAGTGTCTCAGCAGTTCTGCTGCTGCATGGGTGAGAAAGCAATATCCCAGCAGGAGATTATTAGTGGGTTTCAGCTGTGGCAGTGTGAGGTATCACTTTGTACCAATAGCCAGCAGGCCCTGAAGGCTGGGATGGCAACTTTAAAATCGTTCCTTCATTGCTGCTGATCGTTCAGTGACACAGGGTGGGGTGAGCTGCCAGTTTGCTGAAACAATCAGAAAAAAAAAAAAAATCAACCTTGCTGAAAAGAGTTATGAACAGCATAAGGTTCTGTAAAGCAATGAGGTATTTTTGAGCATCCTTTTTTGAGCTGGCTTGACATTTTTAGTGGGGTAAGTGGCTCCTGATTGGACAAGGCGTGGGTGAAAGCTGCTGCAGGGATGAGATAATGCATGGCACAGCTTGTCAAATTCCCCCTGATGCCTGAGTTGAGTCAGGATGGGGGAGTGTGGGGCTTCGTGTTTGGCTGGGCTTGTTTGCAAACACCTACTTGTGAGCTCTGAAATGCAATGAGAAAAAACACTGGAGGAATTTTTGGGGGCTGAGAATGCAGGGAGCAGCTTGGATTGTCTTAAAGGGAACGGTGGGAAATGGCTCCAAGGGACGCGGCGGCGCCTGTGCGCTCATTCTTGGGAAAGCTGCAGAGAACTGATTTACGAGAGTGTTTTGACACTGCAAACTCCTTGGAGAGCTCCTCAGCAGGCCTGAGAGGACGTGGAGGAGGAAAGAACTCTCTAGAAAGGGGAAAAGCTGGAGCCAGCATGACCTGCAGGGGAGCTTAGGTTATGAGAGGGCTTGCAAAGGCAGAGGGAGATGTCAGGGCTCAGGGGGGCAGGGGCATCACAGCCACGCTGGATCTACATCAGGATTACACTGAGCTGGGGGACAGACACACTGACCCTCCCCAGAACTGCAGTGGCAGCTCCCAACCCTCACAGGAAATTCCCCAGTGCTGGTTCCTGGGTAACAAGAGCACCCTCAGTGGGAGCTCTCTGGTCTGCAGAGAGGAAATCTGTCCCCAGAGCTGGGGAATTTTATCTTTGGTGCTTTCTTGGGGATCTGGGGTCTCTTCATGAGTTTTTCAAGGTGTTTGGAGAAGATGCCAACTAGGATTATCCTTAAGGAGGACTTAGAGGTGTCTTTTTGGAGAGGCTAAAAGGACAGATGAGGGTTGGGAACAGAAGATCAATCCCTGCTTGAACTTGCAGAACTTTGGCTTCTATGTCTGCAAGAAAATGGGGAGAGAACAGAAGGTTCCAGTCCCCACCAGTCCAGTGTATCCTGTGGTCCCTTGAGAACAGATTCTGCAAATCCAGCAAGGATTTCAGACTCAGAGGTAGAATGGGAATTAGAAAGCTTCTCAATGGGAATAGAAAACTTCTCAAAGCTTTCGTGGCATAAACCCAACCTGGGTAGGATGGATCTTTTCTCAGATTGCATTTCCTGGATTCTCTGAGCAGCTGCTGTCTCCTGGCAGATGTAAGAGAAGGATCAGAAGACAATTCTGCAGCACCCTGAGGTGAAACCAGGCTGAGCAGGGACTCCAGGGTTGTCCTGCTTTGCCCTGGGGTTTTCACAGAGGCAATAAAGAGCCCCGGGATGGTGTCAGGAATGTGACATGTCCAGCTTGAGAAAGGGATGCTTACAGGGCATGGCCTGCTCTCACTGGGGCATTTCTGAAGGGACAGAGGAATGGCTGGCTTCTGTTCACATCTGTAATTTGTGTAGAGTGTTTGGCATTTTCACTCGGTGCTCAGCAGTTTAATGGATTTGTTTGGGTCCTTTTACCTTGATTCCTTTTAGAACCTAATTTATGTCCATTCTGAAGGTTTACCACTCACTCCAGACAGCTAAATGGGTGATGTGTCTGCTGCTTAAACCAGAGAGGAGCCAGTAAACCTTTCCCTCTGAAATTTCTGCTGTCTTTTAAGAGCTGAACATCAAGACAAACCCGGTCTTTTAGCCTCAATGGGTGACTGCCTCATCCCATGACTTCTACATGCTTTCATTGGGATTGGCTCCTGGACATCTCTGAGGAAGATCCTCCCCTTGAGAGTTCCAGGAAATCCCAACCTTGACCCATTCTTCCCTTCTTTTCCAGAAGATGTCCACGTTCCTGCTGTGGCTTCACAGTCAGCTCAGCTGCTGTCCCAGCCCAGGCTGTTCAAAAGCACAAAGCACAACTCCTCCATAATTTCATGTTTCCTACACTGTTCCCATTCACATGGAGGGATAACAAATGCCCTGTCTATTTTTATACATCAGAACAAGGTGCTTGAACAAGCTGGGTTTTCCACGCTGTGTTGGAGGTTGTTGCAAGCTACACAAATATTATTTTACTCCAAAAAAGCACTCATGGCTTGTGCAGGGATGGCCCCTGTGGGTGGGGAGTGCGTTTGCTAATTTGGGAAGCTCCAGTTAAGAGTCACTTGTTGAATCCCAAATTTTTTTTGCTGGGATTGCCAAGGGCTTGCCCTGGAAATCGTGGGTGTGCACGTGAGTGCACAGAATTCCATCGAGCCAAAGCTTCCACAAAGCTGATTCTGGGCTCCTGATTCCTCCTCCACAGGGAAAATGCCATGGAAAATGCAGACCTCCATCCCTACTGGGAGGTGCCACTGCTCTGTGGATCTCCCTGGACTGGGTGCTGGGGGCACTTGTGTTATTTCAGGCACGTTGGCTCTGCCTTCATCAGCCCCTTCACTTCCACTGCACAGGATTCTCTTGTCAAAGCTGTTTGTCTCCTACTTTTAAAAGATGAGTCAGGGAACAGCCTCAGAGGGTGGGGTGGGCTTGTGTTGTGGGTTTATTTTTCTGCCTGAAACACAAAGATTAGGGCAGTGCCTATCACAGAGCACAGGAGCACAGATCCAAGACAGGCACTCCCCATGGCTGAGCATGGCTAGCAGACAGGAATGCTGCTAAATGCTGGAATTAGAGAAATTTCTTTTGCTGTGACTCAGCTAACAATGTCATATTCAATCCAGAATGGCAATTTGAAGATGGATCAAAGCATTATGACAGCTGCCAGCCTTTGATATAATACTTCTGTTGGAAAAAGTGGTGGAAGAAGCACAGCTGGTAGATTGGTGGAAAATGGATTTAAAATTGCACATACTGTTAGACCTAAAGAGGCTGGGATTTTTGCTGAGAACTCTTGCCCTCTTTGTTTAGATCACAGTGTGTTAATGGTCCCAGGAAAATGTGTTTTCAGAAGTTTCTTGCCTGCATCAAAGCACTGGTGACTTGGAGGTATTTAACAGGCTAGAAGAAGCCTTCAAGACTATTTTCCCTCCTTTTTCTGCAGCCTGAAGTCAGTAAAACATTTCGATACAAGCAAGTTGCTGTTACCCGCAGTTTTCTAGCATGTGCTGCCTGTGTGTAACAGCTGGGCTGTCTCAGGCCTGTGCTGTGATGGTGGCTGCTGCTTTTACCACAAAATTGTCCTCAAGAAATGTCTTGGATCCTCAGCTGGGTTTGGAGCAGGTCGTGTGGGCTGGGGAAAAGCAGATAAGAGTCCTGGTTCATTCCTGCTAATAATCCTAAGAAAGTCCAGCATGTTCTTTTTCTCAAAATTGCACTTACTCTGCACTTAACTATTCTACATAATTTTAAAATTTTAAGAATGGGACATTGAAAATACACGTCTTATGTTAATATCTTGCTGATTACTAAACTGATGGTTTATTGAACATAAGTTACTGCTTACATTCATTTTAGATCACATGAGAAAGCATGGGACATTGATGTGTGAATATTATTCTTTTTTGATATAAATTGATTAAGCTACAAATAAGGGGTGGTCAAGCTCTAAATGAAATATTTTAAAATTTGTTTGCAGATTTCTCTCTCTCTAATACCGTGTTTATTTTAAAGTGTCATGCTTCACCCCATGGCTTGGTGTGCCTTGTCTCCAGGACTGGATTATCTCAGTGAGACTTTTTTTATTTTTTACTATACTGTTATTATTATTATTATTATTATTATTATTAATTTTGTTACTTCTATTTTTTTTTCTGGTTTTCTCCCGAGTAAAACTACCATGTTTTTTCCAGATAATGAATACTTTAATGAGAGCTCACCTCCCCTACCTCCTTCTCACAAAGAAATAATTTCTCTCTGTGAGAGCAGGGGCTGGGAAGTGGAGCAGACACTCCCAAACTGCCCTGGTTTTACATTGCACGGGCAAAATTGCTGTGGGAAAGGGGGGAAAAGTGACTCTACAGGAGATCAGCCTTGCTCAGACTCTGTGTTTCAGTGTTTCCACACCAAATGCCCTCCATTCCCAGGGAATGCAGCTCGTTACTATTTAAAGTGCCTGTGACAGTCCAAAGCAGTGAGTGCCTCATCCAGACAGAAACGGGTCCCCGAAATCCATCGGCCACACTTGGGAAACAGCACAGCTCCCTCTCCTTGGAGAACCATGTCAAAGCTGCTTGGGGACAATGACAAATCACCGAAGATCACAGATCCTGTCAGATTTTGCCTCTTTGGGGCCAAGAGGGAAAGGAAAATGCCACGTGGAGGAGACTGAGAACATTTACTGCACGGACACAGAAGTCCTGGTTCTGATGCCCAGACAGCATCTCCTGCTATTGGAGGGCTTTAAGGACACGGTTTAGCAGTAGATCTGGCACTGACAGGTTTTTTGAACCTCAATTATTCTATAATTTGATGATTCTGTGCCCAGGGAACCCACCTGGGTCATTCCAGCTGGCTTTACCTGTCCTGTCTCCCAGCTCCATGAAGGTCTCCAGTACCCTGGGGTATTTCAGATCCAACGAGTCCCAGGAGGGAATTCAGCTCAAGATAAGATATCTGCAATGTAGAGATCATCTCAGATCCCTCCACAGACACTGCTTTTCTCCAGTAAGACACCAGAAATCTCAGTATCCTGGGATGAAGCAGGACACACCTCTAAATCTCAGTGTACTTTCTCTTCTATGACCTCAGTTCCAGTGGAAGTCGTCCTTGGATTAATCTGTCCAAAACATGATCTCCTGGGATGTTTTATTTCTTCATTTTTTTATATATATTTTCAAACAGCCTCGAGCACTGTCTATTTATAGACAGAAAAGTGCCTTAAGCACAAGGTACAATCTCTAGTGGTGCTATTCACAATAAATAACCTGCATTAATCAGAGATGAAATACAAGGTCACCTCTTTGTTCGGATTTCTTCTTTAATTTGGCTTCACTCCACACTCTGTTGCTTCTTTCTTACCAAAAAAAAAAAAAAAAAAAATTAAAAAATAAGTGGTGCTTGAATTGCTCTTGTGCTCACTTGTGTTATGCTTTGTCTCTTCCAGGCCAGGAGAAGGAACTGTGCAGAGAGGAATTCCTGCAGTGGTACCTCCATCTCCATGGCCTCACCAGGAACATTTAAAATCCTGGAATTCCAGAATGGTTTGGGTTGGAAGAGACCTTAAAGAACATCCATTCCACCCCCTGCCATGGGAAGGGACACCTCCCCCAGTCCCAGGTTGATCCAAGCCCTGTCCAACCTGGGATTTTCTTATCCCTGTAGGGGAGAGCTGTGTGCTCTGTGTTTCTTTGGTGCCCCAGGGAGATGGAAATGTAGCCACGTAAATAAGGGAGCTCCAAGAAAGCACTGAATTGCTTTGTTTTACTGGAGCATGGGGTGGAAGTACAAGAAAAGGACAGAGTGAGCATTTCTTGTGCTAGATTTCACTCTAGTCCTCTATGCCCTTCAAATCAGAGCTGATTCCACAACCAAATTCCCCCATGGTTCACACCAGAGATATTTAGAAATAATCCTGTGGGTGCTCAGGGAATGTTTGGGGTAAATACTGATATAAATCAGAGCAGCAGCGTGAGAAATAGATTTGTTAAGAATTTTTAAAGCTTGACTGAAAGCTTATCCAGTTTTGTGTATTTGTATGTAAACTTTGAGATAATGTGTGCTGACTTAGAAAGGTCATGGAATAGAGAAGACATTGCTGAGAGAGAGATTGAACTAGAAACAAGTTTCAAACTATGGCCTTGCAAACAGACCAGATATTTTTTGAGAATTAGAACTGTGAAAGATGCATTGTAGAAGACCACGTGGGGCAAAATAAGAGGTTATTGCTGTTAGAAGTATTAGCACCATTGTGTGGCAAAAGCTAAAAGGCTGAAAAACATTTATAAGCTATTGCAACCAGGGAATAAATTGGCTTCTGATAGAATAACATAGAGTTTTATATCTCTTATCTTTCACCCTTCAATGAGACTAATAATAGAATAAAATCTTTTAAAAAGCACCTCTCTGTTGCCCCATCTCTGTAGAACTGGGATTTTTCAACACAGCAGGACTCACTGGGGTTTTAATGGAGTAAAAATGTTGGAGTGAAGAGTAATTATGAGAGTGGCATTTGCCTCTGGTGGGGACTTTCAGCTCCTGTTACAGTTGGGAAAGGCCTGTTTCCCACTGGGAATGGTCCCAGGCACTGCCCAAGGGTCTCATTCCCTTAGCAGCACTCAGGCACCTCCTGTCCTTTAGGATCTCCTGAGGTATTCCTTGGCTGCTTCTTCTGAAAGTGAATGGAAAAGAAACTACAGATAATGAAGATTCTGACTATCTTCATTTGTATTCTATCTATTTAATTTCTTACCATCTAACCCTCCAGGAGGAGGGATTTCTTCTCTCTTTTTAGTTACTGGTTGCTTTATCCCTATTGTTTCCATTGAGGACAGATTTCTAAAATACTTTTTTTCTCTATCTACTTTTCCCCGTGTAGAATTTCTGCATGAAATAAATATTGCAATGTTCAAGTTGGCAGAATGAAGTGACAGTCTGATTCAGGAGCTGATTTCCCCTAAAAGGATGATAATGATATCATTAGCAGTTTTCTCCTCCACCTACACCACTCTGGATCCAAAAGGAGCTCCGTGGAAAACAATAGATGTGATTCATCATCATCACATTGGACCAAAATAAAAGTGAAGTGAAACCCCAGTGAAATAATCCAGGTGGGTTTAAGCAGGTTCAGAATGTGGATTATTTCTGTGCTGAGGGATAAAAGGGGAATTCATCTCGCCTGTGAGAGGACAGGTGAGTTGTGGCCTCACAGTGCCTGCTCCTCTCCCTTTTACTGAGCAAGAAGCTCAAAGATTCATTTCTGCATCATGGACATCCCACATGAGCTGGGATCAATCCTTTTATCCAGCACCAGAGGATGTGTCCTCATTGTACCATTGGCCATGTCCAAAAATAACACAAAATGGGGCTAAAGTGACTGATTTTAGTTTATTCTATCCATAAAGGACAAAAAGAAAGATGAAATCGAAGCACTTGGGGGGTGGCACTAAGACTTTTTGAATCAAGACAGAAAGATCTGCACTTCAAATTTATTTAGGGTTTTATTTCAATGTTAACCAAATTCTCCCGGCCAAGGTTTAAATTAAGACAGGGCTAAATTACAGAGTAACCACGGATTAAAAAGGAGACCTTGAATTTTCTGATCAAACTCTAGAAAGCAGCAAGCACTTGAAAGAAGAGTTGACTGATGGAACTCATTAGTTGTGAAAACTCTCAAGGGATAAAAGCTATTAACACCAAAAGTTAATTTGTTGTAACATTCCTGACATTGCCCATTTTTGCATGTTTTTTTGTTTTTTTAATCTTGAAAATCATTCTTGGTTCCAAAGTCTGGATTAATATTCATTAAAAGTGATAGAAGTTCAGAAGATAAAAGTGATAAAAATTTAGAAGACTAACATCAGAATGAAATTTCTTTTTCCAACAAGTTCATGAACTTGCAAAATGTTTTCTTTCACTTTTTCCCTCCCTTTGAGATGGCCCTGGTGAAGCTCATTTGTGCTATGAGGCAATGACAGATTTCCAGTGAACTCTTGACAGACAGAGCTGCTGTAGCCACGGAAAGGAAAGGATTTTAAGTTTTATTTTCTCTCTACTGAAGTGTCTTAGAGTGAAATCCACCCTTTGTGGCAGCAGGAATGATTCTGCCATCAGCCTGGAATGATTTGGATTTGGTGTGGTTCAACCACAAAGTGATGCCTGAGAGTGGAAAGGTCTGAATAAAAGCTGGTTGAGAAGATTCACAGTTTTTATCTCACGTGTCCAAATTTCTGATCTCTCCCATGAGCTAAGAACAAGGACTGGAGGAAAATGTCTGAGATCTCATCCAGGGGTTAACTTTTGGCAAAGGAGAACTTTCCATAACAAGGGTACAGCTTTCTGGAAAAGCAAACATTGTTCAAACCCTAGTATGGACTTCCTGCAAAACCTCAACAATTCTCACCCAGGCTGCTCCCAGCCTCAGGGTATGGAAGAGCTTTTAGGCTGCTTAAAAATCAAACACTGCTACCTGCACCCCCTCTGCCAGGAACAGCACAAAGAAAACAAGTGTGGAAAGTGTTATTTCAATTAATGCCTCTTTCATCACTGCCAAGGAATCATGGAATGGTTTGGGTTGGGAGGACCTCAAAGATCGACCAGTTCCACCCCCTGCCATGGGCAGATCCTTCAACTATCCAGGTTGCTCCAAGCCCTGTCCAACCTGGCCTTGAACTTCTCTGGGTAGATTATTATAGTCTAAAACCTGTTGATAGATCGATTATATAGTGCTATTTAATCATATATTCTTGATCAGTAGAGAAAGGAAAAAAAATATATACAGGGATGTGAGGATCCTAGATTTTTCCATCTCAGATTTGGGCACTTGCTGAAAGCTCCCTGACTGTTGTTGTGGAATTAGACAAGTACAAAATGGCCATGAGGCAGTTAAAATCACTGATTTCTCCAAAATGCTACAAATAAAATATGCATCTGTGAAAAAGGAAGAAGAGAGGTTTTTAACTTTCCTGTGTCTGATTCTAGAATGTCACTGCTTGTGCATTTACTAATTCATGTCAAACCTTGAATAATTCCCTTTTAATTTTATGCTGAGCACTAATGTGAGCAGCTAATTTTTCTTTACTTACAGTGAATTTATGCTGGAAAAACATGAGCCCATAATGACTCCTGATCCAAGCTCTGTCTGAATTAGCTAATAATCCCCTACAAAAGATTGGAGATAAATCATGTTTGGCATCATGTGAAACCCTGCTTTGTTTACCTTCTTGTTCATGAAGGAAGCAATTAAATTCACTGAAAACTACACGATCTCTTCTGCAACATGTGGAAAAATGGTAAAATTTCTCTGGTGAGCCAGGGGATCTTATATGTAAAAGGGTACTTAAAAAGGTATTAAAACCACATCCAGATTTTCTGCCATGGGCAGGTCCTTCCACTATCCCAGACTTCTCCAAGCCCTGTCCAGCCTGGCCTTGGACACTTCCAGGGATCCAGGGGCAGCCACAGCTTCTCTGGGCACCCTGTGCCAGGGTTCACCACCCTCACAGGGAAGGATTTCTTCCCAATATCCAATCTAACCCTGCCCTCTGCCAGTTTGAAGCCATTCCCTCTCATTCTGTCCCCACCATGTCAAAAGTCCCTGTCTGGGATTCTTGTAGCCCCTCTAGGAGCTGAAAGGCTGCAGTCAGGTCTCTCCAGAGACATCTCCAGGCTGAACAATTCCCCCACCCTTTCCTCACAGAAGATGTTCTCCACGTGTGCAAGCTCTGCAGGCTCCCCTGGCTGGGCAGACAGGAGCCATCCCCCACCCACACATTGCTCACAGGGCTGAGGTGTCCCAGGGCTGCTGGGGATGGGATCTGGCTGCTCCCATTCCTTCAGCACAGCAGGGATTTCCTTCCAGCCTGCCTACCAGCCACGTGCCTGCTCCAGGGGTGATGGCACATCCCAGTCCCAAAGCTGAGTCAGGAAAGCCTCAGAGCTGCTTTGGATGGACTTTTCTTCCTTCAGCTCTCCAGCCAAGACCAGCAGTTCTGCTGTGAAAAACTGTGCTGTGACTTGGGAATGTTTTCCTTGGCACTTTGTGTGCATTACTATTATTTTTATAGCTTTTGCTGTCCCTAATTATTTTTTTAGCCCTCTCAGCTTAATCCTACCAGAAAACAGGGGCTGTAGAAAACACACATGGGGATACCTCACCCTGGCTGTCCTTCTCAGTGAGGTGAATCATGATGGAGAGGTGGGAGCTTCACCTGCCCTTGGAGAGAGGCAGGAATTGAGGTGTTGGGACCTTCTCCTGCAGCAGATTTGAGATTGCCCCTTAGCTTGGGATAGTAATCCTGTGGAGTTGTCATAAAGCAAAAAGATATTTGGGAAACCCCCACCTTTTGAAAGCCTGTTTTGAATCCCCCACAGCAAATTCTCCCTGTGTGGCAACACACGTGGCATCTCTGCAGGGTTTGAGGTGAGTCTGCCACGTGATTCTGGATACAGATATTAAATCTGGTCCTGGCAAACAAAATATCCTCATTTCAGCATGACACAGATGGGCTATATGTGCCTGCTCCAGTGGTACACACGCTGTTGTGCCAATAAAACTGTCTGTGAACAGTAAAATAACCCAGCTGAGACAGTTTGATTGTTCAGGTTGTTGATTCATTTATGAAGGATTGATGAGTAACACCACCCAAAAAGATGCTGATGTGTCAGTGACAGGGAACAAACCATGTGATCCCCACTTGCTGAAGCAGGGACCAGGAGCTCTGATGGGTCTGGTTTTTAATTGACTCTGACTGCCCAGCATTCCAGCTTGGTGCTGCAGATGGGGCTGCTGCAATCATTTCATAAGGAGCCCAGCACGAACCACAAACACCTCGTGGCTGGGAGCTCCTGTCACTGCAGAACCTGTGGGAGGGCTGATTTATGGAAGGAGGCACACGATGAGCTGTGGGGCTGCACAGGCTCCAGGCTTTCCTCCCAATCCCTGGGAGCACAGCAAGTTGGGAGAGGCTGCAGATTGGAGCTGTTTGGTTTTACATCCCTGCCTTTATGAGTTCAGCAGGAGAGGGGACTGCATGGTTCCTAAAGATTTATGATGTTGGCAGCTCTGAGAAGATGTTTTTATGCAACTTTTTCTCTTTTTTTTTTTTTTTTTCTTTTTCTGCTTTGCAAGCAGCTTCCCAATGCTTGTCAGTGCTGAGCAAAGCAAATATGTGCACATACTGAAAGCCTGTGCACACCAAGAAGGGGAAACCATGAGGATGAGAAAGGCAGCTGCTGTTAACAAGGTGGAAGTGAGTCTGGAGCACAGCATAAATGTGGGGGAATACTGCTGGGCACAGATTTTTTCTCAGTGAGTGTGTAAAACTTGCAAAATGAGTAATTTTAATAAAAGGAGAAAATGCCCATCAGCAAAGCTGAAACAAAAACTTCAAGCAAACTTAGCTACTTTGGGCAGACAATGCACCTTCATGCACAGGATGGACCTCAGGACCAGTGAAAACATCACTTTCCTACTCCAAACTCAGCTCTGAATATCTTCCTTCTAGTGGAAGGTGTCCCTGCCCATGGCAGGGGTTGGAATGAGATGATCTATAAGGCCCCTTCCAACCCACACCATTCTGTGATTCGATGGATCTGTGATATCTGCAGATCTGTCAGAAATAAAGAAGTTCACATACCCTGAAAAACACACAAGCACATGTGAGGGTATTTATAAAGTCAGCTGAGTCTTACATATTTTCAACACAAATCCATGGGTACAGCAGGTTTCAGGTGTGGATTAAGTTGTGCAAACCTGTCAGTTTGTTATGGGGTTTTATGCATTTTGGTGTTGCACATTGCAAAAAGAGCTGCTCTGTGGGCAGGCACTGAGGGAAGTGTGCACCCCAAAGGGGTAATTTTATGATTATAGACTCTATGATTAGTGTTTGGGTTTTTTTTCCTCCAAAAGCTTATACAATCCTTTTGCTAAAGAGAAGGATTCTTTAATCCTTAGACTTCATGACTTTTCTGAAGTACCTGAGCACAGGTACCTGCTCAGGGCTCTGACCAACCTGCCCTGGTTGAAGATATCCCTGCTCAGTGCAAGGGGTTGGACCAGATCACCTTTAAAAGTCCCTTCCAACCCAAATTTTCCAGTGATTTACAGAACTGAGGCCAATCCCTGCCTGGCTGCTGGACAAGGAGGTTTGCAGGGAGACAAAACCATGGCAGCCTCAGACCTGCCCCACAAGCAGCTGGGCTGCCCTTGTGCCCTGTACAGAGTCAGCTTTTCTGTCCTGCTAGGAAGCAGCAATCCCTATTCCCAGCTCGAGGGGATCCCTGCTGTGCCAGGATCCCTGTGCTGTCAGGGCTGCTGATCCATTGGCCTCTGGCTGAACTGCTGGGCTGGAAGTCAGCAACCAGCAAAGGTCAAAATGAGTCAACCACCAAATCCAGGGCAAGCCAGCCGAGGGACATGCAGGATTTCTACTGTGTTAGTGATTTTTTAGGCTGGCCAGGATTGTGATGAGCCAGGTTAACCACTATTCCCTGCTCAGCCTGCATGGGCAGCTCATTAGCACTGTGCCAGGAATGAACACAACCCTGCTGGACCCTGAGGACACCCTCTGCAGGGTGCTGGTGCTGCTTGTGACCTTGCCAGCAGCATTGTGAGAGGAATGCCCAATTTGTCTTTACAAACAAGCTGTGGATCTGCTGGTAGGTAAGACCAGCACTGAAAGCTAAAAGAAACAATGGGATGGATTCCACTGATTGATGAATGGAAAAAAGATATTTTCCTTTACAAACAAACTGTAGGTTTGCTGATAAATGAAATTGGATATTGAAAGATGAAAGAAGCAATGGGGGAAAACCATGAATTCTGTAAGAATTAAAAATTAAAAGGGAGAGTTACACATTAGAGGAGAATCTTAGGTATCAGGTGTTCTGGGAAGTCTGTACTTCTCAAATACCTCAGCCCAAGGGGAAAGAGAGAGGGAAATGTGGCTGGGAATTGGGATAAAAAGGAGGCTGCATCTTCCAAAAATCTGAGAGATCCCAAGGGAATGCCCCGTGACCTTTCTCTATATTAAAGTAAAAGGACTCTTCTGTCTCCTTTTTGGACATAAACCTCTGGCGTTTGTGGATTAATTTTCCTGACACTGGTAATTTGTCATTTTCCCTCCTCAGCAGATGGAATCACTCGTTTGACACATGCCAGTCAGTGCCATGAATTGGTTCAGCCTCTGACAGGAGCCCTTGAGTGCAGAGGGGAGATGTGTCAGGAGGGTCATTGCCCAGCCTTTGGGCAGTGCTGAGCACACACAGCCCTCCTGGACGGCTCCTCAGCATCTGGGAAACTCATTAAAGTTTGAGGAGTTCTGCTGTAAACCTTCAGCCCCTCAGAGCACAAGGTCACTACAGCACTGCTCTGTGGTAATTACAGCAACCAGAAGGATTTTCTTTCTCCTACGCTAATTAGCAAGTGGAGAAACTTAAGAAACCAATGTAGAACCCAACAGGATTATCCAGGTGATCCAGGTTTTTGTTTTAACTATATATTTTAGCATCAGTAAATTTATAGGTACTATCTCTTTTCCAAAAGTTTCTCCCGAGATGTTTCTTCCATCTCTGTGGAAGACAAACATGAGAAAAGGAATAAAGTGAATTAATCGATGAAAATTTGAAGGATTTATGTGGAACCTTCACACTCATGAATCTACAATATCCTTTCCATATAGGAATACTCAGTACTGAGAGGACTGTAATCCCAAAATTGCTTTTTTTTCTCCCATGGACCAAGAGAAGAGCCTTGTGGTGGCTGTCTGCAGGAGTAGGTACCAATGAAATAAAGAGTCTGACCAGAGACCAGGGTGGTCAGAGCATGGCTCTGTCCTTTCCCAACTCCTCTCTGCCCAGCCTCCTGCTCCACACTGTCCTGCCTGACTCCATCCCAGCATTCTGAACACATTTCCCCCCCCCCCCAGACCCCTGTGCCTGAGCACACGACCTCCTCTCAGTGCAGGGCACATCCCCAGGGCTGTGAGGCTCTGCTGGAAGCTGGAGCTGTGTATTCCATACCCCGTGCTCAGGGTATGAACCAATCCCAATCCCAATCCCACCCAAACCCAATCCTAAACTACTGCATCCCAGTAACTGCTGCACAGCTGTCCCCACTGCAGGCTGGGACTGGGGATTAATTGCAAAGAAGGGGGGGAAAAAAATATTTGAATCGTGTCAGAGGGAAGCAATTAGCCCATATCCAAAGTCAGCTTACATTTGCTGCCCCACGCCAGTTGGCACATGTGTGGTCTGCAGTGCTCAGCACTGCAAACATTTTCCTGGAAGAGCTTTGGAGAGTCTTGTTTCAAGCACTTGAGTGCTCATAGTTGTTCATTTCCATAATGACTCACTGAACACAAGCAGCTTTGTTTTTCTCCTACACAGTAAGTTATAAATCCAGAATAATTTGATCCGTTTTCTTCAAATGCACAAGAGGTCATGGACACAGGTGTGCATAAACACACACACAGACACACACGTGCACAGGTGCTGTCAGTCCAACAGATCCACCACCATTTTCCTGGCACAGCTGAGCTGAGACTGCTCCTGCTGATCCAAAAGCTGTATCTGAATCATCCCAGACTTGTGCCATAAATGATTATTTTGTTGAAAGGGACATACAGCTTTAAAAAGCATCATTTAGAAGTAAAGAGTTTTCCCTAAAGAGATGTGACTTTATTCATCTTTGCCTTCCTGCCAGGAGACAGCAAAGGAAGAAGCTTCTTTTGAAGAGAGGAGACATGAGCATGTTTCTAAAACCCCTAATGTGCACGTGAAAAAAAGGCAGAAGCCAAACCTTGATCATGTTCGTTCTTCCCTTGTCTTAGAGGCATGACTGGCAGTATCAGTACCAGGATGATGGGATAATCCAGGTTGTAAGACACCTCAGGAGGTCTCCAGTCCAAATCCCCTACTCACAGCAGGCTCAGAATGCTGCTTTATCCATTTGGATCTTGAAAAAATCTCTAAAGATTTTCCCACCCTCACTGGGCAACCTCTCCCACTCTTTAACTGTCTTTATCAGGAAAAACTTTCTCCTTGTATCTTATCTGGCCCTTTTTTGTTACAGTTTGCCTGTTGTCCTCCTGCCTCAAACCACTGTGAAGGGCTTGGGTCTGTCAGAACCTTGAGGTGCTGGCAGGCTGTTGTTAGCTCCATCCAAAATTCTTTGTTGTGGAACGGGTCCTCTTGCATCTCTGCACATGGAGAGTGCTCCAGGCCTGAGCATCTTGGTGTCCCTGTGGCTGATTTTGCTTTAGTTTATTACCATCTTCTGTATGGGGTCACCAAACTGGGCACAGCAGCTGGCTCTGGTCTAAGGACTGCAAAGTAGAAGGGAATAATAATTTCCCTCAAAACATCCCAGACCTTTGCTGCCTGGTCTCATGCCTGGTTTGGGTTGGTTTCAGCATCCATGAGCTCCCTGGCTGCTTCTCCACAGCCTTTTTCCTAGCTGCTTTTTCCTGGCTGCTGTTGCTCTTCAGCCAAGTGCTCACCTTCAGGAGAGGGCACACGTGGCCAAGAAACTCCCCTTTGCTGCCCAAGACATCTGGGGAATGTCTCAGTAGCTCTGCTCACAGGTATCCTGGATAAACATCAAACCATTAATTCACTGTTAAAAGCCAAGGTGAACATCACTCAGTGCAAATTCAGAAATGTTTTCCTGACATGAGGGTGTGTGGCTCACCTCCAGCATTTTTATCAAGGGCTGTCCAGGGAAAATGGAAGTTCTTGCTTATCTGTTTTGCTCCCAGGTGTTTTTCTCCTGGGCTGATTTCCAATGAGCTAAACTCAAATGAATCCTTTTCTGAGCAGCCCTATGCCTTGGGATGGCATCAGCAGCTACTCTGGCTGGTGTTCCCAGGAAAGGTGAGCATTTTTTCATCCCAGCTTGGATGTACCAAATGCTGTTGGTGACAGATGTTAACTCTCCACCTGTGGGACCCGACAGTGCAGCAGAGACAGGAGCAGCACCACTGCTGTCAGGAAAGTGAACTGTGCTCTTCCAAAGTCCTCTGGAGGAGAGCTTGCAGAGTCAAAAAGGTTATTTTTATTTTCTTCAAGCTGAACAACTTCCTTGGGCAGGTACCAGGCACAGTGGGAGATCAGCCACCTGACTTACTAAGACACAGACCGAATTTAACTGTCTTCACCTGTTATTGGTCTTAAATGTTCTGTGAATATTACTGTAAGTGAAACTAGGGGCATTGCAGCAGTAACCCCAAACACTGGCACAAATATAATTCAGGAGTGCCCAAATATATTTGCTAGTGCCCTGGCACTGATATATTCCAGTGGTTTACTGAGGTAAACTCTAAAGGACCTCAGAGTTAACCATTAGTTCACTGCTTCAGCTGCCAAATTTCTTCTCTATTCAGACCTGCTCCATGTCTGGATGTCTGCCACACTCCTGGCAGCACCAATAACCTGCAGTCTCTGACAGAACCTGCTGCATTGCAAATCCCTTTTTCATCCCAGCATGGCCCAGAGCCAGAGCAAACACAGAGATGCTCATTGTACACGTTTCTAACCTGCAGATGCAGCCCTCCCTCCAAACACAACATGCCAGGGGCTGTGCATTGCTACTGTGATGAATAAAAGCACTTACCTGGTCCTCTCATCAGGCACTCAAATCTTCCTCCCTCTGTTATCTCTTTGAGGCACATGAATCCAAATGAGTTAGGAGAGGGAAAAGTTACAAAATGTTGTTTATTTAAATTCGCTGTTCATTGCCAGCAAGCTCAAAGTTGAATATGACCGAGCTGTCAGGACAGACATTCCCCCCACCCCCCTCCCTCCAGCAGGGGATTTATAACAGTGTTTTCCAAGAGATTTTCCAGCCCCTGAAAAACAGAGCAAACATAAATCTGGAGGTTTTAATCGAGCTCGTGCTGAAAAGTCCTATAAAACATCTGAAGAAAATTCAGAATAAGCTTGATAAAAGTGGAAAGAGCAAATTACTCCAGCTGAGATGCAGGTGATGGAGAACATACAACACAACATTTTTCTTACAGCTGTGGCAGAGCCCAGTGGAGAGAGCACAGAGGGACAGGGGTCCAGTGTAAGACCATGAGCTGAGAAGGGAGGCAATTCTTCTTGCATTTAAATGCCCCCTTGGTAGGATTTTATCACAAGGTTGTTCTTCTTCCTTGGCTCATTATCAAACAGGATTTCCTTCCCTGATCTCAGCTGCAAAACCACTCTCAAGACAGGTGTCCTCTTCATTTCCAGAGTAAAGAAAACGATGCCTGGTTTTATTGAAACCAACCCAGAGTAGTGTTTATTATTGAAAATATACAGTATTTTTGAACATCACATAAAAAGCCTGGTAGATACAACTGCTCTAGTTCAAAATGCTCAATAGATACCTTTGTGCAGCACGTAGCATTATCCTCAGAAGGCAAACATCTTCTTCCCATCATGGTTATCTTTACAGTGCTTCCCTTTTGTGTTTTTTAAACCCAGAAAAGTTGTCCTTCCCCACCCTGATCCTCTGAGCTGAAAAAAAAAAAACCAACAAACCACTTTCCAAAGGCTTTACATTGTGCTGGAAGCGTGGGGCTAAGAGGAATGAGAGTATTCTGTAGAATTACTTGGAGCTACTCCTGTCCTTTGAAAATCTGTGTAAGGGCAGGGCATGGTGCTTGCCAGGCAAAGTGCCCTGTGTGGAACAGTCCAGCGACGCCCTGACAATTCCCAGTCTGTCCAAGAGAGAAATGGGGAAGGCAGATAAATTCAGGCTTTTCACACCACATTTCAGACGCTCTTTTTCTTGCTGCCTCAAGTTCTCAAATGACAGTTTTGCAGAGAAGAAACTTTTTACAAAGAAAACAAGAAAGGGATGGGCTATTATACACCAAACTGTTGAAATCATTGGGAATCAATGTACAGGGGGAGATGGGCAGTGTGTTAAAAATAGTCTTTGTTCACCGCAGTATGAAAGGGGGAATAAAAACAAAAAAAATGAAAGGAAGGAGAAAAAAATTGATTATTCCTGCCAGTGTGCTGTTTTAGACTTTGCACTGTGAACTTCCACAGGATGCAGTCAGGGTTGAACCTGCTCCTTTCTTTGAATCTGTTTTACCACCACCAACTCCAAGAGGCTTTTTCCTGGTCACCTCAAAGCAGCATCACGGATGTGGGAGATGAGAGCCCGCCGAAACAGGATGGGATCCTCACTGAAAAGAGATCAGTGGGGACAGAGGAGGAGTTTGCAGAAGGGGGTTTTGGGGTGTGGGAGCGAAGAGAGGAGAAGTCTGAAGGCCACGGGGTGGTGGTGGGAGGCGGGAGGTGTCACACGGCTGCGGTCTGTTTGATGCTGTGGAAGCTGATCCGGGTTGGGGACGTGGGGATGGACATGGCTCGTGCCACGCGCACCCGCAGCGAGTGGTGGTCCTGCCAGCGGTGCCACCTCTTCCTGGCAGCAGAACGGACCTGGGGAGAAACACAGGAGAGAGCATCAAGGGAGAATTCCCTCTGTAAAGGGACGCTGGGGAGCGCTGAGAGGAGTCACAGCATTGCCGAGGCACTGCAACACACAGGGACTGGCTCAGGTGCCTGAACAGTATGGTAAGGGGCTCACAGCTGGTCTGTGAGCCACAGAGGGTTAATGAATAAGGGTTATTCTGAAAGGCATTTTATCAAGGCCGTTGGTATGGAGATTGAGAAGAGAAGAAGGAGAAGAAGATAATCAAGAAAAACCCTGCAGCTGAGGAAAGTATTTTTAGAGAAGTTTTGTGAAAAACAGAGGTGGAGATGGTTTTACACCAATGAAGGTTATGTTGGTCTATTGTATGAATGAATGATCTATTGTATGTAATGAACAAAGTGTGAACTTTTTAGAGTGTATAAAGGACAGCTGGCTGTTGTAATAAATTGGATTTTAGCCTTCTGAAATGTAGTGTGTCCTTTCATATGTCGTGTCCGCCCCAACAGAGAGAACAGCAGCTTCTAATTCACTGAAATTCTCTCGGGTACTTGGGGAAAAAACATGGCTTTTACACACCTCATGTCTCACATGTGGCATCCTAAATACCCCAGAGCATTTCAAACAGGCCTAAACATTCACAACTGGGATGGGTGGACCTGATGGATGGTGCATCCAAGGACTGTCCAAGACCCGATGGAATTCTTGGAGACCCCATCCCCATTGTATGTGAAGAAGCACAGGGGATCTAATCAAGCACTGGTTCTGCAACACAGGCACACCTGACCAGCCCTGTGAGCACCTCGTGCAGGCACTGGAAGTTGCTCCACATCAGCAGAAGGTCATCCTCAAGCAGGTCAGATGAACCTTGAATTTAAGTGTATTTATTTTTTTTTCATGGAGCATAGAGAGAGCGCAAGAACTCTGGTTCAAATATAAACATATATAAGCAAGAGAAAAAGAGGAGAAAGGAACACTAAACCTCAAACACAGTGGGAGGGAAGGCTTGAAATACTCCTAAAATAAACCAAATCCCTGCCAAATCCCTGGCAGAGAAGACTCAAAGTCAGAACCTGGCATGAAGCATTTGGACCAGTTTCTGGATATTCTTATTGATATCTGCTTGCTGTAGAGAGGAAAGCAATTCAGACCCCCAACCCAGGGAGATAAATAAGCCTACAAAATTAGGTGAGAGGAATCTGGACCCAGCTTCCTGGAGAGGCCAAAGCCTGATATATTCATGACATTTGGAAAGGATGCTGACATTCTGCTGCCAATTTGAAATCTGGTGAACTTTGAAAGAAGCATTGTTGCATAAAACTTCTACATCAAGCCAAGGCCTTCTTTACCAAAACCATATTTTTTTACAAAGAGGGGCTATAAATAACATAATATACACATTGCACCTCAACTACTGACCTATCCCCCTCCTCCTGACCAAGAGGGAGCCAGTCAGTGTGGTCGAAGGGGATGATTCATCTCCTTCTAAAGCAGGTGTCCAAGAGAGGCCAGATATTTGTGGTCAGATGAAAAATACCTATTTCCTTTAATTGGTTATAAAATGAGTCTAGACAACCAGCTCTATTTAGGATGTCTGGATTATGAATTCAGATAATATTAATATCTAACCCTGATATTTTTTAGGCTTTAATGCACTTATTTTCACTGCATCCCCCAAAACTAAAGGATTGTTTTAAGCCCCATTTTACCATGGACAAAGGGAACTTTGAGTATTATCAGAGTGATGCTGTTGTGGAGGAGACCTCAAAGGGATCAGCTGCCATGGCACCTGCACAAGGTCTGGGAGGAGCTTTCAGAGCCTTGAAGCCCATGCTGGCACAGGTTCTCAGCTATCAGCACCTGGGTGAGGTCAATCAAAGCCACCCTGGGCGTGTCTCTCACCACCACTGGTGCTGCAGGGAAGGTGGAGTAAAGAAAAAAAATTGCCCAAAGATAAAGAGTCACTGCTTTTTTCTTAATTTCTTTGAAAGCTTGGGGATTGTCTGCAGAGGCTCTGTGAGATCTGCTCAAAATACAAGGAACACTCACAGTCTCCAACCCACTTCAGAGCAGCTCAAGCATCCTAAGAATGCTCAGATGAGTTGAAGTGTTCCAGGACTGGAGATGTTTCCAACCCAAACCACACCCTGTCAGTTTTAGGTGCCCCAGATGAACAGGGTGAAGGCCTGATGGTTAAAACATAGAAGAGTTCACAAGGAGGACACAGAAAAGGGGGAACTGCTCTCCTTCTCCTGGCTGGTTTCAATTTTCCCATTTCAGAGCCCTGGGCTGTAGCACTGCTACTGAGAAACTGTGGTCTGGCAGCAAACAATCCCCTCTCATCACAGCTTTGTCCATGAAATACACTCCACTGCGGGTTTATGAGTACCAGCCTAGAAAACAGTTTTGCAATTGCCTCTTTGGTGCCTTTTCAGGGGAATCCTGAACCTGGAAATGTGGCTTTCCAACCAGAGCCCTTCTAGAATGCAGAGATTGGGCAAATCAGAGCAGAGGATTTCTTTCTTTGGTTGTTTTCTCAACTATCTGTGATCTGTGCTCCTGCCATGGTTGACATGGTGGTTTTAGGTCATAGCTTGGACTCAGTTATCTCAGAGGATTTTTCCAACCCAGCTGATGCTATGATTCTGTGATTTAAGACAAGCAGCTGCAGATTTCTTAGGTGAGGTGAGGAGAAAGACACACTGGGTTTCTCCTAATTTTGAATCAAGTATTTGTTTCAATATAAATAATGTTTTTTACACTTAGTAGGGGTCAGACAGAACGTAATGAAACAAAAATAGAACTGGAGAAAGAGAGAACTCCCAATGAAAGGGGAATGAAAGCACTGCCAGGAAGAGCATGATCATGATGAATGATTTGGAGATGAGAATGAGAACAATGCAGAGGATTTCTGGAAGAGCCTCTCGTTATTGAAGCAGTAGCTACAACACCTCTCCACCAGTTTAATGATGGGGTTTGGTCAGGTTATAAAATGAGCTGAATGACACAGTTTTATGAAACAGCAGAGCCAGGATGGATGGACTCAATCACAAACTGCAGCAGCCTGGACTGCTGACCATCATCCCCTTCTCATCAAACTGACCCTCTGGCTCACTGAACCCTCCTGGAAAAACAGGAGAAACACTGGAAAGCTGTGCCATGGAGTTGCACTTTTCTCGAAATTCACTATTTGCCAACCTACCATGGTTCCACCTGGAATGGCAGAGGGATCCTTGCTCCCAGATTCTGGATGGGAGGGAGGATATAATGCACACCCAAAGGCAAATCCATGTGCCAGAGTCCATGCAAGGGGGGAGGCACCTCCCCTGAAACACTCACACCTAGTCTTGGCCAATTATCACAGAATCACTGAATGGTTTGGGTTGGAAGAGACCTTAAAGTTCATCTCATTCCAACCCCCTGCCATGGACAGGGACCCTTCCACTGGACCAGGTTGCTCCAAGCCCCATCCATGTATTGGATCCATTATTCATGCTTCCAATACAGACAGTGGAGAAAGAGAGAATTCCCCTGAGGATGGCACTTAGACACGTGGAATGAAACAGCCCTTGCTCCTCTGGGTACAAACCCAGCTGAGCTGAATGCTGGGCACTCAGACAAGTGGTTTAAGTAACACATGAAGTGTCAGACCATTGTCATGGGAAAGTGTCCCACGAAGACCTGAGATGCAGAGGGATGCTGCTCCTTTCTCCCCACCTATCACTGAATGCTGAGAAACTGTTAGAGAAAATTTTCCTCCTTTCTTCTGCAGTGATTTTTTTTTTTTTTTCTGAGCAACCAGTGTGAAGAGATACTTACTCAGCCAGTGAAGCCAGATTAGATTTATCATTTGTGCTTCAAACCAACCAAGTCAAAAAGAGCCACCTGGAGATAAAGATGTGAGTCTAAACAAGCAGTTGGCTTTTGTGATAGGGTTTGAGATAGGATAAAAAAATAACAAAAATGCTGTCTTCTTGTACAGATGGAGCCATTCATAATGGACTGGGCACATGGAAATGGGCTCTGCACTTTCAAGGGTGAGGGCAAAGCAATTTTTAATGACAGATTAATTAACTGCAATTAGTATGTGACCAGAGTGCAAGCAAAAAGGTTAAGGTCAAATTCATATCTTGTACTTAAACTCAGAAACAAAATGCCAGGTTAGCTTTAGGTAAGAAAAGAAAAAACTGGCTACTGGCTGTTGTAATAGTGTGTTAAAACACAAAAAAAAAAAAAAAGAAGCTGTTGCACAGTGGAAGAGTAAAAGAAAAAGAGAATATAAAATATCAACTATCAAACATGGTTGTTAATCTCTTTAAGAGCATCCTCCTCTATTTATTAAGCATTTCTAGAGGAGTCAGGACCATGCCCCAGAGTCAGCATTAACACATTTATGAGCTGAAATTGCCAGCAGTGGCCTGTAACAGCCCAAGGATGCTCCAGGCTGTCATCAGTGGTTAGAGCTCCACAAGGAGTCCTGGGAACACAAATTATCAGCCTCACCTCCGTGGAACTTTGGTTGCTTGAGAGGACCAAAATGATCCCTGCTCTGAGCACAGAGCTGGGTGCCTGTGTTAACTCCTGGTTTGTCTTTTTCTTACAAATAGGTCCTGGATCTCCAGGTGAGGAATTCTAATGCTCCCACAGAGACAGGAGTGTCTTTATCCATGTTTTGTAAATAAACTAAATTACTGAGCAACTGCACCTGTCCTACCCTGCTGCTGTGGCTTTGCCAGGCTCCCACAGACCCAACCCCTCAGGCCAAGGGTGCTCATGTTACCATCACACAAAATATTGAACTGAACATCCCCAGAAAGATCCCATTAGCAGTATTTAATCCTCCTGAGGTCAGGAAGGGATTTAGTCAAAACAACCTGCAAGGCTCAAAGGAAACAAAAACAAAGCTTGGGTAGAATGTTGGTTTTTGTTTCAACAGGTACCCTACATCACATCACTATTTATGTAACATTGTTACAGGGTTTTTTTCTACCTAAAAAAATTATTCTGCTTAATTGGTCTGTAATCCGAATTTTTGTTTTTCCCAGGGTCTTTGACAGCAATTTTTTACAATCTGGGGATATTTTCACAGCACCTGCCAGCCTAGGATGTCCAAGTTTATATCTAAGACCACAGCAGTGCAATTTTGTTATCATAAATAACAGTTCAAGAAGCTGCAGCAACTCTGACTAGTCACAAAGATTTGCCAGGCATTTTTGTGTGGAAACAAATGCTGCTCCTTTCTTCTGAGCCACAAAGGACCAGAACTCCCCACAGCAGAGGGCCCAGCCTACCTCAAGCCCCCGTGGTTTTGTTGTGGGGTGCTCTGGAGTCACCCTCACATCAGCACTGGTGTAAGGAGGAGGAAAATGGGATGGGGAAGGACCCTCAGAGCAGATGGAATTAAATTCTAGCTCTCTTCTCCACCTCTATATTCATATTTATTCAGAGATTTTAAAGAATGCTTAATACATGTCCTTTGGGCTCAGGATGAATAATGTGGAGGCTGCCTGGGCTGATGGCAGGGGAATGAGTAACCAGTCCAGGGGTGGCTCAGAGCTGGCAGTTCTAATCAACAGCCTCCCAAGATGATCCCAAGATCAAAGGAAGCCACTTTGAGCTTAATAGATTTTGAGAGACAGATGGCGCTTGGCTATAGGGTCAACAGAAAAAAAAATTAAACAAATTCATCTTTGCCTTGCACCTTGTTGTGAGAATAATTTACACTGGCATCTGATCTATTTCTCTCTGATGATGTTTTCTCTCTAAGACAGCTAATTGCTTTCCATTTTAAAAGTCAATTCATAGATGATTATTGATATTGGTCAGGTAATACTGAATCTGAGTCCTGAGCTAAGAATTCAGGCTCTAAAAGGATGTTTTCATACTCAGGTCTGGCTGGTTATGTATCCATCTAGGATCTGGATAGAAATGAAGGACAGGCACTTTATTCTGGACACAGAACTCATGAATTACAGAATAATTAAGGTTGGAAGGGACATCAGAAGGCCTCTGGTCCCATGCCATGATCAGAGCACAGCCAGTACAGTGGTTTCATCCAGTTTTGAGACTATGTCAGGGTCATATCAAGTCATTTTGAGCACAAACAAGGACAGGGATCTCAAAACACCTTTGAGCCTCTCTTCCAGTGCTTAAACATCCTCACTGTTATATTTTTTGTTCCCTGTTTAATCAGGACTTGCCTTGTTCCCTTTATTCAGTTTCAGAGAGGAGCTTGCTCATCCCTGAGCCCCCATCAAGCACCATCCCTTTATAGATGTACAGGTTGTTCTCCAACACTGTCACCTCCATTCCCAAGCTCCTGCTCTGGGATGGCTGTGCTGGGATCTCCCATCATGGCTGGTAAGGTTTGCAAGGATCACAGAACTCTCTGAAGGATCTGGTGCTAATTAGAAATTGCATGAAGCACCTAATCACAAAGATAAGTGATTTCTAGGCAGGGATTCTTATTCCTCCATTATCCTCTTGTTTCCATCATCACTGCTGAGGTAGCAGGAGTGGAGCCAGCCCTATTTGGAATATGAAGCACTCTAAATGAACTCTTTGCCTCTCTCTGAAATACTTTAGTTTGTCTCAGGAGAAAACCATCACTGTTAAGAAAGTCTGGCTAAAAGGTAGACACGACAGCAGTAAGGGAACTGGGTGAAAGCTCCATCTTCCTTTAAAGCAGCTTTGTCTGGAATCAGTCAAAGGTAAAAGAGAAATGCTGGGAGTGCTGTACCCATCTTCCCCTGAGCAGAAGGTGCACACTAGAGAAGGAAAAATTGACCTGAAAATTGTCCAGCAGGAGTTGTGTGGGAATGCATTCCTTCAGCACAGCTTCAAGCCATTCACAGAATCACAGAATTGATTGGCCTGGCTTGGAAGGAACATTAAATCTCATCCAAACTCACCCCCAGGGACACCTTCCACTGTCCCAAGTTGCTCCAAGCCCCATCCAACCTGGCCTTGGACACTTCCAGGGATCCAGGGGCAGCCACAGCTTCTCTGGGCACCCTGTGCCAGGGTCTCACCACCCTCACAGGGAAGAGTTTCTTCCCAATATCCATCCAAATCTACTCTCTGTCAGTTTGAAGCCATTCCTCCTAGCCCTGTCACTACATGCTCTTGTAAAGTCTATCCCTGTTCCAAAAAACTCCATTGTAAATCCTGTTTTTTTTAAAATCCAGTGTTATCTGAAATTCAATTCAGTCTTGTGATCTGTAAGTTAACTGAAAAAAATTTGAAGAGCATCTTGTTTTTTGCAGTCATTGAAAAAGAAGTTCACAAGCTGCATTCACTCTTCTGAAGTGGCATTCAACACAAATGCATACAGATTCTTCATTATGCCAGTTTTTATAACATCTCAAATTCTCAGAAATCTCTCATTGTCAATTTTCTTTGAAGTCCAGAGATGCTCTTTTCCATTTGGATTAAATGAAATTTGCATATTTTTGCCCTCTAGTGTTTCTCTATGCAAAAAAAAAAAAAAAAAAAAGAAGAAAGAAAAAAAAGAAAAAGCTTTTTATTCATAGTCTCTAAACAAATTAATGAGTCAAGTGCCTACGGCCTCTTGTGCCCATCCATGGCACACACACTTCATTCAAAACAGCTTCAGAATTTTTCAAAAGCAATAAAACATAAAATGCTGTAAATTTTTAATCTAATCTGTTTCTCCTCCGTGGAATCACTACAATAATTTGTATATAAGGTGTTGGCCTGGAAGGAGGGGAGGGAACAGAGCTGGGGAAGGGTCTGGAGCACAGATCTGGTGAGGAGCAGCTGAGGGAGCTGGAAAGGGGCTCAGCCTGGAGAAAAGGAGGCTCAGGGGGACCCTGTGGCTCTGCACAACTCCCTGACAGGAGGGGACAGCCAGGGGATGAATTGGGCTCTGCTCCCAAGTCACAAGAGATAGGACAAGAGGAAATGACCTCAAATTGCAGCAGAGGAGGTTTAGATTGGAAATTTGGAATAATTTCTTCACTGAAAGGGTGGTCAGGCATTGAAACACACTGACAAACCAAGTGGTGGAATCCCCATGCCTGGAAGTGTTCAAAAACTGTATATGGGAACATGGTTTAGTGGAGGGCTTGGCAGTGTGTGGGTGATGGTTGAACTTGGTATCTTAGATTCTTTGATTTACTGATTTTTAATCTCCAGCACAGGGGCCTGACAGACCCTCTCCTGGTGCAGCCAACAAAACCAGTCCAGGAGCTGTGTGAAAAACTGCTCTGTGGAAATGAGGGCAAGGGAGGTGACTGCATTCCCAGGTCAAATATCTACTCAAAAATGAAGGAATTAAACTCATCCCGTTTGAAATTCTTTGCATGGACCACAATTGAATCGCTTCACTTTTTCCCTTCAGTGATATCACATTTGTGAGACCAAATCACTGAAAATTAGGACATTTTATGGTGGTATCAGGTGTTACCAAGGTGTCATTTCTGGTTAAATCTCAAGGTATGTTTGTTTAGATCAGTGGAAATTATGGAGGAACTTTCCAAATTTCACAGACAGAACTCAAAGGGACAGAAACTTCATAGAATAAAATCCCAGAATCCCAAAATATCTCAGCTTGGAAGGGATGCATAAAGATCACTGAGTCCAGTCCTTGCCAACTCTGCAGGCAAACTCTTCTTTGGAACAGCCTCTCACATCCTGAGTGTTTTTAAGATGCTGATTTTGATCTTTAAACCCAGTTTTAGTTGTGCAGAGGTTTTGAAGCTACACAGACTGCACTGCTCAGATATTGTGGGAACTGGACTAAGGGGTACAACATAAAGTTACCAGAGCCAGAAGAATTTTCCTCTTTATTTTCCATTCATGCAGGTTTGTCAGGACACATGGTTCCATTTCCCATGATTGTATCAAAATGCAGCCTTAAGTAATATTTCTGCCATTTGCTTAGATTCCAGTAACTGCTATTAATGCTTTCCCTGTACCCAAACCAAGTGATTTTCACATCAGATTGAGAAATAGTCTCAACATTTACTAAATCTCACTGCAAAATCTCTATGTGCACTTTAAAACACAGGCAGTAAATTCATTGCACAATTTCCTTTCCTCATAAAGGTCTGGGGTTAATTGTAGCCTCTCCTTATTCTGAGAACATTAAAATCCAGCACAACTGTGCAAAGGCTGCATCCAATTCCAGCCCTGACAGGGAAGGAATTTTGCATGGGTCCCTCAGTGGCTGCTGAAAACAACATCACCTCTGCTCCTTTATTTCCTGTTATTCTCCTTCTTCCTCAAAAATATTTCCTGATGAGAAAACTCAGTGGAATCACACGCTGAGCCTCAGAAAAAAACCCAAATCAGAGGTTTTAATGTGGTTACCTAGGGAAAACCCTATAGCCGTTCTTTCACACCCTGAGGAATCCTCAATGGTGGTTCCTCTGTCTTCCACCAAATGCAGCAGCTTTTAGTCCCATGGCAAAAGGAAACACATAAATTGTGAAGGGACAAGTCTCCCAGACACGAAGCACTCATTGAAGATCTCATGAAGGCTATTTTGGGGTTTTTTTTTGAGGGCAATCCATAATTTTTGAGCTCTATTACAGACGGTTCCTGGCAGTTTGTAAGTACCCAGCGGTATGTGTATTAAATAGAGGGTGGAAGAGATACAGCTGAGATCACAGCATTATTAAAGCTTAAACTGATGGATTTTCCAGGCTTTTTGCTTGTCTCATCACTCAGAGCAAGCCTGGCACTGTGGGGGGTGAGTAACCTGATAAAGACCATTACATGCATTTAAAGAACTCAGCTCTGCTATAACTGGAAAACCTGAAGTATTTAAAACCTTCTGAGACAGCAAGTTATCAGCCCATCTACCACAGAGACAGGAACATCAGGCTCACTGAAGAGATAATAACAAGGCTGCAGTGACATCTGTGAAGCTTTCAGGCTGCTCCTCACAGGTTATTTTCCCCTTTTTGAGTAAAATCTGGTACCTCAAGGAGACTGAGTGCCATTGCCTTCATCATCACTTCTCCAGGGATGCCTGGCTGGAAGTAGCTCAGCTTTTAAAATAGTGTACTATAAGATGCAAATTTTTGTTCTGGACAATGTGATAACACACCCAGAAGGCTCTGAAAATTTTCAGAGTTTGCTGTTTTCTTTGGTGCTGTGCAAAGCTGAGGCTAGAACAGAACAGGAAATTTTATCCTTTAAAAGCTTTACGATATTCCAAAAAACATTCTCATAGTACAGTAAGACAAGCCCAAAGTTTTTTTTCACAGTTTTGAAATAGACAATATTCTGATATTTGGGGGGTTTGGACTTATGTTTCACCTCAAAGAAGCAGTAAGAGAGTTGCCACGCTTTAGTCAGTCAAATGGTAGTTGCACATTAGATGTCAAAAAATGCTACAGGGAAGATTTCCCTCCCAAATTCAGCTTTTGTGGGTGCCCACATGCCAGCAGGGTGTCTTGGGCATGCAGTGGAGAGCCAGCCCAGACTGCCAGCAAAGACTGGAGCTGCTCAGGTGGATGGAGCCTGTTGGAGACTAAGCTGATGAAAAGCTTAAAAAGCAAAAAGGTTTTATTGACTGGCTTGAATTACTGACACAGAGCCATTTGAGAAGCCCCACTGGTTTTCCCACTTCCCAGTCAGATGTGGATCTTCCCCAGGTCCTGTATCAGCTCCTAAGAGCCATATGGATGCCTCAGATCTGCTGCAGCCTCCCCAGCAGCACCAGGTTTAGGGTTTTTAAGAGTTTAGGGAAATGAATCAACATCCCAAGCTGGGTGTCTCAACCTTGGACTGACTCCCTCAGAAATGCCCGTTCCCACTGTGACAGTGGTGTGACCCAGCTGGAATATCAGCTCTGGAATCATTCCAGATTTCCCAGTAGATTGTTATCAAGGCCCAGAAGTGTATGAAGGTGAATCATCCTCCTCTGACAGGCTCAATTATGTCTGAACTCACCAAAGCTACAGAGGTGGGAAGCTGGCTCATGGCTTTTTTCAGACTGCTGAAAGGGAAGGGGATATTTGGATATTTCTCCCAATAAAAAGAGCTGAAAGAATGCCAGAACAAAAGAGTGAAAACCTGCTGTGAACAGCCAACAGCTCCAAGTCTAAGTGCCACAAAATGGAAGTGAAGTGACAGAAAGTCCTGACTGGCTATGAGATCACACGGCCTGGGTTCTAGCCCCTGATGGTCACTGGGACACCATGAAAAAAAAAAAAAAAAGGAAAAAAGACATTTAAAAAGCGTGCTGTCTACAGGAAGATTCTCCTTCTGCTTTAACAGTGCAGAGCTGATGAATATGACAAATAGAATCACAGAATATCCCGAGTTGGAAAGGACCCACAAGAATCATCCAATCCAACTCCTGCACAGACACCCCAACAATCCCAGCCTGAGCATCCCTGGGAGTGTGCTCCAAACATTCCTGGAGCTCTGGCAGCCTCAGATGGGGCTGTGCCCATTCCCTGGGGAGCCTGGGCAGTGCCCAGCACCCTCTGGGGAAGAACCTTTTCCTGATCTCCAACCCAAAACTCCCCTGACACAGCCTGAGGTAAATGTAGCTCTACAGGCACCTGTATTTTGGAGGAAGATTTAAACGCCCTATTTTTCAAAAGGCAAATGGAATGGTGAGAATTTATGGAAGGGAAGTTGGAAAGAGAACTGAGAACTCTGCTGCCAGGATATAAAAGTGTCATGTGCTTAATGTGAGAAAACTGAGCTTGTTAACATCACCTCAGAATTAATGAGGAAGAGGGAAAGTTGCTAAAGTAAAATAATACAAAAGAAATACAATAAAAATAAAATTTAAAAAAATAGAATATTTAAAATAAAATGCTGCTGCTTTGAAGCCATGCCTGTTCTTTCTTATACCCCACAATGAAATTAAGAAGCAGCACAAGCAAAGTTTATGCCAATACAGCAGGAATAATGAAATATGGATTTAATTTCTGCAGAGACATAAATTTTAGCTGGACAAAGATGACAGACTTTAATGCAGGCAAATGAGACAGTGGCAATGTAAGCACAAGAAAAATTTAAATCTCTCACACTTTGGGATGGAAGTCAAATACTGAGGGGTATTAGTGAAGCATTTCTTGCTTGAGTAGCAGTACCTCATATTAATTCTGATTTAATCTATTTTCAACCCTCTTTTTCTGAATGCAACAGGCACTGATCACTCAGAGACAGTGACCCACATGGACAAACTCACTCAGCTCGGCATGGCACTATAAAAATGGGTCACCTGCAGCACATCCTTAACAAGAGTCTAGCTCAGAAGTAATTAGCTATTGCCAGAAATCATATTTTTAATTAATGAGAAACTTCAAAGAAGTCTTAAGATGAAGAACAGAAATTTTATAATCTGACAAAACTTCTTTCCCTTGCCCTGCCTGAAACTGATAAAGTTTTGAGGACAAAGGCTGGGAAATTCAGGTGCACATTAAGAACTTTCTACAAGAGACTGATGGGACTGTGACCTCCTGAAAAAACATCTCAGAGCTCTTTAATCAGGCACTCAAAAAAACTCCATCTCCCAAAGGTGAATTACTTACCTCACCATTCAAGAAGCAGTAAAATACTGACACAAAGAAACCCTGGAAAAAAGAGAAAGCAGGCAATTATTAGGTAAATATTTTAACACTTCCACTGACAGGGGATTGTCCCTTCAGCTGGGCTAAAACATCTCCACAGCATCCAATCTCTGAGAGCCCTCAGAGGAGCAGTCCCAGGGCTGACAGTTCTGGGGGAACATCCCAGGCACTCACAGGGGGTGTTAAATGGCTTTAGATGGTCTCATGAGGGCAAGTGCATCACCAGATTGCTTAAATTCACCTGAGCTCAAAGGCTCTGTGCAATCTGCTGACAGCAGTGACTAAACCCCTGTGATGACTGCAAAGGTTGGAATTCCTGTGAGTGGAGTTCTGCCCGTTTTGTTTTTAGGGCTGTAATTATTCTCAGCATTAAGGAGAGACTCCCTGTGCTTTCTTTCTTACACACATCTTCATAGAACTAATGAGAAATGCAGCATTTTCTTTTTTGAGACGCTGAGCAAGAGCAGATAAAAAATGCAATCAATTTTAGGGAATGAAAAGTGTGGAATTATTTCATAGGTAAAGGTTAAAGTTCCTTCCCTCATAGGTTAAAAGGGACATTTCTTATTTTGGATATTCAGCTGTGATTTCTGGTGGGATGAAATCAGTAAAAACAGTAATCCAACTCTAGATTTGGCTTGCCAGCTGTATGTTTGTATTGATATCCTGGATATCAGAGCACTTGTTCCTGCACACAGGAGGTAAAAACATCAATGTCAAACAAATTCCCATCCTACTTAAGAGGTAAAGCTGTAGGACACACCTGGGCAGAAAGGAGTGGCTAAAGATCCTTCAGTTGCTTTTGGGTTTGTGTCAGATTCACGGAGCTGGGTAGCTGCTCACGTTCCATTGCCTTTTCCATCCTGTCAGAACTCCAGCTCAATTTGGGGAGGGAGGAGATGGGGCTGATGGCTCAGGGAATGCACCAGAGCAGGCTGGGCAACACAGCTCAAGTGTGTCTGAAACACTGTCCCTGTCCTCCCAGTTAAACTCCTGAGTTCTACCAACAGTTTGTTCACTGATCCATCCCCTGAAACATGAATGATCTTGGAAGGCAAAATATTAGGAATTTCTCTGAAAGCAGCTGGTTAAAGTTTCCTTGTCTGCCTGTGGGGGTGTTTGCTTTAATGATCTTTTTAACCCACTGGTTCTAAACTTAGACTTACCATGTCTTTTTTTTCTGAATCAGAGAAAACAGTTAACATAAATTTCTAACATCCCTTAAAAAATTGCATAACTTCTAATATTAATTAAAAATCGGGCTGTTGGCTGCATAGAACAGCACATAAACTTGTCTGGAGACTCTTACAAGCTGAATAGAACAGCAAGTTCAACAGGTAGGAGCTGTTTCCCTTTGGTTTAGCAACACTGAGTCCAAGTCTCAGCCCACTGTGTGGGAGGGGGATCCTCATCCTCTCAGGCACGTGGAATGAAACATCTTCTCTCCCTCTATTGATTTTATGTGAGGAGCTGAACACAGTGCTGAATTAAGGGAGATGAATCCCTCCAGTCCACACCTGAGAGGATTTTCCACTCCATGTGACACACATGTACATCTATTATGCATGTGTGAACTAAGCTGAGCTATTTGTAACTATTATTTCTATCACAGATTTAATTGCCTGAAGTTTCACGGCTGAAAAGCTCTGAGGATCCTTTCAGCTGATGCAGCAATAAGCCTGCTCTCTTACCTGAAAAGACTGAAGGAAGGAATTGAAATAGATGAAAACAATCTGGGAAATGTCATCCTCGCCAGGGTTGACAAAGAAAAGCATGTAGGTGATGCCAAGCAGAGGCAGGAGAACCAACGTGGCCTTGACTGCCTTCCTGTGGGCAGGGAAGAGAAAACAAGTGAACACAGGGAAGGACAATTGTGTTGGGAGTGGAAAGGAGGAGAATGGAAAGAGTGACAGCCTCCCTGCCTGACCAGTGCCTGGGGGAAGAGTCCTGGGAAAACCTTTGAATCCTGATATTTCCCCCCACACTCAACTCCAGGGGGTGAATGGGAACCTTATTCCTCCTTTTCTCCCCTACCAGTGAGGCTTGAAGCCTTGGGGTTCTCTGCAGGTTTGGCGAGTGATTTCTTACACCTCAGGGAGATGTGACCAGTGCCCAGCTCAGCTGAGACCCGCTCTGTGCCCATTATTTGATTTTGTCTGCAGTGTAAACACTTTCTGCAACCTGCCCATCCAACTCAGCTGCTCAGGGCACCACAGATCACACAGCAGGTGGTGACAGAGGAAGCATCAGTGATTAACAGAATTATTTGGGGCTAATCCTTAATAACAGTGTCTTGGGGTGTCAGCTGAGAGCAGCATGTCATTGTACTGTCACTGTGCAAACACAAAGGCTGAAATTTGATGAAGTCTGTATAAATCTCTGAATAATGCTGTAACAGGTACAAAAACACTGCCAGTGTCAGGATGAAGTGACAGCCTTAACGAACCAGCTGCCACCTGATTTAATAGCTGCTTAGCAAAGGGTAGCACTGCTCTGCTTTAGAGCATCAAGGCTTGCCCCAGGCTTTGCTGGAATTCTAAAGGTTTCCATTTAGGCCGTGGGAAAGACAATTCCCTGAGAGGCTACAAGGATAAGATCATTGTTATCTGCTCAAGAACAATGGCAGCTGCCCTAGATTGATTCACTCTAATGTCTCTAATGCTCCCCTGCAAGCTGCAGAAGGGATAACAATGTAATGAGGTTTGAATCAGGGCTTTTTCAGGCCAGTTTTAGTTTTATGGCATGAGGTTTGAGCAAGAAAAAAGGGCATTTTTCCCTTCATTTCTCAGGAAATGTGCAGAGAAGGGTCTGAACATCAGACCACTGCTCTAACTTCACTAACAAAACCCTGACAGGAGTAAAAGGAAGGAATCAGGCAAAACAACAAAGCCCATTACTGCAGCAAAACTGCCTCCAAAGTCAAGAGCAGCCTGATTTGAGGACATAAAGATGCAACTCAGCTTGACATGCTGAGCTTTTATCCAGAAATGAGTTAGAGTGACTGATCTCACTCCACAAAACCTGTTCCATTTCCTACTGCAAGGACCTGTTAGTCCATAAGTCCTCCAAGTATCTTGCAAGATACTGCAAATGACAAGAGAAGGGCACTCAGCATCTCATGATGTCTGAGAATTTGCTTTTAAACTGTTAAGGCTGATCTAAGCCCACACTGGTCTGAAGGGGCCAGGCCACCTTCCCTCCTGACTTTTCCTTTCTGCCATCCCAGTGCTTGGGGGGTTATGCTGGATATGGGAACTGATTCACCTGAGAAGCCAAACCCAAATAAAGGTACTGATTAGCTGAGGATCAGTTCTGTGATGCAAGCCAGTGAGTGACTGCACCAATTCTGGCACCAGCTGAAAGCAAGGGGCACAGTCACCCCTCATTCCCCTCCCCTACATTTTAAATGGTGCATTAAATACCTGGATGCACACATTCATCACAGAATCCCAAAATGGTTTGGTATGGAAGGTTAAAGATCATCCAGTTCCACCCCCTGCCAGGGGCAGGGACACCTCCCACTGTCCCAGGTTGCTCCAGGCCCTGTCCAACCTGGCTTTGGACACTGCCAGGGATCCAGGGGCAGCCACAGCTGCTCTGGGCACCCTGTGCCAGGGTCCCACCACCCTCACAGGGAAGAGTTTCTTCCTAATATCCATCCAAATCTACTCTCTGTCAGTTTGAAGCCGTTTCCCCTTGTCCTGTCACTCCAAACCCTTGCAAATGATCTCTCTCCATCTTCTTGCAGGCTCCCTTCAGGTAGATTTTAGTTCACTGCAAAGCCTTTTCCAGACTGAACAATACCAATTCTCCCATCCTCTCCCCACAGCAGAGCTGTTCCATCCCTCTGATCATCCTGGTGCCTCCTCTGGACTGGCTCCAGCAGCTCCAGCTCCTTCCTGTGCTGGGGATCCCAGAGCTGGATGCACCATTTACTATATTTACACTTGTGTACATACAGAACTTGATAAATTTGCCCTCCCATGAGATCAAATCCTTCAGATTTCATGGAAAAGAGGGGATTCCACGTGTGTGCTGGGGCACATGCAGGCCTGAAGTGAAATAGAGTGGACAGAAAAAATGAAGGCAGGCTTTTCTGGAGAGCCTGCACAGATAAATATTGTGGCCCTAATTTATGAACTCCATCAACAGTGGCACCTGGAAAGACAAAGATGGGACAAGGACAGGACAATAAAGGCAGAACTTTGTTACCAGGAATCACAAGCTGACTTACCTGTACTGGATTGTTTCTGAAGTGGTTGAAGCTCTCAGCTTTGTCATTAAAATCCTAACTATGTTAAATAGAAATACAAAATTTATCTGCAAAAGAAGGGAGAGAGAGGAAAAAAATGCAGCCAGTCAGTAAAATAATGGCTCAGAGGATGTGATATGCCCTAAAAGGCAAATTTTACAGTTTCAATCTGATTGAAAACAGCCTTTTGGCTTTACCATTGATTGCAACAGACTCAGAACTTTACTAGGAATACCAGATTATACAGCAAACATCCAACAGCACTTAATGTTTCCAAAACAGCAGTGAAAATGGAGTACATCATTTTTGCCCTAACAAGGAGATTATTTCTACTTCCTTTTCTCCTCTTCTGGGTGCAACGAGGAACTAAAGGTGAGATTGATGGATTGGCCACTCCCCTTTTCAATCTGCTGAGCTGGGTAATTATTATTTGTGCTGCAGCCTCACCACTGTGAATTGATATTTGCTCTCATTACTGTTGTAGCATCTGCTAGTGACTTTTTTGCCCAGTGCAAACAGGAGATTTAAAAAAACCCAAACAAACTGAAGAGAAGATTGATTTGTAGATTGTGATCAGTGGAAGGATTTGGCTCTTAGCAGGTTTGGAGCTACATTCAGAACATAAAGGCAGCTTACAAGACATTGGTCTGTCCCAAAGTTATCAGAACTACACAACTGCTGGGGTCCCAGCACAGCTTGTAAGAAAATATTTACCTCACACACAATTCCATGGTCCCGAGGCTCCAGGCATTTTTCAGCCCATGAATGGAACAATTCTGTGATTGACATCTGAATATTCACAAACACCTCAGCAGAGCTGACAACTGAAAGGTGCTCTCAAAACATGCTCCTTTTTTCCCCCCAGTGCTATGGGGTATATTTCAATGTTTACATATCTTGGCATCCATCAGAGCATTCCCTGTGGCTCCTGTGACATGGTTTGGAACAAATGGAGCAATAAAACACCTGAGCAGACAGTAGGAGACTGGCAGCAGTGGGAATTGTGTAAACACACTACGTGAAATACAAAAGTGCTGTTCTGGGAGTTAACACAGCATTCTTGGAAATTATTTCCTTAGTAGAGCAGGGCCCTGGGGAGTACAAGAAGTAAATAAAACAGTGCAACTTGTGTTTGTTCTTCTCAGATTTGTTTTTATCATATTAAGAGCTTGAAGTCAATTGGTTCATGCTTTATTTATCAGAGACAAAAGCAGCTCCATATCGGGGGTTTGAGTTGAATCTTAAACTCCTCACAGTGGTGACTGCCCTGCTCTTCAGTAACACAACGAGAAATGTTCAGGCAGAATCTGCTCAGTGGGAGGTGAATGGAGGTAACCTCCACCCACAGAAAGAAAACTTCCCCCCTGAAATTCTGCTGCTAAATCTTGAGGTTCTTATCAGCTCAGAGCCATGTTTGGGTTATTTTTACCAAGGATGCAAAAAAGGCACCAGTCCAAAACATGCCAGTTTTGCAATTGTAATGAAAAGTGCCAGATTGAATTATAGATTCCTAGGTAAGAGCAAATTCCAAATATCAGTCAGACTAATCACATGGCATCATTAACGTGATGAACTGGGCTGAAGAGGGCATTTCAAGTTTCATGAGTCCTACTTCAATGTGACAGCATCCTGCCATCTGAACTGGAAATTCAAAATGCCACAGCCCGCATCAGAAAATTAGATATTTTTCTGAAATTCAATTGTAGAGGCATGCTTCATCAGTCCAGAAGAATGGCTAGCTGAAAATTCTGGGAGTTATTTCACCAGGAACACTCTCATTCTATAAAAGTCTGTTTTTAATTCTCCCAGTTCAGCTGCTCAAGCCCAGAGCAGAGCAGCACCTGAGGCACCCCTGCATCCCTGAAATCTGTGTGTGACGTTGGCACATGTGACAAAAAGCCTGAAAGAGACCTCAGCTCCTCCAGGAGCACCAGGAAGGCAGATACATCAGTGCTGACTTTGAACAATCTACCCAGGTGACTGAGACAACCTTGCAAGGACATTAATTCTAATTGCATTTTTTAGGAGAGGGTAACAGCAGCATTGGCCACTCAAACTGAATCCTCCTCCTGAATCTCAGTCTGAACTTCAGAGTGACTTTCACTCTGCTTCTTCCATTATTGTTGTAGTCTTCTTCTACTATTCTGCCTTTACCTACAAACCAGAGAATTGAGTTTTTTTTTAAAGGCTAGTGGAAGAAGAGTACCCTGAGCTGGAGGGAAGACACTGGATCAGTGGGGTTTATGTATATGCCCAAGAGGTGATGGCTTGGATGTAGAGGAACATCAAGTCAGGAGACTCTTCTGGCCTTTTCAGTGCAAAAAGGAGGTCAGAAAAAGAATTCACATCTCCTTCTGGCTTTAGAATCTCCTTTAGAATGTGTGAAGCTCTTTCAAGGCTTCGTTTTCCACTTTCTCACAAATTTCTCTGCCCAGCTCCTGCTGCTGGCTTCATCCCACAGCTCCTCCAGGAAAAGGAATAACTGATTCTACCCCATTCTAGATTTAGTACCTAAGAGAGAAAAGCCAAGTGACTTGGCCTTGGCCATAAATCAATTCCATCTCAGAGTGAGGATAAGAAGAGCAAGAGCATAAGGAACTGAGTAAGGTTGGCATCATTTCTTGTTAGATTAAGCAGTTGGTTATCCCAAGATCTATTTATATTCACTGGAAATGGAAACTTTTCAACAGTGGTCCATTTGACATACTTTAAATGAGTGGTTTTGGACTAGTAAGGCTTGGACTTGAACCAGCTGCCCACACAAATCTTCCACTGATCTTCAGGTTGCTCAGGATATCCCATGTGAGCTTCAATGAATTGAACGGGGCTGTGTTGACAGAGGTTCTGTGACATTACAGTCTGTGGAAGCTTAAAAATGTTTTGAGGCACCAACTTTGTCTCTATTAAGGTTTCTCTGAGAGATCTTTAAGGCTTGGATAGGCTCACCCCTACCATGCAGATCTTAGCAAGCAAAAAATCCAAGGGAAAAGATGAAAATGCGATTACAGCAAATACTTATTCTTGGTTTTGCCTTGTAAAAGCACATTTCAGTGTGTTCACTTTTAAGGATTTCTTTAAAAAAAACCCCAAACCACTGCATTTCAGAAAGACACTTGGCTCAGTAGGGCGTTTCAGCAGCATTCAGAGAGGTCTGATCTGAAGATCAGTTTTCAATGCATAATTAGATGGGGTTTTAATTGTCCTTGCTGGGCCTGAGACCACAGCTCGTGGGATGATGATGATGATGGGGGGAGTTTGCTCAGCAGACAGGACACTACGTGGGAATCAAACAGGGAATGCAGCTTGCAAGAGCTGAAGGCTTGGAGATGAAAATGGAGCTGTTTTCTCAGCTGGAGAGAATCCATACAGTTGTAGTGGCTAACCAGACTGAGCCTGATTTGCAGGCAGAGAGGATGAAGCCTCTGGTGTTTGTTGCTCAGATAGATCACAGTGTTTCAGAGGAAGAAGGATCTCCCTCCACTGCAAAGTGAGCTTTCCTAGAAAAGAGCCCGAGTGCTGTATTGACCAAAGTACACCATTATTTGTCAAGGACTTTTTTGTTATTATTGGAGCTCTGTGTCAACAGATTAATTCCTCAGAGCTGGGCAGCTCTAACAAAACCCACACATCAGTTCCATAAATGGACACTCAGGAAAGGTCATTTAAGAGAGGTAATGATGACAGGCAGTGCATCCTTTTTATTTCTCTTTAGGCTTATTTTCTATTTTAATTCATGTCTGTTTATCCATGTTTTCTGCTTCCTAATGGAAAATATAACTAAGGATTTTTACCTTGACATTTACTGGTAGATGAAATGAATCAAAAAGGCAAAGTCTTGAAGACAGAATAAAGTGGATTATTTTTTCTTCTCGTTTATTTATGCCATGCTAAGAATATAATTATTGCTGGAATAAGACCCTCTCCAACTACAGATGGGAAAGAAAAAGTTTTCATATCTTGCCAGAAGTTTAGCCTTTCCACTTCTAAATTGGGATGAAAATTCAGACCCCCAAAATGGAGCTACAAGCCAGTGATCCAGAAAGTATTTGAGCCATCTGTTGTAGCACTGTTCTATTATAACCTGAACACAAGAGCCCAGAAACTCTTCTGAATTAAAAGAAACTTTTCAGTAAATGATTTTGGTGGTAAAATTTTTCTCTCATAAAAACCTGACTCCACTTGAGAGGAAATTTATCTCCCTTATCAAGATGAAATAGCCAAAGTGCACGAAAGAGGCAATGCTGACACTGAGAGCTTCTCTGCAGTTTTCTCCAGGTCCAGGAGTTTAAAAGGGAAGTCATTAAGCTCTGCTCTTTCTTTTGAGAATTTAATGGACAAGTGGCTTTTATTTTGCTCATTTTCTGCTGGGCTTTGTATTTCATGCTTCACAGAAAGCTTGTGCTCCTGTGCTTCCTAGAATGTTTGTTCCTCTTCACTCCCAGAAACTGTAAAAATTATTCTATTTAGACTTCATGGTTTTATGCAGTGTTGTAAAATCACTTCAGGGTTAAGTAACCCAAATTGGGATCAGAGCAGTCCCTTGAGTGGGAGCTCTGGATTCTGCCATCCTGACCTCAGATGAGCACTCTGCCAGTTAATTAATGCTTTGTTTTAATTGTTCTACCATGCTGGCCTGACCTGATCCTCAGACAGGGCTTTTTATCACAAAAGTTTCCTTTTCAAAGGCCACAAGCACCACAATGAGTCCTTTGGGCAAAGGGCTGGGAAATACTTTTATGTACAATCAGGAATAACGAAATGTGACTAAGAAGAATGAAAATTTCACAAACAGAAGCAGAAATTTCAGACAATTTGTAGGTACTGGACACCTTGTTGGCACTTAAGTGATTCCACAGCTACAAAATATAAACAGTACAAGGTCAGAAGGTCACCATAGCAATGGTGGCAAAATTGGAGATAAATTCTGGATGGACTGTAATCAAACCAGCACATTATCTTTGTGCTCTGTGCAGCTAGCACAACCTGCATGCAAACCAGCAGAAATTATGATAAAAGTCTTGCAAGAACAACTCAGGGATGTCAACAGGTCATGAACTGCAAACCTGCAGCAGAGGAGGAACTGTTCATCTATAGAGAAAAGAAATTTTCAAAAATCAATAGGAAAACTAATTTGATCAGTGTTTGAGAAAAAACATGAGCCATTCGGATAGGAAGGAGAAGAGGAAATGAAGAAAAAAAATTATCAATAATAATAATAATAATAATAATAATAATAATAATAATGATAATAATAATATCTCAGTCTCTGAACAGAACAATGCAGAAGTGGAAACAAAAGTGTGAAAAGAGCCAGTAGAAACTAAGAAAATATTCAGAGAAGCAATTGTATCAGCAAGGAGGATGCTTACACAGGACTAGGGGATGCTTTCCAGCAAAAAAAAACCAAACCCATAAATGAAATGCATCCAGCTACATACACAGGTGAGATACTTCTATACATAAAATAATAAGTGAGAAAACTTTGATTTCTTTAGATCAGAAGAACTTCAGCATTGTGGACTTTGTTTGAAATGGAGCATGGCAGATCAGAAGAAGTGAAGACAGTGACAGGACAAGGGGGAAGGGCTTCAAATTGAAATAGAGTTTGTTTAGATTGGATATCAGGAGGAAATTCTTCCCTGTGAGGGTGCTGAGGCCCTGGCACAGGGTGCCCAGAGAAGCTGTGGCTGCCCCTGGATCCCTGGAAGTGCCCAAGGTTGGACAGGGTTTGGAGCACCCTGGGAGAGCAGAAAGATAATTCTCACTTATGAAAATTTCCTTTTTGTCAATAAATCAGCTGATTTTGTTGATAAGCTTAAGCACCTCCACTTTCTGATATGACAAACTTTAAAAACACCCTATCTTTCCACAGCTTTGGTTTTGAACAACTGAACTAACTCAGGTATTTACTGACATTTTTTCCTGTCATGGCTTTCCAGAGCATCAGCCAGTGGTTGCTACATTGAGATACTGATATTTCCCATACTGAAGCTGGTCTGGACAAATTCTTTGTAAAGAAGAGAAACAAGGTGTGAAGGGAAGAATGACACGGTCTGTGAAATTCTCTGAAAGAGTCAATATGAGAACAAGGGAGATTCAGTGGACAATTCTCTGGAAGGAACTCAAAATTCCAAACTCCAAAGGTTCCCATAGAAATGTGGCTGTTGCAGGTTTGCAGGGAAAAGCACTATAATAAGGAGACAAGGAAAAAAACCACAGGAATACCTATATATATGTATATGTACACATATATTATTCTGATTTCTCAATGGAAAAATGCAACCAGCAGATCTGTGCTGTTTCACACAAATGTCAGTGACCTGTAAAAGGCACTGAAGAACAGGCTGACAGATTTTTAGTGGCATCAAACTTCTCAGAAAATCAAAAAAATCAAAAGCAAAAATCAAAGACTGATTGCAAAGAGCTGTTCAGGGACTGAGTGATCAGCAATAACCTGGCACGGGAAATCATTTGATGTGAAGGTAACACCACGGGGGAGACAAACAATCTGAGATTTACATGGAGAGTTATGAGCTTTGGGAGTTCTCATTCACAAAAGAAATGCTGGAATTGCACTCACTGGCTCCCTGAAAACCTCACCTCAGTTCCCAGCAGAAGAAAGGAAACAAAGAAACCACCTGGAATTACCGAGAAAGAAAATAAACCAGGCAAGAGGATGCTGATGTAAAAATCCATTTGTGTGGTCACACCTCGATTATTGGGGCTGGCTTTGATCTTGCCACCACAAAAATGCTGCAGCTTTAATGAGGAGCACATCAAGATCTCTTGGCTATCTGTGGTTTTCTGTCCTGAGCAAAATTCCACACTGAAATAAGGACTCCTCTACTTTTCATCCAGGAATCTCAAAGCAAGGGAGGGTAATTTTTCAATAGATAATTTTTAAAAATAGATAATCATTCAAGTGGCTTTATAGCTGGGGAAGCTGAGCTTTCAGCAGCAATCTAACTTATTCAAAATTAAAAAAATGATGAAGGCAGAGGCAGAAGTGAACTCCAGGTTCTCTCCCACCTCATGCATCCACTCACTCCAGCAGCTAAATTGGTTGTGGTGAATTATTTTCAACCAGACACAAGAACCTCAGAGGTTGCAAAACCGTTCAGTTCTCAAGCACATGAGGAAAAGAAAAAATCAATTAAAACAGAATGAAAGGTTTGGGGGAAAAAAAAATTGATCTGCCTATTTGAAAAATTACAAATTTATACAGTCTTAGGTCTGAGAAATATTGCAGAGCAGGTCACAGCTGGGGTCAATGCACAGCAGAAGTCACTGAGGGAAGCAGCAGCTCAGGTAAGTGCCTCTGGTGCCTCTTCCCTGAGGTCTGTCCTCTGACCCTGCTGTGTTGCACCAGTTCTTTGGCAGTTTTACATCTAAAATTGAACACAAGAAATGTATTTTCCTTAATAAAATCAGGAGGAAATTCACTTCCCTGGCATTTTTTTCCAACCCTTTGCCCCTTCTTTAGCTTCACAGAGGGGTGTGTGATTAAAACTCAGGTATGTGACTCTGAGAAAACAGATCATAATTTAAAAACCCCAATGTGCTCATTTGAAGAGGAAAATACCTAACAGAGTGTTTTTCTAGTGCTACCAGAAATTAAATTTCAAAGCATCCAACGTGGTTAATTATTAGCTCTCTTGTGGGATATGTACAAGTCAAAATCCATTCAGGAATGAAACAAAAAAAAAAGATTACCTACATTTTCTCCCTCAGATGTTTTGTCAATAAAAATACAGGTTTCATGCCCAATATACAGAATCAGCACTTATATTCACTTTCCTTTTTTTCTGAAATTGTCTCTGAAATTGTTTCCCTGTTTTCAGCCCAAGTCAATCTCCAAGCTCCTTCTACAGACAAGTAGAAAATCAGTCAATCAATCAATCAATCAATCAAACAATCAACTCTACTGCCTCATTCAAAGTTTTTGTACCTGAGATACAACACAATAATGTGATCTAGAGATGGATTTGAGGGCTGCTGCCATGATCAAAGACCTTTCTTGGGCCAATCTTTATTTCCCACTGAGGCTTAGAGCTTCTGCATGACCTGTTCCTTGTGTTACACCATCCTGTGCTGCAACAGCTCAATGCATAGAGGTAAGAAAATGAGAAATTAAAACCAGTGGAAATAATTTTTAATAGGAAAAAAAAATCCTTTAAAATGATATTTAAAGAGAATTGCATCTTTAGAAGCAAGTTTTATCCCTCTAAGAATATTCAGCACTCTAATCATATTGCCACTGGTTGGTGCAGTGATGCTGCTGGAATATACAAAGATGTGTCCAGAGGTAACCAAAGCTCACCTGAGCTGGACACAGCTCCTGGCTCTTCCCTCAGGTGGGTGAAGCCAATTTTGTCTGCCCCAGGTGGAGTGTTTCCAGGTGAACAGGAACTGTAATTTCATGGAGTATTTAGAATTTCAGCTTTTAGTGTTAGTCCTCTTTTGGAAATAACATTAATTTCTTCTTATAACATTTGTGTCTATTTTCCCAGCAGAGGCCTGGGATAGTTGTCTCACAGAATTATCATGGAATGGTTTGGTATGGAAGGGACTTTAAATCCCATCCAGTTCCACCCCCTGCCATGGGCAGGGCCACCTTCCACCATCCCAGGTTGCTCCAAGCCCCATCCAACCTGGCCTTGGACACTTCCAGGGATCCAGGGACAGCCACAGCTTCTCTGGGCACCCTGTGGGCACCTCTGGCCTCCCCACCCTCACAGGGAAGAATTTCATCCTAATATCCAATCTTAATCTCCTCTCCATCATCTTTAAGCCATTCCCCCTGTCCCATCAGGACTGTGCCCTGTCCTGTATGTTCTTTCACAAAACACAGTTGCAGCTCCACTTCAATTCCTCATTTGTTCAAATCCAACTCGTGGGCAGTGACTGAAAGAGGTCACAGAGTTGTCCTATCTTCGAAATCCTTGTGTTTTCCACCTCTAGTGACCACTGTTCACTGGAGGCAAGAAGAAGGCAGCACTTTGTCCCCATCTGTGCTAGAGCAGAGACACAATCCCATCTGAGACCTGGCTGTGCTGCCCTGAGTACATGGCAGAAGTCAAATTTCAGTGCTCTCAATCCAGCACTTTTCACAGCATCCCTGAAAGGGTCAGTGACTCCAATAATAGCAAGTGATGCTTCAATCATTTGCTACAGTTTGAGTTTATGCACATAAGGATCAAAAAAACGAGCATGTCAAGAGGCTTTAAGACACCATGGGGTTGTGGGTTTTAATTGGAAACACTCCAAAAGCAAACTGACAGTTTAAAAACAAAACAAAACAAAACAAAAACCAACAAAAGCCAGGGAGCAGATTTCAGGAATCAGGAGTGTGTTGGAACAGGAGCTTTTAGATTTGCTGTTCAGATTTTGTTTGCAGAGGGATGCTTTCCTCCCCCAGCAGTGCTTTCTGAGGGGAATAACCCTAAGGTGAGGGCAGGGTGTGTAAATCGTGTCCTTTCCACTCCACAGTGCAGTTAGTGCTGTTATCTCATTAGTGTTTTAATTAGGGCTCAGGTGCAGGCAGGCCAAGGTAGGAAGGTTCAATTCACAGCATCAGGTCTGGGCTCTTCACACTGGCCCAGTTCAGAGGGGTCTCAAGGCTGTTCCAAATTAGTGGCAGATACAATGATCTCTACAGAAAGTGGCAGCCCTCAACTATACCTTCATCTTCTGGGTCTCTTAGGGTCTTTAAATATTTACAGTGCTGTTCTGGGGAGAAAAAAGCCATTTTCATGACTCTATGGTATCTGTCAGAGATGCTACTCAATGATTTTACAAATCCTGTGGACTAAAGGGGTTATAGAAGATTCAGAGTCACAGATTTCCAGGCAATGATGTGAAACCCAAGTGCTCCAAGTATCACAAATCTCCCATCTTGTGTTGTCTAAATAGGATTTATTTGTGAGGGAATCTCTGTATCAGTGGGGTCAACTTACTGTGAGGCTCTTCCTGGTTTTGTGATGGCTCCCTCAGCAACACACATTGTATTTTATATATCACACCCATTGTTATTTCTCTCCTTAGAACATAAAGAATTTTAACATAAAAATATACTCCTATTATGGAGTTTTTTTTCTCTTTTCAGGTGAACTTTTTGCTGTATCTTAACAATTAGCAGAGAAATTAACTCTCCTGCTCTCAGGACACACACTCAACTGCTGAGCAACACAGGAAGTTTTTCAAGCTGAATCCCATGAACAGGGCAGTGACAAGGTGAGAACGTGAGGCTCCTCAGTCTTGAGGAAGCTGCCAGTGGTGCCTGTTCAGGAGCATTTGCACCTTCCCTGTGGGGCTGGAGTGACATAAAGGCACAGCTACAGCCATAGAGAGGGGAACCCACTGAGCCCTGGGAATTTGCTGTTGGTTCACCTGCCTGGAAAAGTAGAATCACTCTTTCATCTTTGTCTTTAGTAATGGCTAACTAATACTTTCCACCCATGCTCATTTTTTTTTTTTTTTTTCTGACAAACACCATTGTGCTTCAGCTGAAGGCTCAAAATGGGTCATGAATGAGCTTCCTTCTCTCTCTGCCTACTCTTGGTTGGCACAAGAGATGGAGTGTTGGGTAAACAGATAAACAGCCTGGTTAGTGTGGGCAGCACTGGGAAGGAAACTTCACAACAGGAAATCTAGAAACAAACACACACCAGTGATGGTGGTGGAGAAAATGGAGATGGACTTGCGAGATGCAATTCCTGGATGTGACTGTTACATTTTTCTAAATAATGTCTGTGACAGAATTGCTGCAGTTGTCATGAGCCCTAAGTCGATGAGCAGATATTTGAACACTTGAACATTTTTGCTCAGTTTTGAACATTTTTCCTTCCCATCTCTTAGAACCTTGTACAAAGGCAAACAGCACTGCAGAGGGAGGAGGAAAGAATGGCCTAAACCCAAAGAAACAGCCAAAACCAAATCACTTCTTCTTGCAGTGTTACCCACTTCAGAGAACACCTGAAGATGTTTGGCCTTGTTTGTGTCTTATTTTCCATAAAAGCAGATGTGGAACTTGACAGATCAAATTTCCTCTCAGTGGGAGATGGCAGTGTCCTCCCACCCACACAAACACTTACCAGGAGAACAAGAATCACTGGCCCTTGGTAGATGTAGTCAATATATTTCCCTGGCTCTTTTCCAAACCAGCACCTGTGAAAAACAAAACAAATGAAAAAACAATTTGTAAAGGTAAATTCACTTATTTTAGACTATAATATGAAGGACACTACAGAGAGATGTTCCTTTACTCACTGCATTGTTTAATCATATATAAATGATCAGCAAGTAACTGAATTTTCTGCTGCACATCACCTGTTGCTGGACACAGATCTGAGCCCCACTTTCCCCTCCCATTAGAACATTCCTGTTCCCTCTATGGTTTTGACTATTGTTTATGCAAATATTCACAAGAAATATGAACACCTGCTATAAGCAGGATGCAGGAGATGTTTGAGAAAGGGATTAAAGAATTATTCTGTAAAAGAGAATAAAACCCTCTTATCCATTGCAGTGCCCAGGGACACATTCCACAAAGTAAGGGCTATTAATTAAAGCAAATGTCTCAAGTTGCATGGAAATGCTGTCTAAATAAAATACTGAATGGATAAGGAGTCATCTTGTTGGCTTTGAAGGCATCTGGGGACCACTGGGAGCTCTGGAAGTGCTCCAGAACCATGTAGATGTGGCACCTGGGGACATGGGTTAGTGGAGGACCTGGCAGTGTTGGGTGAGTGGCTGGGCTCCATGATCTGAGAGGCATTTTCCAACCTAAATGATTCCATGGCCACCAAGGGCAGCAGACAGAACAGAGCCATCACCTGAAGCCATCAAATTCCTGCTCCAACATCCCCTTCCAAACTGTCTGGGAAATGGACTCAGGTGAAGTGAAATCACAGGTGAACTGAGTGGCCCCAGAGCAGAGGAGAGCTCTGAATGCAAGATTCTCTCACAAATAAATCCTATTTAGATAACACAAGATGGGAGATCTGTGATACTTGGAGCACTTGGGTTTCACATCATTGCCTGGAAATCCGTGACTGTTGGATGAGACACACGAGACTGAGCACTGGCCTGACTTCCACTAATTCCAAGTGTTTTTCTCCCTGCTGTGCTACACAACAAAAGAACCCTGAGATTTCACAGCAACCCACACTGACACTCATTTCATCCTCTTCACTGAGAATAATAAATCTTTCTGTTTATGGTGGTAAACGAATGAGAGACAGGGCTCAGGTCTGAACTCACACCATTCCATTTTACTTGGGGTAGCTTTGCTCTAGGCCAAAAACTAATCTAGTCCAAAACTATTCCTGGGGAACAAATCTGGAGCTAGCAAGAGCCAGAGGACATTCCCAATAGTCCACAAACTGCAGCTCCCCTGGTTTTGGAGGCCAAGAAGGTTTAATAGTACGAGTGTGAGTTACTCCATGCTATTTGGAAGTTGAGCCCTAGGAATTAATCCAGGCCCAGATAATTACAGATATAGCCACGGTGTCTGGATCCAGGATTCCACCAAGCAAAGACAGCTTTGCATTCATAATTCCTTAAGGCTTAGATCACTGGAGCTCCAGATCCCTCAGGAAGTAGATTTTGGAGTTCAAGGCTCTGAAGAGTTTTCTTCCCTGTCATGGATACCCCATAACAAGTCTATACAGAAAAACTTTTGCCTTCCCCATGTTTGCTTTGTGAAACAGATAATTTAGTGCCACTGGAGCCATGGAAACAAGGGCCATTCCTGAGCCAGGGAGACCACGGAGCCACATTTGCACTTTTACAAGCAGCAAGATGTAATAGGTTGCCTCAGAGAGGTTGGAGTCTGCAAGACAAGACCTCACGAGTCCAGGGGAAATGAACTGGGATTGGGAAAGCTCTGGTTCAGATGAGGTCCTTGTGGATCACACCACACCCTCGAAGCCTCTCTCCAAAGTGTGTTGTTTGCTAAAACAGGAGGAGCTGCTTTCCCATTGCAAGATGCTCTGAGTGGGCAGGAGTGTTGAGGTACACAGCTGGAATCAGGAACACAGTTCAGTACCTCACAGTTATTTGCCTTTTCTTGGCTCAATTCCTACATCTTTTAAGTTCCAAATGAATGAGGGAGCTTTGAATGTTTTAGAAATGTGAAAGATGTCTGCTATTCCCTGGTGCACTGGCTGAAAATGAGTGTGAATTGATAATTTTGCAACTCATCTTCCAAAATTTGGGCATAAAAGCAAGACTTGGAATAAGGTAGCTCCTCCAGCCAAGTTGTTATCCAAGAAGAATCCCCAGGGCAGCCTTAAATGAATGAAGCTGTGTTTTTGAATTTTACTTTTTCTTATATAGCTGGAAAGACATGAAAAAAAAAAAAATTACAAGATATGCCAGTGCAGGAAACAAATTTCTCCAGAACTTGCAAGATCTACATCTGAGAGATTTAGAAAGGCATTTTGGGAGAACATTTTTTTATTGCCTGAAACTCAGAGAACTAAGAGAAGCAAAGAGTTCCTGGGAAGCTGGCTGCTCTAGCACAGGGACTAATACAAAGCAGACTGAGGCATGTGGCAGAACTTAGTGGGCTAGAAAAAGTCAGCAAAGAATTTGGAACAGAGCTGGTAGAGCACAAATGAGGTTCCAGGGCAAAGGCTGCTTGTTTGCTCTTTGGAATTTAAATGTTGCTTAGCTGGAAGACCAAAATACTGAAATTTATTATCTGAAGTTCAGTATCAGACCAAGGTTGGTCTGAGTGAAGAATTAATGTGGATTTATTTCTACACTGAGGAAACAAGGCTGTGGCCAAAGACAAGACTCTGCAACACAGGACTCTCCAGGGGGGTGGGTGCTCCAAGGTTCCTTTTGTAGGTAACGGAGAAAAAAAATCCAACAGCTTTTTTGGGTTTCTGTTCATCTCATTGGGTTATAAACCAGATCTGTTACATTCTAATCTAAATATTTCTAATTAAATCGGGTGAGTAACGCCCAGGGGAGACAGTTATTTGCCAGAAACATTATAAATGTCTGCAATTGATTAGCAATATTTCATATTTGAGTCTTAACTGTTCCAGCTAGGACTTTTAGCTAAGGTATTGCAAACTGTTCTGCCAATCACCTGAAGTCTTACTTTAAATCCAACACAAGCCATTGTTCCTGCAATAAAATAATTTCTTTAAAACCAAAAAGAGAAAATTAGATCACTGATAATTATTTGGTGCATCTGTGTGAAATAAAAGCCATTTAACCACTTTTTATTCTTTATTTAACCTCTGAAAGGATAAATAAACACCCTCTGAATATTGAAGAGGACAATTCAGGAAGACAGTTGTGGTAAGACTCCATATGTAAAACACGTTTCTGCTGAATAGCACTACTGAATATTCTTCAGGGTTCCCTGATAGTTCCTTATATAACCAAACATACCACTGGTTTTATCACTATTGTTAATTGGATCTCACTAAAATTCTTCCCCTTAACAAATGCTCATCAATGAAATTATTGCAATAACTCTTAATAACTTGTGTGTGTTTTCTTAAATTGAGATTTAGCAGCACTTTTTTTTCTTTCAGAGTTGCCATATTTTGCTAAAGAACTGATAAACCCCAGACAGGATATTTGCCACAGTGCCAGCTATAGTTGCCTCACTATAGTGCAGAAAATGATCTCTATTAAATACAAAGATTAAGAAGTTAGGAAGCTGGTTGAAGCATTTTCTTAACATTCTTTCTATTTTGAGCTTTCAAACTATGATGACCTACACAGCCTGAACCCCAGCTCAGCCTCCAAACAACTTAAATGGATACTCAGATGGAGAAAGAGGAACTTCCCATTTTTCCTGAATTTTGGGCAGTCCCAAACAGTCCTGGAAGCTGCAGCAAGTCCATGTTTGCTGGCAGGGTCTGACCTCCTGGGAGCAGCACATGATTCTCCAGTGCTCAGGACAAAAGGACAAAAGCTCTGGCAAGGAGCAAAGTCAGGACCTTGGGTTTAGAAGAGGAACTTCCAGCTGTTTGAAGAATTAGTGGATGAGATCCCCCTGGGAACCTGTCCTTGGGGACAGAGGAACTGATCAGACCTGGCAGCTCTTTAGGGACATTTTTCTTCGAGAACAAGAGCTCTCCAATGCCACGGGTAAGAAATCAGGCAGGACAGGCAGGGACTGGGCATGGCTGAGCAAGGAGCAGCTCCTCAAACCGAGGAAGAAGGAAATGCACAGCCAGTGGAAGCAGGAATAGGTGACCTGGGATATGGTTCAGATGTGTATTCATTTCCTAATTTGTTTAGAGAGCCACACAAACACAAATATTAACATCACTTACTGCTCATTTTCATAATACAGCTTGCCAATGGCCCAGGCAATGATGATTGGACAGGGAATACCTGCAGGAGCAAAAACAAACTAGGAATTAATCATGGATGGATGGATGTGTCCATGATACCAAAGTAAATTCAAATTTGTGTGAGCAGAGTCTGAGTTTAAATGGGAGACTCTAAATAAATAAATAATCTTGGTTTGCTTGAGACATCACAACTGCTAAGATCTTTTGATTTAAAAATGAAAAAAGATCATCTCAACAGAACTTTAGTAGCAGTAAGGAAAGTTAATAGAAATATTAACACATACACATAAATACCTATATTTCCATAGAAGTGACCAGAAGAATTTTGGCTGACTTAAAGGCGGATTTGGTCCTTTTTCATTTTCCTGCAGTTGATACAACAGATTCTTTAAAGACTTTACTTGGAAGTGGGTGTTTAGGTTTTTTTTATTTCCCAGGCTCCAAGAAGCTTGTAAACATACTGGGATCTCTCCACGAAGCACAATTTCAAAACTTTCAATGATTTTTTTGAGTTCAGTGTTCCTTATGAAACATGATTGTGAGAAAGAATAGCCTGATATCTTGCAGTATCAGGATTTTTGGTTTTTTTTCTCTTTCTGAAGGATCCAGCTACTTTTAACTTTACAGACATCACTGCACTCCCTAGTAATTGTTCCTGTTAGGCCTTCCAAACCAGCTGGTTTGAAGGGGATTTGCTGGAGGAGGAACCTGGAAGGGAGGAAGAGTAAATGGAAGTGGCCTCTTGACTCACATCAGGCAAGGACTAGATGGATATGAGAATTAAAAGGGGAGGTTTTTTCCCCCCTCTCTATTCCCCCTTTAACTTCTCACCTCAGGAAAACCCAAACAAGTCCAGCCCCACTCCAAACTGCAGGTTCTTGTCTCTCTGAAATCTCTGAAATCACTGAGTGTGTGGACAGAGCTCCAGCTCTGAGCATCTGCTTCTACCCCAGTGAGAGTAACATGACTTAAACCCTCATGGAGGAGCAGAGGTGGATTTGTCTCTAACACAAATTTGTCTCCTTTAACCTCCACTTTCTGTGGGACATGGAGGCTTTCAAGAGATGGAAAGAGAAGCACGACACAGAGGGGATGGGGCTGAGTTGCTGAGGAGTCATTTTTAACCTCAGCAAGGAGAACAGCAGCTCTGATCTCCTGCCCCATCATCCCTGGTGGATCCTGTGCCCTTCAAATGGTTGTTTTGTTTCATCCTGTTCACCACGGACTCAAAGGGTCTGGTGCACTCATTTTTCCAAGTTCTTGGGAGGAAAGGACAGAGAAAATGGAGCAATGTCCTCTCTCCTGAAGGAAAACATTTTACTTTTCCTTGTGAAGTAAAGAATAAGGATTTGAGAATAAGACTGGTTAAAAAATGTGTATGAGGAGGCAGAGCAGAGTCAGAATGCACCCAAAAGGTGGCTGGAAAGGTTTATTCAGCTCACAGCACTCCCACATTAGTAATGAGACACACAGGGGATTCTGACAGAGGCAGGGAGTGAAAACACCAGGGGCAAACCAGTCAGTGGGTCTGTGAGAGCTGATTTTCTAGTCTGCTGAGAGAATTGAAAACTATTGGGGAAAAAAATTGAATCAACTCCCCAGAGAAACATTTTCTTTCTACTACAACTCCTCTTTCCTCCCATTTGATTTTGGATTGAATTACATATTTTGTTTCAAAGGCTGTTTCTGCCTTCAGAACTGCAATCCAATTACTTCTGCAGAGAGGGAGAGGCACTTCTGAACAAAATGTCATTCTGATTTCACAAAAGAAAATATTGGTGACCTTTTTCCACCTTTCTTCCTTCAACAGAAAAGAACTGCTAGATTCACTAGTTCTGGTTGACCTCAGATTTTCATTCAAGTGAACAAACTGCCTGCAGGGGGCTTGTCCTGCTAAACTGGACAAACATCTGCCAAACATCTCCTGACTGAATTCAAAACATGGAGATGTTGGTTTGGGAAGGACCTCTGAAGGTGTTTGCTCCAATTTCCTGCTCTGAGCAGAGCTATCAATACTCACTCACCTCAGCCAGGCTTAGCCTAGCAGAATTTTTAATAATCCCAAGGTCAGAGGTTTCACAGTTTTTAAGTCACATGTTTCAGTGTTCCACCTTCTCCTCGTACATTTTCTGTTTTCTTAACATCCAGCTGGAACCTCCCAGTCTGCAGTCCATGGATATTGTTCCTTTTTATAACATCTGCTATTACCAAGCAGAATTTGGCTCCAACACCTTTGTAATTATCTTTCAAATCACTCCTGGTACCAAACACATCCCTCCTCATCTTCCTCTGCCAGATTAAAGAAGCTCAGCTCCTTCAGCTTCACATCACAGCTCATCTCCTTTAGATCCCTGATCACATTTTCAGCTGGACAATCTCCAGTTTTTCCACATCCCTTTCTGACCTCAGAAACTGTAACTGACCACAGCACCCCAAAGGCAGCTCTGCCACAGCTGAGTCTTTGAGTAGCCCCAAGGACAGCACAGAGATGATGTGTGACTCTTTGCTAAAGGCTGTTTGCTAGGAACAAATCCCTCAGCAGTCCCAACAACAGCTGTAGAGCTGCACTGGCAGATAATGAGGCTCTTTTCCAAGTCAGCTCCTCACTCAGAAGTGTCTGTTCAGACTGAGTGGTCCAGATTTCACCCCAGGGGGATTTACAATATTTATTCTTGCCTCTCTTTGACTTTAACACTTTAATGCCAGGTACCACAGAACACCATTTTAAGCACAAAGGTCACTTACACCATCCTATGAAGAGAAAAACCCATTTCCTCAGCTTATCTGTGGAGTAGGTCATCACTATAGCAGTGTGTAAGTAGCAGCCTTCCACAAACATCCAGAAGAAGTTGGTCACCACAAAATAATTGTAGACAGTGGTAATACATCGACACCAGGGCTGGAAAGGGAATGGAAAAAAATATTTTAAAATCATGGTGAGAACACTTAAAAGATTCTGTATATTGTTATTCCCTTAAAAAATCAATGGTAGAATTCATTCATGGGATGCAGATTTATCCTGTGGCTTGGAATCACATTATTTTAGGTGCTGACAGAACTTACAGATCCATCTGTGACCTTCTGCTGAGGCTGGCTTTGACCATTACATGCAGGATCTGCTGTATCTAAACCTGTCTGGAAAATTCATGTTCCAGAACAAGCCTCCAAGAGGAGCAGGGTATTTGACCACAGGTGAGCTCTGTCAATGTCATGGTCTTGTGCTTTGTTTCCACTGAGGGGAAGAAGCACGACTGATATTTAAAGGAAAAAAAGTACTTTAAAGGCATGTTTTTATCAGCCAAATGATCCCCTCTGTTCCTGCCATTGGTGCTCCATTCTGTAAGTCACACCATGTCACATGTCACCTCTGAATTTCGCACAGCCTCAACAGGAATTTTTTGTGTATCAGTAAAGGCATCTCCCCACAATGGCTGTGCAGTGAGAGCACAGCTGTGGGAGGCACAATTAGCTCCAGAACATTGTTGGAACATCCCAGCAATAAATCACAAGGAACTCAGGGTAACTTCCACAGTGCTGCTCACCTAAGTCTGGGAAAACTTCCTTCTTACCAAGCAGACATGGAGTGCATTCCCTGAAGCACAACTCTAATTACCTGGGTTCTCTGCTATCACTGATTTTGGTTACTTTGGTCACACCATTCTCGAGCCTTTTCATTAACTCTAGTGAAGTATTTGCAACTTTTACCCTCAGTTAATTTTATGCAGGACATATGCAGGACACATTGAGGGTCTACAGGCAGCCAACAGAGCAACAAATGCACCACCAAGCCCAGTACAATTCTGAGGATTTAAAATGTACTGGGCAAGAGGCACAGTTCCAAAATGACAGCCTAGCCACAAGCTGTGATCACTTCTGTTTTTTGAATGGAAATAAAAAGAAGAAATCTTTTGGATGTCTTAATTCTTTCATTTCTGTATTATTTCATTAATATTTGAAATTTAGTTTGGCTTCACCCTTAAAATAGGATTAAAGACCAAAACAACCCAGAAGAAGTTGAAACATTTTGTTTTCAAAAGTTTTTTTTTAACCAATTTTCCTTTCCTTTCCTTTCCTTTCCTTTCCTTTCCTTTCCTTTCCTTTCCTTTCCTTTCCTTTCCTTTCCTTTCCTTTCCTTTCCTTTCCTTTCCTTTCCTTTCCTTTCCTTTCCTTTCCTTTCCTTTCCTTTCCTTTCCTTTCCTTTCCTTTCCTTTCCTTTCCTTTCCTTTCCTTTCCTTTCCCTTTTCTAAATTGTAACTATTTTATAATTGTATATATGTGTATAAATAATATAATATAATATAATATAATATAATATAATATAATATAATATAATATAATATAATATAATATAATATAATATAATATAATATAATATAATATAATATAATATAATATAATATAATATAATATAATATAATATAATATAATATAATATAATATAAATTATATTATATCCAAGTCAATTTTTCCTGTGTCAGAACTAAGAGGAACTGGTCAGTGGATTGGGAAGATTCAGGGACAGAAATAGATAAATACAAACAATGGTGGTGACATCTCCCCCTGCATGACTTCTATAGGAGACCAGGATAAAATGAATGTTGAGCAAGTCCTTTGTGGATTTATTAATATTGAATAGTAAACCAAAATTGCAGAGCTCATTAGTTCACACCTTTTTATTTGACTGAGGGCTCTTGATCCCCACATGTACCCACCATTAGGCTCCAGATAACTTCACCAATCCCTTCCTGATTTTTTTGTAAGCATTATAAACTTAATGCAAAATATTTCCACATTGATGCTTCTGTATCTGTTATTTAATCTCCACTGATCCTATCAATAGCTCGAATAAATGGTGTTCCCTTGCATTTTGGTGATATTATTTTGACTACCTTATCTCACAGTCACATAACAAAGTTATCACCAAGCTTGTATAAAAGCACCTTTCCCAAAAAGGCTGCAGAGAAAAGATGAGTTAATGAAAACTGGGGCATGTGATCCATCCTTATATTTGCAGGTTTCTATCTTCATTGTAACTTTGTGCTCACATTTTAAGAGGTATTTAAGTCCTGTCTCCAAGAGATTTTTCCTAATAAAATGTGAAAATCTCAATAAAGATTTGCAGCATTATCACAAGAGCAAGTCACACAGCATGAAACTGTTGACCATAAAGCTCATAAACTCCATCTTCTGGAGTGTCAGACTGTCAGAAACACAGACAGAGTAAACACTGAATTAACAGAATTTACATCTTCTCAAAGGAGCATCTGGATGAATAATAATAGAGATTTATGCATTGACATCTTCTTTATGTTGGCACTAACGATTTCTCTATTTGTTTTCCCAAAGCATGAGACTGAAGTTCAGATGTCAAATCTTACATTTGAAGAGCTAATCAAGGATGATGAGTGCCCAGCTGACATCGAAATGAAGAGAAGCACGGCGTGGATAAATGTCCCTTGCAATATTTATACAAAGAAACTCAGCACCCCAAACTCCAGGGCAGGGCCCTGCCACCTCCCAGCACTCACTTCATTGCTCTCGTGGATGTTGTGATCTATCATTTGAAGCAGAAACCACATCACATTCCTCAGGATGAACGTGGTGATCAAGTTCCAGTGGATAATATTCCTCAGGCATCTGATACTCCTGAACAGGGAAACACATTTAAGTGAACATATATAGTGAATGTAATACACACACACATCAGTAACTATATAAAACAAACTAGTAAATTCTGTTCATTGCAGTTTGTCCCCCTGCAATCCCTCTGTTTCTCTGTGAAACAGGAGGTTTGTGTTTTTGCAAAGCCAAGTACAACAATTTGTCCTGACAACACAATTGAATCAATTCAAGCAAGTGTAACAGGATCTACTGGGGAAAAAAATCAAACATTCAAATGGTCATTTCATTCTTGGTTATTAGTTTTGCTCCCCTTCCCTCCATCTCTAGAACAACTGGAATGGATAGAAAAGCCTCTGAACAACCAAGCTGCCCTGGAGGCTGCTGAGCTGCTCACAGAAGGAGAATTAGTGACACGTATTTGTGCTGGAGTGGCAAAGCTGGAGTAGTTTACATTTGGTTAATTCTTGAACAGGCTCATCTGCGTGAGTTTGAATTAATGCAACAGGAGAGCATGAAGAGCCTGCTTTTCAATCCTGGGCTTAGCTGGCTGTACCTTAAACAAGGCAGAGCTGCACATCCTCCTACATCAGGAAATATTTGTGTCTGGTTTTAGTCCCTCCCCAGCCCCCATTCAGGTGCAATGTAAATTATGAGCACAATGTAAAATATGAGCTACAGTAAGCTGGGACACAGTGCCATAAAACAAAAGAGGGCACATCTGAAATAGACTTGCTGCTGGAAATGGTTCCAGGAGGCATTTGGGGCATGATGCTATTGCCAGAAAACAAAGCATCACTGAAGCAAGACAGAGTCACTCGTGACAGGTTCAGTCATTTCACACCAGAACATTTCTCTTCTAATTTTTTGTGAACTGGTAAAGGATGACAAGTGCCAAGCTGCAGCATTGCAGTTACGGAATCTTCAATTAAATGACCTTTTCTCAGCTAAAAGCAAACCACTCCATTTATGAAAATCACTTCCACAGGGGTTCAAACAGCTACAGGACTTCCTGGATTTGGCAGTGGTTGTATCAGGCTCCCTGCTTACCAGGAAGCTGCCAGATAACGTGGGACAAACACAGAAAGTGGCTCAAAGCTGCTCAGCTAGAACTGACTGATCTCACCCCAGGGATAGCAAAAGAGAGTCACAATCCAGTAACCAACTTTTTGTTGCCTCAAGTCTTTTGCACGGCAAAAAAGCCACTCTTCTTAACAACAAACACTATCTTCCTACCATAAAACATTCACTGTATTTTTCCTAGGACTAAATTAGTCAGTCTTAGGGCCAGAAGCAATTCTGTTATGTCCTTCAGCCTCACAAATCTCTCAGAGATTTCAAGCAATTTAGCAAAAAAAACAAACAGAAGACCTCCCACGTATGAGATGCAGAGAGACACTCAGAGGTATAACCCTGATAAGCCAATGTTAAAACAACCTCTGATTGTAACAACTCAGGCTGCCAGAATGAAATTGGTATTTGGTTTGAGAGCCTCAGTGACTCATGATGAGTTAATCTGGAGAACAAATCTCCAGCTGCTTTGTCTTTTAGACCCTTTCTCTTTTATTTAAGCTACAAACTCTAAAACGCTGCTCATGGACTTGTCAGACCCGTCTCACTTTGAGAATTTCACTTCTAACAAAAGGCTGAGGTTCAGGGTTTGGTTTCCAAAGAAATGAGGCAACCAAGCTGCCCATGCTGAGCCCCAGGAGACCACCTGGCTCTGAAACATCCTACTCTGGGCTGTGCTCTGGGCATCATCCTGCACATAAATGTCCTGCAGCTGCTCTTCACCTACATTCACTCCCTCCAGGTCAAGGATTAGCAAATGAAAGGATGAGTTTGAAACATTGCTTCTAGGGAGAGAAGGAGGCAGGGACTAAAACTAAGGAAATTCAGGTCAAACTGTGAGATACTGAGATGAAATTAATTGCTTTTGAGAGTTCTAACAACAAAACAGATCTGGCACACTTGCCACCTGAATGTATTTCTTGGCAAAGTTAAGATAAAGCAGTGGGGGGGAAAAAAATCCTTGCTGCAGGCACCCATTTAGATATAGATGGATTTAGATATTTTTTAGTTTAATCATTCCATATGCTGGAACATCACTAAATCTGGCTAGGGGAAATCTTAATGTCACAAGATTTACAGCAGGACATTGGGCTGGACACACAGGCAAACAGCATCAAATAAAGAGTTGTAGATTTTCGGTTCATAAACAAGAGTTTTTCCCCCAGGAAAATCCCAGCCATCAAAGCCACACACAAAGTCTTCTTTGTCTTAAGACAAACTCAGTGGACTTGAGGATCTCAAAGGTGTTTTCCAGCCTTAACAGTTCTATGGTTCTATGTTTTTATCTAGTGCCTACATGATCTCTGCCCTCCTTACTGCTTCTTGGTTCCTGCTTCTTGGCTTTTATTCTTTGCCCATCAGTCTGCATCCTTCAGACTTTTAGTGAAGTATGTGCAGGACCCAGAGCAAGAGTGTCTGGTCTGTGTTGGAAACCCTCAATCTTAATAGATAATTATCAAAACACTCCTTGTTTTCATAAAGCCCCATTTGTTGAGGGAAGGTGTTCCTGCTGTAAAATTAAGTTAAGTATAAATGTGGCCAGCAGCTGGAATTGACCAAACTGAAGCTTTGGACATGAAGCAGGGACAGTTGGCTCTCCTGTGCCACTGCCTTTAGCAAAAGCCATATTTTGGGTATGAGTACCCTCACACCACTGCCTCCTTCCCTTTTGGAGACACTGGGTGTGTGGTTTGGATGGTAAATAGGTGCTTTCACCTGCTAAAAAGCTTCCTATCTTTGGGGCTAACAGAGCCATGAAAGATAATCTGAGAGATGTCTGAAAGTGTCCCAGATTTTCTTAAATAACTCAGGCAGTGATGTGACCCAAGGCACAGAATGGTTTTAACCTTTTCCTTTTTTTTTTTTTTTTTCTCTTTCATTTTCTTTTAATAAGAGTCCCATCTGGACCCTGAAAGTTTGTTATTGTTCACAACAAGCCCAGAGCCCATGGTTCTGTCTCCTAACTACCCCCAGCACAGAAATCACAGTGGCAGTAATGCAATTCACAGCCAAGGACAGAGAAAGCTCGAGAAAAAACTGTGTCAGGTTTGTAGTGGGGAGGGAGAATCTGCAGGATAATAAAGTGTGTGGAGGCTGCAGGGCACAGCAGTGCAGGGCTGCAGTTGATGGAACAGGGGAATAATCTCTTGGCAGCCACCTGAGAAAGCTGCTCTCATTTTCAGGCACTGCTGGTGGGTGGAATTATTGTAATTTAGTAGGAGTGAAGCATCTGGAGGGGGACTGAGGAAAGGGTCTCTTCATTCCAGGCTTTACTCACACGAGACTGCTCTGCTGGGCTCAGGGGCTCACCCTGTGCACAGAATTCATCTCTGCAGCCAGGCTGGAGTCTGAGGTGGGCACTGAATGAAGGACATTTCCCAAACTGGGCAACAAAAGTGCTGAACAATAGGAGACCTGCAGCACAGCTAATGTTTGCTGAAAGGACAAAGGTGACCTTGTCATACTCATTCATCTCAAAGACTGAGGAAAAAAACCTCAGAATACTCACAGGAGTCATTTATCCTCCACAGGTATTTTCCTGGCTCTTTGTAGATAGAAGGTAGCTTAAATTTATGAGCCTTAATTTAAATGTAAATACTCCTGTTATTCATGAAAATGACCTGTCCCATTTTGAAAACTTAAAACACTCGTATCAGTCTTCTATGACAATGAGCCCACAATTCCTTTCTCCTTGATTAATTATTGGCTTTGCTCTGTGGAGTGGAAAAGTAACCAAGCCTGTGCTCCAGGAACAGCAATAACTGCCCTCACAGGCAGCACAGAAAAAGAACATTTTTATCACACTGCTACTGGCAGGAGGTGGAGTTTAAAACACATCAAGCTGTGTTATAAGTTAGTGAACTGAGCTTTTCTGGAGGCACAGGGGTTGGTATGAATGAATTCCCTCAAACCCCAGAAGCTAAGAAATTTGAGGTTACCTCAGGAGGGGGATGTCACAATCTGGGGGTGGTGGTAGTGGCAACATGAAGAAAATGAGAGCACAGAGATAAGAGGGGAAGAGGCACGTGGGAGAGGGGAGAGATGGGAGCTGAGGGGACTGGGTGCTGCTTCAGACACAATTACAGCACTGCTGGGAAGGAATTATGATTTACAGAGCCATTCAGAGTTCCCCAGCCCAAAGGATCCGGTAACAGAAGGTTTCCTATTCATCTTCATGTCAGGTAACATCACTTATGCCATTTCCACTTGTTTTACAAGCCTTGATGTGTGCTGAATGGTGCAAGAACAGCAGCACAAATCACCACCCCGGAGATCCTGAAGGCTGGCACATCACAAGACACCACAGACTGAGGCTACGGGCTTCCACTGAGGAGGAATTAATTATTTCCTTCCTACTCTAATCCTTTTCAGACCAAAATCACTGGTCAAAGCTTTGGCTGGACTCTTCTGCTAGCTCTTCCTTTGTGCATAGTCTGAGGATGGATGGAATAAAGAGAGAAGTTGCAGGAATTCACTCACCACAGAGTTAAAGATTGAGATTGAAACATAAAGACATAAGAACTTCCATGTTCACTCAGACCAATGTGCCATTGAGGCTGGGAATCAGTCCCTGTGGGGATCAGTAAAAATTAATTTGGGAAAGAGCATTGGAAACAGGGGAGTTGAACTGTAAGCTGTTCCTTGCTCTTACCTCCTTGCTCCTGGCAGTCAGAAGATATTCTTGATTCAGAGACTGCATTTAAACTCATTAAATGACCTGGCTGGTGACCCCAACTCCTCCCAGGAGTCACTGGACTCCTTTTGTGGTTTATACTCATTGGGGTCAGACCATGAATTACTCCACTAACATAATGGATTGAAGAGCTCATAAGCTGTTATTCACAGTAGAACACCTTTGTCTGTGTGGGTTCCTCTTCTCTGCTCCTCTGCCCACTCCCAAGGGCTGGATGAGGAGGCATTTCCTCACAAATGCACCCCCTCCTGTCCTTTGGGAGCTGCAAGGTGAAGAACAGAAAAAGCCTGGATCTGCACAGCAAGAAACTGCTCATCCATGGGCTGTGGGAGCAAGCTGGGAGGAGTGCTTGGTGATGCATCCTGCAGTTGTGCAGTTCATGCAGCAATTTCACTTCTGGCTGTGCCTGACAGCAGATTTTGGGCAGGAAATACCCCTCTGAAATACAGCAAGGTCAGACAGGCACAAGCAAGGGGTGTGTGTCACCATGAGTGAAGGAGCAGGCAGAAGGAAAAAGATTTCCTTGAGAAAAGAAAAGGATAGAAAATTCCTGACACGGAGAGAAAAGATATTGCCACTGGAAGCATCTTGGCTTTGTGAATGAAAGGGTTCATTGGTTCCTCATGATTTTTTAAGAACCAGTGCTGAATGATATCCAGACATCTCCTCCTGAAAGTTTCTGATGAGGGCCTAATGCACAGAAGTCCTGCTGTGGGCTTGAGCAGAGCTGTCCTCACATCTTCATGTTTTCACGTCTTCATATCCTCATGCCCTCATGTTTTCACATCTTCATGACCCAGACAACTGCTTAAGGGATAAGAAGCACAAACAGCATTCTCCTCTGTCCTTCCAGATGGAGGGAATGATGAAGGAAGGAAGAGGAAGAGCCAGCAGATCGATACCTGGCTGTGAGCATGGTGTCACCAGAATTTTGTGGTTTTTTCCTCATGGGTTGGTCTGCATGACATCAAACCTGTTTCAAAGGCTGACGATGAGAGGTTTTGGGTAGAGGAGTGTAGCAAGTGACAGTACACTCTCATGGGAGACTGAGTTATGAAGTGCCTTGTTTTATATTTGCAGAAATCTGGGGACAACAGTAGCTGAGCTTGTGAAGAGAAGGGAAACAAAGCTGGGAAAGAATCTGGAGTACAAGTTTGATGAGGAGCAGCTGAGGAGCTGGGTGTGTTTAGTCTGCAGAAAAGGAGGCTCAGGGGAGATTTCTCACCCTCTAGAACTCCCTGACAGGAGGGGGCAGCCAGGTGGGGGTCAGGCTCTGCTCCCAGGGAATAAGGGCAGGACCAGAAGAAACAGCCTCAAGTTGCACCAGGGAAGGTTTAGATTGGGTATTAGGGAAAATTTTTTACTGAAAGGGTTATCAGGCATTGAAACAGCCTGTCCAGGGCAGTGGTGGAGTCACCATCCCTAGAAGTGTTCCAAAAACATTTAGATGTGGCTCTTGGGGACAGGGTTTAGTGGTGGACTTGGCAGTGCTGAGGAAATGGTTGGGGTCAATGATCTTAGAGGTCTACTCCAACCTCAATGAATCTCCATGGCTCTACAGAAAGATGTGTGTATTCAGTGAATGCAGGGTCCCAGAGCCTGTCTCTGGCTGTGCTGGCCACACCTGATGAGATTATCTGGGATGAGCCCCCTCTCCCCACACACACAGAGCACTCGGCTCAGCTCTGCAGCAGGCTGGACAGGAAGAAACAATTAAAGTGAGAGCCAACATGCTTCTCCTTGGGCTTCCTAATTAATAAATCAAGAGTGAGGTGTATTGTGAGAACTTGCACACAGTGACCCCTCTATTTGATCTGAGAACAGACCACGTTGTTCCCTGACTTGGTTTCCTACCACCAGCATCCTGAACTGCCTCGTGTGCACGGTGTCAGAGCTGGGCTTCCACAAAGGGAAAACAGCATCAAAGGGAAAGAAAAGCAAAATTCTCCAGCACCTAACTGCAGCCTGGGTCAGAGATGGGCAGAAAGAGCTTCTAATTGTCGGTAGAGAGAGGATGTCCTGCTGATTATTTCCACCAAATGACCTTAATTGTGTGATTCGACAGAGAAAGCAGAGAAATAGAAACCTCATTCTTTTGACATGCAAAATTGTGAGATCTGGAAAGGCAGAAAGAAAATCACATCAACTCTTTCTGTAAAGGTGGCCTCATTGATTCAGAAATGGACATCTATAAATAGTCCTGGTAAAACTCAAAAGTAGCTTTCTGTTGATTTACTGGGTTTTTTCTCACTCCATCCATACAGTGGTATTTTTCCTCTGGGATGCACAAAGCCACTATTTTCTGATTCAAAGCATGAGACAAACAATTAACATTAACAATCATAATAATGTGCCAGCGTGGTTGAAAGCTCGCTGAATTAGTTGAATCACCTGCATAGAAATAATTGCAAATGAAAACTTTATTAAGGAAGCTTGGAAACCCTCTATTAATTCATGTAGTATTCCATTAATAATGAATGTTCAATTAAGTCTACTGTCTGAAAGTCTCTCTGGAAACAGTTGATAGGAGAAATAGGAGTGCACTTTGCTGGAGCCATTCCTATTCCATGACTGGAACACGCCAGAAGGAGAATCTTGGGCAATACTTAAAAAACTATTTCCCCTCTTTAGTCTTTTCTAGGGCAGGCAAAGCACATGTACAACCCATAAATGGCACAGAGTGGGAAGAATACCTCCCAGCAAGTTATTTCCCAGGCTCTGTGCCTGTCAGGGCCTATTTACTTTCACCCACATGGAAGCCTCCCCTGAGGTCCCCATGGTTTCCCCTGTGTGCTCCATCAGTGCACAAATTCTAGAACTCCTAATGCTTCCAGATGGGAACAGCAGCTGGAGAGGCTGGCAGGGATAATCAGCTTCTTGGTGGCAGTTGCCTGGGGGAATGTAAATATTCCCACAGGAAAAGTAAGGGGAAAAGCCAGGGAAGAATGGAAGCCTGGAAGGAAGTGACAGCTTTATCAAGAGGACAGGAGTGAAATGCTCAGGGTGAAGAGGAGAAGCAGCAGCTTCCATGAGTATTTAGGATGTGCAGAGACCCTAAAAATAAACCCACTGTGGAACTGTCTGTGCATTTGTCTTTTCCAAAGCTTCACTCGCCTGCCTTCAAGCCAGTTTTTAATGGCAGGACATGGGGCATCCTGCCTGCTTTAGACACAAAGGCTTTCAGCACTGATGTTCCAGGGGTGGGAAGGATGCAGCCAACACAACACACAACAGGCAGGGCAGCCCCAGACTGGCTGTGCTCACTGCTTAAATAAGGGATAATTGAAACCCAGCCCCTGCATACTCCACGAACACAACTCCAGCCTTGACTGTGCCATCAAGTCATCCACTGGAGAAAATTCCCAATTTTCACAGGAATGATAAAAATACAGATGACTTCATTTAGTGCAGCATGTGATTGTGGCTGAATAAAAAGATTTAGCACTCTGCTCTAATTTGCTCTGCTAAACGGTGGTCAGATGCCAGTAATTTTTGAACAAAGAGAAAAAGGGCTGTGAAGTATCTTTTTGAGCAGAAAACACCTTGCAGCTCAGGTTTTCTGACACAGGTTGTACTTATCAGCTCACAATGTGGAGAGGTGAATGTTTTCCATGGAGAGTGACCACTGCAGTGGAATTGCACAAATCAGAGCCAGGACTTCAAAAGCCAGACAGTGAGAGCTCAGAGTTGTTGATCTGGCTTACAGCTACTGTTTGGGAAATACAAGTGCACAGCATGTCCTCATTCATAATCCCTTATGGGATTATAAAAAAAAAATAAAAATCTGAAACTAAATTAGTTTAAATGACCAGCTAGGGAATTCAAAGGTTATGTTTTTTTTTAAAAAAATTATTTTACTTTTAATACAATTACACAATTAGCAAAGTTTATCACATTATCTATATTTGCAGATACTGTGGTGATAAACCAAGGAGGAAAGTCTGAACTGCTGATGCTGCTGTTCACACTCTCCTTGGCCTCATTTACACCAAGACATGGTGTGAAATATTTAATTATTTTGAAGCATTTGGCCAGGAAGTCAGGAAAGATTGGAAACCTCCCAGATAATAATTCCTGTGCTTGGTCTGAATTCCTCATTCTTACAGTGCTCACTGGGCATTAGGAAATGTGGCCAGTGGCTCAGCCTGGGCATATCCCCAGGGAAGCTGCTGTTCCCATAATGGGCAGAGGCAACCCAAAGGCTGCCAGGGGTGTCCATGGCCCATTTAGGGGTGACAGAAACGTCCACCTCTCCCCTCCCTCATGTTTTAGCTGATAGAGCAATGTGAAGCAGCAGAATTCACAGGACCATGACACTGTTTATGTTGGAAAAGCCCTACAAGCCATTAACCCAGCACCCCTAAACCCTGTCCCCAAGTGCCACATCCACGTTTTTTGAGCATTTACAGGGATGGTGGCTCCACCACTGCCCTGGGCAGGCCATTCCAATGCCTTCACTCTTTCAGTGAAGGAATTTTCCCTAATATCCAACCTAAACTTCCCCTGACACAACTTGAGGCCATTTCCTCTGGTCCTGTCCTTGTTTCCTGTGAGCAGAGCCTGATCCCCCAGGTGTCCCCTCCTATGAAGGAGTTGGGCAGAACCAGAAGGGCCCCCCTGAGCCTCCTTTTCTCCATGCTGAGCCCCTTCCCCAGCTCCCTCAGCTGCTCCAGAGCCCCTTTCCCAGCACCATTCCCTCCTCTGGACACCCTCCAGCACCTAAATTATCTTTTAGATTAGGCAGAAGAGAACGTTCCTGAGTGCTGAACAACTACAGTGGAGTTAGTGAGGGACCTACATGTGCAATTCCATAGGTGAAAACTGAAATGGAACCATTTAGCACTTGAACAGCTGCAGGTGCATCTGCAGTTCATAACTCTAAACATCACCTTGTAAACATATTCTCTGATTTTCCTTCCCAGAGATGACTCAGGGTGTGTTTTGTCTTTTTCTTTTTTTTAATCAAATTGCACTCCTAAGTATGATTCATATATGAACTGCAAAGACCCAACTTCGCTTTTCTCCTTTCTCTGAAAACTTGGAAAAGCTGCAATGTTTTCTCCATCATCATCACAAGTAGAACACAGACAAGTTTTAGCTTGTCAGTCAACATAGATCTAAATCTTGTAAGAGCAGTCCTATAATCAGAATTCAAAGAAGTTCATGTCCATCTCCAAAAAGTCACAGCCAAAATCTTGGCAACAACACAAATATACCAGCAGTAACATATTTCTAGCACAGGATAGAAAGCAGCCTTCAAACCTCAGGTCAAGAAAGGAACTGAGCAAAAGCATTTCATAAATTCCTGGTACTCTAGTTTGACTCCAACTTAAATATTTTCCTCTACCACACTGCTCTGAGACCCTCTGCTCTGTGGGTGGAAATCATCCTTTCATATCCACTCACAAATCTATCTGTAGAGCACCTATACCCATTTTTGCTTGCACTGACACTGTCCTTGATCATGAGCAGCTCTTCAGTTTCCAGTGTTTATCCACTGGTGATGTATTTTTAGGCAGCAACAACACTCCTCGGTGGCTTTCATTGTGCTAGGTTCCAATACCACGGTTTCAGATGCAGCCTGTGAAACCTCTCACATTTTAAGAACAGAGCTCTCTGGGCACACGTTCAATTACTGGTATTGTTCCAGGAGCTCATGAGGGCCCTGCTCTCTGGAGTTTTATTTTTTGTGGGGTAGGCTCTATACAAAGAGTGAAAAGAACAAGTCCTACAGATGTGAGATGAAAAGGGGGCGAGTAAAGGCAGTGGGAAGCAAAGGCAATGGCCTGGGGTTAATCAATATGTTAAAGTGTTTCTGGCCTTCATCTAATTTCACTGGATGAGACTCTTCACAGAGATTCAGGCAGTACAGGCACTTCAGATGTTTTGTATTTAAAAACGGCCCCTCACTGGGTTTGTTCTTATTTACAGAGCTCCATAATTTTCATTTCTGCCTTCCTCTGTGGATTGTTACAGGGTGGGACAGAGCTGTGCTCAAACCCACAGCCATTGCACCCATCCCACCCCAGGATTTATGGTAAAGTTTAAAATTGCCTGAATCATGAATGAAGGCTCTGCTGTTGAAGTGGCAGATGGAACAGACTGAACCAGGCTGAGCAGGAAGGCAGGAGATGAGGGGGGGACATGGAGCACTGACATGAACTCTGGTAGGTGATGTCCTGACCTGCGAGTTGCTCTTTCCTCCTGCTCCACAACAAGAAATGATTGTGCCTTAGATGTGGAGCCTGCTCTGCTCTTATCACACCAGAAACCTCATCCTTTTAAATGTAAACCAGAACTGATCCTGCAGATCTCCTTCCCAACTGAGATATCCTCAGTCTGCAGGTTCTGAGAGGTGTCACATCACTTTGCCCTATGAAACCTGCTCCATGTTGATGCTCTGCATTTCTCCTGACAGGTTTCTACAAATAATTTAATCAAACTCTTCCATTCTTACAAACAGAAGCCTGCAGCAGCAATCCTGCCAAATCCTGCACCAGACTGAAGAGCAACAGGGTAGTTCAAAGGAGCTTGGAACAGGAGATGATAAAGAAAAATTAAGACAGGAGATGACTGGGGGGAGGAAAGAAAAAAAAAGAACTGACTATATTGTTTTAGGAAAAAAGAGTTCCAGTCTTTTGGGGAGAAATAGTATGTGGGATTTAGGAAATCTGTATGTAATCATAAAGAAGAATGGGGATACTGCCTCGGGACAATGAAAAAAATTGTATCAGATGCTTTACTGGGGAATTAGAAAGAGCTAAATTTAAGGGCAACAGGAAAGCAGAATTACCCTCAAAAGCTCAATTTCCTTTCACTGCCACCATAGTAGTGATAAAAGATGTTATGACAATGTTTGTGGGTTTGGTTGTTTTCAGAGCTGCCTGTATCCAGCAAGGACATGTCATTTTTAATCTCCAGCCTATCCTCCTGTCAGCACCATCCTTTATTGGATTCAAAACTCAGCAGGGACGTGGATGCTTCCCAGAAAAAATACCTTTCTTCCCCTACTTCTTTTCTGATAAGCACTGCACAAATAAAACTTCTGATGGAATCCACTCAGGTCACTGCTGGCCACTGCCAGCACATTGTTTAATAACAAGGCAGGAGTTTTACAAAGGACTCTTATTCTGCCTCAGAGGATGCTCTAACAGCACAGTGACAAGGGAAAATCCAGGACAAAGCAATCTGGGTTTCTGCATTATCAGCAAAATAAAAATGTGATTCAAAAGAAGTATTTTAATCCTTTGGATTTTTTTTTTCTCCAGATTGATTTGTATTACTGATAGCAGGATTCCTCCTATGGAAAATTTCATGCTTCAGCAGTGTGAGATTGTGATTCAGAGGGATGATGAGGCTGAGTCAGTGGGAGCTGTGTGCACCTGAGGGAGGGAGCAAACCTTGACTATTAATGAAAACAGACTGTGAGAATCCCAGCAGTGCAGATCCATTCAACAATGCCAAGTGAAGTGCCCTGAGCAAATCTCTCCAGGGGCTGCACTGGAGATCAATCCACCTCTACAGAACACTTTGTGCACAAATTCTTTGTTTTTTCTTCTTGGTGTATTCTTTTCTGTCTGTCAGATTGTTTGGGTTTGCGTGGTAGAGACAGCACAGCTCTTAAAATTTTAAGATCACTACATTTAGACCTTGAGAAACTGATGTTGACTTGGACCTCTAGCAGCTGCCTCAGTGACTCACTGGCATTCAGCCAGCGTGCCAGCAACAATCAGGTCCTCTCCTTCACTTTTTATTGTTTAGGTGCTAAATGAAATGTTTACTGGCTTGTTTGTCATTGCACAGGTTCAGATGCAACAGGACTGGAGAAAACAAGGCTAAAATGGGTTTTCACAGGAAAAGGGGGGGCTTGGCTGAGTTCTCATCCCCTCCCAGTTGTGCTGGGGTCTCATGAACACAATTAAAGATGATTTCATCACCTGCTGCTACATCTGAGATTCCTGTCCCTTAAACAGGTGTGTGATTCCTCAGTGTTTATGGCAGTAGGACTTTTCTGCTAAATGGAGGGTGGGTGGTGAATGGAGGATGAAGTTGCTTAAGGAATCGAGGAAGAATGAAGCTGGGTACAAGGTGACAGGATAATTTGGGGAAAAATAGGGGAAAGACCCAGTTGCTTCCCCCTTCCCACTTCAGCACAACTGAGAACTAAGTTGGAGGACTGAGCCCCACTGGGCTGGGGCAGCAGCAGTGATGGTGAATCTCATTTCCCAAAGCAGAACACCCTCCTGAGCAGCTGAACATCACAGCAGCACCTTTTGCCATGCCAGCCAAATATTTCAGCTGCTCCTAAAAGCCCCAGAGTGAGAGATCCCAAAGCCTGGCCAGCAGTTATGTTCCAACAGAGCAGATGTGCTCCAGCCTCCCCCTTGAGACAGGGCTGCCTTTGGGACCCACTGCACTGACAGAGCAAAGGAAAATGGAGCAGGTCATGGGGGAGAAGCACAAAAATTGGGAGCAGATGTAAAACTTGAATCTTCATGGAGATCTCCTCTATTTTCACTCTCAGCATGGAGTGACATAGATGGATGGAGTGGGGCAGGAATAAGGAACTGGCAGATTTCTACTTTAGGTCAAGATGAGGAGCTATCAAATTTTTTTTTTTTTGGCCAGGAATTACCTAAATTATCTCCTTTTACCCAATTCCATCATATCTTCTTCCATCCAAAATAAAACAGCATGAAAAAAAAAAAGTTCCAAATAATAGAAACTGATTATCAAAACTGATTTGTTCTTGAGGCACTTTATAGAGGTAAATGTGATGAAGATGTCTATAACCCAGAATATGGGTAGGGGCAACCTGTAATGAAATGTGAATTTGGGTTGCCTTCACTGGAACATCTCTACAACTTTGGAAAATAGATGTGTATTGACAGACCCCAAGGAATCTCATGCTGGTTAACTCTGGCTGCACACTGGATACATTTTGCATGACACAATGTGAATTTGAAAAGATGGACTATCTTAATTCACAGCATGTACATGGAAACACTTAATTACCACAATTCAGATGTTGTTTTTAATGTTGAAGCTGACTGAAAAATTTAAACCTTAAAGTTTAAATAACAGAAGAACAATTTAGAAGAATTCAGCTGGGCCACCTTCATGTTTGAAGCTGGATACATTTATACCATCTACCTAATTGTTTTTGTGTTATTTACTCGAGCATTTATAAAAGACTGAGCATAAAAGCAAGAACTATTGTTACTGCAATGAATAATTTTCATTCTTTATTCAATGCAAATTAGTTCAGGTCTCCAAGCACTGTGGGAATTAGCTTTACATGCACTATAGAGGGTTTGAAATGGAAGTTTAAATTGATGCATTATAAAAGTTCGCATTTAATGCTGTCTTTTTAAAGGTGTTTTTTTGGTTTCCATTAGCATAGATTATTCTGTTTATAGATGCTGGAGTGTGAGAAGATTCCTATTGTTATTAAAATGGCCTTGTTAGGAATGCTCAGAAGACTTAGCTAAGACTTCAGGGATGCTCTGCTCCAGGAAAACAGTAATTCTTGCACAGAGGTCACTGTCAATCATCCTGCTATAATCCTGGGCAGGGGGAGGATGTCCTCCACCCACAGTTTATCCTCTGCTATTAGGACAAGGTTTTTCTTAAGGATTATCATTGCACAGCACTCAGTGAAGCTGATTTTAAGCTCAGGTTGAACTCTCCTGGACAACACAGCACAAATTATACAGAAATGCCAGTCATGGAATCCAAGAAATAACACAGAATTAACTCACCAAGCCACTCCTATGAAAATATATTCCTGTGGTTCACGCTGTGGACATACATATGATGACTGATCCACATCTACTTGTTTTCCACTAATTTCCTGTCCCTTCCCTGTAGCCCTAACTCTGCTTTCACTGACACCTCCATTTGCCAAACTCCCTTCTGCACCCTGGTCCAGATCAGAGAAGGGATTCTATGCAGTCTCCTTGATTTGCATTCATCATTTCATGAACACTATTGGGGATTAAGCTCTATTAATGATGTTCCTCTTTTTATTTAAGAGCATTTCTAAGCCCTTTAATGAAAGAAAAACCAAAATTAACCGAAAGCAAAATGGAAAGATTTTGTTGTGTCTCCTTTGGTTTAGATCTGGGTTTTAGCTGTCAGGAAATGCAAGACATTACCATGTTCTGCCTTGTGAGAAAACAAAACTTGTCCCCAAAACTTGCAACTGGACACATTTAGATCCTGGTCTCCCTTAATGAAGAACACTGTGCTCACTGAAATTTTTTTGCTGCATCAATAAATCATGTTCATTCTTTCCCTGAATCCAAGCAGGCTTTAGCTCCAATGCTCAGGAGGAGCTCATCCAGAACATTAGTCAGCAAAACCACGGATGTGCTCAGGAACACAAAAAGCCACGAGCACTTCCAGGACCATCCACGACCTGAGGAGAGTCATGAAAAGGGCTGGAGCAACCCAGAAAGCATCACCCAACCGAGTTAGAAACATGCAAACACATTACTCACCTCAAGCACAAGAAAAGCATAAAGGCAACTATAAGGGCCCCTACTGAAATACAGTGCCCCAGGTAGTTTATGATGAGAGCAATCTTGTAATGGAGCGCATACTTCCTCTGGAGGTAAAGAGATAACAGGATTAAATCAGCATCAGTCCCCAAGCACCGGCATTCAGGAACACTTTATCACTTCAGAAAACAGTAATTAATTTTCTCAGCTTTACAATGATATAATAGTCCCAGGGCTGATGCCTCTGTGTAAGGCAAACATTTTGCCCAGGCACACAAGTACAGGCTTGGTGTCATTTCAGTTTGGGATTTGTCCACAGTTTCTTACAAATATTTTGTCCCCGCTTTTCTTTTTCTTTTTTTCCCCCCCATTTCCTCAGGTGTTCTTATTTTAAACCTTTGACATTTTAGGTGAGAAACCTATCAAAGACACATCTTTTCAAAGTTTCAAAAGTTATAGCACATTATTTTCTTAGGTCTCAATGAGCCAGGTTATGCCATTTTCCTACTCAAATAGCTTGGTTTTCACACAAAAATGTCAGTAAGAGTAAATAGCAGGCCCTTCCCATACAGGCAGATTTTCCCCTGAGGGACATTTTTTGCAGGCTATGACCTTTATTCTTCAAACCCAGGGCAGAATCAATGCAGACTAAAAGAGCTGGAACCTGGTGGTGTCCCTTCAGTTCTGACAAACCAGGGATCCTGTTGTTTTTAGCAGCAACCCAAATATGTGCTGAAATTTCCTGTATTAGTGTTTATTTCCTAGAGTGTGGGGGAGATTGTTGGTAGGTCCTTGATCCTGTAAACAAAAATTAAGTACAGAAGTGCTCCCATCTAAATCAGTAAATTTAGGGATTTAGTTACCAAAATTTGACTTTGTAGAAACATCTTTATTGGTGGGCTGCTGTTGTCTTTGGGGAAAGGAGAAGCATCTCCTCTCTTTGCCTGGCTAGGAAGAAGTAGAAAGACACTATTCAGATAAATACTGAAGCTGGCTAAAAAGAGATTTGCCACTGGAAGACTAAATGTCCCTAAAAATATATTTATTTATTAGTTTTGTCATTTATTTATTTTCAAGTTAAGCAGATCTTTCCCCATGTTGGGATGTTGCCCTCCTTCAGAAGAACAAGGCTCTTAAAAAAAACCAACCACCTACATTTCCTCCTTTGTGATAAAAACATGGAAGTAAAACCCTACAAATGGCATCATTCTTTTTAAATTTTGGTTGAATTTCTTTTCATTTTTTTCCCTAACAATTTCCCTTAACATTTTACTCCAGTGAAAGGAATTTGCCAGTGAATGAATGTTTGGCTGAATCTACAACCAGCAGCTGTAGTTAATCTGTTCCATTGTTCTGTGAAGATAAGCATCTTCCAGCACTTTGCCAGAGAGCCAGGGAGCTCTCTTGGAATCATTTTTGTGATGAAACCTGCCCGTATCTTCAGCTCACAGAGTAATGTGCTGTTTCTGGACACAACTCAACCACGCAGAGTATTTTTAAGTCTATTATAAAATCCCCTAAAATAAACTTCCCCATCCACGGGCCCATTTTCTGAATCGCCTGGAGGTGAAAAGAAAAAAAAAAAGAAACAAAACGAAGCTCTGGAATGCAAATTCCACACTGTGTTTTATTTATCCTTCTGTCCAGGGGACACGTGAAGGGAAAGAAAACTCACTTGACCTGATGTGCCTACCTGTGCAATGCTGTTTTATTCAACAATGCCCTGGCAAAGTTCAGGGCTCATTGACTCTCCTGCTTAATTCACAGAGCCAGAGGATCACAGAACATCTCAAGGGATCCAAAAGGATCATTGAATCCAACTCACTGCTTCTCCCAGCACTATCAAAACGCAAACCCTCTGAGTAAGAACTTTTTTCAGAATTGCTCATTTGGTGCTAGAAATCTCCTGGAAGGTGGCAAACCTTGTGTTTTTCCAGCACGAGGTTCCTGCTTTTTAAGTCTGACCCTCCTTTGGCTCCTGACCACTATTTTAACTTCACTCAAGTTTTAAGAAGGTGTGGTTCAAAACATGAGAAGATTAATCGGAAAAATAAAATTAGTAAGCTCCTGTTTGATGCACTGATGCTGAAGGAAAAACAGGCACGACTTTCGTATTTTCTGCTTCTGATGCTAACAAGGTTTCCTGAAGGCAAATTCAAAGATCACAGAAACAAGAACTGCCTTGGTGCTTACAGAAAACTGAGCTGACAGGGTGGCAAGATCACTTTCCACCAGCCTACATACAATCTGCAACTCTGCTGGAATGGGAGACAATACCTTCAGGGCTGAAAAGCACGTGCCCAGAAAATCATGTTTGTTGCCCAAAGCTCAGCTCATGTAAAACACTTGCACAGCTCTTTTCTGGCTCGCCCTCTTGGACACCAATACATCTGAAATGTCAACAACCTTCTCCTGTTACCCAATATCCTTCTGCTTTCAGGAACACGCTTCACTTCCCTAAAACAAAGATTTAAATTCTATTCAGGCTCAGGAGGGGGGTTGCTAGTTTAGGAATGAGCTAGAGAAGGAGATAATAGGATCCTGGAATGGTTTGGGTTAGAAAGGACCTTGATGAAGATTCCTGCCATGGTCAGGAAGGCCAGAGCCCTTGACTTGGTCCAACCTAACCTGGAACAGTGCCAGGGATGGGGATTCCAGGGATGGGGAATCCAGTGATGATTTTAGCCCCTGGCCACAGCAGGTCACGCCACTGCAATCCCATTCCAGGACATTAGACATGACAATCATGTCACACCAGGCAAGGCAGAGGTGTCTCCCAGGAGCTTCTACCAGGTAAACTGAGGAATGGCAGCACAATGTCTTCACCAGCACTGGCTTTGCACACCTCAGGCATGGTGGGTTCCCCACAGGCAGGCTTCAGGCTAATGACAGACTCATTCTGTCTAGGGCACTTTTCCCCTTGCTTCAGCTAGAATGTGACTGCTTAACCTGTCCTAAACAATTCAGTGAGTGATTTGAATCAATAACCATCCAGTAACAGCACTCTTAGATCATCTGACAAGGATCTTGCTTCCTCTAACAGGACTTACTGACAGGTCCTGCCAGTGTTTACAGCTCCTGTCTCCCTGGGAGGCTGCACAGCCACTGCCAGTCAGTCACTTCCAATTTCCTCCTGGTGCCAGGATGATCTCAGCACCAGCACAGCTTAAGGAAACCTCTCCAAAGACTTTCAGAAGCAACTGGAAAGTATCTTTGTCATCCCAGATGACTCTGAGCTCACTGCTTTCCCGTTCTGAGCCAGCTGGGAGCTGCTGTGGCTGATGTGACCGTGCGCCCATGCAGGATACATTAGTCTGAGCCCAGCGTGGTGCTAACTCAGCTACTCAGCTTGAAGCCACCTCCAAACATCAGCAGAAGCAAATTCTCAAACAGCTGCCACAGACCACAACACCAAAGTTCCTGATTTACAGCTCTTTTTGGAGGCTAAGATGTATCTTTTGCTGCCTGAGATGCTCACTTTTCCTCTAAGACGAGCAGAGATTTGTGTCGGATGCAGTGAAAGCCCTTTCAACACAGGAGCTTGTAGGCTGAGGAGTATCTTTCCATTTGTCACACATCATGCCACCAAACAGCCAGCTGGATCAAAATCATTTCTCTACTTGTTCCTGTGCCTGGAGGAGGAGCCAAGCATTTGTTCAGAGGGTGACATTCTGTGTGACATGAGGACACCAACACTTGGTGCCCACCCAAGGCAAGGGTTAGAAGCAGCTGTGCACACAGAGGCACCTTGTGTCCCCTGAGGTGTACTGGGGGCTCTTGTGATTCCCAGCTGGTTCTGGTGGCTGACATCCATGGCTGCTGCTGAATCAGAATTTTTAAGGTTGGCAAAGACCTCTAAGATCATGGACTCCAACCATTCCCTCAGCACCATCCTGTTCAGCACTAAACTCTGTCCCCAGGTGCCACATCCACAAGTTCTTTGAACACTTTCAGGCATGGTGGCTCCACCACTGTCCTGGTCAGCCCCTTCCAATGTCTGAAAACCCTTTCAATTAAGAAATGTTCACTAATACCCAATCTAAACCTCCCCTGGTGCTAATTGAGGCCGTTCCCTCTCCTCCTGTCCCTGGGAGCACAGCTTGAACCCTCCTGGCTGTCCCCTCCTGTCAGGGAGTTGTGCAGAGCCACAAGGTCCCCCCTGAGCCTCCTTTTCTCCAGGCTGAGCCCCTTCCTAGCTCCTTCAGCCTCACCTGGGGCTCCAGAGCCTTCCCCAGCTCTGTTCCCTCCTCTGGACATGAAGGACACAGGACACAGGTATTCCAAAGGACAGCCACCTGCCAGATGCATGGAGACACTGGGACATCCTGAACTACACCACACAACAACATTTAAGGAACTAAATCTCAGTCAGAGTGAGAATCTAGCAGCAACTCAGTCCCAGAGCAGAGTTTTATCAGCTGCTGCCACAGGTCTCAACCACAAGCAGAGCAATGATGCATTAAAATAACCCAGTGAATGTGTGTTACTGAGTTGATGCCCCCTAAGACTGACCCACAGCTGAAAAAGCCCTAAAATTTCTGTTGCTACATTACCAAAACTCTGTCACAAGGAATGGGATTGATGTTGAAAAGTCCTGTTGCTATCCCGTTATCAATCACTGAATTAAAACCATGTGATTCTTTAGTACTCTTCCTTTGAGTGGTCAAGCTTAAAAGCAGTGTTGGTTTTTTCTGATTAAAAATAAACACAAATCACAGGGCATTACTCCCCCAGCTGATGTTTAGCATCTGCTAAATTCAATAAATAACAATAGACCCGCTTGTGTGCCTGAATCTCACCTTTAATCACAATGGAGCAAATCTGTGGAGATTGTTCCTTTTTCCTTTTTTTTTTTTTTTTTGAAATCACAAAGTATTCATCTGTAACACTGAGCATTATGAGAGATTTCAAAAATATTCACAAATATTAATATTTGCAAAGCTTGTCACAAATCTTTAAAGATCTAATAAATGAGATTTTAAGCCTCTGTAAGCAAGGGTGTGGGAACATCTGCACTTTCATCCGTTTAAGAAACATGCTATTTAAGGAGTTTTAAGCTATCACCATAGCTGCAAAGTTTTTAAAAGCAAAAACAGAGTAAAGGGAATAATCCCATCCTCTAGTCACAACACTTCTCCAGCCTCTTCAAATAAAACCCCTCTGTATTTGCTCGTGCACAGACAGCCCCTGTTGGGAGCCATGCAAACACACACCCAGAGTTATTAAAATGCAGCAGTGTTTTCCTGAGTGGGTGCTGCTCTCTGCTCCCAGCTCAGGTTTCCTGTACCACCTAAACCACATCACACATATCCAGTCTTTGCCCAGCTCTGCTCCCCATTCTCCAAATCAACACTGGCTGCTCCACATCCCCTCTCCAGTTGTAGGACATGGTCAGTCTGTCCCTCCCAGTCCCCCAGTTTGTGCTGGCCCCAGCACTCCTGCAACAATGCACTGAGATGGTTTAGGGACCTGATTCATGCAAAAAAAATGTCCCAGCAGCAAGTTAGCTTTTCATTTTAAATGGGAATGAGTTGTAAGGAGGGGCTGCACTGGGGTGGTCCCAGCTTAGGTTGGCCTAAATTGCCATGAGAGACTCTCCACCGTGCTAGAACACCTTGAATGTCCCTCTGGGTGGCAGGCAGGTACTGGCACAACTTTTCTTAATCCCTAGAAACCTCTAGGATAAAGAGGGGGGAATTAAATTAGCCAGGGGTAAGAATAGGCCCTCCTCAGCAGCTGGTGTGTTGTTATTTGTTTTCTAATTCACTGGTGAAAACCCACACTGACCAAGCATGGGGATCTTACAGGATGGATGGTGCACCACAGCCAAAGAACATCCTGGCTGTTTGGGGTGCAGCACCACTCCAGAGAGCCCCTGAGTGGGATCTCACCCTCCTCCTGTCTGTCCCTGGCATGGCACAACTGCGAGGACAGAATGAGCTGAATGAACCCCAAAAAAAACCAGTCTGAGCTGCTGGGCTCCAGCCTGACTCCTAAAGGGAAAAGCCACTCCTGGCAGAGACAGCACAAAGCCTTTGTGGGGTTGTGTCCCACCACAGCACTCAACACAGGGGAAGAGTGTGAAGGGCTTGAAGGCTTAAATTGTGTGAGGGTGAATGTCTATGATGTCTCTGAGATATCTGAAAAGGGCTTTGCATAATTCCTCACAGCCCTTCTGAAGGAGCTTAACCCCATATGCTAATTAAAATCTGCTAACTCCTATATCATGCAAGAGTGGTTTTATCTCTTAAAGACAGCTGAGTCTCCAGTCTACTTTTTATGCTTTTTTTCTGTTGCTGCCCCTTTACATATTTGCTTAAGGAGAAATGACACTGAGATCTGTAAAGGTCAGTTGTTGATGAGACCTTAGAATGGGCAGATATAGGGTGGAATCAGCTGGTTGAACTTATTTTTTAGTGCCAAAGAGGCTTTAGGTCTTATTATTATTAACATTTACTGTAGCAGCTGTAGGCTCTGAACAAAGCTAGGAAAAATCTGCATAAACACACATCATCAGGGACTGAGTGAGATAAAGCATTCTTTTTAAAAAAACCATTTGAGTAGGGGATATGGAGAGAGGGTAAGTGATTTGCCTCAATTTCACAGGGAGGTTTTGTTGCAGAGACAGAAGTGGAATCTGTCTCAGAAGTCCCAAATTAGCACGTTAACCTTAAGTTTAGTTTTGCATTCATTTATGCTGAGAAATGTCATTGAGAAGAAAGAAGGGAAAAATACAGACCTTGTCATCCAGAATAGGCTCGCACTGAGAGTAGTTTATCTTGGAAGCCCATGTCCCATTGCCCAGGCATTCTCTGTAGGCATTTCCTGGTACAGACCAAAATAAAAGAGAGATGAACACTCTGTGCTGGACTTGAAACAGCCTAGACATTTCACAGGTTCGAGAAAAGACTGACAGAACAGGTTATTTACAAGGCAAATCAACTTATCTCACTTCTGTGAAGACTGGAAAAACCCACTGAGGAGAAACAAATTAAACAAAACACATCTACAGAGCAAGTATTTAAAGGTATTTATTAATTTCTTACAGAATATGAATTCAGAAGATAGCAAAGGTATGAGAACATTGCAACTGAAACCATTCCTGGTGTTTTCCCAGGTGCCAGTTCTCACAGGTCATAAATGAAAATCACAAATTACTGAAGCACAGATTTAATGTCCAAATTCAACGTCACCCTGCAGGGATCTGGGAACTACATGTGGCAATACTGGGGTGAAGAGAGGAGTCCAATTACTGGCAAGGATTCTCTTCATCCCAAGGAATTCCAAGAGAAAACTGCACTTTTCCTGTAAAAACCTTCCTCCACTCATCAAAGGCACATCCAAACCCAAGCAAGAGGTTCTTGGGATTTTTCTATTTTTATTTTGAACTTTTTCTTAGAAACTAGAGAATTAAAATAAAACAGGAAATCCAGAAAGATCCCCAAAGGACAAATACAGGCAACTTCCTGATGGACTCTTCATTATTTTGTTGCTGCCCTTTACCCAATTTCTTTTTGGGCCTTTGCCATGGTCATTTAGTGCAGGAAAATCAAATGGTCCTAAATATGCTGCTGACACCAGCCTTTGAAAAAGGTAAAGAGACTTCTGAAAATGTGCTCTTGAAAAAGGTAAAGAAACTTTTGAAAAGGTGCTTCTTCTTACAGAGAAGGGAAGTCAACAAATAACAGTCTCTGCAGATGCTCCAGATGACACTGTACCCACACAGATCACTGAATTCCATATTGCTGTTGTCTATTTGCACTTTTCCACTGTTTCTTTCTGGATTGACGAGGCCAAACAAAACAGTCTGAGTGGGGTTTAGGTGGTAGGATCCAATTTATATCCCTAAAAGCCCTTGCATTTGTCCCCTCCTTTGGCCAGTGCTGAAGCTCTGTGTGCAGAATTGTTGCTGATTTTGAGCCTCTGTAGAAAAATCCTGACTCTCCAGATGAGTTGTTGCTTAGTCAGATGTTGAGTCCCAATTCCAGGGTACTGCTCATAGGAAACCCTTATTTCATTCATTCAAACCCTTGTTTTACTCATTCTGACTCTTCATTTTCCCTGCTTGTATCCCTCCAGCTGTGGAGAGCACAAACACAATCCACCCTGTGAGGCACTGGGAATGTACAACCCTCTCTGAGCCGTCACAGCAGATCTCCACACAGTGAGGGGATGAACAGGAGGGGGGAAATCAAACTCAATTTCTTTCATCCAGGATCTCCTCCAGTATCAGTCACGTCTCACAAACAACAGCAGGAAGCAGATCTGCCTTCTGGGAATCTCCCATTCCACACTCCAGTTATCATTACTAATTTATTCATACCCCACAACAAAAATCTCCCTTCCTTCCTTCCTTCCTTCCTTCCTTCCTTCCTTCCTTCCTTCCTTCCTTCCTTCCTTCCTTCCTTCCTTCCTCCTTCCTTCCTTCCTTCCTTCCTTCCTTCCTCCTTCCTTCCTTCCTTCCTTCCTTCCTTCCTTCCTTCCCTTCCTTCCTTCCTTCCTTCCTTCCTTCCTTCCTTCCTTCCTTCCTTCCTTCCTCCTTCCTTTCTTTCTCTCTTTCTTCTTTTCCTTCTTTCCTTTCTTTCTTCTTCTTTCTTTCTTCTTTCTTTCTTTCTTTCTTTCTTCTTCTTTCTTTCTTTCTTTCTTTCTTTCTTTCTTTCTTTCTTTCTTTCTTTCTTTCTTTCTTTCTTTCTTTCTTTTCTTTCTTTCTTTCTTTCTTTCTTTCTTTCTTTCTTTCTTTCTTTCTTTCTTTCTTTCTTTCTTTCTTTCTTTCTTTCTTCTTTCTTTCTTTCTTTCTTTCTTTCTTTTTCTCTCTCTCTCTCTCTCTCTTTTTAATGACATAACACAGCTCTTTTAGCCCGTGCTTTAAAGGAGAAACATCTCATGTAGTGGGTGAGGCAAGAGCCTCACTGGAAGCAGCTGGAGGAAGCAGCTCTTGTTCATGCACTGTGTGCAGAAAGGCACTGGACTAAGTTCAGTTTTTCTTAACGAGTGTCACAAAAAAACCCCAAGTAAACAAAGAACAAAAACCAAAAACCAACCAACCAAAAAACAAACTGGAAGAAGAATCATAATGGAGAACACCCCTGTAGAAACAAAAGATGAACACCCAAGAAGAAAAGAATACTACATGATCTTTCTAGGACAACAAGAGCTAATAATAAAAAAAATATATAGCTATTACCACTACTTTTTTCCTAGTTGAAAAACAATCATGTAAAATTTCATTTTCCTAGACAAATGACATACTGAGAACTCAGAGTGCTTTCTCTTCTTATAATTTCCCCTTCCTTCTGACTTTTTTCTCAAGAAGGAACACACCAAATAGAGATTTGGTGGTTACATGTGGTTACTCATGCTCTGTGTGCACTTGCACTGGTATAACACAACGACAAGGAGATTTAATGTTCATGTAAATCAATAACAGACCAGTAGATGACTCAGGATGGCACAGGCAGCACTGAGCCTTTATGCATCCAATATTCACCTCTGGGCCTCAGTCTATGGTCTCTCATTCCACTTTGAAAATGTTGATTTCCTGTTGTAGATTTGTGGCTCTTGGGTTTCTTCTGCTTAATCATCAGTCCAGGGGACAGGCAGGGTGATGCAAGGGAACTGTCTGAACACAAAGGAATATCCAGGAGTGCTCAGGGTTTCCAGCTTCCACAGAATGGATTTCAACCCCTCCAGGCTGCAAATGCCTTTTCCTATTTCCCCTAAGGGCTGACTCAGGGGTGCTGATCAGAGTCATATCCCACCAGGAAAGCCAAGGACAGCAGGCAGAGCCCAGACACACAACAGCACCAGCAGCAGCACCAACATTCACAGCTCTCATGGACTCCAAGGTGATGTAAAAAAACGGAAGAACTTCATTCCACATCACAAAAAGGTAGGAAAAAAAAAATCTGAGCATGGCTACAGCAAAGCCTCAGTAGGAATACAAGTGGGAAACCCAATTCTCCCTGACTCCAAATCTTGAGAAAGTCCAGCTCAGTTTATTATTTTGTAGATCTTCACAGAATATATCCAGATAAACAATCCAACACCTACAGGAATGTGTCACTTTTATGTATTTATATGCACATGCCCACACACCCACGCTATACAGAACCTGAGCTTTACTCTTAGTCGAGCAGAACCATTTAAGAGCAGGTGAGAAATTCAAGGTGGAGAGCAAAAGTTCCTTGAATACAGAAGAAAATCAGTGTTGCATTTGTATTTAAAAACCACTGTATTTTTGTATTATAAAAACAGACTGTGATAATCACAACTCTGTTTGTTTTCAGGGCAAACAGAACTTTTAAGAAACTGAACCATATTAATTGTTTCAATAAAAAGAAGCTGCTCAACCCAGATTTGAGCCCATACATCAAAAATAATGGAAAATTATTTTCATCTGACATGGAAGGACATAAGAGAAACTCACAGACTCTTATTTATTCATTTTGAAGGACTCCCCACACTCTGGTGTTGGATAAAGCGGGGAGACATCCAAACTTTGTTTCCAGTTTTTCCATAACTCTCTTCAGCATCCCTGCAACTCAGCAGCAGTATTACCAGATTAATTCTGGGAAAACTTGCCTGGGATGAGAGCAGTTTTTCACAAATCAGCTCAAGGACCTTTAACCCAAACAGAAATATGTCTTTTAGTCATCTAAACTCATGTAAAATGAATTGCACCCCGATTTATTACACTTTATTAACAACACTGCCAGAGACTCTTCTCAAGAGCCCTCAGTGAGTGTCTAAACAGAAAATGGAGCAGCAACATCCAATATTTGTCATTCCAACAAATTTGTGATTTGTCTGCTCCTTAGAATCCAGTGACATATTTTTGCTGGAACAACTGGAACAGGTTGCCCAGGAGGTTGATAAGTCTCCCTTTTTGAAGATACTTAAAATTTTTTTAAAACATGCTCCTGGGCAACTGGCTGCAGGTGGGATGGATCAGATCTCAGCCATCCTGTGGCTCTGTGATTAACTGCATAAAATTACCTCCTGGAACAGCTTTAAAACACAGCTCAGGTACAATGCTCTATATCAGTTTATGAGGTAAAACCTAGACCTTAATTTCATTTCTAACTGCAGATGATGTTGCATTTCCGAATGGGGTATGTTAAGGGAAGTGTTTGATGAGTGGTATTTTTGTATTTTTCTTTTTTTATTGACCCTGTTGAAGAACACAAAGCCTTTCAGGTAGTGGTAACTCAATATGTATGGATTGGCCTGGTGGCAGGCTTGTGTTTAGTCAGTAAAAGTCCATTAAAAGCACGACAGAAACAGGAGACAGGAGCACTGGGTAAAGGTAAGTGGATGTCATTCTCAGCAGGAAGTTCAGCACTTCCAGTCATTAGTGAAAGACAATTCCAGACACTCCATGCAGGCACTGCTATAATGGATCTTGTCCCTGACAACTGGAACTGAGCTGGTTTTGAAAGAGATTTTACTTGTCTTGCCACGTTTCATGTAGATGACTTTTTGACAAGGTTTACATTTCCAGTTATCATTAAAATGGAAATCTGACTTCTCTGGCTATTTATGCCTTTCATCTCCTGGATTTTACAGAGTGGCCATGGAATCTTGAGACAAGTTCATCAGCTACTGGAGTGAAGGGAATAAACAGAAAAATGAATAAATAAATAAGACAGCCTGTTAAGCCCTGAGCTGAGGATGTGTGGCTGCTTTGACAGCTTGCTGATCCATGTTAGCTGTCAGCTGGGCTGAAATGAAGGGTCCATCAATCAGAAAACCAGAACCCCACTGAACACACTCCCTGAACACACAGGTTTTTGGGAAGTGGGGTTAGGAGGGACTGTGGCAGAGACTCACAGGTGCAATAAACACCTTTCAAGAGCACAGTGGGTCACTCCATCCACCTCCCCACCCACAGGACTTGCTCAGTCCAGATTAAAAAATGGAAGCCCCAAGAATTTTCAGTAATTGTTTTGTAAAAGTATTCAGACAGTCTGGTAAATCTCTCCACTGTGATTCGTTTTTTTGTTGATATCCTATATTTGTGTTTTTTCCTCTCTTTTTAAGACATTATTGAACTGTTTTTGCCCCTGTACTGCCCTCTGACCTAGCTGAGCAATTTGCCATCCTTTTCAGGGTAGGTTAGTTCTGCATTTTTGCCACAGGTGGAGTTCAGCCTTGTCATTTTAGAACATCAACTTGCAGCCAGTCTTGTCCACATCTCACCAATCCCTTCCCACTCTGGCTTCAGGGCACAGCACAGAAGCCCATGGTGACCCAACATGAAGGTGCTTATGCCAAATTTTCCAATGGAAAGCAAGCCCAAGTAAGTGAGGTTTTCACTTAGATATAAATCAAAATAGTTCCTCTGATATGCTGTAAAATCAGAAGAGCCAGTGCAGAAAACTTGCTTTGTCTCAGTGCCAAGATTAAAGATGGATGACATCTTCTGAGCTGAATAAATGGATTTTGAAATACATAGTTTTGGGGCAGAAAAAAAATCACTTGACAGGTTTGGTAAATGTAAATTGGACCCAGGTTTTACCCCCTGAAGAAAATTTTTAGATACATTCAAAGAACACAGGAGTAAAACTACCCAAAATATCCCAGTGTGGAATGTTGTAGCCCAGGAGCTGCTCACAACATGGAGTTTAACTCTGATTTCTTCCAATGTGGGATTTCATGAGGAATTCAAATTCAGTTTAAAGGATTCCTTTTTTACAGGGGCTTCTAATCACTGGGACATTGCAAGATTCTCCCAGTGTCTCCTCCAGACAATTTTTATTCATTTAATGTTCAAAATAAGACATTTTGCTTGGTATTGAGCAAAAATTTTTCTCTTGGGTACTTATCCACCATGATCCCCAATAAATCCAAGAGGAACTGCACAATACAAATTCCTCAGATTGGCTGCCCAGATTTCATAGGAGTCAGATCAAATGAGACAGAAAAAAACCTGTGTTGCATAAGGCACACATCACTTCATGTATAGACTATTCTTAGTCCCTTTTCAAAGTCTCACAAAAACAGCAAGCTTCTAAAAATAGGGGTTGAATCATGAGGCTCTAAATTATTTATTCATGTGCCACTCTCCCTCTTTGGTGCTTTATTTTTTCTGATTGTTGCAGTGACAAGCTCGAGCCAGGTAGGATTCACAAAGCATCAGGACAACTGCTTACTATTTCTAGAAATCAGCAGCATAATTGTGGCATCTAGGAGACTGAGAAAACAAAAAGCATCTCTCTCCACATTTTTATTTGTGAATGAGGGGTATTCTGACTAAAATAAGGAGAGGCAAGAACAGTTATCCAGCTTATGCTTATTGCTTTGTACATCAGCCAACACCAACCTGAAAACCAAGAGGTTTTCTCTGGATGTCACAGCTGGGTGGGTTTTTTTTAAATTTGAACAGAAATATAATGCACTTATAGGAGTGTCTTGGAAGGCAGATAAATCATAATTTAGGCAAGAAATGTTCCCCTATAAAAAACTAAACTGAGCTCTGTCTGGCTCAGCTTGATGTGTGCTCAGGCTTTCAAGCACATTAGAAACTTTGATGAGTTTTCTATTGTTTTCCTTTGCCAAGAAATCCTAAAAAGGTTTACAAGAACTCGAGCAGCCTAATTATGCTCACTTGCTGCATCGATTTCCCATCTGCTGAAGAGCTCAAGTGATTCACCCAGGTCATGGAACAGGTCAAAAGCAAAGGCAGGAACAGAACCTTTCAGAAGTTTAGAAATGTTCCAGGCTCCTTCAGAGTTTAGAAAAACATTTCTCTGGGTTTCTAGCCCAAGGCACCCTCTGTGGGACCTACAAAGATTGAGGGCACCTGAAGTACTCAGTTCTGTTTGTACAGAGGGTCACAGAATATTCTGTTGGAAAAGACTTTAAAGTGATCCAGTTCCACCCCCTACCATGGGCAGGGGACCCTTCCACTAGACCAGGTTGCTCCAAGCCCTGTCCAACCTGGCCTTGAACTCTCCTTGCCCCAGGCTGGGGCTCCTGGCAGCAAGCAGTGACATTAAAAAGATCCCACAGACTGAATTATGCAGAACTGTCAGAAAAGTGGCTCTTTCCAACCTTGTTCCATGAAATACCTGCTAATGTAAAACTTCTCAAAAAAAATCCCACACATTCTGTTTGACTTTCTGACTTTCCCCACATGGTTCACCTCAGGCAACACAACTTCTTGCTGTATTTTTCACTCCTCATGCCACCAAGGTCAGCAAAACTATTCCATAAAATGCAGCTCTTTTATAATAAATACTCTGTTTCTTCACAGCTTCATTTTGAATTGTTTCAGGATTGAGGTGTGGGCAGCACAATGTAGGCAATTCCCAAATTTGCCCTTTCCCAAGACAATCACTCCACAGAAGGATGATTTGGGAATCATCCTGGAAGCTGCCTTCCTCATCCCAAATTGCTTATAGGTCCTGTGATACCCCTCCTGTTAATAACTGGATAATAAAAGAATTGTTATTCAATTATATAATTATTATCCCAATATATCATTAATTTCCTTAAAAAAATATTTCATGGCTTCTGATTGAGGAAACTCTTGTTCTGAAATGTCAGGGCTGGGCTGTTACAGAAACACCCAGAAGAGGGAACACTCAGAAGATAGGGAGAGAAAACGCAGTGAAAAGGCTCAGCAGCACTTGACAAATGTTTGGTTAATCCTGCCTGCAGCCTCCCAGGGCTTTGTGCAGTCTGCAGGTAAATCCCTGAGACAGCACATGCCCAGGTGTGAGCACACACAGAACCCAAAGTTTCCAGCTCAGACCTCCACTCCTGTGCTGATGACACTTTTAACCATGTGCGTGCCTTTAATAAAGCAGTGCTTTCTGAGTAAAAATATATAAAACAAAAAAATAAAAAAGAAAAAAAAAAGAAAAGAAAACAAAAAAAATCGCAGCTGCTAAGTGCAGCTGAGTCTCTGACTTTGGCAGTGTTGGGCAGGGAGATTCCTCAGCTGAGTTTTCCTTTTAGGTCTACCTGCACAAGGCAGTAATAGAATGTGATCAAGGCTGAGATTGTGGTGACACTTCTCATCCTGGAGAGCTGATTCACGTCCCCTGTGCCCCTGGGTGTTGAGATTCCACAGCCTGGCCAACATCTTCCAAAATGTGGCCACACTCACGTGAGCTCAGTTAAAGGGGTGAGACAGAACAGCCAGGAGCTATAGCAGGGGAAATTTGAACCAGACAGGGAAAATCTTTCAGAAGAAAAAGAAGGAGATTACAAAGCACTGTTCCTCAGGTTATCATCTTTTTTGTTCACCTGGTTTTCAGCACAAGGAAAAAAAATAAAAAGAGAAAGAAAAGCCCAACAAAATATAAAAGTCAAACCAAACTCCCAAAGCTCTTCACTTTTAGCTGAACAGAAACCAGAAATTGTATGACTCCCCAAAAATCTGTTGCAAAAGAAAATTCTGGCATTCGTGTTGGGCTTATTTCCACATCCAGTTACACAAATTAATCTCTCCTGAAAGGCCAGGTATCACACACAAAAGAAAACGCACAGACATCACTTGTACTTCAGCAAGTCACTGATACTTGGATTGCTGGAAATGACAAGAACACCCAGGAGAGTCTTCACACTTGTCCTATTCTTACATTGCTCTCCACAGATGAACTCGAGATGAAGACATGGAAACTCTGATGTCCTGATGCAGATGCTCCTGTGTGAGTGAAGGTTACAATGTCCAGCACTGCCAGAGACATATCCCACAGAATTTGAGGTCACCTATCACATCCATGGTATCTACTCAATGCAGACCATCAAACCTTATTAAATTCTTAAATTTAAGCTAATTAATTGATCCAAGATTATAGCCAGCACAGTCTAGAGAGATTCAGCTGATCCATGGCCATTTACTTTATGGAGCTGAGTTGTTCCTCCATTGACCTCACATTGACCACAGGAGGGATGTAATCACCTACAGCAAATAGAAGCATCTTCACTCCTAAATTTAGGTGCTTGGGGTAAACAAAACACTGGCCTGGATGGGCCTGTCATTTGATGTGCAACAGTCACTTCATGTTTATTTTAAAGACTTTCCTCATTTCACTCTGGGTAATGCAATTGTTTTAAGGAACAGGCAATCATCCAACTTGTGTTTGCCTGGATCATGCACAAATTACTAGGAAAGATTCCCCAGCCCAGAACACTTCCACCTACACAGAGAGGGAACTTCCACCTACACAGCTAGCTAAAAAACACACGTGGGAGAAAGGTGTAGTCTAAGAAAATGCTTTTCCTGCTGGTTAGTCCAACAGGTCATTAATTCCCCCTTTGTTGTGTAGTGGCAGTGAATTCCTGCAGAGCACCAGGAGGAGGAAAGGCATCACCCAGGGCTGCAGCACAATTTGTTTCTGAGCCTGGCAGACCAGGAGAGCATAGAGCCATGAAACTTCCTCCCTAACCCCCTTCTGGAAGGGTGGGAGGGCACAGGCTGGTAATCATGTTTGATCTTTATGGTAATTGCTTCTTAGCTGAAATTCAAAATTCAATTAGTCACCTGGCGTAATTACTGAATGCACAGAGAGATGGCAATGATAATGAGAGGTGTAACTGTACTTTATTACCTGTAGTAAAGCACCGTGGAATTGAGAAGCACTTAGATCTGATTAAGACAGGAGGGAGAGGGAGTGGAAAGGAATTGGAGGCTGGAGTTTAGGACAGATGACTTGAGAAGACAATTTGCACAACCTCTTGAAAGAAAGGAGTGTGTGCAGCCTCCCTCTACTTTAGTTTTTGCCTCAGCAAAGTAGGAATGTGGGAAGCAATACTCTTCTCACAGAGCCTTCACTGCCTGGAATTTATTCAGGAATTTATGAGTTGCAGTCACAAATGCAAAGCACAGCAGCTGTAGGAATGGCTCTGGAGCACAGTCATTGTTCACTGGGAATAATCCTGACCTGCTCTCAGAACTCTGCAAAAATAATGAGAAAGGTGGCTGAAAAAAGGAGGTGTGAAAGGAGGTTCCAAAATGCACCCATTCATGTGATATTTGCCTGGTAAGGTTCAAACACCTTTTGACAAGGAATTCACATGAAACCTCTGGTCCAGCAGCAGAGGCTGTGAGAGGAAAGCAGCACACAGGAGAGACAGGAAAATAAGAGCAACCCAGGTAGGTGAGAGAAAATATCACACACAACACAGGGAATGAGTTGGGCTAAAAGGCCAGGAAGATCTGTAAAACCTGATTATTATCCCTGAGTCAGCACTGGGGGTTTGCTGACACCACAGGAATGCCCATCAGGAACCACAACAGTTGCTTAGCCTTACAGGGATTTTCTTTGTTAGTTGGTTTTGAGGTTTGGTTTGTTGTTTTTTTTTTTTTCCCCATTTCAAACCGTTGTCCTGATCATACATCCAGCATTTTGTAAGAATCCTAGCCTTTCAGAAAATCACAGCCCTACAGGATGATTCAGACAGGTCCTGTCACACTCGCACGTCTTGGGACGTCTGGACAAAAACACAACAGACGCTGCTGTCAGCTCGTGCTGTGTGTGCTTGCCAGGAAGCTCCGTGTCTTCCCCAAGCCTAAATATTCATCAGGAGAAGGCAGGCAAGAAACAGACTGTCTGCAAGACAAAAAAAGCCTGCAAACATCAGACGGGTGACCATTTGCCAAAGCAGCCCCTGCCAGCTTTCATAGCTAAGCCTAATATAGGAACATAAAAAATTCCAGATGTTTCTTGGCAGATATGAGTCCATTTTGCTGAACCACATTTCCCCTTCTAATCATCTAAGTTTAAAAAGGGGATGAGAATGGGAAAGTTCTCCCAGTTTCTGTGAAGTGAACCTAAGGTGTCTGAATACAACCCCTTCCTTCCCTAACCACACAATTTCATAGGATGAGCAAAATATTCAGCAACATCAAGACGCTGAATTTTGACTGTGGAGATTGCAGATGTGGAGGTTATAAATAGCTTCTTTAGACCATCACAGATTAGGTTTGTTTGAGATGAGAAAGTAAATCTGCAGATTCCCTGCAGATACAGCAAAATACAGTAATTCCAAGTCTCAAAAACCTTTTACAGACACTAATAGTACTACATTTTCTGTGGGCTGTCCCTCCACATAAATTCTTTCTCTCACTGGGTGAAGAAAAAAGTTTAAAAACAGCTCTTGCCAGGAGAAAAGCAACACCCAGCTTAGATCTTCTTTCTTACACAGCCACAATGAGGAACAGGAAACTTTCATCAAAGAAATTACAATAAGGAGCACTGGGCTTTTGAGCTCCAATTTTGCCTCCCTCTCTGTTTTTCTCTTCCCATCCTTGAAAATAGTACTAAAAAGTTTATTGGTGATTACACCCAGCACAGCACTGCTATGGGGAGCTCAGTATCTGGTAAGAAGGGCAGCAGGATATAGCTGAATTTGTAGATAAACAATTGCTAGGCTGATGATGCACCTACTTGGATTTAGAAATTTACCAACTGCTTAAATTCCCCAGTCTCCCCTTTCCATATTTTATATTGCTGCTTCCATTGCTGCATTTCTGCACTTTCCCAAAATACAGCATGGACTATGAATCATGTGCCAGCCCTTCCCTCCAGGACAGCATGTATTGAAACTTTAAGTGAGATCAGAAAATTGAGAGAAATAATATTTCATATAATGTTTGCTAGTGCTGTACAGACACCAGGAAATTTGGTTTGCAAGTGATATGAAAGAGGAAGTGAAGAAGTATGAGGTTAATTTTGAGAGGGAATTGTGAAGGACCATACTGTTCTATAAGGATTGTTTTCATGCCCACAGCACCTTATCAACCAGAAAAGGAAGATCAGAGATATGCCTTTGGCTCTCTGAGAGTGACATGGGACTGCCTGAAGTGCTCCTGGGTCTCTGTTTCAGCCCAGCTTCCCAAGACATCTCTAGCTCACACACAAATGATCCTCCACAAGAGATTCCCCCATGCACAAGGAGCTGAGTGATCACTTGGTGGCCAGGAAGACCTTGAAGAATCTTCTGCAAAAGGCAGCTGGAAGAGAGGTAAAAAAGCTGTTCCCCTGCCATAAGCTGATTAATACAATGCATCTCTTGTTTGGAAAGCCTGCTGTTATGTGGGAAGGTGCTTTCTTATCACCTGGTAATTATTGTCTCTTTGAGGGTTTGAAATGGCATGGGAAATGGGAGGGAGAAAGGGAATTTTAAAATCTCTTCTAATTTTATAGCATATCAAATGCTGTCAGCACATGCTGTGACAGTCTAAGAAAAGCATTTCACCAGCTTCATTTCTTGGCTAAACTCCCTGATGAATCCTAAGATCCTGAGCTTATTTCAAGCAGGAATGATAAGTGGGCCACCTCTGAACCATCCCATGTGGTTTTGGGTTCACTGCAGCCTAGCAAACATGATGTGGCAGCTCCAACATCACACACATCTTTTAAAGACCCACATATCTGTGATCTCAGTGCTGTCTGTGCCACTCAAACAGCTCTGGGAACTGCAGGAAACAGGGGTGTTAATTCTCCATGCAGTTCCATGAATAAATGGAATAAAGAATAAATCATCTCACATTGGCACTGAACACTGCACGCCTTGCATAGCTTCACATTCAGGGCCTTAATCTTAGGCTTGTCATATAAATCTCCTCACAATACAAAAAAAGACAGAACAGCCCCCCCTCAATATTCTAGACCTCTCTCAGAGCACTAAAATGACATCTGTCACTGTTTTGACTCAGCTCACTGTTTTCCTCAACGTTCTTTCCCTACACTTCACTTTTTTCTAAAGCTAATATGAAGATTTTCTCTTCAAATCCAGAACTGAACTGTCCAAATCCCAAATTTGCTGGTTTAACCAGCCACAGATTTATGTATCACCTTCGTGGGCCATTGTCCTGACATAAACACTGGCTCCAGGGATTTGGAAGCAGCACAATAAATTTGATCTGGACTGAAATTAAACAATAAAAGAGGGAAGCAGGGCAACCTTCTTATGCCAACACCATTCCTAAAGAAATGCTGCATCCAGCAAGGACATAAGCCAAGAACTGGAGGTGGAGGAAATGTTCCAGGTGTTCCAAAAGGATAAAAGAGCTGGTAATGCTTCAGCACTTCCCAGGTTTAGTTTAGTACAGGTAACTGCATGAAGGGCTAGAAGGGAGGATGCTGCAGAAAGCTCCTGTCATTCGAGCTCAATTTCCTTGCTCCTTAAATACCTGCTGGTTTCCTGTCGCTGATGTGGAAGATTGGCTGTTTACAGTGACAATGCAGGAAGAGTTTTAGAAACTAGATGGGAAAAAAGGTGTCTTAAAAAGGATTGACCATCTCCTTTCAACAAAGAGAGCAATTAGGTCAGGTAAAATACGTTTGGAAGTGCTCATTCACCTCAGAGAAATGTTTAGTGCTCATCATTCACTTTCATTTAGCTGAGACTGCCATTTAGCCATTTACTGACTTTGGTAACAGATTCTCTCAGATCTTCTCTTATGACAAGAAAAACTACTGAAAACTCTTACATTAATCTCTTTCACTGAGGCAGATGTATCCTCAGTGCCATTTCCTTTTCAACTACAAAACGAGGTCCCCAAGAGCAAATTGAGTGAGCAGTATTTAACCACTGGGCAGTCAAGTGAGGACTGCTTAATTGATATTCTCCTTGGTACCAAACCATGAAACCTTGAATCCCAAGCTTGCCATGAACGACTGTGGTGTAGAATACAAATAAAAAAAAAAGAAACAAGGAAAACAATAACAACAAAACAAACCTACAAACAACAGGAAAAAAAAAGATGCTTGAATGGGCAGATGAACTGCTTTGGACTTCAAAAGATCCAAAGTGCATGAAAAAGCGTCTGAAATTTATAACACTTATCAAATTAATTCTGCTTTAGACATTCTCTGCTAAGTAGTAATGAGCTACTGACTTGTATATCAAACGTGGGAAAGGTGATATGATGATACTAGAGTTGTTTTCTTTGATAGACGAATTAAAAGGTAACTTCATTTTTTTTTTGAAGATAGAGTGAAATATTGATTGTACCTGAAGAGCAGTGAATTATATTTTATAGCAATAAAACTCTCCTGTGCACATCATGAATGGGGTACAGAGAAGCTACATAATATTTTTGAAAATTATGCTAGCTTGACAATTCAGACCTACTTTTAATTTAATGTGAGCATGAAAAAATTTGCAGTGCAACATAAAACCTCTGCACAAATGAGCATCAAAATCCTCAAGCCTCCTCTCTAAGAAAAATAAGCAATTACTTAACAGTTCCACTGAAAATGCTCATTTTGGATCAGTGCCTCAAGGGATGAAGTAAGTGCTGTTCTATTAAGCTCTGTTTGTTCCCTTTTTTACCCTGTGAATTTTATTTTTAAACAGTGCAATAGGGAGACCCAGTCTGTGTCCAACTGCTCTGTCACCTCCCATTCCCAGAGCAAAGCCAAATGGCAAAGACCTTCTGGAATACCTGCAGTTCTTCCTTCAGGAATGCATTTGCCACCCCTGAAGGAATGAAATTCCAGAGGTGCTTCAGCCTTCATCTCTGGACAAGATTGGGAGGAGAGGAAGAAAGAAAAGGGGAAAAAAAGCTTTTTATAAAGTAGCAAAATCTGATACAAAGGTCCACAGTGCTACATTCTAATGATCTGTTCACAAAATACACCTAAATAATTCTGTAAGATTCCTCTTTTGCATGTATTGCACTGGTGCCTCTCCAAGCCCATCCAAGGAGCCCATCCATCCAGATGAGATAAAAAACTCTCCTCACTTGTTTTTTAGTCACAGGACCAGTTCAGATGTGGAAACCTACCTCTGGGATTATTGCCCAAGATGGAGATGTTCAGAGGGTTCATTTGGTCCCTTCACCTTTCTCTGTTGACCAGAAGTGGAGCTCAGAAGGCTCTGAGGAGTGATCACTCAGAGATGGCCCAAGGTCAGTGAGATAAAGCCCAGCTCACATGGACAAACCCCCATTATTTCGGATATTGAGGTTCAGTGGTACTGTTTTCTAGCACTAGGGTTAGGAGAATTCTGCAGTAATAAACTCTAAATGAAATTGTACACTCTTTCAGGATGGGTTGGTGTGGCAGGGTCACCCGAGGTGCACACACACCATGCAGAAAGCCACAGCCTGAAGAGAAGTTAATACTTCCCGAGTCTGGACTTTGATTCCTCTGTGATTTTAGCAGGTGTAGTGATGGATTAATACCCACAAAGGAACATTTTGAATCTTAGGGATTAAAGTCTTTCTACTGGAGTAGCATCTGGAGGTTTTGTAGAGCGCTGGCTTCACTTCCAGCATCAGAAGCCTCAGGCAGGGACCCAGATCCTCGTGGTGCTGGGATTGAAAACAGCACCTTTCCAAAATTCCTGTGAGCTAAGCCTAGGGAGGAACAGTGTAAGAACAAGAAACTGGAGGCTGAGTTCAGGATCCAGGCAGTGAGGAGACTTCAAAGTGCACAACAAAAAGCCCCAGTCACAGCTCACAGCCCAGAAGAGTGATGGCCACAACAGGCACAGCAAGGATGGCTTTTATGTGAGTGCTCCTGATTCCCATAAAGGAGGGCAGTGAAGAGGGTGAAGGGTCTGGAGGGGAAACCATATGAGGAGAGGCTGAGGGCACTTGGCTCGTTCAGCTGGAGAAGAGGAGACTGAGGGGAGACCTCACTGTGGTCTTCAACAGCCTCATGAGAGGCACTGGAGAGGCAGACATCCATCTCTTGTCTCTGGTGACAAGCCCTGAGGGAATGGCATGGAGCTGAGTCATGGGAGCTTTAGGCTGGATTTAGGAAAATATTCTTCCCCAGAGGGTGCTGGGCACTGCCCAGGCTCCCCAGGGAATGGGCACAGCCCCATCTGAGGCTGCCAGAGCTCCAGGAATGTTTGGAGCACACTCCCAGGGATGCTCAGGCTGGGATTGTTGGGGTGTCTGTGCAGGACCAGGAGTTGGACTGGATGATCCTTGTGGGTCCCTTGCAGCTCAGGATATTCTCTGATTCTGTAAATCCTACCCATAACAAAACCAGAGATTCCCCATTCCTGACAGTGTTTCAGGCCAGGCTGGATGGGGCTCTGAGCAACCTGGTCCACTAGAAGGTGTCCCAGCCCACAGCAGAGGGGGTTGGAACAGGATGATCGTAAAGGTCCCTCCCAACCCAAGCCATTCTCTGATAAGGGAGTTGACAGCTGAACCTTCATTTCCTCTGCTGTGCCTTATAAAGAGAGATTTCCCACATAACAGTTCCCAAATGAAATGTTAGTGAGTAAAAGACGACTTTACTGTCAAGCAGCTACGGCATCCTGGAGTAGTTCCCAATAATGACTTTTTAAAATAAATTATTACCAAGATTTTTTTTTTCCCTTCTCAGCTATCTGATCTTAATTATATCATGTGAAATGAGATCATTTGATGCACCACCCTCAAACTCTTCTCCTCTTAAAATAGAATCTAAATCTTTCTATAGATAGAAGATTCTTTAAGTAATTACACATGAAGTGTTTAGTATAAAATGTCTCTTCCTTTCCTGCTCACAAGGATTTATCTTTGGATTAATCAATAGCAAAAGGGTTAGCAGATTATTCTAATGACAGTACAAAGGTAATTAAAATTTGCTCTCATTATTTTTGAAACACAAAGGAGATGCAATATAGCTCATGTAACAGTTTCTCCTGGTCATCATCTGTGAAATGCAGTTAATCACTGTAATTAGCTGTTACATGACTGCACATCATGAATATGTCAGGAAGAAACATTTAACTTCAGAGAAGTACTTAGGATTTAGTTCGGTCTGAGATAAAAATACAGCTCATTATCTCTTTAAACAGATTTACAGTGCAAAGTGCATATGCCAGTGACTGCAAGGACCTCTGTTACCTTTGTACTGAAATTTATGAAAACCACTCACAGGATGCTTCAGACTGCAAGAAATGCTGTTTGATTACAAGTGACCACAGCCACTTTACAAACTCTCCTTTACATCTATTTTCTCTTTTTTTTTTCACAGCTTTATTTCCACTTACACCTTTCTCCATCCTGAAATAGTGTTGTTTATGATCTGTTAAAGTGACTGGTCTCAGAACTGAAGCACTGAGTTACACATTGTGGGTTTGGGGAGCCACAGAGTAGCAGTTTAACAGACAACCTTCCCTGTGATAACTGAGAGGGAAATTTGATTCACAAATGCTGCTGAAGTGGCAGAAAACTGAAGTTCCTGAAGTTGAATGGAGAGCATTTAGAGAAGGAAAGCTTGGAGCCATGTTAGAGAAGGCAGAAACACTCATTACTGTGGGATTTTTAAGGACCATGCCAAACAGGATATGCCACGTCAAATGGCACCAGAAACTTCAGGGAAATTTAAAAATGTTTGTAGGGAATGATGACACCACAGATCAGTGCCTTTGTTTCAATGAAAAATTTTGATATTCTTTGAAGTGAGACAACTGAGCTGGAATTTCACATAAAAATAGATCACTTTAGTCTGGCGTCTCTGTTTTGGGAAAGGATATCTGCTACAGGCAGAGGGAATTTCTTCATGACTTCACTGAGAGATAAAAATGTCTCTGAGTCAGCACTCTGAATCCTGACTGTGTTCTGAGACTGAAAACCAGGGAGTGCATTTAGCTAGAAACCACGGGCTGGATTTAAAACATTTCCACCTAGTGTAAAATAAAATCAGAGATGAGACTGAATAAATATTCCAATTCAAAATTCCATTCAAGTGCCCCAGTTTGCCTTCTGGAAGCCTCTCCCTAGGACAGCAGCCTGTGCTCTGCAGTGTTCAGCCTTCTTAACTATATTCCCAAACTTGAAAAATTTTGAAAAAAAAGTATCAGGATGAATTTTCCTGCATTTATTTGGTATCCCCCTGGGGTAGGATGACCCTGGCTGACTACACCACCTCCACCTCTCCTCATCAGGATAGGGGGATAAAATAAGATGGAAAACTCATAGCATGAGAAAAAGACAGTTTAGTGAGTAATTAACAATTCAGTTAATTAATCTGGCTCTGTCAAACGTGGGGACAGCCTCTGACCACCTCTTCTCAGAATAACCACTCCTGCATTCCTCTGCTACCAAACCTGTGCCATGTTAACCACTACAGCTCCTCTCTTTCCTCTCTGGTTTCCCAGTGGTTGCCTGGGGAAAATATTTTCCAGAGTTTGTTTAGAGTTTAATCAATAAAAATCTGGTCCTTAAGCCCCACAGCAGTGCCAGAAAAATGAAGCTAATTTTTGCCATCAGTAATCAATAATCTTGTCCAGACAGAAAGAAGCAAACAGGAAGTGCTGGTTTAATGGTTGGATTTGACAATCTTAGGTCTTTTTCAACCTTAATTATTCTATTTTTTTAATGGAAAGAAGACTGCAACAAACACCACCACAGCAATAAGCCACAGTGTTGCAACAAGCAAAAATAATCTCTTGCCTTATCATGCAAAAAAAAAAGATGAGATCAAGTCTTCTGTGAATCATTTATTTGCTTGTATTCACGAAATTCATCTGAGCATTCAGGACACTGCTACTACTGCAGCTGTAATCTACCTATTAAAAAATAGATCTTTGTGGATATATCAGCACTTCCAAAAGAACACAGAAATGTCTGGAGATCTTTTTCCCTAGCAATGATCTGACGGTCTTATTTAACTCTTTTATGCAAAGTTTCTCCTGCCAAGCTTCCTTGTGTCAAAGGCGGGTTTGTGTGAACTGTTATTACACAGCACCACTCCTTCATTACAAAATTACATGCATTATGTGCAGCAAAATTGCATAATCTGTGTAATTAGCTCATCTCGGTGACTGCTGGCAGCGAAAGCAGCTGTGAAGGTTGGGCAGAGGGGAGAGCTAATGACACCCATTCGGGAATGAGGATTGCACCTGGAAAAATGCCGTGTCCCAGAGCACAGCTGCCATCAGCACGGGCTGCAGGCACTCAAAAGATGCTGATTTATTGCAAGTGCTGGTTGTGAGCTGCCAGGGGCTCCTTCACAGGTGGGTGTGTGAGAGCTGGGGTGGGCAGAGACAGAAACCTCCGGAGTCACCGGTGCATCAAACCCCACAAGGCACAGCAAAACCTGATCCCTCTCCTTCTTTATTTTGTTTTCCTCTTTCCTTCCCTGGCCTGACAGTAGCTTTGTTTCTCCTTCTACTACTTGTTAAGTACAGACCCTGACTCTGCACTTTTTGGGCCCAGAATTAAGCTGCTGGTTTCACTATTGCTCCATTTCTTGTGCTTGTGGGCTGCTGACCCTGTCACACCCTGCACTGCTCATCACACCCAAAGTGTCCCCTGCACCCATGGGGCTGGCACCAAGAAGCCTTCAGGGAATCAGTACATTGTTATTTAGGTTTTAGCATTTTATTTCGGTTTTAGCATGAAAAAGGCAATACAGAACCTGATCAAAGGCTGCTTCCTCCTTTCCTTGTCTCACATCATTTTGCCTGAGAGTTTGAAATGCCTCTTCATCTCCGCTACAAAGTTGCATGATGTACTTGAAGTGTGTTTTTAGGAAAAAAAAAATAAAGCAATTGAAAAAATAAAACTCAGCTTATGGAAAACAAAGCCCATCTCCACTGATAAAGCAGGACAGTTCACTAATTTATCTTCACTGGATCAAGGAATGAAGCCAAATCCACTGGAAGGGATCTGACAACAGAATATGTATTGTACTAGAAAATGTAGCCTAGGAAACAACCCTGCATTGCAGAGAAGAGCAGCAAATAGCTGAATAAATGTGATTGTATTAACTGAGCACTTCATCTGGCACACAGAAAACCTGCAGGTGCTACAGACCAGCAGGTCTGCACCAAGACAGGAAAACAGAGACACAGAGCTGTGAAATCTTATGGCTAAACTCACAAATATATTGGTGATTGTACCTATCACTTACACAAATTAAATATCCAAGCTCATGGATATTTCTGAAGTTCTGAAAGTATTAATGGAAGTATCTCTGGTTTTCCCAGACCACTCAAAGGGATGCTCTCCATTCAGTTCACATCTCCATATCGAGGACAGAAGATTTATACTGCTGAAAGAGGGACCTGGAGAGAACACTATTAAGACACCAAAATCCAGCTGCCTGCTTAGAACTTTGGACATCCAAAAGTCTTCGTATGGAAACTCTTACAAAGTACTGCAAAACACAGATTGTCTCCTCAAAACTCCCCTGCCTCAGCCCCAAAGAAATTAATGATGCTGAGGAATAAAGGTGACATGCTAGCAGGGAACTTCTTGCACTCTAAACCAAAAAAAAAAAAAAAAAAAAAAAGGAAAAGTCTTTCCAGAGTTGGAAAGCTTCAGAGTCCCTGAACTATTGGAGTTAATTTACGAAGGGCAGGGCTGAAGGATGGGAGCCTGAAGCAGGTCCAGCTGCAGGGTATGAGCAGGTCTCCTGTGCTGCCTGTTGTGACAGAAACGAGTTGGAAGCTGCTTCCATTCCTTCCCTTTCCCACTGGCACAGCCACAAACGCTGCCTCTTGGCTCCAGAACAGCCCCACCCGGAATGCCCAGATGGATCCATGCCAGCTGAGGCCAGGGAAGTCCTGGAATTCACACTGAAGGCAACACAGCCAGAACCAGAGTGGTTCTAATGGGAGGCTGTGGTCCTGCCATGTCCCTGCCCAGCAAATCAGGGGACATGAACATCCTCTGAGAGACAGAAAGGAAAATAATGAAGAAAACCAATTTATAAACATCTCTTTCCCATTCAGACATGGGAAGGGAGAAGGTACTTGGGCCAAACACACTAAAAATCCAGCTGCTTGTCCCCCTTTTCATTTACAAGACAAATACTTTGAGCCTGACATTTTCTACTGTTGAATTTTAGTTTGCTCAGAGGCTCTGGAGGCCCTGCAGTCAGGAATTGTGTCTGTTATACTCTGCTGCCTGCCTTGGATGAGGGACAGTATCACCCTAATTCTTCACATCTGGTATTTAACCTTCAATTCCATTCTCTCACCTGCTGTTCTTTGGGATGGCAACTCAGATTTTTGCCTGGTAGTGAGGCACTGCAGTTCTTCCCCACAAATGCCTTCTGCATGCTTCCCAAAGTTTGCCCCATCCCTTTGTCCCTTCTCATGGTAGAGGTGTCAGATCTAGGTGATCTTTAAGGCCCCTTCCAACTCAATACATTCCTTGATGCAATGATTTGAAACTTCCAGCAGCTAAAGCTCATCCCAAGGAAGCTATTTTTATTCAGTCCTTCTACCTCGAGCAGATAACTTCCATGAATGAGCCATCACTGAGTCACTGACATTTCAGGATTAAATCAAAGCAATTAGCCCTGCCTTTTCCAGCTGATTTTCACTGAGGTAACATGGCAACTAGACAAAGGTCAGTTCCCCATGAGTATCACTCGATTCCCCTAAAAGCAAGCAAAGGATGAAATAAACCATTTTAATGGTGCAGGAAAATCACATATTACACATCAGTAAGTAAATGGAATCAAAACAAGAGCCTGAAACCACTCTCACTCTGATGGACACCTGGTAACCAAAGTTCTTCATATTAAAAAAACACCATCACTAAGTCACAGGTGTCCATGAAAAACAAACAGTTGGTGATAGAGGCCACGAAATGATATGAGATCTGTAGGGATATCACAAAACCACAGAAATGTCTGGTTAGAAGGAGCAGCAGAGTTCATCTGGTCCAGCTTGCAATGTCCTATTGCCACATCAGGTTTATTTTCACCAAGCAAAGCCAGAGCTTCTTCAGCTCCAAGCTCGGAATTCCTAGAAGTGCTTCATTTCATAAAGGAAATTACAAAATCTCAGTGGAGTTTTCAAAGCTACTCATGAACAAAAAGACTCACATACACATAACTGACCTACCACAGAGAAATCAATTTCTTTCCCTGAGATTTCAGGAAGTGAATTCTAGCTCAGGTGCACCAGAAGCTGTGTGCACACACAGCTGATTTTCACTTTATCCCAGAGCATCAGTGATTCATTCACATCTACACCATTCATGCCTCTTTCTGTGCCTGCTCAGGGACTGGGAAAATGAGAATGGGGTTGGATAAAGAGCCTAGGAGAGATAATGCACTGAAGTCAGACAGGAGGCAGGCAGGCATCCAACCACTCAAAGAAGTGATGAAAAAATAACCTCCCTGATTCTCTCAAAGCCTTGTAATTGCAGTGAGTGTGGTCAGGTGCTCATCTGTAATCCCAGGAACTCAGCCACAGGTTTGCAGCTGATATCTAACAGAGAATCAGTAAAACAGGAATTCCTAGGAAAGACTTTGCACCTGTTTGCTGAAAAATCCAACTATTGATTAGCGTATTTCTAGTTTCAGGAGAGCCTTGTACATATTCCCAGGATAAAATGATTCACACTGCTGTGATGTCTGTGCTCTTCTGACACACTCACCTCACTGGGTCAGCTCAGTAATCCTTCTATCCCTCTCAGCATTCACTGAAGGAATAAACCAAAATGTTTACAGAGAATAAAACTGCTGTTATTACTGTTGCTGGATTTTTTTTCCCCAGGAGAAACACTCTATGAACACAGGAGAGTTGAAGGGATTAACAACGGATGAGGGTGAAAAAATAAATCCAAACTGAGAATGGGTTTGTAGGTGGACAAGGATGACTTAACTATGTGAAAAGATCTTTGTGGGGATCCTTTAGTTCTCCCCAAAAAGGAGTAAGAAGCAGAAAACCCCAGTATTCCTACTGCTACAGCCACTGCCTGGAAGTGGGTGATGCAGTGAACCACAACTGCACTCAGAGTTATCCCTGTCCCTTTTGAGACAGGCTTGGAAACAGAAAGCACACCCAAGTGGGAATTTGTTCCCTCACTTTCACACCTTCTGATTTTTGGACTGCTAAGGAGACTTCCTGAGTCACAGGCAGCTCTGGTGGAAATGTGCATCTTCAGACATTAATTTGGTAATTAATGACACAGGTGCAAGGGGGTGAGTTTATATATGACAGTTATGTGGAGAGGGAAATTCAGAAGTTTGGATTAGATGGCCAAAATTAACCGAAATATGAACCTATCTTTACTACAAAGTGTTCTCCATGAAGAATCAAAGGGGCTCTCTCTACAAAGGCCTTGCTAGCTGCTGATGGGGTCACTGTCCCCATCCAGGCAGGTGCACCCCTGCCCAAATCCCTGCAACCCCACCCAAGACACCAGCATCCACACCCTGAAAGGAAAATAAGCTCTTAACAAAAAGGACCTCCAAGAAGGGCTTTCCAAGTCAGGGGTCTCTCCCCTAGAGATCCTGGAATTAAAAAAAAAACAACCCACTAGGAAGGAACCTGTGAGGAGCTTTGTCTGTGCAAGGCCAACACTGGGAGATCTCTCTGACGGACCCTGCTTCTACTTCCCCCTTCATCCCCAGCCTCTTACTCTGCTGTCTTGCAAAAGAATGGGGTGTCCCCCCCTTATGAATCCTAGAAATCCATTTCCAGCACCCAAACTCCCGTTTTCCACACTGGTTCCCACACAGAGATCAGAGCTTTCAGTTGTTGGAAGTGTGTTAAGATCAGCCCAAAAATCACAACCTTTGAAATCCTTCTGCTTCCAAACTCTGCATCAGCTGCTCCAGCTGCAGAGCAGGAATCAGTGTGGAGCCTGGAGATCCTGACTGCTCATGATGTAGTTTGAAATACACAAATGCTGATGTTTCAGGGATTACTGGCATAATTCAGCAATTCCTAAGTTAGATAAAAATTCTTAGAAATGAGAAAAAGAGTCCCTAGGAAGTCACATCTAAGTTTAGTTAAAATGGTGATGATGCACTAGGAAAGTAATTTCCTATTTTCTGTGTTTGTCTCATTTCCACAACGCATTTTTCTGCTTTCCAAAGCTCTGTTTGCTCCCTGGCTGACAGAGGAGAATGCAGCTCCTCTGCATTAATTCTTCTGTCACAGCATGGTCAGGGCTTTCCAACCACCAGGGCTTTGGGACAATACAACCAAATTGGGAAAGGTTCTTCCTTCTTCTGTTTTCCCAAGGAAAACACATAATGAGACTTGAGAATTTTTTTCTGGTTTTGTTTTTTTTTTTTTTTTTTTCTTAATACCGAGATTCTCTTCCTATAATTTGCTTCGAAGTATTGGTTCTCCCAGCAGAAGTATCATATGGAGCAGTATCTGCCCTTCTGTTATTCTCAGCACTGCAGAGAAAGAAGGCAGCATAAAGCAATCTGAGTTCTATTGATCTTATGAATTTGTCCCAAGAGCTACCAATTATGAACTCCAAGAATAACATCTGAGGAAAATGAAAACCGCACTGAAAAAAAAAAAAAAAAAAAGAAAATATCTACTAAAAATCCATTCCCCTTCGATTTCCATGGGAAACCTCATTTCTCATTGACTTCTCAAGCTGCTAAGAATGGCTGTTCTAATCTGGGTGTAAAATCTGGATGTTGGGGTCCAAAACTGAGTAGGAGGTTCCATTTCCCAGGACAATAAACCTTGGGCAAAGCATTGAATGACTGTCAGAGCCTGAGAATTTTATTTGGACCAGGATGCAGCTTGAAGTTCTGTTCTTCCAAGCCTCAAAAATTGCAAAGATTCACCAATATATGAGCAGCAAAGATACTTTTATATCATTGCAGAGCATAGAGGGAAACCTAAAGAACCTAAAGCTGACTAATTGATTGATTTAATTGCTCTGCAGGACACGAGCCACAGGCAGGTCACAGCTGAGGTGGCACTGCCCCACTGGTAACACACTTGTGAGTTATTGCTGTGAAGCACCTGAAGCATGTCAGGTACTGAGAGAAAATCCAAGGGCTCCTGCCAGGGGCCAGCATTCAGAGATCAGATGGATGCAAAGGGCAGCAGGGCAGTGATGAACACAGCCATGAGCAATGCCTGCATCATGCAAGGGCAGGCTCTTGTTGCCTGCTTAGGCTCCTCTGATAGATTTGTTTCACCCCTGAATGGTTGAATTGTGCTTTGCAAGGCTCCACATCCTCTATCACAACACACCTGCCTGGGAACCAAGCTTAGCACAGCCCTTCTTGCAGCTTTTCGGAGCAGCCCTGGGGAAAGAGGCACCACCCGCCCCCAGGCAGTGACCCCACAGAAGAGGGGACACAGGATCCCTCCAAAAACATTCTCTCCCACTGTGTCCTTGTCCCTGTTTCACCTCAGCGAGGTTCCTTTGCCGTGCAGCAGGATGGGGAACAGCTCTGTCCCAGAGCAGCCCCAGCCCAGGGTCACCCTGCAGGTCACCCATCCATCCCTTCCATGCACCCTGCAGGTGACACCGGCTTTACCTGCACTCTAAGTGACACCCTGTGGCTGGCAGGCGGAATGGCGGGTGGCCATTCCCTCAGTGACACCGTCCCCCGGTTTTTGTGACAGCAAACAGAGGCTGGAACCCGCTGAGTCTCAGAGTTTCAGGTGTTCAGTCACTGGCAGAACGGCCCCGTTCCACCTTGGCGCTTCCACCTCAGCCTCCCATAGCTTGTCTGGATGGAACACGGGGCACAAGGCACATAAAACAAGAAATCCACAAGGGAGTGTCCACACTGGATGCAACTGGGTGGGATTTTCCCTCTCGTTTTGATATGGTGAGATGAGGATTTGTAATAGATTTAATTCTTTCCCTTCCCCACCTGTTCCCGAGCCATTCCTTCTTCCTCCCTGTGCTCCAGAAGCACACACTTTTGCAAATATCATCCAATTCCAAACTTGTGGAAAGAAATGGACTTCAGTCCATCTGTTTGCCAGCTGGAAGTCACTGCCAGCTTAGACAGCAGAGAAATGGATGGGGCAGGGGCCTTAGGGAAAGAAAGACTCACAAAAAAGCCTCCAAAATAATGTGGGCAACCCTTTGTTTGCTGACCCTCCCAAAGTCCCAGGCTCTCCAAGATGTGCCACTGCTCAGCTCTTACTGACTTTGGTGCAGAATAGCAGCTGCAGTTCCAGTTCTGGGTAAAGTCTGGGTGAATCTTGCCTCAAAAACTAAGCCTAAACTGAAGAAAATCCAAATCAGGTACAACAGGACCACAGCAAAGTCATCTCGTAACTTGTTAGCAAAGAACAAAAGTACAAATCTGTGTTTAATTGGCTGGAGAAAAGGTCTTTGAATGTTGACTGAAATAACATTAACAATCTCCTTATTTTACTACATGCAATTAAGTTGTGTCCTGGGCTCAATGAAGAAATCACATGTTTTACATGATGATAGTAGTGGGAGCAAGAGAAATGGATTCTTTTCATTCCTCCTTGTAAATATTTTTTCCAACACTTTTCTTCCAGACTGCAAAATCAGAGCCATCTCGTACCACAAATTATGCTTCACAAAGGAAAGGAAAAAAAAGAAGAAAAAGTTGGGGCGGGGGGGAACAAGTGAAGCCTCTCCCATCTGTCCATGACTGAAATGCAGAGCCTCCCACTGTTTTTGTGGAAGATGTGGGTATTTGTGTTTCTCTTGCAAAAGCAGCAAGAGAAAATGAACAAAAATGGTCGAAATCTTAATCTGGACACAGAGCTATTGGAGACAAGCTGACCTAATGAGCTGCAGATTTAATCTCCTCAGAGAGAACCTTTACGAGCTTAAAAATGATGTTTTATTTCCTCCCCCAGAATTCCAATTCTGGACTTCTTTTTTTCCACTGTCGAGTTTGTTTCATTTCTCATCAGTCTCCTTCCTTTGACTTTCATTTACTCTTGACTTTTTAGCTGAAAATACTGTGCTTTACCCCCCAGGACGGCTGGTATGTGGGTACTGCAAGGCTGAAGACTTTTTTTAACAACAACAATAACAACAGCAACAACAACGTCTTCTTCCAGTGACTCCATAACTAAAATTGACTACAAAACATTTTTATCCCAAATCCCCTATAATTTAACAGTGGGATAAAAGACTTCAGGACATCAAACAAGAAGAGAGATGAGGTGAGAGTAGTTTCAAGGTTTCATAGTAAGTTTTTTGAGTCTGGAAACAAACATGCATGCCCATGATGGGCATTTTATTTCTCTCCAATAATGATGAAAAGCCACTAGAACTTCAGGGGTCTCTGTCATTTACAGCAGGACTGTGTTTTCAAAAATGTGGCCTTTAGAAATCAAGCCAGAAAAACCTCTGGGGATCAAGTAAGTCATGTGAATGTGATCAACAGAAGTGGTCAAGACACTAAAATACATGAGATAAAACACAAGTGAAAATGTTAATTGAGCCTCTGGGCCAGCCACTTCTAGAGTGCACATTTCTGTAATTACCAGGACAGGGCTTGCCTGCAAAACATGACCAAGACTCTGAGACCAACGATTTCCTAGCAAGGCTCATGTTTTATATGCAGGCTGGAGCTACATCTCCAGAACTTTGAACAATAATTAATCAGAAGGAAAAGCAGCAAAGATTAGATCTCCATAAAAGAATGGGGTTTTAACCTATGAAAATTAGCTCTTTTAAAAATTGAATCATCCCTTTAAACTCTTTCAAAAGAGGGGAAATGCAAACCAGAAGAGCTATTAATTCACTTCTTCACCCTCCCCTGAGCACACAAAAGATCATTTCTCTGTGTTTAAGAACCAGGCTTTTTTTCTCCCAGTGTGGAGCAAGCCCTGCTAACAGGTCCAGGTGAGATCCATGTGCCAGGGGCTCCATCCCCCATGCCCATCCACATAAACATCAGCCCTGTTGCTAAGCCACCAACCCTCTCCAAAGCTTTCTCACCAAGCAGCAGCTTGCAGGACCAAGGAAAAGGTGGTGCACACCCCCTCAGAACAAGGAAGAACCAAGTCCCCATCAGGGCAAAGTTAGCAGTGATTATGTGCCTGTTTTCAGCTGCACAGTCTCTGGAGAAGATGAGGAGGATGCTTTTTGTGATGTCCAAAACACTCCTGTGAAGTGGCTATTTCAGTCAGAGAGCTACACTGAGAGACAGAGAGGGGGATTTGCAGGCAGGGAGCTGCAGCTACAGAGACCTTTTGTTCCTGTTGATCACAAAAGCAGTTTGATCTCAATCCCCGGGTGTGGGATCAGTTCAGCACAACACACGCCCAGGGATGAATTCAGCTGCCTGAACATGGGCATTGGATCATTTGTCACTGAGCATCTGCAACACCTGTGTGGCCTGGGAGATAAAACACAAACCTACAACAAGGCTGGCCCCTCTGAAACAGGAACAAAATACCCCTGGGCATATCAAACAGCACTCTCACTTCTGCAGGAGCTGCTAAACTGAGCTCTTAATTTAGGCTGAGCTTAGTAACCCCCCAGGCTTCACTCCTTCTGTCAATTAGAGCTCCGCTGACGGGTATTAGAGCTTAAATACTTAAATTAGCTGTTGATATTACTTGGAAGTACATAGATTTGTGGGTTTCAATCTGAAAGACCTCCCAAATGCCTCCAGCTCCTGCCTGCAGCCCAGGGCAAAGTGAGCAGCCCGTGATGGACGAGTGTCACCACAGGACACCCCCCTGCCACAGCAGGTGTTTGAGACAAATCAGCTGAGGCTACAAAAGTCAACACTTTCTGTCCATCAGATGAACATTTAACCCTGGATTTTCCCCTTGCACAGGGAAATCTGTAAGGGAAGTGTTAATGTAGGAATACTTTAGCCTGCAACACGCTCTAAGTTCATGCTTGAACGGCTGCTTTTTAGCAAGCAGCAAAACCAGACTCATTACAGTCCATTTGCTGAATTAATCAAGCTTCAGGATATCCTAATAAGTGAATTAATCTGTTTCCTAAAACAAGACTAAAAGCTTCACACTGTCAAAGCATAAACACATCTAGAGGGCAGCAATGATATTGTCATTTTTCACTAAATATAGAACCTGAGCAGAGACAAGTGCACAGTCACACACTGCACCAACACAGACTTTCTTTTCCCTGTTTCATTTAATTTTTTTTTTCCTCCCTTCGAGAATAACACATAAAAATTGCAACGTTGTAAGTGGATGGCGTAATTTTCAGATCCTTGGTCAAAGAGCATTTTGCCCATATTCACAAATCACACTACAGGGTAACCAGAGCGTGATCTGTCAACATGACTCTATTTCCCAAATAAAGAGGGAGAAAATAACCCCCAACACATCACCAAAATAACAAAATGTCAGGGATAAAAAGTCCTCACAGACTGACAGACTTTGTTTTATGAGTGCAGCTGAAACTTATCTGAGTCACTCAGCATTTCCCAGGAGACACAGAGAAACACAGACCCAGGCACAGAATCACCACGGGAATTTCTTGCAGTTAGGATGGAAATATTTTACACAGTTTATTCTAGCGTGGCAAACAGGAGGGGAGCTTTTTAAGCACAAGCACTTTTTCTTAAAGGTTTGGGGGTTTTTTGCCTCAAATTTGAATTTGCTAGCATTGGCATGGTTTGATAGCAGTTCCCATCCGAGTTAGAGTGAACATCAAAGCTTGAGAGCTGACAGGATGGACACAAAGCAGGGGAGGTGCATCCAAAGCCTTTGATGAGCTGATCTGTGGAGGAACCTACCTGTCTGTTTTTGTCTTGAATTCCATCCCCTACATGCACAGAGACCACAGTGAGGTGCAGAAATGACCCCATGAGTACCAAAACTTGGCCATGGATCAGTGTCTTGTGCTTCTCTGAGTTTTTCATAAGCTTTTCATACAGTTTGGGCACTTCCCAGTCTGGATTTGCCAGTGTCTACAATTCAAAAGCCTTTCTTGTCAGGGAATGCAACTGGGTTCATTCCCTCCAGCTGATGAGCAGCTTTTAGGAAATTGGTGGGAAATTGAAATCTTTGAGAGCCTGATTTCTAAAACTGAAAAAGAAATCACTGAAACTGATCCAGAATTTTTACAGGCTTTCAAATGAGAAATATGCTCACAGATACACAAAATATACTCACAGATACACAAAATCATTGCAAAGAAAAGCTGCAATTCCTGAAAGGCAGCAGTTCATGAACATGGGATAGCTGATATATATATATATCAGCCATCAGTACAATAAATGCTATATCAGTATAATAATCAGTATAATAAATCAGTATAATAAATGCTGAGTTTCAACCCAGAGCTGGATAAGTTCTTAGTAGAAGAAAGGCAGTGCAGCGTGGTTTTTCTAAATTGGTCTGATTTCACTCTCAAAAAGAAAAAAATCAGTATAATATAACAAACCGTCTGCCTCATCAAAATGCAAAACAAAATATAACAAAACTACATGTCCTAGGCAGAAATCTTGTGTTGATTCGAGTCATCTCCTATCAGACCTTCATTTTGAGCTGTATTATTATTCACCTCTGAGATTTGCAAGATCCATTTCTCATTCTTTTAATCAGTTGTCTGTGCTCATTTTATCATCTGCATGGGGAACACAGCTGAGGTTTTCAGCACAATGAGCCTCATCACAAACCAACCTGGTGAAATCATGCAAGTGGTCAGAATGTGTCAGTATTTGGTTTTCCCAAATTCTGGATGTGTTCTGCATGAAATAAGTATATTTTTCAAATGCCAAAAGAGATTGCACCTCTGTATTCAAACCTTAACCTGCTGTCCTACTGCTTTCCCAAGCTTTAATTGCTTAACTATTACATCCCAAGGAGATACTGATTCCAGAAGTTGACCAAATTTTGATATAATCCTTCCCTCTGTTTTCTGCACTACAGCTTGGAGGAACCACACACATGGAAGTGTCTAAGATCAACTGGAGATAGCTACTCACATTTTATGATGAAAGGAGAAAAATATCAATTTCCTCAGAAAATAATGCTGCAGCATTTCAGTAACATATTTCCATCAGTCTTTAATTTAATCAACATGCCATTGTTTTAAGTGCAGAGAATTTAAGACAACTTATCAGCACTGCAATACAAGCAACAGCCACCACTGAGAAGAAGAGGAGCAGGGAAGAACTTTAAATCACGTCATTGATGAACTAGTGAAAGCATCAACAGAGTTCATAAAAACCAAACTGGGGTATTCATTTCTTTTTTTCTTCCATACACAGAAAAAACATTTAAATTCTTTCCACTATGCTCTGCACTGCCCTTAATTCTCAGCAATTTTCTTCTGGTCTCAACTGAGACTTGTCCAAGTAGTGAACCACCTGCTGTAATCAAAAGCAGCATCACGGAGCCTGTTCCAGGTTCCCTCCTATTTTATTGCAAAGACCCAGAGGGCTTCAGGATGATTTTGCAGCTCTCTTAGGCAACCTTTTACTCTTCTCAAAGTCTGGGGTGACAGAAGCTCGTCCCTAACAACAAATCTGACAGGAGACTTTGTTTCACAGAGCCAACGCACCAAACTTTTGGGCAGTTATCTGAACATGACACCTATAGCTGGAGAAATAATAAATTTACTTTCTGCAAGTTTAAAAATAAGATCTAAAACATCAGTCACTCTTTCACGGGACTTAAGGAGAATGCTGGCCCCACAAAATTAACATTACCTGCAAATGAGACCACCAACACCCAAGCAACAGCTCAGAGTGAAACACAGAATGATTTTATCCCTACAGTCAAAACCACACTGAAAAAATGAGTGACAAACAAGTGGGTGCACATATTTGGAAGTAACGTTTAAAAATTCTTAATGAAAGATCCAAAGGGTATTGACAGATAAGCAAAAGGAAATGAGCACCTGGGTCCCACAGCCTGAATAATAAATTTGTAGTGAGTCATCATGATTGTTTACCTCGAAGAATAAAGCATCCAGGAGATTTCTAAGGAGCCCCCAGACTCCCTTGCCTTGAATATTATTTGCCTCCTAATTTCCTCTCCTGTCTCCCGTGCAGAGCTGATGCAGCTCCAGCCTCAGCAGCCAGTCCCTGATGAAGTTGCTGAAACAGATTCCAGCCCTCAGCCTTCTTTCTGTTTGTCAGATCCAACTCCCAGCACGGTTTGCTCACCCTGCCAGCCTGGCAAAGGGACTGTCCTTTCAAAACACAGCTCTGAGGTGTTAGGACTAAATATTTCATGAGCCAAAGGTTGTCTAATTACCCAGGTGGCTGAAGCACTGCTACCAACACACTGAGCTGTATGTAGCCACACATGCACAAACACACACAAGCACAACAAACCCTCCTCAGACTGCAGAGGATATTTTCTGCCCGGATCTCCCTAAATGTACTTCAGCAAAGAGGAAACAGTGTCCACAAGTCTGCGCTTTTGAGAAATCTGCATCATTCCAGGCAAGAATTTTGAATATACAGGCTGGAATGTGGAGGAAATGTTGATTCCCAAGCAAACATTTTTTTTTCTTTTATTTATTTATTTATTTTCTTTAATGGAAATATATTTTGAGTGTCCCTAAGCGCCTTCTGAACACGCGATCTGCGGGAGAAGGAAGGAGTTTGTACTTACTCGTGGTGTTGTATTTGATCCCATTGAAGAACTCGGGGCAGGGTCTCTCCACGAGTTCCCCCGCAGAGGTTCTGGGCCAGCAGGTCCCGATCTGGTCCGTGGTGGCATTGCAGTACGGACCTGGGGTTAAAGAACGAGACAGAAAGGGAGAAAGAAGCACTTGAGAAAGCACAAAAGCCACACACTTTGCATCATAAAACAAACCGAATCTCAGCACTTCTAAAGCTTCTCCCGAGCTCTGCACCAGGTAACAATTCCTACCATCAAAGCCCAGGAAAGGGACAGAGGAACTCTCTAAAAAAGTCTCGTGTAAACGATCCAGGAGGCTGCAGTTCACATCAAATTCTTCTAAGATGAACTGAGAGATGGTCACATCCATTATTCCCTCTGGGACTGCTGGACAGGATCAGGCTCCTTCACCCCTTTCTGGCTGGTTTGGTTTTGTTGTTTTTTTTTTTTTTTTTTCTGGTCCCCTCTTCTTTCAGCCTTTCTGGAGCCAGAGGAGCATCAATCTGCGGGCACCCCGCAGCCCGGTGTGTGCGAGCCTGTGCTGCTCGCAACTTGGCGGAGAGTCTGCGCCTGCCTGTGCAGCTCAGCCCTCCGAGCTCTTCTTCCCTTTAAATCCAGCGGCTCGGGAGCCAATGGGATCGGGCTGAGCCCGGAGCGAGGGGCTCACGTCTCCCCGGTGTCCCTGGGCTCGTAGCTCTCAGATGCCGCCTGACTTTGCCACACCGCCGTGCTGCTGCATCTCCCTCCTTCCCTCCCTCTCCTGCCTCTCCCTCCCTCCCTCTGACACACAGAGACACAGTTTTATTGTTAGCTCCAGGGATGAGCACTTTTGCAAAAATACTCGCTGCAAATTAAAGCCAGGGAGAACAGGAAAAGCCATCAGAGGAGTAGAACTCCTCGGTTTGGTTTTTTTTTTTTTGTTTTTTTTTTTTTTCAGTGGAGCAAAGCAATTCCTGCCTTTGCTGCGTGGAACTGAGGATGAGCAGGGATGCTGGGGGGGGAAGGAGGGACCCGGTCCAGGAGCTGCGGTGCTGGACGCTGTGCAGGCCTTGAGAAAGAGGAGAAATAATAAAAGCAGGGATGAAGGAGATGATCCGATAGAAGAGTGGTGTTGGAATAAAGGAATCTGAAGTAATCATAGAATAGTCTGGGTTGGAAGAGACGTTTAAGGTCATCTCATTCCAATACCCTGCCATGGGCAGGGACACCTCCCAAGAGACCAGGTTGCTTCAAGCCCTGTCCAGCCTGGTCTGGAATAAAGAAATCTGGAATCATGACCCACAGAAGAGGCAGAGTGGGGAGAGCAGGGAAGGGCTGGGAACCCAGCCTGGGAGAAGGCAGCGAGGGAACACATCTTTCAGCCACACACAGATGGGATGGGGTGGATGTAGAGCAGGGCAAGGCACAGAGAGCTCTGAAGCAAAGGATGGATCATTCAAGGGACAAGGAAGAAAAGAAATTCCTCTCTCATTTTCCAGTGGCAGGAGAGAGCAAGGTTTTCAGAAAGAATGAGCACCCAGACTGACCAGGAGCAAGAGGGGGAGCCTCTAAACAAGAAAACCCTGGTGAAGGGAGAGAGGGAAGAACAAAGGGCTTGACAAACTGAGGTCGGTGTGGGACAGGATGAGAAGGGTCTGGTGAAGGAGAAGAAGTTTGGAAGGGAGCTGCCCAAAAGTTGTTTATCTGTGGGAAATCAAAGCCCAGCAGAGTGGGAACTGGGTGAAGGTCTGCACTCTGGGACATGCTGGAGAACAGCTCAGACCTGAGCAGCCTTCCTGACCTGCTACACCAGGCTATGAGGAAATCCCTACAGAAAAGTGCTGCTAAGGAGGATCATTTATGATCACAGGTTTAGAAGGATTTTTGGGAAGCAGACAGAAAACTGACTTGTAAGGGAGTAGACCAAGATCAGTAGATATGGAAGTGGCAGAGAGGAATGTAGAAACAGGAGGCAAGGACAGCAAAGATTTGACAGGAAGAAATGGATCCCAAAACGAAATATTTACAGTCTGTTCACAGCTTTAGATCAGACAAGGTGCTTACACTGAGCTCAAAGCAGTGGTACAGGACTTCCTATAACATTTGTCTCCCATCCTGCAAAGGTCTGGATTTTCCTTTTATTCATATTTAAGACTGAAGGGCTTTATTCTTTACTTCTGAAGGACCAAAAGAATTGTGGCATCCAAAGAGAGGAAAAAGAAAAAATAACTGGGTTAGAACAACAAATAAATTAACAACATGCACTGAGGAGAGAACTAGCCAGGATGTTACTTTGCCATCTGGGAATCTGGAGATTTTTTAGCATTTTCAGATTGCAATGGCAGAGAGGGGAGGAGTGCCACTGCGGTTTTGGGATAAGTATTTTTATTTGAAATATGTTGAAACCCACGAGAATAACAAGTGTACTAACTCTCTAGACACTGTGATATTCTGAGGCAAGTGAATGCATCTCTCTGCTTCGTTCTCTGGAGCCTTGATCTCCTTCCCAAGTGAATGTTCCTGAAACTGCAGCCTTTCTGAAGAAATCTCAATTGCAACAAATTAACCCTTGTCAACACCAACAGATCTTTGTCCCATGCTCCTCTAAGCCCAAAAAGCAGGTGAGAAATTTTTTTTAGCATCAGTCATGTATCATGACCACCACCAACCTACTGGGCTTTGAGGGGAAAACCCTTTTTTTTCTTGAACTTTCAAGAGTGAGGGATAAAGGGTGCTATAAACCCTCCTTTCTCCTTCCTGACAGTGCAGTTGAACACATAAAATGCCTTTTTGCTATTCAGACTGAGCCTCTCAGGGGTGGCTTTGAGACCTTCTCACAGGACAGCATCTGAAGGTGCCCAGTGGCCACTCCCACACAGGCAGGACTGAACAGTCAGCAGGACACTGGTCCAGGATGTTGTAAAATTGGTTTTTTTTCCTGCTTCTGCTGCCTCTCTGCAGGAGAAAAATAACATAGCCTGGCCAAAAGTCTTCATTTCTCACCTACTGTCTGCCCTTTCTATTTTTTCACACTGTTTGTTCAGCACGCTGGAATCAAAATCCTGGTTGGAGGCTTTAGGCACTGGAGTTTCCTGAATTTTTTGAGGAATGCATCACTTAATAAATTACAAAAAAAGAATGACAGTTTCAAAGAAAAGTAACTACTTTTAAATTTAGTAAATGTTTCACGTTCTTAAATGCTGCCCTGTGTTTTCCAGCACAAACTCTTGAAGATTTTTCAAATGATTCAAATATTACAGAGTCAAACACTAAGCTGGATTTCATTTCAATTCTGTTCTTTATAGTGGTTAACACCTGAAACAACAGCCCTGAATTAAACCAAATATTTTTTCAGGATGAGGAGAATGATTTCTTCATTTAAGTGAAAAGAGCTAGAAAATCTTCAATCTAAACTGATTTCCATCTTTTCAGTTCAAACTTTAGAAAATCAGAAGCAGTACGTATCATACAATCCTGCTGTGTTCCACAGATATAATAATAATAATAAAACCCACAGCAAAAATGAATATAGAGGGGATGAATGTTGAGGATTAAGTCTGAATGAAGAAAATAATTTATTGTTCCTCAGTCCACAAATCAGTACCATTATTTAATAATCCCAGTTCTACTGTAACCTCTGATGAAAAACCACTTTTGCAGCTATCCCTGGGTACAATTAACCACTTCATCAAAGCTTCCCTCTGACTGGATCCAGTGAAATCCTGACTCTGTCATTAGACTCATTTGATGTGAAAATGTTGTTCTTTATGCAAGAAGCAAATTCAATTAAATGAAAGATTGACAGAAATCCTGCAGCTGCTGGCACTGCTGCTTCTGTGCTGGTGCCATGGTGCACATGACACAAATCAGACCTTGCCAGGCAGCAGACATCTGCCTTAGAAATTCCTCAGCATCCCAAGAAAGCTGGGATTTGGTTTTTGGAAGGCAGGGAAACTTTGCCAGCTTCAAAATGGGCTCGTTCCTGTGTGCTGCTATTCACTGGTTGGTTTGGGTGCATGTGCAAGGTTCTGGAAGAGAACAGAACAGACAAATAAACCTGTCCACACACCCAGAGCTCAGTAAGACCCTTCAAAGAGGACTCATTAAAAGGTCACCTACAGTTCTTCTGGGAAAGGAACGAGCTCTGCTCATAAATGGCAATGGAAACCTTTGTATGTCAGCCCTCACACCACTGTTACACAGCTGCTTTTTTAATCTACAACCCACTCCAAGCCACAGCTGATGGAATTAGCCAGAGCACAGCTTTCAGTCTGCCCCACTGACAGTGAGTAGCAAGGATGAGCTGTGATTATGCAGCAGCATCAAAACTCAGCTCTATGCAGACTCAGGCAGTCACTGTAAGTGTTTGGAGAGGGTGTAAGGAGCTCCAGAACCACCTGACTTCTCACCAGATACTCAATCCACGCAAAATCAAGAATTCCTGTGTATTTTAAGAGCCAGGATGATTAGTGAGAGGACGGGAAAAAAACAAAAAGGAAACAAAACCCCACAAGTTCTCTCCTCATTTCCCTTCTTCAGAGCAAGAAAAGCCACTGTATTCAGCCTCCCACCACTGTGACAGTTTTATCACTCATGTTCTCTATCTGTCAATGTGAAGAGCTCCTGCTCTCCAGGCACAGAGTCACCCTCTGTTCTGCTCTGTCACAAGGCTTAGGGCAGGCAATGCACAGCATCTATCAATGTGGTGACACCAATGTCCTCTGTGCCTTTTGGCTTTCAGGAATTTTACCTCATCACTGTGGAAGTATCACACCGAGTCACAGTCCCAGTGTTGGCTCTTTTGCTTCTAAATATGAGGCTGGAGGGTTTCAAATGGCACAATACATTTTTTGTTATCTCCTTTTCCTCTCTGAAAAGTGTCCCCCAGGAATCCTGTGTTATTGCAATGACGTTCCAGCATCAAACTTTCAAGTTACTGGGATTATTCAGCTTGGTAAGGAATGCAAGACTTTGAGGAAGGTACAAATTTACCAAAGTGGCTTCTGGGCCACAAAGCTCAAGGGCCTCCTTCTCAAGCTGCACTGCAAAACTTCTGACTGCACTTCTCAAATGCAGTGACCATATGAAAATGATCTGGTAAAATATTCATTTTCCCATTCCAGGTGTGTAAATGCAATTTTCAGAGTGGGAGCACGTTCAGACCACAGGGAGCAAGGTAATTCAAGCAGCAAGAGATTGAGGACAGCTTAAAGATCTCCACAGACAGCTCTAGAACTGCCATGGATATGTCACACACGGCTGACTTCTCTGCCACACCACACCATGGCTCCTGACAATGAATTCCACTCTGCTACAAAGAAAAACCCCTTCTCAAACTGAGGACTACGCTTTTAATCAAAATCTGGTCCTTTCTGCATTTACTTGAGACCTACACTGAAAGTTCAGAACTGAAAATGTAGAGAGGAAGATTAGACATAGATACATAGAGATCTTTGTTTCAGGTGATCAACTCATTTTTTAGAAACAGGGGACATCCTTTATTGCTAGAAATGAAGTATGACTCCACTGAGCAAAGATAAAATTAATAAATGTGAGTCTGTGGCGATGAATCTTTGCAGCTTCATTGATGCTAGAAAATATTTACTGGGGGTGTAAAAAGATCCAACAGCATGAATAATAAATGGCTTGTAGCCATTTATTATTTATGCTGTTGAATCAGTATATTTTGATATAATATCAATATATTTCTTTTGGCACATTAATACACTTGTCATTCTCTACAGCTATAAAACCTGTGTGAGTGAATCACGTTACATGAGACACTGCAGGGAAATTACAAGAACACAAAACACACAAAAGAACCAACCTTGACACACTAATAAACTGCCAGAGTTATTTTTCTTCAAATGAGCTGTTTTGGATGAATGTGCAGGACATCATCTACTGCATAAGAGCACAGTGACATTCCAGAATAACTCTGATTTTATACACAGTCAAATTCAGAGTCAGTGCTTCACAGACACACAAGAACACAAAGGAACCCATCTGATATATTTACCTATATTTATCTGGCAATGGCCTGGTGCTCTGTTTACAGCATAAGCACAAAACCCAGCAAAGATAAAGGGGGGTTAAGTCCCATCTGAATGAATGGTGACCATGAAGATGTGTGTCATTAATGCCACTCTTTCTATTATGTACAATGGGACCAAAAAGGATGAAAAGATTCAGAGGTCTCGTCCTGTTCTCCTCCTCACAACACATCAGCCATGAAATTCCGTGTGGTTTAATTCAGGATAAGCCAAACTTTTGCTCTCCCTGTCTCCCATTCTGCTTTGTTGTGCTGCCTTTCAGTGCATGCTGGGAAGATCTGAGTAGTCTTCCCATGCATTATAAGCTGGGAGGATGTACAGAAATAAAAGACACCAAAATGTTCAGAAGTCAATCCCTCATTTCCTCTGGAAACTCACAGGCACTGCACGGTGCCTGATTTTGAAACATCAGGTAGCTCAGAAAGCACAAAGAGAGAGAAATAACACATGATCATGCTGCTCAGTATCTAAAAATGACCCAAATCAGATCCCACCAACAAAACCAGCCTGCTCCAAACTGCCATGATCTAATCAACAGGGCTTCCTGAACAACTTTAACAGAAGAAATAAGTGAATTAATCCTTTGGGATCCAAGCCCTGCCTTCATGGCCTGGCACTCATGGTAGCTACAGTGTCTTGACTCCCAGTTTTAAACCATCCAACTCATATTTGCTTGGGGTTTTTTTTGAGGAGCACCATCAGTCTGGCTTTGGGACCCTGGGCCAGTGACTTCTGTACTCCTTTGGGCCCAAACCAAGTGGAAAATCGAGGACTTGTAACAGATTGAAACACTGCAGAGTTACCAATTCCCAAGATTGCTCTGACTCTCTGCTTTCCACGAGTTACCAAAGCTTGCCATTTATAGGCAAGAAGGATCTAGACTCTGATTCCACTGCCCAAAGTGTGTGGCCTGCAGCATGTCTGGAATAGCCACATGAGGCTGGCAGAGAAACTCAGGACCTTGGAAAGATCCATCTCTTCTGAAGCAGCAGCCACAGGGCAAACATTTTGTCCTCAGGCATCTCAACTGTTCTGGGACACCTGTGGATATCAGACTGGGAAAAACCTGGGCCTGCCATAAAAGGGAAGAATCCCATCAGCAGCATGTCACAGGGACTCTTTCACTATTATTACTTAGGCTTTATGTAGTAGATTTTTATTCCTTGGGTTACTTAATTTAAATCATTTATGAATGTGGGAAACCTCCTAAAACACTAAGAGTAGCACAAGCAGTAGCCTTGTAGAGCAGGTGAAGTTTTCCTGACAATTTTCTGCCCTTGGCTGAACTTTTATGTTTATAACACATCTCAGAGAGGAAAGAAATTTTGGACACATCTTTTATGATGTCCCTACTACAAACGTTTCCAGAGATGCCAATTAACTGAGGTGTGCAACCAACAGAAAAAAATAGGAACTTTTGTAATGAGATCTACCTGATGAGATTGATTTTGTCTCTGACCAACACCCTGAGTAGATCTTTGCTGTCTGTAAGAGGAACCAACTTGGATTGATGTAAAGGTCTGGATTAATCAGATTTATCTCATTCCAGATGCCTTGAACAAAGATCAAATTGTTTGCTGAGCTCTTCCCCACAGGCTCACCTCAGCTCCCTGGAGTGTTTGGCAGCTGTAATCCCATAACTTTGGGCCTATCATTTCATGGGAGAGCAAACAAAAATATTTGAAATTAAACACATCCAGAATAAATATGAAAAGAAAAATGTCCTGTTAGGACAGGACTATCACAATGCCAGCAGCATTTTGTTTAGAGATTCCACGTCTTAGATTTAATGGAATTATTTACTGGAGGAAATCAATACAACACAAACACTGTATAATAGATTTGCATCTCTCTGCCAGCCACCACTCAGCAAACACCAGAGAAAATGCCTGGAAATGAAGTGGCAAGAATCATGAGCAGAATACTGACTTCAAGAATTGAGACTGTGGTTCTCAAACACATCATTTCCACCAGACAGTGAGGAGCATCCAGTCACACCAGACACCAGCTGGAATGATTAGGCATGAAAATGGATTATCATAATATTATTATGGCCATGATAACTGAGGAAAAAGAACATAATAATTGCCCGATCTGTGATCCTCAAACTGCTCCTGCACACGTTTGCAGCCCAGAAGAACAGAGAGGATGTCAGAACATTAATTCTATTGCAATAGCTTGTGCCTGTGTCTGGCATCAGCGACCTCACATAATATTGGGTATTTCCAGGGATAAAAAATCCCTCTCCAGATCTCCTCCCCAGCTTGGCTCGCTAACCCTTGCTGTTTTTACCACCAGGGCCTGTATTTCTGATTCTGCAGCTCAGGGTTCTCCAGGTTTTAGGTTGGTTTGGGGTATTTGAGAGGTCCATACAGGCAGAAGGATTCATCTCACCTTATTCCAGCCACCTAAAATTTGGGTTCTCTGTCAGTCTCCAGGGAAATGGACACTTTCAGAGAATGATGACTCATTTAATTTGGAGACAAATACCTTCTTCAAATTTACAACTCTTAGATATTTTACTTAATAGGATGTTATTCACCCCAAGATACATTTGTACTTCAGAAAAAACTCTCACGTGCCAACACATCACATATCTGAGATGGGTATTGGAGTTTTACTTATATGTCAGACAGAAGTTGAAAACTAGGATTTATGCTGCTTTGAAATGCATACATATTTGTTTAGATAATATGTTTTCATTTTAATTTTAATGATCTCATATAAAACTTATAGAATCCTGTTATTTTAAATCATACATTTTGAGCCACCTGTAAATTGTCTGTGTCCATTTTATGGCCAAGAACTTTCACAGTAAGTATAAACCTTGGAAAAGAGTTTAAAGCTTCAAAACCCAAGATTTTTTTTTTCTGTTCTTATCAAGACTTTGGATATGCAGATCTCAATCTATAACTGGCTCCATCAGCATTGGTTACAATGGATTTTTACAAAAGCCATTAAACAAGCCACAAGAATTCAAGGCAAAACATTTGAAAACTGAAATAAGCACCAACATTAAAACAGATTAATTTCAGCATAGATGTAAAACGTAGGTAAATGTCATCAAGTAGCTGATAATGGGATAGAGATTTTAATAACAGGTGCAGCAACAAATTAATCCTGGGAAGTGTGGCATTCCCAATCTGCTTGACAGCACAGCTGGGTTTCTCTCCCCAGGATGTGTTAATGTGTTTTTTATTTGCAAAACTGCACGTCTCACCCCAATGAATATTAAAGAATGAATTTGGGGAAAACAATGTAACATTCTGATTCAACATTTTGTCACTCACATGCTCTCACACACAATTGCCAAGGCAAGATAACAGCATCTCATTGCTAAGCTAGTGATGCTTCTCTCCTGAACTCATTAAAATCTCCTTGTTAACCTTCCAAAATCTCCTACCACCCCTCAGAGTGCCCCTCCATGATGTTGCTAACTGCCAGTTATCATAAGCAGATGTCAAAATCTGTGATTGATGTCTGGAAAAAAGATAATTTTTCAGCATTTCTTCCCTTCCTCTGTTAATAAGGTGATCAGAATCATCATTTACAGCAATGTTTCAGGCAACAAGGATCTGATCATCACGGCTTTACCTTTGGGGGCTACGAAATGAAGAAATAATAACTGTTAATTTTCTTTTGAAGTGATTTTTTTGGCAGTTATTGCATTCTGAACACTAAGAATTATCTTTGTGAGGACCAAGTGCTTTTAATTTTCAATTCCTGTAAAGTTATTAATAAGTTATTATCCCTAAGCTTATCCCCTTCATGCAAATAGCTCTTTTTTTAGACAGAAATAATGAAGGAATACACACATATTATTTCACTGGCAGCATTTTTCAGGTGTTGTGGAATTCCTCTGGATCAGAGGACTAATGCAAGCAGGGTATAAGTCATCCCTAACAGGGCTGGAAGTTCCTACCTCTGAAATATGCAGCAGATATTTCTGCCCCTGGTTTCTAGGCTGGTCTGGCTCTTTGCCAGAGCTCATCCCTTTCCCTCGGCCACTGGAGGGCTCTCCTAATTCTTCATTACTGCAAAGGAAAAGTCTGATTAAGGACAGAAACACTGCAAAAGGAAACCTGCCTGTAGTTACCTGAATGCAAAATCAACAGCTATCAAAACAGGAAGAGTTCACTGGTTCATCCAGAGATCCACATGTGGAAAAAGATGCATTTTACTGTCCTGCCTTTGGCAGCAAAAAGCATTGCTACAGTAAGAGATGAATTTCCCTGAAAAGTTCTTTTTCCACACAAGTTTATGAATTGCACACGACATTACGGGTTTTTAGATGGCCAGCAGTGTTTGCCTTCATCACCCATTCCTCCCCACGCTGCATCATTTCACTCTGAAATCACTGCACAACTCAATTCCTTTTTCAACTAAGTGTGATTTCAGCCCTCTGCCAGCTCATTTCTAACTTATTTCCCACCCCAATACCAATTTCCCGCTGGTTCCATTTGCTCTTGATGGATCAATCATCTTATCCTTTCCATATTAGTGCTGCTCCTGTGGAAAGAGGAGATTGTTTAAGGTTTTCCATTTCCCTGGGGGAAGAGGGATGCTCTGCCCACACTGCTCTACCTGCAGACTATTTCCAAATGAAAATTTCTGACTCTTTCTTTTTCCCTTGTTTCTTTTTGGTCAAAAAGGCTGAGTTAATTAAACTTGAATTGTTTTGTGGGAACAGAACGATTTTTTTCTATCTTTTCTTAAGGCCATATTGAGTACCAAAATAAAAGACAAGTAGCTTTGATTACCCCAGAGTAATAATTTGGGATGACCTTTCCCCTGTGATGAAGCAAAGCCAGCTCTAGAGCCCTGTTTCACTCAGCTCTGCCCTACACCTCTGTCACTCACAGCTCACCCAAACTCTTGGGTATATCCTGAATCAAAATCAGGGATGGATGTGGATTTTGCCATTATCCCAGTACAGCTTCTCTGAGTTACCTTGAATATTTTTAATTCTAAGTGAGATACACGCCAGCCAGCCCATCACGCATGGCAGAAAATACTTCATTTTCCATGAATCAGAAGTAGCTTTGAATAAAGAGCCCTGGCTGTGGTCATTTTATCCCAAATCCTTTGAGATAGTCTAACACAGATAGAAAAAAATACCAATGATAATAGACAAATGGATTTTCTCGGCCTCTGTGACTCTGCTTCTGTCTTCGAATATAAAATTAGCTAGAGTTGGGCTGAAACATCCTAGGGGTCATTTAAATTACACCTTAATTATTTAGTCTGAATTGTACTGGATTTTTAGCTTTCCAGGTGACAAAAAATGCAGACAGAAGAACAAAGGTGCAAAATTTTGAGCAGGTATTTACATCAGTTTCTTAGATTTTTTTTTGAAATCTGCAGCTTCCCAAATGAAATAAATGGTTGGGATCCTTAAATTTTAGATGTTGATAAGTGTTCAAGGCCAGGTTGGACTTGTTGGAGACCTGTTCCAACACCTGCAATTTCCTAGAAGTGGAGTCTAAGGTGTCTGACTTAACCGTGGTTGTCTACATTATGTATATTTAACTTTTTAAAGCTGAATTCTTTCACCACCTCTATTTTTCATTTTAAGGTATTTTGATTTCTGTATTTATTTATATACATTATTATTATTATTATTATTATTATTATTATTATTATTATTATTATGGCATTGGAACTGGATTAACTTTAAAGTCCCTTGCAACCCATTCTATGATTATGAACAAAGGTTATTTCTACAATACAGTCCCATGATTCTACTCTCCACAGAAATCAATAGCTGAGTGCTCCCCCACACCAAGAAAGCCATGATTTCATTTAAAATAAGTGATTATTTTATGGAGACGAAAAAACAGCCCAATTTACCCTCTTCAGATTTAAAAAAAAATCATCTCCTTATAAGAAACTTCTTATATAAGAATAAGCAATTTATGGCTTTTAAAAGAAAACACCACCCCTCTTAAGCAGAATTATACTCATTTTTATGGATTATGTTCCCTAAAAGTCTTTGCTGGAGGCAAAACTTGCAGAAAATATAAACTAAGCAGTCCATAAAAAATTGATAGATGGGCACTGCTCATGCCAGCACTCCTCTGAGCTGCAGCTGATGTGGCTGGGATCATTTGTCTCAGTTTATGGTCTGCAGAGGAGCTGTCAGGGCAGAGAACTCTCCAGGTTCCCTTGGAAGTCAAGAGGGATCTGCTCTGTGAAGTCAGAGGACTCTCTGGGATGATTTCTGTCACCATCAAGGAGACACTTGAATTGGATCAGATAAATTGTCTTCTAAAAGTGTCTCTTTCTAAGCATTAACAATAAAGACAACCTGGGCTGACCTGGTCCCTGGGGCATGTCTATGCTACAAACATCTGAACTGAAGGACAAGAATTCCATCTGTAGGGAAAATAAAATTGAAATCAGGCCTGGAAGATCTTTCCTGTAAAAACAGCCTCACTTTGGCAGAGTTGAATGCTTCCACTGAGGATTTGCTTTGGCTTTTCGGTTTTTTTGTACAATTTTCCATTATGATTTTATTTTGGCTATGTAGGAATCCTGATCCTGTCCACGATGTTCTGTATCCAGCTTGGAGTCCCCAGCACAGGAAGGACGTGGAGCTGCTGGATGAGTGCAGAGGAGGCACCAGGATGAGCAGAGGGATGGAGCAGCTCAACTGTGAGGAAAGCCTGGGAGAGCTGGGATTGTTCAGCCTGGAAAAGAGAAGCTTCAGGGTGACCCAGTTGTGGCTTTCCAGTACCTGGCAGGACAAGGGGGGATGGCTTCCCACTGCCAGAGAGGAGGTTTAGATTGGATATTAGGAAGAAATTCTTCCCTATAAGGATGGGAACCTGGCACAGGGTGCCCAGAGAAGCTGTGGCTGCCCCTGGATCCCTGGAAGTGTCCAAGGCCAGGCTGGACAGGGCTTGGAGCAACCTGGGATAGTGGGAGGGGTCCCTGCCATGGCAGGGGGAGAACTAAATTGTCTTTAAGATTCCTTCCAACCCAAACCATTCTATGACTGCACAATTTGTTTTTACCAACCAACAGCACCAACTAAGAGGAAAGTGAAGAAATAATTAGAAATAATGAGCTGTATCCTATAACTGCACCTGCTGACTTCACAAACCCATGGACTGTGTTGAAGCATGTGGGAGGCTGTAACAACCAACCAGCCAAGCAACAGCACTAAACCAACCCATTTTCACCCATTTTCTGGACCCAGTAGGAGTTGAACTGCTCAGGACCAAGAACTCAACATTGCCAGGTTCTTACAAAGCACTTACAAAAAAATACCCAGCTACTGCAAAGTGCTGATTTGGGAGATTTTCTGCTGAGTATCTTCCATTTACATAGCAAAGAGATTTTAATTTTTCAGCATTTACACGTGTACTGTTAATACAGCCCATCAGTTTGGGACTGATGTAATTTTAAGAGCAGCAGTTAAGAGAAGAAAAATCTCATTGAAGCACATCCTTTCCAGAACAAACACAAAGGGAAGGAAGGAAGCAAACAAGCAACTATAAACTCTTACTGTTTAAAGGATTAAATTCTCTTCCATTCTGATTATGTTGAGATCTGCAGTGTTTATCCCAAGAGACATTCTGATCTGGTTTAGCTTCTAGATCCCATCCTAATGAGAAAATGAATCCTAACAATAAAAGTATGATTTAGTACCACGAGACAGATTTGGAATTTCCATCTCTGAGATTAGAAGTGCCCTAGAAAATGAGACCCCATTGGTCTCCTAAAAGCTTTCATTAATGGGCTGAAACAGTAAAAACAAAGGAAAAAGCATTAAAATAGAAAGCAGCTGGGAATCTATGAATGCAGTGCTTACATGGGTTTGCAAAGAACCAGATATAGAAAATGAAGGTTTCCAAGAGGAGCTGGTAACCTCTCAGCAAGGAATACTAATGCCTTCATGAATCAATTTATTTTATCCTGTGATTTGCTCCTGACAGGAGCCATCCCTCTGGAGATGCCTCTTTCTGTATCCTGACTGTAAATCAGAGAAAGCCAGTGGCTGGTTCAGAGGTAAACAGACACCTGGGTGACTTGGCCCTCTCCAGGAAAACAAAATATTGAGATTGAAGCATGAAGAGGCCAGAAACAGACTGCATCTTTTTTATCCCTGTTCAATTGCCTACAGGCTGTTCCCTTGCCTTTGGATATGATGTGTGCTCCTCTCCCAGCTGCAGCAACACAACCAGCCTTCCCTGGCTTTATCACCCGACTCAAATTGTCCCTCTCACTACTGACAAAACGTTTTTTGAAAGGTTTTCAAAGAATTCTGCCTGCACTTTAACAACTATTCCAGTTCCAAGAAGCCAGAAAGCTGAATAGCCTCTTCCTTTATGTTTCTGAACTACATAATCTATGCCAAAGCGTGCTGATGATACAAAAAATGGTGTCTTTTCAGCAATAGATTCCTTCATTATGAATCACCAAAAATGGTCTTCAGTGGCGCACAAATTGTGGGAGCAGAAGCCCACAGCAATGGAAAAGAAATGTTATATGCCAAGTAGCAAGTGATAGGGCAAGAGGAAATGGCCTCCAGCTGCACCAGGGGAGGTTTAGATCAGATATTAGGAAAAAAATTCCTCATCAAAAGGGCTGCAAGCATTGAGCCAGGCTGCCCAGGGAAGTGGTGAACACATCACTGTGTAGATGTGGCACTTGGGGACATGGCTGAGTGCTGGGCTTGGCAGTGCTGGATTTATGGCTGGATTTGATGACTGTAAAGGTCTTTTCCACACAAATTATTCCAAGAATTCTAGGATAATTCTTCAAAATGAACTTGCTGCTTTCCCTAATTGAACCCCTGTTGTTCAGAACAGCAATTTCCTTGGATATTTACTATTCAGTTTATTGAAGAAAACACATAGAAATGCAAGCCAAGGGCTGTGAAGTGTTGATGATCTCTTAATTGCACAAAAATGAATGTAAGCAGAGAAGAGGATGATAAAAAAGAGGGGCAGAATTCTTCTCTCCTAGTTTTAGGCAGCCACAGTGGAGAGTGAGGATGCCTAAAATTATCTTCATTTTTTTAAAGTGTGGAAACCTCTGCATTTACTCAGACAAGCCTCTAACTTTCTAATCATTTTCTAATCATTTTCTGACTAGACATAACGGGAAAAATTGATTTTAAGGACATTTTTTCCTTTATGAATTTAATATGATTTTTAAATAAATGGATTTTCCAAGCTCTGAAAATTTTTTCCCTTGTTAAAAGAAAACATTTACACTTACGGAAATCAAGATTTTTTTTTTTTTTTAAATCTCTAGCAGTAGTTGTTGAAAATGAAACACATTCCTAAATCTACATGATTTGGAGTTTCCTGAAGGTAAAAATTGGTTTACTCTCACTTAGGCAATGATTAGCAACCCAAAGTATTAAGCTTTTGAGCAGATTTTTCTTTTAAAGTTTGTTTTTTGCCTATGGGAAATTTTATATTATCTACACAGAAAGGATCAGCAAACACTGGCTGTAATTGTATTTACTCCTTGGGAATCCTTCAGTATACATCAGGGGAACTGAAAGAAAATTTTTGTTGGAATATCCCATGGCAGCTGGTTGTCCATTAAGTCTTAAACCACTGAGCTTGTGCAGAAATGGCAGCAGGAGAAGAAAACCCTAAAAAGTCCCAGGTACCCATCCATCCCCTGATCTCCAGAGCAAAGCCCAGCTCTAGATCCTGCTCCAGCTCATCTCCACCACCCCCATCTTTCCAACAGTCCAGCAGGCTCTGGAAGATAAATAAGGACTGGAATTCTGCAACAAGATGCAGAGGAGTATAGCAGGACCCACCCTGGTCTGTGGGCTAGAGAGGGTTAATGAATGAGGTTTGTTTTGAGAATTATTCTCTGACCAAGGCCGTTGGCCTGGAGACCAAGAAGAGAAGGAGAAGGAGATGAGCAGAAGAAAACCTGAAGCTGGGAAAGTATTTTTTAGAAAGGTCTTGGGAATAACAGAGGTGGAGAACTTTTCCACCAATGATTGTCATGCTGATCTGTTGTGAACAGTGAATAAAGTGTAAACTTCGTAGAGTGTATAAAAGACAGTCAACTGTTGTAATAAATGGGATATTAGCCTTCTGCAATGTAGTGTGCCTTTTCGTATGTCACACCTGCTTCTACAACGACAGAGGAGGACCTGAGGCTGAAAAGAGGAAGATGGAGTGAGAGATGGAGGTTTTACATCTCAGGAATTCGTGAAGGAGCAGGAAGGAAGAGGGAAGAGAGTTCAGGAAGAGTCTGGAGAAGAGGGCAAAGACACACACTCAGCTGTGCCCCAGCTGCTCAGCCCTGCCCCATCCAGTGAAATTTCCAAATGAGAACTGAATCTTTACTGTCTGAGGAACAGAGTATAGAAGGTGAAGGAAAACACTGGCTCAGACTGCACTGACACGAGGAGAAATAAAAAAAGAGCTTTGGAATGCAGCACTTCTGCTGCTTATTCATGGACACCCTGCGAGATCCCAGGAGGAGAAGTGGTGGATAGACCAAAGGCTGTCATGGTAACAAGGTGAGCAGCACTTCTGTCACACCTTAAACCCTGGAACTGCGTGTGCTGAGGTGTTTGGGCAAATTCTCTTTGAGGTAAACCCACAGTTGACCCCCTCCTAGGCTTTGTGACAAAATATTCTGCAACAGTTCAGTGAGGTCTGCTGGGACCAAAGTGACTCAAGAGCTTTCTTTAACTCCCTTGGACTGTGTTTCAGTTTTCCTTGTCAGGTTTGATCCCGTGTTTGAGACTTTGCTGCTACTGCTCAGATCACACAAAGGTTGGCAATGACCAGGTAAGACTTTTGCCTTGCCCACATCTTTATTCTCTCCTTGACAGCCTTGCCTACCTTGCCTATTAATTAATTAAGCAAACATATTTATCCTATAAACACACCCACAGCATCCACCATTAACATTTCCATATCAATAACCAGCTGTATCCATGGCACAGATAAAGAGGACAGATGTTTTTATAATGCTGATCACCTTCCCCATGCTCCATAAAAACCTTTTAAATGCCATCTTTTGTAGGGCATAAAGGTGTTTTTCTGCAGCACAAAACACACCCACCACTGCCAGTGGCATAACATTTATATCCTATTTTCTCTACATGAAAATATGTAAGTGGCACATTTTATACAGGAAGAGAGTGCTTGTTAGAGCACAGGGCAGGAATTTCAAACCCAGCTAATGTTGGGATTTTGGACACGTTATCTCCACTGCCCTTATTTGAGCTTCCAGTAGTCACTGCATTATTCATTGTGAACACCTCAGCACTCCCTTCTCCAGAGTCATTACTCCTATTCCCTGGAACTTCACACCAGCCACCAAAAATTCAGATGGAATCCATTCTTTTAGCATGGATTATAACTATGAGCTTCACCTTTGGGGTCTTCAGCCTCTGTAGGAGATGAAATGAAGATATCAACACTTGAGAGATGCAGCTAAAAGCAAGAGCAGTTGCACCATTCAATTAGAAAGCTCTCAGGTTGTGTGTGGGCTTGCCAGGCTATCACGGAATATTTAAAACTTTTGCAATGCAAAAATGTCAGCTGCTTGCTTTTAATTGCTCTGGGTTCAGTCCCAAGCAAGTACTGCAGGCAGCCTGCAGAGTGAGAACGCCTCAAGTTCTGATATTCCTCTGGTGACTGGCTTTGAATTCTTGGCAAAGAATTTCATTTTTCATCTTTCAGCATACATAGAACAGAGGTAAAAATATCCACCCCTCAGCTTCCATAGATTCAGCTTTTGATACAAGTTTTTTAAGTTTTAGACTACACAAAGTTAACCAGAACGAAGTGTTTCTGTTTATTGTAACACTGGAAGCAAGAAGTAACTGCAAAATTGTGGACTTAACATAATGCACCACAGTCAGGCCTCCTGGAAGGAGATAAGGAGTTACAAAGTGCTCTGAAATCTGCAATGCAGATCAAAAATCGAGTATTCTTTGCTTGTTCCATCTGTGGACTACTGGACTGCAGAAAAGGAGGTAACAGATACCACGTAATGCTGCATAGATTTTTCCTTTACTGTGTGTTTCCTCCAGTCAAACAGAAACGTTGATTTCATTGTCTTGTGGATGTTGATAAAATCATGATGATTTTAACAGCAAAACAGAAGCCATAACGATTTTTACTGTGCATGTTTCAACTGCTGCCCCTGAGCTCTCTGTCTCCCTGTTGAAAATGGTCATAAAATCTTATCCTCCAGGTAGGGAAAATAATAGCCAAAAATTTAATAGCATGCATAGCCACATTAATTTTCATTGTCATCATGTAAAAAATAATTGCTTTTTAAAAAAGTAGATCACTTATCTCAGAGATTTGTAACACAACAAGCTATTTTACAGCAACCTAAAAAACTTTGGTTTTTTCTGCTGATGAGAATTTTATATTTGGATCTGAGAAGGTTTCATAAGAAATTAAATAAAAGAAGACCAGCAATACATCAAAACAATGTGAGAGAACACCAGCCACATCTGAGTGAACTGGGCACTCACCCAAGCAGAAGTGACAAGGACTTTAGGTGGCAACAGTGGCATTAAAATAGCATTTCCCTCCTCTGAAAATCAAGACTTTTAAAACCTCTAGGAGTAACAGGAGAAAAAAAAAATTGGTGAGTATCCTGCATAAATAAATGCATAAATTGAGTTCATTTATCCATGAAGAAAATGGAGATCTGTGCAAAGTTTTAAATTAATTCAAACAAGAGAATAGATACATTTTTCTGGAGAGAAGACAGCAAAAAACCTGATGATACTCCTAAATCCTGGAACTGGGAAGTTTACTCAGTGGTTACTGGAAGGACAGTTTCAGCATGATGATACTTTTGATTTCTAAAGTAATCAGATATTGATATATATTTATATGTGTATGTTTTTATACATATATAGGTATATTTAACAACCCACAACAAATTGCTCCGATCAGAAGCTGTCCATCTTAGTCAGAAATCTTATGTTTAGCTGATACAAATTTCAAAGAGCTGATGCCACACTGAGGATTCATCTACAGATTTCACACCCACATTCACAGGGATGGACTCACCAGCACCCTCCTTGAACAGATTAACAGCAAAATTACAAATACATCTCACTTCTGATATTAACTCTTTCCCCTTTATTTACACAGAAGGCAGTGAGTAATAGTCTCCCACCTGCTGTGGAATTACCTCAGGGATACTTTCAAAGAAAGAGCAGGTTCTTAAGGGAATGATTAATTTCCTGTAACTCTGGATATTGCAAAGTAGGCATCTACAGCTGAGCAGGCCTTAGGCTGCCTTTAAACTCAATAAAAAACAAACAAAAAAAAACCAACAAAAACCAAAAACCCAGGCTTGTTAAAAAATACCAGAGCAGCCCTTTTGGTTCTGCCTGAGTGTCCACCTACTACATCTTCCAGTCTCCAGCAGTGGATATTTAGGGAACAACACGGAGACAGGAGATCAATGAACACTCTCCCAGCTCCCATGTTCATCCCAGAGGATTTCCTGCACAGGACCAGGTTTCTCTGGCATGGTAATAACCCCCCGTGTATTTCACAGTGACAGCAGGCAAGACATCAGCTTCTAAATGCTTGGCCTGATGTACCAGAGATATCTGCACAAGCTGGAGAGTCCAGAGGGTGAAGAGGGAGCCTTGAAATCAGACTTCTGTTCCACATCAGTGGAGCTGAGACACCACCCAGCATTTTATACCCTTAGCAATCTGTTTCTCATTTGTGTCACCTCTCAGCTACTGGTGTGTGCAACTTGAAATATCTGCATCCATAAACAATCCTTTTGTCTGACCATCTATGCACAGCAGTAGCACAACAGAGAATGAATCTGCTACAAATAAAGATGTACAGAGGGTGAAGTGTTGAACAGTTCAAGTCCGAGTGGCTTACATAAACCATGTTAACATTTTCCATTATCTCTTTCTTATACAGCTAGTGTCCACCCTCTGACAGTTTAATGAGTAAGATGAATGCCTGGAGGGGGAAAAAAAAACCCAACCCTTATAGTTCTTATTTGGTAATGGAATAAGAAAGCTGAGCAATGTAGAGCTGGAGCTTTACAGGTTGCTTTGCATTTTGACAAGCTTTAGTGCTTAACTATTTTTATATACATGGGACAACAGGCTGCCCAGAGAAGTGGCTGAGTCACCAGCCTGGAGGTATTTAAAAGGTGTAGATGTGGCACTTGGGTTCAGGGTTTAGTGGTGGACTGGGCAGTGCTGGGTTAAGGCTGGACTCAGTGATTTGAAAGGTCATAGACAATTCTGTTGTTCTATGGCTATACAATAAGATGTTCTCATCTCAGAGCTGAAAGCCAAGACAAATTAATTCCCTGCATAACAGAGTTTATTCACCAAAGTTCAACCAAGTGATGCAACTCAGAGTTAAACAAGGAGCTGCCAGCTACAACTTTACAGCAGATGAATCTCTGATCCATTTTCTGTGCTCTGTGTTCAAATTCTAGTCCAGGGTAAGCCAGAACAGCACCTGCAAGTGTGAAGCATCCTTTCACTTTCTTGTCTTCAAAGCAGCCACTGCTGGATTCTCAAACAGCTTTGGGCACATCTTGAACACAGCAAGGACAGATGGTGGAAGGTCATCCTCTTTTTCTTGCTGTCAGTAGCTGCTAGTGAAGGAGGGCAGCACTGGCAGGCTGGCAGGTCCAGAGCAGGGAGACAAAGGTGAGACCACGACTGCGTGTCAACAAGAGCACACCTGGAGGCTCATTCCTAACCTGGAGAGTCAACTCAGTCACAGGTTCATGGCACCTAACTGAAATCAGAAACAACAACAAAAAATTGCCTATTCCACCCAATCTCTCCCATTTCCTAACAATAGTGATCCTGCAGCACTGCAGATGTTGGACATCCTCTGAAGCACTCATCCTTTGGAACAGTGCTGTCTGTGGTACCTCTCAGGTGGGTTTACTCTTAGACTGGCCACAGTGTTATCTTAACCCTTGAAGGGCTCATCATCCCCCAAACTCAGAGAGAAATACTGATTGAAAGGACAGGGGGTGTTTGTTTAGGAGCAGACACACTGAGATGATCTGTGTGAACAGGAAAGGCACTCGATCTGTTCTGTGGAACTCGACAAAATGAGAGGTTCTACAGCATGTATTATTATCTACCAGGTGTGCAAAAAATGGTATCTCATTTAGAAACCACTTTCAGCAAATGCTGTGTATTGTACCAACTGCATAAATTCAAAGATTTGGTATATTTGATGCAGTGGGGTATTGTAACAGTCATTACTTGAGGTTCTGCTGGGAATGCACCAAGCAGAAGTGACAGAGCCAGGACTGAGGTGTGCCACTCTTCTGAAATATGAAAAAACCCTCAGTGGTCTATTCCCAGGGTTTTACATTGCTGTGTAATGTAAAACCCAAGAGCAGATTACTTCCTTTGGTGCTTTACTGAGGCTCTGCAGAAACACCTTTCCATGGGATGAAGACCCTGGGGCAGCTGCTTACTGAAACATGTTTTGTGCTCAGCACTTTACAGCCTCCTTTACACAGCTTAGAGATTTGCTGTTGTAAATTTGGAAGAACTTGTCAGCTCCTGAACACCTAGGATAAATGTGGGAACCTTTAGATGTGTTTATCTCATCCATAAATCATTTACCCCAAAAAAAACCAAACCTCAAACCCCTCATAAATATTTTGTTTCTACAGCAAATGTAGAGATCAGGTATGATGCCTAGGGACACGGTTTGGTGGTAGACCTGGTCGTGTTGTATTAATGGTTGGACTGGATGATCCAAAGGGCCTTTTCCAACCTAAATCACAGAATAATTTGATTTGGAAGGGACCCACAAGGATTATCAAGTCCAACTCTTAAGTGAACAGGCCACACAGGGATCAAACCCACAACCTTGGCATTATTCAATTTTTCTGCTACTCTAATAATCCTCTCTAGTGGACCACAAAACTTGTTGGGCTGTCTACAGTTGCCTAACACACAAGAGATTTCCATACCCTCGGTTTGGAACTGCACCAGACTCGAAAAAATGCAACATTTTAAATTATTAGGGCAGCAATACAAATTGCTCAACAACACCCAGCGCTGTCAGCTTTATTTTGGGAAGCACAAGCAAGCAGAGCTAGACTGCCTGGTATGTCATTTGGGGCAGTGGGAAAGTAAACCAGCATCATCACCTCTATTTAAACGGTGCTGTTGCAACATCTGAAAATAGGAAGCACTGGGAAGGTTTCTGGTGTCCAGCTCGAGTGGTGATGGTGCAAACATCAATGTCTGAGGTTCTCTTTCTGCCTGGGAGCAGTGACTGGGTGCTGTGGATGTGACCCTGTCCCCTAGGCAGCTGCAGGAGCAGCGTGGGGAGCTGCAGCCAGCAGGCTGATGCCAAGGGAGTGAAAGCATATGAGAAAATAAATAGCCCATCCAAGTCTCATTCTAAATGGGACTGCTCATTGATGTGGCCTGCTGGGAGAATCAGAAGGGAAGCAGAGAGAATTGCAGCCATACCATTACTCTGGAGGGATATTTAGGGATGTAATGATGACAAATCTTTTGTTTCCAGGAAACAGAATGGTGTGATGTACAGAAATAAATAACCCCTGGAGCAGAGAGGGGCTCACCTTTGCAGTCCGGGATGGAAAGTAAATTATCAAATACGCTTATGTGCCATAAAACTTTCATCCACTAAAAGGATCATTGATTCAAGAATGATTAAAATTGATTATTTAAAACTAACAAACCAGCCAAGAAGCACACTATTCATACATTCCCAGTTCTGTGCTTCTGGAAGTGCTGGAGGAGCCTCTAGATAAAACACCATCCCAGCAACTGGGAAAATGATGGCAAACTCCAAATGATGTCAGGTTAGCTGGAGACTTGATGGACATCTTTGATGAGCTGTGGATCCATCCCTGGGACCCATCACCCACCAACACTTTCCTTAAATCAGAGCTTCACCAGAGACTTGAGGAAACGGCATAGGAGTAGTGTAAGCCTGAATTTGTGCAGGTGGAATCCTGCACCACGCAGAATCTGGATGTTTACACCATTTCTGTGAGACAACAGCCTTTCACTACAAAGTGACCAGAGTGAGGGCAAGGGACCAACCCCCAGCTCCAGAGGATCCAGTCACCAGGAGGAACAAATCATTTTTCCTTTCAGTGCATCCCAGGACTTCTTGAAATGAAATGCATGACATCTGATTTACTGCCTCTCCTTTACTGGATTGTCTGAATACACTTAAACACTGTAAATGCAAACTGCAACCTTCAAACTGACTGAAGAGGAAGAAAGAGAAGAAAATCAAAGGATGCAATTTGTATACTGATACAGCACAGTAGCATTGGCCATTCACATGTTGGTTTATTTTTTGTTTTTGGACAAGATGCCTGTTTTCAGATGAATCGTCTTTTGACAAGGTCTTAAAGATTGTGTGGTCAAATGTGTCAATGGAACAAACAGGGAACAAAAGATTTCCATGCAGATCAAAATTGAGTAGGATCAGATGCAAGCCAAGACTTGCAGTCTCTTGTGGAAACTCGTTAGATGGGAAAGTCAAGGGATGTGAAGGGAATAATGCAAAAACATTTCACAATGCATGCAATACCAGTGTGAACTGAGGACCTCTCTTCTCTAAGTTCCTGAAAAAATTCAAGCTATAACTCAGTGCCTGTATCATACAGATATATAGAACTGTATAGAATTATGCTCATCCTGGATATCACTGTGATTCTAGTCAAATCAAACCGGGAAATTACAACATCAGAAACATCTTAAGCTGAGTCCCCTAAAAAAAAGGAAATTCTGCTTATATATGAAGGCAAAGTAATAATTAAATACATTTTTTTTCTTCAGGTTCACAAAGACACTCCCCATCTGGAGTGGTGCATTTCCCCCATTACCCAGGTCTCTTCTGGATTGTTCTAATATCCCAGGAATTCCTGTGAGGCCGTGACCTTTGGAAATGAGTTTGGTGGTGAAGTGCCCCTTGACCCCATACCAAGGACTTTTGTGTGTCCAGGGTGGGAGCAGAGACCATGTTGGGTGGGGAATGTCAGTGAGAATATTCAGTCATTCCCTGAAAGCCTTGGAAAATTTCTTACCTTCCACTGTTTCTGGAATTTAAAAAAATCCAGTAATTACCTACCCAGATTGTGGCAAGGATGGAAATTTATATGAATGCTGCATCTTAGCTCTATGATTGACTACTTTAGTTGCAACAAATTCTACTGATTCTTGTAATAAATACAGCCTCTGACAATGTTAAATTAATCAGTGATTATGAACTGCTAAAAATCCACCTAAGAACTGTGAACAAATTTCAGACTACTGCTGGTTCAGAAGCTGTGTAAAAATTTCATCTGTGGTGAACTGGTGTTTTTACAACATCCCACTAAGATCACCTTTTGCTGGGATACATCTGATGGTGGTGCTTTAGGTAATGCTAATTAATTACATATGTAATCCTATAGATATAAACCATTGTCCAGGTCTGGGACTAAGACTGGACTGAGCTGCACCTAAGCTCTGTAATGAGTTTAACAAGCAGGGAGCTCTACTGTGACCCTCATGACTCAGCAGAAGGGTCTCTTTTACCCTTTTGCATTTTTCATCTCTGTGAAATCATTCTATCTCAATTCTAACTCAATTTTCCTCTCTGTCTTTCATCCATGTAAAAGTGATAGAGTGGACCTTGATACTGAACTTTGCTAACTCACACTTTTACAAATTCATGCAAAACACGCTTTTGCTAATGGCTTTGATGGTGATTCTGTAATGACCTAAACCACTCATTGACAACAGCATCAAGATCAGGAACTGAATCCAAGAAATCCTGAAAGTGCCATCCAGGGATTTTTCAAGGAAACGATGCCCAAAAGAGAAAATGAGTTATGTTGCTTTCCAACTCTGAAAAAGTATTTCTTGGTTTAAATTGCTTCGGAATGAATTTACAATGTCATTCTCTCAGCCATTCTGGGAAATTACCCATGCATTACATTCTCAAAAGCATTTTATGCCATCTGTTTGGGATACTTAATGTGAACATATTTGGGGGGTTAAATTAGTAATTATAAGAGGAGGAAATTAACATATTGGACTAATTAACAGCATCTTCTGGAAAAGAAAGAGGGAAGATAACGAATTACAAAGCTTAATGTTTACTGTTCTCCCAGCTAAATAAAGATTGTTCAATATGGCTCTCCTTAGGTTTCTTTCCTTGATTTTTTTCCCCCTCTAAAATATGATATCTGCACTGTGTAAAAGAACAGGAGCCAGAGAAAAGACTCAGACACTACAGGCTCTGTGGTCTGGTTCTCTCCATCCATGCTGCTGAATGGAGCTCACCAATGTTCCTGTGTGACACATCCTTGTCATTATCAGGGTTCAAAATGAGGCTTCCAACACAGGTCACCTCGTTTGGGTCATTGAAATATTGGAGCAGACTTAGTCAAGGAAGCTCATTATCCTTGAATGCCAATACAGAAAAAACATTTTGTTTCTGCTCCATTTTAGGTTTTAATTTAGGATTAAATCGTGCTTTGGTCTTTAACTGTACCAACAGAACTCTACTGACCATGAAGAGGTGGTAATTATATTGCAGACCTCCATTTTTAATGAGAAAGCTCATAGCTGAATAGTCCAGACTGTTTGGAAAATCCAGTTTTCATGGAGCTCACAACCAACATGTCATGGTTAGAATCACCATGTTCTTGTTGCTGATCCACCACACTGAGGAAAGAACATTGGTCCATGCTAAGCAAAAAAAGTGAATTTTTGTCCCTAGGATGTCCCAAAGTCCACCTCATGCTTGTGCCTGAGGCTGACCCTGGAGCAGATTTGGGGTTTACTATATTTGGGGTTTATTACATGTATAAACTCACTCTCAAAGCACAGTACAGGTTCACAGGATTTTGGAGTAGCATAGGAAAGTTTGTTCTAAAAAGCTGTAGGTTGGACTGACTATAAAAATGAACTTCCATTAATTTCAGAGCATTGCTTGACCCCTGATCAGTGATACCTCACAAAGACAGTGAAATAGAAGAGAGGCTTCTGTGGCTTCTCCCTTCCCTTTTCCCATTAAAATTCTGTTCCAGTAGCCACACTCCACTGGAGAAGATGCCCTGTGATCATGCATCACACAAACAACCCAGAAAATTGTATTTTGTCAACAACTGAAAAATAAATTGTTTGTTGACTTCTAACACAGCCTGATGTGAAATCCGTTGTTGTTGCTGTTGTTTTTCTTAAATAGAAGCTCTGCACAAGGAAAAACACTTCATGAATAAATGGCAAGTTTTACAATAATATTTACAAACACATTCAAAAGGCAAAGAACACCAAAAAGAAAGGATCAAATATAGAACCTCATATATCTTCCCTTTGTCTCGTGCTAAGGAATGGAATAGATGGTCATTAAATTGATATAAACAAATCTGCTACAGGAGGCAGAGCTGCTCCCTGGAACACAATGGCACCAAGGGGCAGAGCTTGGGCCAGATTTATAATACAGGTCAACACACCCATTTATATGCAAATTGAGAGGCAATTAAGGCACCACAACTTTCACACTTCAGGCTGATATCTAGATCAGCTTATTGTCCTTAAGGAATTGATAAAGTCAGAACAGAACACCATTGATCTGACATCTTTTATAGAAAGATTTTCAATTCCCTGAGCTTCGTTTCCATTGCCGTTTCCCAGGGATGGAGAACTGGCTGAATGATAATACCTACATTATATTTTAAACTCCTCCCTCCACGAAGATTCACCAGGGAGAAAAAAAAAAAAAGTGAAGAGGAAGGGAAGAAAGTTAGTTTTTCCCCCAGAGCATTGCAGCACCCCCGGAGTCACTCTGAGTGTGTTTCTCCCACTTCTGAAACAAAGCTGGATCCAGTTTCACATCTCTTACAGCAGCGTTTCTGTGCTCGTGTATTTTAGCCAAGAGACAAGTGCTTTGCCCTGCTCCTAAAAACTGGTCTGGATAAACGGACAAGACACTTCAACTGTACTAATCTTCAACTACACATCAGTCAGTAAGCACAGCTAATTCAGCAGATTAAACTGAGAAAGGGCTGTCAGCAGCTCTCCTGAAGCTCTCTCCAGGTGTGTAAAATCCCAAGTTCTCTTTCCTTGTCACACAATGCACACTGTCGCCAAGGAAAAGCCAAGGCTGGAGACAGTATGTTTATCTCAGCAGGAAAAGATGTTCCTGGAGCAAGGGCACTTTGAAAACGGATCCTGCAGTAACAAGAAGCCACCAAGAAATGGAGGAATAAATACCTGTGACATTGGTGCGGGCTGACAAAGCTTCGCAGTACTTTTCCAGCAGAACAGACAAGGGCAGGTTCACAGAGGATTCACAGTGAAGAACTATCTGGATAAACAGAAACAAACCAAGCAGGTGAAGCAGCAGCCTAGGACAGATTTTCTCATTCATGAGTACTACAACCCCCAGCAGTCTCAGAGCAGTTCCCATTCATGATTTACTCAGGTACAGACACCCCCTGACACGGAAGGGTTTTGGTTCTACTTGCTCTGCTCCAGGGCATCACATGGAATTCACATGACCAATGCAAATGAACCACCTATTCTGGATCTCACCTGTGGGAGCTGCTCAGTGCCTTTAACAAAGCTCAGGATCCACTTTGTCACCCCAAGACACTCACCTCAAAGTGGATGCCTAAAATAGCAGAGCTGAATCACATCCCATTACACATCCCATTAAAGATCACACGTTGAGTTTTTTCAGTGAACTTTTAATTAGTACATGGAGGCCAGAGATCCTTGCACATTCAAGAAATCCAGCAGCTGGCAAAGGGCAATTCAGAGGGCTTGAAGAAGGTGTTTCCATAGAATATATAGGATAATTTGGCATCCTTATAAGGTGTCTCGTGGCTCTTTTTAGCCAATGAACGACACACAAGTTTCTGACCCTCAGCATTCAGGGCTGAGCCTTCTACTGAGGGCAAGTAACAGTGAGAAAGGGCAGTAATGCCAACACGGGCACTTTGAGAAAGCTGCACGGTCAGTAAAATATAACAGTACAACCCCAAGTAAATTTTAAGAAATAGAGTTGCAAATTAATGGGAGATACTTTAATTTTCACACTCAAAATGAAATTAGTGAAGTGCCCAGTGCAGACAGAGGAGAGAAGCCCACAGGGTTGTACATCACAATACAGAGCCAAGTTGGGATCCTGCTTGGAGCAACAGAAGCTCTTGGAAAGCCCTTTAAGAAAGGCAGAACAAAATGTGGCAGGAAAATTCAGGAGAGACAAATCAATGACAGAAAATTCCATTTTCAAACTATGAAACAAAAATCTTTCTGACTTTTTCTGAGGGGGATATAAAGCCACGGTAACACATAGAATGCCTTTGCTTTTCTATTTACACAGAATGACTCCAACACAATTCAGGTAGGAAAACAACCCTAGTCCTTGAAGGCTGATGCCATATTTCAGTGCTCTAAGGTGTGTTAAGTGATTGAGGAAGCCATTCTATATCACTGAATTCTCTGTCACGTAATAAAACTGAGGGTAAATGCTCATGACAATAGAATCCATCAGCAGTGTTGGTCTCTGAAGAACAACTGTTCTTTGTACATCACCTTTTTCCACCTATTTCTCACTTTGCTGTTATTTTACAAAATAGGAAGCGTTGAAGCACAAACAGAACGCCTTTCTCAGACTTCATTCTTTCCATACAAACTTCCTTAAGGTGCTGTTTCTCCTCCAGGGAGGCTCAGACCTCCTGCCTCCTGTAGCAAAACCTCCACGCACGGCCAGGTCAGGGAGACAAAGGCGGTGGCTGCTGGGCAGATTCCACCTCCCGAGACTCCCAAAATCCAGACTGTGCAGTGGCCACGGCTCATGTCAGACCCAGTCATGTGAGCTGACACAGCAGAGGCATTTCTTCCCCTCCATCCTCACCCCTCTGCCACCTCCCAGGCTTCAAAGAAGAAACTCGAGCCATGCCCGTGTACTGTAAATACGCCGCGTGTTCAGCTGTGCCCTCCCAGGACGATGGGGAAGAGCAGACAGAGGTCAAGTTCAGCACAGCCTGGGCAGGAATAGGAAAGGTTAAATGTCACATTTGCCCTAAGGGTGAGCTCAGGTTAATTTGGCTAGGGGGAAAAGTGCCTTCCACATATTATGTTACTTTTGGTTTCATTTTCTCTCTGCTGACCACAGTCAACAGCCTAGCTGTGTGTGAACTTTAAAAAAAGAAAATGCATTCAAAGCAGACAAACCCCAAAAGACTGAAAAAAATCCCTTACAACAATAAAAAACAGCAAAACAAACAAAGAGAAACATTTCAGTAATGTAGAATTGTAAAGATAAATAATTGGGCCCATGACTGCACAGAAATTATATTTTGAAGTATTGAAATAATCGCTCTGGGTCACTAATGCATGACTTTATTCAAACTGCATTTCTCTTAAAGCAGGTATTTTGTAACCTCTGCCCACCCAATCAGTTCTTTTTTGTCCTGCAAATTTACCTAAATCATGCACAGAAATGTCCAACTTAATTCCTCTGAGCCACTGTGGACATTTATGGACAAATAAAACTAATGCACTGAGACAAAGAATGAGGTGGAAGTGAATCCTTTAGTTTCCAAAGCAGGGACACCAACTAAGAGCAAGCCAGCTCTGAGTCTTCAGAAAAAAAAATACAGAGCCTTTGGTCAACTTCCCATTCACATCTGAGAGGACTTTGGGAAAAGGATGAAATGCTCTGGTCACTGTCTGCCTCTCTCATGGGCATTTTGTTTGACCTTTCTCCTTGGATATGGCCACTGCTCCTCATTATTTCATGAAGATCTTTATCTCTGACAGAGAACATAAACTACAAGACACAAGTGTTGCCTACTCTCAGTTCCCACCAGAATTTGTGGTTATTTCATCCAGGTTAGAGAGGATTTGTAACTTCATTTTAAGAAGAAGTAACAAAGAGTTCTGGTTTGAAATACTTAGTTCCACCTATGGAGCAATATAGAAATATAAAACCAAATGAACACTGGTGCTCTAAAATTCACCTGCATGGGAGAGGTTGTTTTCTCCTCTCAAAGATGGAAAAAATGGCTACAAGAATGTAAAGGAATGGCTTTGGAATATAAACCAGCCCCCAAAGCTACGGATAGGATCCAAAAATGTCAATACAAGCATGGGGCTACCACAGAGACACAATGGAGCACCTGGTAAGTTTAAATATCTCACAGTAGGCAGCAGCAGAGTTAAGGGTTAAGTCAGCAGGAGTGAAAGCTGAAGGGAAGGACTGAGGTGGAAAAGGATGATCCATGACAGTGGAACACCCCTTGCCAAGGTGGAGGTGAGTCTGGAGGCAGTGCCAAACATGGAGAGATGCACACACTCCCCTTTCCCATTCTCACACAAGAATTCCCAGATGTCATATTCCAGTGCTCTAATAAAAGCCAGCTGTCAGGCCTCCCTGTCAAACATCTGCTGGTGGCGTGCTGAGAGGTGCTGACATCTGACATAGCCTCAAAGCAACAGAGCAAAAACTCTTCTTTTAAAAAAATGTAGTTTCTGCTACTCCAGAGGTCTCAGAGAAATCCATCCTGTGGAAGTACAACAGCATCTCAGCAGAAAGCCACTCCCAGAAAAGCAGTGGGATTTGTATGGAACAGCTCAGACTTCAAAACAGAGAGAACAGCAGCTGAGCTGATCACACAGGGATTCCTTTGGAATTCAGGAAGAGAAGCAGGAATTTTCCAGATGCAGTTCATCTGCAGTATTTTAAATTTTAAATTGGAATGATCTCCACTGACTGCATCAGCTGGGTTTCATGCACTATAAGGGAAGAGTCACTTTGATGGATCCTTTCTACATTTTCTATAGACACTACATACAAAAGCAGAGGTCAAAACATTCCTAGAGATGATGGCTGCAGAAAACACGAGCACATCACCATCTTATTTGATCATCTGCACTCTTTCTTTTACTGAGCAAGATGAGGTGGCCTTCCAATGTGGAAAAATGTGGGATTTATTAACACAAAATAACAAGGATCCATCTCGAGTCTTCTTTGCCACACAAGAATGAAGTCTCACACCCAGAACTATCCACTGTGCTCTCTGTAAAGCCAAAGCATTTTCCACTCCTGAGAAACCACCTCTGGCAGTGGCATGGATCATGGCAGGAGGATGCTTCTTCCTAGCCTTCATCTCTGGGAACCTCCACTGCTTTAAAGACTCCGACTTCAGCTTTTCCCATGGGTTTCTTTAAAATATCTGAGGCTGCAAATACTACCACATTTCAACATCAAAATTGCAGCAAAACTGTCTTCAGCACACAGAAAAGCTGCTGCTTAGTAGCTTTGCCCCAAAACTCAGGGAAAAGAAAAAGAAGAAGAGTGAGTGTGAGAGAAAAGGGAAACTTGCATTTAATTTTAGTTCTTCAATTAGGCAATGCAAATAAATTCACTCCAACTCCATAATGAAATCGAGCTTTCACCCCAACTGCTGGGATAGACATGCTCAGAACAGTGGCCCAATGAAAAGCAAAATTTTTTAGTTTGTGTCCACAGAAGCTCATTTTAGGGAAACACAAATCGAACTCCACAATGAAAATGTAATTAGTGAAAGAGCTCAACGCAGCAGAATCAAAGCAAATCCCACACTTCCTCGACAAAATCCATCCTCTGAACACAGTTTCCAGGGAAGGTGGGCATCTGGCAAGTTCTACATCACTGGTGTGGGGAAACAGATGCTTTGGGAGAAAAAACACCAGATATTCCTTAGAATGCTGTTGTAACAAATGCCAGTGTTCATCTGAGCAGCTCTTTCCTTCCAGGAAATGGCAACACATGGGAGAGAATGAGGAGAGCTGGAATATTTGCTGACTACTAATCACCTGAAGGAAGATGCACAGTCTGAAGAGTGAAAGCTGCTACTTCAGGACAAAACCAGAGATTAGCACGGGAGAGGAGGGGAAAGTCATGTTTACAGTGGCCAGGATGGATTTATATCCATTGCCATGTGGTGACTTCATCCACAAGATGCATCTGAAAGAGATGCTTATTAAAGAACAGCACTCAGAGGGCCAGTGTGTTGGAAATACTTTGCTTTTTGGAGAACCAAAAAGGTCAGCCCTTTGCATCAAGATGGTTTTGGCCTTTCTAAAGCCAGTAACTTAAAATCACTCGTGCAGCAGCACTTGGCAGTGTACAATTGTTTGGCTCAGCTTCACCAGAAAAATAATTTCCATTTGGGATAGAAAGTCTAAACACAAGTTTTCACAGGAGCCTGCAACCTGAAACCTGAGCCAGCTAAGGTTACAGTAAAGGGAAAGACTCTGAGCACAGTTCAAGAAAAATAGGATCCTTTTCAAGTCATCCTTCAGCTCTTTAAACTCCCTCTGAGTTTATTCAAGTGGCCACATAAAACATTGCCACTTGCTAGAGAACACCAAATGCTCCAGGAGACACTGCTCCATGATCTTAGAGGCCAGATGTATTCTGCAGCTCTTCCAGGAAGTCTGGAAAAAGAGACTAAAAGTCTGCATGGAATGGGAATTAGGACCTCAGTTCAATAAAGAAACTAAACACATGCTCAGTTTTAAGGCATGAAATTAAATCAATCTTTATGCAAAAATAAATTTAAAAAACCCCTCGAGCATCTGCTACACTGAGCCCACCACTGAAATTCACTGCTGTCTTTGAAACTTGGAGATCTGCCTTCAGTGAGCACTGCCCACATGCTCTGCTGAAGCAGCTTTTAGAGGGGAAGTTCTTCAACCACTGAAAGCCAGGCAGGTGCTGAGGGATTTTCTGAGTCATGAGATACAAACCAAACCTGGTTAAGGCCACCCATGAGTTGGACTTGTCCAGCCAGGTCTCCAAGCCCTTCCACAGCAACCTGAGATATTAAAAATGAGCAAAAACTGCATTTGACTCACAAGCTGCAGCTCTCCTGAAACAAAATTGTTTAATGGAAAGACTTTTCAATTTCACATCCTTGAAGAGTTTTGTTGGTCATTCCCCACACCAGGGGAACATTCAGAGCCTGGAAAGGGAGAAGCCCCTCACAGCACTCCTGCATTCATGTCTGCCCTCTCCTTAGTTCTGCACACCAAACCTGTGAGTAATCACTTCCCACCCAATTCCCATCCCCATGAATCCTCTCAGCAGCTCCAACGTGATTCACCTCACCCCCCTATTCCAGCAGACTTTGCTTCAGGCTCCCTAATGCTCAGTGGAAGAAGGAACCACAGTCAAGGAACAATCCATCCCTTGTGCTTTAAACATGGACTCCAGGACGAGATAATCATGCACTGGAGACAAAACACTCAGGGAATCCAGACTAGCTCAAGTTTAAAAGTCATATTTACCCCAGTGAATGCCAATATCTCCCTCATCTAACTCCTACCTACATGCAGAGCCTCTGCAAGGATCCTTCACCCATCCATTGTCACCACTGTACAACTTCCAAAGCCACCCCTCACAGGATCTCCCAGCTTCAGCTCAACAAACCTGAGCTCCTAGTCTTTGTTTTTCAGGTCTCTGCCACCTGAAAAAGGTAAAAACCCATCTGCATCAAGATTTTATCAGCTAATGACATCTGCTTAGCTTCCCATGGAACAACACTGGTACCACAAAATGTCCCTCTGACCCAAGATTTCCTGACAGGGATTTAAAAATGAGCCAGTCAGGTGGCACTGGATATCAGCAGCAAACTTTCTCTCCATCTTTCCTTAAACTGCTAATTCTTGGGCTGGAGCCCACTTTTAGATTTGAAAACCAAATACCACAGTGAAATTTAACTCCAGGTCTGGCATTATCTTTCACTACCTGAAGGGGAATCACAGACTCAGTTCTCTGAGGAGTCAGATTCCCCTCAGAAGCTGACAGCAGAGCATCAAGACAGGCATCATTCACAAGTTGAAGTGAGGGAAAATCTCACAGAACATAAAGAAAAAATTATGCACCATGACAACGACTGAGCATTGGAAAAGAGATGTTGTAAAAAGACATTTCAGAGATGTTGGGAGAGCTCCATCTTTGCAGATTTTCACAGCCTAACTGGACGAGAATGATTTGGTTTTGGAATTAACCCTGCCTCGAGGTGGTGACAGGACAAGGGACTTCTGACAACCCCATCCAGTACAAATTATTTTTTCATTCCTTGATTCTATATGATCTATGGCCCCTATGGTAAAAAGAATCACAGACAAAAATTACTCCCCAAACCTTTCAAGGGGCAGTGCAGTAACCAGCTTACAGAGTGTATCTTGAACAATATAATTAGCAATCCAGAGGCTTTGAGGTTTCTTTCACTCATGTTTCTAAGATTTTTTACTCTGTTCACATAATTATAATTGAAATATTATGCTGAATACTATGAAAAAACATTTTTAAATTTTTACTGTATTTAAAAATAGAATTTTCTTTTATTTTTTTTTTTCTTTCAGAAGGAAAGAAATACTGCGAGTCTGACAAGATTTCAAAATCCTCATGAAGATACTCGCTTTGACAAAGTAGGGGATTCTTACACTTTGGAAGGTGTCTCAAGTTTAAGTGGGACTAAAGACCTGATCTCCCAGCAGGTGAATTTTGAGGCAGGATGAGGAAAGATCCTTCCTGACTGGAAGCACAGCTGGTGAAAATACTTTCCTGAGCCTTGAGAGAGCATTCTCAGCAGCCAGAGGGATACCCTGGGTTCCTCTTTGCTTTGAAAGAGCCAACTGACAGCAGGAGGAGCAGCCTGGGCCCTGGCAGGGATGTTTGCTCACGAAACGAGCAAGCAGCAAGGGAAGAGCTGTGATGGCCACATCACGGGACTGTGACTGCCCAGCACAGCCCTGGCGTGGCTCAGGAGCCTCTGCTGGCCTGCCGTGAGCCTCCTGAAACCCAAGCCATGCCCGGGGCTGGGATCTGCTCCTGCCACTCAAAGGGAATGGATACCTCAGCGAGCAGAGCCTGGCTGGCAGCCCCACAGGAAACCTGCTCAGAGCCGTCAGCACACTTCCCTTCCTTCCCTTTCGCCTCCTTCCCTCCTTCCCTTGTGCTGGAAAAGCCACCCCTGCCAGAGCACGGCACTTCCCAAACCATGGCAGTGCAGGGATAACAGCACCGAGCAACCCTCCTGCATCCCAGGGGCCCGGGGAACAGCCACAGGGATTGTCTATCCCACAGCCCTCGAAGCCAGTGGCTCCCCTCCAGTCCTCTGGCACTGCAGCTACTATTACCAGGGCAAGGGTTTAGCATTGCAGTGAGGACAGCTAATGTATTTTAATCTCCATCTGCATTACTCACTGTTTATTTTCCCGGCATACACAACCCAGAGTGGACAGTTACTCAGCCAGCACTATGCAAAAGTTTATAGAGCTTTAATTGGCTTAGTTTAATTAGTTTCACTTTCTTACGGCTCCGTGGAAGAAGTACTTGCCAGCTCTCGAATTATCAAACGGATTTTCTTTCTTATTTAGTGAAAACACGCTGAGTTTCTGTGCAGGCACATGAGGCATGTTTGGAAAGGCAGATTCCAAGTTCTCCACCCACGGAGCTCCAGACCAGAGCTGGGGAAGGAGCAGCACACTCCCAGCACCTGACTCTCCACATTGGCTCCCCTGCACAGCAAGGAGGAGCCAGAGGTCAGGACAGGACACTGAAATCCTTCTCTGTGAGGTGGTTTTCTCTCTCCCTCCCACAGCCCTTCCCAAATGGACCTTTGAGAAGATCCAGCAGAACACTGGCTTGTGAGAGGCCACGCAGATGAGCCCAGGGCCAGGGAACTGAGCAGTGCTTAGCACAGAACGCTCCGTGTCAAAGAGCATTGCAGGGAGCATCTCACAAACATCCCCACGCTGGCACCACGGAATGGAAATGAAATTTTCATGTATTGGGACGTGACTGATGAGATTCAAGCAGACAGTCACCTGAAGGACAGTTCTGTCTGTCGGCTGATCTACTTTCTATTTGTCTTCTCTTGTAACAAGGACTGCAGTCAAATTTATCCAGCTTCTCAGAGAAGAAAATGAAAACACTTTACCCAACACTCGCTAACTTAAATCAAATACAGCTACTTTCAAAGCTGTTAAGATAAAAAGAATTATTAGCAGTAATAGAAAGTAATTCTTTATGAAGAAATAGTTTGATAAAGTAAACCATCATAAAGTGTTTAGTTGTCACGAATAGAAAGATAAGGAGGCAAAGACAATGTTTATGCACTGTTTTAACAGAGGCCACTGAGAATCCAAGAGGCAGGAAGGTGAGAGTGGCTCGCTGGACAGCTCCAGCTTTGCATCCAACAATTAAGGTTTGCACTTTAAGGAAGAGCAGACTACATTTGAGATTAAAAGTGGTGTAAATTACAAGAAAGAAGGACATGGACACAATCTGTTGCAATTTACAGACGTGGTGTGGAAAAGTAAATTCCTGTACAACAGTCATCTTCTGGATGAACTTTTAATCTAGAGTAAATCAGCTTTCCCCTTTAATCTCCTTCTTGGGTTTGCAGTGCTGCAAAACCTGAAAGTGATATAAACTAAAAATGAACAGATTCAGCAGCATGTGCAGCCTGTTGTTACCACCCACATTTCCTCACCTCCCCCTCTCCCCAAAAAATAAGATCTGCAGAACTATTAAAAGAATCTAGAAATGTGCAAATGTTTGCTCTAATACAATATTTTTAAAATATTTGGTTTACTAATATATGGGGCAAAATGAAAATAAAAAGAAAACAGAAAAACGCATCCTTAATAAGTCTGTATCATCCACTACCCCATTTTTCTCGTGGTGAAGCTCTAATTTCAGCACATCAGCAGCAGGAACCTGTAGTAATCCCTGACACAAAGAGAGCTGATCATCAAATTCCAAGTGATGAAGAGCTGGAGCTGTCCTTAGAGGAAAACCCCTCCTTGGGGTGCTCACAGCGAGCCCAGAGCGACGGCAGCACAACACTCTCCATCTAAGCCAATAAATCGGGCAGTGCAAAGGTCTGATTTAAATCCTTAATCACTTCTACTGTTAAATTTTTAGAATGGCTTCTGGCCACGTTTCTGCCCCAAGCAATCTGGTGGTATCTCCAAGAATTCATGGGAATGATCTGGGAGCTCATGGACCAGCTCTGTGCACAGCCTGCACAGCATCTCCCTGGTTTAGAAGCTGAAGGAGCTCAATCACATGAGCACAAGTCACTCTCTGGCGTTTTTTTTCTGAAGGCTGGAGAGCTTTTCTGGAGATATTGATGTAGCAGTAGAGTTAGAACCTGTGAGGCTGAAATTAAAATTCTGCACCTGGTCATGCAGAGCCTGCAAAGACATCCCTGCTCTCTCTTCCTCGACAACCACACTCTGGTTTGGAATATGAAGGTCAGAGTTTAGAGGACTTGATCATGACTTTTCCTCTGCTCATGACAGGATAACAATATGTAAGCAGATGCCTTATATGCACAAAAGTTAAAGCTGCCTTCTTGCTGGCTAAGGGCAGCGATGAACATCATCACTGAAATGTTTTATGGCAAAACTACAGCCAGCCAGCACCAGCACACAGTCACCTCCCTCCAACATCCAATAACTGTCACAGGGTGGTTACAGAATAAACCCTGACAAAGTACCGCCCCAGGAAAGGTTTCTCCTGATGAGATGTTTATGCTGCATTAATTCACAATAGGGCTGAATTTTGGCAGCCTCAGACCAGGAACACTATTTAACTTGTCATCACTGGCTGATACACTCACACTGCCCCGGCTCTTTTAACAGCTCCAGGAGAACAAATAAATGATAGCAAGCTTTGCTTTTGGTTTTGATGAATAATCTCCCCCCTCTCCAAATTATGTGAACTTAGCAAGGACTTTATATAAAAATGTCATAAGACTCATTTGACTTTGTTTTATGGTTTGTTTTTTGTTTCCCACATTCAGTTAAATCTGTTTTCAAGTGTATCACACGTCCAGAACTCCTTTAAGGGAACATAAATCTCAGTGCAAGTCTTCACCCTTTTGCTGACCAGCCCTGTGAAATCTGTCAGGTCATTTGCACCAGCGTTTTCATGTGGCAGATCTAATTCTGTACCAGAGAGTTGCCTCATCTTGTGGGCGTTGCAAACCTGCAGCTCCCATAAAACACAATTGCTCGGCTGCTGTGAAAACTTAAAACTCCCTTAACTGGGTAAGAGCCTGCTCCCACAAGCAGCTCCTCCTTTCCTCAAATCCACAAATGTGAGTAAAGTCACTGACTCTGAGTTCACTTTCGAGTGTTTTCAAGTTTAACAAGAACTTACGAGCATTGGCTTTGAGCCAAAGTTTTAGAACACCGCTCTTAAGCTTCTTGGTGCAAAGTTCCTCCAGAGATGCAGATTTACTGACAATATTCAGGAATTAAAACACTCCCCAAAGGAGCAGCAAAAGCTTCTGCTATAGGTGAAGGAACCAGAGCTGTTGTGAAAGTGAAGACTCAAAATGTTATTTCTCACACAGGTATACACGAGCCCCTGTCAGACACCAGCATGTTCCACCCCAACAAACTCCTCTATAAAAACACACAGAAGGCACTCTTGTTCACATTTCTTGCACTAACCACATTTTATGGAAACTTCATTTTTTGATCCTTATCTACCTTTTTCTTCTCCTTTTCATTTGAGGCAGTTTTGCTTTTAAACGAGCCACACAACTACTAAAATTTGCAGAAATAATTCAAATGCAAAGTTGCAGCAGAACTGGAAACCTGGAAAATCTATGTATTATATTCACAGAGGAAACAAATGACATTTCTTGATTCATTGAGAACGGATTAATCTGGTGAAATACTCAGTACCTGAGTACTTTTGATAATCTAACTGTCAAGTCCCACACTCTAAAATACTGAGATATTTTTATGGACCAAAATAAATCAGTAAGAGAAAATTGGGAGAGAAAAGGGACTAAGAAACCAAGATCACGAAGAAGTGGTTTGTAGTTGAAAACAGCAAGTGTGTAAACCCATGCCAGTGTGATCGCATGTGCACTGATCTCTTCCTTCTTTTGGGGATAAAAAAAACCCGACACTGGCAGAGGTGAGAAAGTATTCTCTCACTTCTAAGAAAGCTACTGCAAAAAAAAAGAAAAAAATTAAATTGTTGCTCGTCTCTGAAGCCTGTTGTTGGCCTGGAGTTTCTCTTTTTTTGTAGGTTAGAGAAGGGAGAAAAAACAAACAAACCCCGAAAATAAACAAACAAAGCCCCACAAACAAACAAAACCTAAACCAAAGCAAAATAGACAGAACTTAAGGAAACAGAACAGATTTTCTTTCTTTATCTAAGGAAATGTCAAAGATAGACCAATTACACTGCGGTTCAGAAGGGTCACTGCCACTTTTTTAAAGCTGTGGGAACAGTCTTTACAAATTCTGCACAGGATCAGTGTTACTCTTGCTTAACCTCTCACGTTTTCTTTTCAAAGCTGGCTTAACCACAATTGAAAGCGCCGCTCAGAACAAACAAGCCACCAAAAAGCACCGGGAAAGCTTCTGAAGTCCAGTCCGACAGAGGCCAACCTGATCTCCAGCTCATCCCAGCACCTCCCGGGCGGATGCTGGTGATGGAGGAGGAAGGACCACGCGGAAAAGCTGCACTCCGCAGAACTCGGAGCAAGTGCTGGGCCGGCTGCGTGGGCTGAGCCCTGCCCATCGCCACCCCTGCCTGCCCCAGCACATGGTGCCACACAGGCACCGCCAGAGGCCGGCGACACCGGCAGCGAGCGGGCAGATGGCAGCGAAAATCCCTTCCCGCTGGGGCAAGGAGCTGCCACCCCAGCGGTGTCCCTGTGCCGGGACCGCTTCTGGCAAGCCAAGGTGGCTGTTTCCCAGCGAAGGGGACACTAAGAAGGGACTCTCCAGCACAGGGTGTCTCTGAGAGCACCTGCGATGGAGCAGCGAAGGGCACGGACGGATCCCCGAGCAGCAGCTGGCAGGGAGCGGTGCCCGCCTGGAGTGTCCCGGAGCCGGGCACGCACCTGCGAGGGCGCGGGGCACGATCCTCGCACGGAGCCCCCAGCGCCCGGGGCCGCCCGGCCGCGCTCCCCCCGGCCCTGGGGCGTCCCTCCCGCTCCCTCCCGGTCCCGTTCCCATTCCCATTCGCGTTCCCGTCCCCGGCACTTACGGGCAGCAGCAGGAGCGCGGCGGCCGCTGCCGCGGGGAGGCTGCGCTGAGGCGCTCGCCCCGCCATGAGAGCTCCGGGGGTGCCCGCAGCTCAGCCGGACCCTCGGCTCTGCCCCGGCACCGCCATCGCCCCCCGCCTGCTGCCCTTGACCCCGGCCCGCCGTCCCGGAGCCGAGCCCGGCGCTGCCGGCGCGTCCCAGAGCAAACCCCCGGCAGGCAGGGAGGGAGGGAGCGAGAACGGGGAGCCGAGCCCGCCCTCCGCCCAGGATTCCTCGGGGATGGAGGCGGCGGGGGGCCCCCGGGGGAGCCGACCCTCACAGCGTCCAGCAGCGAGGGGCACCGTCCTGTGCCCCGGCTCCGAGCTGCAGAGGGGCTGTCCCCTCCATCGGGCGCTGGCTGGAGCGGGACCGCACCGCCCGCGCTCCCCGGCAGCAGCGGCGAGCCCGCCCGCCGGGCTCCGGGAGTGATGGAGATCCCTCTTCCCCCAGCGATGGGGACGCCTTCCACACCAGCTCCCTGAAATAACGGGGATCCTCCTCCACTCTCCCATTCACTGGGAATTCCACTGCCTACAAAGCGTCCAGGAGCAAGAGGATTCTTCCTGCCCAGACTCTGGGCGCAGTGGTGATCATTTCCAAAATTAGGTGCAATGGACACACCCCACACAGCACCCCAGGAACATTAATAATCCCTTTACCACCCCCTCAATCCTGCCAGGCATTAGGTAAAATGTTAACTCCCCTGTCTGAAAACTTTGAAGAGCAACAGGCTTCCCCCACTGCTCAGGTACAAACTGCATTGTGCACACAGTGCATTAGAGGTGCTCTGTAAAAAGCGAAAGAACAACTCTTTGCTTGAGCACATAGGAATAGGATGCTTTTAAAGCTAAAAAGTTTAGATTAGATGCTAGGAAGAAATTCTTCCCTGTGAGGGTGGTGAGGCCCTGGCACAGGCTGCCCAGAGTAGCTGTGGCTGCCCATGGATCCCTGGAAGTGTCCAAGGTCAAGTTGGATATTTGGGCTTGGAACAATCTGGGATAGTGGAAGGTGTCCCTGCCCATAGCAGAACATGTAATGACATAATTTTAAGGTCCCTTCCAATCCAAGTCTTTCTGTGATTCTGTAGCCCTCTACAAATTTGAGAAGGGAGAATCCTTCCTGACACCGTGCACTCTGAACCACCTGCAGATCCTCCAGGAGTAACAGGACTCCCCAAGCCCCTGACACAACATTGCCAGGTGTGATGAGGATCTCCATCTCGAAGATAATGAGAAGCAAATCTCCCATTTTCCTCTCTACCCCAGGGCAAAAAAGTTCTGAGTTATTGGTCACCAAATTCATTAGCATCCCTTTCCCAAAGTTTCCAAGGCTGTGGAGCACTTCCTCTGCTATTCCCAGCTGCCATGCCCTTTTTTCCCCAGCACAAGCCTTTTTAGGACTCCCCAACACATGTACAGACTTCTATCCAGACTACCCCAAAAGTGTGTGTTGGCTGTTTGGTTTCTGAAACAAAAGACATTTGTCCTGCTCTTATCTACAGATACTTGCCAGGCTAGACCCCTGTGCAAGGAAAGGCAGAGCAAGGTCACCCCTCATCTTCCTTCTGACTTGCCCAAGGAGCTTCTGGCTCTCTGGTTGCTCTGGAGTGGATGTTGACGATCAGGGAATTGGAATCTTACAGATTTGGATGCCTGACCCTGTTGGGGCCCAGTTCCTGAGTCTAGCAGAGTTATCACTCCCTGCCCTCTGTGTCCAGTTGTGCCTCTCCATACAATGGATGTGTCTGTGGCATTGTTAGGTGTGGGCATCAGGCCAAGCCCTGGGCTTCCCAGTGCCAGCAATGAGCCTAATAATATTATTTTCCCCTCTGCTCCACCCCATCTGCCCAGAAGACAGCCAGCTGTGTGTGAATCACACTCAGAACCTTCCCCCAGCTGCAGCTGGGACTGTCCCCAAAAGCCCAGCTGTATCCTATAGCACACAGCCCTCAGTCAGCTCTGGGCAGGAGCAGACAGGACCAGCTCCTTCCCAGCCCAGCTGGATTTCCTCAGGGAGCAGTGCCATGCCCTGCCTGTGTAGTCACCTGCTGCCAGCTGTTTCCTTCAGGGAGATGGTGCCTTTTCTTCCTTTTCCTCCCAAGACTTTCCACAACCCTCTTTGTTGTTTGTTGGGGTTTCTTAAATCGAAGTCAATTGGCATAAAGGTAATAGTGGCACAGAGGAAAGAGTTGCATCAAATTCTCAGGGTTTGCCAAAGCTTACCAAGCCTTACTCAGATGCAGAAATACCTCGATGTCTTCCTTTAAGGCCTTGCTGAATTATTTTGCTTTTTGTCATTTGCTCAGAAAGGCATAAAACAGCCTCTGACCCTCTCTAAAACACCTACAATAACACTTACATTCCCAATTTCCTCCAGGAATCCCATTTAGGACAGCATGAACTTCATAGCAAGGAGATGGGCACTTATATACACTAGAAAACTTGGAATCTTCCTAAGAGACTGCAAAAGTTCTCACAAGGCAGGATTATTTTCCCCTTTCCTCTGGTTATTCAACAGTCTGAATACATGTAAATATTTAACTTGACTAGTTTTCCTTTTTCTGCCTATTGCACACCAGCATTTGTTTCCTTTCATTATTAAAAGAAAACAAAACCATATCCCAAAGTTGCATGCTTCCAATTAATATGAGTTCATTCATGAAAATGCAAAAGGGAGGAATAAATCCAGCCCAATTTTTATTTGCATTTAAACATCCACCTCCAGGACTGGAAACTCACACGTGACAGGATTCCATGAACTTATGGGAATTGGTAAAAGAGGCCTGGAGCTGCCTGTGCACAGACATCAAGTGCCCTGGAACCCGGAAGGTTTTCCATGACTTTCTGTTATGATTTATCTCTGTTTATTGTGCTGTCCAGAGCCTCGTAATCTTAAAAGTTGTATTGAAACAGAGCAAAACAACCCCAAAATTGTGACTATCTAAGGATTAAACATATCATTCCAGCAGTCCTGTGCCCGAGGCTTTTCCCCTTGCAGCTGGGTTGCAAAGTCCTACCAAAGATTTTTGTTGTCTGGGTTGCTTATAAGGTCACTCCCCTTTGGATACTCTTTTAGGGTAGAGCTCATGTTGCAGCTTTTCCTTCATTCAGGGGACTCTTCTCCCAGTCATGTCCTTTTCTAAAACTTGTAGGATCATGAATCCTACTGGCTGGATTTATGGGTGAGGTTGGTCAGGGTGGACATGGAAACAGACACAGATATCCACACTCCCACGTGTGGATATGGCATGAGAAATGTAAGCCTTGTTCTTTCAGGAAACGCATCCCAGACCCCTGAGATGAACACTCAGAGACTCAGGAATGCAGGAGAAGACAGTCCTGATCAGCTGGATGGAGTGAGTCTCCACATGGGATCGTGGCAAGGATCCAATTGCTCAGTTCCTGCCTAAGTGACTTTCAGGCATGGCTTGCAGTCATGCCCATACAAGGATAACCCCCTTTTGCTTGTTTAGTGGTGATTTTTTATTCCTCTTTAAAGCTCCTGAGAGAACTTCGAGTCTAAGTATTCTCACTGCTCTCAGTGGTGAAGCTGTACAGAAAGAATCCTCACTGGAGGAAGGGCATGGCCAGCTCTTGGTGTCACATCTAACACAGCAAGGTCCTTGATGTGTTCATAACCCTGAGGAATTTCTACAATACAATGAAATAACTTGAAAAGCAGTTTTAATAATAACCACAAGCATCACACAAGACATCAGTAACCAAAGGGTGAAATTGGGCTGAATCAGGTGCCAACTTTGTCTTTCTGAAACACTGGAGGATCTCTCAGAGGGATGAGATGTCTTCCAGTTAAAAAAAAAAAACCACCAGAAAATATCAAACATATCCCTCCAAGTGAGTTCCAGAGCCCTCTTCTATGGGTCCCCATTTGGAGACTAATTGGGTCCCCATTTGGAACTTGGATAGGTTTCAGGCCTCTTGTGCAGGATTTGAGAAAATCCAGTTTAAACTATGTATCAGATGTTTTATTCATCATCAAGCTAATAAAGCTAGACCCCTTTCAGAGATGTGACAGCTCAGAACAGCTACAATTCTCTGGAAGGGTTGTCCTGCCCTGTTCCCTCCTGACTGTGTGGGTTTCAGGTCTGTTTCAGAGTGGCAGGGGAATTGATCTGGGCATGCCAGACCTGGAAAAGGCCAGGCTGGGAGAAGGAATGGGAGGAGTTCCCCCTGGTTCTTGCAGAAGGAGTGAATGCCACGGTGACATTTGAAACCAGAATAATTTCATCAAGGGAGGAAAGTTAGCTGGAGGGTTCTTATTAATTATGAATGTGATGGTTTCCTGAAATAATGGTAGGTCAGAGTTGGTAATGAGCATGGCTCAGGAAAACAGAGATTGCTCTGACAAAGCAATGGCACAGAGCTTCTTCCTCTTCAGTAGGTCAGTACTTGCAATTGCACTGGAAGGAGGGATGTAACTAGGATGGAGGAAAAATGGTGATATTTAAAGAAAGTTCCATTGTCTGAAATGATTCCTAATAGTGAAGTCTCTGGGGTGTAGTATAGACCTTGGGAGTGGGGAGAAAGAAGGAAAATGAGCTGAAAGCATCACCCCTTCGGCATAAAATAGATTTTCTGGCTTTTTTTACTGTGGAACTCATGTGGCCACTGTATTCTCATGGAATAACCCAGGGCTTTTCCTGGTGCTTAGCATGTGGGCACATGCTATTGCCAAGGAGATGCAATTGGCTCTTCACTTCCCAAGGGCACCACAAAGCTCAGTGAGCACCGAGCCCTTATGGGCTGGGAGAATTGTTCTGGTGGCTGCAAGCCCTGCCAGGTGTTCCCCTTTCCCCAGCCAGCTGTGCGACAGCAAAGCTGCCACATCTGGACACTGATCTGGGTACTTGGGGCTTTCAGGTGCCTTGCTCCAGGCTGGGAAGGACAACTGGCAACCTGGACATTGTTCAAAGTTCCCTGGCAAAGCAATTTCAGAGATACATTTTAAAAATAGGGTGAAAAGTATTACCAAGAGATGTTTCACCTTAAAAATGAGGGAGGAGGGAAATGTGTCATGAGAAGCATCACCTAATTTTGGTTCAGAATTTCAAGCCACACTGAGTAAGTAGAGCCACACCTCTAAGTAGATCTGACATTTTGATGGATTCTTGGTACAACTTGATTATTTCCAAATAACTTTCAAGTCATTTCTGTGGAAATAAATCTTGGATTTCCAAATAGAGAGAAATGCGTGATTCAGCCTCTCTGTTTCACTCTTTTATCAGAAATGTCTTTTGCATTTTGCATTTAGATTGCAGTTCACCTGTATTTTATCACACTGTAGGAGATGTGGCACTGGACAATCAAATGAAAACCCAGACAGTTCCTGCATCCAGCTTTAATTAATTGTGATTACACGAAAATCTGACTCACATATTTCCTGCTGAAGTTCTTTCTTCAGGATGTAGTTTTTAGGATTATTTCCTAAATTTTATATTTGTTTTCCCCCTTGACAGACAATGTCTTCATCCAATGCTCACTCTTCAAGGGATGATTTTTTTATATCAGCAGGTTTAAAGATGAAATAAATAGCACAGGGGCTAAACCCCCCGGTCCTTTTAGATTGAAATCACTTATAGCTTACTGTTGAGGCTTCAATAAAAAGAACTTATATTACAATACTTTTGGGAACATAAAGCAAAACTGGAAGATTTACTGCTTTGCAAAGAAATGCATAAAACTTATTCCTCTCCTCTTCCATTTCCCTTCCTCTTTGGATTTTTCTGGTTCAATACTGTGTCTGGATTTTTGAGCTCAAATAAGTTATTAATTTTCAGCTTGCCATGTCCCTGCACATGCTAGAGTAGCTTTCATTCTGTCTTGAAGCTCAGACACCCAGTCCTGCAATTTAAATGTTACCATGGAAAGGATTTCTCTTGTGGAATGAGATAAATAACTGTAGGTGTCTCAATATTTTAGTACTGAGCTCATATCGTAATCAGTGGAGATCTAGGGAGCCCAATGAAACCAAAAAAGTACTTTTCTGCCAAATAGAGATGGCTCTTGGGGTTCACTCACATTTCTAACAAGCTTCATCATTGCCTGAGAAACTTCCCTGCTGAAGTGCAGCTTCACCAGACAAAGTTTTGGGAGGATCCTTCCTTTGACAGGCTCCTCTGAATTCCTTGACGTCTCAACTATTTTAGCAGCAGAGCTCTCAGCATTTTCTGTCCCTAGATCTGCCGATTTGCTTTAGGATTTCCTTGTGTGGGGTTATCACTCAGCATGTTCAGGAATTTCCTTGGAAATTTTTTTTTTTCTGACAGTGCAATGTTTGTTTTATTTCTTGCCATCACCTGACTATTCTGCTCACTTACCTTTTCTAGTGAAAGGTTTGAAAATCACTTCTTTTTTTCTTTTTCCCCCAAAAACTGTTTACAGGCTCTCTGGAAGCTCACAGCACAGCAAACAAACAAAAAGATTCATGATATTTCTCATCATTCTTGCCCGACACTGAAAGTATTAGTGGAGAGGATTGGAAATATGACTCGGCAGTTGGCAGGTGAATGAATCAGAAGCAGTTTTACAAATATTCATTTGTCAGTCACACCAATAATAGTCCCATTTTACACTCTATAGCCATGTGGGTTTCTGTGAATGCACACTGGAGGTACACACAGGAGACGAGCCAGGCTTAGTGAGTGGAATAATGCATGAAATGGGGATTTTCTACATCCACTTGTCTAGAATTCAGCTGTCAACACGATTTATCTCTCTTTATCTCTAGCCTAATGGTGCTGTGTCATCCCTGAAGAAAAGCATCACTCTTTTCCCAGGAATAGCTGCCTTCTATTTTGGATTGTGCTTGCTGCAGTTTTTTCCTATTCTGAGTGCCCGAAGTGACTCAAAGCATGGAGGTAAATGCATTTGTGTTACCTCTTACTTAGAACTCAGTATCACAGAATCCCAGAATGGTTTGAATTTGAGGGGACCTTGAAGCTCATCTCGTTCTACCCCATGCCATGGGCAGGGACAACTTTCATTAAACCAGTCCATCCAACCTGGCCTTGGTCACTTCCAGAGATGGAGCAGCTTCTCTGGGCAACCTGTGCCACTGCAACATGTTATAAAAAAATGACAATTAGGCATCCCTGTGAGTTTGGACTCTCGGGTTGGACACAGATATAACATCTACCCTGAATGGGACCATGGAGTTTGCTGAAAACTGCTGTTGCAATTTTCCATTGGCATATAAACTGCTTGCAAAAATCTTGCTGCCAAGGCACTGATAAATAAACAAATAACTTATTTATTTTCTGGTAGAAAGGAGAAACAAGGGACTTGCACATCATGATTTTTTTCCCCTTTTACTTCTTGCCCTTCAGCTGTTTCAGTGTTGCAAGTCACTGGAGCCAGCAGCAGCACAAAGCTCCATGTGGTAAAGAGTGGGTCTAGAAATTGTGTTGATAAATAGAAATAAATGCAAGCACACAGACTGAATACTAAACAGAGGTTCCTGTTAGCATTTCAGTCTCTGCATAAGACATTCACAAGATGTCCAGAATGGGACCCTAAACTTTTAACAAGGACACAGGAAATGAGATGTCAGTTCCTAAGACATCTTATGGCTCAACAAATTACCATCACGGGTAGGACTGGGCTGAAAAGAAATGTTATTTATAAAGTGTCTACAAATGATTGGGTGTCTCCATTCCTCCTTTGCAGTCAGTGAATATCTGAGCAACACAGTCAGAGCAGCCCAGCTTCACTCCACAACACCCTAAATTCAGTTCTGTGGCCCATCTGAGGACTCACATCCTGCTTTTGTCTGTTTTTTCCCTTGTCTGTGAAAGAAGCTGAAAACAGTGAGTTCAGATGGGAATTGTGAATAACTGAAATTAGATGAATCCCACAAATCCCACCCAATCTTTAGTGACAGAAGGAATCACCCTGCATGTGTTACAACCTGCCATACACTTTGCTGCTCCTCATTGCCACAGGATTAGGGCAGTTCACAGTGACTGATGCTCTGGTCCCACACCCTTAAATCCTCACTGAGAGGCTCCAGCTTTAGGCATGGGAGCATTTGATTTCTGAAACCCATCTTGTTCACAGCAATTAATTAGTGCCATCTTTGGCAACACTTCCCTGTGACAAACATCTGGCTCCCAGAGTGTGAATCAAAGCTGTTTGTGCTGCCTTATTGTACATGAGAGCTCTTGCAGGCAGGAGGGCTGGAGGACCTGCTAGTCACTCATGTTAATACTCCTAAATATTGCAGCAATCAGCCTCAGCAGTTTCAAAGGGTCTGAAATTTTACAGAATAATGCTTCACTCAGGCAGTACCTAATTAAAACACAGGCTGGCAGGCTTACTGTGGCTCAGCCAGGATTGCTTGTCTTATTTTCTCTGGTCTGGCTGACTATCAGTCAAAATCCCTTTCCAGAGCAGCTCTCTGCATTAGATTTCTTTAGCTCACAACTTATTTTACACAGACATAATGGCCTTGTTCACACTGCCTTAGATTAGGATGGTTCAGCCTTTTCCAGGCTGCACCTCCTGTGTAAGGATTGGAACCTCTCACCTGAAGGGTCAGATGAAGCTAACAGGGGATCCTCCATTGGCAATAAAAACAATTTGGCTTTTTGGGCCCATAAAATTCATTTCCAGCTTTACCCCAGTGTTTCCATGGACACTGTAGAGAAGGTGGCAAAGTGGGTGGACTCAGCCTGTGGATTAACCAGGAAAACATCTTATAAAAAAATTTACAGACACTCCTCTAAAATTCTACCACTTATTCATCTTGCAGAGCTGAAGCTGCCTTAGAGAAATTTCCTTCCAGCACTGTAAGGAAAAGATTTTTATGCTGGTTGCTCACCATTTTGCATTTCTAAACCATCTTTTCATCCATCTACTCTCCTATTTTTCTAGTCCAGCCTGTACTGAGCTGCTGTGTCAGCACCCTTTGCAAGCAGCAATTTTGTGAGTTATGCTAGCAGGAAGGGGAGGAATCATTTCATGTTTATTTATCAGAGATATGGTAATAAAGCATTTCCTTTCGCTCAGAAATTGAGTTTCCTGGGTGTTGCTTGTTTGTCAATAAATGTTGCTTTACATCCTGAGGCATGGAAAGGAAAGGAAGAGATTATTGTCAGTGCTGAGGCAATTTACCCTCTAATGAAAACAGAGGTAGAGAGATTAAGCTAAAGACACCTGCAGTTGAAATGCTTCAGGGTGTGTAATTTTTGTCTTGTGTTCTTTTTTTAGGTGGAAAGCATGCCAGACACTCTCTTTCCAGATAAGCTGATAGGAGCACTTGACTGAATCTTGAGTTTCATCCCAGAAAAAAACCCACAACAAAACCACATAAGTCTGAAATTTTATATCTAAAATGGTTCAACATCCTTTTGACTCCAAGAACAGGTACAGAAGGTGTTTGACAGACTTAACAAAGGCTTTATTCATTTGAAATCTTTTAAAATGCTGGGTGAAGCATGTAAGGATGGATATTCCCCAAATACCTGCAGCTGTCAATATTAGTGGCTGAATGTCAGACACACCCCACAGACCTTTCTTTTCAGGCACATAAAAAAATTCAGGATGCTGGTGACACGTACAGATACAGGTCATGTCCTGAGAGCAGTGGCTCCTGCACACCAGCCTGGGAATCTCTGATAAGTGTAAGCATAAAATTCAGCTGGGCTACAAAACCATATCATCCTTATAGGGCTTGAATTAAAATATGGATATTTGGATATTTTTTGAATTTAAATTTGTGCAGGTGCTCCACAAGAATTCCAAGTCTTTCAGTATTTCATAAAAGGTAAAAATCTTGAAATCCCCCTATGTGGAGACATAAAGAACCAGCAGCAGTGAATGAAACCAGCATTGTCTCTTGCCATGCTAGCACATCTCTTCTGATCCAAATTGGGAATAACTCCAATGTATTCTATATAATTTAAGGAAAAGAGATTCAAAGAGTTCCTATCAGTGCCACAGGGAAGCAATGTATTTAAAATCTAAGTTTGGGGATTTTCTGTATCTCATTGGAAAAATTCCTGAGCCTGACTGGGAAGTCAGCCCTGCTTTGAGCAGCAGTGAGAGTCGACATCTCCAGGGGTTTCTTCCAACCCAGGTTTATCTATGATTTTGTATTTTCATTGCAATTTATTTCACATTTTTCCTTTGAGAAAAGTCTTTGTAGAAATCCTGATGGGGCAAAAAATGAAGTGTGAATTATCATCAGCAGATTGTGGTCCTTGCCAGGTCTCACTCCACCTGTGTGATTTACACCAGGAGCCAGGTATAGCATAGATGGCTTGATATCCTGCTTCCTCAAACACCTGGATTTGCTTTCCACACACCTTCCTCCCAAGGAGGGTGTCAATCAAATGGAGCCAGGGAAAGCAGAGTGAATTTTACCCGAGTAAAATTAGGGAGAAGACAGAGTTCACAGAGCCACAGAGTGAAACACAGATAAAAATACTTGTACTGAAAGAAAGGAAAAGGCATTTATGGCACAGGGGCTTTCCCAGAGCTGAGTGAGTCTCCAGAGAACACTGCCTGCTTTAGAGGATTCATCCCCTTTTCTGGCATAGAACCACACCTGCCTTCCAAATTCTTCTACAAACAAAAACCAACTCATCCCTTGACCTCTCTGTGCAGAGGAATCCTACTTCAAGCAGCAATCAGGATTAGAACAGGCAGCAGGCTTTATCCTCATGAGCCCAGTGGGGAAACCCTTTACAGAACAAGACTGTAGGGAACACAAGTAAAGCCCAAAGGCAAGAAAAGGCAAATTTAGATACACCTGACATCTGCATTTTGTTGATCAGCCACTGTGGTGGTGAGTGCAGCAGAGGAGCCCCCCCAAGCAGTGCCTCTACCCCTGTGGTGCTGGCTTCAGAAAGGCTCATTTTTGACAGAATTTCTCCTCACTGATATCCAAGGGGACTCCGAGGAATATTTAGGAATGCACATTTCTCCTCCCTTTGTTCATAAGCCTATGATTTGGCAGTGCTGGATTAGTGGTTGCACTCGATGTTCTTAGAGGTCTTTTCTAATTTAATTGATTCTATGATTTTAATGATTCTGATAGGTGATTTTCAAAATGCAAATGGTAGATTTTATCAACTTTTCCAAAGATTAGGATATAATACTCTGCATTCTCACCCTATGTCAGTCTCTCTGTGTAGGAAGCCCATTGGTTGCCATCCTCCCCTCACCTCTCTCTTCCCATGAAACCAGACTTAGACTATGACACTTTCTAGAGCATGTAGCTCTAGAAATCGTCAGAAACTAACAAAGTAGTAGGTATCTCGATTCTTGGATTCAGAAAAAAAACAAAACCAAAACATAAAATGAAGGAAAGACCACCTTGGTTTAATGTCAAGGGCACGAGAGCCAGGAATTCAAATCTCACACATTCATTCCACTGCTGATGTGTTTTAAGTCTCTCTTCTTTGCTTCCCCTGCTTATAAAGCTGGAAAGAGCCAAAATGCTTCTGTTGTTACCATGAAATTCAGCATCAGTTTGCAAAGCACGAAAGTGTGGTGTTTATATCCACAAACAATATTTTTGTGCTGGGATGGCAGGCAGTAAGCTGCCTTCCACTGCATGGTAGGTGCAGCAGCTACACTGAATTTATTGGAGGTGAACTAAAGGCAGCTCTGTGTGCCTCAGCTACACAATAATTGAATGCTGAAATCACAGGGTGCTGGCTCCTCACTTCAGCTGACCTATGGACAGCACTGTGGCACTAAAAGGGCCACGGGGACCGATTCTTGCTTTTCTTTCAGCCTGGAGAAGAGACAGCTCCAGGGAGATGTTAGAGCATTTTCCAGTACCTAAAAAGGCTGCAAGAGAGCTGGAGAAGGACTTTTTACAATGGTGTGGAGTGACAGGGAAAAGAGTAACATCTTTAAACTGAAGAAGGGTTGATTTAGATTAGATATAAGAAAGAACTGTTGTATGAGAGTGGCAAAACAGTGGCACAAATAATCCATCTGTGGAATTATTCAATGTTGGGTTGGACTGGGCACTGAGCAGCTTGATGTGGTTGAAGATGGCCCTGCTTATTGCAGGGAGATTATACCAGATGACCTTTAAAAAGTCACTTCCAATCCAAACTATTCTGTGATTCTTTTTCTTTCAGTCTCACCTTTGAATTTACCATTTCCTGTACTCTCGTGGCCAATGTGTTACAATAACTACTGTGAGTCAGGCCCACTGGCATAAAGCCACCAGGATTAATGTAACCAAGTAATCCAATCTTAATGAGGTTTAAAAGGGAGCTTGACTGTAGTTCCAAAGCACTTTTTAGATGTATGGCTTGTCTGTGATTACTGAAGCATGCAAAGAATGTTATTAATAGGTCTGCAGTCAGGTGAATAGGTCTGGATTAATTTCATGTAGCAACAGGCAGTGGTGATTTAAGTTAGTGGAAACTTTGATGACAAACATGCTGATAAACTTTCCAAGAGCTTGAGGAAACACAGCCGTGGAAAATCGATCAGGGTGAATGTGTTTAGTAAATGTTTGTATCTCAGATTCATCCTTCGAGCAGATCTGCTCTGCTCATCTCAGTGGCACAAACCCCCACTGGCAAACAAACCCTCCCTGAAATCTGAAATTATGCACCTGGCTGCTCAGATGGGAGAAATAAATGGTTATGAAACCAAATTGTCTGCAATCAACACAAAATGCAGGTGTCACTGATTCCTGGACAGGTCTGTGTGAGCACAGCAGTTTCACAACTCAAGGCAGTGACCCTTGGTAGTTTTGTTCTACAATTCTTAGTTCTTCAAGGCAAGAAACAGAAAACAAACGTTCCCTGACCACCTTCTCCAAATCCTTCAGGCTCCAGGCTTTCAGACACCGTGGTGTTTGCAATATAGTCCATTTTAAAGCCACAGAATACAACTGTGAAATGAAAATAGGGTAACCTAGCAAATACCCCCTTGTTTTTGTATTTGCCACGTCCTTTTGTAGTCCCCTGCCTAACAGACTGTCCTGTCCTTCTCTGATAGCTCAAGGTCCAAGATCAATAATTCTGGCTGTCTCAGAATTGAGGACATAATGACTGCCAGGTTCATGTGTCTGAGTTAAAAGTTCAATGGCTGAAGACGGATTGTCACTACAAGCAATAGCACAAACATTCATTTTGTAGAGGACATAAAAGCACACAAGTTGCTTTTTTGTTTTTTCAATAATGACAAAAATACAGGCCTTTGTGTGAACATCATCTAAAGCAGAAGAGAAATAGTGTGCTATTGCTGAAGCAAGCCAGCTTTGCTGGAATTATTCTGCTTTCATAGCCACTGAGAATATGGCTTCAGACTTTTAAAATGCTCGAGCTACTGAGCCAGACCTGGCCCTCACTGCATGCAAGAAAGGCAGGAATTCTCATCAGCCTCAGTGGGGAAGCTCTGCTTAAAAGCTGAATCCCAATCCTGCTCATTTGTTTTCAAGGAATAAATGCCTCTCAGTCAGTGTCTTTTACACTGATAGTAAACTCTGCCTTCTCAGTGTCTGAGCTTAAATCTGGAGACTTAAGCAATTAATGAGGGAATGCTCATTAAGAGCCAAGGCATTAAGTCTCACATTAAGGGTTTTGTACAGCATCTGTGGTCTCATGTTAAAGAGGCACCAGGTCAGCTGCTGCCTTAAACCCTGTAATTTGTTTATGGATTCATTAAGGCAGAACACAAAATGCAGTGATCAGTCTGCTCCCAGCTCCCCCCAGAATTATTACAACTCTTTTCAGCATCCCACAAGTTGTGCCTTCACTTTTAGAACTGCAGATCGTCTGAAGGAACCCATCAGAAACATTCCTATGGAATTTCCCATGAGGAAATGTCAACCTGTCAAAAGAAAATTGTATCATGGAAATATGTCAAGTTGATAAAACACCGTGTTGAAAAATCAGAATAGAACACTTCCATAGAAATACTCTCCTGTCAGTCTTTCAGGAGCAGCAGGGTGTGATTTCCATTTTAAATCAGCTTTTATTTTTACTTTATTTCTCATAAAAAAAAAAAAAAAGAGAGAGCAGAAATCATAGAATCATAGATCATGGGATTTCAGAATGGCTTGGGTTGGAAGGGACCTTAAAGATCATCCATGGGTAAGGACACCTTTCACTATCCCACATTACTCAGAACCACATCCAGCCTGGCCTTGAACACTTCCAGGGATGGGGAAATCATGATTAAACATTTTTAATGCCCCCTCAAAAAATAACATCCAATGCAATTGTTGATTTAATTTTATGGGGAATTTTGTTTCTGTAGTACTCATTGAAAAATCAAAAATTTTTCCCACGTTCAGTATTTCAACTAAAAAAGAAAATCTATTTCCCTCTCAGGTTTTAATTAAAACATGTGTTTCCCAAATCAGAAGTGGAATGGTTAAACGTGCATGGGTGGGAGGTGCTGAGTACTCAGTGTGTAGCTGTGGCAAGATATCCTAATTTAAGAAAAGGGGAAGATGATTCAAGTTCTCCTTCACTGTTAAACTGGGGAAAACAGAAAAAATGTGTATTTTCATCATAACTAGGTGCTCCCTAAGAAAGAGAAAGGAAAATGCAGAAAACACAGAAATATTCAGATTTAATAAGGAAAATCAGAATAAGTATTGCAATAGCAAGGGCAAATTCACGGAAGAAACAATTTGTGAAGGGTTTTAAGGTACAAAGACCTGTAAATACCTTGGGATTCTGGGTTACTGCACAGGAATCTCCATGGACATGAACACCTTCACTCAATCAGGTATGGGCTGCTAGCCAGTGGAATAACCAGCATAAAGTTAGGTTGATTTTAGCAACGAAGCAAGAGCACATGATTTAATCCTTGTGTAATTTGGCATATTTTACTTCTGAGTTCTGGTTTGCTTTACCCATGGGGCTGCCATCATTGTCTCCTGGTGTGAGCCCTCCTGCCTGTGGGAAGCTGTGGATGACAGTCATGGAAACTCATCATGTCCCAGGCCACATCCCTCTCGATGGGAGCAGGGATGGGTCAGCTGCAAAGGCTAATTAATCTGAGTGGAACATCCTACTGACACAACTATATTGTTTCCATGTCCAGAATTAGCTTAGTTGAGACTAGACTGAATATCTCAGCCTTGGCAGAACATAGATATTTCCCAGGAGACAGATCCATAATCTATCTGCTGTCAACTATCACAAAAATATGTTATTGCTTTCCATATAGGATCAGGAGCAACAGCAATATTCCACAGATTCTCTGGCATTTCTCCTTTCCAGATTCAGAGTGTATTTAAGGCTACGCTGATTTTTTGGCTCCGTTATTTTGTTTTGTGATGCTGAGGGAAAGTGTGGGAGAAATTCAAAATGGAAGAGATCTCCTCCAAGACTGAGGGGCTGGAATCTTTCAGTAAGAAAACCAGGGAATGGAACTGCTGGAATTTCTTGAGCAGATTGTCCCATAGAAAGAAATGGATGGCATACAGGAATTTTTCCTGGGATTTTACACAGCTTGGTCTGGGAAACACTGAATAGACAGAGCCCTGGAGATAGCAAATAGTCATGTTCTTTATAGCTGCTGTCCAGGTGACTGTGAGAGAGTCACCATAGCACAGCCTGAAGGAGATAAATGCATGGATTCCTGAGGTTTAGCAAGAGACAAAGATGGCAAACATCAGAAAAGATGCAGTCCACAATACAAAAATCTGTATTTTCCAAGACTTAGTAGTCACATATTCATGAAGGCCTCTTGCCACCTTCCTAAATAATGCCTGTTATGCTTTTCAGAGGTAGAAATTCTAGTTTGTCTATTTGGTTACTGTATTTCAGCAGCATCAGCTCGGATTTCACTGACCTCAGCTTGCTGCCTGCCCTGCACACAAGAGAAGACAGATCTTCAAAGATCCTAAAGAGGGACTCAGTGTATTCTAATTCAGTGTATATCTCTCCTATGGAAACTAAGTAGTAATGAATAACTGGTATTTCAGTTTTCAAAAGTGCCTTTCTTCTAACTGGGGTGAAAGGTTTTCTTTGGAGCAGAGTTTCATTTTAGGCTATGAACCAAGGAAGACCCAGGAAAACATGGATGTGAGATTTGATGGGAGATGGATCTGATGAGCTGCAGGTGTCTGAGCTTGTGTCTGCTCCCTTTATAGCCAGGGGACAGAAACAAAGTCCTGAGGGCACTGAGGGGCTTTACCAGCCACTCCTGTGGGCACCACCTGCCTTTGTGTCCAGTCCTGGTCCTCCAGCTGTGACCTGAGTCATGCTGGATGAATCTCTGCCTTTTGCCAGTCCTAGCTGCGTTTGGACAAGGACACCACTGGTCTGGACTCTGACACCTCCCAGCTTCACCATGGGCCAGCATGGCAGGGACAGGATTATCCACACCTCATCCAGCCTTGACTAAGACTAAGACTAAGACTGTCTTAGGTTGCAATGCAGGATGTGACCAAAAGTTTGTATTCTATCACAATCTGTTAAAACCATGTGGGGCAGTGTTCTTTATCTTTTCCACAATCCATCCTTCCTCCAGGAGATCTCTCCTGTTAATGGCCATAGAGTCCCAGGGCAGGGCTGATAAAATTCCATCATCCCATTGGGAGATGCTCCACACAGGGGGAGGAGCCAAACATTTCCTACCCAGATAAAATCTCAAATTTGGAACATCAGAGCAGCCCTTACCCACTGGATCCCAGAGGAAAAACTGGACCTTTCCACATCATCCCTGGAGCTTTGGAGGAAAACTGCACCTTGTGCAGGAGCCCTGCTCCAGCAGAACCACATCTGTCACTGCAGGAGGATGCAGCCACCATGGAATGGGACTGCACCAACCCTGACTGACTGACGGGGGCACCTTGGATTCTCACTCTGCCCCTGCTCTGGGTTTGTTCTCTGTAATACTGGATTTCTGTTTTAATTTTCCTAGTAAAGAACTGGAATTCCTCATCCCATATCTTTGCCTAAGAGCCCCTTAATTTCAAAATTATAATAATTTGGAGGGAGGGGGTTTATAGTCTCCATTAAAAAAAAAAAAAAAGAGTCTTCTGCCTTTCTTAGCAGACACCTGTCTTTCAAACCAAGACAAAAACTAAGACTTCCTGCCTTAACCTTGGACTTGTCTCATCACCATGAGCTTACCTGAGGGTTTTGGACTTTAGGCTGAAGCTCAGTGCCATCCCTGAGCTGGCCTCCCTTTGGGGTGCTGCAGGGCAGGATCAGGGCCAGGGAGGTCCTGGGGCTGCTGTCTGATTTATCACCCCCAGCTCCTGGCTCCCTCTGCCTTGGGAAGCAGCTGCTCCCTGCTGTGGGCATTTTAGAGCTGTCTGCAACAACCTGCAGCTGCACCAGGGGAGGAAAATCACAAAAACTGCCAAACCCTCCCCAAAACGGGGAGCAATTTTTCATTACTTGGGATCTGGCTTAAATAGCATCTCATAGCTCCAAATCCCTGAGGCGACCAATCCCACCAGCCAAAACCTCATCTGTGGGGAGAGAAAGGCACTTATAAATGAAGGAAATAAAAATTATCTTGTGCTACTGCAGGCTAGCAGCGATGACAAAATTGTGGAACAGTTTGGAGAGGGGCATATATTCAATGACTGATTAGAGCTTCCCCTCTGAAGTATTTTAATAAATCTATCTGATAAACTTTTGATCTTTAAGCTAAGCATTACTCTACCAGCAGGTTAAAATAGAAATTAAACACATAGCTATTATTAACAGGTATTTTTCCCTCTCTCTTGCTTCAGCCAGGAGACATTACCTGAATAAACTCAGGCTGATCACATTTGGATATCCTTATACAGGCAGAAAATGCAAGAAGTCAGTTTGAGAGGGGACCATAATTCCTTCATTCCAAGAAACAACTGTTTAGTTCTGTAACAAAATGAATGAAACTTGAATTTCTTGGCACTTACTGGAAGAAGAGATTATGGTCTCTAATTGTTTGGTTTTTTTTTTTCTTTAAAGGCTGAGCTGATGATAAGCTGAAGAATATTTGCCATATCAGCCTGAACCATGGCAGCAAGTAGAATTTTCCAGATTAAATCCCAAAGAATTAAAGTATATGGTGAAAAGATCCATTTACATCAACCACCTGAAAACTGTGCACCTGGTGAGCTTTGGGACATGTAAAATGGGAGAAACAGGCAGAAAAAAGATTTACCTGTGTTGGTTGTTTTTCCCCCACCTCAGTTGATTTAGGAATCTGGTTTGTTGAGATGTAACAGCTCCATGAGGGTGCAACTGGACTGATATGAGGAAATGAAAAGTGAGGGAGCACAAAGTATCCTTGCTGCTGCAGAAAGTGCCATATGGAACCAGGACTTCTGCTTGGATGAAACTATCACACCTCTGAAATTGAAATACTGATCACAATGAGGGTTACTGAGGACCCAGCAGGTCACAAAACAAACAACTCCAAAAAAAAAAAAAAAAAAAAAAAAAAAAAAAAAAAAAAAAAAACCAAAACAAAAAAATTTTTTTTCTCCTTCTTCCATTGTGCATCATAAATCAGGCTTTGCATACATTGCTAGAGAGCCTGTAAAAGGCTTTTTAAAAGACTTAAAAAAATATCAAACAAATAAAAACCTGAACCAACCAAAAAAAAAAACCAACTACTGCCAAGTCTCATTCATTAGGCTAAGCTAATCTTGACTCTAATTATTGTTATTATTATTGGGCACAGCAAGCTAAAACAGTCCTGGGCTTTAACTCTCTGTGTTTCTTGGGCATTTTCTGGTAAATATCTAGAGCAGAAGTGCTTTTTAAAATTGATCTTGCCAGTGCTAAAGTTTTAGAAACCATGAAAAGTCTTCAAAAAGGCAGGGTTTGCAGATGCTTATTTAAAAATTTCTCTGTGTATTTATGGGGAATTCCTGGGTTTTTTTGCACCAAGTGTTCAGGACTCTCTCCATAACCAGTCAGGGTAAAAGAAAAAAAAAAGAGAAAAAATAAAATTATAGGGCTCTGAGGGTTTTCTTCACTAAGTTTCTTTCCAGTGGTTTTGTTACAGAATCTGGAGAAACAACGAAACAACTGAAGTGTTTGGGTACTCATAGTGCAGGGCTTGAGTTGACAGCACTGAATTGTGGTGTGGCATGAAATTCATGTTCTCTTCCCCAGGGGTGGGTAGCACAAAGTTATCAGAGAATTTCTGTAATTTATCATGAGTCACCCATGGCTTCGTACAGTGTGCCAGCCAGGGAGAAGCAGAAAGCTTATGGATCAGGTTTTCAGAGTTTGTAATGGAAATATAATAGCCATGAAATTTTGAGGAGATTTAGGGGTTGTTTTTGTTGGTTTTTTTTTTTTTTTTTCATCCAGGATATTTGTGCCTTGGCTTGATGCTGCTCTTCTATCCTAACAACTCTTTCCAGCCTGGTGACAGCACCCACTGTCTCTCCATTTCAGAAATAATAATTCATATAATCTTCCTGCTTGCCCAGCTAGCAGAACACACATTCACACTTCATGCTTAAGACTGCAGCACTAAGTCATCTGTTTCATAAGACAGCTCTCCCTTAAAAATAGCAGAGTGTGTTTGGGAACACTGCCTGCCTGTCCCTGCCATAGGATCCTCCTCACCATTGCGTTTCCCATTGTGTCAGCACGAGGCTTTTTGACCCTGAAGGTGGAGCCAAACTTTCGAATTCTTCCTTGAAATCCCGGCAGCTGCAGGACCCTCATGGTGAGTGCTTTAGTCGGTTTATTTTTAGAAAGGCAGCTTTAAAAAGTCTAAATCTGTCCTTCCTCCTTTGCCCAGGAGCAGCTCGAGGTAAATTCTGTGAAGTAAAGGAAGCTGAAGATCCTAAACCAGTGTGTGCAGCAGCACATCCAGGCATCACATTCCAGCTCCAGTTAGAGTCAGATACTGCTTTCCTTGCTGATTTTATCCCTTTTATCCAAAGGATGTTTCACCACTGTGGTGACAGTAGCACAAAATATAATTAGGCAGAAAAATTTTGCATTGGTTTCACCAGGAGTAAAGTCAGTCTGTTTTCAGCTGAGCATCAGGAGAGAGCCCCAACACAAGGAATGAGGAATGAGCCCCAACACAAGGAATGAGCTCTCTGAGGAGCTGAAGCAAAGCAGAGAACAGTCAGGATGGTTCAGGCACACAGCTGTGCCCCAGATGTTGCTCCAGTTACCTTACAAGCCAAGCACTGTGCAAAGCTTGAAGTGGAAACCTTAATAGACCTTGAAATCAGGGGAATTTTTTCCCTCCTGGATATTTAATTCTAGAAAGAATCCTAATGGAATAATCCTCTGCCTCTCCTTGCCATGTGAGACTCAGATATCTACCCCCAGGGATCCTCTGGGCTTTGAACCCTATTTTTGTGGCAGTATTTAACTACTACCCAAAAGTGCTTGAATCGAGAGGAGAGTGTTTCTGCTGTGTTCTTCTTGTCAGATTTTCTATTGGTCATAAAATGGTGCCAAGTTTGAATAATCTCAATGTCCCAACACTTATCCCAACCTTGGATCTCTCCCTATTTCAATAAATTATGCCCTGTATCAGTAGGCTGATCTTTTAAACTAAACAATCTTCCCAATTCTGTGGATTAAAAAACAAGTGATATCTTTCTAGTTTCTTTCATAGTTTCATAACAATCCTTCAGCTCTAAATTAAGCAGATTAAATCAGGATATTTGTTTGCACTTGCTAAACCACAAAGCTCACTGTCAGCTCAGAATGCTCAGTCTGAAAGTCTAATCAAGCCTGATGTTTTTACAAGACACTTCACACAAGATTCTTGGAAAGGCGTTCCTCAATCCAGTGGATTATTGAATTAATTGTCAGGAGCAATGCCATTGCTGTGCACAGATGGGAAAGGGAAAGCAAAACAGCTCAGTGACTTGGAACCCAGACAGACCCCTGAGGATATTAATGTCACCAAGTCCATGAAGGGATTATATGGATCAATAAAAATAGAAACAGTCAATGTCGTGCTGAAAAAGACAAAGAAGGTCAAGCATAACTTGATCAGGGCAGTACAGGGAAAGAGAGCATGAAGGGAATTGTAACACATTCATCAACAGTGAACAAATACCCTTAGATGAGTGATTTATTCTCCAGTTTCCCTTTGTAAATTGCCCTGGTCCAGCAGTTTTTTTCTCATTTCTCTTCTCCCTTTTCCACCTCCCCAAAATTCCTATCAAAACACTTCAGAAAGTTACACCCAGCCTTCGACCTGCACGGCAGCAGTTTGTGCCAGAATGTGATATATGACATGGAGGAACCAGCCTGTTCTGAGAGGCCCTGGCAGGTTTCTGTGTCCCCTTTGGAAGAGGATGACTCTTCACATGAGTTATCCTTGGATTGCAAAGAGCCACGTTTACAAACTGAAAGGAGAAATTAGCACTAAATAGTCTTTTCTGAGTAAGGAGCTTTTCTGCTCCTAAGAACCAGGTTTAACTGAGGAACAAGCAGTTGTTTTCTGTTCCAAGCCACCAGAGCCTGCTGGAGAGGGAGGTGTTCTTGTGTGTGATATTTTCTGTCACTTATTGTGAGAGGTGCTGGGTTTACTTGGCTCTTACTAATCCCAGAATTACAGAATGCTTTGGGTTGGAAGGGATTTAAAAGATCAGGCATCTCCAATCCTTTTGCCATGGGCAGGAACATCAGGATAGTTCTTTTTTTTTTTTTTTCTCCTTCTCTTTTTTGGTCAGGGTTGTTTTGCAATATTCACTAAAAATGAGCTGTCCAACACTTTTCTGGTTATTGACATTGCTCTGGGCACCACTGGGGGAAAACAATAGCCCTGTTCAGGCAGCTGTAGATAATCCCCTGCAGCACTGGGTTCCATCAGTAAAGTGGTGGCCTCCACACTTTCTGTAGCATCCAGAGGGCCCCGTGGTTGCTCACCAGCCCTGAGTGAAGAATTTGGACCAGTAGTGACCCCAGGCTGACACCAGACAGGAGATTTTGCTCTCCTTGTCCTGCCCCACCTGCCTTTGTGGAGGGTAAATGCTCAGAGCAGTCCCAGAGGAGGTGCAGCTCCCAGCTCCCATCCTGCAGTGCTCTCCCTGCACTCAGAAAGGCAGCAATGTCAAACAATTTAAAGAGTTAGCAGTTCTTGGCCTCGTTGGACAGGCCAGAGTGGCTGCTAATCAAACCTGAGCCTGGTGCAGGATTATTGCGGCAGATCTCCTGACAAATTTCCCTCCAGGGTGCTGGCAGGGTCCTGCAGTGATAATACCAACAACAGCAGCCAGTCCATGTGTGAGTGCCTATGGCAGCCTCATTCTGCCTCCTCCCAGAGAGCTTTTCCCTGTTGTGAATCTGTTTATGAAACCAAGATGTTGTTTCCTGGGTATTGAGTCTTTATATTTCCAAGAGCTGTGACTGACTGGGAGAAGAGCTGTCATTTCTCTGTTAGTGCCAGCCTGTTCAGACACACACATCCCCACACAATCCTCTCTCCTGGGCAGTGGTACAGCTGCTCTTTTATGTCTGATAATTGTTTAATTGTTTTTATTCAGCTAACATGAAAACTGTGTGGCTGAAAATAAGCAAAAAGCCAAAGCAGAGGGAGTCTATAGGAGTGGAAAAAAAACCCCGTATTTTACTAAAGGTTTCTTAGATGGTGTTGACTGATTAAAGGATAAACCAGCAGCAGCACACCTTGGTGACACCCGAGTGTGAGTACAAGTCCCTGGCCTAAATCTGACAGGAGAGTGATTTGAATTGCAGTCCCAAACTCCTGGGATGAACAGTGAACTATTGCTCCCTCAGTCAGACCCTTACTTGACCAGCCATTACAGCCCTGTTGAAATGCTGTGCTCATTTCCATAAAACACTGATAGTTATGAAGGGAAAAATTAAATTGCCAGTTTTTTTTTTTTTTAATCAAATCTTTTTAGGATCACATTAGTATCTCTCAGAGCAATCGCTTCCATTTCTCAATCTAATTTATTTTCTGGTGTTGTTTACCAAATAAGAAGGGTTCTGATATGATTTGGTCCTGTATATAAATATTATCAAAGCTGCAGCACAAACCAGAATCCTGCAAATAGATATGTAAATGTACCAGAAATGGCTTCTTTCCTGCAGTTGAGAGGCAATAAGTGACAATTCATCACTCTCTCCTCATTGAACTTCTGACAGGTTAACAAAACTTCTGGGACACTGTGGAATCCAGAAAGAAAGCAGTGAAATAAAACAGCTTTTGAAGTGGTCAAAGGAGCACAAGTCTGATGTGGAGCAGCTGAGGGAACTGGGAGGGCTCATCCTGGAGGAGAGGAGGCTCAGGAGAGACCTTGTAGTTCTCCAAAACTCCCTGACAGGAGGTCTCTTCTCCCAGATAATCACTGAAAGGATGAGAGGAAACAGCCTCGAGCTGTGCCATGAGAGGTTTAGATTGGATTTAAGGAAAAATTCCTTCACAGAAAGGGCTGTCAAGAACTGGAAGAGGCTGCCCAGGGAAGTCACCAGCACTGGAAATGTTCAAAAGACGTGTGGATGTGGCAGGTGAAGATATGGTTTAGTGGTGAAAGGTTGGACTTGGTGAACTTAGAGGCCTTTTCCACCCAAATGATTCCACAATTCACGAGGTTGGTGGTTCCTGGGGCAGCACCTTCCCAGGTGTGTGTGTGGGGTGATCACTGCCAACCAACCCCAAGGCAGCTGCTCACCCAAACAAAAATACACCCCAGTCCTGACAAAAAAAATCGAATGGGGGAGAAATTCCAGCTGCTGTTCAGGAACCTGCTGCGTGTGCAGCCATGGCTGTGCTGTGACAGGACATCACCTTGTCCTGACATCTGGGGGACCTCGTGCTCCAAGGGCTTTTTTCCTCCTTGTTCATCACTTTAAAGAGAGGATGTGGGAGACAACTGGCTCAGATTCCACACCCACCCACAACAGCAGCGTTTTGCTGCCTCAGTGTCAACAGTTGACAAGCCTAAATTGTGAAGTGCTTCAGGAATGGTGAAAAAGTTGAGATTGTTATGCTGAGAAAAACCTTTATTCCCCTGCAGGAATGATGCATAAGCCAAAGGTTAGAACATTTTATTTCAGGGTGCACACAGAACATGGAAATCAGACTTTTAGCAATACTAAAAATAAGTAGACTTATTAATAAGGAGAATCTTTAAACAGCAGAGCAGATCGAGTACATATTGTTTTTATTTTTCATCCTTTTATCTACGAAAATACAAGAGATGTTCAGCAAATATTTACTCCTGGTTTTAAATAAACCCTGGTTTATCCTGATATTCCTGCCATGCTTGCTTTGTGCAAACAGTCCAGAGAGTAAATTTATTTGTCAGATCACATCTGTGAGATATTCAAAGTCTTCTCTTTCTGTACAAGCATTTTTTCCATAGGTTTGAACACAGGCATCAGAGTTCATGATGTCTTGGGGAGCTGCTCTGCATTTTGGTTCCTTGCACAGAGAACAGAGCTTTTAGCATTTCTTTTCCTCAGGGAATAACTCTGTTTACAAACTTCAAATATGCTCTCTGCAAACACACTTGAGCACTAACCCAAATTGTTTTGTTCCCACAAGCACAGCAGATGATTTTATCTTTCTCTTTGACATTGGACTGTCCAATTAGCCCCTCCTTTTTCACAGCTACTCTGTGTTACCTCAGTATCTCCTAGCACCACACAGTTATAGAAACAAGAAATAGTTAACTACATGGCATCTGATACACAGAGAATACAGAACCTGGAAAACACTATAAAAATATTCCAGGTCAAACATTCAGACTGTTCAACTTCAGATCAATCAAATTACAATTTATCCCACAAGGAAAACTTGCCACAAACCTCAGTTCAAGCTGGATTTCCTGCTCACCAGGCACTCCATGCTTCAAATCAGGCTTAATCACAGCCTCTTTTCCTCTCTGTACACCACTGCCACTATGGAAACTGGATATTTAAATCAGCTTCATCTGGCAAAAATAGCTGGGACTGGACTGAATTTCAAAAGTTGCCAGCTAGAAGGCACTGGGAGACTTCTCTACTCACTGCCAGAAGGACCAGCAAAATCCTTTGGAGGATTTAAAATTCCCAAGGGGGTCCTAGGTCAGGCATAGAGACAAGTTTTGAAGAACCAGACTAAATCTCATCATTTTCTAAGGTTTGTGGACACCAGGCAATAGGATGGACAAGGCAAGAGGGTTCCTCAGAGGACAATATGCTTTGGGTGCTAAAATTCAATTAACATTTATCACCAAAGGAACATTTTAATGAGACCCTGAATTGACCACGTTCTTTCCTTGAGAGGAATAGTGGAGGAGAAATCTTCAAATATATTTTCTGTCCATGATGCAAAATTGTCTCTTGTTCCAAAAAAACCAGCACTGCTAGACCAGATATTGGCTGCTCCCATCAGGGAATCAGCCTGCACTCTGTGCCACTCTGCTAAGGGCTTGGACTGCATTCCTGGCATCCACTTTTGGGAAAAAATGAAGGAAATGAGCCAAATATCCTCTCCATGTCCTCATCTCAGATGTGGAATGTGATCAGTGTGTAGACCACAGGCCTAGGCATGGAAAGGAAGATGATTTTCTGTGACAAGCATCAAAAGTTTGGGCACAGCTGTCCTGCCTTCATCTGTCCTCATCGTCACACACCATTTTATCTCTACACGAACAGTGGCAGGAGATCTTCAACAGCACCAGGACCAACATGAATTCCTGAAAACATTCACAAATATCCTGTGTAATAGCAGTCCTTTACTGACAGACATCTCCAAGTTCTGACATTTAACCTGTTCTTCATTTGTGATATGTGTCCCTTAGGTACATTTTTCAATCAGAATGTCACTTGGAATCCACTTAGCACCCTGAAATCTGTTGATTATACCACATGGCTGTATTTATAAACCACACCTGGAACTGTAACTTGATAAAGAAACCATCCAGATTGTCCACCCAGTCCTTGCTGGTGTATTAACTCCTAGCACAGGCAGTGTGTGACACTGTTTTTCTCTTCTTTCTTTGCCAGTTTAAATGTCAGACACTCAATTAAGGTGATTTAAAAAGTGACAATGGGTGAGATTTACCAGGCCAGATGACCACAGTGCCATTTGAGCTTTTTGCCTGGTTTCTCTGCATAGATAATGGGAAGGGAAGAGCTGCTTGCTGGGCATTATTCATCTTGCCCTAAATAGACTTTTCAAACCTGGCAGGTGACTTGTACCCTAAGAGCTCCCATTTCTCTGAAATGACAGATGAAGCTCTGTCGGAGAAGGGAGACGCGGACACCAATTCGGTCATCAGCAAAGTCTCGTTTATTGATACGCAGAGTGGCGATTAAATACAGTGCTTAATTAGCTCATGCATAGTGCAAAATCTGAGCTCATCATTGGTCTAGCTGTGCGGCTTAGCTAAGCACTTCGGCATTCATGTTTTTCTCAATTCTGCGTGCCTTCCCTATCTCAAGGACACTGTATCCGTGAGACTGAGGCCCACTTTGCTAGCTTTACTAAGTTGATCTGACTATGGCCTTTTTCTTCCAGCTATTCCTGCACCAGGCTCTCTACACTTCCCCCGTTTTCTTTTTAAGCTAGAAGAGTGGCATGCCAAGCTTTGCTGACAGTTTTTTGAATAAAATTTTGTAAGCAAGTTATCAAGCAAGGTAGCAATAAAGCTAAGCACAAGAATATACTTAACACCATAATAGCATGCTTAATAACGGTTCGAATCCACTCCCCAAGACCTAGGCTTTTTAACCACTCGTCAATGCCCCAACCATCTTCTTCTTTTAGGTTGTGTAATTTCTGCTGCATGTTTTGTATCTTTTTGTGGATGGACTCAGAGTGGTTAGATAAATTCATGCAGCACATTCCCTTGAACTTCTTGCAACCATACTGGCAACCTTACTAGGCAGGTTTTAAAAGGATTTTGTACTCCCCCTAGGCTTAAGCAGATTGATTCTTGTCTTGTTATGTTAGTGAATGTTACCCATACGTTTTCCTGAGGTGCATGCTGCATTGGAAAAGATTTTGTGCGAGCAAAGTTAGCAAGCATAAGCAGTGTAATGATCATCATTTTGATTTCTTTGGCGGCCTATTCTTTTTACACCCTGTATTGCTCCCTGTTATCTGCAGTTGTTTTACCTCTTCTATACTTTGATTTAATACCTCCTCTGGGTCTGTACTGGGCTTAATTGGTCCTACCTGAGGCCAAGGCAGGTGTGGGACTTTATGTCTGCATCTTGCAGCGATAATGTGCGAATTTGCATAGATGTGCTGCCTCTTAATCCAGTTGGTAAGTTCCCACCGGGCCCAAGCTAACAGGAGCTGTTCTGGTGTCTCGTATAGGTTTCGTACCTGGGCATATGGCACTCCTGCTTCTTTTTCTAGGGCCCGACCCCAATTTGAATTTCTTAGGTCGTCACTTTGACACCTCCAGCACCACAAATTAAACACTGTTCTCTGTTCCACCCACGAGCAGTCCCCACAGCCCCCGCACTTTAGGGCTACCCAGGCTTCACACCATGACCCCCCACACGCACAACAAGGACGGCTGCTGAGAGGCTGTTCTTTCTAGTACCCGTGTCTCCCGTGTTTTCTTTTGTAGCTGTGTGAGTGCACCGAGTAGGTGGTTGGCAGTACTCCAGATGGTAAGATCGATGGGCGAGGAGATATCTCGGCGGGAGACAAACCCCTCATCGATGCAGCGTATAATACCCTTGAGGGCTTCATGTTGTTGTGGGGTTACGGTTACGGGTGCGGTTGGGTCAGTTCCTTTAAGTAGTGGCCTGTGGGAGTCTAGCAAGGAGTTGGGTATCCTAACAATCGGCTTGAGCCATTGTAGATCTCCTAGCAGTCGCTGTGCCTCATTTAGAGTGGTGATCTTTGTTGCAAGCTGGAGCTTCTGTGGCCGTACGATTTGGTCTGTGATAGACCACCCCAAGTACCTCCATGGTGTGGATCGCTGTATTTTTTCTTGAGCTATTATGAGGGATGCCTTTGCTAGGGTGCTTTGAATTTCCTGCACCTGAGTGTCTGTAAATGCTGATTCTTGAGCAAAGAGGATATCATCCATATAATGATAAATAATTGTGTTGGGCCACTGTATCCTCAATGGTTGTAGTGCGGCATCCACATACAGTTGGCACAGGGTAGGCGAGTTTTTCATTCCTTGTGGAAGAACAGTCCATTCATACCGTTTATCAGGTTCTTCTCTGTTTATTGCTGGTAGGGTGAACGCAAATCTTTTAGTGTCTTGAGGGTGTAAGGCAATAGTGAAGAAGCAGTCCTTTAGATCAATGATTAGAAGAGGCCAATGCTGTGGGAGCATTGCTGGGTTGGGGAGGCCTGGCTGTAATGCCCCCATTGCCTCCATCTGATTATTTACTGCCCTTAAATCATGTAGAAGACGATATTTTCCTGACTTCTTTTTGATCACAAAAATTGGCGTGTTTCATGGGCTTGTTGAGAGTTTTAAATGTCCTTGTTGGAATTGATCTTTTACGAGTTGATGTGCTTGTATTAGACTTTCCCTTTTTAGAGGCCATTGCTTAACCATTACCGGTTCATTGGTAGTCCAGGTGATTGGGATTGGGAAAGTCCAAGCAATGGCAATTACCCCAAAGGGTGCTCGTTGGATAAAACGACCCCCATCTGAGCCAAAATGTCCCTTCCAATCAAGCAATGTACCGATGGTGGTAACGCAACTACGGACAACACAGTCACCAAATCTTGCCCATCTATAGTGACCCTTATTGGAGGAGTTTTTCTGGCAAGGGTGAATCCTCCGACGCCTGTGACGGTATCCGTAGTTTGCACTGATGGCCAGTTGTGGGGCCATTTTTCTGGTGAGACAATGCTGGTATCTGCCCCAGTGTCTAGGAGTCCCATTATTTCTATTGTCTCTCCTGCATAGGTTAGTTTCACCTTCTTTTTGGGTCTGGTATGGAGGTCCATTGTGAGCATAGCAATACCTGATGATCCGAATCCTTGGTCTCCACGTGGGGTTTGTCTTTGTGGTTGAACACCCCGGCTCAACTGTGGAAGTGGAATAAATTGAGCAATACGCTGACCTGCCTCAATTGTCAGAGGAGGAAAAGGAGTATAAACCATTATTTGTATTTCTCCCGTGTAGTCTGCATCGATGACACCTGGTAGCACAAACAGTCCTACAATGGAGCTCGACGAGCGTCCCACTATTAGTCCTCCATGAGCTTGTCCTTTGATATTTATTGGGCCATAAACTCCAGTTGGGACTTTGACGGAGCGAGCTGTCATCAAAGATGTTTTTACTGCGGCTGTTAGGTCGAGTCCCAGGCTCCCTGTTGTGGCTGGTTGTAGACAGGAGATGGCGCTGGTGTCACGGCGGCTACTTGTGACTGGGGCCAATATGGCGGCGGCCGCCGGGGGCTGGTCGGCGGCGCCCGTCGGGCCGCGCCGCATCCACCCGCATCTGTAGCAGCGCGCAGAGGGAGGCTGGTGGTCGTTCGATGTGGCTGGGGCCGCCGTAGAAGCACGGAGCGGAGCAAGAGCGGCTAACACCTGTGACTGTGTGGACTCGGCTTGTTTCTGCAGCCCTAAGCCTAATTCTTTTAGTGCATTAACTAAGAAAACCTGCGCCCCTCTCATATACTCTGGGACTCCTGCCTTTTTAATAGCAGCAGCAGCCTTATCTACAAAGTCCCCAAAGGATTTATTTCTTCTCTGTTTTATCCCCATATACATGGGTATGCCTGAGCTATCTTTGACTTGATTGATGGCATTCCTTACTAGACGCACGGCTTCCCTAACTTTGTCGGGTCTCGAAATCATTTGAGCCTCTGTCCTGCGGTATTGTCTTAACCCCATTAGTTTGTCTATGGTAATTCCAGCTAACGGATCTCCCGGGCCCCTCTGTACTGCAATTGACTCCTGAACAAGAGCTTGCCAGTGGGCGTTAAATAGCAACTGCTGATGTTGCGTGAAAATCAGTTTCACTATACTTCTCATATCATTTGGCAACAGCAGGTATGTATCGAACAAGAAATCTAGCATCTGCTTAGCTGGCTCACTCCGGAAACCAAACTGACTCACTGTCTGTCTCAGCTGGGCTAGCAACTTCCAGTCGGGAGGCGAGTATGCTCCTACTTGGACGGCTTGTCCCTGTTGATTTATTCCCTGTGTATACGTGACGGGGAAAACCCAGGTTTTCGCTGCGTCAACAGCGCTCTCGTCCCCAGTCTCCAAGCCGTGTCTGGCTAGCATACTCCACGCCTCCCCCCGCCGTCTTGCCATCTCCTCCCACAGGTCGCTTTCCGCCCTAGGGACCGGAGCTGGCTCCACGGTGGGCTTAGGGGCGGTAGGCTCAGACCGGCAAGGGGATTTTTCGCCGCCGGTCTGGGGCCCTTCGCTGTCGGAAGGCGGGGTTACTCCGCCTTCTGCAATTGTCTCCGCCGCCGCGGCGGAATCCTCCTCGAGCTCTTCTAAGGGGGGTGCCGAGGGCCAAGCGCAGCTAGCCATGTCTGTCATTCCTGCCGCCTCCCCAGAGATAGGTATTTCTACTCTGGTCGTGCTGGGTGCTCGGGGCTCATTATCGCCATACTGAGCATTCCTTTTATATGCCTCTACTGCCTCCCGAGCCGCCCTTCTCTCTGCTTGCTGCTTTAGCAGCGCATTATGAACTACCCGCCAGATCTTTCCCAGCTTTTTTGCTGTTTTATCATCCTGTAATACCGCCTCCCACAGTGCATCCCCTAACTTACGCCACTCATTTAAATCATGCACGGTGTGAGGATTAGAGAATAAACCTTTAGCATAACCCCAGACTAACAACCCCGGTATATCCTTCCTGGGATTAATCTCTTTTAACCCTAACTTATCTATATGTGCTATAAATAAATCATATGCTGCTTGCCTGTCCATTTTTCGTCGTCAGCGCTGTTGCAACTCTCCGGCTTCGGCAGCACGTATGGCCCAGGACCACCTTTATGGCTCCTGGGGGTGTCTTCCCTACGTCGTTTGACACCGACCCGGTTGCAGCAGGCCCCAACTCTACTTCACCGACCGTGGCGCGTTCTCCCCCGTTTTCTGAAACCGTTTTCTTTTCAGCGACGGAGGCACGTCGGGGTTCACCAAATGTCGGAGAAGGGAGACGCGGACACCAATTCGGTCATCAGCAAAGTCTCGTTTATTGATACGCAGAGTGGCGATTAAATACAGTGCTTAATTAGCTCATGCATAGTGCAAAATCTGAGCTCATCATTGGTCTAGCTGTGCGGCTTAGCTAAGCACTTCGGCATTCATGTTTTTCTCAATTCTGCGTGCCTTCCCTATCTCAAGGACACTGTATCCGTGAGACTGAGGCCCACTTTGCTAGCTTTACTAAGTTGATCTGACTATGGCCTTTTTCTTCCAGCTATTCCTGCACCAGGCTCTCTACAAAGCTCCAGGTAATGTTCTCAGCTGTGGGTATCCACAGCCTTGCCCATTTCAGCTGTGTGCTTACAGTGTGTGCTTACAGCCCCTGGGCTGGAGGAGCTCATTTATTTTGGTGTGTGGCTGTCAATGAGGGGAGTGTGGAATAATTTGTATCCCCTGCCATTTGCCCTGGGATAAGAACAAATGCACAGACATCTCAGATGACTCTGATAACCTATTAAGCCTCGACAGTTTGATGGCATTTTTAAGTCCTCAGGGCAGTCACAAGAAGGGAATATGAGGAAAGGTCTTGTGTTCTCTATTCTGTTCAACAAGGCTCTCTGTGAGCTGTGGGGAACAAAAGTACAGTATCAGCCAGCAAGGTAAAAAAACACTTTTGCAGCTGTTATTCCTTGCCCCAGCTCACACACCAACTGAAAAACATATTTGGCCTTTCTTCAGAAAATAACAACATCCCCCCTGATAAATCCTAACTGGGGAGATACATTAATGTGTACTGGAGATAAAAAGCAGTTTTAGCAACAGCTCTGTGGGCTGTAAAGGTGCTGTGTGAGCTGAGAGCTGGGCTCCATCACAGAAGGTGCTTTTTGGACAGGAGGCAGTGAGGAATCTGGTAATGATTCTGTTCTGACCTCTGGAGTGTCAGGAAAATATGTTTGTGAGGTTTCCCAGGAATTTCTTTCCTAAGAATATCTTGCCACATGTAGTGTGCAAACTAAAAGTTAACCAATAAACAAGGGGAGGGAAGATTAAGTGAACTTTGCAATGACTGTTGAGTGTGAAGATGGGTTTATAAAATGTCATGAACTTCTGCTGCTTTAATTCTCTCCTCCCTGCCTGGAAGGAGCCTCCAGCCTGACCTCCTGCTTGAAGCAAACAAAACCACAAACACTGGATTGAATCAGGTGTGGGGAGTTTTGGATGCTGGGCCAAGGATGGAAACCTTGAGGTTGTTGCTTTTTGTTATGTCCATTGCCAGTGGTGGGAAGAGTTTGAATCTCATATCTCACATGCAGTGTCAGAGCTCTCCTCCTAATTTGTTTTTTGCTGCCAGTCACAGCATCTCAAGTTCTTTCCACACTCCTCCACCAGGGATATCTGGAGGATGTGATACTGCTAAGGGGGGTGATCCTGTGCCAACAGCAAATCTAATGTGAATTATTAACAAATAATAAATACAAAATATTAAATTTTATATTTATAAACAAAATAATCAAGTTGACAGTCAGATGAACAAAGCACTGTTGGTTTAAGAAACTGCATTGTGAGGATGACTTGGACTTGTATAGGAGCTGGAATAACTTCAGCAAGAGACCAGGTCAAGTTCCCAATTTAAGGTTTTGAGAAGAAAACTATTAATTAATTTAAATACCAGACCTTAAAAAGAAACTATGTCAGTGCTATTCTCTCCCTATTCTTACAATTTTAAATAACCTTTACCAAAAGTCACCTCAGATTGTGAGAACTTATATAATTCAATATCCAGATCCTACTCTGTTCTTTCAGAAATATCCCAACTACGACTTAAATTTCCTTTGCACCCTGTGTACTCTACATCCCATCAACAAAAAATTATCTCTGTCTGCAAGTCCTGGGCTCACTCCCACAATATTTCTCAGTCTGCTGATGGAATTTCCCCACACTTGTGCATCCTCCTGTCCAAATTTACTCTATTAAAGCCTAATGGGTCCAAAGATAATGGAATTTCATGTGCTGATCACATCCACCTCACTGGAGTCCCTGCTGTTCTACTTTGCAGGATTTCTGTCCCTCTCTGCTTCTTATCACTTAATTTCTTTCTAAGACAGGGACACCTGCCAGGAACAAGGAGGTGAGATGCCATTAGATTCACAAAATGCCCTCTGCTGATATAACAGGTTACTCAATAATTACCCTGACTGAAATTTCCACCAAAAAAATTAAAAGCCATGTGGACACTTGATAATGGAGTTTTCTGGAGTCAGTTATTTGTTGGTTTGTTTTTCTTTTTTACCCTGTTACACCAACATGATTTCATGGAAACTTTCCTGAAAAATCAGATTTTCAACCCAGCAACTATTAATTTTTCAACAGCACTCTCTCTCATTAGTGGGAAACAGAAGCCACTCACACAAACTTCTTTCAGCTGCAGACTTCCACAAAGACATTCCCATGCAAAGTGGTCTCCACCAAGCCAAGAATGACAATTTGGAATAATGCATATATTTTCTAAGACCCACAGGTGGGGAAAGATGACCAGAGACAGCTTCTGGCTGTGACAGGGTTTCCTTGGAGTTATTCACATTGCACTCACCTGAGCCTTGCAGCCAACACCTGTGTGGCTCCAGCTTCCCTGTGCAGCTCAGGGCTGGAGTGGCTGAGTGCTCAACAAGATATTGATGTTTGGTCCTCATTGCCCATCTCCAGGGACAGGAATGCTGCTTGGGAGCTGGGGGAGAAAATCAAGCACTCGCTCTGTGCAAGCAAAATGAAACATCTAGTTATTGTCCCTTAAGGTTGCTGTCCCAAAGGAATTTTTCTCCTCTGGTAGATTGTTCCACCAGTCTTTCCCAGGTCACTCAGCTTTGTTCTCCACGAGCACCAGGCAGTCTCAAGGAGGAGCTTTGCCAAGTCCCATTCCCTGCACTGCTGTTCTGATCCCCACACCTTGCTAAAACCAGCTGGTCAGTCACCTTTGATGCACAGCAGAGTATTTCAGATCCACTTGATCCCCCAAATGAGGACAAACTGATAACACAACACCCTGGTGTGATGCAGGGCTAGAGGGGAAGCACCTGCCCTGAGCAGATGCTCCAGGAATAACCAAGAGGAACCAAACGTTCTCTGGAGCTGAGCAGGGAACAGATGCTGGTGAAGACAGGAGAGTCAGCTGGGGGCTCCTGGTCTCTGTGTCACACAAATTATGCTGGGTAGAAAATTTCCTCTTTAAGAACAGACAGATCTCGGGGCAAAAGTCTTTTCTGCCACTGCCCACGTGAGAACAGGAGGGTTCTGAGTGTTGAACACCTCCAGTCTCATGTGCAGTTTGATGGTGATGGGCAGAGCTCACTTGAGCACCCATTTGAAGCACTGACTGGAAAAATTGGGAAGGCAGAATCCTTTTACTCTTGGTTTTACTGCCTAATGAGACCATCCGCAAAATAAACTTAGCACTGAAGTTCAGTGAAGGAAGAATAGCTCTTTAAAATCACAGATCTCTGCTTGTGGCTGAAAAACACACTGATATCAATTAAAAGAATAGTAGGAAAGAAGGAAAAATACAAATCTTGTGTTGCTTTTTTGCATCTGCATCTTGGCCGGGCTTCAGAGGCTTCATGGATGTTTTCTTCTAGCAGCTAAAATAAAGAGACAGGAAACCTAGTCCATTTTAACTCTCAAAAAAGCATCACCAGCACACACAGCATGCATCCCTACCACTGTCACCAGGTGGAGTCCCCTCTAGAGCTCACCAATTACAAGTTTGCTTAAATATTACCTGGCCCAAGCCCTTAAATACCTCTCTGTAGTCTTTAAACAGAATCTCCTCAAACCTTTAAATCCACAGCAGATTCTTCCACAGCATTTCAAACAAAACCCGAGGATAAAGAGTGGCATTACAGTGAAGACTTTCTACCTGGAGTCTGGCATTCCTTCCCTCCCTGCTATTCCTCCTCCAGGAGGGCTGAAGGGCTCTAAGGAGGCACTGGAGCCTTTCCCAAGAGCACTGCATGGATTTTGTAGAGGTCCAGCATGGCCAAGACAGACAAAACAGACATGGAAGGGGTGAGGAAACATTCCTGAGTGAGTAAGAGATTTCATTCTGCTCCTGTACTTGGGAGTGTCTGAGTCTCTTGAATTTCTGAAGTTTTCCTCCAGCACCACCACTTCACATGGACCCATGGTCCTTTCTTCTCATTTTTAGTGTTTTCATGTTTATCTCCAGGCAAAGGCAGGTATTTGTAAAGGGAACAGAAAAGCCATCATGCCTGCAGAGGTGTGTGTGCCTCCTCACCCATTTTGATAGAATTTTCACAGCACAGGCTGTGCCTGTAGCTGGGCATCTCGAGCAGCAGCCACATCTCCCTGAGGGCAGGGACAGCTTCATTTTGTCCTGGTGCAAAGATCACAAAAGTTTGGGCATGGGAACAACTTAATCTGCCCCATTTCTTATGGGAAGACAGCTGGTCCTGTCACACTCAGGAGGGCACCATCAGTAGAACAGATATTTTTTAAATTAATAAGTGTTCTATGAAAATGCGCCATTAGAAAAAAACCTGAAACATCCCAAGATGCTAGCTTGATTTACCAAAAATCTTGGTTTTTATCCAGACAAAAACAGAGAAGAAAATGTGCTCTAACACTGTGGAAACCTCCTGTTGTAGCATTTTTTTGAATGAAATATTTTGCTAGTTTTGGTTTATTTACGTTCCCATATATATGTCGATTTTTTATTTTTTTTCCCAGATTCTAGTTATAGGGATAATTTTAAAGCATCCATCCACATTTCCATTGAGAAACCTGGGAAAATCTGTGTGAAGTGACAGGATATTCCTCAGTGACTGACACTTCCTTGTGCATTAAATCAATGAATTAAATAGCTTCAGAAAATAGTTCTTCATGAAGGAAGACAAGAAAACGAGGAGGAGAAGATAAAATAAATTAAGGGGAACACGTTCCCCATTTCCAAGTGTATTGGGTCAGGCTGGGATGGAGTTAGCCATCACTTACACAGATCAATATTGTGTGTATTCCAGTTTATTGGATTAATAAAGTTACAAAATTTCCCAAATTTCCTTATAAGACTTCACAGAAAGATTAGAAATGTCATAAAATGTAATAAAATACAGAATATAAATTGGCCAGGGACTCATAATGATTTATAATAATTTAAACTGGAAATGAACCTCTGATGCCTCCAGTGCAACCTCTCATTGAAAGCAAGTTGGATTCAAAGTTAGGGGAGACTGCCCAAAACATTTCCCAGCTGAGTTTTGAGTATCTCCAAGGATGGAGATTGATTTTCCTGTTTCATTTCCAGCTGTCTCCTTTTCCTCCCAGCAGGTGCCTCACACTCCTGATTTCCAAGGCAGGAATTTATCAATGCAGTGTTTGACCCAGGCAACAGAAATTTTGCGCACTCAGGTGTGGACAAAGCTTGGTCTCAGAACTGGAACTGTTCACACCCCCGAATGTTACTGAGCTTCTCCTACATTTTCTTCTCTAAAGGTCTCCAAACACTCCACTAATATGCAGACTATAAACACAGATTGCTGTCTAACCAGCCATGGCTCTCCTTGGAAAGCAATTCCATTTCCTTCGCTGTTTCCATAGCAGGAATCAGAAGACAAAATCCATCTACCAGAAATGATCCATAACCTCAGAATTCCCATTTAGTATTTTTGACTCCCCGGTTTCTGTCCCAATCTCCAGACAGCATTTCCCATATAAAAGACCTATAAAAATCCTAAATCCAATATATTAAGGCATTTAAAGAAGAGCTTAAAACCTTTGTTTAATCAGAAACTGTAACCTGAAATAATACATGAAATAGTCTGCCCACACTGTCAGAATAAGGAAATGGATCCTGCCTCGTTGTATGGAATTTGGACTTACCTACCAGTCAGTTAAGCTTATTTTATAATAAGAACATGAAAAATATGACAGAAAATCTTAGTGATGCAGTGTGAAATTACAAATGGCTTTACTTCTTAAAAAATAGTGGGAAAGAAAGCAAACCATAATGATAATAAATTCTTCATTCAAAAGACCCATTCCCAACAAAGAGCATTAGTTTTAAGGAATGAAATTCAGCAGAGGCAGTGAGATAAATATCTGCCTGTATAATTCCTTCCTGAACCGTGTCTGACTCCAAATCTCAAAATGACCCTTAAGGAGTTCATTTTCAGGGTTCATAAAAAGTAATTTTTGGTGATGGGGAGTTATGTCAAGTCATTGTTTAGAACTTCCTCTGGATCAAGCAAGCTGTGGTGAACAGATTTTGGAGGATCAGGAAATAATCCAGTGACACCTGGATCACTCGTGTGACATTTCTCAGTGGACTCTTCCTGCAGGGTGGGGACCAGCAGCTGGAGGCAAGGCAGTGTTGTTGAGATGGTTCTAGGGAACTGAAAACTGATTTTAGTCCAAAAGGACCACATTGGGTGATGAAAGCTGGAGAACGTGACAGTGGAAAAGCAAAGCAGGGAAAGAGCAGTTGCTCTGGTGTGTGAAATGGAATTCCAAGGGGAAGAGGATTCCTACAGCAAAAAAATAAAATAAAATAAAATAAAATAAAATAAAATAAAATAAAATAAAATAAAATAAAATAAAATAAAATAAAATAAAATAAAATAAAATAAAATAAAAATCTCTCCAGGAAGTGGCCGTGGACCCTTCCCACCCAGAAGCTGATTTTGGACCCTCTCCAGTTGCCTTGTGCACAGACACATGAGGAAGAAAAATGTCTCTCAGCAGAGCCCCAGACCTCGTGGTCTCTCTGGCTTGGACCCCTTTGTCTCCCCAGCAGTCTTGCATCTCTCCCATATCCAGCCCAGACTGGCTTCCAAGTCTCTTATCTCCCCGACCTGCCCCTTTATTCCCTGCTTGTTCTTCCCCAAACCAGCCCAAACATTCCCTTTCCCCTCTAATTCCTCCCCTAACATCCCACAGGGAGCCTCTTTTCTCCATTTTCTGGAGGTAGGATGTGTGTCACCCCTGGCATGTGGGGTTGAGGCTCTCCTGGGACCAGCAGGGTCCTGGGACTGCTCCTCTGTGTAGATTTTTGGGGTCTGTCACCCCCCAGTGTTTCTCTGTGCTCCTCTGTGCAGGGTAAAAGCCTTCAGCTGCAGGACCTAAAAAGTCTCCTTAAAATCGACTGTCTCCTTATCTGCCCTCAGTTACTTCAAATGACACTCCTGGCCCTTCAGATTTGTGGGTTGTTTTTTTTCCCAACAATGAAATTTCTCTGTGTCTCTCCCTCCCATTTTATTGACTGCCAGAGAAACACTCATTAAGCCCAGCTCAATTTCACACAAGGCTTAGATCCCTGAGATATCTGTATTGCAGACTTCTCTGGGCAAATTGCCTGAAAGCTGCTTCAAAAACCAAAACCACCCCCCTAAAAAACCCAACTACCCAAAACCCCAGACCTCCTACTCTCAGAAACATTCTTATTTTCTATATATTCTCCTTGTTCTGCACACAAGCACCACACAGATGTTCAATGTTGCCATCCACGTTTAGAGAAAGCTGCTTTCCTGATGAGGCTATAAATTATTTTATTCTTCAGCAAATGCTTATTTATTGACTTGCCTTTCTCATGCACCAGAAATCCCCCCCAGTCTCTCCCTGGAGAAACAAACATCTCCTGCTTGTCATCGTAGTGATTCCTTTTTAGGAAACCTTTTTAAATTTCAACAGCCCCAAACTCACATCCCCCTTGGCCCTAAATGCCCACTTGTTCTTGCACATGCTGCTGCCAGTGGGAAGAAGCTGGGGAATGCAGGATTAATCTCACATCCCACATCTCACACAGAGATCAGGATGGTGGTGTTGCTGCCCACAGTCCTCTCTGGTGGAGTCAGATGGTGGCAACAACCAAATAAAGTGGGGGATCAAGGCTATGTGCAGGAAAGGGGCTGGGGATGGCCATGACACGAGGTCTAAGTCACAATCGAAGCCAAATTTCCAAGGAAATCCTTGACTCTTTCCTCCTGAAATGAAGTAGCTCTTCTAAGGAAGAAAAAAAAATTTTTCCTTGGGAAAAAAAAAACAACCAACCCTTGAAAAAAATCTCCAGCAGGATATGGGACTGAGTATAAGCATTGAGTAGAACAACCTCTTACCAAGGCTTAAGTATTCTTATCTGTTATAGCTTTGTGGTTTAAAAAAAAAAAAAATTAAATTTTTACCTGCAGACTGGAACCTGGTGACGTATTTTTAAAAGTTCAAACAGTGTAGCACATCTTGTAGCCTTTCAAGAAGAGAAAAGACACAGCCAAATAATCACCCATTTAGCTAAATCCTCATTAAATGCTTGCTGCCCCTGGGCCTCAATGAGATTCTAACATAACCCAAGCAGGAATCAGTGGATCAGGGAACAAAAAAACAATTCTATTTTTAAGTTGATAATTGAAATAAGGCATCTCAGGTGGTTTGGAGTGGTTTGAGAGGATTTGATATGAAACCCTTCCTCATGCTGATTACCCACAGCTCCAAAATCCCACCAGCTACCAAAGAGATAAATCCTGGGTGTAAATCCTGGGTTGTCTTTATATCAAGGAGAGTGATAAATAAAAATGAACTGACTGATAAGACTTCTGGTGAATCTGCTTAAGCTTTTGAACCTTTTTTCACCTGATTCCTACTTATTCCCCATCAAATGCAACCAAAACCCAGCTGTCTCTGATTCCAGAGGATGCAAACAGCCAGGATTTCATGTGTTTTCATTTTGCAGTGTACAGATCCCCAGAGCCTTTGATTTTCCTCCTCTCTGGACTTCTCCTTCACTCTGCTGTCAACCCTGTGCCAGACTAATGCAACCGTGGTTGGGATTTATCCTTTCTATAAAGTCCCAGACCAGCACTCAAACCCATCTGGGCTCAGCCTGGGGCTCCACTGCTGGATTTCTGTGTGGGCTTGGCACATCTCTCAGCTTTTCTCTGTCAGGTTGCCCTTATCAGGTCTGGTGGCCACAATTATGAGTCCTGTGAGGTGAGAGACATCTCTCACTGTGTTTCAGTCCCACATGGGGCCATGACTCTGATAAAAAACTTTTGTAGGGCACAAAATAGGTTTTCTACACCAATGAAAGCTGGTGACTGGTGGCCTAAGGGGTCAGATATTCTCCTCAGCTTGAATAACTCAAACCATTTTCCTTGGGTCATTTCTCTCTTTTGGGGAGGACAGAACACAGATCAGGAAGAAAAAGTAATTTTGGATTTCCTTGCAAGAGAGGAGGCTTTGGATGGGATATTTGTCCTGCTACTTCCTCAGAGGGAAATATGAGTGCTGTTCATTTTCCATGGGACCACAGATGCTCTGAGTTTAGGATTGCCAAGAGAGTCTGTATGAGCTCATTAAATCCCCGGTATTATTAAGTTTGGGGGTTCTAGGGAAGTGTCTCAGCCAGGTTTGAGAGACCTTGGCTTGACAGTGAGAGCTGACACCACTCACAGGGGAGGACATTAACCTCCCCCACCACAACACTGCAAACAAACTTCAGTTTGTGTTAGACCACCGAGTTTAATTAAAACTTCTCTTTAGGCTCCATAATTTATGAGCTTTGTCTCCTTCAGCTGGTGACACACAAAACCTGAGGATGAAGCCTGGGAGAAGTCATGAAGCAGGGAAAGGAGCAATCTAGGAAATAGCAGGGCTTTTTCTGCTGTAGATGCAACAAAAACCACGGATAAATCATAATATATTTGCAGATATATTGCAGATGTTGGCAAAGTGTGCACGTTCTTACGGCTTCACTGAGCTGCAGAGGGACACCAGCCTAAGGTGAGTTGCTTTTCTCTATTAAAACACAAAGCTTACACTTCACACTCCTCTATTTTGCCTTTCCCTCACTGTTACACAGTCAAATTAGCATCTTCTTTACTATTCTGAGTTACATCCACCACTTCAAGTTTAAAATATATGGGGTAACTGTGCATTAAGTAGATGTCTGTGCATACAGATATATATTATTATGGGAGATTCCTATTTTGCAGCTTCACTTTGCAAGCACTAAAATCAGCTGTGCATTCCTTGTTCCTTAATTTGCATGTTTACTTGTAGTCTTACATCTTTTTTATTAAAATTTACTTCCAGATCACAGAACATTGGCTAATCACCAAGCTGCTTGTACTTAATAAATCATCTCAACCTCTAAGTGGAGATGTGTTTTTTAAAGCAGATTTTAGCTTCAATATTGAAGTTTGTCTAAGTAACTGCATTCCAGTAATTTTTTAAAAGGAACAGAATAGAAGACCAGAGGAAATGGCCTCAAGTTGTGCCAGGGGAGGTCCAGATTGGATATTTAAAAAAATCTTCACTGAAAGGGTGGTGAGGCATTGGAACAGGGAACTGATGGAATCAGCAACCCTGGGAATGTTGAAAAATTGTGTAGGTTTTGGCACTTGGGGACATGGTTCAGTGGTGGACTCGGCAGTGCTGGGTTCATGGCTGGAATTGGTGATCTTAGAGGGCTTTTCCAATCGAAACAATTCTTTGGTTCTGTGAATGGTGGAGTTTTAAGTTTGAACTTAAGAAAATGAGGGTTGAGCTGAGCTGACCATGTTTACTCCAGAGGTTGCTTTTTCAGGTTGGCACTGAGATCACCAAACTCTTTCCCCTTCACACAGGTGCATGTGAGACCTGATCCTACAGCCAGGTGAGCTGTTCAGATCCCAGAGAAAGCATTTTTCCAGAGATCTGTGAATTCCCTTTTGCAGAGAGCTGCTGGGCTTTAAGGGTTTTATTGTAAATCTTCTCTTCCTTCTCCTCCAACAACCAATAATCCTCTTTCACTATGGATGGAACCTTAACATTAGGGGGCTAAAAAAGATTAATTTTAATTTTTGAAACAAATCTACCTCTGATGTGGAGTGAGGCCAGCATATGCCTCACACTCTTGGTGCAGAAGTTCCCACTCAGACCACTTCCCTGAAATTCCCTCATATTTGGACTTTCTCTTGTTCCTGTATTTCTTGTTTGGTTGGTTTTTTTTTACATGCCTGTTCTCCTGTCTTTTGGTTTCAGGACACATGTTAACATAAGAAGGCAGCACAAGGAAGAGAAAAGGTATTTAAGAAAATACCAAATTCCAAACCTTGCATGAAAGAACACCCTGCTGCAGGAGTAATTTTTGCTAAACAGATGCATTTGGGAAATGAGGCCTTATTACAAGGGATCACAGTTATTCCCTGCACAGTTAGCAGCCACATTTGTCTTGACCTGATATTTCACATTTTATCCACATCGTGCTGGGAATTTAGAGAAAGGGTGAGAGGGGGAGAAATCCCTCTCCATGTTCACAGTTCATTATACATTCAAAATTCCTTTGAAAGCCTCTCACACTGAATAATAAGTTGCAAAGCTCTCCCAGTGCTCCCTGTCTCTGAGGCCACAGTACAAATCGTTTCCCAGTAATTATGGAGGGAAAAAAAAAAAAAAAGAAATTAATTATACCAATTTGAAAACTCCAGAATGACCTTGGAAAAAACTTCAAAGGTCAGCCAGGATGGTCTCCTTGTTGTGCTAGACTGGATCCCCCTTTGTTATTCCTCAGAGGAATAGCCCAGTCTTTTCCACAGTGTTTCTTATGGAGATGGAGACAACGAATTTGGTTATTTGGGTTCAGCATACAACAAACAGAATATACAGGATATAATGGGAGAGTGAGGGAGTTTCTGGGGAGCTTCCTAAGCAGCATCTCCCACATGGATGGATCCTTTCTCTGTTCCTGACCTACAAACCTCCACCCACCCATTGCTGCCTTCACAGCAGGGCTGTGTGATCTACTTAGGCAGAAAAAAAGCCAAGAAACACAAGAAACTGAGCTGATTTCCAGGATCAGCACTGCCCCATCCAAGCAGAGCCATAAGATCCTCCTCAGTTTTGGGGCTTGCCAGAGGAGAGGGGTTGAATTCACCTGTGACATCCCAAATCTGCTGGGGTGTGCCCAGAGTCAGGAACGGAGCTGAGGAAGGGGCTGGAGCATCAGGAGAGGCTGAGGGAGCTGGAAAGGGGCTCAGCCTGGAGAAAATGGGGATCAGAGGGGACTTCCTGGCTCTGCACACATCCCTCACAGGAGGGGACAGCCAGAGGGGGTCTGGGCTCTGCTCCCAGGGAACAGGGACAGGATGAGATGAAGTGGCCTCATGTTGTACAAGAGGAGGTTTAGGTTGGATATAAGTGAAAATTTCTTCACTGAAAGAGTGAAGAGGCATTGGAACAGCCTGCCCAGGGCAGTGGTGGAGCCACCATCCCTGGAGGTGTTTAAAAGTTGTGTAGATGTGTCACTTGGGGACAGGGTTTAATGATGGACTTGGCAGTGCTGAGGGAATGTTGCCCTCAGTCATCTCAGCTCTTCCAACCGAAAAGATTCTGTGAGTCCATGATTCTAAATAATTGCTCTTGTGGTTTTAAGACAGAAGTTTTCCTTTGTTTCCTGGGTGTTTCTCAGGGCAGGAGGACTCTTTGCTCCAGCTCCAGAAATGGGCACAAGGTGTTTTCACACAAAAAGATCCATCTTTTGATAAATCCCTGATAATGTCATTAGACCTCCATAGCCAGACATGAATTGTCAAATTAAAAACCTGAATACTGGCCAGCACAAAAGTGTCTTGTCTCTTGTTGTGGGTGAGGGAAGAACTGTGCACAAGATAACCAAAATGACACATTTGAAGGTGACAGAAAGAACCAATTTTCCATTTGGTGAACATGTAGGTGTAGAAAACCAGTTGCAACAAGGGACACCAGCAATAAAGGAAGATTTAGGGAGGCACCTGGAATATCCTGCAGTATGACAGCTATTTAAGCTGGTACAGCAAGTTGGAGGTTGGGGTAATGAGGATGTGGGCAGTATCTGACATCCCAGGACAAGCCCTGGGTCCTACATACGAGACAACTGGTGATGGTGCTGGGAAGAGGCTTCTGTAGCTGGGATCCCAAACTACTCACTTCACCATATTCCCTTCCCTGCACCCTGCAGTACCCCAGGCAGAGCTTCACCTTTGTGGTGCCAAGAGCTGGGCAGAAGCAGAAGTTCCTCACTTGTGCCTGAAATCCAAGGAGCTCTTGGGATCCCACTGCAATTCCGGGATCCTCTGCTGGGGCTGCAGCAGGGTCTCACTGAATCCTGAGGATTCACTGGGATGCTGAGCAGACTCACTGAGGTCACAGGAGCCTGAAATGGCTCATTCAGGTCCAAAATTAAGCTGTCAGTCAGAGCAGGTGACTCAGAGAGAGCAAAGTGCCCATTGTCACCTGGACATAAAGCAGGAAACTCAAGGCAGAGGCTGTGCCAAACCAGAGGGCATCCAGCAGTGGGGCTCTGCACCTCCTGCTTTTCCAGGCAACTCTCACTTCCAATATTCCACCTTCACTGTTTCCCCCACCATCTCATTTCGAGCTGCTATATGTGACATCCTTTCTGATGATTTGACATCCTTCCTGGTGATTGATTTGAGCTATTCTTATTTTATCAAATTAAAGGAGACAGAAAATACAACAAGAATTAACCATAGCTCCTTGCAGAAAAGAGGCTTCCTGTAGAAACCTATAGAAAATGAGTGTATAAAGTGACTAAAACGGGATGTAAGACACATGGTGATTGACAAGGGGCTTTTGTTCTCTTTGGTACAACAAAGCCTTTCATTTTTTAAGCATGGAATAGTCAAATACCTCACAAATGCCAGCAGTGTTAAATTAATCTTTTGTTGTTTCCTTTCTTATTGTAGCTGCTGCTTTTTCAGGCCCAGGTGGCTCTGCCTTTTCCACACTTTTAAATAAAACAAGAATCAACTGAGTGAAGCCACCAGGTTTTGGAGATGAAGGGCAGGGCAGAGTTCAGTTTAAAGATGAAAACAATGCCACATTATTTGTCTTGGCTCTGCTTAGCCTGGGCCCCCCAATGCCAGTCAGGTGGAAATTTGTCCTGGGGCTCAATTTCAAATTCAAGCTCACAGCAGCCCCTGGGCTTGGTTTTCTCTCACCACTGCAAGGGAACCCACATTCCTCATTCTGAGCATCCATTTGCAAGCCTTGTGCCACCTTTCAAGCACCTAAAGGAGAAAGTTTTGAGCTTTTTGACATTTTTTATGTCAAGGTTGAGAGGTGGAGAGGGACTGGAGATTGCTGCCTGGCACAAGAACAACCCATGACCTTCCAACTCATTCAATAGCACCAATTACTTTATTCTTTTCCTCCCTGGAATGATCTATTTTACCCAGCAAATTGCTTCAGAATGCTTATTTTCCAGAAATCTTGTGAGTAAGTCTTATTTTTTAAAAGTCAGACAGGCATTTATGAACCTTAGTTCCACTGGCTATCAAAGAGATATGAGACTCACTTCAGCACACTTTAATGTTTAAGTTTAAAGCTATATTTTATGGTATTAATTCCACCACTGAGATTCTTGGAGTTGTATCTTGCTCTGGGAGCATTCCCAGCAAGACCCAGTGGTTGCAGAGGCAATGATGAATTATTTTTCTGTGATGTAAATAGCACAGAATTGGGCTGCATGTGCCCAAATTCATATGTTTTGTAAAAAATCTGAGTTGATTACTGACATCCATGTATTACAGTAATGACCAAGCACAGCAGGAAACAGAAAAATCATAGATTGAGTACAAAAAAAATCAATAAACAGCAAACTAATAATATTGAGGCATTATTTAAACAACATACCAGAGTGAAAAACTACAGTAAAAGTGTTTTGACCTTTGTCACGCACCCTTCAGTCCAAAAGGAAACATTTTAAGTGTTTATGTGTTAAATTTCACTTCTCTCTGGTGAGGGAAACAAAAATGCCAACCAATAAAATATTCAATAAACTCTGCTTCCAGAAGGCCGTTTTAATATAATAAATCATTAATTTTTCAAAGTAAAAGCTTGAATTATCTTAATATTAATCTTCATTTGGCTCAGTAAGAATAAATCAGATATCCAGTGCAGACAAGTGATAGGTGAGACCTGAGCAGCACCAACAATAGTTCTGTAAGGATCTACATTTTCTAAGTTTAAGATGCAGGGAGTTGACTGAGGCTGTGAAGAAACCATAAAGGATCATCTCCCACCTCCAGCTACCATTAATCTGCTACAGGTTTTGCATCTCCTCATCCTCATCCTCATCCTCATCCTCATCCTCATCCTCATCCTCATCCTCATCCTCATCCACCCACTCATTCCAGGACAGGGCTAAGCCATGGGAGATGCCTTCAGGAGGTGCCTTTTTCTCTCTCATTGGCCTTAGAGAGTTTAGAGCTCTGGAATTGCCAGTCCTGGAACTGCAGGGTTTTAGCCCACAGTATCCCACTGTAAATTCCTATTTTTTTCTACTGCTGCAATCTGTCGACCTCTTCCACTGATGCTCTGGGCCAGACCCTGCAGTGCTGCTCATTCCATCCCAGGAAAACCTGGCTACATCTGCAATTCTCTCATGCAAAGCTGGCAGTGTGGGTGTTTCAGCTCAGGGGATAAGCACACACATGCAGGATTTTCTTTTTTTTTTTTTTTTTCCCCCAACCATATGAAGACATGAAGAGGAAGTCAAAATTAATTCCAGCTCATTTTGAATAATTTCATTTGAACTGAAATTAAACGTTCCATGGATATAAGGGGATTAAGCCAATTATGTTTTGGGTCATTTTTCAATCTAAAGCACTGCTCTCAAAATGAAATAGCAGAATATTTTGTTCAGCAAATCTGAGAGCAGCACTTTGCTCTTCAGGCTTTTTTTCAAGATTTTTTCAGTCCAAAGTTATTTACCAAATCTGGCCAAGAGCCAGACATAGCTTTAGTCTCGCTAAACTTTATTTTCCAATAAATTCACTGCCTAGTTTACTGAAATGTTTGCAAGACCTAAATCCATTTCTCTCTTTCCTAACACTCACAATAATTATGGCTCGTACAGAGCGTTACTAAAGCACTTAGAACTTGTTTATGAAAACATAAATGAGTTGTAAATTCACTGGATGCAGTGGCTTGGGAAAAGTGAAATAACACCAAAACAGCTCAGTGTTAATGCTCAGCATCCTCTGATGAATTTTAACTTACAACCAATCTGCTCCACCTCTGTGTTTCTTCGGGCAGAAAGTGTGAGCAGACCTTTTTTGCTCCTGCTCCTTGATTTTCTCAAGGGCTATAAAATCGCAATTTATCTCCAGAAAAAACCCAATCGCTGAAAAAAGATATGATTTCTTAGTCACTTCTTTATCCCAGTTATTAATACTTCTTACTAAGCTGTCAGCTGCAGCCTGCTGAGCAATCAATAATTACGGCTCTCTTTACACATTCAACAAAAAGCCTCCATAATGAATGGCAGTAGCAAAGGTTGCTGTCACTTGAGAACTCCCCCCAGAATTTGGTTTAAATATCATAATTCCATCTGCTCCTTCTCCTGCTTATGCATTTCTATGGCTCAGGGTGATGTGCTGGAATCCAGGCAGTGACTTGTTATTGATGAGTGCAATTATGGAGAGGGAAAATATATTTCAATTCCTTTCTGAAATACTTTAATGAACACCAATGCAGGCAGAAGGAAAAAGATGTCCTAGTGTTTTCATAAAGGCACAAAAGGAAATAGAAATGGTGCTTAAATTAGTCAGCTGCCCATGGAGGTTATCCTAATTAATATCAGTGATTTGTCCCGGATCAGCTCATGCAGTAATTGCTGCTGAGCCCGGAAAGCCAAAGGGATTGCTCAGGGCTGAGCAATGCACAGGTGAATTCAATCTCCAGGAAATTTGAGTCATTCCTCTGTGCACTGAAATCAAATATTTCCACAGAAAGAGGAGCATCTGTCTCAAGCTCAGGGGCTGAAGAAGGCACTGGGATGCCTGGATTGCTGACATCCATCCCTTCACAGACAGGACTGACTGCATGGACTTGCTCTGAAGACAATACCTGTGAGTGAATGGCGTTCTCTGCCAGCAAGAGAAAACTGACAGCTCCAACCACTAAATATAAAATCAGTCCACAGCTATAGAGAAGTTAATAGTGCTGCCTGAAGTCACATCATAATGGCTTTTCCAAACTGGGAAATGTGTTCTGCAAAATCACATTGTTCTCAGTGACATTTGCACTGATCGTTATTCATGAGAAAAAGGAGCATCTCTCTCTATTTTCTGTTTCGTTCAGTACCACTTGTTTCTCACTTTGCTCCAAGAGAGACCTTCAGGCACCTGTCTCACACTGCCTCGTGTGGGGTCTGACCAGCCAGGAGCAGACAGAGCTCTTCCAAACCACATGGGAGAGGTCTGTGCCTTTCCTTTCAAGCACCCTGCCTCCCAGTTTTTCATGTCAGATGGAGCTGATTCTAAATTAAACTTGTGATGAGTTCTGCACTGAGGGAGGAATGGAGCTTGTCTGTATCATCAGAGAGCAGCACAGACAAATGGAACTGCAAGGTTTGGCCTCAGAAATGGTGGAGCTGTGTTGAAATTCCCTGCTCCAGTCTAAATGCTACCCAAATTGAACCCGTGCCTACCTGTGGTGAGACCATGATCCTGGGAGAGAGGCAGTGAAAGGAGCAACCTGCTTTGCAGATGAGCCCTGGGTAAAGCCCTGAAAACGCATTAAAACAATGGCACAGTGATTGAAATGGGTATGTGCTCCCTGAACAATGCCATTTCTTTATGAAAATAAGGATAATCATCCATTTTAAAGCAGGTGTGCAGCATGATGCACCCAGCAGGGAACAGGTACACTCCCTGTAGTGATCCATCAAGGGAATGCACCAGGGTGAGGAAATGAAGCCAAAGAGCAACGAGGATGAGCATGGAAATGAAATCTCTTCCATAGAGCTCTTTCCCCTGATCCCCTGAGTCCCTGCCACATCACCTGGCACGGCACACAACACCAGTGCCTGTGGAGTGACACCAGCAGAGAAATGGGCTGGTGGGGACAGAATCCCAGAATCACAGACTCACAGAATGGTTTGGGTTGGAAAGGACTTTAAAGATCATTTAATTCCAACCCCCTGCCATGGCCAGGGACATCTTTCACTGGACCAGGCTGCTTAGAGCCCTGTGAACTTGTCCTTGAAGGGTTCCATGGAAAAGGAATCCACAGTCTCTCTGTACAATCTGCTCCCAGAACATCTGACTGCCACAAAGGGTGGCTCCATGGGGTCCTGTAGGTCAGCCAAGCCTCAGCCAAAATGGTTTAGTAAGAGCTGAAAGTCTCAGCATTGTCTTCTTGTAGCAAGTAAAACTCCTGTAGTCAGAAGCACCTGCAATAAAATAGGGCAGGGTAAAGAATTTAAAAGCCATATTTTGCTCACACAGCTCAGCTTGAATACATTTACACTTTCAGAATTAAAGGCTTTTCATTTCTCGCCTAAGTTTTAGCATGTTTTCTGCAGTCAATTTATGGCTGTGAGATTGCCTCAGCTGGGAGAGAAAAGCAAAGCTCTCTATGCAGCCAGTGCCATGAATAATGTGTGCATGTGCTCTCACATAAACCCATGTGTGCTGTTGTCATTTTTGTACATTCTGAGATTTATGGAATACAAAATGCAATCCCTGAATGCTGGCAGTCCTAACCAAGAATATAATTCAAGAGTGAAAAATGTATGGGAATGTCAAAGAACAGAAAGATCTTTATCAGGAAACATATTCAGGAAATACAAGTCACTCACCTCTGAGGAGGTTTCATTTTAGGAACCCAGAATCATCAGTCATCTCTCATCCTTAGGAGTTGCCTTTTTTTTTTTTCTGATAAAAATGGAGAGCACACAGACACATACACACACAATCACAGAACTTCTTTAAGGGAGAATTTCCAAAAAAAACCACCATAAGGCAAGCTTTTGCCAACATCTTTGGTACCCAGTTGCTTCCTAATCCTTTTGGGGACCTGAAGTGCCTAATCCTGCACACTTCAAGCAGCCTCGTGTTTGCCACAATTCCTGCTCTTCATATAAATTTTATGTACCTACAGAGGTACAGGTGCATGAGAATGAAAGGTCACTTTTAGTGGAGCTGAGATGTGGTATTCACTGACAGCTGGTTAATAAACAGAAGAATGAAGTAAAGAACATGGAGAGGTTCTGAGTTATCCTGTTGTCTTCAGAGTCAGGGCAAAGCAAAACTCTTCCCTATAATCTGTAACCTCAGAGAAATAATTTAATCTAAATAATTTCTTACCCCAACTGGTCTCTGCCTAGGCATTTATGAAAACAATAATTTTCAGTCTGTAAAATAGAGAAAGGGATCCATCTTCCACAGTGTCTTGGACACACAAAAACCACCCCAAAAAACCATTCAGGCTCTCAGTTCCCAGTCAGGACCTCTCTGTGAGGATCTGCAAGGCTGAGGTTTGAGGCTTCAGTCATCTGAGGCTGAATAATGGGGCTGTTCCTTCAGCAACAGGATCCAGCTCTTGGGCAAGGACAAGGGGCTTGGGGCTGGATGATCTTTAAGGTCCCTCCCAGCCCAAACCACTCTGATTGTGTGACACTGCCAGAATAGGAGCAAATCACAATGGGAAGGGATTTCCCTTCTTTCTGGATTTTCTCTATTTGTGCTAATATGTGAGCTCTTTCTGCAAAGGGAGCATGGTTTGGTCTGTAGAGGCTGGGGGGAAAATCAAATCAAAAATCAAATGGGAAACACCAAGGAATGATATCCAGGCTAAATCTCAGTTACACATCTCAGCTATTCTTGGTCACATCACAGTGTCTGACAGAAGAGATGCAATGCAGCAATTTTTTTTTCTCTTTAAACCAACAGCTTTCAAATTTCTGTGGAGAAACAACCAAGAGGTGCAAATGTGATGTATTTTTAGTAATTTTTGGTGAGGACATCAATGAAGCAGGACAGTGTTATAATAATATTTAACTATAAAGCCTGACAAAAGCATAATCCCAGTCAATCACAATTTAATTTCAAACACACATATATCCTAGTAAATAGATATATGTTTTCTTCAAAAAATCTATGTCATATATGTCCCATGCATAGCATGAGGTGTTAGGCTAAACTTGGGGCCAAAAGTTCAATATTTGAGTTCCTAGAGTTAAATGGATGAATTGAAACTAAATATTTGAGTCACCACTGGAGCTCATGGTTGTTTGAGGAACCCAGTCTTTCAGATTTCAGACAGTTTTTAGAAGTGGGACACAATTAAATATTGAAATGGAAAGAATTGTTTAAAGTGATGCTCCTTTTCCCCTCTCCCATCTCAGGCTTCCATTCTGAGTCCAATCTCAGATTCTCCAGCAATGGCTGCTCCTCACCTCCTGCTCCAATCCCCAACCCTACAATATCATGGATTTCCCATCCAGCCAACACCTTTAATCAGCCCTCTGAAATACCATAAAGGCCTCTCAAATAGGAAGATGTTAAATGCTGGTATCTAACACAATCTACCCTTCTCCCAATAGGTCAAGACTTCCTGAAGTGGCTGCTTCCCCCAAAGAAAACAAGAGAGAGTTTTACACCCATCTCCAACTCTCCAAACCAATGATGTTTGCTAATCTGGCCACATCAGTGTTTCATGATCCTGGTGAAATCTGTCACTACTCCAGCCTGAAAATAGCTTGACCCAGTTTGGTGGAACAGTTCTGAAGAGGATTTCAGTCTTCCTTTAAATTTGCTGGATTTTTTTCCCCTTTAACTGATTATTTTATGAGAGAGGGGCAATTAGATTCCCATTTTTTGAGTTTGTTTTTTTAAATAAAAGATCTCTTTTTTAGAGCTAATAATATGTTGGCTTTCTACAGGCATACTTGTCACTGTGTTGAACAATATCGTTAAGAATAATGAACTTTTTTTTGTGTGTGTGTGATTTCAAAACAATATTAAGGGAAGCCTTACCATGAAGAGCTGCTAATATGTATTTAAACTGTACTTTTCATAATGCCCTGCCTTTACCAACACATAATCATGAACTGCTTCATGCATGGGATATCCTTGATATTTATTAATCTGAAGCACTACAATTTTAGTTTCTTCGAAAGAAGGAAAATAGCCAGAAACACTCCAAACTAAAAATAAAAATATCATTTTGCTACCAGACCCTGAAGGGCAGTATAAGGGACTTTAGGGAAGTCATATGGGTGACTGGAGGGTGTCATCCTGTTCATTTATTTCTAGCTCATGCTTAGGGGGTGAGTGAACAGCAGGTCAAGAATATCCTGAGCAAACAGGGCAGAGCCCCAGAGGAGCTGCCAACACGAGCTCCAGAACAAGCATGTGGCTTGAAGAAGAAGAATTTACTAAAAATTGAGATAAGAGAGCACCCAGGGACTGCGTGGGATCTCACACAGCAAAAGCAGAGTGAGCCCAGCCCAGCAGCATCTCTTGCCCAAGTTTTTATCACTCTTGTCCCAAAGTCACAGAGTTTTGTCAGCAAACCTTCCAGCCAGCCCTAGGCAGGTTACAGAGGATGAGTCAGAGCCTGGTGAACTCAGCAGAGAGGTGATATTTAATTCTGGGAGTGGTGGTGGGGAGCACTGGGGAGGGAGGGAGCACCACGGGGCGCTGGGCTGGGGAAAAGCAGCAGCTCCACACTGCTCTGTGTGAATAAATCTCCATGTCTGATTAATTTAGCACCAGCCCTGCCTGCCTACACAGTTCAGATTTTTTACCTGAGATGGAAAGAAACGATTCCACACTCCCTGTTTACTGCCAGCAGCCCCCTGTGCTGCCAGAGGACTCAATTTGTAAGAACACGAGGTCACAAGGAAGGGTGTGGGTGTGCTGCTCTGAGCAAGCATCAAACACTGCCACCCCCAGAGCACAGAAATGAGGAGCCTTGACAAAAGGGATTGAAACAGAAGGAGCAGAATGCAGAGAAATTCCACTTTACCTCTACAGATGCAAAAAAAACCCCTGTTGATATGAAGCAAAGAAAATAATACCCAAGTGAAAACCGATGTATTTCTCACCTAACTAATAATTTTTTTTTTAATATTCCCCTGATACCTGACCTTAATTAACAGAAAATACTGTGCAGGTAGGGGTAGGTGGACAGTGGAAAGGGCCTGGGTTCAATTCTCAGGTGTCAGTAACAAGCTTTTGGTCACAATCCATTCTACCCAGTGACCACCATGGCTTTGAAGTCCTGTTTTGCCCAAGATAGCAAACCACAGTCCTCAGCAAAATGTCAAGAAAAAACCCACAGGATTAGCCAGAAGTCAAGAAAAATGTGGCCCAGTTGGAAGTGTTCCAGAGCTGAGTGATGAGAATAAGCAGAGAGACAAAGACATGGCATAAGGGAAAAACAAAGGAATTGCAGGTGTTGGGTAAACAGAAAAATAAACTGAAATAACAGATAAAATAGTTACTTTGATGGGTTATCCACAGCTTGACCTCACTTCTGTATAGTCCTCCAAATTTTGCATGCTGCTTTACTACATCTGTCTGTTGTAGTTCAGCCTCTCCTTCTTTAATAACTCTTCCCAAAGACGATAAAAAATAACCCACAAATTGAATATATCCTGGTTATTCCCCTCAGCTCCCTCTCTCTGACAAATCAATAACCTCCTGCTTGGGATTTCCACTCACTTGAAGCTCGCTTTTAAAAATTCTGGTCTCATTCCTCAGGACTAGATTGGGTCACTGTGCTGTGTTTCAGGGGTGCTGCACAGGTTGTGCTCTAAATGCTCCCTTTCCAGATGAAGTTTGTGATCTATACTTTATTTGAATTGTAGAAGTGACTTTTAATTAGTGATTTAAATGCTCTTCATAATTTGATGACTTTTGCCAGCTTCTCTCTTATAAAATTCCTTAAAATCTTCAGTGCTTTTTGTTCCTGGGAGCTGTTTCCACACTGCTTAACACGAAACCATCTTCCAGTCACACCACGTGGATTCTTTGCATCTCATCAGAATCAACGTTTTCATCTTTAAACTTGAATCCTTGTCCATTTTCTCCCAGAAAAAAAATCCAGTAAAAGAAAGCCTTTTTTCGTTGCTTATCTCAGAGGACTCTGGCCAAACATTTCCCCAAAACTGTAATGTTGTTTTTGGTCTCCAGCACAAGCCAGGATAGCTGTAGATTTTCATTATCCTGCTCAACCCATGAGGCTTTCCTGCAGACTTTTACAAAATATTCCAGATGCCTTTTGTATCCTGAGATATTCAGTCATTTTAAGGCATATGAGGCAGTGATTTAGAAATGCACTGATTCCTTTCCAACCCCCAAAATGACCTTTACATTAAATGTTTCACTTTGTCGTGTGCATTAGCAGCAAATTATTTCCTCCCACTGCACAACAGCCCTTGGCCCTCTAAACTCTCCTTAATGCCTTCTTTGACCTCACTTTGGCAATGCAGAGGGAAGAGCAGACACAAGACAAGCTGTCAGATTTTTAATTCATGCTGAAAAGTGGTAAGTGGGAGCTGGAAGCATCAATTCCACAGACTGGAAAAATGGAATTGAAACTAAGCCATGCTGATAAACCTTCCACTTCCAGAAGTGACGTGAAAAGGGATTATTTTCAACCAAATATCAGATCTGACCTTCAGCTTGGCAAATTTTGTGTGCTTTTGCCTTCCATCATGGCTTTGCCCTCCACTCTGCACCACTTGCTCAAGGATGTGCATTTCAGATCGCTGCCAAACCTCTGCCCACTGCCTCCTCCAGAAACATGAGCAGCCCCCAGGTGTGCAGGAGCTGCTTCTGCCTGCTGAAATCAGCAGAACCATTTCCAAATCTTGTTCTGCTTTTCGAGGCAATCTTGTTCCTCTGGCAGCCTCTCTGATGGGCAGATGTCCTGAAAGGGAAATCAAGAAGTGCCATCTGAGAAGCCCAAGTTCCTCCAAGATTTGCATGCTGTTTTCTCTTACACCAGCCCAGCACAACCCAGCACAACCCACCAGATCTCCCAGTGCTCCCCCACAGCCCCGAGAGTGCAGGGATTCCAGAGTGACACATGTGCCAGCTGGAAAGCCACAGGTACTGAAAATAAAGTGTAAAGCTGAGAACTTCCTGCTTTTTTTTTTTCTTCAGTGACCATTAGTTTGAGTTTCTCACCATCACCCAGGTGCTGATTTTTGCAATTCTTGGAAAAAAATTGTCTGTTAAGTTTCTTTATATTTAAAAGTTGCTGGATGGAAGTGAACAGGTGGACACAGAACCTTAAGAAGATGAGTTTGCTTAAGGACTCAGCTGAAATATCACTTTCACTTTGTTCACCCCAAATTTGTTGAATTTAGATGATAAAGTCTGAAATTGCAGTGTATTTTAACAAGTCTGCCTAGAACTGAACAGTCTCAAAAACATTTTGGCCTGGGAGTTTGGCCTTTACTTGACCCATGTGCCAATGTGGAAAACTTCACTGCAGAAGGGAAGGCAAATCCACTGAACCAAAAAATGGAAGGAAAATGCCATGTGAACATTTAAATTGGACTCAAAGGAAACCTTTCAAGGGTAAATGGCTCTGAGGAGAACAGGAGTCTTTTCACAGCTGGGTAAACATATTAGGGATGCTCTTGGTGTGCAGGGCTGGGGTCCCAGGACAGAGTGGTCACTGCCACCTTGTCCAGGGTTACAATGTAAAGATGTGCCCAAAAGTTTGTATTCTATCACCATCTGTTAAACCAGCTGGGACAGTGTTCTTTACCTTTTCCAGACCCATCCTTCCTCCAGGAGATCTCTTCTGTTAATGGGCCATGGAGTCCCACTGCATGACTGATAAAATTCCATCATCCCATTGGGAGATGCTCCACACAGGGGGAGGAGCCAAACATTTCCTACCCAGATAAAATCTGAGATTTGGAACATCAGAGCAGCCTTTACCCACTGGTTTCCAGAGGACAAGAGCTACAAGAGCAGGATCACTGCTTCAACAAGACCACTTCATCTGGGCTGCTTCCACCACCCTAACTCTCAGGTTGTATTCTGACCCTGTCAGTGGTTCTCTTTTGTACTATTGCTTGTATTTTTTTTTCTTTTTCCTATTAAATCGTATTTCTGACTTGGAGTCTTTCACTGGTTTTGCTTTCAAACCAGTGCACACCTACATTTCACCAACTCCAGGTTTCAGATGCAGCTGCTCAGTTTACCTTTCCCCACTCTTGTGTTTCTATCAGCTCTTCCCTGTTAAGCTTTTCTCTGTTGAATCTATATCATCCTTGGATATCAAAATCATGCCCTGTCCTCATTTTCATGCTTCTCTGCTGCCTATCCTTGATCTGTTAATTCTCTTTTCAGCTGTACCCTGGTACTGGGAACATCCACTCTTCTTCCCCATAAGACAGAGGTCTCTTTTATTGGGTTTTTTTCTCCATGCACGATCAAAAGATTTCTCACCTGATGGGATAACCTGGGCCTGCCTATTCAAACTCTCCTTTTCAGACCTGCTGTACTGGAGGCTTTCCTCCTGTCATCTCCTGCACAAACAGCATCTCCTGGGGGATTAGAAGGTTCAGTTTGACCCTTGGTGCTGGGCTTAGAGGACACACAGCCTGGATTGAGCAGATCAGTCTCTATGACCCAGTGCATCTTTGTTAGCAATCAAGGAAATCAGGAGCTTTACTATTTTCAAGCAAAAGTCTCAAACATTTCTCGACATAAGTACTGTGGAAAGCCAGTTTAAAGCCTATGCCCTGAGCAAGGAGTTGTTTCTGGAAATATACAATTTCTGGTGTAATTAAAATGACTGTCCACAGTGTGAACAAAACCAGTCCTAGAAAGGTTTGGGTTTGAAGGAGACCTAAAGATCATCCATTTCCACCCCCTGCCATAGGCAGGGACACCTTCCACCACCCCAGGTTTCTCCAAGCCCCACCTAACCTTGCCTTGAAGATTTCCAGGGAAAGGGAGTCCACAACTTCTCTGGGATCAAGGGGATTGGTGCTTCTTATTCCTATATTGGCTTGGATTTTGTTCTTCCCTGTTTTACCTCTGTTAAGCACAGTCAGCTGGGAAAAGCTCATGTTGCTGCAGAAGTGCCCAACACCTCAGAGTGCCTGAGCTGATGTGGTAATTACTTTTTCTGGCATTGTTGTGATGGCTTTTCTTTCCTTTTTTTTTATAATTTTTTTTTTTATTTTTTCTCCCCCTGGTGCTTTGATTGTATTCTGTGTACAGCTGCAATTACTGCAGTGTTGAGCCTCAAATGGTAGACTGTTAGATTCAAATGCTACTTACAGACAATTTAAATTACAGGGTTTTAAAGCTGCAGTTTGTTCTCGTGATTAAGCTGTCATCATAACTTGTAAGTCACTTTGGGGCTGAGTTTATGCAATTTGGTATAAGTAGCATGTGCAAGTGAGGGCCTTTATATCAAAAATAGTGGCTGTCAGGGAGAACTTAGTTGCTTCTAACTCTGGTAGGGTGGAAATACTATGGGGACAAAACTGTGAATTGAGTTTTCCTGCACAACAGCCCAGTGGGATTTGTCTGGAGGAGCAGGAAGGGAACTGTGTCTCACCACCACTTGTGCACAGAGCAGCACTGCCAGGCAAATACCACAGGGACTGCAGGAAGAAAGCAAGAAAGAGAAGAGTAAAATGAATGAAAATATCATAAGCAAACAAAAAGCCATATGTGGGTTTTCAGGAAGGCATGAGCTGCTGTGCTAATTGCTGGGAAATGCCAAATCCATCACCTGGCAGAGGTGAGCTTCAGATCCTGCCTGCAGTGAGCCTGAGCCTGTATTCCCTATGGGAACAGACTCAGACATGGGAATATTGCAGGAATTCACACATGGATGTGCAAGCCCTCACCAGGAGCAGCTTGGTCCCACCTTGGTACTCCTCTCACCAAACTCTGCCTCAGGGCAGGGGCAGGTTGGAGATCAGGAAAAGGTTCTTCCCCAGAGGGTGCTGGGCACTGCCCAGGCTCCCCAGGGAATGGGCACAGCCCCATCTGAGGCTGCCAGAGCTCCAGGAATGTTTGGAGCACACTCCCAGAGATGCACAGGCTGGGATTGTTGGGGTGTCTGTGCAGGACCAGGAGTTGGACTGGATGATCCTTGTGGGTCCCTTCCCACTCAGGATATTCTGTGATACCAATCAGGATGGAAGTCTGTTTGTGCAATGTGTTTATACAGAAATACATGCATAAAAATAGACATATATATATTCATGGATTTATTTTGTTAGTAGAACACACACAAACCAAATGTAAATTCCTCCAGTGGCTGTGCTCAGACACAAAGTCTATCCAGCAGCTGCTCCCTGGATCCCAGTTTACCCTGTTGCTGTCACCTTGATCTAAGTACAACTAATGAAGTGTTATCATAGAATCACACAATGGTTTGGGTTGGAAAGGACCCAAAAACTCATCCAGTTCCACCCCCTCTGCCACAGGCAGGGACACCTCCCACTAAACCAGGCTGCTCCAAGACCTGTCCAGCCTGGCCTTGTCTTGATCCTAAGATCACACTGGTACCAGATGTTGCCAAAATTGAAAGCTGCTTCTTTCTGTTTTTCTAGTACCTCTTCCCCTTTTGAGACACACTGATGGAAAAGTGTCCTGAGCAGCAATTTACACAACAGGGAACAGGAATTTTATTCTCAATGCTACTAAAGCTGGAAGTCAGCATGCACAATTTCTTTGCAACCTCAACTTTTTCTCTGTTATGATGCAATGGAAGAATTGAGAAGTTTATTTGTTCATGTCACCAAATTTTGCTAAGCACACAGAGCCTGCTTAGGCATCTGCTGATGGCTGGATGCAGGCATTGCCCCATCCTGAGCCGTGTAAAATCAGGTGGGTTTTTGGCTAATCTGCTGGTGTGCTGAGCTCTCTTGGGTGGTACAGATGGGCTCTAAGCCAGGGAAGTTCCTTCTGCTCGAGGTGGCAAGTCCAGCCTGGAAGAGGTGCTTCCACCTGCCCCACATCTGCTGCACAGCTGGGGATGTCAGCAAGGCTTGGCTTTGGACACAGTGGGGACAGAATTGTTTCTGCCTTGTTCTGAAGCCTCTTTCTGCAGTCTTGTGTGAGTCCCATCAGTCATTCACATTTTTTTCTGCGTTCTTTCAAATCGGACAGGTATTAATCCCTAGAGATGTGCAGGGGTAAGGTTGTGATTGATCTGGAAAGGTGGAAGGGAATGTTTGGCATTTATCTGGTGCCACAATGTCACTGACACACTGAACTCCCCAGGGGCACTGGGAGAATTTCCTTGATAGGAGCCAGAAAAGCAAAGAACTATCTGTGCAGACACTTGATCTGTCACCAACCTCCTGCCTGTCCTAAACACACAACAGGGCCAAACTCCTTCCACTCCTCATGCTGTCAGGGCTCTGAGGATGGAGACCTTGAATTTGAGGTCCTTAGATTTGAGACCTTAAATTTCCTCCAGGGAGAGGCTCTGCAGAGCATTAAGTGTTTATCCAACAAGACTGTGACCTCCCCTTGCTTCCATGGAAAGGGGAGAAGAGCACAGGAGCCAGCAGGTGCTGCTGGATTATATTCTCCAGGCATTTGTTGGTTGTTAGGGTGGCAGGAACCCCTCCACTGCTCCATCTGCCACTGAGATTTAAGAATCTGATGTATCCCTTATCTCAGGAGGGATATCAGAGGGGAAATGACTGCTGAGTAGAAAGGTTGTAAAAGCTGAATTTTAAACAAACACAGAACCTGCAGACAGCTCAGTGTTTCATGCTTGGCTTTGTGCTTGAAAGCAGCCCACCCTGGGAGTGAATTTATCCCATATCTCCTATTCCTGGTGTTTGGTGTTTAGCAGAGTTCTGCAAACCAGCTTGTGCACCAGGATTTTATTAATCCTTCATTGGCTTACTGTGCCAAATGCTGACAGTTCATTAAAATAACTGGTCCATGGAGAGCACAGGGCATTCCAAGAAGCCACAAAGGTAACTTTTAAAATAAACCCTCAGAACAGGAGCAGCAAACACCTGGTGGCAGAGCCCCCCTGACCGTGCTGCATTGGAGCTCCTCAGCATCTCCTTCATGTTCCTCCTTGCAACAAAACTTGGGAATGGTGCAAAAGAGTGCTTAAATTCTGTGTCAGCAGCCACACAGATGGTCTCTGTCAGACCACAGGCTGCCCACAGTGTGTTTGCCTCTCACCTGCTCTGTGGCAGCGAGACAGAGATGGTGCAGCCACAGGGAGGCTCTTGCTTTTAATTCGGGCTAACATATGAGCTCAGCCTCCTCAGCAAACACAGCACAGATGGAAAAGGCTCTGCAGCGTTCCTGCTCTGAAGGGAGCGTTTCCACAATGCCTTTCCAGCCTGAGGACAGCATCCTGAACACAAATAGTCTGATACACACTCCCTGTGAGCGGGTTTTATAGAGTCAGCAAAAAAAGAAAAATGACACAAGAGGACACAAGAGGAGGGAATGCCTCAAGCTGCACCAGAGGAGGTTTAGATTGGATCTAAGGAAAAGATTCTTCACTGAATGGGTAGTCAGGCATTGGAACATTTCCTGGGAAACTGGTGCAATTGGCATCCCTAGAAGTGTTCAAAAGCTGTGTGGCACTTGGGGACAAGGGTCAGGGGTGGACTTGCAGTGCTGGGTTAACATTTGGGCTTGGTGATCTTGGTGAGAGGTCTTTTCCAGCCTTAATGATTCCATGATTCTGTGATAAATGGAATGCCAAGAAAATGGCCCAGCTCACGTAAAGCACCTCCAGCAATGACCCTGGGATCCTCCCATTGTGTGTGGATGCAGTTTAGGTGCAAGCAGCAATGGGATACACGGGTCTGAGCCAGGGATTGAGAGATTTTATCTAAATTTCCAGCACACAGACCCAGCAGGGACCTGCTTGATGGGGTGCCCAGACAGGAACCTTCTATTGTGGTTTTGTCCATCCAGGTTGTAACACCAGGCAGATTTTTATCAGTGTTTCCTCTTGCCATGTGCTTTGCTGCTGGTCACAGCAAATATTCTTCACTCCTTGCCCACTTTAGGATTTCCAGCCAGTCTGCAGAGACAGAGGAGACCAAGGATAGTTGAACCCAAGATGTGCCATGCAGGGGTCAGGGAACTGGGACAGCACATCTGACTGCAGCTGCTGCCACAGTGTGATCCTTTCCCCTACAAACATTCTTCTGGATATGGGAATATACAAGGAAATTTAATATTTTTGTTCAATTCTGTTGTTTTTAGAGGATTTGAGTGTGGATCCCAGCAACTGTGTCCATGATAATCCAGCAGCTCTGGAGCCTCCCTGTTCTCCCCTCATACCAGTTCCTGTGTGGTGAATATACATTTTATATACAATATATGTGTGGGCAGATCCACAGACCAAAGTCCCCTCACAAAGATGCCAAAATTTTTCATTCAAGGGGAATTGAACCAATAGAACTTCAGAGCCAGGAGTCTGATCTCTTTATGGGCTGGAGTTGAGGTCTTTAATCACTAATGATTTTTATCTCAAGGATAAAGTAGGAAAAAAAACCAGAACTCAATCCACTGAGTGTGGATGGGAGCACACAGAGAACACAGGTCCACAAACTGAAAGGCAAAGTGTGAGTCTGGAGGGAAGCATAAGACAGTGGTCATGTGTTGTTTTTTATCTTCTTTTTTCTCTTCAGCCAGAGTTGGGATTAAAAGCACGAGAGATGGAATTTCATATTCAGACTCAGATGTTTATTAATTCTTATCTATTTTACAGTGAGTGCTAACAAGCTAAAAATGAAGAAATGATGATGGATCTCTCTTGTTGCAAGGTCTTTTAAGGCTAAACAGTCCAATTAAAAACTAACACCTAAATTATTTTTATTTTTGACCCAATGACCAAGCACCCATTTCCTATCCAATTAAAAAATACAACCCAGACCCAAGAAGGTGAAAAAAGAAAGAAACCTCTGCCCTAAAACCTCCATCTTGCCCTCCATATATTGCTATATTCTAAAACCCTACATTCTAAATTTTTCACCATGTGATATTACACACTTCTGTTCAAACTACACCCCAGTGATTCTAGTTCTGTCATTCAATTTTGGAAGCCTTCTCCAAGGCCTAAGCTCAACAGCAGTGTTCTTTTGGGGGGATCAGTGCCTGACAGCACAGAAAGTTCAAAACTCCCAGTTTCTAGGGTTCCAACAGTCATGGGTTTTAGATCTGAGAGTGTCAATAAATCCAAGAAGGAAAGGAGCCAAGAGCTCCAGAAAGTGTGAGCAGAGCAGGGAGGATTGTCTGGGATGTTTTGGGGTCCATGCAGAATGAGAGCTCGAGGGAAGGATGCCACACCAGCTGCTCACTTCAGGGAAGGACACAAATAGATCCAGAGCTGCCTGGCATTAGCACCAGCCTCTCCAAATGAGCAATGCAAGCACTCTGCTGAAAGCCCAGCACTCCATGGAATTCCAGCCCCTGGCCCTGCCAACAGCCTGTCTTGCCTCTGGCTCTAAATGTGCAAGGCTCAGGGGACCAGGTAACACATAGAAAGTGAACTGGGCAGCCCTGGAAACACAGAGAGAGCAGCCAGGGCCATTGAGTGCTCCCATGGGGTTTGTCCTTGCATGAATCCCTCCAGTCCCACGGGAGCAGCAGCCTCTTGGGAAGATCAGCACCGGGGGTTTCACACGAATGAGCTGTGTTTGTTGGGAACAATACAAGAACAACGTGTGATGTCAGCCTTGACAGCCACTTTTCCATCTGCATCAGCGCAGTGTGTCACTCCAGGTCCCACTGCAGCCCTCAGGATGTGTTGGAAAGATTCCTCCATGCCTTGGCACTGGAGCAGGGAGAAGGAAAAACCAGGAGGGAAGTGAGCACGAGTGAGCTGGGACAGCAGCTGGCTCCAGTTTGACACCAGCACCCCACTGCTCTGTGACAACTCATTTTGCTGAGGTAATTTTCCATTGCACGCACATCCAAAGGCAGATCCTCGCTCCAGAGCTGCCTGGATCTGCAGTTCTGGTGAGCCTGAAATGACACCGAGAAAACCCCAGTGTCCTTAGGAACAGAACCCAGTCTAACCCATTCAGGGTGGTGCATCCTGCTGCCTTCCCTGCTTCCCCCTTACACCTGTGTGTGTCTCATAATTTCACATCGTTCACCTTTTCAAGACAAGAGCTGAAAAGGCTGGAAACCAAAATCGTCAGGCTGAGGGAAAAACACATTTCCTGTGCTGTCAGCACCTAAAATAGTCTGGATTGGGATTTATGCAATGGCACCAACAGCTTAAAAATGTGTGCACAGTCACCACACAGCATGGCAGCTCGAGGAGATGGAGATTTATTTGAAAAGCATTGGGAAAACCTGCTCAGCTTTGGTTCTCTTCTACACAACTGGAGCCACAGGAGGCTGTGGCCTTTTAAAAGCTGAGAAGATGTACATCAGCTCCAGATGTTGCTGCAAGTCTGAGCTATAAGCTAAATTTACAGGATACCCTGGAATTCCAGTATACTCTGGAATACTGAAATAAGAATTGCAAATTTGGCTTTGTCTCATGTGGTGTCATGGGTTTGATGAGAATATCACAAGTGGAGTCAAACAGCTCAGCTCTATCCCTGCAGCACATCTGAATTTAAAGACAGATGCATTTTTGCCAGAAAACTTTTTTTTTTGAACATGCCTTTTCTAATTAATTTTTATTTCATCATATCTCACTGAGCTCCAGCTTAATTGCCTTTTGGTACTGACAGTTTGCAAAGACAATTTGGAAGTAGATAAATCTCTTGCAGTTGGTTCTGAAACTGAAGAAACAAGAAATAGTTTCAAGTCAATTTTAGATTTGAACAACTTTAAAAATGAATGATTACTACAGATGAGACTTTTATTGTGGAGCAGAGGATTTGTGAACTCAGATGGTTCTTACTGTTTCTTCCTTGAATATATATATATATATAACCTTCAGTGACATTTTTATGGCTTGATATTTGCTGAAAGAGAATCAACTGACACAGTTACATGTATTCCAAAGAGCCTCGTTAGGACACATGCCCTTCTCTGCACAATTTTAATGACACCATAACCGTGGTATTTAACTGCTGTGTCCGTGCAATCTGGATTAGGAACTGGATTTTCTGACATCAGCAAGACCACTCTGGGGAGTTTTTGGTGGAAATCAGTCCTGCTTAATGAGGTGGGCAGGAGGATAAAGCTGACAGGAGACAGAGAGGGAGACTGGAAGCAGCCAAACTTTTGACAGAGTTCTTGATGTAGAAGCTGGGGCAGGATATTGGTTGTGTTCATCCTGTCCTGACCCCCAGAGCCACCCTCGGTGCTGAGAAATGAGAGTTCATCACGAAAAGAAATCCTCATGTAAAAATCCTACTCGTATTATCCTAAAATGGGCACATTCTGATGGAATAGGAGAGAAAAAAAACAAAACAAAAAACCCTGAGCACATACACCACACTTGGATCATTTCATGGAAGCTCAAGGATTTTGGGGTCTGTATAAGAAAATTGGATTTTCCTTGCATGAAGACACATCCTGTACCAACAGACAGATTCTGGGATGGCTTCCTTTAGCTCTCCATGTGAAGGAGGTTGTCCTGGCCCTTATTTGCTGCTGGAATTGTTTGTATAAGGGCACTTGGCACCCGGGAGATGTGGCCACTGCTCCTCAAGTTATTGGCAGCTGCCTCAGAGACAGCACATCACTGAAACTCCAGACTCTCAAGCTAAAATTCACCTTTGGGCAAACAAAATCCTCCTCTCCTCCTGTCAGCGTGAGCACACATCAAACCTGAGAGAGCTGATGTGGAAATACCTTTTACAAAATCTGCTTCTCCCTGTTCTGAGGGTGCAGGAGGCACACGGGCGTTTTGCCAGCCATCCACATAAGCAAATGTCCCCTGTGGAGCTCTGCCCAGATCCCACATTTCTTCCACAATATTTGGGAATTCGTGCCAGATACCCGGGAGCAAGACTTAGCACATCATTCCTAGAAGGTGGGGTGTGGATATCCAGGGCTGGTGTGAGCACTGCCACAGGCTGACACTTCAGGGAAGTGCCAAGAGCAGGCACATTGCCCAAAGCGTTATTAATTTTACAGCCAATCAGTTTTCAATGTAATTCTTTCCTGCTGAACTGTAATTTATTTATGATAACAACAACTTCATTTTGCTGAATGGCTTTTTAATGCTCCTAACTATAAAAAAAAATAATTTTACCACGTGTCACCCCTCATTGTCAGCTCAGCAGTGGATTATCTTGACTTGGACTTATTCCTCCAGGGCCTAAATGTGGATATGGGATAATGACCAGATGGTTTACCTGAACAATGGAGATTTACTAGAATAAAGGGAGAGGATTATGTCCCTGTGTGCTTTCAGTTATCTGCAGGATTGAGGACTTTTTTGTCACAGCATCCATCACTGACAGGCACCAGAGAGCTGGAAATTAAGCACATGGAAATAATAATCACAGAGTAATGGCCTCCTGGCTGGGCTGAGCATCTGCTTTGCTTCCAGCTCAGCTGGTGAAAATTCTCTGCTCTTAAACAGGAATTCATCTGACTGAATATTCATTGCCTTTCTCGGGGAGTGGTGCCTCTGAGTTTGTCCTCCTGCCTCCTCAAGCAGCAGAGTTTTGGGGCTGCTCATGGATCTCTGTGTTGCCTCTATTTTGGAATATTCCCAGGTCTCCTAGAGCTGCCCCTCAGTGAGGCAGCTCCTGGCCTGGCCCAAGAAGGATAAGCAAGGGCTCCCCTGGACTCCTGTCCCAATCCAGACATCCCAAAGATGTGACTGTGCTCTCTGGTGTCACTCTCCTGCCCCTCAGAGAACCTTTCCCTGTTCCAGAGCCCACACTGTGGTGGGATAAACCCAGAATAAGCAGATTTTATCTGGAAATTGCAGGTAAGGGGAGGAGCCCCAAAGGCCTGCAAAGCCCTGCCCAGCCTTGCTGCAGAAGGAACCACAGAATCAGGATTTCCACAGGCTGGAAAAGACTTTTGAGATCATTGAGTCCAACCTGTGACCTAAAACCACCCTGTCGCCCAGACCATGGCACTGAGTGCCACATCCAGACTTTCCTTAAACACCTCCAGTGATGGTGACTCCACCACGTCCCTGGGAAGCTCATTCCAACATCTAATGGCCCTTTCTGTGAGGAAACTCTTCCTAACGTCCAACCTAAACTTCCCCTGGCACAGTTAAAGACTGTGTCCTCTTGTAAAATGGCAGAGGGCTTCAGAAAATAAAATAAAATAAAATAAAATAAAATAAAATAAAATAAAATAAAATCACATTTAATTTAATTTAAATAAATTAAATTAAATTAATAAGAGTAAATAAAATTTCAGTAGATAAAATTAACTGGGATTTGCTACCACATAGGCAGATCACACCCCAAATACTCCAGGTGCTCCTAAAGCACTGTCCAAGTAAACTCAGGTGAACCCAAGCATGCAGATGTGCTCCAGAAGTCCAGTTCTCCTTTTTCTAAATGCAAGGCTGTTCTTTCTCCCTTATATTCTCACATATTCCTTTCTGAGATGTGTGCAATTAAAACAACAGACATCAACAAAAACATCTGCTTTGGCATTGCCCTTAGCAACAAAGCACTAAGTGTAATTAAATATTAATGCTTTTCTTATAAATCCCCTATATAAAAATTAATTTACTTAACAGGGAGATCAGAAGAACAATCAGAAAGCACAGGTTGTTATTGGTCCTGATTCCTGTCTTTGCCTTATCTTCTCTTTGCACAGCAGATGAAAATGGCTGAAAATTACCCTTGCCAGGCTTGTCTGGTTCTTCCCAGGCCAAGAGATTGCCTTTCATTTTGGTTCCAGGCATGGAGCCAGACTGTGATCATCTTTAAAGGCTGTTTAGCCCAGATAAGTCATGTTTCTGAGTGGTAACATTTTCAAGAGTTACACTCTCTAAGACCTTAAATCAAATTTTCACTTGTGCCTTACGAGCGTGGAACATCAATTTACAAAATGTCCCAAGTCCCCAAAATCAAATTCAATCAGTAGGAGGCAAATCCCTTTGAAGATCTGGGTCCTGCATGTACTGATATCCCAAGGATTTGAGCCACCAGCAAGATCCTGCATGCTGTCTGCCCTGCCTGGGTGTTTTTATTCCTGAGCACAGCATTGAGGGGGTAAACAGAAGGCAGTTTATCCCTTAGGGAAGGAGAAATGAAAACCAGCTCCTATTCACTATCAGTGTCTCCTGGGAGGCAGATAAAGCACTCAGACAGGTGTGCAGCAGGTGGTGACAAAGTGCATTTGCACAGGAGCCCTCAGGCTCCCAAGTGACAGTGTCATAATTAAAAACAAGATGCTTGCTCTTCCTCGAAATTATTTATTCAAGGTTTAAATGCATTTATCATACTGATTTAATGGGAATGTTTTTAAAACATTTCACAAATAGTAGATGTGAACTGGAGGTCAGATTAATTTCTGTGCAATTTGCATTGGGAAAACTTTCTCAGCAAACTTTGCTGCATCCCCTTTTGTTTCAATATTGTTTCCCTTTGGCGTGTTTGATGAAATTAAATCACATCTTAAAAAAAAATGTAGGTGAGAAATATACACTATGACTCATTTGAGGAGATAAATCAGTTATTTCAAATATTTGTGGTCAGTTTGAGAGTCTAGGGGTGCAGGGAAGGATTAGAGAATTCATCTGTGTGATCCAGGTCTCCCATGGTGACCTAAACATCTTTTCCTTTGCTTGGATGGCAAAACTTGGATTTTCAAGTCACAAGTTGCTCCTGTTGATGTGAGTAAATAAGTCCCAAAGTGCATAATAATCAAGCCAGTGGGTGGAATTCCTCAAGAATTTGACAACACAAGGATGCTGCATCTGCAATGCCAGACTATCAGGAGGATGTGTGGACATCAAGTGACTTCACCAAGGTAATTTTTCTTACTCCTCTGTGGGGACACTGGGAAAATTGAGGTTTTAATTAGGCTAGATGTGAAAAACTGTGGTGGTTTAAGGCCTCCCATTCTTGTTTGAATCATAAAATCAAAGAATGGTTTGGGTTGGAAAAGTCCTTAAAGATCATCTCCTTCCACCCCCCTGCCATGGGCAGGGACATCTTCCACCATCCCAGGTTTTTCCAAGCCCTGTCCAGCCTGGCCTTGGACACTTCCAGGGATCCAGGGGCAGCCACAGCTTCTCTGGGCTGTTCCAGAGGTCCCAAAAATCTGCTTTATTTCAGGTCTTCATTGAGAACCCATTGCAGAAAATGGTGGGAGGGCTCTTTGTGTTATTTCTGAAAAGAAGCAGCATGGAAGTTCAAGATGTGGGACATTCCAAGGCTTTGCTGCTGTAAAGCCCTGAGGCAAAAACAGAATTAGACCACAAGAACACTGTTGTGACCTTTCTCTGCAAAACAGCAGGAAAAATCCAGATCCCTTTTCATACCTTTCTTATATGTTTTGCATTTATTCTTATAAACTGAGCCACAGGCTTTAAAAAGTTTCTCTGTTGTCCAGCCAGTATTTGCAAAACAGATCAATTCTACACCAGGGATTGCAATTTTGGCCCTACTGGATGACAAATAAAGACGTGTCCCTCTTTCATGTGTCTATCAGATAGACTGGCTGAAAGATTAGCACTTTTTAATAGGTTCTTTTCTGGTCTTGCCTCAAATCACAAGCACTTTGGGAAAAGTGAGTGAAACACTTCATGGCAGGGACTGGGAAAAAAATCCCCACCACTCCCCTTCCTCCTCAAAACCACAAAGGGACCACGCAGGCAAAGCCGAATATTTTATTTGTTTGTTTGTTTTTGCCTAAAAAGGAAAAGCCAGAGTATCTCTGCAGTCCAGTAATGACTTTTGTATGGAGCAGCTGGGAGCAGAGGGCAGTGATGCAATGGGCACTGGAAGGATCAGGTCAGCAGCTGGAGCACTGACACCTCTGGTGAGACAAATGGGAATGTGATTGCTCTGCCCCCTGACTGGCTGAGGGATGGTGAGCCAGGGTGTAATGCAGGAGCCTGGCTGAATTAACTCAGAGCCTTGCCCTTCTCTGGGTTATCACAGTCAAACTTACAGCTCCCAAGGCAGCACCCCCAGGCTTCTTGGCTTTGGGATTTACTGCTCGAGACAGCACTTGCCAGGTTGGGGAAAAAAACAGCTTTTTCCAAATCTCTGTGTGACTCCTCGTTTTATAGGGCTGGAGTAGAGCTGCTGCAGCCTCAGTCACTCTGTGTTTTAGTTATCACTGGGTTTTATGAGTGCAGAATGTTTTCCCATTTATTGGATGCTCTGCCTGGAATGCAGTGAAAGATTCTTTACTGAGCACAGCAACACCCCCCTGCAACTGCTGATGTGGTGTCTGTCCAGGGATGAGTGCATGGGCCCCAGCAGTGTCCCTCCATCCCAAGCAGCCTTTGAAGGGATCCTTTTCTTCCCTGGGATGTGCAGAACTACAGCAAAGCCTCTCAGGGCTGACCTCTGCACTTCGCTTCTCAGCTGGGAAGGAAATAAGGGCCCATTTCACTGCTCAGATTTTGGAAGGCAGCTTACAGGGCAAGGGCTGAACCACTCACAGAATCACAGGAACATTAAGGTTGGGAAAGAACTCCAAGATGATCAAGTCCAATCTTCCCCCTAATTCCACAGTGCCCAATAATCCAAATCACAAAGTGCCTCATCCACTCGTTTTTTCAACACTTCCAGAGATGGTGACTCCACCACTTCCCTGGAGAGCTGTTCCAAAGTTTAACTGTAATGGGTTAGCTGCACCTACCCTCTGCCACTCAAATCTGGAAGCCTTCTCTAAGGCTCAGGTCAAAAGCAGTGTTCTCCTGGGGGTCAGTGTCAGAAAGCACAGAAAGCTCAAAACTCCCAGGATTCTGGGTTCCAACACTTAATCACTCCTCCAGTGAAGGGACAGGATAATATTAACCTTTTCAGCTAACATAACCAGCTTCAGTTCCTGTTTCTATGCACACCTTTAATCACCTGGGCCATGAGCTTCTCAAACCAACATTTTGGCGATTCTTCTAAAATCAAATTATCTCAGCCCATTCCTGGGCACTTTTACCCACAGGGTCAAGGGATGTCTCAGCTGTTCCTGGAGTTGACACTGACTGACACCAGGATCTCCAGCTGATGAGCAAAACTTGGCTGGGAGCAAGGAGGACATTCCCTCTGTTGCTCCCTCATGCTGCCATACCAAAGATGCAATTCCAGGGAGAGCAAAGGTTCCTTTAAAAAAAAAAAAAGGACATTGTTCAAAGCCAGTCCTACTGCAACTACCAATTTCCAAAAATCAGATGACACTGAAGTCCTTTTTCTCAGGCAATCCTTTCCCAGCTATAACAGCACAGCCTTTGCTGCTGAGTTGGGTTTTTTTCCCCTTTAATTGCCTACCTAGGGGTTGAATAATCTGTCATATTTCCTATGCTCAAATTCTGCTGGGGGTGGCAAGCAACTGTTTTACAGAGCATTCTGTCTTGCTCCTGGACTAGCTGGAAAACATTTGAAGGTCTTCAAGCACACTGGGGAGCCAGCTCACCTTGCATGATGACAAAGAAAGAGCAATTATCTCCAACTGAAGCTGCAGGCAGGAGTGAAAAATAAATACAGAATATAGAAAACATGCCAAGGAACACACAGAACCCATGGAAACTTTTTTTTTAAAGGAGCAGATTGCTTATAGAGCATCATCTCCCTCCAGTGATAAAGAGAGAGCACAGATTGAGGTTTGTAATTCCTTCTGGGGAAAAAAAAAAAACAACAAACTTTTAATTGGGATAACCTAGAAGGGCACACTGTGGGTTTCTGCTCTGTGAGTGCTGCAGGAGAAATGATGAACAAGTCACCTCCATGCCAGCACAGCCTTCCCTTGCACAAAGACAATGTGTGGGGATGGGAAAGATGTTTTCCATCCTGCATGATGGAAACCTGCCATGAACTGCCTGGGAATGGCTGAGCCAGAGCAACCTGAGCTTTTCAGAGCTACCAATCCACCTGCTGGAAAGGGAATCCTTACCTCCCAGTAAGGACTTTTGTTATGGTATGGCTGGACACAGCTCCTGGGATGGAGGTTGTTGTTTTTTCCATGGTTTTTTCCCAGCAGGATCAGATACCAGCAAGTCTCCCAGTGCACAAATACCCCGGAGTCCCCACAGGGCAAAAGCCTGGCGGGTTCATTTCTTGGCAGGGTTGTGGGTTGTGTTTCTGCTGGCAATTCCACTGGGAGCCTGTTCCACCCTGGGGTGAACTGGCTCCCACTGGCTCTTCAAACATTCAAACATAAGCAAAGGCCACAGCTCTGAAGAAGCTGAATGTGGTATTAATATTCCTTAAGGAGGGAATTAGAAGAGTTCTTTTCCTTGGAAATTGTTTACAAAGCGTGGCCAGGTGGGGATTGGTCTCTGCTCCCAGGTTACAAGTGACAGGGTGGGAGGAGATCGCCTCAAGTTGTGCTATGACAGATTTAGGTTGGATATTAGGAAAAACTTCTTCCCTGAAAGGGTGGTCTGGCATTGAAAGAGGCTGCCCAGGGCAGTGGGGGAGTCACCATCCCTGGAGATGCTCAAAAGCCCTGTGCATGTGGCACTTGGGGACAGGGTTTAGTAGTGAACATGGTTGTGTTGGGGTAATGGCTGGAATGGATGATTTTAAGATCTTCTTCAACCCTAACAATTCCATGATTCTGAGATTTTGGGGGCACAAATCCAGCACAGCTGGGACCTCAGGAACACATTGTCACAAATAAATTGCAGTGATACCAGCACAGTTGGTCAGAGCACGGTGCTGATGTCACCAAGGTCACAGGTTCCATCCTACCTGTGCCATTCTGATGATCCTTGTGGCTCCCTTCCAACTCTGAATAATCCGTGAAATCTGTAAAAAATTTGCTGTGAGACATCTGACCTCTCTGTCCAAGTGCTGGGATGACATCTCTGGTGAGCAAAGTTTAAATGGACACCCTGGACTCCCTTACACTGCAAAGGTGTTTTATCCACCAATATCCAATATACAATTAAACCTTCTGAAATGCAACGTTTTCTTGCTGCCCTTACTTTTTTTTTATTATTTTTTTTCTCCAAAACCAGCCAGGCTGACTACATTTTCAGGTGAGCTCAGGGCAGTATCTCTCAGTGTCCAGAGTTCAGCAAGTGTTTGGACAATGCTCACAGGCACAGGATGGGATTGTTGGGGTGTCCTGTGCAGGGACTGAGCTGGACTAAATTATCCTTGTGGGTCCCTTCCAATTCAGGATATCCTGTGGTTCTGTGATTCTCTACATCTCTCACCACATCCAGGTTGAACAGAATGGATCCTGCCAAATGAACATGGAAAATTCCCAAAGGTCCAGAGACTAATGAGGTGTTTCTGTACCTGCAGCCTCCAGGTGAGCTCTGAGGGCAGCACCCAAGAGCAGCAGAGAAAGAACCAGGCTGATTTGGTGCCACGAGGTAGCAGAAGGACATTGCTTACCTTGAAGCAGTGTGAAATCAGATTTCCTGAACCAAGTTTCACACCCAGCAAAGTGCAGTGCAGGTGGCCAGGCCTGTGTGTCTCAAGGCAGATCTATAAATTATGATCTCTTGGCTCATTAGAACTGCCTGGTAATTCTGCTGCCCCCTTAACCTGTGCCAAGGGAAATAGATATTAGGGATGCAAAACATGCAAAACACTTTCTCCTTCTGCAATTGCTGAGCAATAAATATTTCATCTGCTGGAGGGGAAAAAATTCCCTGGAATTCCCCTGTTCTGGATGGTTCAGGCTCAGGCTTCTTGTGTTCTTCATCAGATTTCTGGGTACTCACTCTGAACACTTTGTGAGCTCAGATACAGAGAACAGAGGGGGATGAGTTTGTTTGTTTGTAGGTATTTCTTGTTTGACAGACACAGAATGTCTTACATGCTACCTCTGGGCAAGCTTCCCAGATAACATCAATTAGCCAGACTAGGTGCCACAAAAGAAAATTAAACCTTTTAATTCACTCTGTGTTGGGAAAAAAAAATAAAATAAAAAAATAGAAGTATGTATATCACTGTGTAATTATCCTGATTTGTGTCTGTATGTTCACTGTAACCAAGCAGAGAAATTATCAGTTCTCAGAAAGGCAGATTTTTCATATGCTGAAGATGCCTTAAACTGCAGAAATTTAATTATGGGCTAATCCTTTCCAGCAGCTTGAGGTGGAAAGAGATTCTCATTGGTAAGAAGTTATGGAAGTTCACCAGGATTAAAGGCTGGATGGAGGATGTGGGTCCCCTATAAATAGTGCAGGACGTAGGGCTGAACTTGCCATTTCCTGTAGTGGAAAGAACTTTTCTTTCTCAATGCACCACTGAGAACAGTTCAGCCCACTAATTTAATTAGAAGGGAATTTACAGGCAATTTTAGGTCTAAGGTGAAATCCTGGCCCCGCTGAAGTCAATGGGAATTTTGCCACTAATTACACAAGGATTATACTCCATGGCTTTGTGCAGAGATGCAGGAAAAAGTGGGAAAAGTGGGAGAGAAAAATAGTGAAGTCTTTGTCAGGCTTTTTGGGAATTTAGCTTCAGCCTGAGTGAGCAGGGTGTGAGCACAGCTCTTAAACAGGGAGAAATTTCTCCACTGAAAGGCTGGTCTGGCATTGGAACAAGCTGCCCAAGAGGGTGGTGGAGTCATTATCCCTGGAAAGTGTTCAAAAACATGGATGTGGCACTTGGGGTTTAGGGGTGAGCACAGCAGTGCTGGGTTAAGGGTTGGACTCGATGATCTTAAAGGTTTTTTCCAACCCTAATGATTCCATGCCTCTGTGATTCTAAAGTGTCCCTGAGCCCTCTGCCTGCTCCTCACCATCCCTCCCAAGAGAAAGGAATGTCAGAAACTGGAACAGCCTTTGTTAATATTTAAGTTCAGAGAAAAAGCCTCCAAGCCCTGGTTGTAGCTGTACTGATCAAAGTCTCAGTGGTGATTTCAGAGGGGCACAGAAGGTCCCACCCTGCCAGTGCTGTCTGTCTCAGGAGACAAGAAATGAGACTGTCTTTGCAAACTCTACTCCTGTCACGCAGCAAAAACAAAGATTTTATTTTTACTTCCCTGCAGGAAAGCTCTGATTTAAATAAATTAGAGGTGTACACTAAAAGAAAGAACACCCCCTCCCCTTCTGCAACTACAGAAAATTTGCTTAAATAACAAATCTGCATAAAATTGGGAGATGCTGTCATGCCTGATAGATGATCATGGGACAGCCCAATTGCATTACCAGGAAGACAGTAAACATTCTTGCTCTCCTTTTTAAAATAAATTACGCCCTGTTAATAGATGTTTTGCTTCCATAATAATGCCAAAAATGAAATTACTGGTCCTGCATCAAAACACATCAAAGCTAAATGTGCTCATTTTCTCTTGCAGCTGTTGGATGCTCCCAGCTCTTCAAAGACCATTTCCTGGGACTTCTTGAGAGCCTCTTCTCAGTGAGTCACCAACAATAATCTTACTTCCTTGGAGATGTCTGCTAGAAAGCAGAATTTCGGGGAAGCTGCTGAGCTGAGGGAAGTTTTCACAGCTTCTGCACAGATCTACTGCTGCTATTCCCCCCAGGCTCTGAAGAAAAGATGGACCACAAAAACCATGAGAGGATGGGATCAGCAAAGCCTCTCTGTGGCCTCTGCGAGCTCAAGATTAGCAGAAATCATGGAAAATAAAGTAACTGAGGAGCCATACATTTTAAAGATGCTTTAGCCAGTCAAATCCCCTGAGTTTTTCCTGTGTGCAGCCCAAAAACCCCAGGGTGAAGGGGAGCCTGCTGTGTGGAGCCCTTTACAGTGGGAAAACCCAAATGGAAGCTGTTGGTGTACCTGCTATATCTGGTGACCAAAGAGTTCTCTGAGGCTGTAAAGACCAAAAATCCAATTCACAACTGTTTTAAGGCAATTGAACAGCAATCCTGCAGGCCCAGCAGCTGAGCCTCTGGGATGTTTAAACACTGATGCTACAGGAGACAGTCAAGGTCAGAGTGGCCAGAAAAAATTTGTGCAATCACAGATAACAGGTCACTTCTTTAGGCTTTAGTGCTTTCAGTGAGGCAGCTCAAAACTACAGATGTAAAACACAGGATAATAAAAATATTGTGTGAAAACGAACTAAGCACTTCTGTGGAGGAGGCACAGGGCTGGAAAACTGGAGTTGGCAGCTTTATGGTCACCCTGGTCCTCTCTTTTTCCAGAAGGAGGACATGAAAACAAAAAGTGACTTCCATGACTGAAGTAATCTCAGGAAAGCTGGGAAGGATTTGAAGGCTTTTTAACAAAATTGCAGCCACTGCCAAGCCACTGTGTCACTGGGGTTCCTTATCTGCAATATTGGATCACAAATCTAATCACAAATCAAAGATGGCAAAGACCCACAGAAGAGCAGTTCTCTGCAACAAAAAATAATCAATCCTTGGATAAAAAAGCAATCTGGATCATATTTCTATGGTGCAGTAGGAGCCTTGGATGCTAAGCAGTTGGAATAAATGAAATAAATCAATAAAAAATGAGAGCTCCAGTCATTCCCTTCTGGCCCACTTTGAAGTTGCATTACGAGTAGAAGGAGTAGGGGTGAGAGAGATGAAGGAATAATTACACCACCCCTTCCCAATTCTCTGAGCCATTCCACTCAAGTGACAAAGTGGGACCACTTTGGAATTCAGCCAGAAGCCATTTGGGTCACAGAGCTGTGTTGTTTTCTCATGGCACCTCCTGATTACTGTGGTCCCAGTGGTACATTAATTGTGATGATCACCAGCAGGGGACTTCTTTCAGACACCTTCCATTGAATATTACTCCAGAGTTTCCCAATCAATAGGAAATATGATTACAAGATGGTTCTTTGCCCATGAAACATTTGATTTCTTCCCAAATACACTTCAAGAGCAGGTGACAAACTATTTCATGATGCCAGCCCAGAGCAGAGAGGAGGAGAAAAGAGGTCACTGAAAGATGGGAGAGGCAATTTCAGGTGGACAGAGCTGTCATTTGGGGTTTCTAGCTGCCCCTAAGGGTTAATACTTGAAAACCATCGTGGATGTATGTGTTGGCATTTTTGCATCTAATGGGATGATTTACTGGTGTGATTAATTATGATGGAGTCAATAAGATGAGTTGGGAAATTAGGACTGAGTCATATTTCAGATTCAGTGAGTGATGCAGTCAGAGACTCAGATTTGCCATGTGCAGGAGGTGAGCAAGTTTGGAGCTGCAGGTACTGGCAGCAGGAAAATTCTGGATCTTTCTCCATAGGGTGATTTGGGATCATGAAAAAATAAAGTTAATGGGAAGATAACACAAGGCCAAGGGCTGTGTGTAGGAAAAAAGCCTTCTGTCATTTCTGATTCAGTATATTCCAGCATGAAAAAAACCCCGAAAATTAATTCTCCAGGGAAGCAGTGGCTGGATTGTCACATCCCCTCAGCGGGGACACAGATCTGTCCAGGTGTCCCACTTTATGAAGAGCACACAGGGCTGGTGGCAGCTCATTTCCTTCCCCCTGAACATTCCTGGCTGCATTTTATTGCTGTCCCTCCACCTGAAGCATTTGCAAACGCATGAGTGGCTCAGGAAACTCTGTCCCTGGGGCAGCTGAACCCAATTCACCCTGACATCAGGAAGCAATAAGGATGGCTCTCTCCGAGCACAGGAACAGATTTCTTTCACCAGAAAGGCATCACCCCCTTTAAAGAGAGATGCCTTCATTAGCTGGCTCTGCTCAGCTTGACACTCACATCTCCAACAGCCCAGAAAAAGCCAGAAGGACCAGGAGCTTCCAGCTACTGGGTCCCAGCTGGTATTTGACACTTAAAGCATGTAAGTAATAATCAAGCTGTGCTAATTTCCAGCAGCCAAAGAGTTGACCTTAACAAGGCATTTTTAGGACTATTTGCTGTTTCTCACGTGGACAGGACTCTCTGCCTGATGGCCAGGAGCTGCAATTAGGTCTTTTCTGCTTAGAAGTGGTGAAAATTTGGACTGGCCGTGATGAAATCTTGGTTACTGACTGTGCAGAGCCTCTGCAGAGCTTCAAAGACAGTTTGCAAAAATCCCACCAGGCATCAATAAAAGTTCAGGGCAACATCTCCCACATAACTTCAGGAGTAGCTCACAGCCTTCCTACAGTGCTGCGACTTTTGAACAGGACTGGGGAGAGTTTTATCCCAATAGGAAGGACTGATGATCTTGGAGGTCTTTGCCAACATTAATGAGCTATGATTCTATGCTATGATTCTAGATATTTAAGCCTGAACTAGTAGCAGGAATTTAATTAGTAATTTAGGCATGAAGCAGAGCATTTCTTCCCCTGACAATGGCTCACCTCACGGCACCATTCCCAAACCTGGTCACTGAGGAATAAAGAGCAATGAGCTGATCAGTTTAAAACCCACCAGGTATTAGAGGCTGTTTTCCCACAGCAGAGCCATGTCTGGGGAAATTTAATTTACTCCTGTGGAGCAACAGGTCTGAAGAAGGGCAAGTTTACTTTAGATATTGGGAAGAAATTCTTCCCTGTGAGGGTGTTGAGGCCCCAGCACAGGTTCCCAGAGAAGCTGTGGCTGCCCTGGATTCATGGAAGTGTCCAAGGTCAGGGTGGACAGGGCTTGGAGCAGCCTGGGACAGTGGAAGGTGTCCCTGCCCAGGGCAGGGAGGTGGAACTAAATTATCTTTTCCAATCTAAACCATTCTGGAATTCTATAATTTTGAGTAAATCACTTTGAAAACTAAGGAATGAATTCTACAAGTGAAAAGGGACAACTTTGGTATCCCAGTATCCAACACCTGACAATATCCATTAGAGCTGAGCTGGGCTGCAGGGCCAGCCTGGGAGAACTGCAGCAAGTAACAAAATTGATCATTTTCCTGCCTTACAGCTTTGATAAATCACCTTAACATTGACTCTTGCTTAACCAGACATGATTAAGAAGGTGTGAATGTCACCTTTGAGGAATGAGAGGATAACTGAGAGTGTTTAAATGAAAAGAGTCAGCCCAGAAATGAGTCTGAGCACACATTTAGATGTGCTAATCACACCATCCTCAGTGCCTGGCTATGACGTTTCTTTCTGAATTAGTTTTGTGATTCAGATGAACAACAGGATCCTTTACTCAATTACAGCAGCACTCCTGATGAGTTTGTTGACATATTTGCTAATTTTCCCATGGCAGTGTGTTTTGGAGGGTGCACATACATTATTAATGAACTGAAATTGCCTGGTATTCCATTTTTTACCCAGGTGTTGATCCACATACAACCAGACTCCATTGCTGAATGGAATTTCCCCTTTGTTTTGCCACTGTCTCGTTTCCATTGAATGATCCTGGTATGTTAAAAATACATAAATAAATAAATAGATAAATAAACCCCCAACCTCCTCTCTAATTTTTACTCTCCAGGCTAGAATTGCCATGGGAAAGATCTTTCTAAGAGTTTTGATCATGCTCTATGTACAAGTCTGGGTGATTTCAAACAGAAATGGTTGATAAAGTGCATTGGATTGCAGGGGGCAAGACTTTCACTCCTTCCTCTGCCACTGCCCCCCTGGAAAACTCTTGTCAATTAAAAGATATTTATCTACCCTAAGTTTAGACTTTGGCCTAAATGAGTTTCCCAGGCAATGGGAAGGGGCAGCTTTCTCCACGGAGAGGTTCACTTGATGCTAAAATGGGAGGGAGAAGAATTAATCACCCACTGGAAGAGTCTCTCTGCCTCTAATTAACTCTCACAACAAATAAAAGGAACATGATAAACAAGCTGGGTGAGGTAGAACAGGTGGCAGAGCTGCCACCTCACTTGATCTTCACTTCCAGAGAATTACAGATGAGTCACACAGTTATGAGTGGAAACCAGATTTGGTCAAGTTTTAACCATGAAATATCCTCATTCTGGGGTTTGGTTTGATCCTACTGATAATTTAAGAAAGACAGAACCCAAAAACAAACCTGGAAAAAACTCTCCAGTGTAAACTTGCTCCCAAACATCTTTTTTTTTCCCAGAGAGATCCAGTTACAGGCTCTGAAAATAAATCTCACTGTTAGGGGATGCAGAAAGGAAAATTTGGCTGCAGGAGCTCTGCAAGAGCAAACAAAGAGAAAAGATGAGATGGGAGGGAAAAGACCTTTCCAGAAAGGTTTTAACAGGAAGATGTGGGAATATGCAGCCCTATTCAGCTCCCAGTTTAGCACCTATTGTGATCTCAGGCACTGTAGGTGGATCCTGCCCAGCCTCAGGAGCCTCTGCTGCTTCTCCTAAATCCTAAATCACCTCCCTGGTAGCCACCCACAGGTCCCCCGTGTGGGGTAGTGCCAGCAGATGCCTCCATTCAGGCAACTGAGTCCAGCCCTGGAGAGCCCTGGAGCTCATGGAATTCTGCTCCTTGACTTAAATGGGGATTATTTAAGGACTGCCTGAGCATTCAGACTTCAACAAACTTCTAGCAAGTTGCAAGAGTCTGTGGGAACACGGGAAGTATTTTAAGCAGGAGAAGGAATTCTCGGTGCCAAAGACAGAGGGAAGCATCTGGACCCCAGAGCAGATTGTGAATTTTCACTCCGAGCTGAATCGAGGCTGAGAGTTGTGCAAATCTCACAACATTTTAGTCCAAAGTGATGGAAACACTGCAAAATCACCTCTAATTGGCACGCTGATAGATTGTTAAATCTTTCCCTGAGCTCAAACACATGCAAGTGCAGTCCAGGTGGAATAGACCAAATTAGGTCAGAGCCTCGAATTCTCTGCATCTCTCTGGCACATTTAAGACAGCGATCAGACTAAGCCCAGATAAGCCTATCAGCACTAACAGAACTTGGCTAGACTTCAGCATTTATCAGACTCTCCTCAGAGTGACTAATAAAATAAGATTATTCCATTATGGCATTCAGATATATTCATATTCACTAGGTAAGCAGAGATTTTGTATGTAGGGCTTGTTGCAACATTCTAATTTTCATTCAAGTTATCATTAAAAAGTATGAATGAGGTCGCTGAGAATTAGAATTTTTCATCCTAAGGAAAACATTTTTAAATTCTTTTTCAGGCTGCACTGGTGCCAGCTATTTCACTCTGACAAAACCCAATGTTATTGTTTGGATTTTGCTATTAGCGAGCAGGAAATGTCAGTGTCAAAGAAAAGCTGTTAATTTATTTTTGGAGTGCTTCATCCGAGAGATACATTTCTGCTGGGAACCAGATTCCACTGAATCAACATGTTTAACTCCACTGATGCTGTCTCAGGTTCAAAACACACAAATTGTGAGTAACAAGGCACCTTCAGCAAAGTGAGCACACTCATCATCACCTCTTGACATCAGCCCATTAACTGTGGGCTTGCAGACAGGGGGGGTGCATTTAAATTGGGGATTTAAACTGCAGCAGGCATTTTCTTTGCTGCCACTTTGCCTTGTATCCACATTTGGTGCTGGCAGCAAACATTTCCATCTGAAATAGGTGAACTTAAGTTTTTTGTTTTTTTTCTAAGTGGAACCAAAGCCAAATCTCACCTGCAGTGTGGGTTCATGCCTTCTTTAGGGCAAACCAGGGGCTCTTCCTTATAAAAACCTTCTTAGAGGGAGGGTTGAACACCTCTGGAAAGGCCCCAGAAGATGACAGGGTGCAGAGATCTCCTGTGCCAGTACCAGATTCCCTTGGACAAACAGCCAGTGCCACACAAAATAGACACAATGGTTCTTTACAAAGTGATGGTCATCATCAGAAATGGGGTTCCAGGAGCTGTCTGCCCATCACCACCTTCCTCTTATCTGGCTGGACGAAGCTTTTTGGATCCATGGGCACAGCAAGATGTGCAGATTGCCTTGACCTCCTCTGCTTTTGTTTGAGACAGCCCTGAAGCACCTGGGAGCACTGCCAGCACAGGAGTGGCCTCTGTAACAAACAAACAGGATCCCCAAGGAACTCAGAATTTAGTAGTTTGCATCAGCATTCATGGTCAGTTCATAATTCCAAGATAAACAGATTTTGATTTCTTTCCCTTCTTTCCCACTCTAAACACATTTGTGTTCCTAAGCCAGGTGACATTCTAGACAGAGAGAATGGGAGTCAGCTTCACTTGTATTTGCAAATATATCCCAACTCTAATATTAACAGCAGCAATTTCAGTTTTTAGACCTCCTTCCAGTTCTATCCAAGCTTCATCATTATGTATTTGTTGAGTGATTTCCTCACTGCAAGAACTTTGAGGTGGAACTTACCCACATTTGTAACACATTTGGAATTTTTACCAGAATCACCACAAGCCGTTTTGTTCAAGCTCTTTGATCTTGTGCAGGGTTTCACATCTATAAAATCTAATTGTAATAAATTGACTGGAAGATGCATGTGCAAAGCACAGAACTTCAGAGAGGTCATAAAGTGAGAAAGGACCCATATGGCATCTTTTTATGCCTCTACAGTGCACAGATTTCAGGCATAATGGGTGCTGGATTAAATTATCTCTTGGTCAAGTCAGTGGAATAATAAGAAGAAAAACAGCAAAAAGGATCAAGTCACCATTTGTCCCTCTGGGTGTTAATTCCAGAAAGCCACAGCAGGAGGATCACAGTGCTTGGATGCTCTAACCCCTCAAGATAACACCTTTAATTTTAGGTGCAAAGCCCTTCCTTCTCTGGCATCCAACACACAGTTATACTGTCCTTATCCATATGGGAAATTCGCTTGCCATCAGCTCCCTGAAAACAACCTGCCTTTCTCCTCCCAGGTGTGTCCTGCAGCAAAATAACATTTGTACTCACGGATTTATCAGCATGAAGCACAGCTGAATTTCTTTTGGAAATTTTTTTTCTTGTCAGGACACGCCAGTATCATAAATTTCTTGTGAGAATGAAGAGTGTTGTTAAAAAGAGTGTTTCTTGTGGAGTTACCACTGCTCCAGCTCGAGCTGTGCTTCCTTATTCCTTCCTGTCCCAAAAGTGGGTTACCCTGAGATTCCTTAATATCTGTCACATCATTACTGCTGCTGGAATAACAAGAAACCAACTCAACCGTGCAAAAGGAAGAGAATCTGGGGGAGAAACAGCTTTTAGAGCACAAACAAAACATTGCCCAGCCCCATCACTGCTGCATCAAGGGGCGAACCCAGCATTAGGACAGGTGACCATTAACCTGCACTGTGAGGGGTTGCAGGGCACTCGAGGGTTAACACAGGGGTGAACAGCTCCCTCCACAGCCAGTGCTTTCCCGGAGTATTGGCACACAGCAAGGAAGAAAGGGCAGAGCATCAATCTTTGTGTGCAGTGAGAGCTCAGGGAATTGAGGAGTGGCAGTACTGAGAGGAGCAAAAATCAATCCAGGAACTGAAGGCAGTTCAGCTCCCTGTCGCTGATCAGATCTTTGAATTTTCACTTGGATAAGCACAGAGCTGCCTCATCCTCACCCTCTCTTACCCCCATGAAGTGGAAGATGATGCCATGCAAATGGACACTTGGATGAGAGCTGGACCAGAGGCACCCAGAGAGTTCAGAGTCGAATTTAGCAGGTGTTGACCTGCTGAAAGGGATGTGCTGAACTGCCAAAGGGCATCCCTCACCCTCAAGTGGCCCTTATGCAGTCCTCTGAAATCCCTTAAGGAGGTTTACTTCAGGATTAAAATATATTAGTCATGTAGATTAGAGAGAGGTGTTTGATCCATTTCCTCTTTATCTTCACTCTAAAGATCTTTCAGTGCCAGTTGCCCTAACTCATGTTTGAGCTCGGGTTGTGCTGACTGTAATGGAATTGATCTCCCTGCAACCCACAGCTCTGTTCAGCTCACCCTAAACCAGATCTTTAAATCTGATCAGCTGAGCTGCCAAACCATGGCAGGGGGGTTGGAACTGGATGATCTTTAAGGTCCTGACCCAAAACATTCCACAGCGCTCTGATTGTCTGACATCCTTCCCATGGTTACTATGGACTGTGGGGCTTGTGCTGAACGCAGAGTCATTGTGATGGGCAAAGGCTCTGCTGCAGCCTTGAGGCTGCTGAGATCCCAGAGCAGACTCCTGGAAGGGCCAGGGACAGCACAGAGCCCCCAGAGGCTGCTGGCTTCGCTGGTGTGAAGTCAAGCACAGCACTTCTCTGCCTGCCAATCCCCAGCACTGCCTGCAGGCAAGGAGAGAGGACAAGGCTGCTGTCTTTGTCCCTGAGAGCTGAACTGGCACCTCGGAGGGAGAACAGCCAGGGCCTGGCAAAGAACTGTTTAAAAACACAGCACAAAACCAATTAAAGAGAAGAGTCCCAGCTGATCAGCACTGAGAGTACAATGCTCTGAATGGCAGCATGCCCTGGCAGTGGCTGGTGAAGCAGCAGGGAGCAGTCACAGATGAGATGCTGAATGTGGCTGGTTCTGCCCCATCAGCGGCCCCCTGCAACATCCTGATGCCTTTGCTTTAGCAAACAAGGATGCTCAAGGTTCGATGGGGCCCTGATGAAGCCCAGGTTTCACTGGACATGCCCTGAGTTTCTTCCTGGGCTTTTTGATCGACTGGGATGTGAGGCTTCATCCCAGCTGTGGATTTGTTGATGCTCAGTACAACCAGAAATGTTGGGTCTGTCTACACCAGGTGAGAATTAAGCCAAATCATTCCTGAAAATGTCAGACTTCCCACATTACACACAGACCCACACATTGGCCTGCCACAAACACTCCAGCTGACAACAACCCACTGGATTTAACACACCAGACTCAGAATTAACTCCTAAACCTAACACAGATTTTTTGTGTGAGACCCTTCATCTCTGTGTGCCCTCTATCTAGACAGAGAAAATGCCACATCTTGTGCCTTGAGCCATCTGGAAATAGTTGTCAGCTCTCTGTATTGGCCTGAATATCATTTCCTTGAACTGTTAAACACATGTTACTGTAGTGGATTCATAAATAATATTATGAAATTGTCAGACTTCACTAAAAACGTTGGATCCCAAAGTTAAAAGCAGGAAGTCTGGACTATGTAAGTTATAATTGCACTCACCTGTTTTGGTGTTACCACTTTCTTTGATTTTTAGCACAAAAAAAAAATTACTAGGATTTCCTTTAGAGATAGGTTTCCAAAAATTAATGTCAATAAGACTCATGATTTTTCTGTTGAGCTCCACTTCCTTGCAAACCTGTTGAACAGCCCAGGTGTGCTTCAAATTGGAAGCAGCTTTCTCAGGAAAGGCCATGAACCTTGGTAATACCTTTATAACCAACCCAGCTTTAGAAAGATTTCTGGAGAAAATTAAGTGCCTAAAGGCTAAACTGTATCCTGTCTCAGAGCTCCCACGTTAAGGTCATATGTAGAGGGTATAAATTAGTTGTGTCTGTTAGTAGCTCTCTGACCTTAAGCCTTCAATGTAAAATCCTGTCGTTTTTGGCTTAAAGTGAATTAGAAAAACACAAAGCAGGTAGTTAAGTGGATAAAATGACAGAGCAGCAACAGCACGCAGATGTTGTTATGTTCCTGCAAAGACTGTCCTTTGCACCCTCCAAGCTGTCTTTTCTACTCATTCTCCAAAATATGCATTATATTTAACATTAAAATGAGAGCTTGTAGCGCCGGGTATCTTTGCCCATCTGTTTCTCCTCTGAAGTGCTCAGTATTTTAGGAAACTAATAAAAATAACTGAGTGGTAAGAGCCAAGTTTTTGCTGAAGGGACTCGTTGTTTTGGAGCTGTGCTGGGAGAACTGGTCCCTTCCCAGCAAGGTGCACATAAAAGTGCACCCAGGGCTGGGTTATGACAATACCCAGCCTTGCCTGTGAGCCTGTAGAAACAATAAAACTGCAGGATCAGCCTGCAGAGAGCTTGGAGCCAAAGCCGTGTGCAGTGGGCTCCTCCTAAACGCTGCTCTTTGAAGTCTTTGCAGATGATGTGTCTCTAAAACTGCCTTTGGGACTGATCCACTGAAATCACTCAGAGCTTTTTCCATTTCCTCCATCCTCCTTTTTTTTAAGCTGTAAATACATGGCTCAGCGTCTCCTTGGGGGATGGAGGGAAAGATTTGGCCTCTTCTGAACTGTTACTGTCGTCTTACCTCCACACTTGGAGGTGTCTGTGACAGAGGGTTCAGCTGCTGACTGAGGCTCTTCTGCTCCAGGCTGAAACCGTGGATATTCCCAGTTGTGATTTTCTCCCTGGCTTCTCCCTGAACTTCTGATCCTTTCTCTGCTGCTTCCCTCCACTCACCTTCTCTCCACTCAAAGCTGTGGTATCACCTCCCTGACTTTTTCCCAACCCTGGCAAACTTGTCCTCTAAGCACCAAGAGGAGGAGAGTGGATGAGAAAGATGCAGGTGATGACAGGATGGCATCACTGGCTCCCTGGATGCCTGTGAGGAGCAACAGGCACCATCAGGGATGTCCTGGTCACTGTCCTTTGCAATCCTCTCCAAACCCATGGTTAAGACCTTGACCCTCAGCCCTGTCTGTAATTTCCTCTCGAGGGGAGGAGCAGGGGCAGACACTGATCTCTTCTTTCTGGTGACAGTGACAGGACCCAAGGGAATGGCCTGTAGGTGTGTCAGGGGAGTTTTGGGCTGGAGCTCAGGGAAAGGTTCTTCCCCAAAGGGTGCTGGGCACTGCCCAGGCTCCCCAGGGAATGGTCAGAGCCCCAAGGCTGCCAGAACTCCAGGAGCATTTGGAGAACACTCCCGGGGATGCACAGGGCAGGATTATTGGAGCGTCCTGGGCAGAGCCAGGAGCTGGACTCGACCTTCTGGCCCCCTTCCAGCTCAGGAGATTCCACGATTCTGTGCTATCTCCAGCGCAAAAGAGCACAGCCTCTATATTCCATGACCTGGAGCAGGTTGTGTTTGGGAGATGGAGTTGTTCCCAGTGGCCCTTCAGGGGAGCAGAGGTGCACTTGAGTGGATGCTTCAAATACCTGATTAACCTGCAGGAATGTAGGATTCAACCTCAGCACAAAGAGTCTCATCCAAGGGTCACCAGAGTCACCGAAAAGTCCGACCTGAACCACAGCTGGGGGAGTTTTGCCAAAAGCCAGAGTTATGCAGCAAATAAGGATCGTTTATGTTGATTTCTGCCATTCCCATCTTGCTGCTTCCATTAACACGATTTCCTCCCCTCCCTTCCCCACTCCTTCCTCTCCTCTTTCAGCAGAAAAAGGAGCCTGCCAGACAATGCATTCACAAGTTAACACAGTGCAACAGACTGCAACTACATTAAGAGCAGCTCACAGGCAGGTTTTACATCCAGGCTCCGGGGAACGAGCAATGAAATAGGAGGATGGAGCTTGGCACTGCTGTGAAGCTGAGCAGCTTCAGCTATAAAAAGAAGCCTTTTACACGGATATATAAAATGAAATAGCATCTGAAAGCCTCTCTGCTTTTGGAGAGAAGCAGCAGCACACGAGCAGCCAGCTGGTGAGAGAGCACCTGGATTGGACATGTGCAGTAGGAAGATGTCCAAAGGCCAGGGCTGCAGTGCTCTGCCTCAAACCAGCCCTGCAGAGGGTGCACCAGGCTCGATGGGGTTTATCTGGGCTAGAGGGGTCCCAGGTCTGGCTTGCTCCTTGTGGGCAGGTGCTTCACCCGTGGCTTTGCCCCTCTGTGAGTTTGGAAGCTGTTTCAGGATGAAATGTGATGATATTGCCATTTACTGCACCCCTCTAAGCAATTTAATGAACTGTGGAAACTCTTTGTACAAGCTGCAGCTCCAGCAGTGGTGACATTGCCCAAAACCACTCGTATTGTCTTAGGATCCTGGGCCAGGACTTCAGGCAGAGGCTCTGGAAGTGTGAACGCCAGACAGGGCTTGTCACCCATCACCCATCACCTGTCACTTCTGAGCATCTGTCAGTTCACTGCTGCCCTGGGTCACAGCCCAGCAGCTCCCGGGAGCAGCATTTCTCACACTGAGTGCCTGCAGTTTGTTCTGAGACTTCAGTCCCTCAGCTCCTTGGCTGAAATGATAATTTTTTTCTTCTGGGGTAAAAAACCAGGGGCCATGCTGCCTGAGTTTTTCTCTGCCATCCAACACTGGATCTTGCTATTTTGTGTTAGTTTGAATAACTTGTCAAATACTTTGCCCTTTATTTTGGAACTTGTAGTTCTAGATTGCAATCAGGTCACCTCTCAATCATCTTTCTGACAAACTGAAGAGACTGAGCTCATTAAATCACTTACCAAAAGTGCTTTCCCCAGCCTCTGATAATTGTATGTATTGCTTCTCCTCCCTGATTATTTTATCCATATGCTGACACCAAAAGATATCATGTGGGTCTGACCAGTGCTCTTAGTTAAGGAGGTTTTTTACCCAACTGCTCCTCTCCCCAAACACCTAAAAGCTCAATCAGGCACCACACAAACAACTCTCAGTCTGTGACTACCAGGGCAGACTGAACTGCTCAGATTTATACCCACAAGATTGTTTTCAGAGTCATTGTTTTCAAAACACTGTATTCTCCAAGAATTGCCTGTGTGCTTAGAGGCAGCAGATCACATTTGTCTGCAATAAAAAGACCATTTGCACCAGCTTCACTGACAAGCAGTCAGAATTGCCCTCTCTAAATGTCTTGTCTTCATTATTATTTATAGGTGCTTCATCATTTTGACACCCACAAATTTTATCGACAGTGATTGCATATTTACTTTGGGATCATTAATGACACTGTTGATAGTGCTGGGCTCAGAGCCAATCTTGTAAAGTGCCAGTAAAGCATCTCAAAAAGTCATTTCATTAGCTACAGGAATGCTGTCGCCCTTGTTCCTAATAATTTGAAAGTGTTTCTGTGGATAAGAATATCTATTCACATGATCTATTGCTCATTATTGCCCAAAATATTGCTCAATATTAATTAAAAGCATTTGAAAGATGCTTTGGAGTATTTATGCACAAATCTTTGCAATTTCCCTTGATCAAGTGTCCAACAGACCTATGTTCAATAAAGCCATGCTGGCACACAGGATAATTGCATTGTGCCTTCACTAATCAAATCCCATATCAGCTTTTCCTTAATTCTGCTCAGGGCTGGAAATCCAATAAACTGGCATGTAGTTAACCAGATTATTTGATACTTAAACTTCTAAAATTAGGTCCTTGCTGAGTTCTCAAAAAATGCTGCGACACATCCCATTGAATCCCAAAGAAATGTAACATTTCCAATTGATTTGGCTTAATCCACTCTCAGAGATGCTCTGACACAGGGTCTCTGTCAGACTGAGCTGCAGTGGAGATTGAATAAAAGATGCTCCCAGCTCCTCAGCCACTTAAACACCTTAACACAAACCTAACTTTGTTTATCTACCTATATAATTCTATAATCTGTTCATCACCATAGCAACCAAAATACCATCCCCTCAGCATACCACAAGTAACTGCATTTGGAAAGAATCTTTCCTCCAGAAATGTCCCTGCTTAGCTTTGCATTAATCCCCATGGCCACTCACTTCACACTCACACTGCAAGCTCAAGGAAGCACAAATGTGTGAACTCACAGCCACAGAAGAGGTTTCAAGAAATATCTGATGCTTACCACTTGAATTTATGGATGAGTTAGCCCGCTTCTCTCACTGTGAACAGTTTTGTCTCACAGCTTTAGGGAGCTCTGCTCACAACTCAGGACTTACACATTCCCTCTCATGAGAGCAGAAACACATTTTGGAAAATTAAAAGTGTTTGTGACCTCCTTTCTTGGCTGGTTTTTTGGTGTTTTTTTTTTTTTTAACAGAAAAATTTCAGCTCTGTAGATAAAGTCCAGAGCTAGAGAAAGTACAAAAAAAAAGAGTTATACTACCATAATTGAATTCCACTCTCCTTAAATCCAGGGTTTGCAGTGTTCTCTATTAGGGTCCTGGACTCTACTGTTTCATGGCCAAGGTTGTCACAGAATAGTTTGGGTTGAAAGGGACCTGAAAGATTCGCCAGTTCCAAACCCCTTCCATGGGGGTTGGTGCACTGTCCCAGGCTGCTCCAAGCCCTGTCCAGCCTGGCCTTGGACATTTCCAGGGATCCAGGGGCAGCCACAGCTTCTCTGGGCACCCTGTGCCAGGACCTCAGCATCCTCTGGGTAGAGAACCTAAAAAAGAACTTAAAGAACCTGTTCTTCTTAAAATCCAACCTAAATCTCTCCTCTTTTACTTTAAAACTGTTCCCCCTCATCCTATCATTTTCTGCCTCTGTAAAAAGCTGCTCTTCTGCTTTTTTTTATGAGCCCTTTTTAGGTACTGGAAGGCCACAATAATTTCTCCCAGGAGCCTTCTCTTTCCCAGGCTGAGCAACCCCAACTCTCTCAGCCTGTTCCCAGAGCAGAGTAGCTCCAGCTCTCAGAGCATCACAAGGACTGAGCATCTTCAGAAGCCACTACCCCCCCAAAACTCAGATGAAAACCAAGAGTGGCTAAAATTCAAGGCTTAGGAAAAGGAAAGAGGGAGGAAAAAAATCTTTGGAACATATTGTTTCTAAACGTCTTGATTCAAAGTGCAGTTTTTAATGTGGCCTCTAGCTAATTAGAGAGGAAAGTGTAAAAATCAGCAGATAACCTTTCAGTGACTCTAAAAGGAAGCAAACAGCACACACATTGCTGGAGTCACAACCAGGGTGAGAGTTCAGGAAAGGTTCACTTAGGCCCTGCACTCCTGTCTATCAAACATTAAGAAATGCATTTGATCCTACATGAAGGGGCAGAACTGAAAGTCATCCTCTCATCTCTCCCCAGTCTAGACTCAGCTGCACACCCACATCCACCAGGAGGAGAAGACAAATCCTCAGCTAAGCCAAAACGCTCTACCAGGAGTTCTCAAGGTATTTAATGGGTAGAATTTCAATTTGTGACATCTGTAAAATGTGGATAAAGAGCCTTACACACTGTGTGACAAAGCTGTGAGGATTAGGCAAGCTCTGAGCCATGCCCTGCAGACACCATGCCCTTGCTCCAGAGCTCATTGTACATAGCCTTTGATCCTGCTTCCAGTACCTCTCCAGCAAGCACTTATATAAATAAATGTCAGGCTGCATGCCTGCATAATTATACAGAGCAGGAAGAAGGCACAAAAGCCCTCAGTAAAAGGAACAGACACTTTAAATAATTTGTACTAGCTGGAGTGCAGTGAAATATTAAACTGAAAGAAATGGCCTTCAGAAGTTGTAATCTTGCCCTTTGTGTCAGTTCTTATGGGTAAGAACATGCTGTATCCTGGTCTGGTTTTGATTTCTGGTTCTTCAACCCAGCCTAGGCCAGTGACCTCCTCCCAAAGGTGGTCCTGGAAGCAGCAGGTCTTAGAAAAGGGCAGATCTTTCTGCAGTTCAGAAATCCAACTTGGTTCATAGAGTCACAGAATGGTTGGGTTGGGGATGACCTTAAAGATCATTTCATTCCAACCCCCCAAACCAAACAGGTGACCCTAACATTGGTTTGTAAGTTTTGAACCATTGTAAACATGGATTAGAGTTCCCAGCACTGTAACTATGGCCAACAGGAGACACCCAGCACCATCTGCCATCATTTGGTCAGGAAAGATACTCCAGGGCCTTATTCCTGAGCTTGGAAAGAGAGTTCCACACCTGCCATATTGTGACCCCATTTCTTCCAGCACATTTTTTTCCTCAACAGCATCTATAATCCCTCATTGTTACTACAGTTCTACACTACAAAGAGCACTACAAAGGGAAAATAAGAGAAGTTTAGGGAATAAAGGATTAAAAAGAGGGCTATTAAAGGATGCAGGCATATTGCAAGAAGAATTCCAGATGAGAGATGCACAGGAAGCAGAGGGATAAGATAAAGGCAGGAGGTCAGAGCTGCTCTGGGGAGGGCACCAGACAAAGCCCTGGCACAGGAGCTACTGCTGACATGTGTCAGCATTAGCAACCACTTTGTAGAGCAAACACCAAAGGGCATCTCCTGGGCTTTGGCTTGCTCATTCCCATCAGCAGGGCACTTTTCCTGTCAGTGTTTCTGCCCATAATGACCAAACCCTCCTGCTTAATTAGTCCCATGTAGCACCACCATGGACAGAGCCACCTGCCCCCCTGGCTCTGGCCCAGCTGGGTGAGAGCTGATCTCACTGCAGGCACATTTCCATGCCAGCACTGACACCCTCCTCCTAACACTATTTTTCCACCCAGAGACTGCCAGCTTCCTCTGCCAGTGGTCATTCCCACCACCAGCAGCCACAGGCTGATGGCTCCTTTCTCTCCCTGGGGACAGATGGTTCCATCAGAGCAGCTCTCACCCCCAAAAATAACACATTTGATGGTGATGTGAGCAGGTTGGCACAGGAGAGAGTTGGTGGCTGCTCTTCAAAGCTGACAGCCACTGTCCACTCCCCCAAACCTGCTCCTGCAGGCAGACACCCACCCACCCTTATCCAAACCAGAGCCTGGGGGCTGTCCCCAACTGTGCCACACATGGCTGGCATGGCTGAGCACCTCTTCCCCCTGTAGCAACAGCAGGGACTATTTTGTGTTTATTTCCTGGCTCAAATCCTTCCATTTGTTAGGTTTGGCTCGATGCCACGCACAGCTGAGGAGCCAAAAAGCCAAGGGCAGAGGGCTGCTATTTCACCTTTGATAGATGGGAACTGAAGTTACTCTTGGCAGCTGACTTGAGGCTGCTGTAAAGAAAAAAAATGGGACCTGGTTGCCACAGGGCAATGCTCTGCAGGTTCTGGTAAGGGGGTTAATTGGGATTACCTGAGCTTGGCTTTAATCAGCACCACGAACATATTGTTTTCAAGATTGTTTTGCTGAAGTGTGTTTAGAAATGTCATGGTGGGTTTTGATTATGATGAGAGCAGCTACACGTTCCATAAACAAGTAAAAAAAACCACCCCCAAACAACAATGAAACAATCTGATCTCTTCAATGTCATCTCATTTGCACTCTAAGTACAGACCTGCACAAAATGCACAAGTCTGATGTAAGAAGAGAGTCTGACAAAGTCAGGGATTTTAAATATTTTGGAGTTTTCTTAATTTCAAGAGCTCTAGTCCCTAAAGTGGCTCAATCTTTTCCTGCCTTTTGTATAAATTTTAGAAACACAGCAAGTGTTCAAGGTACACATGTGATATTCACAAAGAGCAGAGCGAAGTTTTGTAGATGTTCACACGCTATGAGAAAGAAATGATAATGTCATTTCATTTTTATAAGTGTCTTTTTATCAGGAGACCTCAAAGACAGCCCTCAAGCAAAGGGCACCATCTTCAGACTGACACAATCAGAAAGTGCAGCACCATTGATTTGTGCAGCATCTCCCACCTTGCTCTTGGAAGAGCCACGACCACAATGGGTTACTGTGGGGCTGAATTTATTGCTTTCATAAATTCACCCAAGGCAGCCCCTCAGACACCTCCTGGCTACAAAACCTGCACCCTTTTGCCTCTATCAAACCTGATTTGGATCTTAGCTGATGCAAGCAGCTCCCCAAAACCCAGTGGAGCCATATCTAGGTTTGCCAGATGAATATCAGGTCCTCTATTTTTCATGTTAATGTATCCCTGCAATTCACCACGTCTATTTGAAGTGTTTCTTAATCTTTTATTATTTCTACGTCAAGGACTGCAGAATTTTCTGGGTTTGTATAATTCAGATGCCTGAGAACACCAAAACATTCAATTTTAATTCCTCTTTCTAATGGATAAGTATTTAAACCCGTTCCTAATCAGTTAACCTGGCTTTGAGGGCCAATCTCTGAATAAGTAGGCTGTGACAGAAACGAGCTCTAAGTGCCACAGATGCCTCTGGGCAGATTTAGACTTAATGACAGACAAAGCCAGCTCCAGCCAAATCCATGGCAGCCTGTTTTCGTCTCAGCACTCAGCAGGAATGAAATCCCACTGGAATCTGGGTTGGGGGTGGGACTGGGTTTTTTCACTCTTGAAGAAAAAAGAAGGGAAAAGTCCAGAATATTGAAGTCACCTGGGATTTAAGGTTTACCTTCCAGCAGGTTCCTTTGTGATATTTCCCCCACAAGTTGTAGGTCTAAAACTGTTGTATGGGAGTGGCAGATCCTGGGAGAGGTGGCAGGGACCTATGTCACTATTCAGTGGAGATGAAGGGGAGAATAAATGATCTTTAGTCCTTCCTCATACCTTGTTAATCCTGAACTCCACATTAGTGTTGGAAATGAGCCACTGACCCCAGCAGGCCCTTACATGTCAGAAAATCCTCGTGTGACCCCAAGAGCCTGAACCTCACAGGCAGCCCTGTCAGGAACCTGCTTGCCCACAGTTCCAGACTTTCATAATTCAGGGGTTCCATAATTCATAGTTCCATAATGCAGGTCAGAATTGTTTTCCATGTTATCTTTTGCAATGGTATTCTGGTATATTGGCCCAGAGGGTTGATCTAACTTCATGGATACCCTGAAGGGAGCACAGTCCTGAGAGGACACATGCAGAAAACAGGCTTATAAATGTGATTTTCAATGTGAGGAAGAGCCTTCAGTAGGCTTGAGGTCCCCATTTCCCCTGCATATAGGGATTTATGCAATATGGCAGGCATTACTCACATTTCAAAATTCAACAAATTCAATGAATTTTGAAATTGTCGAGCTTCTCCTCAGTGCTTTGATTAATGTTTAATGGAATGAAAGCCCATGGTATGGGGTTTGCAACCAGACCAACCCTGGCTAAAGAAAGTCTATCACGACCCACTGGGTTTTAGCTTCCTGTTTTATTCTCCAGGTTGATTTGATCCCTCCACAAATTCCGTGTTCAGTCAAGGCACTGGGCAGCAGCTGCCATGGGGAAGCCTGTTCTTGTCAACTCACTCCTCCATGAGCTCAGCAACTATTCTTTCCAGCTGGAAAAATCTGAATTGTTTCCAAACATTTTCCTTCCTGAAATACCAGAAGCAATATAAAACGTTTACTTTGCTGGGCAAGCTTGGCTTTCTCAAATCTATCCATTTCCCTTCTGCAGGTCTTCTCTTTCTCTCACAGGACAAGAAAGTTTAACCCAGGAAGCAGATTCACCCCAGGCAAAGTGGGCTGTGGGAGCAGCTGTGAGGTGTAGTTAAAAAATGATGAGTGGTACAGGTGTGCACAGTAGAAATGAGCATTGTGATACAGCCAAATAAATAATAGTAACAGTAGAAACAATAACAACAATAATAATAACAATAATAAAATAACTCAATAAATGACTCTTCCTTCTCCCCCAGATGTTTTACAAATTACCTGGCCTGTAACTGGAAGCAATTTCCCTCTGTCTCTGATTCCCCTTTGGCTCCTCATGCCAACATTATATCCAGGTTTTCCGGATATATCAGATTTTTTACCAGCTGTCACAGGACAGCATCAGGATTTTGCCTTGGGCTGCACGTGTGTGTTAGGTAAACCCTGCACACCCAGAGAGATGCCAGAGTGATTGAGGAGAAACTGGACCCAGCCCAGCATCAATTATTCCTTTGGAGATAGAGATGGAGATTAATTTCACCTCCCTTCAGCCACCTTTGAACTCACATCTTAGACTGCTGGCAGGATTTGACAGGCAGGGTGACAGCAAATGATGCTCAGGTAAAATGCTGCCTGCTTTGGGAAGGAAAATTATTATTCCTTTCCACGTGGCAAACAACTTCTGGAATGTCATGTGTGTCCTCCTGCACAATCAAGGTGTTCAGAAATTTGAGTGAGGGCCATGAAGGTGGTTTGGGGTCTACCAGTCTGGGGGATCAGGAGAGCCTGGAAGAGTTTTTTAAGCCTGGAGAAGGACAAGAGGGATCTAAATGACTTCTTTTAACTCTCAAGTTGGGGAGAACAGAGATGAGGAGCCACACTGCTGAGCAGGGCACAGCAGATGGACATGAAACAGCAGTCACAGAGTGAAGGGAGGCAAATTCCCACCTGAAAAAGGAAAACTGGTTTTGCCATGACAGTGATGGAGCATGGAAACAGAGCCTCTGAGAAGTGTGAAACCTCACAGAATCATGGATTGGTTGGGATTAGCAGGGACTTCTCAAAATCCTCTAGCCCAATCCCTATTTTAAAGCAGGATCAGTGACAACAGATTGCCCAGGACCTTGTCAAATGGGTTTTGAATATTTCCAAAGACAGAGACTCCACAGCATCTTGAGGCAACCTGTTCCAATGTGAAACCACAATGTTCAACCAACAATCCATCACTGGAGATTTTCAGGATTGCATTAAAACCTTGAGCAGCATGCTCTGGGATAGAAGCCAGCACTTCTCTGAGCAAGATTTTGGGAACAGAAAATCTAAGGGTCACTTCCAACCCAAAGAGTTTCATGATTTTCCAAATGATGACCACAGATGTGTCAAGGCTCCAGCTTTATGAATTCAAAAGTCCATTAGATAAGACAGACTCCAGCTGAAATAAGGCATTTTTATTGCTATGAAAAACCACAAAATGCAGGGTTAGGGGATTCCTCTACACTCATTCCTGGCAGCAACAGAACAACAATTAGCTCCATTTCCCAAATTTCACTCCAGCAGCTTCCCCATCATCATCTTGATTCTTAACTTTCCGTCCTACTTTTTGTATCAGTTGAAGTTCATGAACTCCAACTTCCCACGTGCCTTTTAGCCATAAGTGCACAGTATTATTTTTTAAAACCAGAAATGGATGAGAAACATGTGCAAAGTAAAAGAATAATGCAGAGCAGACAGCTGGGCTCCTGCATCTGATGTGTGTCTCACTGTGAGGAACCACCTGCAGGGGCACACAACCTTAAATTTGTGCACATAACCAGGGTAAAGCTGGGTGAACATCTGGATTTGGACTCACCATGACCCAAAATCACTGTAAAATGGGATTGCTGGGAAAGTTTAGGGTAATTCTTAACCACGAAAAAGCTTAACTTCTACTTAAAAGCTCTTAATTCTGTCCCTGCTGCCTGCTGCTCTGGGAAGAGTGGCCCAGGTGGCCCAGACCTGTCTTGTTTGCATCAGTACCAGGGCAACCCCAGAAACAATAGAACCTGATACAATAGAACCCTAGAAACAACAGAACCCTGATAGAACCAAGCTTTGAATTATTGACTGGTTCCCTCCAGAACAGTTTGGGTTGGAAGGTTAAAGGCTCACTTGTTCCACCCCCCTGCCATGGCAGGGTCACCTTCCACTATCCCAGGTTGCTCCAAGCCCCATCCAGCCTGGCCTTGGACACTTCCAGTTTTCCAGGGGCAGCCACAGCTTCTCTGGGCATCCTGTGCCAGGGTCCCACTACCCTCACACTGAGGAATTTCCTCCTAATACCTCATCTAAACTTCTCCTCTTTCAGTTTAAAGCCATTCCCCCTTGTCTCATCATTCCATGCCCTTGTCCTGAGTCCCTCTCCAGCTCTCCTGGACCCTCTTTAGGCACTGAAAAGAGCTCTAAGCTCTCCCTGGAGCTTTATCATCTCCAGGCTGAACCACCCCAACCCTCTCAGCCCATCCTTGTAGAAAAAGTGGAACTAATATTAAATTTTTATGAGTAATTTTAAAACAAGGACAAGAAATTATACTGACCCCACACATTGTTAGAGCCATGAATGCATTCACTCCCGAAGAATGAGCAATTTTAAAAATATGTATTTAAGTACCTACTTGGGTGAGAAAAGAAATGAAATTCAGAGAAGCTCATTATCACAAGTATATTGACACTAAGGCAGAATTATACACATCTGCTGAAGACAAAGCCAGTGCATTGATTCTTTTTCCATTTTCTAGGTATTTAGCAGCTATTTAACCTTCCTTGCTGAGAGGATGATACCAGGAATTTGCATCATTTCTGTGTCTGTCCAGTACAGTTTCTGGTAGAAGGACTGGTTTTTCAGCACCAGGAGCACTGAGGTAATACTGGGCCTTCAATAAGTGCTTCAACAGCTGCTCTCAGAGCTACTTAGAAATTTCTGTGCAATAAATAGCACGTTTTCCCTGAAAGCAAAAGCCTCATCATTTCCATGCTCATTTAGCCTGAAGGTTTTTCACCCATGCTGGTCAGTTTTACAGCCAGCACTGGTGCCCTGAGTTACCTGGCAAAATGTCTCTTGAAGCAAAAAAGTTGGTAACAACTGAAATAATTAAAAAGATACAAAAATATAACAACCACTGCTGGCTGAAGGTCCCTTCCAAAGCGTGCTGCAAAATTTAAACACTTCCAAGGAAGGATGAAAATATCCATTAATTCTCTTAATTATGTCAGCATCAAAGGTCTTGCTGAGATGGGGCTTTGTTGTTGTAGCATCCTTTGGAGATGGTGCCAAAAGAAAAGAGTGAAGGAGAGTGAGACAGGGACACTTATTCTTGTTTTATACTGGGAGACTCAAGGGGCAAAATGATTAAAAGGCTCCTGCAAAGAGTCACCAAAAAAATCTTTCAGGCTGAGAACAGAGTCCAGACATCTTTGGTCTCTTCAGAGCACAGCTACAGGCTGTTTGTCCTTGGCACCAACCTGGTAAAGCTTTTTTACTCTATTTTTGCTCAAGTCAGACAGAAAATTCCCTCTTTTCCAGCCTGGAGCCTCTGTACAATACGTGGAGTGTCTGACAACAGCCACAACACAGACTGCTCCCCATCACAGCCCCAGCAACAGCAGCACCCCAGCACTGCTCCACGCACCAGCCACAGCCTCCTCTCAGAGTCCTCTGCAGGAAAAAGCAGCTTTGCACCCCCCTGGGACACTCTGAGTTCTTAGGAGGCCTGGGATAGCAGAGGAAGTGTTTGTAACTGGTTTTTGGTGCTAATCCTACCCTTAAATGTGAGCTGCAATTGAATCAGAGCTGATGATTTTGTTTCCTCTCTGTGGTCATTGTTCTCCACGCAGCCTGGCATTTGATCTTTCAGATTTGATCAGAAATTGGCCACCAATTCATCCTTGCAAAAACTACTGGGTTCCCCCCCCCCTTTTTTTTCTTTCTTTTAATGCAACCTGAGGGCTATCTCATCTCATGGCAGCAAAATTTTACTGAAATTTGAATTATAACAACCTATTTCATCAGAACTGCACTAAAAATCTGATTATTTTCTCCCTCATCAGAATGGTGTGAGCAACTATATTCAGAAAAATACCTAATGTGTCTCTTGATGCAAACTCAGGCATTCATTTTCTACATCTACTCAAAAGTGACACACCAGCCCTAGAGCAGAATGAGGGTTCACATGGCATCAAGAAAATTCTGTTTGGCCAAACATTAATGTCTCATTTGCCCACCATAAACATGATTGTTTTAAAATGATACCACAAGTAGTTCCTATTTATTATGAATATGATAATACTCAAACCAAGATATAAAATATTCAGAAAACACACGTTTCTCAAACAGAAACGTCAGACTTGGGGAATGAAACAGTTGAAGGAATTGAAGAAATGAGAGACATGTCAAGGAGCCTAACTCCAAAAACCCTCAATTTTTAAAAAAGGTGTTCCTCCCTCTCAAAACACTGTTGTGTATAAATAGCATAGACAGAAAAAAACATTAAAGAAAATTGCAACAAGGGTGATGAAACCTGATGTTTCAGAACATTAAAAAAAGCCCTGATTTCTGTAATTCCTAGGTTCCCAGGAACAAGTTTTTTTTATGTTTATGACAAAACTGATGGCAGTTATGCCTCACACAAAAGAAATAATTGAAAGGATGAAATGGTTCTGCTCCAAAGTGGCTGCTTTCAGTGCAGTGCTTGAAAACAAAACGAGATCCATCGAGACAAAACAGAAAAAATTATTACAGGGTGATGGAAGTGCATCCAAGCAGTTGTGTGCTGTTAAAACCTTCAGTGCTGATAATGGAATGAATGCATGAAAATCTGAGTGAGGATTTCCACACTCCAGGGCAGCATTGCCACTCCCAGGCCCCTTCCCTGTGTTTGGGTTAAGGTGCTGCTGTGCTGGTTTTTGGGAGGCTGGGATGCACAGCAGGTTTTCTGCAGGGGGAACAGCAGGAGAGCACTACAGCTGATGCCTTAGGATTTTAGCTTTTCTATTTTTCAGATCCTGTGCTGCTTTAGTGTATGACTCGAAAACTCCACAGACTTGTCAGCGACTGTTCTTCCATTTTATTCAGACAAAACAATTCTTGTCTGTCTCAAGCCCCCACAGATATAAACAACAGTGAATTGGGGGGACAAAACTTGGAGTAAATGACTTCATTACCTGAGGCTGTAATTGGAGGATTAACCCCTGGTATGTAAAGGAAACAAACTTATAACTGTATGAAAAACTCGTGACCATTGTCCACCTCTGGTGTAGCCCCTTGGAGGCTTTTGCCTGCCCAAGGTGCATCTATTGAAGGCCTTGAATAAATCCCTGCTTTTATTCTGTTCATCTTGTCTAGCCTCTGTTTTAGGCAGCCACTCCAAGGCATCACAGCCTCCCAAAACCTCTGCCCGGGCACTGTGGGGCACAACCACTCACCCCAGACACCACCCACCCTCCCCAGGGGTGCAGCTCAGCCTTGGCACCATGTCCAGATGTCACAGCCCACCCAAGAATTCCCTCCTGGCAGGCACATCCCGAAGGGCACAACCCAGAGGGACAATTGTTCCAGGCCCCACAGCCACCAGTGAGAAGGGCAGGGTGGGGATGGTTTATTCTGAGCACACAGAGGCCAGCTCGGGTGACTGGTTCTTCTCCCACATGGGTGCATTCACACTCCTGCTAGTGTGAAAAACAACCCCATGCTGCCACTGGAGGGGAACAGCTCTTTTGTGAAGCCTCCTGTGGTCTGCCAAGGCTCCCAGAGACTGGAGAGTGCAGAAAACTGATGGGTTTGGGAAAATGGAGACACCCACATTTTCTTTCCTAAGTGGTGCCTGGCTGAGAGCAGAGCAGGGTGGAGGAGGTCAAAAAATCCCCATGCTAGGGCAGGACAGCAAACAGAGAGAGAAAGAAGCCAGCAGGCTGTGCTGGGGTAGCCTGTGATCCTCGCAGCTCCTCAGCAGGGCTGGTCCTCCTGCATCCTGCCCGAGCTCCAGGGAATGGAATGGTGCAGTGTCCATTCCATTCTGCTCCAGCAAGCTGCAGAAACTTAATTTAATAGATTTCTCTTTCTGCACCTGCCCTTCCCTCTTTGTTCTCACTGAGATGTTATCACAAGGGCAAGGGAGAGCTATCCACAGAATGATGTTCTCGTGCAGACTTGAGAACTGTTCCATCAGAAGAGATGAACTGTTCCAAATCTTACAATTTCTAGTCCACTGTGCCATGCCACAGTTTGAGAGGCTGATAAAGAAGTGCAGATCCCAAGGAGAGAGATTTTGTGTTTAAGTTAGTGCATCTGAGGCTGGCTTATCCTTGTTTTTATTTTTTTTTCTTTTCAATTGACTCACTTGCCACCTCGTCCAGCTCCCCTTGTGCTCGCTGTGCTCAGCAGCCAGCTGCATGGGGCAGGCAATCCCAGTCTGGGCAGTTTTCACACCAAATAACCACACATCAAGAATGAGAACACAGTTCCTGAGCCACAGACTGGTTTTTGTGTCAGGCAGCTCCTGCAGCTTCTCACCAGGGCACAGATTGGAAATTCTCCATTGTCCCAGTCTCAATTATTATAAAAAAGTGGTAGAGAGAAGGGAAATTCTGATAACGGAGTCAGGAGAGCAGAAAAATTAGCTGCTCTGAGTGATTCATCATCTCAGACCACTGATGTAATCCTTCCCAAATTAAATTACAGCTAATTAAAGATAATTCTCTCATCTGGGTTGATCACTCGTGGTTCCAAGTTCCAGTTAAATCCAGCTGCAGCAGCGACCATAAAATCAAACGCTCCGAGGGAAACTGCAAGGTCTGCTCCTGATGCAGCCAGGGTTAAACCATAACACACTGAGCTGGAGCCTGGGTTGCAGTAAAGAAAGATGGAATTACAGTGCTGAGCATCCCAGTCCCTCTGCTTTTGCTGTCCCCGTGTCCCCAGCTGGGGTCGGAGTGCCTGGGAGAAGCAGCGCTGCAGAAGCTGCTGCAGCACTCCACACACAACCTCACACAGAATCACATTATCCCATTTGGAAATGAGTGCTGCTCTGGAAAGGGATTTAAAAGCCAAGCATCCATCTTCCCTGCACTCAGTAGGATCGGATCTCACCCAGTTTAGGAGTTAGACATCCATATTCTGCTATCATTCTCTGCACAGCAGCTCAGGAAGCAGCTACAAGTCATAAAGCACCTTCCTCTGCTTCCTGCCCCCTGGCCAGGAGTGTTTAACTCCTGGGAGTCTCTATTAGCAATTCTTTTATTGTGTTATGTGGATAATGAACCAACTCCTCACATGGTTTCACTGACAAGAGCAACTGCAGGACTTGCAGTAGCAAAACAAAGCTGCTGTTGGCTTTAGAGCTGCCAAGATCAACACAAGGCAGAGCAGCAGTGACAGGAAATATATCATGGAAGGGCACGGTTCAGGAGGGAAAACAATCTTCTGGTGTTTTCATCCTCAACCCAAGCAAGAATCGCTAATGAGTGACCTTATTAAAGTATTGGAAAAATAGATGTTTCATCCCTCCTCTGGCTTCAGAACAGAGGCTAGTAATTGTTTTCTGGGTGTATGAGGGTATGAAAATGCTTCTCAAAATTGTGATTTTTCCAGGAGGAGTCATTGTTCTCTGACATCCCTTCTTGAAAGGATCAGAACATGATACTAAGAAGACAACCAGAGTGGATCTCCAGTCCAAGGAAATAACACTTCACAGGGGAAATTTCCTCTGGCTCTTGCAGAGAACAATTAAGCCATGTTGCACATGATGTAATTATACACATTTTTACCACCTTTTGTGTCTTAATCACTATTACAGTATGCTTGGCAAGGCATCACTCAGCAGCTCACAATGGCAGCCTTTGATTGCATTATTTCATTCATTAAATTATGAAAGCAGCCAAAGAAAGCTGCAAACACAGGCTCTGGTTTCTGGCCAGCCACAGCCCTCCAAGCACACCCAGCTGACTGGAGGGGCAGGACTATTTACTCATTTTAAATGAATTGCCCTCAATTAGGCTGCACAGCATCTTTTTGGCACGTTTCTACAACAGCTGAGAAAATGCAAGTATCAGACACTGGGTAGATGTTTTCTTCATTTTTATGGTTTTTTTTGGTTTTTTTTTGGTGTTTTGGGATGGGAAGAGAAAGTTCCTGCACACTCACAACATGCTGTGTTGACTTCATCCTGAAGGAGAAACAGAAGTAGTTTTCAAGGTTATAAAATAAAAATAAATAAAAAAAATATTCATTGTGATTTTTTTACATCTTCTGTCCATGTTTTCCTGCCCCAAGCAAGGCTCAGCTTCGAGCCTCTCCCAGCTCTGGCAGAGCTCTGCTGTCAGGGCATCCTTGGGGTTCCTCTCCCACACTGGATCTCCTGAGGCTGGAAATGGAGTTGGTCTTCTGCACCCACACTGGGGACAGCACTTTTCACAGCTTTTCACAGAACGTGGAGGAATGCTAAAAATTTCAGGTCTCTTTCCTGCATCATCTTCCAAAACATGTCATCCTAATAAGGATATTTAGGATTAACAGATAGGAAATGGAAAAACAAAAAACACAAAAAACATTGAGACAGATGGAGAACGATATTTAACAAGGGCACAGAAAAATAGCAATAAACAAAAGTGACCAGGTTTAAATTTTAGGAAGAAATTCTTCCCTGTCAGGGTTGGAAGGCCCTGGCACTGAGAAACTGTGACTGCCCAATCCCTGCAAGAGTCCAAGGCCAGGCTGGACAGGGCTTGGAGCAACCTGGATAGTGGAAGGTGTCCCTGCCCCTGGCAGGGGGGTGAAACAGGATGAATTTAAGGTTCTTTTCAACCCAAACCATTCTGTGAGTAATAAAACATTACCTTTCCCAAATTATATTAAAAATATTGTTGTATAAATTATAGAACAGAATTGAATAGAACAGAACAGAGTAGAATAGAGAAGAATAGAATAGAATAGAATAGAATAGAATAGAATAGAATAGAATAGAATAGAATAGAATAATTTAAGTTGAAGGTGATTTACAATGATCATCTAATCCAACTGCCTGACCAATCCAGAGCTGACCAAAACTCATGTTAAGGTCATTGTCCAAATGCTTCTTAAACCCTGACAGCCTTGGAGCACCAACCACCTCTCTAGGAAGCCTGTTCCAGTGTTTGACAACCCTCTCAGTAAAGAAATGCTTCCTCCTGTTCCATCTAAGCCTCCCCTGGCACAGCTTTTAATGAGAAATTGTTACTTTTTCACTAAGGGAATCATAATTCTCTCGAGCACTTGACAGTCCCTGGCACATAAGGCCAGATCAGCTTTTCTCCTGGAATCAGACTCATTCCTCCATCTTCACTTTGCTGTCAATTTATTGTGGTGATGAAAAAAAGGCAATGAAAAGAAATTAAGTTGATGCCAGTGCAATATAAAGAATCCAGAAAATGAGTTTGAGCCAGAATTATTTTAGTTCTGGAGCACAAGGAAGGAAAAGGTGGCACCTGGCTGCATCTTGCCTACAAGGAAGATACAATCATCTTACAAGAGCCCTGGCAGTGGTGAGGTTAGAGGAGATACAGCCAGAATTTGGCAACATATTCAGATTCTATGGCAAAACTTTTCACCTGCTTGGTGATATTACAAATATCAAAAATATCAAAATTATATATTTTCATGTTTTAGGGAGCAACCCCAGCTGACACCTGATTTGTGACCTGGGAAACAGGAATTAAAAGAGCCCACACCTTCTGTAAGTTTTTTAAACCTCTGCACCATTTTGGTTGTTCAGTAGTTTCACCCTTCCCTCTTTTGGCATATTCAAGCAGGTAAATGCAGGTCCTCTCATTTTATATTGCACCCCAAAACCAGCTGCTTCTTCCACTCTCCACGTCCCCAAGACTCCATGGAAAGCTTCCTCTGCTCCTCCCAGATGATATTTTCATAGCAGAAAATCGAGTCACAAAATTATTCCACTCTGGGTTCCAAAGTGTGCTTAAGTATGGTATAAATTCACTTCCCAATAAACATAGAGGGCACCATCACTGATGTAAACTACAAATGTTTAGACTCAGTTTGGTGCTGAGATTGATTGCCAAAACATAGAGATGCTTGTAAATAAGAAAATGTAACAAATGCTTCTTAATAAATAGTTGGGGGGAAAATATCTGCAGTTACTGGTCTGTTAACACTCTACAAGTGATTGATTATGGACTTATGATAATGGTAGTTCATTTTAAGAGCTTCTACAGGGATGTAAATCAGCTTTAATTAAAAGATGAGATGAAAAATCACTTGTTGAAATATGAGTTTGTGAATAAAATTCAGTGATAAATTACATGTTTGATTTAATTGGAAAGAAAGCGTTCTGCCACGCTTAATTCAGCTCTATTTATTTTCACATAAAAGTATGCACTGAAAGCATTTTAAGGGTAACTCTGGTATGATTTAAGGAAAGAGAAGTCTCAGTGTGTGGCTCAGAAGTGGCACTCAGACAATATGGGGTGATTTACAGGACTTACAGTGGTGCTGAGGAATCACATCTAAAACACAGCACCGTGTTCTGAAGGATTCTCATTTTAGCAATGGCACAGAATGTCTAAAAGGCAACACTTCTGTTTAAACATTTGGGCTTTAGGAAGTCTGAAAACACCAAGAGGTGTGTTTGTTGGGTTTTTATTGGATTTTTCCCCGTAATCCTAATCCTACTTCTATGCTAAATGCAGGCACACCAGGGAACAACTCCAGGTTCTCAGAGAAGTCCCTGGTGAACGAGCAGCTGAAAATCCTCTCAGTAAAGAAATGCTTCCTCCTGTTCCATCTAAGCCTCCCCTGGCACAGCTTTTAATGAGAAATTGTTACTTTTTCACTAAGGGAATCATAATTCTCACACACACTTGACAGTCCCTGGCACATATAGCCAGAGTAGCTTTTCTCCTGGAATCATTTTGAGATGTAAACTAGAGGACACATGATACAGAGGCCTGTCTCTGCTGATTCCAGAAATCCTGGAATGAACCAAACCCAGCTTTCACTCCCAAAGGAGCTGATTTTTGGTTCTGCTGGAGAGCCTGGGAATTAACCAGCATGGTCAATCACAGATCACAGAAAGCAGGGAGCCAAGCTGGTTAACAGGGTACTCTTGTCCCTCATTAGTATGGCAGATTCTGGAGTGATTTTTTCCACCAAAAAGTAAAAAAAAAAGCATCAGAGATTGAGTGTCTCTGTTTCAACAGGAAGGATTCTTGTTTTTTGAAATATGTACAATACCTATTTTCTGCAAGTCAATCCTCCTGGGATAACTGGGCATCTAGGATCTGTCATTTTGCCTTCCATATATTTCATACTAAACACAATTTTTCAGTTCATTCTGTTCTGAGTCTGATACCCCAAAAATATTCCTGAGAAAGTATGCAGTCCAATAGTGTGGGTAAATAAATCTTTACATGTTTGGGCAGGACTGTTTTTGTGCTTGATTTCTATTGCCATAGCAATTTGCAGTGGGATGGTTGGGACTGAAAAAAAGCCACTGGCTCAGCAGAGGAGCCACAACATTAAATAGCAATAAAAGAGCTACAATGTCAATATCTCAGAGTAAAAACATACCAGCAGCTTGTATCAAAGTGGTCACAGCCTGAGAGAGTTCAAGGAGTGCTCAGAAAATACTCTCAGGTACAGGGTGGGATTTTTGGGGTGGCTGTGCAGGGACAGGAGTTGGACTCCGTGATGCTGATTGATCCCTTCCAACTCAGCTTATTCTGTGATTCTGTGATTTTTATTTCTGCCACAAGCTTAGAGTCTTCCTCTAGGTTCTCCAGAAAAACGGTGGCTGCTCCATCCCTGGAAGTTTCCAAGGCCAGGTTGGACAGGGCTTGGAGCAACCTGGGATACTGGAAGGTGTCCCTGCCCAGGACAGGGAATTGGAATTATGATCTTTCAAATCCCTTGTAACTCAAATCATTCTATGATTTATTTTATTTGCTGTGAAAATATTTGCACCTTGGCCTTTATGATCAAAAAAAGCAGAAAAAGCTGTTTGGAGTTCAACTTTTGGAAGTAAATCCATGATTTGGATTGCCAAAAGGATGGAATATTGATGTTTTTCAGATCAGATCCATCCAGGTGTGGTCTAGTGAGAGGTGTCCCTACCAAGGGCAGAGGGAGGAAGGAGATTAAGCAGTCTTAAGCTGTGCAAAGGGAAATATAGGCTGGATATCAGCAACAATATTTTACAGAATGATTGATAAAGTCCTGGAATGGTCTGCCTGGGGAGGTGGTGGAGTCACCATCCCTGGATGTGTTTAATAAAAGCCTGGATGTGGCACTGGGTGCCATGGGTTAGTTGAGGTGTCAGGGCTGGGTTGGACTCAATGATCTTCAGGTCTCTTCCAGCCTGGTGATTCTGTGATTCTGTGATTCTGTGAATTCTGTGACTGAGATGCTCTTCATGGTCCCTTCTAACCCAAACCATTCTGGGATTCCTTTAGCCTTCAGTGGAATATTCTGTTTAGCTGTTTAGTTGTTTGGTCTGACCAGAGATGGGTAAGAAAACTAAAATGTGAGCTGAGAAGGTTCAATTTCATTGATTTTCACTCCTCACAGTTAGCACAGTGTATCTCATTGGATCTCAACTATTCTTCCAGGTTTCCATTTCCAGGAAATGGGGAGACTGGCACCTCCAGGAGATGCCTCATTCCACCTTTTTGAGGTACTAACCTGGAACAGATGGCACAAAACACCAATTCCCACTTTCCTCCTGCACTGGCAAGGCAACCTAGCTCAGCCACCCAGAAATTCAGCCCCTTGCTCCAAGTCTGATGATTCCTGTTGCAGGAAGGAATCCACTCTTCTCCCTCAGTCACCTGGTGAATTGTGATGTCCTCAACCCACTGGATTCACTTTGCAGGGAAAATTCAGCATCTGCACCTGCTTTCAGGGTGGAAACCTTTGGAATAAAAGCCCTCTTGATTTGAAGGCAGGCTGGCTTTGGCACAGATCTCGTGGACATGCAGAAAAGCCCATTATTAGTTCTCCCAGCATGCCCATGAAAAAGGGATTCTGAAGTGATTGAACACAATAAAATTACAACTCTGTTAAACCCACCTGGCTCCAGGATCCCTTCTGATGTGTTGAAAGCAGCAGTAGAGACAGTAAGAAATTTAGCTGGGGGCTGATTTCATTGCAAGGGGAACAAAATGCCACATGCAGGGAGTAACTGGGACCCCTCACTTGCACATCAAGAAAGGACAGAGAAGCCCAAACCCTGCTGTTTGATTTACAACAGCCATTTTGATATTTTAGAGTTGGGAGAAGAGTCAGAAAAGTGCTTGAGCAGAATGGCAAGAGACAAATTTCCTATTTTTGTATTTTACTATTTTGTTTTCCAATATACACACTTATTCTAGAGTGTCCTACTGTTTAGAGAGCCCAAAAATTCTGCCAGTCAAAATGAAACAGGACAGAGAGGATCAAATTCAACCCAGGGTCGATACTGCTGGAACAATCCGTTGTTTTGAATGACTAGAAATGGAGAGAAAAATAGAAAAAAACCCAAGAAGTTGGGTGGAAATTGAACTCAGCTTGCTGATAAAGGATTCATTGAGCTCTTTAAATCATTATTGTGGATCTCCTTACTTATGTCCTCCCTCTTGTCCTACACTTCTCTGTGTACTGAGCACCTCCAGTTCCCTGTGCTGCTTCCCTGGAGCTGGCTGGGCCAGAACCTAAACTGGCTCTTCCTCAGTGACCAGCTGAACTTCAGGGAACTGTAGTATAGCTGAACTGTATTTTTCAGGCATTATTCAAACACTTCCAACAAGACTTTCCTTTTCAAGACCTGATTTAAATCAAGAAATCTTTGTTTTCGGTAGCGCTGCATCATAAAATTAGGCAATTGCTCTTGTAAATCTGTCAGGATTCTAAGTAATTATCTAATTTAGAGCAGTTAAAATAAAAAAGGCAGGAAAATTTCTCTCTCTGGGATGCATTGCTTGGAGGAATTAACCCGGGGGATAGGGATGTGCTGATGAAATCTGTTCCATGGGGTGAGTTGGGACAGCAGGGAAATATCCATGAATATATGGCCAACTTGAAATGAGTGATCCTTTGGCTGCACTCATCCTCCTTTCCTGTCCCAATTACACCGAATTAAAAAGGTTATTGCAAGGAATCAAATTCCTGCCTTCAGCTGTCCAGACAAAGGTTATGGGGAAGACAAAACCAAAAGGCCATGGATACAAACTGCACCAAGGGGAATTTGGGGAGGAATAAGCAACAGCTTTTTTTCAATGTGAGGCTGGTGCAGCAGTGGGACAGGTGCCTGGAATGTCTGAGGAATCCCTGTCCTTGGGGATTTTGAGCACTCAGCCAATAAAATCCTCAGGCCACATGGTCTGACTGGGAAGTGCATCCTGCTGGAAGCCAAGGTTGGACCAGAGAGCTCCAGAGATCCCTTCCAACGTAAATGGCTTTGTGATTCTAACAAGAAGAGACATAGCTCTGTAATTAATTCTGTAATTCTGTAATAATTCTGTAATTCTTACAACCTTGTGAAGCAGAGGCAAGGCTGATCCAAGCAAGACCCTTCACCATGTCGAGCTGAAACCACAGGAACAAGGTCTCTGCTGCTGGGACAGTGGAAATCCTTCAGCACCTGACAGGAAGTTAACATTGAACCAGAATTTATCAAAACCATGGGTAGAGCATGTCTTCAGTGTCATTTTCAGAGAATCAAAGAATGGTTGGGGTTGGAGGGAACCTGAAAAATCATCTTGTTCCACCCCCTGCCATGGGCAGGGACACCTCCCACTATCAAAGTTGCTCCAACCTGGTCTTGGACAGTTCCAGGGATCCAGGGGCAGGATCCACAGCTTCTCTGGGCACCCTGTGCCAGGGCCTCACCACTCTCACAGGAAGAATTTATTCCTGATATCTTTTCCTAATATTTCTTCCTAATATATTTCTAATATCTGTTCATAATATCCTCATCTAACCCTGCACTCCTTCAGTTTAAGGCCATTCCCCCTTGTCCTGTCCCTCCATGTCCCTGTGACATTTTAGGCTTTAGTATCATGTTTTCAAATAACTTGAAAATAAGGAAAAATAACTGCATTTTAGAGCAACATGCCCATGCATTGGGTCAGCAACTCCTGGGCTCAAATCTTGCTGCAAAAAGAGCATTTGACATCACTGAGAGCTTGTCTTTGACAGCAAAGCTGCTGCTGCTGCAGGAAGTTGCCTTCTCCCCCCATCCATCACCAGCCCTATAGCTCCACACTGGCAGCCACACATATTCCAAAGCATCCCTATTTTTCACAAAGCAGATGCACAGTTTCCCAGCCAGCTCTACTTGAGAGAGCCCCTCTACCTCCCTCCATCTGCTCCCTGGGCTTGCACAGGCAACAAACTGTGCAACCTTGTATGAGGAGCTTGGCTTGGTGCCTCCACCAAACAAAAAAAAAAAAAAAAGAAAAAGGGAAAAAAAAACCCCCCAAAAAACCTCCTCCACTTCAGCTAGTTTTAGTATCTATAATTAGCTTCCCTCAAAAAACATGAACATAAGACTGTAGATATTTTTGATAAAGCTTGAGTGATGATCCTAAAGAGAGCACAGGAATATCTTAGAGCCACAAATGCTTCAAAGCTTCCTTCTGGACGTTTGTAATTTATAACAGGCTTCTAATATGGAAGGCATGCCTTCAGTAGGAAGGGAAACAGGATGAGAAATGCTTGCTGGGGCTGCTGGAAAGGCAGAACACAATTTCCATTGGAATTTTACCTTTCCATTCCCCCCAGTGAAAAATTTTAATGTTTCTCCAGAAGAGCAAATTCCAATACCTTTGATGGCTGGGCAGACCTCAAGGTCTTCATTCAAATGAGATGAACATGTGAAGTAGGAACAGACCTCAGGCACAATACATTTTAAATCCAAATTTTAAATACCTCTGAATTTTGAAAGAGATTCAAGGTTCAGGGACAGTCACAGGAAGGAAGAAAAGTCCTGTTACAGGAGAGAAGAACAAAACTGACATTGGAGACAACACAAGTTTGATATCATAGAAGAGGAATGCTCTTAACAGCCAAACATTTTAATTGTAGGTTAACTGTAGGGGAAAGAAACATTTAGCCTTACTTCTTCTCTAGAATGTCCATCAAAAATAATTTTTACTCTGCCCTGGAATTTCATTGTACCTAATTTCAGCTGAATGCTTGTTTTGCAATCAGTCCCTGCTCCATTTCCCAATCCAACACCACTCCCGTGAATGTTTTCACTGAACAATCCTGTACCACAAACAAAACCTCCTCACACATCTGGAAGGGGGGAAGCAGAGGCTCTAACAATCAGACATTATCATTAAACAACATCACACTAATGAGAGCAGTTGTTCAAAAAAAGGAAGAGCATTGTTAGAGGGGAATAAACACCCCAGGAAACAGAGGAATCAAAAGAAATGATGCTCACGTTAGCAACAACTGTGACCTTACAGTCATGCTGGAGTAAATAGATATTTGCTCATGCATAAATATTATGAGGGCCTCAATAAATAAAGGACTAAACTTTGAGAACAGCCACAAACAATAGGAGAAAACAAAGAGGCCACAGACACCTCTTAGGAAGCAGTGAGCAGTGCTGTTCTCTGGTTCCTGTGCTCACAGCCAGCTCCTGGGAAGCCTCTGGCACTGCAAGCTTCAGCTCCATGAGGATTTCTCCCACTTAAAACGTGGGGGAAGTGTCTGGTGAAATGGCAACACCCAAACCAGGTACCTCTACTTGAGGCTCACCTGTGCAGCACAAACTGTGTGACCGAGCTGTAAATTCTACTCCAGCTCAAATAATGTGCCCTTCACGAATCTTATTAAATTCATTCCTTGCTCAGTTTCTCTGAATCTTTGTTTCTAAGGCATGGATGGAGGTCCTCACCACCAGAACTGCTGTGAAGAAGAGAGAATCCAATGGAAATGGGGTCTGCTGGGTGCCATTAAAATTTGAAAAGAGAAGCAAGAGACCTTGCACAGCAGATTTATCTTTTCTTTTTTGCACTTAGCCAGGCCTTGCACTGCAGATTTTCTTGCTCCTTCTTTTGAAATATCCAGTATCATAGAAGCATAGAATCACAGACTGGTTTGGGTTGGAAGGGACATCAAAAATTATCTAGTTCCAATTCCACTGTCAAGGACAGGGACACCTTCCACTAGACCAGACCTGGGTAGATCTAGTCTAAACCCCAAGATTTTATCCTCTTGGTACTTCAAAACATGGATTTAAGTCCAAAAGTTGAACTCCAAACCAGCAGTAAGGTCTAGGTCGGTTAATCTAATTCTAAGTCAAACATATTTTAGAAGACCATGTGAGAGCTTGCCATTCTCCAGGGCTGGGGTGCAAATATAGAGTAAAATTGCCTCGTTTTTGATGGCAGCAATGCTGAGGGCTGAAAAAATGGCCAGGACAGCAACCACAAAATATTTTTTCTTAACATATCTACATACACATGACCACACACACAAGGCCTGCACACTTATGCCTGACTTCAGCCTTATTTCTCAATCCAAACATTAATAATTTTCAATTATTTTGTAGTTCTGCAGCTCACAACAAACTGAATTTGTCACACAGCCTGGGTACCAAACCCAAACAAATTTGCAAGCTGCTGGACTGGAAATCATTCAAATTACTGTGCAACAAAAGGTTGGGATTCCTGCAGGAGCCTGGGACAGACAGACTTTAGCTTGGCTCTCAGCAAACATCCAGGCATTCCTTTTTTTAGCAGAAGTACTCATAAGAAATTAGTTTGGAGATCTCAGGGGTGCATATTTGAGGCTCCAGAGAGGATCTGTACACACACAAGAATGTGATTCATGCCAGAGCTGCTCATCCAATCAAGGAACGGAAATGCTGCTACTGCTTGTGGTTCATTTACCCAAACGCTCCCAAATGCCTCAAAGGAAATTTAGAATAGTTGGGACCACTGAGACAAGGAAGATATTCCAAAAATGCATGATCAAAATTCTAATGTTGCAGAAAAACTCCTGGGCTGTTCTCAGAGTGGAATAAAAGAAAAAAAGTTGTGTTAAGTGGGTTCCCAACACCTGCAACTGTTACTGGCAAAAAAAAAATAAAATAATAAGCAGCAGATGAAGATCTGTAAAACCAGCATTTTTTTAATTCACTACTGAGAAAATTGTCTAATTATTGTATTAAATTACATTTCAACTTTAACTAGCCACAAATTTACTGTGTTATGGAGCAAAAGGCAATATTCTGTTGAAAGTTTCTCTTTTATTTACAGTTAGGAGAACATGAGGAGGCTCAGCTCTCCAAAAAAGCCTCTGGAAAAATGAAACGATGAATCAGGAGCTCTCCCTAGTGTTCCAATATCAGACTGCAGTGAGGAGCTAAAAAACCTTCATATTTTACTTGGCATTTTCATAAATCATTTTAGCTGTGCACCTTCTCTGTATAAAAGCCAAAAAATTCCTTGCCTAAGCTTTGATTTCTTTCTGTTAATACTCAGCAAATGCTTCTTCGTCTGGCTCTCCCATTTTACAAGCAAATGGACATACTCCAGTGTTTTGATGCACATTCTGCTGTCAATTAATCAATATCAAATCAATAAATGACAGTTTATTTTGCAGGCTCCAAGGACAGCAGCATTTACCATGGACAATCCTTAACAAATTGTTAATAAGGGTTTTACTCTAAGATACAAGACAGAAGGAAGGACAGCAGGAAAAGTGACAGCTAAAAATCTGATGCATTTCATGTGGAATTTATACCAAATTCTCAATTCATTCATGACCTGGTTTTTAGAAATGAGTCCATTTACATAAATATAGCCTACATGCAGCTGTCTTTCTAATTTTCTTCTGCTTTGTGCCTTTCAAATTTTAATTCCCAATAAAATATTTTAAGCAGACAGGTCAATGCCAGGGCATGTAGGGACTGAAAAAGGAGTAATGATTTTAAGCTGAAGGAGTGCAGGGTTATATTGAATATTAGGGAGAAATTGTTCCCTGTGAGGGTGGGACCCTGGCACAGGGTGCCCAGAGAAGCTGTGGCTGCCCCTGGATCCCTGGAAGTGTCCAAGGCCAGGTTGGACAGGGCTTGGAGTAATCTGGGACAGTGGAAGGTGTCCCTGCCCATGGCAGGGGGTGGGATGGGATGATCTTTAAAGTTTTGTCCAAGCCAATCCAGCTCAACCCAACCCAACCCAACTCAACCCAACCCAACCCAACCCATTCTGTCATTCTGGGTTTCCATGATCATGCACTCCAGCTTAGAGAAAAAAAAAAAAAATAGACCCATGTTTTTACACAGCCTGTCCCCTGTAAATTGGCAAAGTGACCCTCTTCATGAAGAGGACAGAAAGCACCAGGAGGAGCAGGACAGCAAACATTTCAATTCCAACAGTAGTGTGCACTGGGCTGCAAATTGTGAGAGAAAAGGGAAAGAAGGAAGTATCAAGCCTTTGAAAACTACAAAAAAAGCCTTTGAAATCTGCAGTCAGAAAAGCTTTTTAAGAACAGTTGTAAAACCTTCTGCAGTTTGCTCATTACTGAGAGAAAAAAAATAAAAAACAAGGAATTGGTCACATTGCCCACAGCAGGTGAATTCCTTAACAGTCAGAAAGTGATTGGACATTTTAGGGGAAGAAAAGATTGTCTTGCAGCATGCAGAGCACTGTACAGACACCCTGCAGATATGGTGGGGGAATATTGGCATTTACATGAGACAAAACTGCTCCCAGGATGCAGGAAATTTGTACTTTCCTTTAGAAAAGGGATAATAGGATGGCATCAGGAAGAAAAACATTCAGTGTGCCAATGCCTCGGTGTTGCTGTGCATAAACCAAACAGAACAACAAGGACTGGCATAAGGTGATGATAATTCATATCTGAATTCAAAATCCACAGGAGGAGGAAAAGCTTGAGATGGACTCAGAAATTTGAGGGCAAAACCTTGGGAAGTAGAGACCTTTGGTTCATTCTTAACAGTGTTTTAATGCACATTTTGGTGTCAATTAATCAATATCAAAGCAATAAATTACAGTTTATTTTGCAGGCTCCAAGGACAGCAGCATTTACCATGGACAATCCTTAGTAAATTGTTAATGAGGATTTTATTCTATAGCTTAAGACACAGGAGATTAGAAAGGAAGGGGAAGAAAAGCAGCAGCTAAAAATCTGAAGCATTTCATGTGGGATTTATGAAAAAGTCTCAATTAATTCATGACCTGTGACTAAGGCAAGTGGTTGCTCCATCTTAAGTCCTTTTTAAAAACCCCTTCTGAAAGGAAAAAAAAAAAAAAAAAAAAAGGAAAAGGATCTAAATCTCAGATCAAAATCTCTTATTTCTATCTCAGTCAGAACAACTGCACACTGTAAGAAGTGATGCTCAAGGATAAAGGTTAAAAAGTTTACAGAGGAGATAGAGGAGATACAAGAGCAAGGCTAGTCCAGAGTGGGGGCCTGACAGATCCCATCAAAGCCAGCAAAAGCATGATAGGGACAAGGAAACATCTTAATCTGCTGGCAATGACACACACAGAAAAAGAAAACATCTCCTGGATTCTTCTGATTCACACCCTTGTATTAGCAATATCTTGTATCTTGAGGGAAAAAATCTTAAAAGAGAAGAAAGATGTTTGAAATCCGAATTGACAGCCCTGTGTATTCTGTCCCTCTAATTTATTCTGCATTTTGTTTATTTCTCACTCTATGTGCCAAAGGATGTTATTGTTCACTGCTGGATTGGAGTTAATTATTTTCCTGACAGCAGCACCAGTTCCTGTTTAAATGCCAAAATACACTCTGGATTTTCCATGCAGCCATGTTGGCTGCTACTGGAGATAATTCAGGAGCAGTGAAATCTTCCCACAAAGTTTCTGTGGATCTTTGAGGGGCAGAATGTTGTAGAAAAGAAAATTATGTGAGTCACAAACTCAGAGTGCTTCTGCTGAGGTCTGTAAGAAGTTGGGGCACTGGGATGAGCTTTAGCCAGATGAACAGACCATGAAAACCACTGGACACAACACTAGAAACTGCTGAATAAAAATAACAGTGGAAAGGGGGAGAAATAGCACTGTGAGGGATGGTTGGGTTTCTGTGAGAGCCTCAGCAAACATCAGGACAGTCACCCATAGAACAGGATGGAATAAAAACGGGGAGAAAACAAGAAAAGCAGGCTGTCAGCTACCATGGAAGGGCTGCACAAAGAAAGAGCAGCAATTCCTGCTGTTAGCAGATGCTGTGGGAATGCTCCAAGCACAGCCCCACTGTGCAGCTGCTTTGATTCCATATTTCCAACAGGATAATGGCCAATATTTGTTCATAACTCTTTTTCCAAGCATTAAGGTGAGACAATGGTCTTTGCCTCCTGCTCCTTGCATTAGCAAATAGCCCCGGAGATTTTGACTAAATTAGCTTTTAACTATTTAAAATGCAAGGTTCACGGGATATGACAACCTGATATTAGGAAACTACTGACAGCATTGTACCCAAAAGACACACAGGCTATAGTTAACAGTGATTCAGGATTCCAGCAGTTCCTTAACAACAGGGCTCAGGAAGAGCAAGGCATGCATCATATTCCTACTTGAAATATTACAGCAATACTATAAATTACACAGCTCCTTCCTTTCAAGGCCTTGGATGCAATTATAAAACTCAGTGGTGGGCAAGTACGTATTGTTGGTTTTCATTTCTTCTAAAAATTTAATTTTTACCTGTGTTTCATAACTTTTCTGTAATAGAAAGCTGAGATGCCCATTAAACCAGTCCTCTTTCACCAGAGGAACAAGACAAAAAGATGGATGAAGCTCCAGATTGAAACAATGGCACAGCTCACAGTCTATGAGTTACACAAAGGATGGTGATGCTGTATTTCAAACTGGGTCTGGCAGTTCTGTGATTACTTGCTAGCTGTTTGTTATTCTGAAATACTCAGAACTGCACAGAGAAGCAGCCAAGGCTACCAGGCAGTGTAAAAATGAAGGGTTTTTGAAGGTCCTTTGTTCCCAATCCTCCTTAAACTGTTGGGGAGGGAAGAATAGTGGGGGGAACAAAAGCCTTTTCTTTTTTACAGAATGTAACAGCTTTTTAATGCAGCATCTAAACAGTTCTGAGGGAAATATTAACCAAACCACACTGGGGGAATCCAAACCAACATGACAGTTATCAAAACAAGTCTTTTGATTTGTTTTAATAATAGGGTCTAAAATAACAAGAGCTATAATAATAATAATGGCTTTAAACTAAAGTTTAAACTGAACTGAGTCCACGTGTGGGCCAGGCAGATTCTGTTGGTTTCAGTCAGCACAGCAGCAGAAAGTTACCTCGATATTGAAGTGTTCAGAGAGTGGGAGGTATTTTAGTATTCTTTTTTCCTTAAGAGTGCATTCTTCACGTCTCATTGTGACAGGCTAATTTTTGTGGCACTGATTTACAGCAGCACTCCTGAGCAGGAAAGCAGTGTAACAGCTCTCAAGCATCAGCTTAACATCTCATCCTTGAAAAGCTTTATGAAATTTCTTGCCATTATTGTTTTACTCCTCCAGTCATTTCTACCTTTGATTTCCAACACTTAAATGAAGGTAAATCTGATAAACACAGGAAACAAGATGATACTTGGAAAAATCTTCTCTTTAAATGACAGATTCTCTGGAGGGAGATGCCAGAGCAGGGTCCCAGGGCTGGGACTGGAGCAGCCTCAAACAGGCAAATTGTGCTCTGCTTGAATTACTAGAGAATTATATATGTTTGCAGTGTAACAGCATGAAGATGCTCTAGGAAAAGAGAAGCATGGAAGAACCCTTGAGCCAAGAAATCCCAGACTCTAATTCCAGTTTAGCACTGGAACTGCATCCCCACCAGGGCAATGACAGTGACCAGGAATGCTGAGCACAGAAAATGCAAACTTTGGACTGAGAGCAGTTAAATCACCTGTACCCAAAATGGGTCTGCAATTCTTAAGGCTGAGATGCAAACCCAAAACTTCTCAAAGAATCTATACAGGAATCCACAGAAAAGATGCTGCTTTGGATTTAGACTCGAGTGGTGCTTGGAAAACAGTTCAAGTGGCATCACTGGAAAAGCTGTTTTCTAGTGGTGCTCACAACAAAATTGGGTTCCTACAGAAAAGAGCTGATGAGTAAAAAAAGAACGTGAAGAAATGGAACAATGTAGAAACAAGGCTGTTAGACAAGAAAATGATGAAAAGAACAGCTCCAAAAGCAGGAACTGTCACATCTACAAACACATCAAAGACTACACAGAATACTGGGTTAGAAAGCCAGATAAAACACAGACCAAAGGGAAAGAAAGAAGATCCAATTAATTTTTGCTTGCCTCAACAGTGAGTTTAGGAAGGAAAAGGTCAGAATTTAAAGAAGTGGAAAGCTTATGCACATGTAGAGAGCTGAAAAGCATAAAACATGGCAGGTCAAAGCAAAAAAAGAAATTAAGAGGCTGTAAATTAATTTGAATAGAACCTTACAGTGGACACTCAGCTTCATGGTAAGAATTTCTTGCAAAGCATTAAAGTGGGAGGCCAGCTAAGGAATTACCAGGAATAATTGATGGGGAAAATGTAGCAAAAACACTCAGTGAATTTCTTTACTGGGCTCTTGTGACACAGACCTTCCCACATCTCTGACAAACTTTGGAGTGAATCAAGAAATATAGGATCAAACCAAAGCTGTCAATAAACCCCCAGAACTGATTCTCCTTCTCTGCAATGTGAACCTGCAAAGCTGCAGGCAAGGGCAGGTCACCCACCCCAAAAACATCTTCCCTCTTTTAATTCTTTTTGTTTTCAGCGTATCAGCAGTAATTTCCTGTATTCTTATTCACAGTCAGTACAAACTACTGTACATTTCTAAATAAAATGTACAATTGCAAAACTGAAATGGAATTTTTTCTAATCAATATCTGCACTAATGAGCCAAATTCAAGCTAAATGCATCATTTTGCTCAAATTCAAATTCTATACACTGAAGGGGGTACCGCAGCCTTTGAGAGCTTAAGCACCAATTTAAAAGACTCTGTCAATTATTTAATAGATTCTTCCCTAATACAATGTTGCCAATTTATGTCTCACATCCAAGGTTAATTTAAGGCTTAAAATGGATCATTTCAAGTACTGCTGCATTAAATAACAATGAACAAGGAGAAAATTATTCATGTGAATAAAGGGCATGAATCACAGAGGAGAGAAAATTATATCCATAAAATGCAGATATGCAAAGATCAATTCTTTACAGAAGATGACACGAAGGAAATTTAAATTGTAGGGTGAAACTATAGCTACATACAGAGATTTTTACTTTTTTTAAGCAGCAAAGAATCTGGTTCACCACAGATTTTGGTCCAATCAGTCAAGGTGCTATCAAGCCATCCAGAAAATTTCTAAATCCACTCAGGTGCATCTTTACTGAAGATACACACTCTGAGAATCCTAGAATCCCCTGAGTTGGAAGGGACCCACAAAGATTATCAAAGTCCAGCTCCCAATCCTTCCTTCCTAATATTCTAAAACTTTAAATTCTAAGTTTTCCATCATGTGATATTACACACTTTTATTCAAACTATACAGAGCATGGCCTGTTAAATTGAGGAAAAATGGAATTATTCACCCTCTTGGCTCTGAGGGGTTTGGATCACACTTTAGGTCACATCCTCATGATCCCTGCATGGGAAGTATCACACACAATTTTGGTACCCTGGTACAAGGGAAATAGAAAGGTCAGGAGTTAGGAGGGGCTGGCCAGCATGTCCTGTCTTTGTGCCCAAGCTCTGTCCCGTGTCCTCATTAAGCTTTATTTCCAATTACTGTCCCAGGTAAGTTGCTCTCTATTCTGTGGCTCTGTGTATATTCAGTCATCTATTTCTTTCTGGTGCTTTTAACTCATTTCCCTCGCCCCTAGCTCCTCTGAACAAGCTAAGGCATGGAAAAAAAGAGACAGACAATAGGAAAATAAACAACTGTGGACTGAAAAAAAACGTTTTGGCAACAAGGTGATCAACCAACTTTCTTGTTCATTACCACAAATACCAGCCAACTCCTTTCAACAAATCAACCACTCTCCAACCCCACTATTCACAAAAATGCCTTTTGTTCACAAAAAGTTGCTGGATTTCACGTTTAAATTTCTCTTAATACATTTCACTTTCTGCTGTTACATGCAATGAAATGTTCTGCATTTCTACAGAAAACCACAGGGACATTAACTAGACAAATAAAAAGTATAAAACATCAAGCTTAAGTGCAATTATGTTCTCCCAAGCACAGAGCAGAGAACAAAGGGGTTGACAAACTGCAGCCCACACCTGTGTACAATTATACAAGCTATACATAATTACTTTAGTTCTAATTACTTTGCAATATTATCAGGCTTTATTGTATTCCAGATTCTCTAGCAAAAAGTTGTCAGCCAACTACAGGTGCCTCTTAAAAGCCAGCGCTATTACACTCATTAAGTGTTACCTATTCCAGAAAATAATGGTATTTACAGATACCACAATGCTCAAAGAAAATTTTAAGGAGTCTTTCCAGACCTTCCATTTGCTGGATTGCTGGAACTGTCAAATTACTGGAAGCACCTCCCTTAGTCCCTAACCAGAAGATTGTTTTCAGGCTGCGTGTGATCAGTAGCTGGTGATGCTGAACCAGCCAAATATCCTAGAGCTGCTGTGCCATGAGTGCCACCCACAGGGACCCTGGAGCTGGGACAGGGACACCTGTGAGCTGCAGCACGGATTAAAACCACGAACCCACAAGGCAGCCCCAGCTCCTGTTGATTAACAGACCTGCACAGACAGGAGTGCTGCATCCCCAGAGTGTGGCTGCTCGGCAGCCCTTAGCTCAGACAGAGATTAGGGAAACGTGGGAAATGTGCCTCAGGAATCCCTCTGCAGCATCTGGGAAACTGGAGCAGGTGGGATGCAGCTGATGGGTTAAGAATAAAGTGATTTTTTTCTCAGTGAAACCATTACAAGCTGTTTTCTTGTCTATGGGTTACAGAAGATCGTGCTGCCAAATTGGGCTTGCTGCACTGGAGGGGGCTGTCACTGACATGAAGGACAATAATCAAGTCTTAGGACCACAGGGATGAGGTGGGCAGGCACCCCTGTGCCTCAAGAGCATCACCCCTCAGCAGCTGCTGCTACTCAGTGCAACCAAAAATCATTCTGATATATTATATCATATTATATCATAGCATAGCGTATTTTATCATATCATATATCATATTATATTATATAATATTATACTATATCATATTATATATCATATTATATCATATAATATCTTATATCATATTACATATCATATTACATTACATCATATTCTATTACATTACATTATGTCATATCATATTAAATTAATAGACATAATATTAATAGACATAGTATTAATAGACATAGTATTAATAGACATAATATATTACGATATATATTCTATTATGTTAATATACATTATATGGTTGGTTTTTTTTTTTTTTTGGTTTTTTTTTTTTTTTTTTTTTTTGGTGTGTTTTTTTTGTTTTTTGGTTCCCCCCCCCCCAGTTCGCTACAACTTCCCTCCATCCCTGATCTCCTTCCTCCCTCCGTCCCTCCCTCCCGGTGGGGCGGAGCCGTGCCGGTTCGCGGTTCCCGGTGCCGGTTCGCGGTTCCCGGTGCCGGTTCGGGCCGCGGGCAGCGGGGATGCGGCGGGGCTGCCGCGGCCGGAGCATCCCCCGCAGCCCGGAGCCCGGAGCCGGGGCGGAGCCATGGACCGCGCCTTGGTGCAAGAGGTGGCCGCGTCTCTGGTGAGGGAATTTCTCAGCAGAAAGGTAAACCCGGCCTGAGACTCCTCCCGCTCAGCCCCGCTGGGGACGGCCCTGCGGAAAGCGGGAAGGGCTGCGGGCACCGCGGGATGCCGGGGGGTTCATCCAGCCTGGGGGTTTAATCCAGCCTGGGATCACTGGGGGTGACCGGGACACGCTCTGGGCTGAGCTGCCGCACTACAGCTCCCACAGTGCCCCTTTTATTCCCGGCCATGCCGCCGCTTCCTCCTGCTGGGGGGAGCCCATCCTTAACCACACACGCCTGCGAGACGGGAAATTAAATCCAGAAACGCACTTTCAGCTGGGATTTTCTTGCTATTTACAGGTTTCCTTGTTATTTTTTCAATGGTTTTTTTTCTGTATTTTTCCTTCATGAATTGCCTGTTGTCCTTCTGTTTGCAAGTGGCATACGGTGCCTTATTTATTTATTTAAGGCAAAAGGTAACAGCTTTAGAGAAAGTGGTAACATGAATTTAACATGCATTTCCCCTCCTTCCTTCCCCCTCCCCCTCTCCCCCAGTTTTCAGTAATAGCTCAGCCGAAAACCCTTTTTTGGCAGGGGGAAAAAAGAATTGAGATAAGGGGAGGAAAGAGGCCATTGTACCTGTCACAAATTTAATACTATAAAGTGAATTTTGGGCTCCACAGCGATGCAAGGTATGGGATTGAGCAGACTTGAAACCACCTTCACATTTCCATATAGCAGCACATAGTACTTTGTATTTATGTTCAATCCTTAGGAGATGCTGCTGATGTCAGACCCCATGTCAGGAATGAATTGTCTTATATCAGAAATTAAACTGCCACTGTCTCATTAACTTCGTTACACAAACCTCAGTGTCATGTTTTGCATCTTATCTCCAAATCCACATTTGCAAAACAAGATAATCCTTTGTGCTTCTACTTCCCCCAGATCTTTCATAGACATCAGAGCCTACAGGGATAATGATCCTTTATTTACCACAACTTGCCCTTAATTTCATAAATCTGAGGCAGACACTCTGTCAGCAGAAAAAGAAATCCTTTGTTGTGACAATAACCCTGCACAGAAGAAATCAGGGCTTTATCTCTCAAAATAGCAGCCTTGTGTTGTACCCCTTAAATTAATTTGGGATCCAACTCACAATAAATCAGTCTCTCCCCCAGAAAGTGAGATGCCCATAGATTTTGTCTCTCAGGTGCCCATGGATGCTGGCCACAGACTGAAAGTTGAAGTTTGAAGACACCAAACCAGCTGATGCCATGGACACCTGACTGATTTCCAACCTGAGGCTGGCTGGAATAACCTCAGCTCAGGGCCTTTCACACAGACTGTCAGTCTTAGGAGGCTGTTTAGCAGCTGCATAGAAGTTTTTGTTTTTCTGTGTTCAGCAATTTCACAGAATCACAGGGTTGGAAGAGACCTCCAAGATCATCGAGTCCAACCCAGCCCTAACACCTCAACTAACCCATGGCACCCAGTGCCACATCCAGGCTTTTATTAAACACATCCAGGGATGGTGACTCCACCACCTCCCCGGGCAGACCATTCCAGGACTTTATCACTCTTTCTGTGAAAAACTTTTTCCTGATATCCAGCCTAATTTTCCCTTGACTCTGCTTGAGACTGTGTCCTCTGTTTCTGTCAGTGCTGCCTGGAGACAGAGACCACCCCAGCTGACACAGCCACCTTTCAGGAGCTGTACAGAGTGACAAGGTCACCCCTGGGTCTCCTTTTCTCCAGGATAAACACCCCCAGCTCCCTCAGTTGTTCCTCACAGGGTTTGTGTTCCAAGCCCCTCACCAGCCTCGTTGCCTCCTCTGGAGTTTAGGAGTCCTCCCTAAACTGAGGGGCCAGAACTGGACACAGCACTCAAGGTGTGACCTCACCTGTGCTGAGTCCAGGGGCAGAACCTCCCTGCTCCTGCTGGCCACACCATTCCTGATCCAGGCCAGGAGCCATTGGCCTTCTTGGCCACCAGGGCTACATTTCCCTCTCGTGTAGCCACCCTGATTATTTTCACATCCATGAGCTGCTGTAACTCAAGATTGTGCCATTACAGCACAGGTTCTGAGGGTTACCTGCTCACAAATTGCTGCCATCCACAAGTTCCATGTCACACCCAAGGAAACTGAGAGTAAAAGCTTTGGGGTCTGACACTTTTCCTTCTCAGGGTTTGAAGAAAACCATCACCACCATGGACCGGGAGCTTCCCCGCTCTGAGCTCAGCATCAATAACAGGAATGAGCTGCGGAATGTCCTGCACCTGCACTCCTTGTACAAGCAGAACAAGGTGAGGGAAGGCATGGCACGGTCTGGAAGTCTCCTTGCATGCTCTCATTTCCATTTGCAGCTTCATATATGGCACAGCAGATGAAAATTACACTTCTAGTATTTATTATCCTTGGAAATGCAATATAAAAAGTGTTAGATCCCAGAAACCTGGATTTTTTGAGCTTTCTGTGCTTTCTGGCACTGACCCCCTGGAGAGCACTGCTTTTGACCTGAGGCCTTGGAGAAGGCTTCCAGCTTTGAGTGATGAAGTTAAAATTATAGGTGTGTAGTTAACTAGAAGTGTGTGATTTCACATGGTGAAGGGTTTTGAATTTGGGGTTTTTATAATACAGTAATAGGTATGGGACAAGATGGAAGATTTTTGGGTGATGTCTCTTTTCTGTGTTCATCTTCCTTCTTCGTGATTTCAGGCAGTAGTTTCTGGTTGGACAGTCAGTGCTGCACTGCAGATCACAACATTGGGTTAAAAAGTATGAATCATAAACGTATTAATTCTTTATTGGACTGTTCAGCTTTAAAAGACCTGGATTCACCTCCATTTTTCTTGATTCTAGCTGGTGGCTAGAAGTGCTGCAGAACTTTCTATACTTTAGATAAGATTTAATAAACAACCAAGCCCAAACATGAGAAAATCTATTTCCTTTGTGTATTTTTTAATCCTGGCTCTGAGTGAAGACAGAAGAGACCCCAGACAAACCACTAATTAAGTGGTGCAAACACCACCACCGTTACAAAAAAGTTTACTCATAACTTGAGGCACCACAGTGCTTTTGGTATCTTCATATAAGTCTTCATAAATGCTATTTCAAAAAACCCTCTCCCACTGTAGAAAAGGTGCATTCTTGCACAGTTTCCAGCCTTTGGAATATTTAGCTAAAATGAGAGTCACAAATCACTGTGACAGGTTGCTTTTTTGTGTTGTGCTTCCTTCAGTTAACACAGCAGCACCTTTGAGCTCTTGACATTCTCTAGCTGCCATCTTGCAGTTCCCTGGATTGTTTGTTCAGTCACTCCTGGGATACACCCACAGGTAACTCTAGGAAACATCTGAAGTGTTGTGTACAGTGTAAAACTAATGCCCTGCAGCCAGACTAACAGCATCTCAATAGTCACCAGGAACTCTATTTCTCTTTTTGGCCAGGCAAAGGAGAACCCACTGAAAACACTGCTGGAAATTATCACTAATTACTTCCTGGAGCACCGTGGGACTTCCAGGAGCACTGGTTCCAGCTCTGCTCTGTCAACTCCTCAGAGTAAGAGCTCAGCATCCCACCCACCCGACCTCCTGGATGAGGATCATGGCAATGCCAGTGCCCTGGATGAAAGCAAAACTCAGGCCTCCAGGTACAGTCTGATTTATTTCTCCGTGCTCTGTGTATTCACTTACTTTTTCTTAATGAAGGGAAAGAAGAGTGTTGAATGTTTTATTTATATCTTGAGCTCAACTTTATTAGCTATCCTCATAACACAAAGCTTAACTTCCCATATTATTAGTATCCTTGTGCAAGTCACCCTTCAAAAATAATCTTTTATGTTCCCTGCCAATTATGAAGACTGATGACCTCAATTGCATCTTTCAGTCACTGAAGCGGATTGAAATAGGAGATTTCATTCCTTTTACATTGGAAATACTCAAATTGAAGCAGGTTTGGAGGTGAAACCAACCACCTGTGCTCAAACTAAAGGTATATTCGTGTCTTACATAGGGAAAAGCAAGTTTTGCTGTCTTAAATTCAATGTTATTACAAACAGTGTAGGTTCAGACTTTGCAGAATACCTGAAAATAGTGTGTAACAACATTTTTCATTTATTGGTGCCTCAAAGAGGATTAACAACCCTGTACTTCCATAGATAGCTTTTAAAATGGGCACAGAAGTGTAATTCAGCTCCCTAGCCTCTCCCCTCAGGGAATTAATCAGCTTTTGTTCTTCATCCTAAATGCAGTATGCTCAAAGCAGCCAAGTCTGAGCATCAGTGCATGGAAAAAAAACCCATGAAGTCATTTCTTGTAGGGGAAAAAAGCCAAGATGTTTTAAGTTGAGCTCAGAAGCAGCACTTGAAAAGGAGGCAGTGCAAAGGCTTTTTTTCTCTTTTCTTTTTTCTTCCTTTTTTTTTTTTTTTTAAATCACTTTTTCTTTCCCTTTCATGGATCTCTCCCACAGAGGAGTCCCCAACACTGCTCTGGGAGGGCACAGCAGTGCCCAGCAGTGTTAATGTTGGAAGGGACCTTAGAGATCATCCCATTCCATCCCCTTCCTCTATCCCAGGCTGCTCCAAGCCCCATCCAGGGACACTTCCAGGGATCCAGGGGCAGCCACAGCTTCTCTGGGCACCCTGTGTCAATCAGAGCCTCACCATCCTCTCAGGGAGGAATTTCTTCCCAATATCCCATCTAACCCTGCCCTGAGGGTCATCCTCACCATTGCCATCCCTTTTGGGTAAGGGAAAAGCAGGGATTGCCAAAGGAAAAAAAACAAGGGAAAAAAAGGTATTGCCAAGGTCAGCCACCCAGTGCCTGAAATCAGTTTTAATTTCAACTACTTGTGTAACTTTTAACGATGCTTTCAGGGGTGGAGTTTAATCGGACGGGACTCTGCTCTGGTTCCTTATTAAGGAGCTGCTTTCCTTTTCATTTTGCTCTTGGAGCTTCATGTGAGTGTCTGTAAGTGTTCAAACACTCTCTAAGCCAGCACCCCTGGGCAGTGAGGGTTTATGTCCTTACTTTTCCTGATGATTCCAGAGGAAGATCAGGCTCCCTTCAGTTTACATGCACAGCACACAGGACACAGTCTCCTGGAAAAATGGGATAAATAAAAGGAACAACGTGGGAAATGGATTTGTAGAGAGTTCTCAGGGCCTGCCAGAAGGCTCACACTGTGTGCATCCAAACTTGGAGATCAGAAATGCTGACTTAGAAATGCCATGGAATAAGGCAGGTATTGATGAGAGAGAAATGGAGCTAGGAAAAAGTTTCAAAGGATGGCCTTGCAAATATGACCAGATACTTTGGAGAAATAGAACTATGAAAGGTGCATTGTAATAGAACCCATCAGGGTGATTTTAGATTATTGGCTTTAAGGCATTTACAGCATGATGTGACAAAAGCTGATAGGCCAAGAAACATTTATTGGGTATTGTAATTAGGAAACAGTTGGCTTCTGATTGTGATTGTGATGGCGTGAATTATAACATCTGTATTGTCTCACCCTTCATATGAGACTGAAAATGGAATAAAAGATTTTTAAAACACCTCTCAGTTGCCACATCTCTGGGTCAGAAAAGGACAAAATTCGATAGAACATTTTTGTGGCAGGATGTTTCAATTTATGGAGTTGCTTTACAGTGAGTTAGGATGGAGGAAAACATCCCAGAGTGAAAAACTAGTTCAGGGACTTGTTTCCTTGAATTAAGGAAGGTGAGTATTTTTGAGTTACACAGAGCATAATATTATAAACTGACACAGAACTGGGAACTACTCAGTAAAATAATTTCTGTCACAAAAGTGCTTTTGTTTTTGGACTAAAAGGAGTATTCTACAGCTGAACAAAGAGAGAGGGTCAGTAGAGTCAAAGTTACAGGAGAACACAGAATGTGAGCAAAAGTGCTAACAAATTTTCAAACAGATTGAGAAGAATGGGAACTGCTGGTGGTAGCTTAGGACCTGTCTGATATATAAATTATACTTTTTATATATATACAATCACATAATGGATTGAGCTGGAAGGGAACTAAAAGATCATCTCACTGCAATCCCCTGCCATGGGCAGGGACACCTCCCACTGTCCCAGGCTGCTCCAAGCCCTGTCCAGCCTGGCCTTGGACACTTCCAGGGATCCAGGGGCAGCCACAGCTTCTCTGGGCACTCTGTGCCAGGGCCTCCCCACCCTCACAGTAGAGAATTTATTCCCAATATCTAATGTGAATTTCCCTTCTTTCAGTTTGAACCCTTTTTACATCAAAATAAGTAAGCCTGGAATTGTTTTACCCACATTATAACCAATTGGGACACATAATAATGATACTGAAATAATGTCCTGAAGTCCTACATCCAGATGTTTAGAGGAAAAGTGACTGCATTTGATTATCATTTCGAGATACAATGTAACTTAATTTGACAGCAGTGCTTTAATTAGCTGGTTTTATTAATTTACTTGTGCATTACTTTGCTGTTTCAAGCTTTTCCTCTCTCTTCCCTCTAGGTCTGATGTTGAAAATCCACTGGATAAAATCCCTCCACCCAGAAAACATCAGCACAGAAGTGAAAAATGCCACACTGGGACAACCCACAGCAGTAACTTGTCCTGTGCTTGGGACAAGAAGTTAAAAGTCAGTCGAGAGGATTTAAAAGAAGCTCTGATTTCTGAGGAGCTGAAATCCACAGGGAAGGAGAAGTCAAAGCCCAGGGCTGGTCTCATTGCCAAAGGAATGATGGCTGGACCAGTAGCCAGTCCACCAGAGGTGATTCCCAACACTTTACACAATATTTGGCTTGCCCATGGATTTTATATCCAGCCTGCTGGGATAAAAATCACTCATAAATAATGTTCAAATGGCTTATGCATGTTAATCCATTAAATCTGCAGGCTGAAAAGAAGTGGTGAGTTAGGGAAATTGTTCTGCTTTATTCAGAATTTCAGATATAACCATTGCAGGCGACTACCCCCTGCATGTCTGTGATCTCAGGTCACTGAATTCCTTTAGAAATCTTTCCCATTCTTGAAACCTCTTGACAGAGCTGGTTTTCCATTTTCCTATGCAAATTGTTGTGTTACCTTCACAGTATCTGTTTTACTCTGGTTTTTCCAAGACTCCACATTTAATCAGTAGCAGTTTGGAACTGAAAATTGCTTTCAGTTCAAAATATGTTTCTGAATTGATCAAATCAGACCATATTCCATCAAGAAGTGCTTTCAGTTTAAAATTTCTTGCCTTTTTTTGTTCCTTTATGCTTCTTTTATCTAATGACAGGGACTTTTCCAATGTAAAATTAAGCTTGTGATAATGAGAAATTAAAATATTTAACTATGACATTTAGGTAGTACTGAAGAGCATATGGAAATTCAATGAATTAGTTGGATATTTATAAATATCTCTGATTTAAAAGTAAGGACTACATACCTGTAGTGGTAGATACCAGGAAGTATCTTATAAGTCTTGATTTCTTGAGCTGGATACAATCCCAAAATTAAGCTCTTAGGAGGTAATTTGTTGTTGTTCTTGGTAAAACCATGGAAAACATGTTTTAATGGTAGGTAGCATCTTTAATACTGGTCAAATTTTAAGTGAAAGTGTTTGTCTTATTTTATTACTGATTTTTTTAAAAAATCTGATTTACTCTATAAGCTGATTCCTAAAAATTAATGCATAGGTTAGCTCAGAAATCAGTGCTAGAGCTTTCCTCTGCCTTTTGTGTTTATTTTAAGATGGTAAAGTTGTAATGTGTGTCTTTCATGGCACTTATTTCCAGGATCCCCAAAAAAGGAGGCTCTCCAAACGATCCACGAGCATCAGCAGCCCAGCCCAGCCCAGGGGTGAAGAACACGAGGAGCACGAGCTGAGTGTCCCCAGCACTGCTGTGCAGGAAAGCAAAGCATCTCCCACAAAATGCAACGTGGGCTTTGCATCCAACACTCTGCTCAGCTCACACACCACTTCTGCCTCTGAAAAACCAAGGAGCAGCCCCAAAGATCCAGATGATTTCTTTGCCAAGCTGCTGTCTGAGAGAGAGAGGGCCAAGACAGAAGAAAGGAAATCTCTTGCAAGCTCTGGTGCAGACAGCAGTGAAAAAAGCCTTAAAGTGAGTGTCCCTCACAGACATTCAGGGGCTGGGAGAGAAAAGAAGGAAAGATCCCTCAAGAAAACGGAGAGTCGGTTGTCAGGCCACAGGTGAGAGTATTTCTGGGAATATTAAATGCTAATATATTTTATATTAGGAATATTTTATATGCTGAAACAGAGTTTTTATTGTTGTTCTGTGCTATTTCGTGGTATAAAAGTTTTAGAACTTTTTGTCTCCCTCTGAGAGCTCCAGATCTCTCTCTTATGTTCTTAACTGATTTTTTTTATTTTTTTTTTACTGGGTAAAATTTAAGAGGGGGAGGCATGGCATTGTTTTATTTATACACTAAAACTGGCCAGATTTCTTAAAATTATTATTGCTATTTTGTTTCCCAGTTTAATTTCTTATTGAGATACCATATGTGGAAACCCTTTTGAGGAGGAAGCAATTACACATCAGGTCTTTCTACATTTCTAAGTTAGGGGCTGTGGGAATTGTCAATCTGCTGGAGCTGCAGATGGGCCAGGAGTGGCACTTGTTTCCTATCTGGAACCAAAACTTAACTGAGAAGAGCTGCCAGCATTCCACAGTGCCTTGGCTCATTGAATTTATAAAGATTAACGTGTAATGGGCCAAAGTACCACAGTCTAAAGTCTTAAAACTCTGCTTTCATACAGCTTGGTTGAGCCTATAAAGTAGTGCTGCCCCATCACTTCATCCTTTCCACTCTCAGGATGATTTTTATCTCACACTCAGCATTAATTGAGGTAGAGAAGAGAGCTTCAGTGGGCTTTGGCAGCTCCCCAGCAAAGCTGAGAGTATTGAGTGTATTCCTGATACTGGATAATCAATGAATGTTGATTATCCATTCATTATGGATTTCCATCATGGATGAGCCTCAGAGGCATGGTGGGCTGGATGGAATTCCCTGGGAAGACTGTTGCAAAATAAAACCCAGTAAAAAGTCAAATACAAACCTGAGTTGTTAAAGACTGGATCCTACACGGGGGTCACAACAATCCCAGCCAGCACTGCAGGCTTGGGAAGAGTGGCTGGAGAGCTGGGAAGGGACCTGGGGGTGCTGTGACAGTGGCTGAATGTGAGCCTGAGTGTGGCCAGATGGGCAAGAAGGCCACTGGCACCTGGCCTGGGTCAGCAATAGTGTGACAGCAGGACCAGGGCAGGGATGTACTCAGCACTGCTGAGGCCACACCTCAAACCCTGCAGTCACTTTTGGGTCCCGCATGACAATACAGACATTGAGGGGCTGGAGTGAGTCCAGAGAAGGGAACAGAGCTGGGGAAGGCTCTGGAGCCCCAGGTGAGGGTGAAGGAGCTGGAAAGGGGCTCAGCCTGGAGGAAAGGAGGCTCAGGGGGGACCCTGTGGCTCTGCACAACTCCCTGACAGGAGGGGACAGCCGGGGGTGTCTGGGCTCTGCTCCCAGGGAACAGGGATAGGAGGAGAAGAAATGGCCTCAGTCTGGGCCAGGGGAGATTTAGTTTGGGTATTAGGAAAGATTTCTTCACTGAAATGATGGTCAGGTATTGGAACAGGCTGCCCAGGGCAGTGATGGAGTCACCACCCCTGGAAGTGTGGATGTGGCACCTGGGGACAGGGTTGGGTGTTGAACGTGGCAGTGCTGGGGTAATGGTTGGACTGGATGATCTGAGAGATCTTTTCCAACCTAAACAACTCTGTAATTCTGGAGTTCACTCAGATTTGGACACGCTGACACTTCCCAGCCTTTGTCAGCAAGAGCTGAAAAGGAGAAGCTGTCCTCGAAGGGGGTGACCCAGAGCACAGCACACTGTGCTGCCATCCTGTCTGTGCTCCATCCCTGCAGGGAGGGCTTGGAAACAATTCCCTGGCCTCGGAGAGGTGGTTTGGTGGAGCAGGAGCAGGAGAGGGAGCCCTTTCCTAAGCAGAGCCCGTTTGCAGAGGAGCACAGGTTCGTTCCTGCTGGGCAGTGTGAGCTGGAGCCAGCAGAGCTTTGGGTCTGTGCTGAGCTCTGAGCTCTGGTTCCACAGAACCCAGCAGGGATGCTGACACTCCTGGAGTGCAGTGCAAGGAATAGACACTCCAAATAAACACCCACAGTGTAAGTCCTGCAAGACTTTTTATTTCCCTTCAGCCAAATAAATCCTGCAGTGTTTGGGAGCCCTGCAGGTTCTGGCCAAACTGATTAAGCATTTTAAAGAATGAAAAATTACAATGTGGGAGTGGGTATTTGCCTGGATCCTCTTCCATTCTCTGTTACCTGAAAGAAATGCTAATCTGAGTATTTAGATGAGCAGCTAAAAACCTCTATAGGATTAACCACAGCTGGTTTGTTCACAGCATCTGCAATTCTGGTTTTGTTTCCCATAGAAAACTAAGGATATATCTTGTTTTTTCTTCCATTTACTTTACTTTTTGAGTCTCTTTTCTCCCATGCCAGAAGTGCTGTTGGAGCATGCAAGCTGAAGGCATCCTGTGCAAACATATGAGAAAAAATTGAAAGTAAAACTACTGCCAAGCCTTAAAAGAATACCTGGCCATCAAAATAGCCTAGGGAAATGCAGATACACAGCATTTTGATTCACACATTTATTGAAAGAAATTACAGGGGTCAGTGATGGTTCTTTATTGCCATGATTGTATTTTTTTGCCAAGTCATGAAGGGTTATTTCATTAAAAAAAATATAATATGCTGTAGAGTTTGCATACCTACCCAGATTCTACAGGTGGGGTTTTTTTTTAGAATTTTTTTTTTTTAATTAATCCACGAGAAAAGCAGTATATAGGTGGCAGCAAATCTTCATTTATCCTCAGCTGTAAGCAGCCAATTTAATTTCTCAATTCACAGAATCCCACAACACCAGGTTGGAAGGGACCTCAAGGATCACCTGGTCCAACGTTCCTTGGCAGAAGCACAGTCTAGACAAGGTGACCCAGCACCCTGCCCAGCCAAATCTTAAAAGTGCCCAGGGTTTGGGAATTCAACACTTTTCCCTGGGGGATGGTTCCAATGGCTCTTTGTTTCTCTTGAAAAATTTCTTCTTGTGCCCAGTTGGAATTTCCCCAGGGGTGATTTGTATCCATGGCCCCATGTGATTCCTTGGAAAAAGGGAGTGTCCATCTTATCTGAGCCAAGATTTAAATGCTGGGATGTGGTGATGTTGTACAAACATCACATTTATACAGAAATATGTCAGTAATTCCTCCATGTTCTTTCACAGCAATTTTATTTAACTTAACAAACTAAAAATGACGTTTATGTCTCAGTGTCACTTCAGTGGAGAATTTGAAAACCCTTTCAGGTCATTTTGATGCTGTTGTTTATTGTTCATCTTCAAAGGAACATTCCCCTTTTTTTGTTGAGTCCCTGTTCCTCTCAGTTGTGTGCAAGGCCAAGTAAAATGTGGATTATTCACTACTTTTTTTTTTTTTTTTTAAGAGATTTTGAAGGGAATAAAAACCTAAATTCAAAAGTACCCAGTCCAAGTGACTGATCCTAGATTCCACCTAAAAATTGCTGTATCTGTGGTTTCTTAAGATTCATAGGAACTTGGGAGAGATGATGTTGAGGGAACATACTCAGGTCACAGGGAGCAAATTTATTAAGACTTTTCTGAGTCTTTTATCCTGGGTAGAGCCTTGAATGGCAGCAAGGAAAGGTTCTTTGCTTCCTTTAGTGTCTTGAGGTAGGGTTGGGCCAGGTGAACTCTAAATCATCCTGTGATTCTCCTTGGTGCTGAATCCCCTGCTGGAGGGGAATATTCATCATTAACCTCAGCACACAGAATAAAGAATGAGTAGAATGGAACTCATGATCTTCAGAAATTGTGAAAAAATGAATGGGTGTGAAGTTGGTGACTGTCTTCGCATTAAGGACTATTGCTTTTCCAGAAAAAAGCCAGGATGAATTATCACTTTTTTGGGAAGGTTACATGGGGTTAGAAGGTCAAGATTTCCCAATTTCACAGCTTGAGCAAACAAAATTGGGGAAAAGCAAGAAAAACCCACTTTAGAACAGTTGAGAAACAGTTCTTTGGTCTTCACTACCGAGATGTGCTGCAGTTATTGCTCCTGCAGCCACTGAAGTGTTCTCCTAATTTTCCATTAAGTCTGTCAGTGCAAAGTGTGATGGTGCTGTGGAAAGTCTCCACTTGCCAGCTGAATAAATAATTTTTGGGTGAGTAAATCCAAGCTGGCAGTTCTGCAGTGGGGTGAGTTAGATGGGCAGATTTGGTCTGTACAGCTCCTTTCCTCTTCTGGTAGTTATGAAGGAGAACGTGTGATGCTTGAAATTCTGGTTTTCATATAGAAAGCCAACCAACTTCCCTCCTCCAGTTCCAAGACAAACAGCATAAAATTAGAATCAGAGCACTGAAATCAAGAAAAAAAAAAAAGGGTAAAACTGGACCAAGGGAACAAAAGCACTTTGTAATCAGGACCTGAAGTTAAGGATATTTCCTTGGAGCTCCAAGGGAATGGCTCAGAATCAGAAAGACACAAAGAATTGGGAGTATCTTGACTCCAGAACAAAAATTTCCTGCTGCCATTAGTGAGCAGAGGGATGCAGCAGTGAATCCCATTGTCCAGGGGCAGAGATGTGTGCAGTTCCAGGAGCAGGGAGGAGAATTGATTCTGCACTCATCCTTCCATTGTGAACAATCCCCTGAATTACCTGACCCCCTGTGCCTGGCCAGCAGTGCTGGCTGTGCTGCTGCTCTCCTGCCAGCATTCTGCCACTGCACAGGGCTGTTCCAGGCACCAAGGGCTGCTTCGTGGCTGTGGGAATTTGTTGGAACCCAAAAACCTGAGAGTTTTGAGTTTTCTCACACTGACCCCCAGGAGAACACTGCTTTTGACCTGATGCCTTGGAGAAGGCTTCCAAAATTTGAGTGATGGAGTTAAAATTATGGGTGTGACTCTAGAAGTGAGTGGTTTCACATGGTGAAGGCTTTTAAATTTGAGGTTTTTATAATACAGTAATAGGTATGGGACAAGATGAAGGATTTTGAGTGTTTTTTCGTCTTCTTCTTCCTTCTTCTTCATGGTTTCAGGCAGTAGTTTCTGGTTGGACAGTCAGTGCTGCACTGGGGGTCACAGGAGTTTGGTTATTGGGCTAAAAATATAAATAATATAGGTGTTAGCTCTTTATTGGTCTGTTTAGCTTTAAAAGACCTTGTAGCAGCTGGATTCAGCTCCATTTTGCTCACTTTTAGCTGGTAGCTCGAAGTGTTGCACAGCTCTCTGTACTTTAGATAAGATTTAATAAACAACCAAGCCCAAACCCGAGAAATTCTGTCTTCATTGTGTTTTTAATCCTGACTGAGTGAAAACAGAAAAAATGAAGACAAGGCACTGATTAAATGGTGCAATTTCCACCTTGACAGAAATTGGATTCAGGTGCCTTTCCCAACCCAATGCACTTCAGCACCAGGAAAGTTCCAGTGAGCTCAGAGCCAGGGTTTCTCCTCCTGCACAATCTCTGCTGAGCTCAGCACAGCTGGGCACTGCTCACTGCTTCCCATTCCCAAAATATCCCTTGTTCCTTGGGAAGAAGCCTTGTTCTAGCACTGCCCTGCATTCTGACATGGGCAGGGTTGGGTTAGGGAATTGCCATAGACACCAAGTGGAACGTTACTCATATTTTATAGAATCTTAGAAATGACAGATGGAAAAGAACTTTTAGGGTCATTTCTTTCTATGGCAGATTAATTACTGCTGTATATATTTATGTTTGCTCTAATACTTTTTCCAGGTTTTGTGTGCTCCAGTCTTAAATGGTTCAAGTGACACCTCTCCCCTGATAATACATTCCACTTTCTAGCAGTTCTTATTATAAGGGTTTTTTTGTTGTATTCACCTTCCATTTGCTATTTTTTTGTCCTGTTATCCATAGCTGAAGTTGATTTTTTCACTGGTGTTTCTGTTCCTTGCTACATATTCACCTCTGTTAAAATACTCTAAATATTTTTCATGTTCCTTTAGGCATTTTTTTGTCTGAAGCTTGTGCTGTCTGCTAAATATTTTTATCTTTCCTGCTCTGAACTTTTGCTGTTGTTTTTCTATTAAGTTATATTGATTTGTTTTATATTTCCTCCATATATTCAGGGGTGTCTCTAACATTGTCACACTGTGACTCAGATAACAGGGCAAGAGCTGCCACCCTCTGCTCATGGCCTGGTCCTCAGCATTGTAAAATCACAGTACAGATGAACCCATTGTGTTAATGACAATTCTGCTTTTTCTCTTTCATATGTTCTAGGAAAAAAAAAAAAGGCCCTGAAAATTTCTTCATAGAAATAGAGGAAAAAAATACAGATCTTTAAAGAAATCCTTTAAATCCTTTTAAAATATATTCAGGGTTGTTTAGTTGTTTTGGTTTTTTATTCTTTCAGATATCTGACACTTTCAAAATATTATTGTATAAATATTATAAGCACCATAACTCTTTCAAAATAATATTTTGAAAATGTTATGGTCCTTAAAGGATTGATATTCATGCTCTCTGTTATTAACAGGAATAAAAAAAGCTTATTTTCCATGTGAGGACTGAGCCAATACTTGTCAACTGTAGATGATTGAGTGCCTAAAACTGTGAAGATCCTCTCCTATCTTTTTATCCTGCATCATCCCCAGCCACAATCTGGGCTGATCTGCATTAGGAGATTGGCAGAGAACTTTGACCATGAGTTTCTGAGCAGGATTTGGTGTTCTCTCAGTCAGTGTAAGCAACAGAGCAGAGCACAAGCAACCCAGAAGGTTTCTGGACTGCACTGATAATTTTATGACACAGTGAAATGGGAGAATTCAATGCCTGTTGAAGGTTAATACGTGAATGTCTCATTTCATAAGGAATACTAATTAACATTCCAGTTTAATGCCATTTTTTTTAAAGTAAAATTGAATTTCCAACTGAAAGGAAAAGTAGTTCCAGCAAAGTTACGTAATGTACATTATTTACTCAGCAGTTTTGCTTGGCTTCAGTCTTTCCTACTGTCCATTTTGGTGCAAAATTAGGTTTTCCAGGAAAATTCTGTATTTACCTGGTGAGCTGCAATATTTCAGTGTTATGCACAGAATCGGTGTGTAGGGTGGTCTGGCTCTGTCTAAAATAATACCTGGCAATTTGGTGAGTAATAAAGTTTTGATCCTGGGAGGTGTTGAGAAGTTCCTAAAAGTCCTCACCACCTGGACTGCCAGTTCTGTGGAATGAGAAGTGCCCAGGTCATTTTGGACTCGATCTTGTTTAAAACCAGCCAGAAAGCCCCAGGCTATTCCAGGATTCTCAGTGTGTGTGTGTGAGCAATGAGGAATCAATTCAGTTTTTCCCACTGTGAGAGGATGCATTGGGCTGGGGTGGCATTTCTAGAAAGTGGGAGCTGAGTCAGAGTTCCAGACGGAAGAGCGGAAAGGAACGAGGGGCTGGAGCAGCCCTGGAGTAAATCACGCTGGCAAATTTCCTTCCACCTTTGTCTGGGATGGCTGCCTTGTCCTTCAGTGACACTCTGCATCATCTCCAGTGCTCTGGAGTGGTTTGGGGGCAGGAAACACGGCGAGAGCAGTGCTGGAGCAGCCCTGGAGTAAATTACGTTCGCAAATTTCCTTCCGCCTTTGTCTGGGATGTCTGCCTTGTCCTTCACTGACATTCTGCATCATCTCCAGTGCTCTGAAGAGGGTTTGGGGGAAGGAAACACGATGAGAACACTGCAGCCACACCTTCCTGGAGAGAGGAACCAACCCCTCCTGGTCCCTCCTCTGCTCCCTTACTCCAGGGAGTAAATCTGGATTTGACTCATCCAACTGGCAGCAGAGGAATGTCTGTCCAACAAAAGGGGCTCAGCCCTGGGGAATATGGATTTGACTCTCCCATGGATGAAAAGAGAGGTTGTGGCTGCCAAATCAGGAGTGAAAACCTTCAAGTGCCTGGAGTTACGTAACACCTTTTACAGCATAATGCTTGGACCGGAAAAAAGGGCCCAAAATAAAAGTTATAAACTATTGTGACTTTCTTGTGGTGCCAATGGATTTATGGCAGCAGAGCCCATGGTGTAACATCTGTGGAGCTGCCATTTGCCCTTTTAGTATTTTTCCAGCACTCTATAGGAAAAGGCACTTTGCAATTACTGGAAGTGACAAATGGCTTCTGTATAATTTCTTTATTTTTGGAAAGGAGGTAAATCTGGAGAGGTCCAGCCTGTTGCCTGAAATGCAGTCAGTCAGTTGAGAATTTGCATTAGAGGATCATTGATGTGTCTTCCAACTCAAACTGTTCCATGACTCTGTGGAATTACCTGCTCCTTAAAAAAAAAATCAGTTGTGTGCAGGTAGCACAAGGAATGCTTTTTACCCCTATTTACCCCTAAGATTACTTCACCAGGAGGTAAAATCTCTGTGGGCTCGCCAGTAAGCTGTTTTTTGAGTTCACCTTTTCTTATAATAAGATGAGATAAGGGAATACCCCATCCTCAGTGTAAGGTTTTGTCTCCCAATTTAACAGTTGATACTAATTTTCAGGAAGATCATTTGTATTGCTGATACCTGTCAGGTTACAGTGGCTTGGTTAAAAGTCTGAGGTTTCTGATAGGAAATAGAAGACCACAAATATTCCACATCCTTAAAAATTAAATGACCTGAGAGTTGAAGGCCCAAACCAGACAGAGTGGATACTTTATGGGTGGTGAACAGAGCAGAGGGTTGGATTCACCTCCACTGATGTGAATTGATTGAGTGCCAAGATGTGGGAACCCTTTATTGTGCTTTATCATTTTTATTTGATGTAATTTTATTTATTTATTTTTTTTTTCAATTTTACTGATTCTTGTTTATTTTGCTGGCAGCAGTTTAGAGTTGATGAACATAATGATGAGTTCACACAGGTGGTACTGAGCTCCTTGGAAATTCCTCTGGGAGGATGTCACACTCCAAAATCTCTGGTGGAGAACAGTAGGAACAGAGCAGCTCCATTTTTATTATAATTCTGATTTTGTAGCTGGAGATAAATATTCATTCATAGCCTATGGATGAGCTTTGTGTTCAGGTGAGCCCAACTTATCAGGCACTTCAAACCATCTTGTAGCTCAGCTTGTGATTATAGTAATTCTTGTTTTATATACAAACCTTCTGAACAAAGATTTCACCTTGTCACAGTTAGTAAAATTCAGCAGGACAAATGCAGAGTCATGTGTGAGGGAGTCTCTTTCTGTCACAAGTGGTCACTTCTATTAGAAATGACCCTTTCAATGCCAAGTTTCTCATCTACCTGTTTTGTATCCGTCCGTGTTCACAAATCTATCTCTCATCTGTTCACCAGATAGTTTTTCATATTGCAAAGGTTCAAATCAGATGCAGGTCCTCACTGAAAAGGAAATTTGGGGAAATTAAGTGTATGAGCCTCTGTTACCTTTGTCAGCCAGACTTGCCAACCTGAGAGAATTTACATTAAATCCTCATGCCAAGACCTTTTTCCCATAGAAAAATACTGCCTGGCATTGATTGTGATCATGTCCTTTGCATCTTTACAATTGCTTTCAATAATTCTGGTTTTATAATTGTGTCCCAAGGCAGTGACAAGCTGCATCACATAGAATGGCCTTTTTTACCCTTTTTCAAACAGCAATAGAGGTTATTTTAAATTATCTACTCTGCAGATTTTACTCAGTATTCCAAGAATATTGGATATGCCTGCCTATTCTACATTCAGTAGAAAAGCTGTTACAATCTGGCACTGAGAATGGGTTTTACCACCACAGTCACCTTAAAGCCACTGCTGTTTCATTTTTAAGCCCCTTTGCTTATTTGACCTCTTGTGAGTGCTGGTGTAAATAGGAAATGGTGGAATGCACATCCATTATTGTGCCAAGGAGCTCCCTGTCTGTGAGTTCAGCTCTTCTCCAAATCCATTTTCCTACAGTGCTTGGAGGCCAGAGAGGAATGTTCAAATATTTAGAGAAAGTACTGTATAGTATGTTTAGAATGAAGCATATTTTCTTCCTGTCCCATTTTCCTGCTGTGATGGATGACTTCCCCCTTCCCTAAGTGTTCCAACCAAATGGTTTTACACCTACAATAAATTTTCCTGGAACAGCAGCCCTCTGCTGAAATGGAAATTGCAATAAATGTCCTGGCTGTTTTGAGAAACACAAGTTCCCCTCAAGGAGGGGAACCTCCACCTGCAAAAATCCCCCACTTAAGCAGAAAACACCCAACATTAATCTTGGGTGTCAGCTCTTTCCTCAGCTTGATGGGAATTCTCAGCCTTGAGAATTCAGAGAGCACTTTGCATCCCGGGCTTGGTTCTTCCTGGAATGGGTGGAGAACCAACATCTTTTAGACTTTCCAGAGAGAATTAACACTACAAAAACTGCTGCCAGGTGAGCTATATGTGAATTGTACCATGGGTGGCTGTATTTTCATTTCTAAATAGAAACTGTAGTGCTGCATTGTGTCAGAAATCACAGAATCACAGAATGGTTTTGTTGGAAAGGACATTAAAGATCATCATGCCATGGGCAGGGACACCTCCCACTAGACCAGCTTGCTCCTGTCCAACCTGACCTTGGGAGGTGTTAATTATTAACTATTGCAAAATTAAATAGAAATGGATTGACTGAACACTAGAAAAGGAGAGAGAATAGTGTGCCATCTCAGACAAAACAAAAAAGTGGCTTTTGGTTATGCCTGAGTGACATGACTTGGCTGAAAAGTGTTTATTGGTGAATTTATTGTCATTAAGACCCTTGACCAGGAGAGAGGAAAATAGTAGCAAGCAGCTATGGGAAGGGAATTTCAGATGGAATTCATGTTAGGAAACATCAAGGAGAGATCTGTCTGTGTTGTAAAATATACCACAATCAACTCTATTAAATTCTGTATCACATAAAAATACAGTAATATTCAGTGGGAGCTCAGTGCTGCTTCTTGCCACTACAGAAATTTGCTCTCAGTCCTCTTATTTTTATTGACCTGCTGGGCCTCCCATTTATTTTTACCTGAAGTTCCTAGAACGTGGATGATTCATTTCCATTCTGTCTGGCCCAAATCGGGGCCACCCACATTTCATTGCCTCCATCCTTTAACTTATTTATAGCTAAAAAGAGAAATATTTCTGTTCTTACAGTACCAAATACTATCTGTGAGAAAGCTGCCAAAATGCCTTTAAACTGGGCAAATCCTGAGTGTGATATGTCTGTGTTCTGGAGTTATTATTTCATATTCTGAAAAGGAAATTAAGCTCATGGAAAGTGTGTGACATGACAGCAGTTGTTGCTGTAATACCATGCACACAAAGAATGTTGCTGAGGAAACTATTCCATACTATTTTTGAAAGGATTGTCAGTGTAATACCTTTTTTCCAAAGCAACAGCCAGTGATACAGTACTGCTTTTTTTTTTTTTTGGGGGGGGGGGGGGGGAAGAAAAAAAAAAAAAGTCCATTTTTAGAAATAGTTATTCAAATTTTTTCCTTGATTCTGAATTAGTTTTGGTGTGAGTTCAACGGGAAGAATAAAACCCATCTAGTCTCCAAAAACTTAACATTTTATTTCGGCTCTGACTTCAGAGCCAGCTTTAAATACTTATTAAATACTTAGTCCTTTTAGTAGTTATTCATATGAATTCTAACCTTTTAATTGTGTAATACACAATTAAATCACAAGAGGAGTTGAACAACTGATCCCTCTTAGTGGATTAAAGTAATACCCTGGTAATTAGGCAGTCTAAGACCTTTTCCCACTTTAACTATTTGGATATTTCAAGTAGTTTAATGACTAATTTGATTCTTATCCTGACCCCTGTCAGGGATTTAAATTTTATTTTATGACCTGATCTGTCATATCACACAAATGAAACGAGATTGATGCTGGAACAGGGCTGAAATCCCAAATCAAACACAGGCTATTGCTCTGTGCTGGCTGCTTTTCCTGATGAGCTCCTGGAGTGCAGCTTTTTTCCATTGGAAAAGGTTTTTCTCTAAGACCATTTATTTCTCAGACCATATATTTATATATATATATTTATATATATGCACACACACACGTAAAAGTTATATCCTTGTGTGGGAATGCTCTCCATTTATTACCATTTATTCAAACACTTTTTCTCATTTAAAATGAACATTTTGTCCTTCATTTCTTGATTCATTTTCATGTAGGAAGTCTCCAACATTCACTGGCTATAAAGAAGACCAGATGAAAGAAGTCCTAGAATTGGGTAAGTTACATTAAGTTTCACTTTGGCTTTGCCATCTTTTGTATTGTTCAGAGCAGCTGTGGCCAAATAAATAAGTGGGAGTGGCTTCTTTTGTAACTTGTAGTTGATTTAGAGCAAGTGCATTTGCTATAAATTTTTAGATAAGACAAAAAAGTCATTAGGAAATAATCAAACAAAGGCCTGCTCGTGTATTTTTTATCTGCCCTTTGTGGCTAAAATGGTATTTTCCTTTTTATGAAGACAATAAATGTTAATTTTCATGTTGATGACCCCCCTAGCACTGAGTGTGCTGGGGAAAACAATTCTTTCCATCCAACACTTGATTTTTTATTTTTTTCTTTCAGTTGATGTGGAGGATGAAGAGACAATTGGAGAAGTCAATAAGACTCCAGATCTTTCAACACTCTATATGCTTCAAATAGTATCAAAGGCAATTGATATTTCTCTTGCAAAAGTAAGACTAATTATGGTGAATATAAATTGATTTGTGAGTTGTTGCAGTGGGTTGCTCTGTGCTGCACTTTTGAACATGTGTTGTATTCCTGAGTATACTCCTTGTCCAGGTAACAAAGTAATTTAGGGATGCCTAAATTCAGAAAAACACCCCTCATGCATCAGCCCACTTGAAGCACACATAATAGCTTTAATTAATGAAGTTTGTATTATTTCCTTAATTCCTCTAGTCAGTTATTCATGTGCTTATTCTCCAGTCCTTTCCACTGACAGTGGTTTATTATTCCCCTGTCACTGTTTCTGCCTTGCTTATCTCCTTTATTTTGAGCAGAGATGAAATTATTTTTAATTAGTTTAATTATTTAATTAATTATTTAATTTCCCCTTAAATTAATATAATTATTTAAATTATTTAAAGTCTGATTATTAACTTTTCCTTTCCATTTAGACAGAGGAGAAAAAAAACCCAGACCAAATAATGATTTCTAGATCAAAGAGCTTGGAGTATCTCTACCAGCCCTGAGTAGTCTTTTTTTTTAATTTCCTGAGCTCTGCTTTAGCATGAATGCAGTTTATTCAGTGTGGCTATTGCTGGATGGTCATGGTCTGCAGTTGTTCAGGGCCAAGATTTGGATTTGTGCCAGCTGAAATCCAGAAATCAAACATTTAATTAACATTTATCTCATTCAGGGTCCTTTTCTCCCTCATGTCACCATTGGTTGCTCTTCCAGCTGTTAAATTTCAGGCAATGTTCTGGTTTGCTTGCATGGGAAACTGTGCCCCAGACATGAGACATAAATATTTTCCAGTGCTGAGCTGCTCCCAGCATTATGAGTGGAAGGAATATAGCAGGAAAAGGAAAATATTGCTCCTTTTCATTGGGGTGTTGCTATTTACAGTATGGATAAAACAGAAGAGGGTGGTTATACAGAGTTAGTCATTACCCTTCCACACTCCTCCTTTCTTTTCTACAAATTACTGTGTTTTGGATTTGTTTTTAAAGTGAGGGTTTTTTTTTTCTTTCTTTTATAGGAATTAAAAAATCTTCTGTTTGGCTCCAGTCTTTGTTGCTTCAGTGAAGAATGGAAAATCCAGAGTTTTACATTTAACAACACCCCACAGCTAAAATATGGCATTGTGCAGAAAAAGGTACTGTAAATTCCTTCCTAGCAGTGATCTGTGCTTTTTACACTGACTTTACAAGGGCTGTGTGATTCAGCAGTGAAAAAAAAAATCAGTTTTCTAAAGACTTTTCTCTTTCTTTAAACTCTGGTTACCAGTGGATGTTGTCACCTTGTCACGACCCTGACAGCTAGGGGTGGTAAAAGAATAAAAGAGCATCAATCAAGGGTGGAGTTTAAGAGAAAAATGTGATGTGGGGCCAAACAAATTTAAGATGCAGCTTGATCTGACTCAAAATGAGATGTAGCAAGGGTCACCTGGAAAATCACCTGGAGATTTTGACTTCCTGAAGATACTGGGGTCACTGGGACACTGGCACTGCTGCTGGGCTCACCTCTCCTGCAGCCACAAGATCCCAGCTCCTCCCTACAATGGGGTTTGCATCAATTCCCTGGCAACATCCAGCAGGGGGACACATCAGGAATGTGACCACAGCTGGTAAAACCACTGTGCCAGCCTGGACAGCACCTGCCCAATCCAGAGAGATTTTTGGTGTTCTCTGATCCAGGGCATTCAAGGACTTCTCTGAGCCCTCCCTTCCAGCCCTGCCTGAGCTTCACCTGATGCTTTAAGGTTTTCTGTTCTGCTTGGTTGTAGAGCTTTTAGTTTTATATTATATTATGTTAGTTTTATATTAAGGGTTCCTGGGATCTTTTCACACGGTGGTGAAGACAAAACAGTTCCTATTCCAGCTGGGGACTCAAGGACAATTCCTTCAAACTTCAGGCCCTAAGCATAAACAATGTGAAAAGAGAAGGGTGGGCAAGCCAGCAAGGAGGATGAAATTTCATGATTTGAGGCTATTAATTGGACAGTTAACTTCTGTATGCAAATGGACTAAAACCTATAAAAATGTGAGATCTCATGACCAAGCTCTCTTTTGCTTCCATCTTGGAGCCATCCAGGCAGGGGCCACGACTATGGCACTAATAATAATTATCCATTTTATTTCTGGCCTCTGTTCCAGCTCCTCTGGGCATCACACCCCTCTCTGCTCTGTGCTGCTCCCCTTGGTTTCACAGGCTCAGCCCAGGGTCGTGCAGCTGCCCCCCAAAATCCACCAGATCCCCTTGGAAGGATGGATCCTCCCCAGTGCTGGATGTTTTTGTGCCAGCCCTGTGGCTGTGCACTGCTCCTGGGGTAGCCACACAAAGTTTCTCCCCTCTGGATCAGGGATCTGAGGAATTCAGTAAATACTTGTGGGCTCCTCTTTACAAAACACTCATTAAGCCTCTGCTGGTGCAGAAAATCTTTATCTGGCCTGAGAGATGTAGACCATTCTACAGAAATGAGGGGAAGAGAGGCTTTGAGGCAAGGACAGTGGCTAATAAACATGTCATTAAGATGTTTAATTAACTTACCTCGTCTAGTTAAATATTTCATTAGGCTGGTGATCTCAGAAGAAAGCTGCTTATCTTACAAAGCCTGGCAGAAAAAGAAGATATTAAATCTTAATTTAAACTCCAAAAGGAACTGTGGCAGTGGTGGCCACTGGCCCACAGTAAATGTTACTTTGGTGTTTCCAGCCTGGAGAAAAGATATCTCATCTCTTCAGCCACTCACTGGCCATTTAATTCCCCACCATGAATTCCAGTGCAGGAATGGTGTTTTGCTGAGATTGTGCCTGTTTAAGGTCGTTCATGTATTTCCTCTTCTCTTCCAAAATTCAATTCAGCTGAGCAACTGTTGGGTTCTTTCTTATGTTAAGTTTTTGTGGTGTTAGAAGAAGATATTTAGAATAAATCCCATAATTTCTTTTTTGACTGGGATGACTGACACAAACCTTGCTTTTTTTTTTCCTTGATACACTTCAGATTATTCACTCATCACTTATTTAAATAAATCTAGAGAGGCAGAGTATATATAATAGATATGGGAAGGTGTAGGCTGTTTCCTAATTCCAGGAATTCGGTTATTTTTTAGGTTCCATACTGCATTTACCTGCAGTCCCCTTCCCCTGGTGCTGCACTCAGGACAATCAGAGAATGAAGGGGATCCTTGAATCACTGAATTGCTGTGTGGAAACAGCAGTGCTGGCTGCCCTTTCCCCTCCTCTGCAGGGTTTTGAGAGGAGTTTTGTGGGTGGCACTGTGGTGTCTGTGATGTCAGCCTTGTGTAGCCCAAACCAGCTGCATCTGCTTTCCATAAAATTTAAAGTTAATATGGCATTTCTTGGTATTGTGTTTTTTTTTTTTTTTCCTCTGAGACTGATAATTTGAAAGATTCAAACTTTCTTGGTTTTCTTTCTCTTGCCTAGAGGGAAAATTAAAGTGCAGCTCAGTAGGGATCAAGAGATTCTTACTTCATTTATCTCAGTTTTAATAAAACCCCACATTTCTTTTGACATGATAGATGTCTGAGTCTTTTCAGGAAAAATAGGCAGGGACCACAAAAACACTTAAAAACACAGATTTGCATTGAATTGCACAAAACCCCAGAGCCACAGAGAGCACTGTAAGGTCATGGCTGGAAAGAGAGGGATGAGAGGATGGCTTTGGGCTTTGGGAGCTCACAGGGGTTTTCCCCAGCATCCATCAGATTTTTGCTCATAGAGCAAAAGAGAAAGGAGCTGTGGAAACATTAGAAAAAGTACCAGGAGCTTTTTGTAAATGAATTTCAGAAAAGAACAAAAAGACAAAAAAGTCAATGGATGTATTTCCTTTATTTCTCCTCCCAAGTTCTACAAGTTGTATAAGTTTTTTTTTTGCTCCTGGAACTTTCCTTTATTATGAAGGATTTATTAAATGTTATGCTGCCTTTTTTTTTTTTTTTTTTTTGGCACAAGGTGAATAACTTACTGATTTCTGAAAAGTTTTAATTGTGATAAACCTGGGCTAATATTTGCAGTGAGAAGAAGAAATGGGGAGAGGAGAGCAAACTGCTAAAAAAAAAATAAATAAATTAAACGAACAGGTGTTTGGAATATGAAGACTAGAGTCTTAATTTAATCACTGAATTTAAAAGTTACCTTTGTAAGTACTGCTTTTAAGACTTTTTTTTCTAATCAGAATTGTCCCCCTTGTCCCATTTTGCCCCCAGGGTGGCCCATGTGGAGTTCTGGCTGCAGTCCAAGCCTGTGTCCTGCAGCAGCTGATCTTTGCAGACAGCAACAGGAACAAAGACACCCGGTAAGGCAGTGAATTTTCAGGAAATTTCCCTACAGAAGTAAAAAAAATAAAATTATTTCTCTGCTGCAGCCACTCAGGAGCCTTTTGAGTTTGAACTTACTGAACTTCTTTTTGTTTCAGGGAGAGGGAAAGAAAGCAGCATCTGATTTACTTGTGTTTGCTTCCCCTTGAGCTGTAGGAATGTAGAAGTTGGTGTCTTATTTGTGTAATTGCTTGTGATTAACCCAAGAACCTCTGCACAAACCAAACAGCTTGAATTGAGGCCAATGAAAATTATTTAGCCTTGAGGTCCTCATGGAAATAGGATTTCGAACAAAAAAATAATCAAGGTTTGAAAGACCATGAAGTTCATCCAGTGCTTGACTAAGAAATCTCAACAGGGTTGAAAAATTAAAGTTAAAACGATTTTTTTTTCCCTTGTAATTGTATTTGATCATTCCTGTTTAAGCTCCTTAATGGAATTTGAATTTATATTCTGTGTATTTTCTACTTGCTTTAAAGAATTTTGTTAGGTGTTTCTGCTGACAAGGAAATTGCTTGGACTGCTATAATAATAATGTACTTGTCATGTTGCTAAAGGAACATTGGTTACTGAATTAAATTCTGGAAAATAATGCCTCAAAAATTACTTTATTACCAGTTTTCATGTATTTGCCTTTTGTTTTTCAGTAAGACATTAAGTCTATTACAAAAAGAAAATTCCACAAGGCCTCCCTGTGCCTTAAAGGAACAGAACATTTAATAGGGAAAATTATTTTACTGGTTTGCCAACACCTTCTTTTATTATTGACTTCCATTAGTCTGACCTCGATTTAGTCTGAAGAGAAGCTTTCATGCTGAGATCCTTCTTGAACTTCATTACCTTACAATATAAAAATGTTCCTCTTGTATTAAATTTTGGCCTTAAATACCCTTTTTCTGCTTGGAACTGTGTAGGAAAATGCTGTGGTCTCTGTTGATACTCCTTTGTGCTGTCTGGCTTACCCTCAATGTAAATTCATTGTTTGGGCTGTTTTTCATCAATATTGGAAAGAAACAGGTACCTGTAGAGCATCATTATTTGTCTTCAGCATCCACGATGGGAAGTGACAGAAATTATCCTGCAAAACTTTAGGATTCTAATTCAGATTATAATGAGGGCAGCCTGTACAAGGTTCTTGTATAAATAAAAGAGAAACCTCAGAAACTTTCTTGCAGGAAACTCAGTGCATACTTAGATTTTATGACCAGGAATCTCCACAGAAGAATTATTTCTGGTTGTGAAAACCAAGAATTTCTTTCAGCTTTGAGGACAGCCTTTGATCATCTGCTCCTTGGTCTCTTTGTGTCTCAGGTCATTCTTAGTGAAAATAGAGATCTTAATTTCCCTCCTGCAGCATGGTTCAGAGATCATAAATGAAATAAAATGATGTGGCACCCAAATAAGTGGATGGAGGCCAGGTTGTTTGAACTGTGTGTCCCAACTCGTGCCAGCTCCAACCTATCCCGTTTCCTTGGCAGAATTTGCCTCTCCTGTTTTTCCTCTCTTATTATCCACATGGTTTTAAAAGATTTTTTGTTTTTATTCGTGAGATAAACATACTTTTCTTATGTTGTGTTTGCCATGGGCAGAAACATTCAGCAGGCAGAAGGAAAGGGAAGTCTCAAAGTTTCAAATGAGGGGATAAATATTCCTTACTAATTTTAACCTGGATTTTCAAATTATCAGCCACTTCACAGGAAGTGTTTGATTTCAGCCTTCTTCAACATTCAAGAAATAATTATCATGTCTCCTTTTTCCTCTGCTGCCTCTCTCAAGCACATAAATTTCTTGTGATTCCCATGAATTTCTGGGTGTCTGTATTAGAAGAGGCAGAGATAAGAGAAAGTTGTGATTATATATTTTTTTTCACTTGAAAACTCTCACCAATTATTTCCCATATCTCACATCCTTCAGAGAGGGAAACATTCTCTAAATGAATATTATATTCAAGGCAGACGTTGAACTTGAAAGTCTGTTTAATTTTTTTGATGTTTGGTGTTTCTTGTTTAGTCTTTTGAATTATTAGATCTTTTACTCAAACAGTGGGAACAGGTTTTGTCCTCATCTCCCATGCTGGTAACACTTTAAAACTGATAAAATCTGAATTTCAAAGACTGCCATTCTTAAAGCCACTAGAGAAAACTCCAGTTATGTTCTTGCCAGGGACATGGGATCTTTTGGCCACTTCTTCAGTCTCATGGATATTGGGTTTATTATTCTCAAATCTGTCAGTTTTCCACTTTGTGACCTTTAGCCTCCTGGTCTCCTAATGTTTTAGGTCCTGACTTTGGGACATACCTTATTTAAAATTATGCAAGTAGCATTTATTGTAGATAGAACTTTGGAGAAAGTTTAGTAGTGGGTAAAAACATTATTGTGAAGATTTGTTTAAAAGGATTAAGAAGTAAACCTTCAGAAAGAAATTAAGTATGGATGCCATTAGAAACTAAAAATCATGTTTAAACATAAAACAATCCCGTTGGAGAATGTTGAAAGTTTTATTACAGATTTACAGATGAAGTAGCTTCTCTTGTCCATTATTTGCCAATATGGTGTTACTCCCTGAAGCATTTACCTGCTTTCTTGTCCAAGCAATTAAAGATCTGTTCTGTGGGAGAGGAACTCTTTCTTTTAGAATATCAGGGTGTGATACCAGATCTGTGCCTGACCAGTTCCTGTTGTTGATCATACCTTATTTACTCTTCTCTTGATTTTCATCCATTGCTTTTGATGATAAAAACAGTTTTCATTTTAATCATTCCTTATAAATCAGACACCAGCTTCAGTAATGATCTCCTTGAAGTAAAGGCTGTGAATTTCATCACTTAAATTCACCTTTATGACAGGAGCAGTGTCACAGAACACAGAGACGTAGCAAGTTTTGCAATTATTTATAACCATCATTAGGAGCAACATAAACTCATAGAGATCCCCCAAAAAGCTGCACAGAGCTGTTAACACTTCACTTTGGTGAATTGATGTCAGTCCAGTGCCTGTTTTCCTTCTGACTTGAGAAGAAACCCACCCAGTGTGCCCAGTTTGTTCTGCAGCAATCTGAAGAGAGAGATTTTTCTCCCTACAGCTCCCCTCACTGTGTCTGTTACCTTCAGGGTCCAAGGTACCTCCTGAAATGCCTGAAATGAGGTTTCTCCTCAGGGAATGGCTCCAAAAATCCCAGTGGTGCCATCAGTTGCATCTCCCTCTCACCTCTGCAGGTGCTGAGAAGTCTCAGTGCAGGGTGTGCAGTGAGTGCTCCTCTCATTCTGCTGCTTGATTCCCAGAGAAAAGTGGGATTCAGCTGTCCCTTTACACCTGGAATGTCTCCCCAGTGACAATACCTGCTGCCTCTTCGGCTCACAGGATTTTTGGCCATCCAGGTTGTCTCTAAATAATAGATAAATAATAGATAAATAATAGATAAATAATGATTTTCTGACCGGTGCCTTGTTACTAATCATTACAAAACTGTCTCTAAAGATGCTTTTGTTCTTTTAGGGCCAAACCTGCCATGAATCCGTTTGCCCTTTACATTTTGGTGCTTGTCTCTCTCCTTTATTTCCTGGCCTGCAGTTGTCTCCAGCCCTCAGAAGCTCACAGGACCAAGTGCCTCTCCTTGGCTCTCGCTGACATTCTGTGGCGTGCAGGTGGCCACGAGAAAGCCCTGGTGGCACTGTGAGTAGGAGAAGCACTTCTAGTCACTGTACACTGCTCCTGCACCTCTGTCTGTCCCAAATCTACATAATCCACTATATAAATGCTTTGCAAGCTGCATTTATGCCACCTAGAACAGCCTAAGGAGCAATGTAAAATGTAGTTTCTGCTGCCCCAGTATCTGGGACAGAGCAGACAAAACACTTTGAGGTTGCTGTGACAGCTCCTGTGGATTTAATTGATTGTAGGGATCCTCCAAAATCTTTTTATTAAGAGTTATTTTTCCAGATGCAGCATTCTGCTCCTGTATTGCAGGGTATGCCATTATTGCTGTATTTGTCTGCAATGCAATTAGGCTTGTACACAAAACATCCAATTTTTAGATCCCTAGCTTTGGCTGCACTGGAACCTAAAGGACATTTCTAAGTGAGTCAGTTCTTGTGGCCATAATTAATTTCCTTTATTAGATCAACTAAGATAGCTGCAAAAATAACAGAGAGACTTTGAGACACAGAAATCCTTCATAAACTTGAAATAGAAGCAGCAAATTCAAAGACATTTCAAACGATATTTCACATATTTTACATCTCAAACCTGCTTCCTCTGTGATATTTTACGTATGTTCTTCTGCTTGTTTGAATGTCATTGCTCTAAAAATATTTTTCAATAAAAACAGTCCTTAACATCTTAAACTTATATTTATCCTCTTTCTGTATGGAGAAACTTGTAATTCATGTTAGACTGAGAGAGCACAGCACAGATAAAGTGTTTGTTTCACTGATAGAAGTTTGATTTGCAAAATAAACTTATTTGCAATAAATATTTTTTAAAAAGTCGTTAATAATGATAATGATAATAATGCAAATCTTCGGCACAAGCTCATATAACATGTTAATTTCTCTTTAATGCCATTTTCTTCCTTTTAACATGGGTTTTGTCTGAATATCCCCTCCAGGCCATCAGGAAGACAGCAGTTCACTCCCACAGGGAAATACAAGGCAGATGGAATCCTAGAAACTGTAAGGCTCTGTGTGACTCCCATTCTCCAGATCCTCTTTCTTGCTTTCCCCATTTCAGTTCAATGAATCTGATTTCTGTTGCTCTCCTAACACTTTAAAATCAAATTAATTGTGATCCAGAACCTAATAGGAAATAAAATGCCATAGCCTGGCTGGCTCTGAGTTGTCTCAGTGGCTGTGAGCAGTTGAGCTCTCTGAAATCCTTTTGTTTTTTCCATTTACCTTCCAAACCTAAAAACTTTGCCTGCTTTCAATGACACACAGTAAAAATGAACATGGGCCCTTCCAGCTGACCATGAGCATGAAAAGGCACTATTTTCTTCTTGTCTTACACAGAATTCTGTGCCTTTTTCTCCCTCCAGAAGCTCCAAATGGCAGAACACTTTCCAGTTATGCCTTGTTTCCATCTGAGGCTCTCAGATGGCTTTGCAGGCAGTGCTGCCTTCAGCCAGGCTTCAGTGGCTGGAGGAAATGTTTTTGGCCTCCTAAACGGGGGAATGGATGCCTCAGAAAATCTGAAGATGGAAAAACAGGCAAAGAATATCGAAGTGAGGGCCTGGATGTGTGAGCTCTCCTGGATTTCATGTTCAATAGGAATAAATGCCTCACCATATAGGTACAAACCCCTGAGCTTCTTGCCCATCCTGTGTCTTCTAAAGCTTCAGTATCCCTCTGCTCTAGGAATTGTTTTTCATTGCATAGACAATGCTTAAAATGGAATCCAAGTGTCTGTTCAAGAAACTTAAAAATCATCAAAAAACAGCATTGAAAAATTCAGAATATATGAAGTGCTGAGATACAATTCTATGCCAAATGACAACGGTAAGAGATAGATTTCATTAGATCTTGATTTCTTTTTATTAGTTCAGATCTTTCCAGGCAGTTTGAAAATTTTGGCTACTTCAGCTTTCAGGTTATAAAAATGAGTTGCTGTTTTTTAAGTCACCTTTTTTTCCTTCTTGCATTTCTTCCCAGCTAATACTTCACAGTGCCATGAGATATGAGGATCTGATTGTATTTCTACAGCAGAATATTCACCAGGTACTGTGTTTAATTATATATTCATTAAATGATGGTTCAGGTGCCAGCCTTTGTGTCTGTTAGTCTCACACAACGTGTTCTGAACACTGTTTATAACATTCTGTGGACATGTCTTGCATTTTAACAAATACAGCAGCAAATTCAGCTTTATCATAAATCACAGCAATTCCTCCTGCCTTCAGCTCCATTTGCATTTCTGGAGGATTGGGCAAAAAATTTATACACACCAAACAAAATAACACCAAAATCCTAGCCAAACAAACAAACAAAATAACCCCTTTTCTTTTTCAGTTTGAAATTGGTCCCTATGGGTGCATCCTCCTGACTGTGTCTGTCATCTTATCAAGATCCATCAACCTGTGAGTGCCTCTCTAGCCTTGTTCCATAAACTGCACAGCAAAGTGAGCTGGGAAAAATGAGGGAAAAGCCAGGCTGTGCTTAAATCTCTGTCCTTTTTAATCTTGTGGTGTTTGCTCTGATAAATACGGGGGAGTTGTGCAGATTTACTCACCTAATCTTGGCTTTTCTTGTTGCATACACACACCTGTGTGTGTGTAATTATATATATCTATTGTAGTGATCAGTCTGCCACATCTGATGTCAAATGCTCCATCTAAACACAGGATATCATGTCTGAGGTCGTTTTCTGTTCTCCCTACCTTGACAGTTTAAGCAAGACTCATTTAAATTTTATTTATTTCTTGAGGTATCTTAGGCAGTGGGGAATAACCTCACTGTGATGACTTCCCCAGTTTCTCTGTCAGTGATAATGATAAGGAAAAGCTGGAATAAAATGGATGAGGCATTTTTTAGGTAGCTGGAAGTAATGTCTGACAAATCTGATCTCAGTTTATTGCTGTAATGAATATTCCAAGCTCATGGAAAGTCATCATAACCTCTTTAAAAACTCACTGAGGGCCAGGCACAGTGGCATTTAATTGAGCTTTTATACAGACTGGAGGTGTTTCTGTGGTGCTGTGAGTGTCAGTGGGTCAGAATGTAAAGGCTTCCTTCGTTCAGGCAGGTTTTCACTTCTGTGGAAATCCCCAGGAGCAGGGGGAAGCTGCTGCTGCCAGTTTACAATAACAAGTGACACGGAGAGAGCAGCTGCACTTGGAAGCAGCACGAGTCTGATTTATGGAAGCTTTTATTTCTTACAGCTCTGCATTGTCTTGACAAGAAACAGCGACTTAGTCCAAATTCGAGATCCACAATCAGTTGCTCACCTGCTGGGATCCCAGCAAGTGTTTGCAGATTGAGGTGGTTTTTTTGTTTTATTGTAATTTCTTCCTTTCTTGTGCTTATAGTAACACTGCAGCCCTTGGCTTGACTCCACTTTTGTACTCTAACACAAATGATGTGATAATTTCAGGGCATATGCCATTTATTCTTATTTTTCTGAGCTGGTTACAACAGAGAGGTTCAGATTAGTGGAGTTACTTGTGTAAGTAATGATCTGTAGGTTCATAATTGCTGCTGTCTGTACTGCTTTGCTTGCTATAAAATGATAAATATCCTTTAATAATTTAAGCAAGGATATATTCTCCCTCATCACCTCCCAGTTCCTACCAGATGGATTATGACAAGGCCAATCAATCATCTGTGTTTTGATTTGGGGGAGCTGTGTCTAAAGTGAACATGACAATTCCTTATGGTGCCTGTTTGCATTTCAAACTATCTAAATATTTTTACAGATCTGATCCAGAATGTCAGAGCAGTTTATAAAGTGCAGTTCTATTTTGAGGAATCATCATGATTTTTTCACAGAACTTCATTTTACAGTACTGTTTCTCCTCTAGCTTGTACTGTGTAAGACTCTGCATTGGTACCTATCTTTTGTTTACCAGAAAAAGGATTTTTTTCTCTTTTTGCACACACTGGAAAGTGTTTTTTTAGACCTTTGCACAATTTTTTATTTTAAAAGTGCAAACTGAATTTTGTTTATGTAATCTTCAGCAATCGATTTAGCTGCCTATGCCTTCGTGCTTCTCTTAGGATATTAAAAATATCAAGACAAATAACTCAGTGCTGATATCCTCAAGAAATATGTACCATTCAGAGAGTGTTACCAGCATGGTAAGCAATTATTTACATAACTGGCATAGTTCTGGATGAACAGCTGATGACAAATAAGAGTTGGTTTAGATAATGGAATTTTCAGCCAGTAATAGATCTCGCTGGGATTGTTCTGTCCCAGTTTTTGGAGATTTTTAACAGAAAAATCAGAAAAATTTCTGGTTTTACAACAGAAAGCCACACGTAAGTTTCAGTTGCCAGGATTTTTGTGTGCATGCTACACTGAAAAAAAAAGATTATTTAATTTTAGTTCAGGAGTTGACAGCACCTAGATTTTACCTGTTTTGACTGTAATTATCTATCTTAATGATCTTTATTGCACAGTGAGGTTGTGGACTCCCCATCCCTGGAAGTGCCCAAGGTCAGTTTGGATGGGACTTGGAGCAGCCTGGGACAGTGGAAGGTGTCCCTGCCCATGGCAGGGGGGTGAAATTGGATGGGCTTTAAGATGCCTCCCAGCCCAAACTATTCCAGAATTCTATGATTTATTTACTTTCTATGCAAGTATTTGCATTTCGGCCTTTAAACTCAAAAAAAAAAGAGAAAAAAAATCATGATTAATTTCACTTATTTTGGGTGTCTATCTTAAAATGATATAAATCATCTCCTGAAGTGCTTGGTTATTTTCCCTAAAGTGAGAAAATCTAAATAAGCTACTCAGAAAGAAATTTTACACTGTAAATATCAAGTCATGAAATGAAATTTGTTTTTTAGTAACAGGTCAATGAAAAATGGGAGATTAAACGTTGGTAATGTAGAGCATTATACATGACAAAAACAGACACAACTGTCCTCATCTAGTGATGGGCTTTACATAGGCTATAAAAAAGAATAAATAGGTTATAAAAATAAATAAATAAAAATAAATTGGTTCCATAGGTTATAAAAGAGAAATTTTGGCACTACCACTAGCAATTTAATTATCTGAACACATCAGTTCAATTTTCTGTGATAGACAAGAAATAAGTCATGTGTTGAGAGTTGAGAATAAAAACCCATTAATGGCTTCATATAAATATATGATTTTCCATATTTTATCTTGCATGCAGTCCTGTCTCTCAGGCCAGTAAAGTCACATTAGTACTGGAACAGAGTGGGAGACAAAAACAAATTTTTCCTTTAATTTTCACAGATGAAAAAAACCTTTCTTCTTCAATAAAGAAGAATAACTTGGAAGTAATAAAAATTCAAGCACCCATGACAGAGTTGAATACATTATTCCTCAGAGTCCAAAAACTTGGGTGCTCTCAGGGAAGCACTCAAGCTTTGATGTTAAAACAAGCACAATTCTAATTTTTTCCACAGCATAAATAACTTTTAAGTACTGAGAGATGAGGAGGCCAAAAGTATCAAGAGGTTCAAGTAAATTTGGAGCAACTAATGGAAGGTGCAAGCTCCAGCATCCCTAAACCCCCTGGCCTTGATGTTATCTCCATGTCCCCCATTTTTGTGTTCTGCCTTGATGTTTGCTGCTGCTTTTGCTGCTTTTTTGGTCCAGCTCCATAATTTCTACATTGTTACAGATTTTTCCCTCGCAAATGGAAATTGCAGCTTTCAGCCAGGTCTGCTGGGCAGTTGTTCTAAAATCGCTGGCAATCTGAAGTATTTTTATTTCAGGGGGGACGCATGCCAGGAAATGCAGGAGCTTGCGCTGCTTTGTAGATTTTGGGTAATGAGTTTTTCATGCTCGGAGCACTAATGATCATCACGGCCTGAGCTGATAACAAATGGCCAGAGAGGAGTGAGAATTCCTGAGGAAGTTGCTGAGAACGCGTTGTTGCTTCTGGTACAGGAAGGAATGCTGGTTCCTAACAATTGTAACTGTTTTTTTGGTTTTTTTTTTTTTTTAATTTTTTTAAACAACCAGCGAAAAATTAAAAAAAAAAGTCGTATTATAGCAGCTCAGGGGACTAATCTTTCTGAGTGTGCTGGGATCTTCACGTTGATGAGAGCTACAGGATGTTTGCCACGCATGGGAGAGAGAATGAGCTCAAAAGTTGGGCTGCAAGCACCCACTGAGCCTCACCACTGAGTGCAGGAATATTTAGGAAGGGTTTTAATTACAAGCCCACAATCTGAAGGAATTTCCTACCTGCAGTGGGGCTGCAGCACAGCTTTCTCCAACCCTTGGTCCCTTTCCTCACTGTGCTTACTCATGCAAAGCCATTCCTGGCGTGGGATGTGGCTCCTTTGGGTGCACTCACTGGTGCACAGTTTTCTTTAAATTCTTTAAATTCTTTAAATTCTTTAAATTCTTTAAATTCCAGCTCCTCACCAACCCTGTTCCCACATTTTTCCTAGTCACTGCAGTAACTTACTGCATGAAAGCATCATTACTAGAACCCATGAGAGCAAAGAACTTGTGGAAGGAGAAAATTCCCTTTGTGGAAAAGCAGTGTATTGCCACTTTTAGGCTACCTGGAGACAATGCCCAGAGCCTGATCTGAAACACAGGCTCATTGTGCTGCTCACAAATCAAAAAGCCACTGTTTGCATCCCTTTTGTCAACCTGGGGATACTTTATCAGTTTCTAATAGTGGCTCATGTGTCACTCTCCAGTCAGGATTGCTCACTGGGTGCCTTTTCCACGTTTTCCCTGAAGTGTTTCTGTGAGAATAAATAAAACAATGGCTTTAGCTGTGGGAAAAATAAAAAAGGAGACTTGATTTTGCAAGTCAAGAGGAGGCTGTGTACTTCATTAAGGTTGGCTGCTCATAAACCTTGGAAAATACACGTCAACATCTTCCTTGTTGTGATCCCACAGCTCTGTTAATTACACTTCTGTAGTCCTTACTGCTCCAGAAAAGGGTGTTCACACCTGTTTCAAAGTTATCTGTGCTGTTCTCATTTTGGTGTAGGGGAATTTTGGTTGTTTGGAGTTGGTTGTTTTTTGTGTGTTTCTTTCTTTAATTTATTTATTTCAAAAGCCAGTTGTTATTAAATCGAATAAATCACATTATGGCTCCTTATCTGTGTAGGATTTCTCATGCTCAACAATTCTGTCCTTGATTAACACCAATTCACCTCCTTCTCTGAAATCTATTCATGAACAATTTTTCACTTGAAGGAATCAAATTATTGAAATTATGTTGTTCTGTTCACTTACTCTTCATTCCTGTGGTACTGTTTTACCCAACTGCAGAGGTTAAATCTCCTTAATCTGCCATTCTAATCTGTCTTTGAAATAAAATCATGCAGAAGCACCAAATCACGTTAAATGCTGCCCATTATTATGCCATTTACCACGGTCAAATATATCAGTTTATCATGTTGGATTTACTTTTGTAATTGTCTAGTTGGAGGCAATACTACAAGAATCTTCCTTTTCTGGTCCATTGGTAAACTATTTTATTTTTATTTATGTATTTATTTATTTACTGATAATTTTAACAGTTCTGTCTGCCTTCATTCATCAAGAGAATTTTTTATTGAGACGTGTAGCAGGAAATGATCATTACTGCAGTCATCTGTATCAAACCTTTTTTTTTCTTTTTTTCTGTATCCTTTCCTATATCCTTTCTGTATCATTTACTGTAAAATAACCCCAATTCTGACACTTTACTGGACCTTAAATCTCTTTCAGTCATGCAGGAGTTTGAAAAGGAAAGTGATGCTCTGCTGGCTCATGAGCTGTGGGTGGAACAAAGGGTCCCCCACCCTCAATCCACTTTCCTTTGCTGACACCTTTTCCTGTCCCAGAGCCAATCTCTAATTTGGAATTCCCCTGAAATTCACCTTCTCTCCTGATGAAGAAAGGATTTTGTGAAATATCCATTTGGCTGGGCCAGGGCTAAAATTCCAACTTCACATCAAGGATCCAATCACTTGGGGCACTCTCAGCTCTTGGTGGAATTGGATTTTATTGTGAGCCAGTTTTCTGGGAAAACCTTTCCAGAACAGTTTCCCCTCCACTTGAGAATGCCTGGGAGAGCAACAGCAGGGGGAAATTGTGTCTGGGAGCAGTTTTCACTCAGGGCTTGCAGTTCTGGAATATAAATAGATGTCATCGTGGTTTTTACAGCTTTTGGTGTTTGAAAAAGACAGGGAAGCTGCTGTGTTTGAGCTGTCAATTATGTTACAGTGCTAAAAAACAAGGACTTGGACGCAACTGGAAAAAAAAATAAAATTGGAGAAGCCCAGAGCTCCCCAAGAGCCATTTGTGATTTTTTAACATGAGAAAAGCTGGTTAGATTTACCAGGAACAGGAAGAGGAGCAAATAGAAGAGATTTTGTGGGATCCAGACCTTGGTAGGGAAGAATTGAGCCCTTTTTTGTTTTTTTGTTTGGGGTGAGTGAACTTCTGTGCCTCCTGCTTAATGTCTTGCATGCAATTCCTAATTTTCAGGATCTTCCCTGCATTGGAGGTTCTGTTGTAGGAATTGGACAGAGGCCCTTGTGGCCAAAGTGTTCACTGGGCAAGAGCTGCTTGCAGCATTCATCAATTAATAAATGCAGAATAATGAAGCACAGCTTATAGCTGATAAAAGGTAATAAAGAAGGGAGTTTGCTTGAAAGAATTTAATGTTTTTCTTTCAAAAAAAAGGCAAGAATACAGGGATGATCAGTGACAGCCTTAGCAATATTTGTGGGAAGATGTGAGACCAATATTTGAAGCTTTGTGCTTTCAAAAGGGGGTAGGCAGTGGAATATATTGATGTGTGAAATGTCACTTTCTAATGCTTGAGAGAGAGGGGACCCAGGGACAAAAGGGAAAGGGGGTTTGGAAGACAAAATAAAGGAAAGGGGAGAGTAGGGTCACTCAAAACAAATGTGTAGGATTTGCCAAATAAAATCTGAATAATAGGATGCTAATTAACACTCTAGATAAGGAATGTGACCCAGGTGAAAATGTGACAACAAAGAAAAAGAAGAGGAAAGGCTGAATCAGGTTTGAGGGTGTTTGCTGCACTGGAGGACAAGGAACAAGGGTTAGTGGTAAAAAGAAAAATGAGTAAATGAAACTGAACTCAGAAAGAAAGAGCAGAATCAAGAAGACAAAGAGGTTGTTAGGCTGGTTCTGGTTTTTATCTTGATCGGTGGGGGATTGGGGAATTGGGAAGCAATGCCAAAAATAATAAATGGGGAAAAATGTGGAGTTTGCCCAGATAATTGAGACATGTGACTCTTGTCCCCCTGGTAAGGAAATTCAGGAATTTCAGCTGTGTCACCAGCTGGGTTCACAGAACAGGAGTGCAGGACTAGAGACTGAGTGACAGCAAATTTGGATGTGCAGCAGGAAGGTCACCTGTGGGAATAAACCCAGACTGCTCCCCTGCAACATCCAGCTCCTTGTGGAACAGCTCAGGATAAATCATAAAGAAAGGGAGGATTATTAGCTCGTTCTCTGGGGAGTTTTCTGACTTCTTAAAATAGTGCAGAAGAATGAAAAAAGTGTGGTGAGCAACAACCTTGTCTGTCATCAGTGCTCTGAGTCCTGGTGTTGGAAAATGGAGAGAAAATGTGGTTCAGATGAGGTCAGACCTGAGGAAGTGAAACAAGTGATTTCCTTATCATTTTAATACAAAGATATCAGGAAAAGACCTGAGGTTTCTGTGTAGAGTGGAGGTGGCTGATACCAGAAATAATGTAAAGAATACTCCAAGTCTAAATTAATATTCTGCCTTTCAGTAAGGAGAGCAACTCATTAAAAAAAAAGGAAAAAAAACCTTAAAAAATAAAAGAAGAAGAAAAAGAAACTCAACGAAAAAATAAACAAGAACTAAAACAAAACCTAAAACCCCAAATCAGCTACAAATCCAGGGAGTCCATGCAAAGTCAGCATGGCTAATGAAAGAATTGCTGCACAAATAGTGCAGTAATTCTAATTTCTGAAATTCTAACTAGTGGTGACAATGACTTCTTTTCTCCTCTACAGCTGTTTCCTTCAGGCCTCGCTCTACCAAACTTCTGCTTCCCACAGGTTTAGTTGAGGTATTAATTTATTTTTGCCATGTAAAAAAAATCACCTTGAAAGGACTCAGAAAATCCAGGGCTATATTTATGGTTGGAAGCAATTTGGTTTTGTTTTCCAGTGAGATTTAGAGATGTTGGGCCTAATGAAAAGAAGCAATTGTATTTAAATTTAATTGGTTTTAAATAGGAATTAATGCTTAGGAATTCATGCATAATAACTGAGTCAAATTTGTGGGGGGTGGAATTTAACCTAAAAAAGTGATGATGGCTACACAACAGGAAGGAAAAAATAAACCAGAGATCTTTGTACTACACCTCTTCCCTAAATTTATTCATCACTTTTAAGCTTTCTCTTGCTTTGCCAGACTTTAGGAATGGACCTGATCCTAAAAGCTTACCTTTGTCGTGCCTTGTTTAAATGTAGAATGACTTGACTTGCAGTTATATGAGCAAGTGGAGAATTGCTAGTTAGACTAAAAAAAACAAAACAAAACAAAACATGAATATAAGAATTTTTTTATTTGATATGTCCAATGAAAAATCATTTACTAGCATGAAAATAGCACATCTTTTAAGAATTCTCAAGGTGATAAGGGTAGAGACTCAGAAAAGGTGTTGTTAGCATAGGGAAGGTGACTGATATTTGGAGTTTGTCAATGATCATTGTGGGATTAAAAATGTTTTATTCCTTCCAATAATGCTGGAAGAAGGGAGTGGTGTGCTGATGAAGTGACCTGATGACTGAAATGCTGAAAGGCCCTGTCAATACCGAGGACAAATCGTGCTGTAAAAAAGACTTGGCTCAGCCTCAATGATGAGGGCAATAAAAAAGGAATTTATTTTCACTACAGAAACTGCAAGGTCTCGTAAACAGAGACTGCTCACTACTGTGCTGGGGGGTTCATCAGCTGTAAATGGCAGGATGAGGAGCAGCAGAGCACACAGAGCCAGCATTAAAAAATAGCCTTGGACCTGCTCTGAGGGTGTATCAGCATAAATAGTTTTAGGAGGTGAAGAAATGTTAATGGATTGTGCAAGGCACTGATGTGTCCTTAGAGAAACACCGTGTCAGGCTGGGTTCACACGTTAAAGCACAGACCAGGAGAAGAAGGAATCTGTTTTAGCAAAGAAGAATTCTGAAAGAACCAAAGTTTTTAGGATTTCTAGCCTTAAAAAAAGCAAATTTTGAGGTGGGACATAACTGTTTTCTAACATCTGGGAATGGTGGTGGTCGCAAATGAACAAGAAAGGCAGAGAGAGTTATTTAATTGAAAGATCAGTGTTATTGCAGAGTGAAAACAGCCTGTTGAGTCAGTAAACCTCATCAAAGCATGGTCACATTCCAGGTTCCTGAGCTACCACTGAGAAAAGTATGGAAAGCAGGGAAAACAGCAAAGAAATGTGGATTTGTGTGAAAAAGAGCAGCTGGGATGGCTGGGTTTTACCTGCCAGATGCAGAGAACATCATCATCATCTCTTCTCCTTCTCCACAATTCTGCTTTATCCCAGCCTGGGACATGGCTGTAATCCACACCAGGGCTGCTATAAACATGGAATATTGTTCTGGGGAGAACCTGAGATTTGTGGGTTTAGCTGCCCCTTGTGTTATAGGATTTCCCCTGTAGGATCAAGGCAAGGTTCTGCAAGCCTGTTAGCCTGTCTTTATAGGGAAAAGATAGGAAACTCTCTAAGAAATGCAATGAAAAAATTCATTCTGCTGGAATATTCTCCATGTTTCCAGCAGTAATTCCAGGATTTCCCAAGCTGGCAGTTGTGTCCAGGTCACTGAGTTTATTAGCCCTGGATGAAACCTGTCCTCCAGGAATTTCTCTAAACCCTTTAATTCTTTTGCCCTCCACAACCCCTGTGGCAATGAGCACTGAAGAAATGTGTTTGGTGAAAGAGTTTTTCCTTTTTTTCTCCTTGAATTGCCCAGTAAGTCTAAGGAGTGTTGTGGAATTCATGTTATGAAAATAGGGAGGAAATGTTCCTTAATTATCTCCTTAAAATTTGAACATCTCTTGGAGTCCATCAGTTGTGTCCTGCTGTAGTGAAATTATCCCTACAGCCTCTTCCCACAGGAAAACTATTTTTAACTGTGGTTCCTTCTGTCCATCAGAAATTCCTCTGATCCTACAGTATCTAAATGCTCACATTCTGTTGAGCCAAAAGCTGTGGTAAATTAACTTAGAGAAATTGGACTTTTAATTGGTTTGTCCAGCTGGGGAGTCTTCTTCAAAGAATGAGTGTTTTTTATTTCTGTGTCAAGATTATTTCTCACTTCTCAGCTTTTAATCTAAAAAAAAAGAAATAGACTCAGTCTGCCTTCAGTGCCAGAATATTTGTGATTTATCCCCCCAGTCCTTGGTATTTAGCAATTTGATGACCATGGCCAGGCTGTGGCAGATGGAGAAAAGGAATTTTCCTGAAGTTTCTTCCTCTACTCTGCAAATTACCTAAGCAAGGTCACCTCAATTGCCTTCAGGATGTACCAGTTTCTCTCCATGTATACAAATTTAAAGAATTGCAGAGTGATTTCCTGTTTATGTGTTCATCTCTAGATATAAAAGTCAGTGATATGAATCCTGCCCTGAAGTGATTGATCACCTTTTCATTTTTCCCAATCTTGTTTTTCCCCTTTTCCTTTCCTTTAGCAAATCAAAGCATTTCAGAAATTAATTCTTTTGATTTTAAGGAAATAAAGTGTATTGATAAAAAGACTGCAGAGATGTGGAAGAGTGAGTGTGATTCTGTTAAAAATGTAGCAGTAACAAACAGATTGTCAGACTTTGGTCAATTTTCAGCAGGTTACTTTCACAAATTCAGATTATTCAGCTGTTTGCTGAAGGGTCACTATGGTGAGATAGATACAGATTTAATATCTTTGCTTGTTCTGTTGCACTCAGGATAACATTGCATAATTAGAAAAAAAATAAATAGTGGGTTGAATATTCCAATAGATTAATAATTTCTCCCCATCAGATCTATCCCTGTGAAATAGAAATACTTCCCATAGTTTGTCAGCACCCTGGAGCAGCAGAGCTGATGAATTAATCTGCATGGGTACCTCAGAGCATTTTAAGAACTTTGTGAAATTAGCAGGTATGTGGCAAAAGTGATAAATAAAAAATGAAGCCACTTCCTTGCTTTCCCTGGTCTGCAGCCCAAGCAATATATATATATATATATTTTTTATTATTTTAGAGAGGCTCTTCCCTTCTTTGACTATTCATTTGAAACCTTTGCCATGTGCCAGTATTAAAAAAAAAAAAAAAAAAAAAAGAAATATTCTGGAACATTTACACAATAAGGCAATCACCCATCCTGTCATTTTCCACATCCCCATTGGAATTATTTGAAATCCTTATGCTTGAAGATGAGGTTTTCTCCCTCCCAGCCCCAAATCTATTTTGGGAGTAGACTTCTAATTGTGTGTTTGTTAATGTCACTGTCTGTTGCCATGAACAAAGTGAGGTCACCGATTTTCTGTGGCAGCTTTGCCTCAGAGTTAAGGATTGTTAACCAGCCAGCACTTACTCATATGCATTTTTTTTTCCTTTTATATTATTTTATTTTGTTCTGTTATCAAGCCAAGAGATAACTATAGCACAAACTGACTCACATTGTGATAGTCTGGGGTTATTCCTACTATTACAGTTTGTATGGGACTTTTGTATTCAATATTTAATTATTCTCCATTGAAGACTTGTCAAGAATTTTCCTGAAAGCAAATTGAGAGTAAATGAAGCATTTGAAAAACATTTCTTTCACTTAGTTTTTGCTAAGGAAAAGTTCCTCTGATTGCAAGTTACATTATATTGGAGATTCCAGTGCTCAAAATACTGATATTTTGGATTTTTATTTATGCACTTTTAAAACTTTTTTTGAGTCCATGCAGATAACTGAAGTTTATTTTATAAATGCACCAGCAGTGCAAGGGTTTATAATGACTTTAGAGTTTCTTCTATCAAATAGTGGTTTTGTCCATCTGTCTTAAGCTTTTAGATTTTTTTTTTTTTTTTTTGTTATTTTTATATCCCAGAATGGATTGATTTCTGGAACTGTCTGGAAGTCAGCAAATTGTGTCACTATGGCTGTGACAATTCAGAGCAGTCAAAGGTTTGGCTCAGAACATCTGTCCACCTTCAGTACTTAACATCCTTTATAAACACATTATTTATAACTTGGAACAAACAGTTACAACCAGGCTGAAGATAAACACAGATTCACCACCAGGAGCATGGAGAGAAAATGAATTTAGAATAAATAAAGATATTTTTTGGAAGGACTTCCAGGCATCCCTGCCTTAAACCCAGCAGCATTAAAAAACATGAAAATATAGGTATAATTCACACCAGCTGTATTTTGGTGATTTCTGTCATGAAGAGATTTCTCCAGTTGCTCTAAATCAAGTTTTTACTCTGAAGCCACCTTACAGATCTTTGGTTTCACCACATTATGATGTTTGTTTTGTGTGGTAATAATGTGAGTAAAAATGTTGGCTTGCATGAGGACTGAAAGGACAGTCAAGCCTCAGGTTAAGGGCTCACAATTACTCTTTAATGGGGGGAAAAAAAGACTTTAATAGGAATATTTTTTAAAAGAACAGTACAAAGTGAATAAACCATGTGGAGCTGAGCTTTACTATGTTATTTAAGTTCTGTGAGCATATTAAAACACATCCACATTTCAGTAAATATTTTAGAATCCAAACTCTGTCTTCCCTGGTTTCATGCAGGCATAAAGCACGTCACACATATTACAGCTAAAACTAAAAATCAAGCTGGGAGTTCTTACAAGTGACCTGAAATTTAACAAAGTCTTGTCAACTTTTTGATTTGTATCAGCACAGGGACTGTTTTCTGCTGAAAAGTGCACATAGAGCACATGCTTGATTTAAAATCTTTATTCAAGAGATTAAAAAAAATAGTATCTTGCTTTCTGCCTGAATATTTTTTATTAAACATACTTTATAATATTACCAGGAGAGGCAAACCCTTCTGTTCTGCTCTAGCAGCCAACATTCTCCTACCCCACTCTCCAGCTGGGATTATGAGCTATCAAAAACACTGGAAAATAGTGATGATACAGCACAAGAAAGAAATATTTGCCACTAACACTGTTGCTTTTTTTATTGATCTGTGATATTCTGTTACAACAGCACATGGATAAAATTGGGCTGTAAATTAAAAAGGGATTTAGAAAGTCAAACCTTAAATCATTGCCTGATGATCACTGGGATACTTAAAAGACTCCTGGCTTCAGATTAATGTTTGTTTGTTTTTGTTTTTTTTTTCTGTTCTAAAGTGATTTAAAGATTATGAATGGATAATGATTTATAGATTATGTCTGCATTGACATCTGATAGGCAGGACAGCAGAACAAACAAACTCTTCAGGTTTGCCAGTGAACGTCTCCACACCCCAGAGAAACCAATTGCAGAATTGTGACAGTCTGGGGGCTATTTGCTCCCACCTTATTTATGTTCCACAGGGATTTTTTTTTTTTTAAAATACCAAATGAGGCAGAGAAATGGGACTTGTAGCTGTTTTAGAAAGTGTGATTTATTTTTTTTATTTCTACAGAAAGCGTGAGTTCTTGTTACAGGTATTGAGAGCGTGACTGGAAGTCACAAGACTTATGGTTACAAGATCTTTTAAGGACTTATTTACCAATAAAACACTGTTAACAAGGATATTTATGTTTCTAATCCAATACTCAGAAATTCTTTTTAATTACAGTGTGACCTTTCTCAGCCAATCCTGTTTTGACACACAGATTTATTCTTGAGGCTATTTTGTCACTTTCATACTTACTTAATATTTATATATATATATATCTTAAACTTTTTAATTAAAGGTTTTTTTTTCCTACTTAACATGTTTCTAAGTTTTAAATCTATATTCTTCTAGTATATATATATCTAATATATTATCCTAGTATTTAGGCTTGGAAGCTTTTCCCAAGAGAAAATTCCCGGAAAGAATTTTGCGGGCTTTGATTCTCAGGCCCGATTTCTTGCATTCCAGCAGCTACCATGATATTTTTGCCGTGCACCAGGTGCACTTGTACCTGAAACACACCTGGAAGGGAGGCTGGGGAGCCTTTCCAGGTAGGAGCGGCCACGCCAGAGGCGTTGAGCGGAGGCGCAAATCGCGCCTGGCGCGGCTCTCGCCGGGCAGGGCTGATTGCAAAGGCAGATGTTGTCCTGCTCCTGGAAGAGCCCAGATCCTCCTCCAAGGCCCCCGGATTGTTTGTGCCTTCAGATGGAATTGGAGCTTCCTGCCATTGTGTGTGGCGTACGTCCCCTCGTCCCCGACTGACGCACGTTGGATGCTCTGCCCGCGGCGCTGGCGAGACGGGAGCGCTGCTAAAAACGAGGAATGGACCAAATCCAGAGATTTTTATCAACCCATCCGTGCCTTGAAGGGATGCACGAGAGAGTTTGCCCTGCCACGGGCACGCACCTTCCCCAGCCTTGCCTTGGATTTCACACCGCCAAGGGACGTCAGTGGCACTTGGTTGTGTCTGACACTGACCTGTAAATTGTCTTTAAGGGGTTTTAAAAGGGATGAAATATGCTTTTGCAAAAGGGATGAAATATATTTTTGCAAAAAGGATGAAATACGTTTTTGCAAAAGGGATAAAATGCGTTTTTCCGACTGGGAATCGTGATTCCACGACTGTGATTAATAATTTTAAATACTTTTAGGGCTGTAAACTTCGAAAGTATACGTTACAGTCAGAGAAATTCTATGAGAAAATAGTTTTCTAAAGTTTGGGAATTGTGATTCCACGACTGTGACTTTTTTCTTAATTGTTTTAAATACTTTTAGGGCTGTAAACTTTGAAATTATACATTACATTCAAAGAAATCCTATGAGAAAATAGCTATCTAAAGTTTGGGAATTGTGATTCCATGACTGTGACTTTTTTCTTAATAATTTTAAATACTTTTAGGGCTGTAAACCTCGAAATGATACGTTAGATTCAAAGAAATCCTAGGAGAAAATAATTATCTAAAATTTGAGAATTGTGATTCCACAGCTAGAACTTCTTCTGAATTATTTTAAATACCATTAGGGCTAAAACCCTCAAAATTATGTGTTACATTCTGATTTTGGCATCCAAAGAAATCCTGTGAGAAAATAATGATCTAGAATTTGGGAATTGTGATTCCATGACTATGACTTTTTCTGAATGAATCTAAATATTTTTAGGGCTGTAAACCTCTAAATTATACATTACATTCTGATTTTTGGCATTCAAAGAAAACCTAAGAAAAAATAGTTACCTAAAGTTTGGGATGAAGACAGGAAATGTACTGGCTTTTTACTTAATAAATAAATTTTTAATGAAGCATGTGTAGCAATGTGGAGGGGAAATTTCCAGCTGGCTTTACCCTGACCACATCAATTCAACTCCTACTTTGTCAGAAACAAAATATTTTCATCTTAAAACAAAATTAATTGTGCCAGTTGTCAAGAAACACGGATATTTGTGTGCATAGATTTGCAAAGTCAAATGAGAATGAGGAGCCTGGATGTGTGTGAACTTAGAATAACTATGTTTTAATAGATTGTTTTTCAGGCATTCTCTATCTCACTAGCAATATCAAAATAAGGATGGAGTCAAAATAATTGAGATCAGCATACTTTATACTGAAGGAAAATAGCTTTTTATGACCCATAGAATTAATCTGTGGGTTTTATTGCCACAACTCTTCCAGAACATTGTGTTTCCTCAAACCTAGATTAAACATTTATTCATGTATAAAATAATTTTTACAATTCCATTCTATCTGCAGGATAAAAAACTACCACAGTTACAACCTTTATGGTTTAGGCCATCAAGCAATCACTAATTCAGTAATTCCAGGAGTTATGAGAGAGTGAACTTAGTTTAGGGACACATTACTCCACAATTATGGGCAATGCAACTTCACAGGCTTTTCTCTTTGGTGTCACAATATATAATTAGGGACCACATAGCACCATTATAAATGTGTACACCTAGAGGGTTTTGGGTTATTTTTTCCTTCTTCTTTTCATGGACAATGTAGTGTATAGAGTGTATGGATATATTACAAGTATTTATGACAGGAATAGCAAATAGCAGATCTTACCTGAGTACTGGAATATGTTGCCCAGGTACTTTGTGGAGTCTGTCTTAGGGAGATTCAGAAACCATCCAGATGTGGACCTGGGAAATTGGCTTTAGGTACCAGAGATGGAGTGGACAAAGAGACCTCTAGAGATCCCTTCCAACCTCACCCATCCTGTGATTCTGTCACACAAATAGTGCAGTAATTCTAATTTCTGAAATTCTAACTAGTGGTGACAATGACTTCTTTTCTCCTCTACAGCTGTTTCCTTCAAGCCTCGCTCTACCAAACTTCTGCTTCCCACAGGTTTAGTTGAGGTATTGATTTATTTTTGCCATGTAAAAAAAATCACCTTGAAAGGACTCAGAAGATCCAGGGCTATATTTATGGTTGGAAACAGTTTGGTTTTGTTTTCCAGTGAGACTTAGAGATGTTGGGCCTAATGAAAAGAAGCAATGGTATTTAAATGTAACTGGTTTTAAATGTGCGTTTTCAGGGTGCGCAATGACTTTGACGTGCTCACAAACCGCCTGATTGGCAGCCACGGCTACTGCACTCAGGTGAGTTCAGGGGCCAGCCTGGGGATGTGCTGGGCCTCTGCTGTGAGCTGACCTCCTGGAAGAGATGCCATTTCTTACTCTGAAGTCATGGAGTCGTGGAATCACAGAATGGTTTGGGTTGGAAGAGACCTCAAAGTTCATCTTGTTCCAGCCCTTCCAACCTCCCGCTATCCCAGCTTGCCCCAAGCCCCATCCAGCCTGTTCTTGAACATCTGCAGGGATGAGGAGTTGTTTGGGTTTCACTTTAACTGGGCAGAAACACTAATTAATGTAGTGGTTTTAGTTCACTAATTTGGAAAATTTTTTGTTGTGAGGTAGGATTAGGAGGAAGGCAAAATATGCTTAACTTTAAATGGTAGAAAGAGAAAACTTTGTTACTAGAAACTAGAACAAAAAAGCTTAGAATAAAACTTTAGACCACTTTTCTTCCTTTCACACACTTCTCTCACACTGAAAATGTATAGAAAACAACTTCATTAGTTTACTATTTTTAAAATACTTTTTCACTAATTTGCTAATTTCTAATTACTAATTACTTGACCTTATGACTTAATACATGCTTTGCCCATTTTCCTCCTAATTAATTTTTATCTTACAGCTTTTATCACACAGGACAGGAGTCCACATCCTCTCAGGGCAACCTGTGCCAGGGCCTCACCACCCTCACAGTAAAGAATTTCTTCCTAATTTCAGCTAAACCTCCACTCCTTCAGCTGAATCCATTCCCTCTTGTCCATCACTCCATGCCCTTGTGAAAAGTCCCTCTCCAGCTGTTTTGCAGCCCCTTTAGCTATGGGAAGGCTGCTATAGAATCTCCACCAATTTCCTTTTGGTTTTTTTTCCCTTGTCCCCATAACATCAAGCACCATCATCCTTTATTGTTTTTCCTCGTGTTTTGGCACATTGTTGTCTTTGCTTTCAGAATTTCTGCTTTCTCAGGCTGCTTTTCTGCTCTGCACGTGCCTCTACCTGTGTGTCCATGTCCTCACACTCCTCTCTTCTGCCTCTTTGGGACTCCTTGGTTGATTTCAGGGCTGAGATATCCCTGAGTTCCTCCCTGCCCTCTCAGAAAGGTGCCTGAGGTTCCTACAGCTCCTCAGTAATTCCAGGATCCTGTCTGTTGCCCTTCTGGCTGCCAAAGACAAGCTTCATGTTCTTCTCTTGTTGCTTAGAGGACTTTTGTACTGTGACCACCCAATGGTTCCTCAAGAAGGTGGCAGAACGTCAGTGATGGTGAATAAGAAGTGCTAAAAATATCAGTAAAAGCCTATAAACTCTGGGGAAATCCTTCAGGAGAAACACAGAGCTGTAATTGTGTGCAGAATTTTTAAAACCAGTTCCAACCTGGCCATACCAGAGTTATTCATGTCTTTGGGCATGGTAGTTTGCAGTATTTTTTCTGGAAGCTTTCTCTTTGTTATTTCCCCTCCTGTTTCTAGCCATATGTTATTTATTAACAGTGAGCTGGTTCACTGCTGCAGCACAGTCTGCTCTTAGCTCTGCTTTCATGCACCCCAGCTGGGATGTTAGCTGAGAAAAATATCCCATATCTCTGTTTTTGAACTTCATGCACACTCACATGTGCAAATGCCACCCATCCTCTCACATGTGTTTAGCCTCTGACACACCCTTACTTCAACTGGAGAGGAAATAATCAGCAATCATCCCTAGGAAATATCAATATCTTATTGACCTGGGTTCATATGGGTAAATTTCTTACTGAAGAAGACTTCAGCCAGAAATAATCAATGAGAAAGAATCATGATTTGACAAATCTTGTCCAACATACAAAATACATCACTAAGCACGTACAGAAATGTCATGTAGTACTGTACAGGCTTTGAGTGTATATCCTTCGTGCTGTGCTTTTCATTATGGAGAAGCAAGGACACCAAAATGTTTTCATTAAAAAAAACCCAAAACAACAAAAAAATCACTTTTAGGAGATGTTTGAGAGTTGGATGTGAGAGTAAATGAATTATCAGCAGTTTGCCTCCAGAAGGATGAAAATTGAAAACTCCTCCATTTGGACTTCAGCAAATCTCAATACCTTCTCTCACAGCATCCTTTTGGACAAAGAGTTCAACCCACAGCTGGAAAATGTTCTTCCCCAGAGGGTGCTGGGCACTGGCCAGGCTCCCCAGGGAATGGGCACAGCCCCAAGGCTGCCAGAGCTCCAAGGGAATTTAGACAATGTTCTCAGGGATGCTCAGGGTGGGATTGTTGGGGTGTCTGTGCAGGGCCAGGAGCTGAGCTGGATGATCCCTGTAGTTCCCTTCCAGCACAGGATATTCTGTGATTTTATAATTTCCCCATTTTACTTTGGGAGACTTTGAACAAAATACCTGGAATCTTTTTATAAGCAATTTTAACCCTAACCACAAACCTAAAGCCACTACATAAATTAGGGATCATGTACATGAGTAATTTTATCAATTCTGAATCAGTCTTGTGCTGATTAACTACTGTTTGGTTTTTCTTTCTTTTTTTTTTTTTTGTTTTCCTTTATTTCTTTATTTTAAACATGTCCCAAACAGGAATTGGTGAACTTGCTTTTGACTGGCAAAGCTGTGTCCAATGTTTTCAACAATGTGATAGAGCTGGACTCTGGGAATGGCAATATCACCATTTTGAAAGGCATCACGAGTCGCAGTGATATTGGTTTGCTGTCCCTGTTTGAGCACTATGATGTCTGTCAGGTATGCTTTCCATTCTCCTGGTTTGACTATAAAGAAAACAATTACTTTTAAAATTAGCTTGGAGTAAATAAAGCAGCAAAGAAATTATTGGTTTGGTTCAGTTTATCTTTTCTGTGCTGTAGTGGTGGTTCTATTACCAGTAAATAAAATTACAGACAGTTAAAATAGCTGCTACTGCCATGAGATTTTTCCCTTTAAGTGCTTTTGATAGTCATATTTTAATTGTAGTCATCATGAAAATTAAAAGATTAAAACTTTCAAAGGAGTGACAGGGATGATTTAGCTCAGGAAAAACCTGTGTAAGGATTTCACTAGTTCTCTATCAACAGGAGAAGGAGGATGGCAGGATGGACACCTTTCCTAAAGACATGTTCTGTCCTAAACAGCCAATCTTGTGTTTGATGCAGGAATATTATTTAAAAATCTCTTACTTTTGTTAGATACTTGTAGCAGTCCCACCTGTATTTGCAGCAGCAGCAGCACCTCTGTAAAAGTTTGAAAGTGATTGCCAAAGGATTTGTTTGTACTGATCTGACATAAATGTGCTACTGAAAACAAAGTTTGATTTAATTCCTTTCCATATGGTGAAGTTAGCTACATTCTCCTGCTACTGGCAAATTGCAACTTTTATTATTTTTAATTAACACAATAGTTTACATTATTCACAGATTGCAAAAGGCTTGAATTCAGTCAAGACATCATACCCAAATCAGATTAGTTCAGAACAGAGTGGACTAAAAATAAATAAGCTTCTGTGTCTAGTTCACGCTTCTTTTTCTTTTCTATAAACAATGTGACATTTAAACCCTCTAAAATGGTTATGCACCACTCCAGCAGTTTTTCCATTCTCCAGTGAGGAAAATGACTCGGGAGTAGCAAAATGGTAAATGAGGTCAGGGCAGGTAAGAGCTATTTCTTACCCCCCTGCCCCCTAAAAATAAAATAAGTTACCCAGAGATTCAGACCATTTTCCACTTATTCTGCAAATTATATGGTAGAGGGGATCTGTTCCTACTGCTGGGCTCTTGCATGGGAGCTGGACTCATGAGCAGGGATCTGTTTTTACAAGCCAGTGACTTAATCAGTTACAGAAACTCCAGTAGACATAGTTTCCTTTTTTTTTTTTTTTTTTTTAGGAGTCTACACTAGTTGGGCATCTGCTGCAAATTGTCCTGGTTTTTATTAAGAACATCTGGGTGTTCCCTGCATTTCAGTTCAGAGGCAATGTCTGCTTAGGACTGGGACAAAAGTCAGATTTTGGTCGATTTTGGCCCAAAACTGGGGAGTCTCCACTGTGGCTTCAGCTTGAGGGGCCAGATTCTGCTTCCTATTATAAAATTTAGAACAGTTCAGGAAAAAGAAATGTCAGTGGCAGTTTGCAGAGGTGGAACTGAGAATAGAATTTGTCTTTCAAAGTGACTCTTTTATTCCTCTCAGCATCCAGTTACAGTGTGGATCTGAGGCTGGTAACTGAGCCCAGCCATGGAAAAGGACTGTCATTTTTGGTTGGGTTTATTTTTTGTTTCCAGCAGTAAGAAAATCCTGAACGTGCTATATGGTGAATCATAGACACTGGAGTCAGAAATCTCCCTTTAGGTCACATCCAGCCAGTCTCTCAGGGGATAACTCAGGATATTTTTGTGTCCTGTTATATAGCAGGGTTTCTTTTAAAAATCTGTATCCATGAAGTTCCTGCCTTTTTGTTCAGATGGCCATTTCTTCATTGATTTTAGTGCATATAACTGTGATCTTACAGTTTTTCTCATCCATCTCTACTCCAAAACGTGAATAAATGCAAATAAAGATTTGCAGGTCCTTGTGAATTCGGAGATTTACTATCTCCTACACAGCCTGTGTTTGGAAATACTATTAATAAATCAGACTCTTCATTTACTTAGTTTCCTTTAATTATAATTTCACTCATAATCCAACCTGTCCCCTGAACAATTCATCCCCATCCGCTGGGCATTTGCAGCTGATGTAACAGTGCCTCCCTTTTTTATCAGCACATCCTGTCCAAAGCTTGTTTTTATTTCCCTGCTCTAGACTTGTTCCAACTTACCAACACATTTAGGACAGGATATTCAAGATTCCAGGCTAGATGCAGTCAATCCACATGGAGGAAGATTTGTCTACCCTTTTCTTTTTCCAATTTGTGGAGTATTTTTGTGTAATCCACAATTCCCTTGGCATGGCTTCTGGGTTACAGATATTGGGAGGGCACGTGAATTAATCCTCAAACTCCAACAGTGGCAAATCCAAAGAAAATGATCCATCCCTTTTCTCCCAGTGATTTCTTGGAGAATCAATCCCTCTGTTCCCCATCCATTCATCCCCTCCAGTGGATCCTGTGTTATCTTTGCTGATGAGAAAAACGTGTGCCCCGGGTCATTTGTCTGGAATTGTTAATGTTCAATCATCACTCTCAGCCCTGACATATCACCAAACTCCCTGGAGTTTTTGCAGTGTAATTACTTGCTGCAAATTGTTTCCCAGTGACAGATGGATCCATTCCATCTGTTTCATGTGCAAACGTTTAGTTTCACAGTGAGATTCTAGATTTTAATGGGGGAAAAAAGCTAAAAGTCCAATTCTGCTACTTTTCAGTAGGCAAGTTAACACATCTTTGGGTTTCTTTTCTTTGTGCTAATCCTGTATTTAAGCAATATCAATTCCATGTGATCTTACACATTTAACTTAGAAGCCCAAATTTTAGAGATTTTAGGTTTCCTGGTATTTATTTAGAGTATGTCAAGCAGTACAAACATTTCCACATGAAATTGCTGGGGGTTTCCTCTGTCTGCTGAGCTGCAGGATTGAGCAGTTCAGTCTCAGGGAAGCTGAGTGGTTTCTGAGCAGGGACAAGACCTTGGAGAAAAGGATGAGGCACAGGAGTGGGCTGGACCAATTTTAGCACTCCTGGGTGAGAAAATCCCTGTGTTTGGGTCAGAGCCTTTGGCCTAAATGCCACATTAAAACTGCAGGTGAAAAGACTTAGAATGATGAAATTCTTTCTTTCAGAATGTCTTGAGATGGTAAAAGTAGGAAGAGATGGAAACAGAGGCTTCTCCTGTTTATGCCAGGTCATTAAATAAAGGGAAAAATAATATGCATTCTCAGGTAATAAATTTAACAGATTATTATCATTCATAACTTGCTAATTCTTTAATAATATTAATAACCAATTAACAAACACCACAGTGCTAATTAACATGAATAATGATGATAATAATAACAATAATATTTAGCATTTACATGCCATTTCCTGTTAGCAGATCTGTGCTTGGCAAGAGTTATAAGTGTCATTTCCACTTTACACAGAGGGGTAATAGGTAAAAAAAAATCAAAGTGCTTATCCCAGTAAGTCACCCAGTAAGCTCCTGGCTGAACTGGGATGAGTAGAGGTCTGAATCTCTCATTTTAAAGGCAGTGTGGTGCTGGCTGGTGAGTCTCACCATCCTTCTGAAATGTTTTTTTGAAACTGCTTTAGGTATGTGCTGTTGTATGTGAAGAAATGGAAATATTCAAAGTTATTTGTTCTCTTTTGAGCCTTCTCTCTGATTTGTCTTTGTTTTCACCAATTCTCTCCTGCTTTAAGCAGTCCTGTCAGTTAAACCTCCTGTTGTCTGACCTCCCAAATTCACCCTACTCTGATTCCTGACTGTCCCAGCCCTTGCCTGAGCTGCCAGCCCTTCAAGGGACCTGGTGCTTTTTAGTTTTTGCTTCTCTGATAATGGAGAGGGCATTGACAAAGAAGCTACGCACATTTCCCCTATTTCTTCTCAGAAAGACAGAGCAAAGCAACAGAAACAAACAGAATTTATTCATTAAAATTCCACAGATGGGAAATATTATCTTTGGTCCTTTTGAAGAAACCCCTCTGTGCCATGCAAGGCCCACGTGAACGATGAAATTCAGCACACATGCTCTGTCTCCTGGCACCTCACCTGTGGTTTTGCCCTGTGGAGTTTCCCTCCTATAACCTTCTTCCCAGGGAAATGTGGCCCCTAAACAATCTCTTTACCCCATCAGATGGGCTGGATTCAAGTCAGGCCATTGGTGGGGTTGTGGAGGGGAAAGTTTAGAAAGAAGGTTTTAACCACCCCGTTTGGGAAACCAACCACAAAAACACACAAGTGCAAAATGGAAACTGGTTGTGGCTTCAAATTTCCATTTATTTTTCAGGAATAGGGGTAAATGTTGTGCCCTGTAGGTGCAGCAAAGGAAGCTGCTACTTCTGTAAAACTTTAGTGAGCATCACTGTGGGCTGAAACACGGAGTACATTCAAATTTGACTAAAACAAGGCTGACAAAGCATTGGCCTTTGAGAAAGTCTGTTCTTCATTCCTTGTTTTTACATCTCCCTTTCTAGCCTGGAACTGAAATTTTCTTTAATGAAGTCCTATTGTTCTCTGACTTATGGCCAGTTATTTTCCCAGAGGCCAGTCACTGTTGCTGGGGTATTGGCATTGCTTCCCTGTCAACATCCTTCCAAATGAAATAGAATCACAGATTTTTTTATCCAAGACAATAAGGATAACAAAGCCCACATGTTTAGAAGAGCTCTGCATGCTTTGCAAACAGGTAAAGCAGAAAATGATAAGTCAGATATTTTCCACGTGTCTCTCTAGATTATAAACACCTGCATTTGGATCTGCATTTATTCCATCTCACTTAAGGTGTTTTTTTAGGCTGAAAATGCTTCAGGTAAGAGTTCAGCCAACTCCCTGCATCTCTGGTGAATGGGATGGTCTAAATTTCTGGCAATTCTCATCTCTTGTTTATTTGAATTTATAGCCAAAGTCCAAGGGTTAGCCTGCATTAGAGGGCCAAGAAATAAATGCAGAAGTGTTCTGCCTGCCCTGTCCTTGTCATTGCAGTGATGTAACTCCCTAAGTGGGCTATAAACTTTGTGTGTAGTGAGGAAATGGCAAAATGCTGAAATCTGAGTGAGGATCTGAATCTCCCTCAAAATGTCTTCATTTTTTGGGGCATTCCAGAAGAGCATCTGAGTGGGACAGGGATAAAGAAAAGATCTTGAGACCTGAGGTCTGTTTTCCTCTTTCTTTCCACACCTTCTGCCTTTTACACCATGGCAGTATAAGGGAACTTTAATCAGAAGCCAGTGCTTTCCAGGAGTTTCTTCTTTGCTTTGGGAGTCCTAGGATTTAACACACATCTCTTTCTGTTCTTCTTCAGTCATGTCCTTTTTTTCCCTTCTCAGTTTATTATAAGAAAGATTTCCTTTTAAAAAAAAAAAAAAAACAAACTCCAAAGCTGCAGAGAAATTACCTAAGGCTCCAGGGTAGCAGTATTTTTTGCTATTATTTTATAAATCTATGGCTAAAAACTCTTCAATTTCTGTCTCACTTGGCATAGTGCATACTCTGAATGTCAGATCTCATAAGCATTAATTTTATTGTTCTCAATCTGATTGAAATCAGGTATTTTGCAATGGCAGTAGCTTTACCCTCACAATGTCCCTTAATTATGTGCAAATACAGCAGTGGTGTGGCTGCCCTGGTGTTTCAGGGGTGCTGGTGGGATGGGTGACCTGGGTCACTGGGGTCACTGCTCCCCCAAGGGCTGCTGAAAACGTGTCTGATTTTACACCTCTGACACTTCACTCTCAACACCCCTGGAACATTGTTCAATATTCATCCAGAAAAGGTCATTGCAGAAGTGGGGAATAAAACACTGACAGAACAAACAATGGGCTGTTGCCTGTAACTCTGAAAGATTTGTGTAATTATCCTTTTGCCTGTCAATCCTGCTGAATTTGGTACTACCAGAAATTCCTCAATTTGACAGAGCCCAGCCCTTTAGAGAACCACTACACACTGTGATTACTTCTCAAATCAACATCTCTAGCAGCTGTATTCACAGAAAGAAACATAAAGCAAGGAATGATTGATTATAACTAGAAAAGTGTTGGATCCCAGAAGCCTGGGAATTTTGAGCTTTCTGTGCTTTCCGGCACTGACCCCCAGGAGAACACTGCTTTTGACCTGAGGCCTTGGAGAAGGCTTCCAAATTTGAGTGATGGAGTTAAAGTCATGGGCGTATAGTTGGAATAGGAGTATGTGCTTTCACATGGTTAAGGGTTTTAAATTTTTTTATTTTTTTTTTTAATACAGTAATAGGTAGGGAACAAGATGGAGGATTTTGTGTGTTGTTTCCTTTCTGTGTTCTTCCTTCTTCTTCATGGTTTCAGGCAGTAGTTTCTGGTTGGACAGTGCTGCACTGAGGGTCACAGGAGTTTGGTTATTGGGTCAAAAGTATAAATAATGTAGGTGTTAGCTCTTTAGTGGACTGATTATCTTTAAAAGACCTTGTAGCTAGCTGGATTCAACTCCATTTTGCTCACTTTTAGCTGTTACCCAGAAGTGCTGCAGAACTCTCTATACTTAAATAAGATTTAATAAACAACCAATCCCAAACATGAGAAATTCGTCTCCTTCATATTTTTAATCCTGGCTCTGAGTGAAGACAGAAGAAAATGATGACAAGCCACTACCTAAGTGGTGCAGATACCACCCTAACAGAAAAGGAATAGCAAAGTCCTACAAACAAGGAGGTGAAATTATGTTAAGTGCTAAAACTGCCATCACATTGGCCATATCCAGTTATCCTGCTTGGTTTTGGTATCACATTCTCTCTTTTGTTTCTTTTGGAACACACTTGGCAAAAGATGGCCTTGTTCAAGGGATAAATTAAAGCTGAATGGTGAGGTACCATCCACTCACTCTGGCAGATCTGTTGGAATAATTCTCCAGCAATAAATACTTGTCTGTAGGTTGAATTTCACCATTGTGTGAACACATACAGATGTCAGATGGAGAATGAGCCCTTTGAAGGTGCTTGCTTTTGAAAAGTTGATGTTTCCCAAAGATCAGCACAGTATCCCTGAAATTTATGAGCATTCTTGAGGGCTTTGTAAGGGAGAGGAAGAGGGTTAGGGAAGTCTCCATAGGAATTGTATACATGCAGTACAAAAGGACACCTCATTCATTCCCCCCATACTGCCCTTTTGCCTGAAAATGATTAATGAGCCTGCTGGAAAACCAGTACTTGAATAGTGACAAAAACACAGCCATTGAGCTCTTATCAAAAATAATATTTTGTAGAAAGGATACAAGTCAGATATCCCTGATTTGCCTTTGGAACTTGGCCCTACAGATGTAGGGAAGACACAGGAAAGAAGGGGTCTCTGTCAGCCCTGTTCTCTTCAGGCTCTTGTGGATGACACGTTCTCCTGAGTTTGAGGGGTTCCTGAACAATCAGAACCCCAGAGCTGTTCATGCCTGTTCTTCCCTCTTCTTTTCCCAAGTTTTATTCCAGGTTTATCCAGTATTACTACCACCAACCAGGCTGGTCAGGCAGCTGAGGAAGCACTCAGTTCAACTCAGAACCAGTTAAGTGAGGACATAATTCTGTGTATGGGGAAGGTCTGGAGAGTCAGTCCTGTGAGGAGCTGCTGAGGGAGCTGGGGGTGTTTAGGCTGGAGAAAAGGAGGCTCAGGGATGACTTCACTGCTCTCTACAATTCCCTGGAGTTCTCCTCCCCTGCAGGAGGGTGCAGTGAGGTGAGGCAACAAGGGACAGGACCAGAGGAAACAGCCTCAACTCCACCAGGGGAGGTTCAGGCAGGACATCAGCAGGAATTTCTTCACTGGAAGTGTGGTCAGATGTTGGAATGGGCTGCCCAGGGAGGTTGTGGAGTCCTCATTCCTGGGAGTATTGAAGAAACCACTGGATGTGGCACTCAGTGCTCTGGTCTGGTTGCCAAGGTGATGTTCAGTCAGGGGTTGGGCTCGATGGTCCTGGAGGTCTTGTCCAGCCTAAATGACTCAGTGATTCTACTCCACACAAAAACTGCTTGGAGAAGCAGCCAAAGGAATCCTCACAGTGAGGATTGTCCTTACCTTGTCAGCAGCATGGTTCCATTTTATATTTTGTACAAAATATGTTTTGCATCTTGGTGTCAAAGGCAGCAGCTAATCCTCAGCTGGTTAAATCGATGTGACCAAAACAAAGTCTTCTACTTTTTTTCTGGGACAGCAGGATTTGAGCTACAATATTTTTAGACTCTCTTAGTTGTCTCAAAGTTCATGCCCTCGCTGCTTTCTGCAAAGATTGTAATTGAAAACTGTACACATTTTTGGAGAATGTTCCTGCAGCCCTCAATCAAAGCTGAACAGTTTGTCCTGGCTTCAGGGGAAGGTTCATGTGAGTGAGAGCTGGAGTGGACATGGCTTTGAAAGTTCTCTATCTCTCTAATCTTTGTCAAATGTTGTTTGATGAAGCTGGGAAGTTGCTTTTGCAGACAAACGTAGGAAGAACACATTTTTGGGAGACTGGCTGTTCCTTTTGGCTTTGACTTATCTGCATATTAAAATATGCATATTGGTGAGACGGAATCTTTTCATCTGTGTCCCTCTAATTTGCCATCTTTTGTTGAAACCGCGTATTTTCTTTTTTGATAACTCCTGTTACGAGTATTATTGGAAGCTTGTAAAAAATTCTTTACTTCCAAGCCAAGAATTTACATAAAAAGCAAGACTGTTGTATAAAAGGCTGTTTTAAATAGATATTAACAAAGTAATGAGTCAGGGAACAGTTACTTAATTAGCTGGAGACTTGTTATCTAACTTCAGAAGAAATCAGAAGGCAGCTGAATTTGCACTCGTAACACTTCAGATATAAATTCCAAATGTCCATCAAGATGAAAACACAAACTCCTTATCACTTAGGGTGCTGGTTAGAGTTTTAATTGCAACAGAATTAATGTTGGCTTCTGCCTCTTGGCTTTTGCCATTTGCCCCTGGGCTCAGGGCGAAGAATTGAGGACTGCACTGTAGCAACTGCATCCACAAATCTATATCTAGAAATCATGTGTAAGAATTTTTCTGTTAACATTTCATCAGTTTCCACTAGGGATTTTTCACTGAAAAAGTCCTGAAAACAAAAGGGCTGAAAGCAAAATGATTTCACTGAAAGCAAAATGTTTAATTTCAGTTTCCCTAAGCAGTTTCTCCAAGGTCCAAAACCCAGCTGCAGTGCTGCTGGTATCCCCTTCCTCCATCCCTTATAAATTAAATCTCTTGAGTATGCTGGTTTAAAACATCTATGATTGAATATGAAAGGTTTTATGCACTTTCTTGGAGAATATTCAGGTTATTTATAAATACACTTTCAAAAGAAGGACAAAGGCTTAGAAAAAGCTATCGCTGAAGTTTTATTTTTACATGAACATATTTCATTTTTAAGAACAACGAAGCAAAACAAATGGATCTGTTATTAGTTTCTTCTACAGATGAAAATACATGTTTGGACTGTGAAATAGAAGGTGATAAAGTGAAGGGAATATATATCACTTTCTTTGCTCAACAAAAGATTTTGGGCTCAGTTGAGTTGCCTGGGCAGGGATGTCTCAGGGCACTTGAGGTCCTGTGAGTCTCTTACCTGGTTTCCAGTCACTGTTGAATGACAGCACAGCCTCCCATCGATGCCATGTTGTATTCCTGTGGTTTTACAGCTGTTGCAGAGGACATGGTTCCTGTTGGTTCAGCTCATCTGGGATCTGATCTTTTAGCTGTAAGGGCACTACAGCTGCACTTCATTACCTGCCATAGCTCAAGGCCTAATATTTGCTTTATATGCTCCGTGGTTTACTGGTCTGCTTCATCCACAGTCTCTAATGAGCCTTCATTAGTGTTTGTAGACTAGAATAAATAAATGATCTTACAAATTTTATGCTTTCCACAATGAACTGCTTCTCCCCCCAGCCCCAGTGATGGTCTGCTATTTTTGTATTTTTCTCTAGGTTGGTTGTTACTTGAAGACTCCCAAGTACCCAATTTGGCTGGTCTGCAGTGAAAGCCACTTCAGTGTGCTCTTTTGTTTGGAAAAGGATTTGCTCAGTGACTGGAAGACAGGAAGGAGGTTTGATCTCTATTACTACGATGGCTTGGCCAACCAGGATGAAGAGATACGGCTGACAGTGGGTATGAGCAGCTCCCTGACTCTGCTTTTCACCTCTGGGGGGGCAGAAAGGAGGATCTAATTATACAAACAGTGATGGTTGCAGGCAGTGAACGTTAATTTGTGTGCTGTTGCCTAATTTCCATAATTAGTTTTGGTGATTAATTATATTTTGCAAGGAAGTTTTGAGGATGAGCTCTTGAAAGGGTTAACAGTGAGCATGTGTCACTTTATACACCCTGGCAAATCTTCCATTTATACACACTGGCACTGATTCCCAAGGAACAGCTTGTGATCTCTGGCTTATTCATACTCCCAGGATTATAATATATATATCTATATTTTTTTATATATATATATAAAATATATATATTTCACTATTCCCATTCTCCTTCACATCATCTCACATCGTTTCTACAGGCAGGAAGTGCAGGTCTCCAGTTCCTCACCCTAAATGCCTGTAGGAAAATGAGCAGAGAGCATAAGGAAACATGAAGTCCTTACTTCCAAGGCAAGAAAATGCCAGTAATCTGCTAAAAAAGTTTAGTCTCTTACCTGCCTGAAAGCACAAGCCTTCAAAAAGTCTTCCAGCTTGTCACCCTCCTTCTTTCAGGAAACCATGCCAAATTACACAGCTGCTTTTACAGTAAAAACTTCTTCAACTGGAAGGCATTTGGATGAGTATTCTGATCCTTAGAAAGCACCTACTTCAACACATTCTCCACCACTAAATCCCTGGTTGCTAATAATATCCTACTCACCTTTTGTTTTCTTTCCTTTGGTACATTTACACAATCTTGTCTGTGATTCTTTGATAACCAAATTCCTTCTCAATCTTAAGGAGCCACTCTACTGTAGTCTGCTCTTTAGAAATAACTTGTCTTTATTCCTTGTTTGTACCAACATCCAGGGTTTTGCACAGCATGGGTGTTGTATGTTCTGCTGAGTCCATGTGGCAAAGTTATTTCTGTGCTGGGAGTGCTGGGGGTTTGAGCTCCTCACGAGATTTGGTAGTGAGTTCAGTCAACTTTCTGCCTGTTGTTTACCCTCTTATTTTAAAGAAAATCCCTTTCATTCTATTGTAGGGGTCACATGACATATTAGCTCCAAAAATGATCAATTTTTACAGGACTATGGTTGCCAGCTGGTTCCCACACCCCAGATAAAAGTGACAGGAATGATACAGCTCAGCACAGGACTAGAAACAAGTTTTTTCTGTTGTGTTGTACTACACAACATCTGGTCCAAAGCAGGTATCTTAATGTGTCTTTCCATCACCAGGAATGTTTCCAAAATCAAGAGCTGCCAAACCCTCTAAGATCCCTGGATGAGAAATTCCCTGGAGCACGTATACATTTTTCCCTTTACTGTCCAACCTGCCATGGCATTTTTTTATGTTTCTCCTCAAAGCTGAAATGTGCCTGGAGTTGTAGATATCTCTTTGTTGTGGCCATAGCCCCTTCCAGGGATGTGTCCCAGTAAATCCTTTGTTATCTGTGAAATTCTGCAAAAGGCAGTAAAAATGCAAATATTTTCATCATTCCACAAAAGCACTGGCCTGGTTCTGGCTGTGCAGTAATCCCTTGCTAGGTCTGGAGAAAATGTAATTACTTTACATCCAAAAAGGTAACTCTGGCCAAACATCTAAACCCAGCAGACAGGAGCAGATGGAAATATCAGAATGCTAAATATTGCTGGCATTTCCCTTGTGGAGATCCCAACAAAAGGTGATGTTCAGGCAGCATCAGCTGGAGATGCAGCATGAGGAGCTGGCTGCTGCCCCAGCCACATCTCCCTGCTCCTGGGTAGCAAAGCTTTACTTGAGCAAGAAGTTGAATTCCTTGAAATGGGAATCTTGATTATAATTAGGTAAAATTACCATCAAGGTCACATTTCAGGAAATATTGAAGAAATTGTGCTGGGGAAGAAAGGTAAAAAAGACAGAAGAGTAGAATTCTATTTTGGGAGTAGCAGCAATTGCTACTTTATATTGAGAATTCGCTCTGCTTCCCACACTTAACCATTTGGCAAAATGTAGACAAGAGATATAAAGTTCTTTCATAGAAGTAGGTTAATGACATCAACATACCATCATAAAGAGAGGAAAATAATAATAAATCTGTCCATTGGGGTAGAAATTTTGGATAAGCAGAGAAGAGCTGTAACAGTGTTGGCACTCAGTTTCTCACATAATTAAGGGTAGAATATACATATTCCTTTTCATTTACTCTTTGATACACCTTTATGATACTTTTTTCCTGTTTCTTTGTATGGAAACACCCCATTTAAACCTTTTGATTGGAAGAATTCAAGTCTAAAAATGACAAAATTCATCAAAGTTGGCCATGAGTGGGAAAGGCAGCCACACCTGCCTGACCTGCTACCAGGGCTATGGTCAGGACAGTGGCTTAGTTTGCACCAGGAGAGGTTTAGAGAAAAATTTCTTCACAGAAGGGGTTGTCAGTCACTGGAACAGGTTGTCCAGGGCAGTGGTAGAGTCACCATTCCAGCAAGTGTTCAAAAAACCTGTATTTGTGGCACCTGGGGACAGGGTTTGATAGTGAACATGGTGGTGGTGCTCGATTTATGGTTAGACTTGATGATCTTAGAGGTTTCAACTTTTATTATTCTAAAATTCCATGTTACAAACTCTTCAAAATGATGATAAAAAAAGGCTTTTTTAAACTTCAAAGATTCCTGTATGCCTGTAAGTTCCTGAGGATCTAGAGGAAAACCACCAGTACTTTATGTACTTCTAAATATTGTCTGTTTTCCTCCACCCCAACCCTTGCATTCACCCAGAGTTTTCTGCATGTGTTTGTACCCATCAGATCAACACACAAGGGAGAGCCAGGTCCTTTCTGTGACAGATCTGAGCCTGGCAGCTGGCAATGGTCAGGACAATCCCCTCCCATCCTGTCTACACCATTCTCACTGAAGCAGACCCAAATCCTACACCCTGCCTTGGCATCCTGCAGCCAATCCATTGGCTGGGCAACAGAAAAGAAGAAAGAGAAAAAAACAAAAAAAACCTGCTCTGCTGCAGTTTAAATGTTTGACTCCAAAACAGGAAACAGCTGAGCAGACTGACATCCAAGCTGGTGGCAGGATGTTTTGTCCCTGGGAAGGTCAGCTCTACTTTCACTGTTGACAGATGCTGTGTCTGAGACAGTGACCTCTCTGTTTTCCCTGGAGAGCTGCAGTGGCCTCTCCATCCCAAAGGAATGCTCATCAGGAGAGGCTCCCTGATATCCCACACTGCAGCATCTTCTCCTGTCTCTGCACTGCTTGCTGAGCAGTAAAGGGACAATCTTTGCCAGGCTGGAATAGTCCTAACCCAGTTCAAACTGGGCTTGGGGTTTCCTATTCAAGTGTAACACCACCAGTGTCCTTAGGGTTTGAGTAACAGAAGTTACTCAGTAATTGCAACATCAATTGTGAAATAAAAGCCTCATGGCAGCCCTGCAGCACATTATTTCATTTTCTGATCTGTGGTTTTCCTTGAAACCATTTCTGTAGGAGCAATCTAACCTGGCTCAGGCCTGGTGGCCAGTGGTGGATGTGGCATGGTTGGGCTCAAACCATCTGAGATTTCTGTATGGAGAGAAAATTCCCCAGCCACTAACAAAGTCTGTTTTGTCTCTGCAGATACAACTCAGGTGTGCCCTGAAAATAAAGAAAATGATCTTACTCCTCCACTTGAGCACTGTATTAGGACAAAGTAAGTGAAATTGCAGTTTTTCATACAGTTACATTCTGTTGTTGATACAAGTAATCTATGTGAGGCTGGAGTGTTTAAAAAAAATATTTCAGCAAGTAAAGCTGAAAAATTAATGCTTAGAAATCAGAAAGGATCTGAATGGGCCAGGCTGTGATAATATGCTTTACACATTTAATCGTGAATTATTATAATTAATCTTGAACTGTCCAAGGTGTTCATTCTTAGAGGAGCCTTCACTACATCACCAAGAAATGACTGAGCCAAATTCAGTCTGGGAGCACAGCTTGGTTTCAACAGATCTAAATTTAGATTCCCAAACGTGCTTGATTGCAGAGATACAATGAGATAAGGAGACAATTTATTCCATTTTCATCAGTCTTTTCTGAAGAACAAATGGGAGACCTGAGTGTTATTTTCAATGCATGAAGCCCCATAGAAGAGTCTCAGTTTTCTCCAGCTGTCTGTGGACAGCACAGAGTTTGTCAGGACCACAAAACACCAGGATTTGTGCAGTCCTTCGTGCCAGGCCTTAGCTCAAATTCTCTCCTTACATACAAGGCTAATTCCTGTCATGTTGGGATTTTCATGGCCATTTTGAAGCCTATATAAGCAGTTCATCCAAATACTGAAGTTAATGGGAACATTTTCAGCTTAGTGAGACATGAAAGAAGCAAAATGGAGAAATTTAACTGGGCAGAAAATTCAGCTTTATATCAATTATCAATTTTCAAGGAAGTGACTATCTGAGTATCTCTGGAACAAGAAGTGAAAGCCTCATTGTCAGAGACCATAATCTTTGTTAAATCAGCAAGCCAGGCAGCTTCGGGTTTCTCTGAATTTGCTCTGTAAAAAAAAAACCCAGCAGAAAATAAATAAATAAGGACAGTGGCTGCCAGTGTGTTGATCAGAAAATCACTGAAATGTAGAAGAGGCATCCTGCAAAGTGACAGCAGTGACATCAGTCCAGCCTTCCTGCACATACAGATTTTATTGGTTCTTCATTTCCAGTGACATACAAGCATGACTTCAAACTGAAATAAATAATGTATAACCTCAGAAAGCCCCATGGGGAGAATAATGCATGCAACTACTTAAAGTCTTAGAATATCTTCCATTGCTGGCATTGTGTCAGTTATACAGTGTTGGTGGTGCTGCTGTTTATTTTAAGTTCCCTGCTTTCATATGCTGGAGAGGTAAATTACCAGCAAATTCCAGTGTCAGTTTATTTTGTTTGTAGGATTCTCAGCACTGTCTGATTTACCCTGGGCAGGCTGGCTCCTTGTTTTCAGTGTTCTCCCTTTGCTTTGAGGATATTTATTTAAGCATGGCCTTGCTGCAAAAGGTTTTTCATGATAAATTTTTCCTTTTAGCTTTAAGAACTTTTTCATCCAACTATGGAACAGCATGTAAGGAAAAGTAAAAACCAACCCAAGTAACTAAAATTTTAGCAATTTCAGGGATTAAAAAAACCCCCGTTTTTATCATACAATTGTGGAAAACTCTCCTAAACTAATTTTTAATAAAGCAAAGAGCTGTCATTTATTTTGATGAAGAATTCATGATGAAGCTCCATATCTCTCATCAAAAAATGCAGGAAAATTTCTCATGCAAAGTGGAGAATCCCACAGTCGGGGCAATCAGACCTGAGACAATTAACTATTATTAATTTGCTTTATTGTTAATGGAGAGTTTTCCTCCCATTCACACATCTCAGTTCTGGTTTAATCCATGACAAACCCATTATTACAGCAATACCTGAGCATCACCATCCTGTAACACACTGAGTTCTGTGCCTCACATCTGCCTGCTCTTTGTTCTCTTACCCTCTCCTAAAGGGAAAACTGCACTGCTAATAGCCTGGCTTTGCATTTAGTTTTTAATAATAATCATAAACATTATTTTCATTAATATTATTATTATTATCAGAAGAGAAGAGTTGTTTTGCTTCTGCAGGAGGAGGAGGCTCATGTTTTCAGTCCCTGTTGTATAAAACATCAGAAGTTCAGTTCTGAGTTTAAAGCAGGGAACCCTTCAGCTGGCTCTGGAATGACCAGTCACCACCAGCTACCAGTGTGACCTGCAGGCCCCCCAAAAAAGGACAAGTTAAAGTGCTTTTCTTGTGGCTCTCAGCCCCAGACATCTGTGGCAGCAGTGGGATTCTGGCCCAGGGATGTCTGGAATGTGCATCCCTGGCTTGTTTTGGAGATGCCGTGCAGACAACTGATCCTGTTCTTCCCTGAGGAATACTCTTATATCACAGTCCTGATCCTCAGCATTGGAGGAAATAACATCTGTTAGCTCTGCCTGAGGGGAACCAAACCCTGATCTGCTGTTATAACCTGAATTTAGCAGTAGTTTTTATTAACCCTCTGTGGTAGTGGGGCTGTGGAATCCACGAGTTCACCTGTTGGCTGTGAAGTGAAACACCCAAAGGGAATTTGGTGGATGAGAGAAGATCAGAGCCTGGGCATTTCAGCTTGAATTATCGATGTGCTCCCAAACAATACCAGGTTATCAGCACAGGAGATGCTCACTGAGTGCTATTCCAGACTGAGCATTGTTCCTCTCCAGTTCCCGTTAACTGCATGACCCTTGGGTGAGGTTGTGCTTGAAGCAGGTGGGTCAAATGTAGTTTTTTCCTTTTGCTAATCTGATAAATTATAATTGGATCAGCAGCTAGCAAATGCCTCGTGTTTGAATTACACTGTGGCAGGATAGTTTGGGGAAGTGATCACCTGCATTGTCCAGGAAGTTTTGTATCTGTTTGTAAATAAAAGACTTTTTCAGCATCTGTGAGTGAGATTCCTGACTCTTTGACACCTTTTCTTGTGCAGATGCAAGAGGGGGAAAAAGTTTTGGACCTGTCTCATAGAAGCAAACAGCCAAAGGCTGCATTTTGGTCTAAAAAAATGGTTCGAAAATAAACCCAGGAGATGAGACTTGTTCTGAAAGTAACCTTCAGTCCTGCTTCAAAAATTATGTTCTGTTTAAGTTCTTTATGGAAAGGCTGTTTTAAAAAAGGCCAATTCCTCACTGCACAGTGGTTAACAACAGCTTTACCAACAGCAGAAATTGTGTCAGCAATGTGAGTAATTCCACAGGGCACACTGCAGGCTCATTTGGTGTCTTTTGGCCTCTGTGGATCCCTCTCAAAGCCTTAACCACCCTGGTGAGATAGAAAGTGGCACCTTGGGAAGATTGTACTCAAAGATAAGGGATGATTTGAAGGCATTACCTGAAAAATCCAGTGGGGATAGACTTGATGATCCTAGAGGTTTCAACTTTTATTATTCTAAAATTCTACGTTACAAACCCTTCAAAATTATGATCAAAAAGGCTCTTGTAAACTTAAAAGATTCCTGTGTGCCTGTAAGTTCCTGAGGATCTAGAGGGAAACCACCAGTACGTTGTGGTTTTCCACAAAGGTGGCAGTTGTTTTTTCCATTTGGTTGTTTAAGGGTGACATTCTGAACTTCTGTCAGGGACAGCTCTCAGCTCTGGCAAATGCCAGACTTAGGCTGAATAACCCCAGATGAAACAAATTCTGCTTTTAATTTAAGATTTGGGGCATCTCTGCTGAGTATTCCTGCTGAGTGTTCCTGGGATGGAGACAATCTCTCTGAATTTTTTTGATTTTCATTTTCTCAGCAAAGTAAAAATGCAGAAGGAAAAATTTCACAACAGCCATCAGATGTCACTTCCTTTGAGACATTGCCCTGAAGACTGCAAGAATTCAGCTTTTGGTTTTGTTTTACACTTAATTGCCTTGCTCAGCACAAGGACTGAGCTGCCATACCCTTGCTGACACATCCTGTCCTCGGTGACAGAAAGAATGTGGCACTGGCACCTCAGTGTTCCCCTCACCCCCTCACCAATATCTTACTACTCTGAGACTGATTTCCAGAATAGATAGAAGTACTCTGCACTGGGAATGCAGCAGTTTAGTTCCCAGAAAATGTGGACCATGACCTTGCAGATGAGAAAAGGCACAGCCAAGGGTGAATTCGTGCCATGAGGGGTGAGTTGATTCACTCCAAGGAGGTGACTGGAGAGCATCATCCTGCTTTCTCCAGGTTTTGGGTCAGATCTCTGTCTTTTACCATGGTTTGCAGACACATTCAGGATTGATGCCTCCTTTGCATCCAGTCACACTCCTGAGGTGGGCAGCTGAGCTGTGGCAGCCAGTGCAGAGCCAGGAATGGAAAACATGGAAGGTTCCAGACTCACTGGAAACGCTGTTCTGAGTGTACATCTTCAGTGTCATTCTGAAGGAGCAATGAGGGCAGAGAAAAGCAGAACCTCAGCACAGGAAAAGCAAAACATCACCATTAAAGGGAGCCATGGGATGCTTGGAGGAGCCAAGGTCAGGAGCAAAGATGGGATCATTGGGATGAGCCAGGCACAGGATCTCAGAGTCAGAGAATTCCTAATCAGAGCTGAACAGGAGAGTGCAGATTGCATGCTGACAGCTGAGAGTATTTTGGTTATTTAGGGTTAATTCTTGTACCCATCTTGGGCATTCCCTAGTTATTCTGTCCAATATGAAGATCTGTGTTGTGAATCAGCTGCTGCTGAGGACTCTCTGTTGCCCAGAGAGGCTGGAGGAAGGGTCAGGACAGAGATCTGCCACCTTGGCACCAAAATCAGGGGGTACAATCCCCTCACTTCTGCTCCATTCCCTTTGGGATGTGATAAGTTACCCCAAACAAGTCCATCCCAATCTCTCTGGGGTTCCTTGGCTGGTTCAGGGCTCTGGGTTTGCCTTTCCAGTGATGAACTGATTTATGTAAATGATTTCATTTCTAGGTGGCAAGGAGCTGTCATCGACTGGAACGGCACAGAACCCATCTTGTGACTGCTCTGACCTGCACTTTATTTGGGAAGACCAAAAGGAAATGACTGAATGAGCACATTTCTATTCCCACCAATACAGGAAATGGGGCAGTTTGAGATGAGGAAGAATGACAAGGTTTACAGGCTGGCAGAGTTTCACCTCAGTCACCTCGTGCTTCAGATATTTTGCTTTTAATATAAACAGCACTGACGTAAATTCCTTGTCACTGCCTTCAGCATAAAGCTCCTGAGGGCAGCCTGGGTTCCCACCACCAAATCAAGGTTGCAGATGAAGCAGTGAAGTCATCAATGTCCCCTTGAGGTCTCCTTCTGGATCCACTCTGCATCCTGCAATTGTTTGGAAGCATCTGATGGGAGATGCTGAACCCAGATTTCTCTCACTTTACAGCCTTCTCTGTCCTGCCTTGTTCTTCCTTGAAAAAACTCCAGTGCCACTATAAAACATTATCCAAGGAACATATATTCACCTCCTTACCTGCTATTAGCAAGCCTAAATAGGTTGGTGACCATCTGGGCTTTCCAGGAAAATCCTGGCCTATTCCAAGTTCTTGTTGTGTCCTAAACTTGCAGTAAGGATTGTGGTTTGTGTTACCAAAATAATGCCATTAGTATGTTCCTAGTACTGGGTGCAGCTGGTGTGTAACAGTGCCTCATGCTGATATAGCTCGTTTTTCTTTCTGGTAAGAGGCAGCTGTATCAGCATCTTTACATTTGTGCCCTTATTTCTACACGAGGGTTTATTCACACCCAAGTGACAGATCTGTGATTTGCTTCTTCATAACTACAAGAAAACAGAAATCAGAAAGAGAAAACAGAAGAGTTTTTTGAAATTCAGTTGTTGCCTATCTGTGATAGGTCCCAGTTTCCATGGTTAAATAAAATGCATGTGTTGGAATGAGGAACTGTGGAGATGGATACTGAGGTACTGAAGCCACAGTTTGTACTCTGATTAACTCTGTTTTAGCTACACTTTACCAAAATTGGAGCAAGTTACTGTGCAGAAGGTTGGAAAAAAAATGCCCTGTGAAAAACAGGCAGATAAGTGGTGTTTGTAGAGGTATTCCTCTCTCTTGAGATTGAGTGTTTCATAGGAGTTCAATAAAGGACTTTTACTTTCTGATGTTTATCGAACCTTCTTCCTACTCAGTGTGGAAACTCCTCTGGGTCCTGAAAAATGAGTGCAAAATCAATTTCCAGCAAAAATTCAGTGTTGTTCTGGGTGTAGGTGAAAATAATGTCTGTGTTTGCAAACTGACTGTGCAAATGAAGATCTCAGGGAATTATTACTGGAATTAGATTTGAAAACCAACCTGAATATAAGTTACAAAGGAGCACCAGAAAGGTTTAGATGGCCTTTGCACGAAAATCTGCCTCCCCCTTTGCTTCCCATTCACATCAAACTGTCATAGAATCGCAGGATGGTTTGGGTTGGAAGGAAAATTAAAGACAGGGACACCTCCCACTATTCCAGGTTGCTCCAAGCCCTGTCCAGCCTGGCCTTGGACACTTCCAGGGATCCAGGGGCAGCCACAGCTGCTCTGGGTAACCTGTGCCAGGGTCTCCTCACCCTCACAGGGAGAAATTCCTTCCTAATATCCAATCTAAACCTGCCCACTTTCAGTTTAAAGCCATTATATGCAGTAAAGCATCTCAGGGTTGTAGTTATTTATTTTTATTTATTTCAGTGTCATAAAATCTGTTTGGTTTAGATTAGATAGAGAAACTTATCACTTTGTGAGATCCAGATCTCCCAAAGAGATTCAGCCTCTGAGACATCATCAGCATCAGATCCATGCTCAATCCTGCTGACTGTGCCATCCCTGTGTATTTAGGGATGTGTTTGTGCTGTCAGCTGCAGGTAGATTCAATAATGTCTTTAAGATACCTCAGCTTGAGCTTTCAGTGTTTCTGGGAAGTCCCAAACAGCCAAAGATCCCAGATGTAAAACCTTTTTCCCCTCTTGAAATGTGTATATTCTGTAGTCCACGCTTCGTTTCATGGAACAAATGCAGCTTGATTTTCCCACCTGCCTCACAGGGCATCCATAATATAAAATTTTTAGGGGACAGAAAATACCGTGGAGATGACAAACGTTGGAAGATTTTTGGAACCAAAAAACTCCTTTCTGGTTTTTCCAGTCTAGTAAACCCACACCATCTGTTTCAAAGCTTTAAACTGTGTCAGACTGGAGATAACCTCCCTGTCCCTGCCAGCAGAGCAGCACAGAGAAGGGCAGGAGGGAGCTGCTATGGGAGAGGCCAGGTTTGATCTGACTGAAATCTGCATGTCTGCAGTGCAGAGGAGCTCAGATCTGTTCTCTGTCCAGAGGAGGGGACATTCCAGGGTGTGGTTTAGCTTTGCCTTAGGTTGAGAAGGGTTGTTCCTATAAAGGGAGCCCAAGAGGATTGTCTCCAGTGGATCGCACCCATGAAGATGTAAAGATTTTTAGGGTATGGGAAAGAGGGTAGACTGGCTGGGAATTATTTATGGGTTCTTGTAGAGGGTAAACAGAGATGAGAACAGGCCCTGAACTCTGTCCCTCTTTCCAAAACAGACTCCAAGGAACTTTGAGGCTCCTTCATCACTGGTTATGGACAATATTGCTGTGAAAACAGATTTTTCTTACCAATTATCTGTCATTGTGTCCTTGGATATTTGTTTGCAAAGTCCACTGCCCACCTGGCAGTGAATTAACTCCAGATTCCCCCATGCCCTCACTCACAAAGGAGTTAAAAAAGAACCTGAACCACCTCCCCAAATCACCAGGTGGGCAGGGCAGCTCAGCACTGCTGAGCTCCTTCCACCAGCCTTGCTCCTGGAAGCTGAGAGCTGCAGGTTCCTTCCCCAGGGCTCACCAGGCAAAAAGGAATGGCTGCTTGGAAGGAATCTGCAACCAGAACATTGATTTAGATCGAAATATTCTCAAAAAATAATGCCAGAGCATGACCTGGTCGCTGCCTGCATCAAGGCTTGCATGTTTTTATTCAATGTAAAGCATCAGAAATTATTCCCCTTAAGACATTACAGGGCTTTTGGGGTCAATCCCACAAGGCAATGCAAAATATTATGTGGTAGTGCAAAAAAAATCTGTGTAGAAACACATCCTGTGCTCAACATACATCCAATCTTTTAAAATTATATTTTCCTCTTCATGGTTTCTTTTTTGTTGTTGTTGTTTTTATTTTCATTTCCCAAATAATGTGACTTCCTGAACTGAACAAAGCAGTGATCATTTGATAATTGAGCTTTAAAAGACACCAGTGATGCTGGCACTTAGGCCTGCATGGCGTCTTCATTTCATTCTCTTTTCTTGTATAAAAATTGAATAAAAAATTGCACCCTGTGCTGAAAACTGACCCCTTAACTGCAAATAACAAACATGGCTTAATAACAAACCTGGCTTATTGTGTATGGAGATGAATATGGAAGCAGAGTTACTATTTTGGCAGGGTGTCCTATATATCACCTTTTTACAAAATGTTTATTTAGCTTTGTCTTGTACAGAGTGTCCCATAGAAATAGAACATTTAAAGCAATGGTCAGGCAAAAGCCCAGATTTCCTCCTCATTTTTTAATAATTGATTTGCTAGTGGAAATTAATCTGGGAGATTGAGTTCTGAATGTTTCATGGACCTCATCAGGTCAGTGGAAAAATAATGGCAAGAGAAAAAAATTATGGTTGTGGGCAAAATTCACAATTTTATAGACCTTCTGATGTTTGATTTTTATATGCCTGTCCTTATTCTGGTTAAATCTGGGAAAAGTTTAAGATATGATGGCTGATCCCATGAATGAATCCCTGCAGTCACTGTGGGTTTGGTTCCCAGGTAAACTAAAAATGACAACTTGAGTTTCTTGCTTTCAAGTTTTCACTTTCCTGGGGCAGGTTTCTTATTTGTTATGTTTGCAATGTATCTAATGGGCTAATTTGAAATGGCAGGAAATGGTCACTTTAGTAATCAAGGAAAGCTGAAGAGCTTGGAAGAATGACACCACCAGAAGCCAAGTTTTCCATCAGGGATAAGTGGTTTAGGGGCTCTGAGGATTCAGTTGCTGAAAGTGAAGTATTGAATTTTTTCTGGTTGGGAGCTTCATTAAAAACCAAAGACATCAAACCACTTTTTTTTTTTTTTTTTTCTGAAAATACTTGCACCAATCTTTTGAAGCAGTAAAATAGTTTTTTAGAAGGCTTGCATGATTTGGGGTATGATTGCAATAACATAATATAGTAAAAAAATACAGATTTCAATTCTTTCGGTAACTCTGCTTTATTTTCCTGTCCCAGGATAAGTTTACTATGAAGGGAACTACCCTGAATTTCACATTGTCAATACGTGGGGAATGCACAGTCATGTTTTAGATGATAAAAACTTTAACCCTCACCAAAGCTTGTCCTGTGATAATTTGTCTCTTCAGTTTGTGTTTTTAGAAATGTCAAATTTAAGAATCAAGCGCCAAAGCCTTAATGTGCATATATTTATTTTATTTTTCATCAAAAAGATCATGTAGGAAACAGATTTTTTTTTAATGTAATGAAAATGGTTGCTCCTACATTTCAGTGTGATCCCATCTGCTGCACCTCCTAAGGAAAAGTCACTCCATTAAGGACACTTTGTATTCACTCACACTCTTCATTGATTTCTTTTCATTGGCTATAAAATAATAAATTCAACAGCAGCTCTGAAATAAGGAAGCAGTTCCTCCTTAGCAGCTTTGTTGATAAAACTAGAAAAGGAAAAAGGGCTTAATCAGGTGTTTTATTTGTCATTTTGAACAGGGTGGGGAGGTTTTGTTGGTACAGTTGAAAACAACCAGATTTTGTGACATCCCTCACTAATAGCTTTGAGTATATCAGCAAGGAATCAAGCACAGATTTTACAAGGAAAAAGTTGGTTTTCTTTCTAAGATAAATAATTATGAGTACTTCAACATTTTTAATTTCATCTGCTGTGAGCTTTTTTCCTTAAATTTCTTTTTTTTTATGAAGGAATTATGAGTAACTCCAGCTATTAATCGTTCAAGAAGTTGTGCTTAAAGGCACAACTCAAATATCCGTGCAATGACAGCACTGAGACTTTTCCAGACCCTGGAATTAAAGCCCTTTCTCTGATCTCTGCCTCTTGGCCTCACAGTGAGTTTCAGGTGGTGCTTTGGTGTTTTCCATGGCACTGTGCACATCCCATGCATTCCACATCCTTGCTCAACACTGATTAAAATGTCTTACAGCAGCCCCTGGATCTGGGTGCCTTGATTTTTGATTTAATGGCAGTTTATTAAAACTAGAGCACAAAGATTTGTTTGTGGACAGCGTGAGCTGAGGTGGTGTCGTGCAGAGACACTCAGAGGTGATAAATCTGCAGGGTGACTTTACCATGGCTCTGAAGCTGAATTCCAGCTGAGCTGGAGTGAGTCCAGAGCAGGTCCATGAGGATGATTAGAGGAATAAAACGCTTTTCCTTTGAGCAAAGGCTGGAAGATTTGGGGTTCTTCAGCCTGGGGGAAGGAAGGTTTAGAGAAGGGGAGAGCTCAGAGCCCCTGGCAGGGCCTGAAGGGGCTCCAGGAGAGCTGGAGAGGGACTGGGGACAAGGGATGGAGGGACAGCACACAGGGAATGGCTTCCACTGCCAGAGGGCAGGGATGGATGGGATATTGGGAAGGAATTCTTCCCTGTGAGTGTGGTGAGGACCTGGCACAGGTTACCCAGAGAAGCTGTGGCTCTCCCATCCTTGGAAATGTCAGCATCATCATCATCATCATCATCATCATCATCATCATCATCATCATCATCAAAATATCTCCTCACAGGTGTTTACAGGGTGGATATCTCCATCTAAACCAGGGACCCAGGAATATCTTGGAATATCACTGGTGAGAAACAGGCACTGGTGGACTTCAGCCACCTGGTCTGGTTTAGGTGCTACAGAAGGAATTGCATTTTTCTCTTCCCTGCCTGCTGCTCTCTGGATCCCCAGAGGTTACACTGATTATTAGAGGAGTCCAGGATGATGGATTCAAATGAATCTCACTGTGTGTGGATGATAAAGCCCGAAAAGCAGGAAGTTGTGTTTATGGAGCTTGACAGAACAAATGAATGAGATGATGGGTCAGAGATTCCTCCTGCCTCCTGCACCATCCTCACCTCTGGCTTCACTTCACAGCTTTCACCTGAGAGACACAAAATCATCTCTGTGGAAGGAAGCACGGGGTTGAGTAGCAGGAATTTGCCAGCTTTTGGAAAAGGAGTTGCTGATAAATGATGTTTCTCACGTGGGCACACAGGAACCATACCAGAGGTGGGGCCTGGAAGGTGTCCTGGACGTGAGAATTTGTAAGCACAGATTTTTTGTATAACAGCACTGGGGCTGTGTCATAACCCTAAATCCTGATAAAACACCCAAGATAACTGTACCTTGTGTGGGTGTTCTGCTTACTTCCTTATCATCATCTTATCATTTGGCAAGGCCTTCCAAATTAATCTAAGAAATATTCTGGGCATTTGTAAAAATACTCTGTGCACTGGAATTCAGCAAATATTTATTAATTGAAAAAACACCGGTGAAGAATGTGTAACCAAAAAAAGAATAAAAGTGTTCAGCTCCTCTCTGTAAAATACACAAAGGATAGGAGGTTAAAAGTTACATTCCACAAACATACCTTTTGCTGAGCTGTACTTGGTGTGGTGAGTGGTGTGGATGGGAGCCAAGGTCTCCAGACCCTGAGTTCTGAATCACTGCTGCAGGGAGAGTGGAAAAATATCCCGTGTGGCCGAGGGAAGGGAGCAGTCCAGGGTCTCCACCTGTACAGGTCTGTGGGGCAGTTCCCCTGAGGATGGATGGGTTTCTGCAAGGCTCAGAGATGTGAAAATCCCAAGAGATGTGAAAATCCTAACTCGGATCACAGGTACAGAGCAGCCACTCCGTTGTGGTTGAGCTGTGAACATGTCATGGATCACTTTAGTGGAGTTTGGGAAGGTATTAAATCCTAAATGTTGTAAAAGCATTGTCATGGGGTGGTGAGTGGAAGGTGCAACAGGAAATTAGTTTTAGCATTTCAAGTAAGAAATAAAGATCCACCTTAAACAATGAACATGGAAGATGATACAAATTGTTTTATTCTGAGGTACCAGGACATCACCAATCACCAACTTCTGTGTTACTCAGATTATTTTTAATTTGTGATGCACTTTTAGGTCTGTGCTTCGTTTGCCTTATTGATTGTTAAAGCCAGGAAAAAAAACATGCTGAGGGCCAAGCTCATTGCAAGTGTAGATCTGGAGATATTCCAGAACTGTCTGGACACAATCCTGTGCCATGAGCTCTGGCATGACCCTTCTGGAGCAGGTGTGACCCACCGTGGTCCCTTCCAATCTGACCCGTTTCTGCTGAAATCAGCTAAACACCATTTTCAATGGGCTCCACATTTTCCTCTTTCTTCTGGAAGATCACTCTCGTGCATGCTGTGACACCTTGGCTGAGAAAACCCTTCGTGGTCGGTGTCTTTCTGTTTCACTGTCAGTGATACATGGTTGTATTCCTGCTTTGGAGTGGCTGCAGCACGCTGCTGATGAGATCTCAGATCTGCTGTCATGAATTGTTTACGTTTGGTCAATGGAAGCAAAAGGGGGAAAATATCACAATGGCAAATTGCAGCTGGCAAATGTCACTCCCAGAAAGGGTGACAAATGAGCAATGAGTGCTCTGCCATGGCGTGTGAAGAAAGCTGCTCTTTTACGAGCACTTCAATGCAGAACAGTTTTATTATGACTGACATCCTTCTCAGGGCTGAATTCCTATCACCATATCCTTCCTGAGTCTCCCTTGCTCAGGTCAGTCCTGTGAAACAATCCAGCATTTCTCAAATTGTTATTCCAGTTTGCAATCCTGGCAAACACAGCACACACATTAGAATCTGCTCTGGGTTTACTGGGGTTGGTTTTCAGTCAGCAGCAGATGAATATAATAAGTGAAAATCTGAAAATCAGGCTTTTTAAAATTTTTTTAGTATGAAATATAGCTCTGGATATACAACTTCTGAGTCATCTGAGAGAGAAAATAGGTGTTTAATAGGTGCATGCTGTATATTCTTTGAGAAATGCATAAAATCACAGAATGTCCTGAGCTGGAAGGGACCCACAAGGATCAAGTCCAACTCCTGGCCCTGAATAGGACACCCCAAATTTCACACCACGTGTCTGTGTGCATGAGTAGCAGGGGCCACAGGAAGAGGAATTGGAACCATAATTATGATACTTATTTTAATTTTGAGTAGAATCTATATAAGCATTCAATAAAGCAATAGCGCTAAGACACCCACAAATTAATTTCTAACAGAACAGCGAGTGAAAACATAGGGAAATATTATGATGAGTGAGAGGATATATTGAGAGCTGTGAGGAAAGGCTAAAAGAATTGGGATTATTCAGACTAGAGAAGTGAGTGACTTAATTGCAGCCTTCCAATACCTGAAAGGAGCCTGCAAGAAAGATTTTGAGAGATGATATACAGAGGTGTAAAGTGACAAGAGAATAGATTCAGCCTGAAAGAGAGCAGGGTTAGATTGGATATTAGGAAGAAATTGTTCCCTGTGAGGGTGGGAACCTGGCATAGGATTCCCAGAGCAGCTGTGTCTGCCCCTGAATCCCTGGAAATGTCCAAGGCCAGGTTGGACAGGGCTTGGAGCAACCTGGGATAATGGAAGGTGTCCCTGCTATGGCAGGGGGTTGAAACTGAATAATATTTAAGGTCCCTTCAAACCCAAAGCATTCTATGATTCCATTAGAGCCTCCTGTAATAGCACCAGCCTGGGTTTATATTCTTGTAACAACTGGTGCTCTCTAAATAAACATTGCCCCTGTGCCTCCTGCTTTCAAGTTTTCTCAGCTGCTAGGAGCAAAGAAAGGCACTTTGTAACTTGAAGTATAAAAACAGCTTTAATTTTTACTCTCTCCTTGTTTTTTCCAGTTCATATATTCTATGTTTAATGTGTAACTGAAATAAGAAGCTTCTTTATTTTGTGGACAGAAAAATGACAGCATGGTCTGCGAGGAGAAAGGTGATTTATGAGGTTTCCAGGATGCAGGGAACAGGTGACTTTTGCTTAAAGGAAAGAAAAATCATGTTCCTGGCTTAAAAAAATAATCAAGTAAAAGTAAAGCCATCGAGAGAATATATGTTATCTACAATCGTTCCAGAAAGCGTTTCCTACAGAACAACAATTACAAGTCATTGTGAGTCCCTTGGGAACAGCAGTCAAAAACATCAGCAGTTAATTACTAGAACTTCCTAAATCAACCTTCTTTGGCATGACATGAAGTGAATGAGAGCAATAAAAGCAAGGAAGTGCATTGTGCTTTGTCCTGTCCAACTCCTGTTCGGACAGGCGTAGGTCACAAGCACAAATGTAACCAGGCATGAATTGTTGGGCTTTTTGTTTTTTATTTTTTTTTTTTTTTTAATATATTTCAATTCTTGGCCTTGGGTTAAATTAAACCAGTGTGCTGGAAAGGCCAAGGTAAAATGCAGGGCCAGGTCTTGAGTCTGTGTAAATCCTCTGAGCTGTGCCATGGCCACACCTTCAGAGCAGAGTCCCTGCTCCAGTAAAGCATCAAAGAATATGGGAAAAATCTGTTCTAGAGTGGCTGGTGAAATAAAGGGAAAACTGAACAGTCTGTTCTTATTGGGGTTTTCAAGGCTGTATGTTGGGGTGCTGCTAAATTTTGTGATCTGCAGCTCAGGCAGGTGGAGCTTTCTCTTTGCCTTGCCCCAAGTGCAGCTTCTGTGACTGCTGGGGTGAGTCTGGAAGGAAGAGATACCCTTAGCTATGGAAAAGCGAAAATATTTCATGTGGACCCTGATTCAAAATCGATTTCTTTGCTTTAAAACCAGCCTGAAAGATCTAGACTATTTCTCTGATAAAGCAGTTGCTGCTGGTTTTCACCAATCTCCTCATTCCTGCTCTTTTATCTCACAGTGGGTGGAGAAAACATTTCACCAGCTGATTTGGTGAGTCTTCCTGAGAAAAGGAGCTTTGAGTAGGGATGTGAATGGGGCACAGTTGTCAGCATCACACGTCTTTGGCTCAGAGTGAATGAGAAGGAAACTCAGAAATAAAACTCGTGGCTTAATTGGAGGGAGGGAGCTGCAGGGAAAGGCACACACCAACAAAGGGAACAGAAGCTGTTTATCAGGAAGAGGTTTATAGGATCTCAAATCTTCACAGATGTGGGTGAGGAGAAGCTGGTGATTGATATAGGGTGGCTGAAAGGAAGAGAGCACAGACAGGGCTCCCCAGACCTTGGGAAATTATTTTTGGATTTGCAGTTGTGCAAGAGTCATGCTTGGTGCCATGGAAGGGCAATAAACCAGGCAGAATGTTTCCCTAAGCCATTAGCATTGGTGATTAACAGCTAATCACCATAAACCCAAAGGCTCATCAAGGACTTGAGGAACTACAATTAGGTGGAGGAAACCCAAAAATGCGATTGGTGCCAATGGATTTCTCTGTCTCAGTCACTCCTGTTGCTGGTGAGCAGCTGAGACCCAGTGAGATGTCTTGGCTTGGCCCAAGAAATGCTCCCCAAGGGGATCCTGAGAGCTGTGGGTTTTTACTGCCCTCACAGGAACAGGGATGCAAGGTGGGGGAAGCATTTCAAGATTACATAAAACTCACCGTGGGATGATTTTACAGGAGCTGTGAGAGTGTGTGGAAGTTATTATGGGATATTTCGAGAAGGACCAATCAATGTGGCTCGGGGAGGAGCGAGTGTGGGAAAGCAGAGATAAGGGGATAAAAGCTGTAGAACGTGCAAAAAACCTGGGCTGGCCACCTTCTGCTCTTGCTCAGCTCAGTCTGTCTCCTTATTAAACTCCATTTCCAGGTGTTTTCCTGGGCAAGGGGCCCCCACAGGTTTGTGTGGGCTCTTAGGGCCAGCAGCTGGAAGGGGCTGTGGCTCACAGGTGCCTGTGGGTCCAGGAACTGGAGACTCCAGGCTGTGAGTGTTCCCTGAGGAACTGCACTCCTGCACACATGGGTGTGCCTGGTTTGGTGAGAGAACTTCAGCCCAGCTGGAGAGAAGGGGAGAGCTCTGTGAGCTGGCCCTGGGACAGATACTGGAATGGCCAGAGGGTGGCAAGTTGGCTACTGGAGGTTCTGAAGGTCTCAGGCAGCTTCTGGGGAGGTTGTGGGGTGTGGGTCTCACAGCAAGCAGGGCTGAGGGATGTGGAGCTCACATCCACTGGGATCTCAGATCCAAAAGCCTCTGACATCCATCATCCTGACCCATGGCTCCCCATCATCATCATCCCTCTGATCCTCACTGCATTTTGGTGTTTGTGGTGATTGGCTTTCAGTCATGGAGTGAGTCTCCAAGGGACAGCCCAAGTTTTTGGGTACCATACAATACCAAGCTATTTTTTAAAAAGGAAATAAATTTCATGTCAATACTTTTCTAAGTTTTTTAACAGCACTAATGGACAGCTGCAACCCCCTGAGGACTCCCTGTGCTCTGAATCTCTGGGATGGGAACCTGTTGCTCCATCAACAAACGTTCCTGAAAGGACTTGTAGGACATTGTGTGTGGAGTTAGGAAAATCTCCTCTGCTCCTTCATTCCACTGCAGACAATTATCAAAGTCATATCGACCACTCTTGGTCTGGGGGAGCTTCAAATTTCCACCTGCAGGAGATCATCTCTGTCTTTTTGCTTGCCAAACAATCCAGGTTATTTTTTTTCTCTCATGTTTCTACAGACCTGGAAGTGTTTCAGACCAGGTTGGATGGGGCTTGGAGCAGCCTGGTTTGGTGGGAGGAGTCCCTGCCCATGGCAGACGTTGGAACTGGATGATTTTTAAGGTCCCTCCCAACCCAGCCATTCTGGGATTATGTGTGATTCTGCAGCCAGTGCGTTTCTGATTTAATATTTTCTCTCATATTTTCCACTATAAAGGTGAACAGTTATGAAATGCCAAAGCAGTGTGTTGTGCCTCACCCCCAATACTAATCACAAGTCCAAGATTAAATGCCAGGTGTCCAAACCAGAGTTTTATTACTGATTTTTAGCTCCACAGCACCCCAATGGAACTCTAACACCAGCTTCTGCTCTGATGTGAGTTTTAATGGCAATTAATATAAAAATATTCTCATTATCAGAAAAGATCCAACATCTAGACAGATACAAGCCAAGAGAATATATATTATGGATAACTTTGATCTGTGTTCAAAATCCAAAGGCAAGCCACTGCCAGAGTATTTCAGTAAATGCAGATTCCACTCTCTTCTTCTGTTCTTTATCTTCAGAAATATTTTATGCTTAGATGTGCTTACCTGCTCTTCACCAGTGCATGACCTTTATTTTCATCTGTGGTTTTTGCTTTTCAGTTTATTGATAAGGATTTTTTAAAAATAAAGGACTTTTTTAAATGAACAAGCTCATTAACATGTCTCAATCAGGGTTTCCTGGGGAAACTCATGGCTAATTGTGCCTGTTGTGCTATTAAAGTCTGCAAATCATACACAGATTTTAAGTGTGAAAACAGAGAAGCAGAGAAACAAACTATTCAGATCAGGAAAGTGATGATTAGCCAGGAGATTTTATCTGGGTTTAAGTCAAAATCAGAGCCTACCTGTTTCTTGTAATCACTTTTTTGTTCAAAACCAAGTGTCCCTCCCAGCTGAAGCAAAGTTGCATTTTGTTTACTGCAGCACAGGTCTGCATTCCATTATATACCAAAAATGGGGCAAAATAAGGGGAAGAGCTTTACTTTTCCATGACCTCTGACAAACATGAAGTTCTCTTGGGCTGTGAGGATGTGTCTGAAGAGCTGCTCTGCTCTGAGCAGGAAAATGTTTTTCGTGGAAAGAATAATAAAGTCCTGGAATGGTCTGCCCGGGGAGGTGGTGGAGTCACCATCCCTGGATGTGTTTAATAAAAGCCTGGATGTGGCACTGGGTGCCATGGGTTAGTTGAGCTGTTAGGGCTGGGTTGGACTCGATGATCTTGGAGGTCTCTTCCAACCCCCTGATTCTGTGACCCAGACTGATACCTGAATATCAGAACTGTGTGAAATGCTCCTTTCCTTTTGAGGTAAAACCTGTCCGTTTTTTGAAATATTTTGTCAGAACTCATCACCTGACACAGATGGATGGCCCATCCTGACCCACCTTTCAGGGTCGCCCTGGGAATGCACAAAGGTAAAGCACAGCACACAAGAGGAATCCTGACTCCAGAGGAATTTTCTCCCTGCTCTTTCTAAGCTTGCAGAGTCTTTAACTACTTGTTCCAGCATCAGGATCGGTGCCATTTACGCACGAGGAGCCCTTTATGATCTCAGGGCTCAGCAGGCTCTTTTCCAGCAGGGATTTTTGAGCAATCCCAGTGCCATGTGTAGGAAACGACCTCTGGTGACATTTTCCTGCTTTTGGTCCCAGTGCCAGCCTGTGCCAAGATGTTTGCTGCTCTAACAAATAAACTCAGCCACGGTGCAGTTGCCCTTTGTGTAAATTAGAAGTGAGAAGAGTGAATGCTCCAACATTCTCCAGAGCTGGAGTGTAAAACTGTTGCTTTATCCAAAATTAGCAGCAGTTGGCAGCCCAAATTTAGCCTTCTGAAAGCACCCATGTTGTAAATGACATCAAGTTATTATTAAATTTAAAGTGACTCCCTAAAATGTCCTGTTTGCCCTTCTATAATTTGAAAATGAAATAAAGAATATAATGACAACGGCAATACATGATTGCAATAAGGGGAAGGGAAATTGGAAGAAGAAAGAAAATAACTTTTAATAACTTCAAATAAAGTGCCCTCATCCAGTTGTCTTTTGTTTACTTCTGTCCTAATATGCTCAAGGATATTCAGGGAATTCTTTAATGACTGAGTTTAATTTTTCAATTCCCATTTTTTAACAGCATAGAATTTGAGAATGAAACTGGCACATTTGTACTTGTACATGCAGGATCCCATTGCAAAGTAAAAAGCAAAATTCCCCTGTGATTTTGACTGGATCCTGTAAAATTAGAAATGAAACAGCTCAAGACCAGGTTGGACAAGGCTTGGAGCAATCTGGGATAGTGGAAGGTGTCCCTGCCCATGGCAGGGGATTGGAACTGGATGGGCTTCAAGGTCTCTTCCCACCCAAAACATTTTGGGATTCTCTCAGAATTAATCAGGGAACTTCTGTCCTGCCTTTAGTACTTTTCAGTATCCATCAGCATCTTAAGGGCCTTCTGTCCCTACTGACATAAGATATTTAGAGTAATTCATAGCAGGCCCTTACAGCTCTACACATTCCTAATTCCCAGCTAACAAGTCTGAATTCCACCCATCACTTCTTTGAGGAGAAAAGTTTTGTCATTGGATTGAAGGAAACTCAGTGTGAAAGATAATGTATCCCATTAAAAGGGGTTAAAAGTGAAACTCCACTCCTGTTGAAATCAATATGATTTGATTTCAAAATGAAGAGGACTTCACTAAAAATCAGCTTTGCGGTATCTGGAATCAAATAAAAACCCATAATTGAGAATAGGTTCTTGGTTTGGTAGCTCCCAAAGCATAAAATAAATAAATACAATAGTCTTAAACCAACTGACTGTGTGTTATTCCATTGGGCTGGTCTATTTCAGCTGGAGTTTTATAGCCATGGTGCACTTTCAGTGCTAAGTCAGTGATGGATGATTCCACACAAAAATAATCATATGGTCTTTTTACAATTAATCAACTGGGTGAGCAATTACAGATTCCCAGACAAAATGTAGCCTTGACTTAAACAAAAAGAATCAGTTCACTTCATGTTAAAAAAAAAAAAAAAAAAAAAAAAAAAAAAAAAAAAAAAAAAAAAAGTACAACCATTTGGCTACACAAATATCTTGGGTTTTATCTGTTAATTTGGGTTTCCTATCAGGGAATAAATGTCTACCTCCATGAAGCTTTTACCAAAGAAGGAAAAATGCAAAGTCTTTAGCCAGGTGAAAATAATCAGTCAAGACCTGACAACTGAAGGACTGTTTACCAAGGTTAGCAGGAAAAAAAACCCATTAAGAAAACTTGGAACTGAAACAACCAGATCTGTGATTCAACAGAAAAGGGGATGTGAGAAAAGCAGTGCTGCCACCAAGGCAAACGTGCTGGAAAAACCAGCCCTGGCCAGAGCAAACGGGACCTTTCCCTGCCCCAGCAGGCACAGGAGGGACATTAGTGCTAATCACTCCCCCAGCATTCCCTGGGAAGGGCTTTTTACCGTGCATGCTCTCCCTGTCTCCTTTTTAGGGAAGCAGTGTGGAGTGGATGATCCCAGAGCCTTCTCCTGCCAAGGAGCCAAAAGAATAATTTCTCTGTATTTAATCAACCTCCTTGGGCTCATTCTGTAAGAGTAAGAACTGAGAAGAGGCAGAAATTGGTCACACAGAGCTCATTTTAATACTGGAATCTCCAAGACATCCCAGCTCTCTGCTTTTTAAGGATATTTCTGAAAACTTAACAACATTTTTAATCGGGGTTCACAATTTTAGAGCTGTCAAGGTAAGGAGAGCTTGAGGGACTGTTGTTACAATGACAGAACTCCCTTGCTTTCTGATTTTGTGCTTGGAATCAGCAAACCAGGTCAAACCCATTTTCATGTCAACATCTATTGGAGATGTCTCAATTCTAATATAGCTGCCTTAAGCTTTCAATAATGTCCAGAGACATTTTATTTCCAAAAAATGATGCAGATTTCACATTCCCTTCTAATGGCTGAATCATTAGGCTGAGCCAGTCACACCCTGGGCAGTGTGGGCAGCAGATCAAGGGAGGGAGGGGATCCTGCCCCTGTGCCCCACTCAGGTGAAACCTCACCTGCAGAGCTGCCCCAGCCCTGGGGACCAGCACAGGGAGGACCTGGAGCTGCTGGAGAGACTCCAGAGGAGGCACCAGGATAAGCAGAGGGATGGAACAGCTCTGCTGGGAGGAAAGGCTGGGAAAACTGGGATTGTTCAGCCTGAAAAAGAGAATATTTCAGGGTGACCTCACTGTGGCCTTCAGGCAGTGCCTGAAGGGAGCTACAGGAAAGATGGAGAGAGATTGTTCACAAGAACCTGGAATGACAGGACAGGGAGGAATAGCTTCAAACTGTCAGAGAGCAGGTTTAAATGAGATATTAGGAAGAAATTCTTCCCTGTGAAGGTGCTGAGGCCCTGGAACACATTACCCAGAGAAGCTGTGGCTGCCCCTGGATCCCTGGAAGTGTCCAAGGCCAGGCTGGATGGGGCTTGGACCAACCTGGGACAGGGGAAGGTGTCCCTGCCATGGCAGGGGCATTGAAAGGAGATGAGCTTTCAGATCTCTTCTGACCCAAGCTCTTCTGTGATTCTGTAAAAGCAGCAAGAGCTTGTTGACAGATAATGGAGTCTGAGTGTTTGGCTTCCATATTTTGAATCCCAATGTCCCAGATTTTTATTTTCTAACAACTTAGATGGGAGTAGGAAGCTAAGGGTACAGCAAGCCCAGAAAATGCCTTAAAATTCTTCCTCTTCCATGTCTCTCTGCTGACATTATGTCATAATCAAAACTCAGTGACCACAACCTAAACTACACCATAGTATCCAGCACAGATCATTCTTATCCATTACTGGCTCCACAACAGTTTGGAAATGAAAGAAAAATAATATTTCCCTTTCTCTTCCCATAAATCAATGGGAACTTCTCATTAGGTTTTATTTTACATGTAAGAATAAAACTTGAATGAGGCTCCAGGGTGCACAGAGTCCCAGGCAACACTTTAGTTTTATTAAAATTATTTGCATCTGTTAAGATGCATACGAAGATTACTTGATTCTTTCTTTTCTCTCTCCAAAATACTTGGCACTCAACCTAAGTGATGGAATTTAGAGTTCTGACCCTTGAGACTCCTGTCAGCAAGCTGAGGATGCAATTAGCTTTGGGGTTATCATAGCTCTGAAAAAACTGAGCTAGAGTTAACCTGGTATTGTTTGAATCAGTTTGCAATCAAATAGAAAACCCAAAATAGAATAATGGCTCATATTTTTTAATGTAGGCATCTGAGTTTTTTAGGTTTTATTTGCACCATATAGACCTGCACTGTTGGAGCACTGGAGGGCTTTATAGATTATTTTCTTTTTTTATTTACCTGCAGGTTTGGTCAGAGAGGTTGAAGATTTTTGCTAGATACTTCTGAAAAGATATGGTTTGGCAGTTACAGATTTTCCAGGGAGGCTTGAAGCTAATCAGAACTCTGTGTGCAGAGAAGATCTGTCTGTTCTCAACAGGTAGTTCTTGTCAAGGACCTGCAGGTTCAGCTCAGGTGATCCTTCAGAAGTTGATTATTCGGGTTTGAAACTTAAATATTCTGGAAATCAGCCCAGAACTTGCATCGTTTAAGGACAAAACAAAACAAATCAAAACTTTCTGGAAGTTACTTCTGAGGTGATTGCTGTGCTCTGTGAATTTAAAATAGAACAAAGCTGGCTTAATTGTGTTGACTGGGTCTGAAATACCACGAATCCTACGCCTTCCGCATAATCCTGGCAGGTTGGTGCTCTGTCCTGGCCAAATCTCAGTTGTACCAAAGAAGGAAAACATGTAAGAAAATGTTATTTCACGGAATTAGTCAATTTTTCACATGTCAGGAAAGCTACAGATGTAAACTGAAGTGGGTTTTCATTAGTTCAAAAGTAGATTATCATCAAAAGAACAGTGCAGAAAGAAAAGTCTATTTTTCTCTAGAGCTGAATCTATAACTTGTGAATAAACCTTTGACAACATTTCAATTTATGTTGAGCTGATTCAAATTATGTGCTCAAATTTTATGCAATATTTGGCTTCCAGAAAAAGAGAGAGTGTAAAAGTGTGAGATAAATTGACAGACAAACCACAGACTCTGCCTAGAAGTGCAGAATGTGCCTTGTGATTTCTGTCAAAGGTGTTTATGAGACTGTGTTATGTGCAGGTAATTGCAAGGATCTGCCACTAATTTCACTAAATGACTAAACTAAGAATTCTGAGCATTTCATCTGGGTTTGGGGAAAAATGCTCTTTTAGATAGTGTAGAAATAATATTTAAAGAAAACAAGGCAGCAAAAGCAGGACAGATTGTAAATGAGAAATGTGGCCCAACAGAACTGCAGTGAAGAGTGCTACAAGCAAACCTTCAGCCAGACTGCCTCTGACAAAAAGCTTTCCCAACTGCTCCCAGATATTCACTTTTCTGCCAAGGCACATGAAGCAGCTCATTAGGAAGAAATGCCTTTATCTATTGGCCCAGAGTTGGGAATGTAGGTGGGGTTACACCACTGTGTCCCACAGCAGGGGCCAAGCTCCCACCAGAGGTGAGGTTCATTGTGTGGTTGCCCTTTCTTGTTCCCTGTTGCCTTTCATGGTCAAACGTGCCACCTTGGCCTCTCCCTGCCCTTTTCCCAGCTCCAGCTATGTCCCTCCTGCAGCCCAATCTGCTTTCCTGGTTCCAGGCCTCACACTACAGAACAACATTTCATCAAAACACATTTCTAATTAATACGTGTTGGATTTGGTCCCGCCTGGGAGAAAAAGTCCAACTGATTTGGGTGGGAGGAGGATCAATCTTTGTTGTGTTCTTTTTGGTTAGGAATGTACCAAGATCCTGTGAAGCCTAATCAAATAAAGGGATTTGTTTCTGACAGTCTCTCTGTCTCTCCTGAGTCTTTAGGAGGCTGTTCACTTCATTAAAAGCACCTTGGAAAATGTTGGTCTTGGAGACGGCGAAAGGCGCAACCATGATTAGCTGCAGATGAGCAATTTCTTTTTAAAGATCAGGAAATTAGAATCCAAGCTTTGGAAATCTTTTCTGCTCTGTGGCACCAGCAGTTCCTTCTCGCTGCACTTGGGAAGGATTGTCTGAGTGATGATTCTTTCCTTGCTGTGTGTTTCAAAGTGCACCACAGCCAAGCCAAGCAATGCACACCAGCCCTGCTCTGTCAAGAGAGTCATGCTCTTTAATGGCATTTCCCCCTCATGGACTGGTGTAAAATATTCTGCTGGAAACACACATTTCCAGGGCTGGAAAACCAAGTAAAGAATGGCTGAGAGTGCACCAGAGCATGTGCTGGATTGTGTAGGGGCTGCCTGCTGCCTTTGAGTCGGTATTTTCCTTCTGGGAGGTGCTCATGACCAGTGATTTGAATTAACAGAAGCCAAAATTGGAAAAATCCTATTTTTTTCTTTCTCTTCTAGTAATACCTACAGGTCCAAATCAACCTTGTGTCTTTTTGTCTTGGGCATTGTACACTTAAGCTGGGTTTATGCTGTTAAAGATGACCAGGGCCAGGCCTGCAATCTCCCATAATGATTTATTAGCTGAAAAATTTTTGCTTCATGCCATTCTTCTGTTTGCCAGAAAATGCTCAGAGATGGTTCAAATACTACCACGGGTCAGAGCCTGTTCCCAGGAGGAGGTGTGGGTGAGGCCACTCTTTTTTTTTCACATGGACAAAAGTTTAGCCATATGGCCATAAGATGAATCACACCACTTGCCTTCAGGGCCAAGGAACAGGTCCTGAACTGTTTGTCCTGTTTGTGGTGGTGTATCCTTTTGTAATCAGAGAAAGGGCTTGCCTTTTAATACTTGCAATCTCAACAGAAAAGAAAATCAAAAGGGAAAAATAAAAGAAATATTATTTTCCAGATGGTACAGAGAGATTAAAGACATGTTTGCTCAGAGCAATGGAGCACTGCACAGATGTCCTTGAGCTAGTGCTGACCTGTGCTTGATACATGCTCACCACAATGATGAATAGAATATCTTTGCTGGCCCATCAAACTTTAGAAGTTGGCTCAAATTCCACATAAACCAAAGACCACTGAGAAGACAGTCAATAAAGTAGCAAAAGGACAGTTGAAAGGACAGAGAAAAGGAGGAGACTTTATTATAATCCTTATATTGCATCTGGAGTGTGACTCCAGCAAGTTTGGTTCCATGCAAAACCTCAGCTCTTGAGCAGTTGCCAGTGTCATTTACTGGTGGCATTTCCCTGCCTCAGAGTTGCAATTCCCTTCAGCTTTTCACAGAAAGATCATCAGATCACAGCAGTGCCTGTGATGTCCATTCATCACCTTCCTTTTTTCATCTCCTAGAATTTTAAGGTTTTTTCACCTTTTTAGAGTTCTGGAAGAGTCTGAATCCTGATAGAACAGCAACATGAACTCTTTAATATGAAAATTGTGTATTTATGCTCATCATGGGCCATTCCACCCATTTTCTAGAAGGACACCTCTAATCAAAGTATGCTGAAACATCCCAACTCAGCTTCCCTTTGCTGTGGGAGGATGAACTGGGGATTTATGACCTTGTCCTACGGTAATTTTAATGCTGACCACATTTCCTTGATTTTTGCCCCCTTACCTTAACCACTGCTAATTTTCCCTAAAAATTTTCTGGCTGAAGACTTGTTCTGTATCTTGACTGTCCACCCAGTGAAATACTTGTGACTAAATTTATCTGCCTTTTAAATTGTTTTTAAATTGCCTTTAGCGTGTGATGTTTCCTTATCTTGGACAAGAGAGAGGAAAAAGGAAGGAGGCTATTTCTGCCATCTCTTTCCTCCTGCAAGAAACCCTCCTCCCCCTTCCCTTCTCCCTGCCTCCCAAAGCTTTTGTTCATTTAAAATTAGCCCTTTGAGGTGATCTTGGGAAAATCAGGCTGTGCAGAGTGAGTAACTCCCAGTGGGGAGGTTTGTTGCAGTAAACATGGGGCAGAACCTCAGTGAGTCACCTGGCTGGCGTCCCCCCACTGCAGGAGGGACAGGGCAGTAGGAAACCCATAAAGAAACATGCCACCACCACCAGGGATCCCTCAGTAAAACCATTTCCCATCCCATCCAGGCATCCTACCAGCAATTCCCTGCAAACGTCAATCCACTTAGTAATTAGCGGGCACTGGATGCCTGGCTCTGATCTCATTGCCATTGTTTGACCAGAGGAAGGATTCAAAACAAGGCTTGGGGCCAAGAATAAGGTCTGGAATGCTTTTAAAATTCAGGTTATCTCGCCCCCATGCTCCTTTTTTTCTTTCCCCTGATTTCCCTTGCAGCTTAATTTTAGTGACACCCACTGGCCAAGGCTCAGCTGTGATGAATCCCTGGTAGCCCTGGTTGGCTTGGAGAGAAGGTGTAGTTGGCCTGCAGGGCATCAGAGCAGCCTGGTCTATCTGTCTGTCTGCCCACACCTGCTGCTCAGCTCAGCCACCCAAAAATGCCTCTGCTGCAGCTTTTCCCAATAAAGGCATTGCAGGAGGGATGCAGCAAAACAAATTATCCTTTGTCAGCCTTTGATGGAAAAAAAAAGAAAGCATGTGGGATGTTTTATACAAACCACCTGTCAGGATCTTTCACAGAAGTTGTGTGAAACGGGAAGGAGAAATACACAAAATTACCTTTCTTGGCATCTCCATTATCTGTTTTGTAGCTCTGCAGTGGAACACATGGATGGAGGGTTTGCTTTGCTGGAGAGGGAGGATGACAAATGCTAACAGCTTGTTTCAGGGGCTCTGCTGGGTGGAAGGTTTATAGCAGCTTCTGACAGCCTTGAGAGCAGAGGGAAAGGGCTTTGTTTGATGTTTAAATGGTTCCTGGGCAGCTGGGATGATGAACTTATTTCCCATTCTCTTGCTTTTCTCTATATGTAGATCAAACTTCAGGTTCTAGGAATCCCAAACCTCACCTTTCTAACGCTGCAGTTATGTAGGTCTTGATGACTTAAAGCTTCCTTACATTAATAAAACCATGTTTTCAACGAATAAATGGGAATTTAACTCCAAAGTCTTGCCATGCACTGTAAATGAGACACATCTGGTGTCATGGCACGAATTTATCCCCTATTTTCAGCTCGTACCTTCAACCAAGGCAGCTCTTGTTGTGGAGGTGGAGCAGCCAGGGCAGCACAGATCTCAGCATGGGGGAGTTGTTCTGTGCCAAGGGGTGTTTTGGTCTGGCCCATCAGACACTGACCCCTCAGGGCTGGCATTCAGTGCTCACAGCAAACACGGGCTGGGAACAGCACATGGCTTTGAGAGGCTGGATAAATGGGCAGACTGTTCCCCTGCAAGTGCCCATTGCTGTGACACTGGAAGTTTACAGCTCGTGGTGGAAATGGGTATGTGTTTGCTGCCCCACCAAACAGAAAGCCTTTCTTCAGCTGAAGCTGGAGATTTTATTGATCCGTTAGAATTTTGTGGTTTTGTGGCATGGACATGCTTATCATGAAGAAAAAAAACACAGAATCAATGGTAGGTCTGATATTTTATCCAGAATAGAGCAATGCCCCATAACCAGGACATTTCATATTCATATTTCATATTATATTTTATTCTCCTGTTTTAATAGACATCTTGTAAACTTACATTTCAAAACCGTCTATAAGTTCATTTTCAAAAAAAATACCCTCAAAGACACAAAGAAAGCATGTATCACCTGTCAGAACTATAATAATGAATAGTGTTTTCAAATCAAAGATTTTATGAAAATGAATAAATATCAGAGCTCAGAAGTCATGAACACCACCAGGAAAGTATTTAATGATTTAAGTTTTTAAATAATTCCTTCATTTCTAAAGAGTTTTTCATTAAAAAAATGATTTTGCAAATTTAGCATTTCAGCAGATTGATCGAATATGATAAAGAGAAACAAATAGAAAGCCATGCCTGAGTGAAAGAATAACGAAGAAATAAAAGACAGCAAATTGTTGTCTTGAAGTAAACAAACAGGGGAGTGAACATCAAGAAGAAAACCAAAAGCCTTCATAGGCTGAGACCTTGGAGTGAGGAGGATGAACTAATGTGTCCCTCTTGCTTGGGTTTGAGTGACCTTTATAGAGTTCTACATTTATGTAAACAAAGGACTTAAATTCAGACAAAGAAATGCAGAACTCAACTGTCTGTGGCTGAATTCCACCAGGTTTCCATTGTGATGACTAATAGAAGGTGGACTGCTATCCAATAGAAAATTTCATCTACCTTAAAAGAATTCTGCTTCTCCTTCCCATACCTGGTGGGAGGAGGACAAGTGTCAGTGTTTATTCTGCCTCAAAGATTTTACATAGAAGAAATGTTTGTGGCTCTAATTCTTATGATTTAGATATCGTGTATGGTAAATACTAACACTCTTCAGGAATTTTGAAAAGGGAGGTTTTCTCAGTTTTTGAAACATTTGCCTTCCTGAGCACAGAAATTTAATGTCCCTTGATTTTGCTGCCCAGAACTGTGCAGCCCTGTATAAGGTAACGAGGAATTCCTTTCCTTTAATATTTGGAAACAAACAAAAAAGCAAAAAGTAAGTTTTCCCTCTTCTCACATTTTACTTAGGATAGAGTTTCCATAGCCTTTTCCTTTCAGGAACAGACCAGTAGATGAAACTTTTTCCTTAATATCCCTGATTTCCTGTTGTATTCTGGTCCCTCTTGAGTCATGGCCCTCTACTGACTAATTGAACAGGATGAACGTTGTGACATTGAGGTTCAAGACAACACACAGACAGGTTCTGTTGTTATCCACATGGAAAAGATGAAGTTGAGGGCTGTCTTTGAGTTCCCAATGGCATCACCAAACCCTGGCATCAGTCCTAAGGAAGGATTGGAAGTTGCTGTTCATAGCTGGTCTCTGCTGGGAGCTTGTTGACCTCAATGTGAGCACCTTTCTCTGGTCACTCTCTTTCCTGGGTCCTGACCAGCTCTTCTGAGCTCTTTGGTGCCTCCTTGCTCCATCCTGCCTCGCTGGCTTGTGTATCTTGGAAATATTTCCAGGCTAAGCAGTGGATGTGTGATAGTTCAATGAACTATAAACCACCCACTTAGATCACCTTCTGTATGCCCTGAAATGAATTTAGCCCTTGTCTTTAACAATTTCAGTGTGTTTTTCTGAGGAGAGTAAAGAATTTAACCAGGTTATAAAGGATGACACCTTATCCAGCAATGTCCAGCACAGACTTCATTTTGAAGTTAAGTAAATACAGGTGCATGTGGAGCTGGTTGCAAAAATACATTATCATAGAAATATAAAATATGCTGTGTTGGAAGGGACCCACCAGGATCAGCGAATCCAGCCCCTGGTCTTGCACAGGACACCCCAAAAATCCCACCCTGGGCCTGAGAGTGTTTTCCAAATGCTTCCTGAAACCAGGCAGACTTGGAGCTGTGCCCATTCCCTGGGGAGCCTGTTCAGTGCCCCACAACGCTCTGGGGGAAGAACTTTTTCCTGGTATCAACCTAAGCCAAAAATTCTATTTGTCTTCATCCAAAAAGGACACTTAGGCAAAGAGGAACTCAGTGTTTAGGGGGCCCTAGGTCTGCCATCCTCATGCACTCCTGGGATACTGGGAACACTCTCTTTGTTAAAGGGAACAAACAAGGGATACCCCCATTCCCCCTCTCATAAATCCCCAGGATTCTTTGCTATACATGAAGGAAGGAGTGGGGGAAATAAAACAGAAAAAAATTCAGGAGCATCTTGAGGACTGTCGGGAAAAAATCAGGTTGGACATGAACTCAAGCTCTGTAGCTACAAGCAATACTCGTTGCTTTCTTTTTGGAAAATTGTTACAGATGTTCAAGCAAATTGAAGAAAACTTAGTAAGAGCCTGTGAAATGAAATCATGTCTTCCGTTACAAAGTTTGTTTGCTTTTTTTTCTGAGTCTCAGAGAGGATTTTAAGATGCTTTAAATTGTTTGTTCTGACTTAAGTCAAGATTAATTAAGTTTTCCTTGGATACAGCTGGGCACGTCCAGAAAAAATTGGATGAGCATGAGACAAAAGTGTGCATGGTAGGTAAGAACTCTAACTTTTCATATAATTCATAAATCCTGAGGCAGGTGGCTCCAGTTTTCAATATTGACTTGGAAATCATTAAAGAAATAGGAAACCTTTTGTTCTCTTGATGCTTTTAAAGCCTTTTTTTTTTTTGAAAATAATTTTCTGAAAAATAGGGGAAACTGATACTATTGTCCCATGACTTCCAGAGAAGTTAGCAAGTTCAATAGCTGCAAGGATAGGTGGATTTTAAAGCTAAATGAGATCATTTTAATTATGTGGCTTGTACACTTCCTAACCCAGGCCAGCATATCTAAGCCAGTAATTCCTGTGGTGAGTTTCATAACATCTGGTTGAGATATCCCAAGTGTTTCTTAACTAAGTTTCATAAGGCACCTCTTCATCTCAGCCTCACCTCTTATCAGTGTATGTTATTTGATGAAATATTCCTGTTTTATCAGTAGAATAATGGAAAGAATTTTCAGGGTTGTCTCAGAGAGTGAAACCCTTGAATTTCAGCTGGCAGAGACTTGAGCAACATGAAGGACTTCAATGCAGGTTTGAAAAGGGTGTCTCCACAATCATGGGCATGAGGAGGTGGATAATGAAGAAAATCTCCTCTTAAGCCTTTCAAATTTGCCCAGAGTGCTCGTTTTCCATCCATGGAAAACGTGAAGTATGGTAAGAATATCCTGCAAAGCAGGCACTGTTTGTTCTGAGCTGTTCAACAGTTTTCTCCTCTGCTTTCTCCACATTATCAGCACACTGGCTTTGGTTTGAAACCAAAGAATTAAGAATTAATCACTTTGCAGGCGAGCAGGCTGGCTCTAGATGTTTGCAGTGTTTTCATCAGAGGGTGGGATTATTTTGGAAGTCAAGGGAAGAGTTGCTAAGCAGCTGCCAGAGCTGATGGATAGAAGGCAATTGCAGGAATGTCCAGAAATGTTTCATTGTTCTTTAGTTGTTTAAACAAATGGATGCAGGATGAACTCTAGGTTGTGCTGGGTGTGGGCATTGACCAAAGGAGAGGACTTTGGAAATATATGTGTATTTTTTTTTAATGGAAATTTGTTGTTACTTCCATGTTGTTATTTCCTCTGTTTCTGCATGCTGGAGAATTCATATAATAATCTTGCTTTTTGTTGTTGTTTTTGTTGTTGTTGAAACAGATGATTTGAATTCAGAAACTGGTTTGAGAAAGGATTTGTAAGAAGTTGGGACCTAATGGGCCTAAGTTATTTTACTCTGTTATAGAGATTGATGGAAGTGCTGCTGATACCACCAAAAAATCCAGACTATTTTTATCAGGAAACAGCAACTCCACATGCAGTGGTGTCTTTATTAGAAGATTACATGGGCCAGCATATGAGTACACACCATGAGAACATTTCTTATTCTGGGTTGAAGAAGTTTCATACAAAACTGGAACAAACTCCCCTTCCAGGAGTTTGGTTGAATTGGAAAAGAAGTGAAAGCACAGCTTGTAAACCTGAAATTTCTCACATGAATAAAATGCATGTGGAACACAAGTAGTTTGTCCCTCCATCGTGCCCTGGGATTAATTAATTCAGGAATATTCATTTACAGAATGAAGACAAATAATGATGAGTGAAGACCACTGAAGTGCCTGGTATTTAAACAATACTTATACTGCAAGAAAACACTGTCAGCCCTGAAATTAGACTTCAAAATCTGTCTAGAAATGAACTGCTGCTGCTGAAAAGAATGGTGGTGCACATCTGGAAAGTCAGAGAGTGTTCAAGTGCCTAAAAATGTCAATTGGGTTATGATTTAGCTCTAAATAAATGGTAAAAAATTCCTTTGCCCCACTGAGGCAGCGCCAGGCCTTTAGGCCAATTAATTAAATGTTGACAGTGATCCTGGCAGATTAAGGGATAATTTACCTATAGAGGATTTGCTGCTAATAATGGAAGCTGTTACCAGTTATTAGGTTTTATAGACTGGATATTGCCTAAGTAGGAGAGTGAGGCCCTCTGTAAGTGGACTAATTCCCTGCTGTCTTCAAAGATATTTGCAAACTTTCTTATGTGGTTTTGGAGTTGTTGAAAAGGAATGCAATGACTCTGCAACCTGCAGTATGAAATATTATTCATCATTCTGACCTTTTGAGAAGGTTTTGGGTTTTGGGACGGTGTTCTTTGTTGGTTTTGGTTTGGTTTTTTTTTTGGTCTGGCTTATTCTATGGAAAAAATGGAGATTAAAAACCAGAGGAGGAAACAGTGGAGTGAAAAATGATGTTTTCTGAAATATTTGCTTTGTTAGAGACAGGAGTTTCTTCTCCACCTCATATTTTGTTATTCTGGGCCGCCCTTTTTTCTTGCATTGATTTGTTCTGAAGATACTTTGGTCACATTAAGCAGGCACGGAAAAATCAACAAAATAAGTCAGAATCAAGTCTTATCATGGGGAATATGTCCCTTGGAGTGTCTTACTTTTCAGTTATCTTGTTTCCAGAACTATGTGCATCCCTCTGTAGGCTCTATAATTCAGGGAATAGACGTTGTGGGGAGGGAGACATTCCTGTCACCTCATTTTAAACCCAAAGTTTGACACAAAAGTCAGCAGTTTAGCATCCATGCACTTATTCAAAAGAGAGGGATGTGTTTGGTGAGAGCCTCTGGAGAAGCCTGTATTTCTATCCAGGAGGCAAATTACATAACTGTGATCCTCTTCCCATAATAATCAGTCCTGAGGGACCACGGTATGGGGATTTGCAGCCCAAAAAAGGCAAAACCTGAAGAAAATGATTAGTCTTTGGAAAGATGACAACTTCCCAGGGAGGACCATTTGTCCTGCTGGCATTGGCTTGGGCCCAGTCTCGCTGAAGCAAAATTTAAGCCCCGAGTCAAAGATGTTCTTTCTTGCATGGGCTGAGTACAGAAATGCTGTGTCTGGAGTAAATCCTTGTGGGGATGCACCAGGGTGGGTGTGGAGGTTGTGTGCACTGTGAAACCTGCATATTGGGCTGTCTAAAGTGAAAGAAGTTTTAGTGAGGAAGACTTTCCTTCCTCTGGTGTGTTCTTAAAGCAGCTGGACCTGATATCCCAAGAGCCTCGGGACTTTCCCTTCTTTCTGCTTCCTCTGGCAAAAATATTTTGTCTCTCAAATAACTTGCCTGTCTTTAGTTAGCAAGGAGTGGTTTCCTTTGAGATTTATTCCCCTGCTTTGAAGCTGATCCCCTCCATATCTGCATCAGTGACAATCGACAGGTCAGGGGACTTGTCTAACTTCCAGTGAAGCCAACAGGATCCATTTCGTGGCCTTCAGAGGCCAGCTTTGATTATCCTCTGAAGGCCAAAAGACAAGCATAAATTAAAATCTTGATCTATCACATCATCAGCAACATCAGGAAGGCATTTATTTCACATTAGGATAAAACTGTCAGAGAAGCCAGAATCATTAAATCTGACAGGACATTAACAGACAGGAATGATTTGGAGGAGGTTGTCAGAGAAATCCCAAGACTGAAATATAAATTATGTTGAAACAGTGCCTATTCAGTGATAAGTTAATGCTCAGAAACACATCTGCATGGTTTTCTCAGACCCATAAGTCCTGAAGCAATTCCATATGAAATTACAGCTTCTTCTATCAAGGCATCTTTCATCTCATATCCATCCCACTCTTGGAATGGTTTTAACACGCACAGAAAATATCTGGAATGACACCAGGAGGTGATTCATAGGCAAAACCCACGTGCAGAGGGTACACAAGTTTGTTTTCTTGGGCAAAGACACTGCCCTTGGCCTTCTGGTCTGGAGATAGGTGGGTCTGCAGGGATGTACTGGAAAGAAGCTTGGAAAATAAGAAAAAAATGTTGTTCCTCTGCCTCATCAGTATTGATTATCTTCCTCCTTGTTTTTCTGAATTTTCTTCATGAAATTAATAAGGAATTACAATAATAGGGAAGAAGGATGTCCTTGTCAATGGCAGGGCATGGGTCTTTAGAGCAGACCAGATGTTGTGTGGCATTATCTGCTTCCACTCCTGGCTCCATCCCATTCCAGGCTGCCAGGATGATCAGAGTGATCTGCTTTGGGAGTTTGCATGAGCTGCTCTAGGAACTCTCCAGCTGTTTCCTCCCTTTGGACTGATAGCAAACTACTGGAAAGCATTGCCAGAGATGGGAGAGGATCATTAAATGCTCCAATTCCTTGCCAGCACAGGTTTTCTGTTCAGTGCACACTTGCTGGTTTGGGAAAAAACCTCACCTTTAGTATTTGAAGAAACTTTGTGCTCATCACTTCCTCAGGGGAGTTATTATAAAATAGGTCTTGTTGGGAAAGTTTCTCCTCCACCTTGGTGATTTATCCTAGATTTTCTCTACCTAGGGGTGTATATATAAATATATATATATGTGATAAATGATTATTATATATATATATATAAAATTCAAAGAAGTTCCTGATTCTGTTATTTTACTACATCATTAAATCATATAATACCCCAGAGCCCTTCCTATCCTACAGCTTGGATAAACTACTCAGTCTCATGAGCCTTTTGTTAATATTCATTATCTTTTCCAGCTTGCTTCTAGGAAGTCAGCACAGCCCCATGGCTGCAGGTATGGGAATACCTAAATTCAATTTCTTGCTCTGCCCTATTCTTTCCATCAGATTTTGAGTATTCATCATTAGTTCTCTTCATTCCTTGTAAGTGCAAATATTTTGGTTGATTTTCTTTTTTGCAGCTGTCTCAGCTTTATCAAGATTGAATCTCTGTTATTTTCCTGTCTCTTTTCTTGTCTCTATTTACAGGGTCCTTAAAATTTGAAATTTTATTTATTTATTTGCTTTTTTTTTCCTGTGGGATTTTGTTTGTATGTTTGTTTTTTTGTTTTGGTTTGGTTTTCTGTTGGTGGCCTTTCCCAAATTAATCTCCCCCACACCTATAATGCCATTTAAAGGCTCCTGTTTGCTTTTACCTCCCTGACTTTTTGGACTAAAGTTTTTGCTCAGAAATTTTGACAGTTCTGGCTGACAAGTGCTGCTCTAGAGAGCAGCAAAACTTTCTTGTCTTTATTTGTGGCATGTTTTTGGTACAGGAAATGCCCCGCTCCCTCACTTCTCATCTGATTCATCCAGTGATTTCAAAGAAAATAACAGCAGATAATTCGAAAGGAATTACGACAATTTGTGCCTGGTGGGCTTGAGAAATTTTGCGGTGTCTTTACTTTTGATGAAAACTCTAAAGCTTTCTGTGTGGGGAGAGATTGGCAGGTTGTTTTTGTTGTTAAGCTGAGACAGCAATGTGTGGGTGGAAGAAGGTTTTGTTTGATTCAGTGCTGGGAAACGGGGGGGACTGAATCTTGCCTCCAATATCCTGCCTCTCTCTGTTCAGTGGAAAACTCCTGAGAGCACCAAAGTGCTGGGCAGTCTTGGTCAGCATCCAAGGACAGTGCCCAGAGCACATCTCAAATTGTGTTCTGTGTCTCAAAGCCAAGGAGAAGAGAGGGCTGAAGGCAGGAGGATTTGCACTGCCATGGTTAAGGTGTGATGTAAATTGGGATATGAGCCTTTATGGGTCACCATCTTCCTCTTCATCCTGCCCAGTGTGCCTGGACTGTGCAGGTCCCAAATCCTAAACGAGCCAGGGGAATCTGCTCCATGAGTTGCTCATATTACACACTGCTCATTGAGATGAACAATTCAATTTATTTATCTCAATGGGCAGTACAAGCTGAGGTCTCAAACAGGTTACCTGATTTTCTTAGTTAGGGGCCAGAAAAGGCATTGCTAAAAATTTAATTCAGGTCCTTAAAGAACAAGAGAAAGAAACACTTTTTGAGTCTGCCAGCAAAGAAGGGTTGGCTGGACATGGTGCCCACCTAGTGTGAGCAGGAATATGGGCAGCAAGAGTAAAAAAGGGAAGAAAATGCTTCCTAGGAAGAATATTAACCAAATTTATATTTGGTAAAAGAATTTGGGAAAGAATTATATTTTTTTTCCCCCAAGCATGGTTTTATTTCATATAAAGTGCCATTCATATTGCATGAGGACTTTATCAGGCTCTTCACACGATACCTAAGGATGCTCCATGTGGAAATAGTCTGGATTAGCCTGAGAAACCAGGATGGCTGCTCGAGTTCAGTACTGGAATCCTTGATAACTGTGAGACTTTTAGAAATTTAGACAGTTTAAAAGTGTATCTTAAGGGACAGGATGAACTTTAGCAGAAATACAGTTTCATTTGAGCCAAAGCTCACCTTTATAAACTTTTCTAAATCTTGCATGTATAGAGGTCTCCTCTCTAGAATTGTTCTATGTCTGTTTTAAATTGGTCATCTTGGCTGCAAAGCAGAAAATATAAAAGCTTGGCTAAAAGCAGTGATTGAGAAAGGTTTTGGCTGGTTTTTTTTTTTTGTTTTTTTTGTAATAACTTTGAAGAAAGATGGAGGAATGAAAAATAATTGTTTAAGGTAAAGCATGGCACAGGAATAGTGGGGATTATCTGAAGAGTAATATATATGTATTTTGAAATTAAATATTCCTGGCCATGCTTGCACTGAAGTTTGGGAACAGCTCTGGAATGGGAGAAACAGAGGAAAGAGAGGAAGAGGTAACTGTGAGCTGGAGCTTTATGCATTTACTGAAGTAAGAATATGATATGGATTCTTTTTAACAGCAGTGAATTGCATTTAATTATGGACGAGGTCATGCAACTCACTTCATTTCCAAGAAACAGATGCTGACAAAACCACATGGGCCAGTGAAGAGATTGTGAATGCCATTCACATCCACGCAGAGGAAACACACAGAATGAAAATGCATCTCCCTGTTTTCCTCTAATATTTGTGCTCCAGGCTTGAGATGGTTTAAGAGATTAAGGAGAGGATATGGAAGATTTCAGCAGAGGAAAGCTTTTGAAATCAGGCTGTGGTTCTCAGCAAATGAAGAGGCTGCTGTATGTTCAATAAACCTGTGTGGTTATCTCAGTCTAATTTATGGGGATGCACATGTAAGGTTACTCCTTCATGGCCAAATTTATTGCATTCAGCAAGATCAGAGCAAATTTCTCAATCAGCTCATCAATTTGAAATAGTGGCGTCAAAACTCAAACCAGGCTGTAATTTATGCCATTGGAAAATCACTCTGCTCATCCCTGTGCTGGAGACTACTGGCCAGTGCCAATTATGGTGGCTTTTAAGTCAAATTTAATCCAGCTGTTCCTCTTCGGGTGCTTTGTTTGGTGTGCCTGAGGGATTTCGTGGTCAGAAAAGACTCAAAACTCCTTTATTCCTACCTCCTGTACTATATAAACCAATTCTTGCCATAATGGGAATTTTTTTAGTTCTTCCTGATTATATTTCTACTGTTTACCAGTAACTATTGCTAGTACACTACTTGTGAGCTACTACTGCTCTATTGGTCCAGTGTGAGGGAAAAGCCAAAAGTAGAGAAAAGTAGAGAAACTTTGCATTTTGCAGACTCTGGCATTTGTTGCTTTTGAACTCTGGACACAATAGGAAGAGAAAGAATCTGGAAATCATCTCTCATGCCCATCCTATCCCCTCTCTGCCCATCTCCCTCTAATGCCCCACACTGGCTCTGTGAGTTATTAAACCCAGGTGATGCATCAGCCAGACATCAAACCACTTCATCTTTACTACCTGATATTCATGTTACATAAAAGGAAAAGAAAAAAATGCCAAAGCCTCGTGGCCAAGCCAACTAGAGGAAATGGAAAACCACAGCAGCCTGCTAGGGAAAAGGAGAGATTATTACAGTGCAGTGGGGCAGAGCTTCTCCCCTGGAGTATTTAGGAAGAAGCCTTTGGGGCAGGAGCTGTGTAATCTGCCCTCCACTGCAGGAGAAACAGGAATCTCTCAAATCAAATGTCTGCCCTGAAGATGTTCATCCATAATTTCTTTTGCTGCTGATTTTCTTGCCAGCTTGATATTTTTGCTGTGGCACAATTGGTTGAATGGGAAATATTCCATTTCATCATCCTTACACCTGCCCAGGAGAACTGGAAGCAATCCTGATGGAAGTCCACAGGAGAGCTCCAGCTCCAGATCCCACCACCCCATCCTCCTGCCACACCGTGTGGATCCAGGTGGTTGAAACTTCCTGTGTTTGTACAAGAAAACTCAACAGGTCCAGATCCTGGGGTGTATCTCCTGCAGAAAACCATTTTTGTAATAAAGTTTCTACCATCCATCATCTCTAACATGGTGTGGCTGTCTCCACAATTTTTTTCCCTGGAAAGGTAGGCTGATTACTTTTCAGAAACACCAGGGAAGGATTTAAACCCACCAAACATCTTGGCTGGAGGACTGAAGCTAGAACCTGGTTGTTACAGGCTGGGATGCTGGAGTTCACTGGTTTCTCACCTGAACTTTTGGAAGGCATCCAGCTACATTCCTACTGATATTTTGGCCTTGGTTTCCCCACTGAGTTGGTAGAGAAGCTGAGCCTATGTGGTGTGATTCACATCCTCCCTCAAACAGCACACACTCTGAAAGTGCTGTGGGGACTTTTACAGGCCCTTGATTTTAGTAGGGCCCTGCAGTCTCAGAGTCACTTCTGAATATGGAGGAGAATGCAGAAAGATTTGAAATAAACCGTTAAAAATATGTTTTCTGTCATCACGTGGGGTCATGATCCATTGAACACTACCACTGGTGTAGTTACACAGCCCCAGTGATCCTTATTTTCCATCAGAATATTCCAAAAGAATAGAAAATAGCAATAGATTATTGATCATGTTTTTCTCTGCATGTTGACACTCAGTGTATTAAAAGCTGATCTCTGTGATTATTACCATGAGTCAGTGAGTGCCATCTGTCTCTTGGCACTGACAGCTCAGCCAAGATCAATATCTGCATCATCCTACCTTCGAGTCTTTCTTTTTAAAATTGTTTTAAATTGCTCTGAGTGATTTGATTTAAAAAAATCTTTTCAGGCTTTAAGTCTCTCTATGGAATAAGTGTATTTATAAATCCTGGAAAACAGCATTGGAATTCTTAGCATTGGAATTCTTACCCATTAAAGAATATCTGCCTTATACATTTGTAACTTAGCTCAAAATACAAACAGAATTTCTGAATGCTTTTGCAGAAACAGAGGTTGTGCAGAGCAGTGGACACTGAGCCAGGAGGACTCTTGGATCACCCAGGAAAGGCTTGGGAGCTCTGTGGACCCCCCCAGATTTGTTTTTACAATAAATCCTTGACACCAGCCAAGGGCTGGTGCACTCTTACATCCCATCCAGATGAGAGTCAGGAATGTGCCTCTGCCAGCCCCTCCCCACCTCTGTTCCTTGGCTGCTCAAATTCCCAGTGGTTTGTCAAGCCATTTGTATTTTATTTTAAAGCACAAGGCTCAATCACTCTGTGACTACTGGAAGCCTTCCAAATACCAGTTAAACCCCAGCCTGAAATAACTATTTTCTCCTTATTTTGAAACCTTCAAAACAATGCAAGCAATCTGCCTTCACTCTGTATCATCCACAAGGCCGTGGATCACTGATTAGTTTCTGTTTCTTATCTTCTAGGATTTTGTTTTGTCTCTTATCTCATACTTTATTTCCGTGCATTGCCATCATGGAAATTCCTATCACGACTATTTTGCTGTAATTTAAATTTTAAAAATAGTTCGCAAGAAGCTCAGCAAAATTAACGTTTTTTTCACCCTGTGCCAGTCCTAGTAATAATTTAAAAAAGAAAAATGGTGTGGCCCCCTAAAATCAATGGTTTTCTTCTTGAGCCTGTTTTCTTGTGCCCCTGCACAGGAGATCTGCTGTGCTAATGTGGATTTGCCACATAGCAAGGAAGGCCTATGGTATATTTTTCATGGTGTGTTGTTGCTCTAAAGAAATTGTATATGTTATTTAACCTCTCTGAATACAGGTTTTGTTGCAGGCCATGGCCTGTTGTGGTCAGTGGCAGAAAAACCAACCATAAATCTGCAATTTCAGTCTGTGGCAGAACTGTCCTGGGAAGGAGCATCGTTGGAGAGCAATTTTAGGCTTGAATCAAAGGCCCAGGGCCAAAATCTTCACACCACAGGCAGGGTGAAGCTGAGAATCCCTTGGAAAACGACCCAGCCTTGGAATAAGTTGCTGTGTAATGCCCCATTGATCATTATTCTGTTTTTTAGAGAATTGGTTGCAGCATCACGAATCATGAGAAGGGCAATCTCACAGCCCCAGCTCTTTTCACCACCAAAAATGCTTTTTCTCCATTATTCCTTCACAGTGCACCACCATTGTTTTCTTCTCCTGGAGGATTTCCATTTATTGTCCTGGAAAAAATCTGTGCTGGCAAAAAATATCATGGAAGGGTCCTGAATTATTATCCCCACATTTCTGTAAGTTCTCAGTTTCCACAGGATTCTTGCTTATTCACATGTGGATAAAAAAGGTTCAGAACTAGACCCAGGACAGTCAAACATCACATTTTCAGGTGGTGAAGGAAAAATGCAGCTGGAAACTGTAAGTTCACCAAGTTTATATCTAGCCGATTATTTTATTCTAATTTTAACCTGTGGTAAGAAGAGGGGGGAAAAAAAGTGGATATTTTGAGTTCACTGTGTTTTTGTTCTCGTGAATAGCTGGCATATTGCTTTGCCAAATGGCACTGTAGATCCATGATGGAAAAGGTTATGCAGAACCCCTCATTTCTCTTCAGAATAGATGCAGCTCCTGACAGAAGAGAACTGGATTTAAAGATGATGCAGGGCAGACCTTAGGCACTGAGGTTTATCACGTTTGTCCAATGATGAAAGTTGCTAAGTGTGCAGGAAACAGCAACAACATAATCCTAAAATACAGGCAGGAAATCCTCAGAAAAAGATGTTTTTGAGTCTTAATAGTTAAATCTGACATGTCATGGCTGGAAAAAATTGTTGTGAACTACATTATTCTAGATGTAAAACTTCTACATGGAGACAGGAATGAATCCAGAGGAACAGCAAAGGCTAAAATTGAAGAAAAAAGTTTTATAAATAACCTAATACAGCAATGGTGTAGGGGCCTAAGAATAAAATATTGAGACAGATAAGTGCAACACAGAAAAAGGGACCCAGTGCTATTAATGCAGAGGAGTTGGAACTGGAGGATCTTTAATGTCCCTTCCAACCCAAACCATTCTAGGATTCTAAGAACATCACCAGGAGGATAAAACAACATGAAAGAAAAAAAAATGCAATTTAAGCTTAATGCAATAAACAGCTTTATAATCGTGAGATCTGTCAGATCTTGGACCAGTTTTCCAAGGATAGTAAATAACTCTCCACAATGAAGAGATCTAAATTCAAGTTGGAGAGAGAAATATAAATACTCTTATAAAAAGAAGTATAAAGATAAGCACATGTACAACTGATAAATAAATGTTACAACTAAAAGACAATCGATACATAAACTCTTCAATTAAAAGACACTAATAATAGTTTGAACTTAATGTATTTCCGTTTTCAGTGTTTGTATCCACGTATTATTTTGGAGAAGTTTCTTGGAACAAGAAATAAACTGGCCTGTCCATACGACTCTTTCAGTTTTGTAAATAATTGGAATTGTCCACAGCATTTGGCTGTTGAACAAACCCTAATATATACTGATTGCACTTTCCTTGGAACGTCTCCAAACCTTCTGCTTAAAAAAACCCTGACCAAAAACTCTCAAAATATTTGGTATTTTTCTTCTACATGTGTTTTTTTCCCAGATGTTACTTGAAACTCTGACTTGTCAAGAAATATAATGGCTTGGAGACAGCAAAATTGTAAGCAGGTTGAAATATGTGGTGGGTTTCATCTTAAAGATTAAGACATTTATATATTTAGATGTTTACATGGAATTGTGTCCCATTTCCCACTGCAGTCTGTGGACATCCAGCCATGTAATCAATGGAGTCTAGAGAATAATTAAACTGATCAAATGTGTGCATTTTCCTCAAGGCAGTCTTCAAAACTCCCTAAGCTCCAGCAGTTTTATCCCTTGATTGAGTCGTCTGAAGATGAGGTCTAATGCCATTTGAGATAAATCTATATGGAAATATAGGTTACATTAAAAAAAAATATATAAAAAAACCTGGATGTGGCACTTGGTGCCATGGTTTAGTTGAGGTGTTAGGGTTGGGTTGGACTTCATGATCTTGGAGATCCCACCTAGTTATTCTGTGATTCTGTGAAAAGGTGGGCATTGTACAGGATCTACAAATTTATGGACTAGCAACTGATTGTCAGATGGGAAATGGAATCCCAAATAAAATAAATTCCCCTTGACAGAAAAATATGGTGCCTTGGTACTTATATTAAGGTAACTGAATTAAATCCCACATCTCAACATAAAAGGATCATAGGAACTTAGTTTACATGTAAATATGAACACTGAGACTTCTGCTTTTTTGAGCTGAATGCCACCAGAAATCCTTATTAATAAAAAAAGAAAGCTATAAATCATGGTGTTCCTAACAAGTTCAAACACTTTCACATAGGTAATGAGTTTTTCAGTATGTAGGTGTGTTTCTTTTGGCAGAATTAATGGATTGTTTAGTTTAAGATGTGAACATTTTATCATTTCCTAGCTGGTCTTGGAAGAGACATTCTAGAACTTCCAATAACAGGAAAATATAATACTTCAGAAAAAAAAAATACCATGGAGACATATTTCAATCACAATATTGCACTGTTAGGTTTTACCCCCAAGTATTATCTCGTGTGGAATCTAAGGGTACATCACATGAAGTGAGGCTGTGAGAAACCAAATTACCTGGGCTTCTGGAACTTACTGACCCTTTGAAACCTCTAGCCAAAGAAAACACTGAGATTTGTATTGTTCTTATTGTCACAGATTTGAACCATCATCCTTTGTGGAGCAGGGATGGAAAAGATCCCCTCCAGAGGTCCCTTCCAGCATCAACCACTCTGGCATTCTGTGAATGAGCAGAGTGTGTACAACAATAAAATTGTTCAGATTATATAAAACAATAATATTTTTTTTGTGGATAAAACATAACCTGAGAAAAAGTCTAAGATGGGATCATGAGAAAATGAAACAAATACATGCAGATGTTTGTCCTCACTGCCCGCTAAGAGTTTTCTATCAGCTTGTAAATACTGATTGAAAAGAAGATAATGAAAGTTCCTCAGATTGAAAACAAGCAGGGTTTTTTCATGTGATAGGAAAGGAATGAGATGAGGGATCAGAGGAGGAAGACAACAGATCAATAACTCCCAGTTAAGGAAACATGGAGAATTTGGGATTTGGATGTTCCCAAAGCAAGGTAGCCAAGATAACAAGGAAAGGTTGTTCAGCATAAGATCTGAGATAAAAGAGACAATAAGAGCCCAAATGAGATCTGCCCTTCTGTGGATGGACAGGAAAAGTAATATTAAATAATATGTTATATAGAATAAGGTGGGATGACTCATGACATGGAAGTCTTTCCCAGTAACACAGAAGCCTTGAGACTGTGGAATTTTGCAGCTCATCTCTAATTCCTCAAAGGCAGGAGAAGAGAAGAAGCCACACTGAGCAGGGTGACAACCCCGAGTGGACAGGTCTGTGTGCCACCTGCACAGGGACAGGAGCTGGAAAATGAGGCAGAGTTGAGAGGTAGGAGGGGAAACATGAGGTAAGGGATGCTGTGAGTCATTCTGACACACCATTAATTATGTTTCCAAGCTTGGAGTGCAATTGTGCCAGTTCTGCATGTTTGTCAAGGTGGAAAGTGCTGGCATGAGTCTGTGTGTGCCAAAGAGGCTTCCCAAGGGATTTAGGAGAGGCTGAAGTGATTCCTTATGGATGAGTTACATTCCATCCTCTCCCAGGAAGAGAAACAGTGCTGGAAAAATGTGCACTGAGCTTGATGTAAAGCTCAGGATGCATACCACCTTTAGCCATCTGAAAATGAAGGAGCAGCTCTTTTCGGAGAAGTTGGTACTTCCAGGGAATGGTTTGCATCCCCTGTCTTGGATGCTGTGCTGGGACAGGGTGCATTTCCATCTTTCAGTACCTTCAGGCCACAAAAATATCATCCTTCCACTTCTCCAGGCTAAACAACCCCAATTCTCTCAGCCTCCAGAGGGATTCTTTATTTTATTTTATTTTATTTTGTAACACTGTTACAATGATAATTGTGTTTAATATTCTGCTTCACCCCATCCTGCAGAATTATCATAGAGATCACCACTATTTGAAGTGGTGCTACAGCATCTAAAGTCTTGCCCAGGCTTCATGTCCTTTAACACATGCACAGATGTAAAGAAACATGGGGCAGATAGAAAGTTTTGAACCCAGACTCTAAGATCGTGTTAGAAACCTCCCAGTTTTGTCCCTTTCACCTCTGTAAATTGCATATACAAGTGCTCTTGGGTAAGATTTCCCTGTCTGCAACTAATAGGAAGCATATGTGCAGAGAATACACTGGAGAAACAGTTCAAGAACATGTTATTCTAGGAGAAATGTTATTTATGTGATCCTGCCAAAGATATCAAGACTTTTGGTTACTGGCAATGTATGTCCTCACTGGACAATTCAGTACCCACCACTATGCAAGAAAAAGTTCCTACAAAATATCTTTATCATTTAGGACTCTGCTTTAGGGCTCAGTGTCCCCTTCTTTCACAGATTTTACGGTTATAGTAATTCACTCAGAGTGTTTATTCTGGAAAAGTCAATGCAAATGAGCCTTTAGAATACCAAAATCTGAGCCTCAGCTACACTGTGAGACCCCGAGCCCCAGCCTCTCAAGAGCTCTGACTGCTGTCCTTAGCAGGAGTGAAAATGAAACTGGAGAGTTTTGGAGTTTTGCTGAGCACATGGAAGGACAGAAGTGTGAGCCTTGAGCCCCAGGCAATCCTCACCCACTCTCCAAACCACCCAGACACAGTGCAGGGGGGTCACAAAAGTAATTTCACCATTGCTTGTTGTTTACCTTTTGTTTGGAACTATAGCTTTTGGCACAAAGATTCAGAAAGAAAACTTTGGAAGGTTTTGTGTGAGTTAAAAGAGTTTCTCTTTGTGCTGATTAATCTTCAGGAACCAAAGAATCCAGTTGCCCATTAACTTCTGGCCACTTGCAAAGGGTATGAAGGGCTGAGGTTGAATTTTTTTTATTTTTCCAGTGTGGCTACAGATTTCACCTGAATGCAAAAGGGTCAAGAAATAAGGGCAGACAGGGAGCATACAAACATTGGGAACCCCAGAGGTGGAAAAACAAAGCACATATTCAAAACCCAAAGCAATAAATAAAATAGCAGTCTGCAGGAACCTTCCACAGAAGAAGTTAGTCAGGGACACAGGGAGCTGAGAAATTGTTTAGTTTAAACTCTGTAGATATTGGACAGAACTGAAAAGGCCTCCAGAACTGTATGAAGTGGATAAACCAAAAAGTCAGGTTAGTCTTGTACTGAAATAATAAAGATTATATTTTAAAAATTGGAAAGACTGGGCAGAATGTTTTTCAGTGAGCCAACAGCAGTGCAGTTGTCTGTTCTTCTGATGGGAAAATGAAGGACCCTTCATCAAGAATAGGTCACATTGTGTGGTCAGCAGAAGAGACCCTTTTGGAAGTGTTTTGTCCTGTCAGCCAATGATTTTATGCTATCAAATGTTCCAGAGATCTTTCAAGTTCTCTGGGCTTCAGGGAAGCACTGACGAGAGAAAAACTAAAGTTAATGTTGGTTCAGTGCTGTCTAATGATTAAGAACCATCCCATGAGAATAGAATACCTCTGTGAGTTCAGTTTTCTGGTATCACAGGAAAGGCAAGTTAGTAAATAATCAATAGGAAAGGAATTATTAATTATTCACAGTCCAATCAAAGTTGTTTTAGCAGAGTCAAACTGAGGCTAAAATGTCTGGGAGACAAGACTGCAAGTTCTGTGTGTGGGAGGGGATACATTTATCTGGCAAGTGGCAAATGAGGCACTGATAACTTTCTCAATGGGAACTATTGCAAAAATAAAAACCAGTGGAACTTTTGGATGTACATGGAGAACATTCAGTAGAAGATGGGAAGTGACCTTGCCTCTATAAACTGCTCCATTTAAAACTTGTTAAATGATGTGTCCAGCTCTGGAGCACATTTCAGAAAAGTCATCTAAACAATGGAGAGAGTTCAAAGGAGAACTGCAAACACAATCCAGGGCAGGAAAGCAAATCTTTCATTACAAAGCCTAAGAGGTTTAATTTTTTCATCAAGTAAGCCTAAGGAACAATGTCACCCCATGAAAAAAACCTGCTGGTTCACCACCTTAATGGCTCTACCTGGAATTGTCATCCCCATCTCTTTGAGGAGGCTGGAAAATGTTGTAGCATGCTTTATATGTGGCTTTCCAACAGGTTAAAATAGAAAGTAAAAACAAACACTGTCACATTAACACCTTTAAGAATTTGGATTCAGCTGTATTTTGAGGTAGGATGAGGCACCAGAAGTTTCCATTCAAATCTTGTGTGGTATTGGATATCCACATGGCAGGAGATATTCTAGAGATACTCTAACCCACCTTACTTCTTTCTGTGAACACAATATATCCCTGACATTTCTGCTTTTTAGGAGTAGGAAATATCAAATGTAAACAAAATATTTCAAACTGCTAATCCACTGGAAAATCTGAAATAAACCTGCATTTAATTGGTGTCATTTTATTGAATTTGCATATTTACTCCCCATCTCAGTCCCATTTCAGATTCCTCACGCTGCACAGAGAGTGTGTTAAAAGGACTGGAGGTTACATTTGGTAAAACTATTATTTGAAATAACTTAAATCATAGTCCCAGTTCTGTCAGCTGAGTGAGGGGAATGTTCTTTTTAGCCATTGCAATTCCTTGGCCATGAAAGTCAAAATTATTGTAACTATTTGGTGACCTCTACATGATTTCAGAGTGATGGAGACCCAAGTCATGGTTGGTCTTTCACCTCTGTGGCACTGCAAGGCCTGCAGTCTGGAAGGTGGTTTGGTATTTTGAAAGCAGCTATTTACCCCAGCTGAGCTCAGTTAATGTCCAAATCTCAATTTGTGCAACAGTGTCAGCCAAAACTCCTGCATTTGCAAAGAACAATGTCCAGCTGTTCCTTTTTTATTTCCCTTGAGCTTCCCTCTCTCAGATAAACTGACATTTTTCCTTCCACCATAATCCAAGCATAATTCTCAACTGAAACATACACAGTTGAGCCAAACCTTGCAATAATAATTTGTTTGATTATTAGCCTTCCACTCCTAACTGTTTGTTAGTCTGGATCAATGGTGGTGGATAATTAAAGGAAAGGGGATTACACCCTAATCCAGATCTGCAGCTACTTTGCTAATAGAAATGTCACTCCTCTGTGGCAGTGGCAACTGTCCCTGAATTTAAGGAGTCCAGCTGTGCCTCAAGAAGTTTGGGAGGCTCTGAATTCCAGGACAGCTGAAGCCCCCATAGGTGCTCTTCACATTCACGCTGTAAATGTTGTCCAAGATAAGTCCTTGCTCAAACCTGCCAAATCCTGGTATTTGTCTTGTCTTCCAGACCAGGGAAAATCATCCAGACTCACTCTTCTTTTTCTCCCACCTCCAGTGATCCAATCATTATGGAAAAGTGAATTAATTGCTGGGACAGACTTAATTTATGGAGCCCTTGTTGCTGTCCAGCTGAGCAGAGACACCTCCTTCCAGGACACACATCTTTCCCAGTGCAAATTCCAAAATCCCTGCTCACCATACATCTTTCCATCACAGATGTCTTGTTCATCCACAAGTTGGAGCAGTTTAGGGGGCAAAAGTCTAAAGGTTTGCCTTGGAAATCCTTTGGAAGCTGAAGTCCACCCTGAGGAGTTCTGCTGGATGCCATCAGACTAAGGGGCTTCTCCCCTCAATTTCAGACCAGCTGAAGGGTCTGGGGAGGAGATTCCCATCTCCTCTCCTGCCCTCCAATGGCAAAAAAGAGATGCAGGGCAACTGTAATTGGAGAAAGTCACCCACCATCTAATTCCATGGTTCTGTGATCCAGCTGTCATGTGAGTGAGCTGTTCCTCTCTTACATGGATGGGAAATGAATCCTGGCACCATTTTTGATGTTTTCTCCTTGCCCTGGAGCTGGTGGATACACTGTCCCACATTATGGGAGAAATATTTTTTGGAGTGAGAGCTGTGGGAGGGAAATGACTGCTGTGTGAGTCAAACCTGGTAACTGACTGCTTTTCCCTATTTCTTCCTTGTTTAGGAGGTCTTTGCCATTGAGTGCCATCCTGCCTTTCATTTTTCCACCCTTCCTGAAGACACACAAGTCCTCCTACCATGTAATCCTTGGGATAAAGTGGGAATGCAGAGCAGGGATGAGTTTCTAAAGCCCACAGACTCTTGTGAGTCTCTCAAAAGCAGCCAATCCAAGCCATTCTTCCTCTTCACTGGTATTCAGAGTTCAAATTCCTATGCCTAGGTTGACTTGATTGTCTTTAGGCTTTGCCTTGTGACCCTTGTTTCTCAGAACCTCTTCTTTCTATTAAACCAATCTTATGGCAAATGGCAACGTTTTATTTTTATTTTTAATTCTTTTTTTTTCTGGGAGTTGGGCAGATCAATGCAATCCTTAGGTGGCTCTGTGCTGTTAACAGCAATGAGCACAGTCAAAGCATTTGAACAACTCATGGATATCCTGACAGTCCCACTGGAAGAAAAAGCTTGGAAAACTGTTTCATAGAAAAACACACACACATTTCTACAGCAGAATATAAATACTGAGTCTGGAATTACTGAGAGCTCTGCAAACCCTGATGGGGGGTGTAATTATCCCAGCCTTCAGTGGCTGAAGGGAATGAATGCACAAAGTGAGGGTGTGACCCAGCTCTCTCCATGCCACATTAGCCATCGTGGGCTCCTCTCCGACTGTCTTTTCCCATTTGTTAAAGGAAAGTTTTTTCCCAGCTGGCTGAGACACACCACCACACCATGTGCACATCCAAAACCTATTTCTGTCCCAGCCAAAGGGTTTATTTTAAGTTGCTGCCATGTGGGCACTTTTGAGTTTCCCCTGGACACGGACTCTGACCCCAATTTACCCATGGGATGGGGACTGCAGTGCAGGGGTGGCACAAACAGGTCTGAAAACATTTAATGGCAGCATCACTGTTTTATATCCTGCTGCAGCATCAGTGTGGACACACTCAGGGAGGTGCTACCTCACCCTTACAGAGCACAAATCCATAAGCATTAATACTGGAGTCTTATTTCCTTATGACATCAGGAAAAGATGGAAAAATAGGAAGGAATTTAATAGGGACCCTTTGCTACTGCTCAGATGAGAACTGAGTCACACAACCACAAAACTGAGAGATGACTTTGAAAAGGCCAAAAGTTGACTGGATCTCAGCTTTGCTTCTCTTAGGGAAAGCTGGGACCCAATATAATTTAGAGATTTTTATGTATTTATTAATTTATTTTTCTTTTTTTTTTAGTTCTGCATCCCTGGCTTTTGGTGAACTTTCTATACTCCATGGTGCTGCACATTGATGCTTTTCTGCAAGGAAGGAAAATGGTGGTTCCTATAAATATACATATCATTTGTGTGAATTTATAATCTGTTTAGAATTACTTCTGCAAGGAATAATTAATCAATTCCCCGTTGTAACTGAAGGAATTAATTAATCCCTTCCCCACTTGTTCCTGAAGAAATGGGGTAGGTCTTGCTGATAATTTGTGTCACAAACAAACATTGTAGTTTTGTGCATCAGAGTTTACTTTGAGGGAAAGATCTGGTCAATGTGGTCGATGGTGTCTCTGATGTTGAGCATCCAAAGTGGATTTATAAACAGAGTCACCAAAAATGCCTGTTTCCTTCCACTGACTGCAAGGGAAACAAGTAAAATTACCAGAATAGGAAGTGTCTTAAGTTAGATGGTGTGAATGTTACTATTTCTAAGGATTTTAATTTTTTTTAAGTGATTTTCAATAGTTATCTCTTTGTCTTAGTCATGCTTTGAGTTTTCTGCTCCTGTAAGCAAAGGAGAACAAAACCAGCCAGGATTATGAATTTGCAGTAAGCTGGAAAAATACAGCTAAGAGATAATTATCAATGTTTCATGATCAAAACTGAGGATGTGATGGAGGTAGAGGCTTTGCTGGGATCTTGTTCTGGTGTGGTGTTTCCTGTGGGTTTATGCCTGGAATGATGGAGCAGGGAGCAGGAGTAAAAGTCACGAGCATTATTGAGTTAAAAGGGGCAGCCATACTCTGGAGGCACAAGGTTAGAATTAAGATGAACCTTGAGGATTGTAAAACTGGTCTGAAGTGCAAAGGAGATTCTCTATGGAGAAAATTCACTGTATTATAATCATAAAACATCAGATAAAGAACTACATTAACAGAAGTCAAGAGAACCAAAATAGGAAAGTTTGCAGGGAAATGAGTTGATCAGTCTATAAAAAATAAGACGGATAACCTTTAAAAATCTTCCAAATTTTTCAGAGGAAGGGAATAAATCTTTCCCAATATCCATGTTGTTTAGCTTTTACTACCAGGGAGATTTGGAAAATTTAGGTGTAAGCACTGGAATCCAACATCTGAAGGAGTACAGGAATCCCCATCCTGGAGGAAGATCTTTGAGACTGCCCAGAGGAGCTGCTCTCAGGGGGATGAAGTGTAACTGGAAATGCAGGGAACACTCAGGAACTTCCCAGGATGATCCATTTACTACGAGTTTCTGGCACAGCTTTCTGTAAGTGCTCTGCCTATGGTGGCTTTGTTTGATTGCCTCATTTCTGCAGCCTGTATCAATTGCTGAATTCCTTTGCTGCTGCAATGTGAAATCACAGATTTAATAATTCCAGCTGACACTTCCCAGGCTGTGGCTGTGTGGTAAACCTGACAAAGTTCACCTCAAAGCTTTTTTTCTGCTTGGGAAATAGGTCAGAGGTTTCACCTCGAGGTCTCCCTTTTATTTTCCCTATCATTTCAACATCCAGTGCCCTATAACACTTGGCAGTTAAAATAAATTCATTATTCTGAAGAAGTCTCTGATGTTGAATCAGCACCTTGGACTGTGCCAAAGACAAGCTGTGAGCCTGAGCAGCAGAGCCAGGGGGAAACAGAGCACAGAGCACACACAGTCATCAAATCTGGTGACAAAACTCATGGAAATCACATAAAAAACCTCCCTGGAAACAACCAAATCACCAGCACTGCTCTCATGGAGCTTTGCAGCTTAGGGCAGCAGCAGCTTGGACTGTGCTTTAAAAATCCAGGCAAATTCTGAAAATATTCCTATGGCCATAACAATGGTTTATTCACCTCCTGTGTTTGTGATGAGCTACCAAGGCTTTCATTAGCACAGTAATGCCCATGGTGTGTCATGCCCCTTATTCCTGGCAGACAAATTATTTTATGTAACACAATGTGCAGGACAAAAAAAAAAAAAAAGGAAAAAAAGTTGGTCGGACTCCCAGTGATGCACTGGGCACAGGAAATTCAAAAGGACAATTGTTGCTAAATATGCACACATAGAAAAATGAATAATATTTGGAGTTTCACACTCAGTGTGGTGGCGTTTTCTGAGATTGAGAAACAAAATATTTCACAAGAGGACTGGGTTTAAATGAAAAGTATTCGAGAAGAGTATTTGTTTGGAGAAAGACATAAGATTTTCTTCTATTTTATGGTAAGGGTTCATACACCCTTTCTCACAAAAATGACTTTCCCTCAGAATGCATTGATGTTTATTTGGTTAATATCTAGTACTGATATGAGAAGGGCAGTTATTAATATATTTATGCTGCTGGAAGTTTGCTGCTGCTATCAGCAGAGTGTGTGGCTTCTCTCTCCAGCAAAAGCTTGGGGAGAAAAAAAAATGCCCAGTTTGGAAGAATTTGTCTGAATTTTGCCTTCTGGCAGAAGATGCTCCTGATGAGAGACAACTTTTCTGTTCCTTTTCCCTGCTTTTCCCTGGCACTCCATGCTATGTGTCAGAGAGAAGGCAGTGGTGAAGACTTTGTGGTCCACAATGCTGCATCCTCTGGAGTGATGCTGCTGTCAAACTTTGTGGCACAAGGGAATAAAAAAGAAAAAAAAACCCAACTCTGCTTCCTGATGCAGGCTGGTTTAGCAGTTGTCTGGGAAATTTCCTTTTGTGTCTGGGTTGGAAGATAGTAATCTTTATTATTTCACGTCCCAGAAGTGTCAAAAAAAGGGTAATAACAGTTCTGTCACTGGCAGCTGTGCAGCTCTCATGGCCAGAGAATCAGGATTTCCAGAGAAAGGTAAGTGCTGACTCTGGAGCTAGGCAGCCCAGGCAGCCTAAAACGTTGGTTTAAATGGAGGCAGTGCAGTGTAAATGTCTAAAATCAAAAGCTGTGATCACACTCTGAAAATGCTCACAATGAACATTTATTGAGGGGCAGGCAAAGGACATCAGAGCAGCAGCAGCCCTTTTCATGGGAGATATTTACAGCTGGGGACAAATGCCACCCATGTGGCTTTGTTGTTTTTGTGATGAAAAACTCTGCTGTGCTGAAAATTTTCTCACTGCATTATAGATGTTTTTGGGAAGTCCAGTGGGGTCTTCTGCTCTCAGAGGAGAGAACAACTTGAAATTGGAAGCAAATTCTCTGAGGACATTCATGAGTGGTTTCCTCTTCAGATACCTTCAAAATCTTCTTCAAGAGAAAACAAATCTTAAATCATCTTTTATATCAATCTGGGCTAAATTGGTCTGTGATGTCAGTATCAGCCTCTGCTGATATTGAATTTCTTTTAATTTAATTGTACAAACACTGATCTTGTCCATTTTATATTCACTGATAAGCTTTTCTCTTCTACTGTTTTCCTATGGTCTGGAGGGCAAAAAAAAAAAAAAAGAACAAAAACCAAAAGGAGAATGAGGACCAGAAACAGGGAAATGTTGTAGCAAAGAGGCTGTTGGTTGTGATCAGGCAGCTCCTGCAGAGAAATTTCCAAGCATCTTTACCTTGGCTCAATTTCCACCCTGTACTTTTAACATCAGCAGCATGGAGGGGTCCTGCTGCTATCCAGAAAGTGACTTGAGCCCAGGAAGCAGCTCCTGAGTGTTGGTGCAAATCTGTTGACGTTTCTAAGTGTTATTCTTACAGGAGACTCCACTTGTGAGCTTCAGCTTTCTGTATGTTTGCATTCCACCCAGCAGTGCTCAGCTCCTTCCCATTTCTGAGATGTTTTGGGCAGGACACATGGATCCCCTGGCTTTGCTGTTCTCCATGGTGGTGATGGCTCAGAGGGGTGAAAGAAGTGGGCAGAACTGGGAATTTCTGTTGTCTGAAACTGGAGGGAAAAGAGTTTTCCAAGAACTGCTGCTTGCCTGCTGAAGGACTCGTCTGGCAGGGTCACAGTGTAGTTGTTGTAAAGAGAAGAGTAATTGTATTTTGCTGAACTTCCCCTGGTTCTTTCAATCATTTGATGGCTGGGCTTATGTTCATTCCTTCTGCCCTTAGACTGAAGGGCAGACTTTGACTGTTCCTTTACCTAAGAGGGAAATTCCCAGAGATTTCATGTTAGCCAAGACCAAATTTGAAGTCACTGACATTTGTTTCTTGTTCAAAAAGCAGAAATCCTGAGCAATCTGACATGTGGGATCACAGAACAAAGCCTGCCACTTCAACAAGTACATCTGTTTTCTGAATGAAATATTAAGGGACATTTGTGCTACAGCCCTCCAAAATCTGATTTGTTTCATGCAAAGGAGGAGTCAGTCCTGAGCTCTTGGCAATGAAAACCCCATTCCTGTGAGCTTGATTTTTCACTCAGCTCTAGTCTCTAGTGTAACTAAATCAAAGAGAGGTTGGGAATACTCTGGTCTAAATCATCTGTGAAGAAACACCCCTCAGCTAGAAAGCTCCTTTTTCCTTCTTCTTCTCAACAGATCTGTTCTTAATTGCTTGTTCTAAATACTGACATAAGTTTGGCAATTATCTCTATTTCTAGAAAAATCCAAACCCCACCTTCAAGTGTGGTGCATAAGCTAAAACCATGCCCAGAAAAGCTGTCTGCACAAACCCCAGCTTATCTGATATGAAGGAAATTACATATCAATCTTTTTTTTGGGGGGGCTTCTGGTCATTTTGAGGTCTGAGTGTACTTTGTTTACTTTACCAAGCACTGGGGTCTTTGCCATCAGCCTGAGTAACATGGTTTTTGGAAAATTGACATAATGAGTTGGGCACCACTTAGGTTTGTGTTGTGGTGGACATTTCTGAAGAAGTCCAACTGATGTGTGCTTTCTCTACTCACATTTTCTCTCTCCTTTTTCCTTATTACACTCACACTGTTGTACAATTTAACTTGTCCACAATTCCCTCTATTTTTATTCTTTTGTTGCCATTCCCTTCTGTTTCCTCACTTGGCAGTTTTCCTATGCACAGGAAAAGTCTGTCTCTTTTCTATTATTTGTGTGTATTCCCTGTTATTGTCTTTCATTTATTTCAGATTTTTCTTTTCTTTTCAGTCTGAACGACCGTTTTGTTGAGTTACTGTGGCACCAAGTTCCAAAATATAAAAAGAGAGGTTGGTAACATTTATGAAGAGAAAAATGGAGAGTCCCAGGATGAAAATACAAGTATGAGGTGACCAACGGCTTCAACACCAAAGTGGTGCCCAACCTGCTACTCTTGAGGTGCATTTAATGTTTGTGCTGTTCACATAAAGGTGTGGCTTTGCTGGTGTCCTGTCTCTGGCACAGGCCAGTCAGGGATGCTGAGAGGACACTGCAGAAATCAGGGGAGCATTTTGCAATATTTCCCCAGTCTGTTTTCCCACCTGCTGAAAGTTTTCCTTGGAGAGGTTCTTCCTCACCTTATCAGCACTGGTACAGGGGTGGCTTGGTCATCCAGCTCCTAATTGTAGGAAGAGGTGAGTAAAGAGGGAGTTTCCTGTGGATATGGGTGATTCTCTGGGCAGCTCCACCCCACAGAAGCCAATTTGGGACACATGGAAACTCTTGCAAACTACTGACAGAGCTCTGCTGTCTCAGTGCCCTGAGGTGTGTGATACATGCCCTGCCTGGGTCTTGGGCATCCTCTTGGAAGGACCAGGGAAGCTGAACACTGAAGATCTTTGTCTCAGATAACGTTTGCAGTAAATTAAAAGTTCCACTAGACAGGATACAAAAGGAATCAACTAGTATTAAAAAATATTAATATTAAAATATTAATATTAAAATTCCATAATGTTCCACTATTTGGCTAAATTTGACTTTTGATTTGTCTGTCATATGGCTCCTCATTGAAGTCACACTGTAATTAAAAGGTTAAACCCAGTAATTAATTTGTTCCCGTTTCTTTACTTTTTCCTTTTTCACTGGTACAGTCCTGTTGTGTAAGTGTATCGTAAAACAAAAAGGAAATAAAATTTGCTATGCGAAAAATCAAGAACATCTGATGTCTAGAAAGAATAAGAACTTGGAGATGTCAAGCTGCAGGCATCTGGGTTTTTATTTAAACTGTTTTCAGCTTTGGCACTGAATCATCTTTTGAAAACCAAATCTATTTAAAAAAACCCCTTATTGGCTGTCTAATACTATCCAGGTGTGTATTTGATTTTTTCCTTCTAACTGGCATATTGTCCAAACGAAAAAGCCTTGAATTAATTTAAGTACAATTCAGAGGATGTTACCATTAAAGAAAGAAGAGAAAAAAAGAGGAGGCAGAGAAGTAGGCTGCTTTTAAACACCCATCCTTCAAGAGTTGCGCCTGGGCAGTCACTCCCTGCCTCTGGAACAGATTTTCCTTGGTTTGAAGTCAGAGCAAAGCCCGGGATTCGCAGCTGGAGACTCCTGCAGCTGCTGGAGCAGGCAGGGAGGGATCTGAGAGCTCAGGGGTTAATCTGAGCCGTGTGTCCGAGCCCCGCGGAGGTAAAACCAGGCTCTGAGACCTTCTGAGAGAGGCTCTGGCACTGCCGGGAGGTTCATTTTGTCTGCAAAACCAAGCATGTAATTTCCCCTCTCCCTTGCTCTGTCTCTCTGTCTGGCCAGTCCTGTGGCTCGGAGTCTCCCTGGCGACAGCCAGGACAGCTGAGCTGACCTTCAGCAGTGGAGAGAGATGGGCTCTCACTGCAGGACCTGGGCTAGGAAGCCCCCAAAATTGGCTTTTTTTCCCCTACCAGTCAGAAAGAGAAGGCTGGGGAAACCCCCAGGCGCCTCCGTGCTTGGAAGAAAAAAAAAAAAAAAAAAGTGAAGAAATGACATAAATTAAAAATATAAATTAAAAAAAAAAATCATCCTCGGCATCCAAATTACATGCATTGAAAGCTTCCGGCTTAGCACAGTGTTGTGGCAGATTTTCACAGAGATTAGAACTGATCCCTCACCAGTGAACACCAGCTCGTGTGAGCTGTGCAAATCCAAGTGTGTCCGTACAGCAGCCGGACTTGGCATCCAGAACAGCTCCGAGTGCACAGAGCCAGCAGAAGGGACATTTCTGCCTTTTTTTTTTTTTTTTTTTTTTTCAAACAAAACAGAGCTACTGAAGCCTCTGGAGTGTGGATTTAGCTGTCAGTCTTATTTACTACTTTCAGCTGTTATCTGCTGCCGCTGAAGCTGAGCGTGAATAACTTACCAGCCTGCACTGATAACTTTGCTTTCTGTTTCAGCTCCAGACAGAAATCCCATCAAAGCTTTCGTTCCGACCCATGCGCTGAAAGATGACACAGGAGTTAAAGAAGTGAGGCTGAAATTCCTGAGGCTCTCCTAAAGATTTTTTTCCAAGAATTTAAAAAAGCCTCTTAAAAACGGCGTCAGAGATCGAACGCTGTGAAGGGAGGGGAAAAGGAAAAAAAAAAAAAAAAAAAAAAAAAAAGGAAGAAAAAACTTTGGCAGGCAAACAGTGTCTTACATCAATCTAGCAGTCAGCATCTATGTAGATGTTCTTTCCTCCTTTTGTGCAACACCCCTTCCCTCCTACAGACCACCCAAAGCCCTATAAATAATCCAAGGACTGTATTTTTCCTCCAGATTTCTCTTCAGACCTCAAAGGAAAATTATCAGGCAAAGGAAGGGAGAGAGGGAGAAGGGAAAGTGAGGAGGGGAGAGAGAGAGAGAGAGCAAGAGGAAAGATGGCTAGTGAATTCAGAAAGAAAATCTTCTGGAGGGCAGTGGTGGCCGAGTTCCTGGCCATGAGCCTTTTTATTTTTATCAGCATTGGCTCGGCTCTGGGCTTCAACTTCCCCGTGGTGGCCAACAAAACATCGACGAGGTCTCAGGACAACGTGAAGGTTTCTCTGGCTTTCGGGTTATCCATTGCTACCATGGCACAGAGCGTGGGCCACATCAGTGGGGCACACCTGAACCCTGCTGTCACCCTGGGGCTGCTGCTCAGCTGCCAGATCAGCATCTTCAAGGCTCTCATGTACATCCTCGCCCAGTGCCTGGGGGCAGTGGTGGCCACAGCCATTCTCTCGGGAGTCACCTCCTCTCTCCCAGGAAACTCCCTGGGGCTTAATGCTGTAAGTAGAAACTTTTAATTCCTCCTTCATTTTCTTTTCTTTTCTTTTTTTTTTTTTTTTTTTGTTAATTGAGTAGACATGTAGCACCTGTAATCTACTAAAGATGTGGGGGTTCTGTTGGTGCTGGTGACCTCGGGCAGCCTGACTGTTTATTGTAGCAGAGAATCCAGTCTGGACTGATAATCAGGATATCATAGGGATGGTCCTTCCTCCCCACCCTCATTTTGGAGCTTTAGGACATTCTGGTTGTGATCAGTTTTGATTGTGTTCAGTTTTGTACATCCAAGTTGCTGAAAGGTAGCTTTTGATGCCAATTTAAGACTGAAATCACTGGCAGTTTTATGACCTTTCATGGTCCTGAGGGTCTCTAAGGAGACATGCTGATTAATGTGCATATACCAGTGTTGTTTCGGCCTCTGTGCGTGTGGCTCATTTTCAGCACTTAATGGTTTGTGTATCCTGGTGATGGCTGCAATGAATACCCATGGGAGCAGAGAGAGTTGTGCAGCAAGAGAAATCCCATCCCCAAGGTGTGAGCAGTACCTGTTGCATTAGGCAGAGTGCTCAGATCCTGCCTGACGGAATCCCTTTCTGTGCATTTCTGGGCAAAAAATGGACAAATCTTGAATTCTCACGTGTAGACTGGAGGAAAATATGAGGCAGCTACAGGTAATTGGGGTGCAGGTTCCAGCTCTCTCCCAGCCTGATGCTCACATCATGCTGCCTAAAAACTGCCTGGCCACAGCTCCTCCTCCTCAAAATGTCATTTTGCTGTTGTTGTTGCAGCATAATAGGAGGGAAAAAGGGATAAATACACTTTTAAACTTGAAATCCTCCCACTGTCAGAGGCAGTTCTACAGCCACTGCAGGACACACAGTGCTATAAATGGAAATTCCTCCTGGTCACTTATTTGACCTGATCTCTTAAGAACAAGTATTTCACATATTTTCCTTGGTCCCTTTCTTGCAGAATATTTCTGACTGCAGTTTGCAAATTGAGCTAATTTGAAATCTTCTGCCCATTTGAAGTCACAGTGTGTTTGGGACATAAATCTGTAAATACAACACCTCTTCTGAAATAACTTAGGCAAAATAGCAATATGGTTTTGCATACCGTAATTTGACAATATAGTTAATTCAAAACATGAGTAAATTCTCAAACCAGAATCAAATCTGATATTAAGGTGATTCCTGGGCAGCTCAATATCATCCACCCTTGTTTTACTCTGAGTTGGCTGCTCACCTCCCTCTCTCCTGGTGCCTGCAGCAATTCCATCCTGCCAGCGCTTTGGAAATTTTGATGGCTTAACTCAAAACATTTTGGGGAAGAAGAGCAAATAACTTTATTGACTCCAGAAGGCTCTGGCTGCCAGTGTGATACGTGATCTTTTCCTCTGAAACCACTGACAGAGGGAACAGCTCAACCACATGGGACAGTGTGTCCGCCCAAGTGGTTTCCTCGAGAGGTCCAACTGCCATTAAACACGGGAGGTCTGGTTTTGGTAGCACTTAAGCTTGGTTTTTCCCTGTTGCTTCCATAAAATCCTGATGACTGGTTCCTTCCTCTAACCAAAGCTCTAAACCTGGCCATTTGTGAAAGTTGGGTTGAAGCTTTTATTGCTCCTCAGTTAGTAACTCCTCAAGCTACAAAGGCAAAACCAGGCAGGGTTAAGTCTCCATCATATAAATTTTACAAATTGATCAACAATTTCTGTGCAATGGAATAACAGAGAATATAGTTTCTAAAAGCTCTGGTCTCACTGTTTGTCATTATAAAATATTCAGAATTCTGCCTCTTTTTTCTTTCACATCCAGTTGTAAATGTTCTGTCTGGAGGAGCAGTGAGGAGACCCCCCTGGGGTTAGTGGAGGCAGCAGCTGTTCTTCTCCCTTGAGAGAAAGAACTAGAGAGGAAAGGAAAGGAAGTCCATTCATTTCCCAGTGACAAGCCTGGAGTGCCTGGGGAGGGAAGGGCTGAGGGGGAACAGGGTCTGAGCTCAAGGCATGGGGGAGCAGCAGCAGAGGGGCTGTGCTCATGCAGAACCGATCTCAAAAGGGGCACATCCTGAAACCACAGCACCAGGGTGCCTCGTTCAGCAAAGAGCTGACAAGGAGAAACCACAGAGTTGCTTTTATTGCTATGGATTTTAACCTGAGGAAAAGGAGGGGAGGCTCAGAGCTGGCATCCCTGCCAGCTGCTCTGTCTTCCAGCCCCTCTTGTGGATAAGGAGGTGTGGATTCCCTGCTCAGAAAAGGAATAGAAAGAAAGAGAGGGCTGCTTGTTTGACAAGGTTGGGAAAGGGGTCTGGATGTGTGTGGCTTTGTCCTCTGTTCTGACCCTGCTGTGCTTTTGGAGAGATGTTTTTTATAGGAGAAATGTGCTGGGGGCAGAGTAATGGAGTGAGTGGCCATCCAGTGTTCCCAGTGGATACTGGGTGGGGTTGCATGCCTGAACTCGGATTTCTCCTGCCTGGCTGCAGGTCCTGCACTGAGGGACCAAACCTTTCCACTGGGTCCTCTCTAATCCACAGAGAGTGAGAGACAAGGAGAGGCACTTCAACCTCTAGATGTGTTGAGTTGCTTCCAGAGACACCCAGCTCCTCTTTGTCATGCTGACACTCCAGGCTTGGAAGCTTCAGCTAAGTATCCAGAATGAAGCGGGATAAATCCATGTGTTTCTCATTGCACAAAGGGAAAGAAGGAAACACAACGAACTGAAGCACAAAACCCAGCCATGGACAGTACAAGGCTGAGGAGAAAGAAGGGAGGATGAAATGCAGGATGTTCCTTTAACATGTTCAGGATTAAGGTCTGGTTTACACTAAGACAAGCAAACCAGTCACACATTAGGATTTTGATCCAAACTTTGCTTAAGACAACAGATTTATTTTTAGTTACTTTGGCTGGTCCTGAGTATGACATTTTGGACAACACTCAGATATGTATTTAGATTACTGAATCCTTTTAAGACACTTAACCTTCCAATATGTTTTAGTAGTGCTGTGGGTTCCAAAGTAAAAACTTTAGGAATTGGAGAAGCTGGAAGAGGAGTATGCAGTGTGTTTGCTCTTCTAAAAATTTAAATATTTTTCCTTGCATCATCTTGTAGCTTTTTTTGGAAGCTGAATTACTACATGTTACAAATTTCCATTAGGTAAATCTGTAAGAATAGAGAATACCAGATCCAAAATGCACTCATCTGCCAGCAGAGCTGGCTATTGTCTGGTGAGGACAGATCTGGAGTTTGGATAATGGAACAAACTACTCAGCACAGGCAGTTAATGACCAACAAAGAGCTCAAGCAGGAAAGAGGGGTGAGAGGAGACTTCTGTGCTGTAAAGTAACACAATATTTGCTGTTAAACAATGTTTATCTAAAGAACTTTTATCAAACTTTTATAAACATGCTCAGAAAATTTCTTTAGCTCAGATTATTTTATATTTTTGTATCTATCTGTCTATCTATCTATCTATAGACATACATATACAATAACCTGAACTAAATATATAGGTGTATATAAATATAATTTTGTGACAAATGCAGACACCTCTTCACAAATTTCACAATTTTATAGTTTTCTGTATTTTGGCATAGTGATGAGAGTGCCAGGAAATGTGTCCCCTAACTCTTGGGGCTATAATTTGGAAACTATTTGAAAACTCAGCCTTTGAGTTTATGATGAAAGATATTATTTTAAAAGTTATAAGTGGATCAAAAATTGTAGGCAAGAAAAACAGCCCTGAAGGTAACGTTGCTCGGGTAGATAAAGGGAAAAGAAAAACAACCAAGAATAACAAATAGGAGGGTTTGGGTTTAGAAAACACCCAGTGGACTGATAAATGTTGTTTATGTAACTAAGGAGCTCTCTGGAAAAGCCAGAGGAGATCTGTGGTCACTGCATTCAGGGGTCATTTTAAGACAGGTGAATATTCATATGGATACTATTCCTGAGTATGGACAGTTACTTGTTGCTGGAACACCTTTTGAGTTTCTGCTGTGACTGGCTGTGTCTCTGCTGCTCCATGGAGCTCCCCAAATCAGGAGTGGCAGAATTGGTGCACCCAAGGGTGAAATGTCCTTTGGGGATAAATACCCCGTGTCCAGCTCTAGATTTCTCAAGGCCAGGGAAAAAGGAGGCCTTGGCTGTCTTTGACTCCTCATACCAGGCCAAAATCTGCTGCTTTGAGACCCCTTCCAACCTCACCAAAAGCACACCACAGCACCACAGAATCATGGAATAATTTGGGATGGAAGAGACCTTAGAGATTCAACCCCCTGCCATGGGCAGGGTCACCTTCCACTATGCCAGGTTGCTCCAAGCCCCCTCCAGCCTGGCCTTGGGCACTTCCAGTGATGGCAATGAGTCCTCTTTCCATAACTACTCCCATTTAGCTGGATTGTGATCCAGCAGCAACAGAGCAACTTGGAACCTCAGTGCTGGAGATTTTTAGGTTTATTTTTCCTTTACTGTCTACATGTCCCTAGCTCCAGCCTTATTCTGCTACTTGGGGAAGATGAACAATCTCTTGTGTCCAGGGGAATGGAGCATAGGGTGTGATAAGACATGTGGATCCCTATCATCTGCACATGATCTTATCTCTAGGGCATCCATGCTGGTGAATTTTCTCCCAACAAATTCCCAATTTGCATTTCCAATGCAAACATAATGTTGCACCAACACGTGGAATTCCCTTTTGTGTAGCTGAGACCTGCCACACCTTTTAATGGTGCTCATGGGTCAGCATTGAAGTGTTTATCATGATATTCCCCACTGGATGTTCCCCATCTTTTAGAAATTTGTCTCAGAGGGGATTCTCCATGGGAATCACCACACTCCCCACATTTGATCCACACCAGTGGCCTTCTCACCATGGGGAGCAGGACTTGCCTGGTTGCCCTGGATGACTCAGTGTTTGCCTTGTGATTTCCCTGTCTCCTCGTGCCCGCGCCCTACGAGCCCGTTCTCCAACCTCCAATTAAACAAAGCCGGCTCCAGTTGGAAGAACATCCAAAATAAACTGAGAGCTTGACAGTGTGAGGGGACAATTGAGTAAGTGATGCTGCTTTTCCTCTGAGTCACTGTGGAAAATTGCAGTTCCAGAGGTGCTGCTGGATGGACGAGACACGCAGCTGAGTTCTTGACCTTTAGAGAGTATTGAAAAATCCTTGGATGCCTTTTTTTCTTTTAATGCAGATTATATATCGTGCCTTTCTCAAGTCTAGGACAGTGAGGAGCTTCATTGTCCCTTTCTCTGCCTTGGCTCTGCCTATTTTTCATCCAGTTTAGGCTTCTCCTGCCAACCTTGCCTCTGCTGGGACATCTGCATGTTTGAGGACTCAAACATTCACAGGGGACCAGCAGCTGCTGCATTTTTTTAAATGAGTAAAATGGTTCCGGTACATGACATTGAGCTGGGATTTTTATTTCTTAACAAAGACTATCACAACAATAGCTCATTGTTCACAGTCAGTTTTTTGCAGCAGAGGGCTTTTAAGGCTTGCCAGCATTGTACTGAGAGGCCCTGGGCAGGTCAGGTGGGACACAGGAAAAGCACCTGCTCAAAACTGGCCACGGTCTCAGCCTCTTTTTAATGAGTTCACACACTGACAGCACAAACATAAGGCTGAGATATAAACCTGATGGTTATCACCCATCCCCTAGAGAATTTGGGGTTCTGGCTCTAATCCTTATCTCAGAGCTTTTTATCTGATTTTCATTTCTGCGAAGATTTGCTTAGCACCTGTCTAATAATAGAGCCTTATCCCAGGATTTTGGCAGCGAGCAGGAAGGGATGCAGCAGCATGGCCATTTCTGGGACAAGGAGAGGCCCTTGGTGCTCCTCCTCCTGCAGACCAGTCCTTTTGTGCCAGAACAGAGGAGATCAAAGTGGGTTTCGTGCCAGCGGATCCGAGGACGACCATTTGGAAATGCTCTGCAGGCTCAAACTGAAGGTTCTCTTCATTTATTTCTACTTAGAAATGGTTGAAATTCCTGAAAGGGGTGCATAGGGGTGTTTAAAACAATGAGTTGCCATAGATCTAAAAACACTATTAATTTGGTATATTACTGATGTTGTAATATAAGTGGAGTCATGCTGGGCTTTTCAGAGAATGATTTTTTCCTGTGTTAGATCAACTGTCAAACTAAGTAGGATTTAAGTAAAATTCATTTTGCCACCACCCTTCCTGAGTGGTCAATGAACAGTTAAAATTGGTTTCCTTTCTATAAAGTTCTCTGATTATACCAAATATGTTTGGGTGTTCTGTGTGTTATCTGTTTGCACACCCCCAAACAGACTCACACACCAGAGACAGATGGACTGAAAGATTCTTCAGATGAGATAAATCCAAATTTCAATTTTTAGTTTAAATTACTTGGAGAGTTTAAAAAAAAATATCTGTCAGTAGGTGTGGGTTCTGAACCAAGATCTGACATGGCAAGGACCACAGCCTGAGAACAAATGGAAATGTCCACGGCAAGAGAATGAATATTATGGATTAATTCTGGTTAAACTGATGCAATGGTAAGAAAAAAAATCTAGGTTTTTGTATCAGGACTTGTGAGTTTTAGCAGATAACGTAAACCTTCAAGGAGCTGAGAATAACATTTCTTTAATCAGAGAATCCTAAAAGATATCACTATCTGGGCTGTATAGATATTTTTAAGTGAAGCATTTTTAAAGCAAGGATACCAAACCACATCACAAGTACTAGAGGAAGAAAAGATAGCCCTTGGAAAATTTCCTGTTTGTCTCCAGAGGAAATTGCCTGTTTTTTTAGGTCAGTAGTACATTTTTGATTATTTGTCCATTCTCCAGCTTAATCGAGAGAATTCAATAAAAGAGGCGTCTTTACCTGGTACCACAATTGTCTCCTGGAGGTTTTTCTGGCCTGGCTGGGAACATTTTGAGCCCTGAGTGTTTATCAAAATGTGATTGATGGGGAAGTGCTGCTCTTCCTGGCATGCAGAGCCCGTGCTGGTGTTTGACTGCTGCAGCTTCATTGAAGCCGAGGAGATCTGAGGCTGAGGCACAACAGCAACCTGTTAAATCAAATATACAGCCCCTGACAGGCATCCTGCAGGAAACTATAAACAGCAGGAGGGCGAAAATGTGGCCTGAGAGCTCTGCAAGGCACAACTCATAGACTAGAAAAGAGTGAAGAAATCCTCTGGGTGCTTCCCTGGACGAGTCCTGTGCATCCCCTCTCTAGGAACCACTGGGAGGTGTCACAAAAACTGAACTTTTCCAGGCTCTCGATGCTAATTCTGTGCCAAGGGGAGTCAATGAATGCTTTCAGAGCAGAAATGTGGCACATTTCCTTACACACACACACAGCACAGCTCCTGAGGGCACTGATGACTGTGTTTGGAATGGGTAAGGTCAGGTTTGGCCCCTTTTCCTTCCTTTGTTAGGACATCTTTCTCGATGAACGAGGTGGAGAAATGAAGGAGGAGCTGGAATTATTCCTGCAATTCCTGAAATGCCTTGCACAGGCTCAGAGCTGGTTTATAACCCCATGGAAATGCCAAGTTTTCAATGCTGTGCACGAGATTGGCTTGTAAATTTTGAGAACTTCACAGATTTGCTGGAGTTTGTCTAGGAATATAAAATGAATATTACTTTGGTGAAATTGCCAGCAACCATAGTGTGAGGTTTGTGCAAATCCAGGTGTTATTCCAGTAACAACATAGAAAGGATGATCCTATTTGTCTCAAAATTCAGATATGCCCAAAATTCCCCACTAAAATACTATCTATCTCCTTCTGGGCTGGTAATAGAGGAGATAATGAACAGCTCTGTGGTATAAATGAGTGCTTCAACTATTACAGAAAATTAACTATTTGCTTAGGTTTGGCCGGGTAAAGAAAAAAAAATACAAAACCTCACAATTCCTCATCCTCTGAATAGAAGTTGTTTATTTCTCAGCAGCAACATTTAACCAAAAAAAAAAAAAAAGTTTCTCCCAAGAAACTTTCCCAGAGGCACATAAAAATGTAAAAGTGAAAAAAAAAAAAAGAAAAATTGTCTGTCTGACCAGCTGTGCTAAATGCAACTCCTGTAGAGGAACTGAGTTTTGCTGCCTGTCTTGGTCTGGCATACAAATTGTTGTGCTCTGGTTTAATATAATAATCATTCTCCCCTCTTTCTCTCCATGGCACTATGACATAAAGCCCTGGATAATTTCTCCTCAGCCTGCAGAGAGGGTGGGAGGAGGGAGCTTAGCCTTGTTCCTGGAGGGTGTCTGCTGCCTAAAGAACGGAAAATATGATTTCTGCTTTGGGAATTGAATGAGTCCCCTTTAGAGCTCTTAAGGCTGTATTTATAGGAAAGATAATCTAGCAGAGGACAATATGTTTTGTCCCCAGGTTCTGCTGAATGCTTCAATTGTTGATGTAGGATATGATCCAAAGCTAATTCATAAGCAGCTTCTGAGTGCTCCTGTCATATAATTTTAAGTGAAACTCTTTAGATCTTTGCCTATCTCTCCTTACTAAAGAAATGAGACTTTTGTACTCCCTGAATCCCTAATACTCAATTAATGGGCATAGAAACATCCATTTCAGAGTGATACTGTTAAATAGCAAGGGTAGAAGTGAATAACTGTAGTTAAATATCCACGGATGAAGTCTCTGAATCAATTTTTGACTATCACTCAAGGGATGGTTTACAGCTATGGAGATGTGGGATAGACTTCCAGTAGAATAAAGGTATGTTATTAATACAGAAATCATCAGGTTCTTTTCATGACAGAGTTGGAGCTGAAGGAGCAAGAAAAGTCAAATAAAATGACAGGCAAGACAGTGGGATGTGGTTTGGAGGGAAGCAGGGAGATGGATTTCTGAGATTACATTTGTAGAACATCCCATTAAAGAACTTTGCCAGACAAACACTTAAATGAAAGGAAGCTGGCATAAAAAAGAATGATTAATATTTCAAAAGAGGGGATGACGAAGAGAAAATGAACAATTTGAACTATTGTGAAGAGTTTTCTTTATTCAGTAAAAGAAGGAAAGCCAAAGAAGGGAAATTCTAAGCTATAAGAAGAAAATGCTGTAAGATGGCAAGAATTTACTTGAATAAAATGCTAATTTTAAGAAAAATGTCTGCCATGGCAGAGAAAAGGTAATAATTTAGGTGGGATGGTGAGGATATGCAAGGAAGAGAAGTTCCACCATTAAAAATGCTGTGGCTTAAATTGTCTCCCTCAAAACCACACCAGCAGGCAGGGCTTGCTCTGGTGTTTCATACGAATGGGGAAAGCTGACATTGCCCTGCTGAAAAATAGACTTCTACAATTCCAGAGGCTTTTTTTTTTTTTTTTTTTTTTTTTTTTTTCTGGAACAATGAGAAACTAATCCCTGTTATATGAAAGGAAGCTGGGCTCTGGAAGCTCCAATCCAGGGCTAAGGGTTTGTTGGATGAGATGGAGCTCAGCTCCATGTGATGGAACCACCTTGCATAACAAAGTGTCTTATCCATATAACGGGAAACAGGTTTGAACTTGGTCTGCTTTCACTCGTAATGAGAAAAATATGAAGCCACTAGAGAAGTACACAGTGGGGTTTACCTTGGGCCAGTTTAATTTCCTGTCCCCATTTCTCTTCCGAAGGCGGACAACTCATAAATATCCTGCCCTGAAAACAAACAAAAAAAAAATTAAAAAAAAAATCAAAAGGAAAGAAAACATACCATTAATTTGCCCAAATTATTGCTGTGGGAGTCAGACAGCTAAACATGGCACTTAAGGGCACTTCTGGGAAACAAATTCTGTAGTTCCCATCTCCTGTCTGATATGGAGAGCTGGAAGTGATGTGGCCACTGCCCATTTCCTAAGACATGAAGCAGGTGTTCCTCTCAACTAATTGCTCTCATGTTCCTGTCCAGATAACACTTTTTGGGGTTTAACACTCCTCCTCTGAATGTCTCCTGAGTCACTGTGCCTTCAGGGCTTCCTTAGTTTCCAGTTGCATCTCAGGAGTTTTCTGAATAAGATTTGATTTCTGTACATTTACTGAATTCTAGTAGATTATTATTCCACGACCTTGTTCAGATTCACAGTGAACTGGGGAAAAAAATATAAATCATAGGATCACTAAGGCTGGAAGTGGTGGAATTCAGCTCACAGGAGGATGCACCTCCCTTGGGGTGTCTACATGCTCTGCTTCTTGTCTGGGAGGGGGAATTACTCACTGCAAGCTAAAGCAGCCAAGGATGGTTCAGCTGATCAGATAAATGTGTTCACAGATAGCTCTCACATCTTGCCAGTGATTCAGCCCATTTCTGATATCTGTTTCTGGTGCTTCTTCTGTCAAAACACTGACTTAGAAATGAAGTTTAGTGGAATTATTCATGTGAACATAAAAGGGAAAGAAGTCTGTGTAGACTCTCTTGGAGATTAATATGGGCTTGTGTGTTTCATTTAACCCCTTAGAGCATGTTTGGCTCCTTAAAGCACTGAATCCACTCCTCAAGTCTCCCAAGTCTGAAGCCTGAAAAGCTCAGGGGGTTGCTGTGCTGTTCTCTGCCCTCTGACATTTTTTTCTGTTACCTTAATGAGGATTACTGGACTGCAAAGAAAAGATGTCAAAGATTTCCCAGCAGCTACATCAAGGATAAGATGCAGTGTCAGCCCACATACCCTGTGGGTACCAGTGCAGGGAAAAAGGCATTTCAGTCATACAGGTCACTGGAAAGTGTCCTCTTCACCCCAACACTGCACTACAAGTGGCTGTGTCTTGTTTCAAAACATTATTTTGTCTATTTAGGAACCAGATATATTGGTCACCTTGTATTCTGGATATTCTCAGTAGCAGAATGGCAGCTGTAAAGAACAGCTGTTGATTTTTAGTCAGGTCTCTAATGTGTGGTACTGCTTCCTACTAAATTCAGATTAAGCTTAGACAACCCTTAAGCTTTTGGAGTCTGGTATACTACAAAATATTCTACAAAAGTTCAAGCTTTTCTTAAAAACCTGAATAACATATAGGAAATACAAGCAAAGGATGACAAACTCTTTTTGGTTGTGCCTCCTTGGTTCTGTCAAGACCTTAAACCAGCAGGTCAAAAGGTGCAAAATGTTATCTGGGTAATATTTGCAAATCCTCTGTGAATAAGGATGATATAAATATAAATATGAACATGCACATGTACATTTTAACTTGACACAAGGGAATTTACCTTCCTATTCCCTTCCTAAAGCATTTCTGGGGTGTTCTTGGGATGGTGAGCACTGGTGCTGTGTACCATGGATGGCCCAGGCTGCTGCTGCAGTGATAATTTAGCTGTGATAAGGAGGCAAATAAATGCTCTGTTATCATACTTACACCTTCCACAGGCCCCAGCAAAGCAGGACATCCAAGGTTTGCCTGAGTTTGTCCCATTTTGGAACATGGCCCAGAGTCCCTGCTCTCACAGTGGAATCTTAACGATCCTGGCAGGCAGTGTAAAATTACCCGGCTGGAGGAAAGCAAAAGGTTTCCTATGATATTTCCAGGTTTTCTTTGATTCCACACAGCCCATCAATAAGTGTTGATTAGCAGGGAGAATGACCTCAAGCCACGTCAGCTGTAGGATGTGTTTTTCCTGGAGGGAAAGGAAGAATATGATTTCCGCCTCTCCAATATAAGGATTATCACAGGTTTTTAAAGAATAAAAAGAATAATTTTGCTCTTGTTTTCTTTTATAGAAGCCCTTTAAGTGAAGGGAAATCCCAATGGCTGGCCAGTGTTTAATCTTTTAAAATGTCAAGGCTTTGTCAAATGCTAACATCAATACATCAGAGCTGAGGTTCTCTGGGGTTGCTTTATGATAGAAAAGAATTTGGTTTCTTATCTGCTTTTGGGCACGTGCACATCAGTCACTTGTTTGCTAAGACAACTGGCTTTTAAGTTTGGCCATTTGGCCTTCCAAATGTGAGGTAAGATTTTCCAGAGGGTATGCAGTTCAGATTCTTATATTGGTTTTGATAAGAGGAAAAGCACTGGAAGTCTAATTTGTTGAAAGACAAAAGTCCCATTGTCTCTACAGTGAAAAAAAAAAAAAGTGTTTATTTTTAAAACTTACAAAAGCAATAGAATATTAATTCAGAAATATCAAACATGAATTTCCTGCAATTTTCAGTGCATCTCATATGGATGCATTTATATCAGGCTCACACTTTCCACATGTAAGTCCTAATAATGATGAAGGTTTTATTAGTGGATTTCAGTTTCTACTCTATGGATGCTGAAGGAACCAAAATACTCATCCTTTCAACCAGAATTCCCTTCTACTTGTGGATAAACTACCTCCAACTCAGAGGATATCACTCCTGCATGTTAAATAACAAGATATAAAAATACATTATTAGTGTTTCAGATTAGCAGGATTTAAAAATCAGATTTATGCTGAGGAATGACTTTCATTGCTTAGGAATTTGATATTAAACTTTGTTACAGAGAATAAACAAGAAATGTGAACAGCATCTGTGGAAAGTGAAATATTTCAGTTAACCATCTTTAAGTTTTAAGGTTTTTCAAATATTAGCATTGGGAAAATGAGGGCATAAATCACAAAAATCAGATTAATAGGAGGATTTCCCATGGTTTCATTGTTCTGGGCAGGTCACAATAACATGTAATTATGTTTTTTGCCATGTATGACCCAGCAGTTTTTAATGCAGGGGCTCTGACAGATGTGATAAGCTACTGATAGCACAAATTAATATAAGTTTTGCAGAGTTTGTTTCCTACTCTGAGTCACATTCTCAGTTCTCTGGCCTGTGGCCAAGCTCATGTTTCATCCCATCCATGCAAGTGAGCTATTTCTGCTTAACATCAAAATTTTCAGCTCAGTGACAGACTTGCCTTGACTTAATGAAGACACCACTGAATACAGAAATTAAGAGCAGAACTCAAAACTTGTTATAGCATCGAATGGTTTACCTCCATGGTTTCTTGTTAGGTGCAAGTTTTTAGCAGTACTCCTGAAATATGACAGCATTTCAGCTCTGTAATGTCCATTTATGTGAATCACCATGGTTTCAATGTGTTCTGCAGCATTTACAAGAAACTCTGCTGATTGCATGACTAATAATACCATTGGAATATTTATCTCTGACAGTTTGAGTTTTTCTAGATAATCTACTTCAGTAGGAAATCGAAGCACTCCCATCAGCCCCTTGGTATTCCTAAATTGGGAATTTTTTTTAATGTATCCCCAAGAAGTTAAATGAGACTCAGTTTGAGTCTAAGACACCAAAAAGTCATTCACCTCTGAGTTAGGTGTCTAAGTTATTTGTAGTCAAATGAGATCTAAAAAAAAAAAAAAAGACACAGCTTTCAAATGATCCCTTTCATTTCATCAGGTGAATTGATCTCATCTCCATTGACTACACCATTATCTGTGCATATTAGAGTTACAGTGACTAAATATTAATATCTAGAGATGTTTTATATACTTTTGGTCTTCTGTCACATCCACCAGTCCCACATGAACTCCATGGAAATCTCAGGGTATTTCCAGTGGCATTAAAGGCATATTTTCAGGCAATTCATTCATAGCATAGGTGCAATATTAATATCTTAATATTATTGTGGAAATCCCTGAAGCAATGAGTGACTGTCCTAAGGCACCACAGCTCACTTCTGAAAAAATAAACTCTGCTGAAGGTGACTCTCTGGCTGATTTGTTTGTCACATGTAGATCATTTACACCCTCACTGTGTCCAGTGGCTGAGTGTTCACTTTGGCTGGAAGCAGCAACCACTCAATCAGGTTGGATCAAAAAAAGCTGCTTATGCCTAGGCTTGAGTACAGCAGGGAGTGTTTCAAAACTAACTTCTCTTCATTTTTTTCTATTCCTTCCTATTTTTCCCCCCTGTTCAGCAAAAGGAATGCCAAGAAGGAAAATGGATGTGCATTTTTATATTGAGGGATTAGATACTGCAGAACTTTGTCACATGGGTTGAAGTCGTGCAGGAATATGAAGTAACACTTTCCTTCTTGCCTCCATGCAGCTTTCAGAGGGAATCAATGCAGGCCAAGGGCTGGGAATTGAGATCATTGCCACCTTCCAGCTGGTGCTGTGTGTCCTGGCCACCACAGACCGGAGAAGGAACGACGTCTCGGGATCGGCGCCTTTGGCCATTGGTCTCTCCGTTGCCTTGGGACATCTTCTGGCTGTGAGTTTGAGCTCTCAGAGGTTTTATCTGCCATGCCCCACCTCGGGGTGGGCCAGTGAAGGCAGGGGGATGATGGGGAACCTTTGTCTGTGCCTCACCTCTGGTTCTCTTTCCCCCTCCCAGATTGATTACACCGGCTGTGGGATTAACCCAGCCAGATCTTTTGGCTCAGCGCTCATCGCCAACAACTTTGAAAATCACTGGGTAAGCTGAATAAATTTGTTTAACTCACAAGAGGCTCTGAAAACACATAACCTACAAGATCAGAAACATTTCAACACGTATCATTAGGAGCAAGTCACAGAGTTGGCATTTCCTTTTCATGTAACAAAGAATATTCTCCTTTCAATCCTGACCAGCCTCGGGCAAACAAAAAGTCCTCAGGCTCACTCAGGCTCTGTGCTCAAAGTAATACAGTAGATTTTCATTAGTTGTTCCCCTTAATATTTATTTATTTCCAACATTTTAATAGTTTAAGCCTTATTACACAGAATCCTGTATTATGTATTTATTGTTTAAACTAATTTTGTAAAGTGCCACTGCTTAATCTGGTAAAATGCAATTTAGAAAGATTCTTAAGCAGGTTTATAAACTGAAATAGATCATCAAATATCTAGGAGCTAATAAAATGTTCAGCATCTTCAAGCTGAGTGTCTGCTTATGTGCTTTCAAGGAGAAGTGCTCTGGAAACACTATAAATTTTAGATTATTCCTTGTGTTTAAATGTGGTTAAAATGAGGTTCTTCACAAAGATTTACTTATTTCACCAAAGCTCAATAAAGAAGGCTGATATAAAGTTGTAAATGAGCATATGTTCTTGAATATATAAAAGAAGGCTTGTTCCAACTCTCCTACTGACAATTTTGGCAGCAAGTTGCATAGGCACAGGTGGATATTTAATGGTAATATAATGGGCTTGTGAAAATTCTGGATATGGATTCATTTTAATCTAAAGAGTAAAACATAAAAGGGGGACACTGTGGAAATTTTGGAAGTGTCTACCACTTGAACACTTTATTAGGACACTAAAGGGAAGTAACTAAGTGAGGAGCTGATATTTTCAGAATTTAACAGGAAAATGATTATCCTTTGTAGAGATTGAAGAAGATAGAGGTAATAATTTGTGTTAAAATAGTGGTATTGCTGAATAAAAGTTTTCAGCCTCGGTAGTGCTTTGGCCCTGCAAAGTCTTCAATATCTTCTGTTATTTCTAACAAAATCAACTTGTCTACTAAAATCCTTTTATTACCTCTCTTTCTAAATTTTAATTTTCTTAAGTGGTTAGGCCAGTTCAATCACAGCAATATCACCAGCTAAGCAGCATCTAGTGGTAAATTAATCCCCTAATAAGGTCCTTGTTAAGTGTGACTTTCAAATTCACCTATCACTAGAATTTAATAGGAGAATGGAAACTAATGCCCTGTTGTTTTACAAATTATGCTCCTCTGCCAACTCTATCCAGAGTACCAGAGATGTTTTAGCAGAAGGTAACTGATTTTAAATATCACAACTTGACAACACAGTCACAGTTATTCTCTTCTGGCTCTATCACCAATCCATGGTGACAAATTCCTGCTTTTATTCCATGTGGCTGAGTAAACATTCAGGTGGATAGACTGCAAATTTCACGGTGAGAATCCTCAGAGGAGCTTCAAATGCAGAAATAGCTGATGCAATGACTCGGATTTGTATTCCAGATTTTCTGGGTTGGCCCAATCATTGGAGGAGCAAGTGCTGCCCTGATTTACGACTTCATCCTGGCACCCAGAACCAGCGACCTCACCGACCGCATGAAGGTGTGGACCAGTGGCCAAGTAGAAGAGTATGACCTGGAAGGGGATGATATGAACTCCCGGGTTGAAATGAAGCCAAAATAAAGAAGAGCATGGAGAGAGGGGGGGGAAAAAAACAGAAGTTAAAAAAAAAAAAAAAAAAAAGCAGCACATTGGTTTCCGAAGATTTTATCAGTGTTATAGACTCTTTGTAAACCAGCAAGCAGTACTTTGGTTTTTTAATTCAATACAGTTTTCCCTTTTTTGTTTTGTTTTTTTTTCCCCCCAGTCCTAATAGCATTTTTTATATCTGGGGTTTTTTAATTACAGAGTCTTTATTTTGAGAAGTCATGACCTAAATAAATTGGTTTAACCCTTCCCTTGGTACCACCCAATTTTGAGGTGTATTTAGCGTGGGAGGTTCTCCTGCCACATCACTCACTAATGATAAGCAGTTCCAATGACCAGTTTATATCCTGAAAGAATAGATATTGAGGACAGAGAACCTCATGTATCAATAACAGAGGCCTTACACCTGAAAAAACAGTATTTATAAAAAAATGCAAGGCTGGCATCTAATGCCAGCAATGAATGGGAAAAAAAAACAGTCTCATATCAGTGTCCAAAAGCATCTTGAGGAAGGAAAGGTGACTAAAGATTAGTTGCTATGTGAAATTACCCATAATTTCCTAAATGATTGATCATCTTTGAGAAAGAGGGTCAGAAAAGTTAACCAGGGTAAGAATTTCCAGAGTCACAGGATCTTTCAGATTTTCTAGTGTTTCATTTTCCCTGATCCTGCATTCAGTTGCTTGTGAGGGGAGAATATATGCGACAAAAAAAAATATAGATATATTAACTCCTGGGAAGTAATAACTAGAAGTCAAATTGGAGAGTAGCAACCACAATGGCAGCAAGAGTGATGTGGTGCCAGTGTGTAAACAGGATCTGATGGTTCCTGTGACTACTCTGTGTAATTTATCCTGTGATTTAAAGCAAAACAAGGAGAAAAGAAGTGCCCTTTCTTTCTCTCTGACCCCATTCCAATAGCCAGCTCTGTGACATTCAGGGACCACAAACAGATTTACACATGGTATATTTTCTAATGAGGGACAAATACATACCTGTTAGTCCATTTTGGGGGTGGTTGCTTTGTTTTTATATATATATATATATATATATAAATGTTTATATATATGTTTTATACAGAAAGCCTAGTGTACTGTTTTGTAAGAAAATAAGAGCATAAAGACAAGTGGAAAGATTTGCAGCAGTTCTTAGCGAAATAAACAACACTGGAAACAAGAAAGAAAATTAACACTCTAAATGACATGGAAGATTATGTTCTGTTTAAATTTGTGTGTGTGTGTGTGCTACTTATGATTTCCTGAGTTACCCAAAGCATTAGCTGGTCTTACCTACTAACTGTAGAATATAGTTAAAGCAGACACGTGCTGATATACTTGTTCTGCACTAAGCAGTTTTCCATAAGAAACGAGGCCCAGAGGAACTGACAGAAAATCAGCACATTCCAGCATTCAGCAAAAACCCCCAGAGGTAATGGGATGGATTCTCCTCTCTGAGAGACAGTGTGGGATTAGGAGGTGAGGTAGGATTGGCATAGGAAACTGTATGGGTTGGATCATTTAATCAACTTGAGCAGATGGACAACGAAAAAAGAATAAAAATTAAAATCACCAACAAAATTAACCAGAATATATTTTATCTTTCTTGCCTACATTTGGTGTGCTATCCCATGTATTGCCTATGTACATAGAGCATGATTGGATTTTGGGGTGGTTTAAAAATAAACAAAATCAGTTGTGCTAACATATCAACTGTTCATGATTCTTCATTTTTAATTTATCATATAATGCAATTTAATCTTCTCCACCATTTCTCAGGTGCCCACCTGTAAGACTGAGCCATTTTCTACTTTTCCACTCTTCACTTGATGCTGCCTTTTAGGGAAAGGAATGTTCTTTGTTTTCATGGAAAGCAAAGCAGATCCTCATCTGGAAGTGAACTTTTCCAAATTATACTTGGAAATGAAGCAAAGTACCAGGATCTTGTACCCACTTTCTAGAATTTTATCCAATTTTATCTGCAGTTATCCCATTGCCTCCATTGACTCCCAGTTAACCCTTTTTTGCCTTACAGAATCTCTCAGCCAGAGACAGAGCCAGAACAGTTGCAGAACTCACCTGCAGTAAATAGTTTTGTTTTGACAAACTTCAGGTAGCTTAAGAGTTAATGGTACAGAAAATGTGAGATTCACAATTTGTTCCTTCGTCTACACCTTGCAAGGAAATTTGCTTCTTTTTTTATGCTTCAAAATCCAACACTGTGAAGACAAAAGCCACTCTTTCCATTTGAGCTGTGATAGGACTGCATCATTTTAGCTGCTCTAGCTTATGATCACTAAAATAATAAATTAAATAGATTAAAGACATACAATGATTGTTTCACTAGTGAAGAAACAAATAAGAAAAACCCAAATCAAAGTAAACAAAGTCTGATTTGTTGGTGTATTTTGTCGAATCATAGAATCATTGAAAGTTTAATGTTGGAAATGACTTCGAAAATCACCTAGTTCCAATCCCCTGCTTTGGGCAGGGACTATTTCCACTAGACCCTGTATTTACAGTGATAATGTTTAAACAATTTACAGTAAAGCTCTTAAGAAAATTAAATGGAAAAATGAAAAGTATTTAAGGTAAATTCCAGGCTTAAACGCCTCCATTCTTAAAGAAGGAGAAGCTTAATTTTGAAGTGTTTTTGTAGTACTTAGACCCTGAACTGAGAGCAGGGATTCAGGCCACAACTGCTAATGTTGCCTCCACTCCTGGCACAAATGGTTTTGCTTTGTGTTGGACAAGCACCCTTCAAAGTTATCAGCAGCTCATTAAAATAGTTGAAACATACCCAGAGAAGGAATTAAAGGCATGAAGCAGCAAGCATCGAAACCCACTAACAAATGTCAAGTGGACAAATGTGATCTCCCAGAAACTCAACAAAATGTGCCTGACAAAGGAAGCCTGGCACAGGGCTGTTCAAACAGCTCCTGTGATGTGTGCACTGAGAGCTCCTGATCCATGGAATAATGGGGCCTGTCTGTGCCCTGGTGACTCCCCAGGCACAAACCTCTGCATTTTTCACTCGTTCTAACAGGAAAAGGCCATAGAATCCTAGAATGGTTTGGATTGGAAGGGAGTTTAAATATCCTCTAGTTCCAAACCCTAGGAACGCCTAGGGACACCTTCCACTTCCCCAAGCTGCTCCAATCCCCATCCAGATTGGCCTTGGACACATCCAGGGATGGGGCAGCCACAGCTTCTCTGGGCAGCCTGTGCTGGGGCCTCAGCATCCTCTGAGTGAAGATGAAAAAGGGTGGATGCTTCCCTAGATTATCCAGGAACCACCCACCATGGTCTCAGTTCCCCAGAGCATCCCAAGCACCTACACTCTCTGTAAAGGAAAAAGCACAAGAAAGCATTTTTAAGTTCAGGAACATGGGTGTTAGTTCCTGTATGGGCCATCCCAAATATCCCAAATTTTTTCCTGGGCAAAGCTGAGCAAAGCAAAGATGATCCAATTTGCTTTTTCTGAGTGCAGGTTGCCACCCAACCTGCCACCCAGATTGCCACCCCAGGAGTGTGCAGGTGTTCCCACCCTGTGGTTTGCACAGGTGACAAAGCATCCTCTGCATATTCCAACACAATACAATTTACAAAAAGCCTGAGGAAGGTGCTTTGGATTCACCCCTGAGAAACCTCTGCTGCTCTTCTGACTCTACAGACAATCTAGGGAGATTTGGACCCTAACTTTACCCAGAAAATGCATATTCTGCCTCCCCATTGTAACTGCAGCAATTTAATTTTAGATTTCAACTAGCTCCACTCTATGTAGACTTTGAACACGTGCAAGGAAAGAAAGGCAATTGAAACCTAACATAATGACAGCCAGCACTCCAGGAAACTTCCATTGTCCTTCCATATCCACCAGCTGCACCAGTCACAATTCACAGCTTAATGTTTTTAAAAATTAGGGTAACACAATAAAACAAATATAGATTTTCTCATAATATTTCAATGTTTTTGCTGCTTTTACCCAGCTGAGGTTTGGACATGCCAAGTATCACACAATAAATTATATTAGGAATATGGATGTTATGATTCACCTAGATCCTGGGCTTGTGTAAACATCTGTGTGCAAATATTTGTGTAAAGAATGATTCTGGGTTTCATTCAAGGTCGATGCCTTGAAAGTACCAAATCTTTTGTATATAAGTTGTCTGATATCAGCTAAATGAACCCATAATTCTTTCTGGGAGCAAATGCATAATTTTATAGGCTTTCCAAAGCTGAATCATGAAATAGAAACTCTGCTTAAATAGATTAATCGCTAATTAGACATCAGCCATCTATGGGATCACTTGGCTTTAGGTTCTTGAAATTAATTTGTCAGGCAGGGCTATGAATGGTGTTCCTGAGAAGGTGCAGTCCTTGTTGACTTCAAGGTTCCCCTTTGCTTTTGGAAAGTAAAACTTTGCAGGGACCTGTAGTCCTGACCACTCCCATGTAGCCATGGATGCCTGCCCTTGGCCATTCCTGTTCCTCTCCAGGGCTGCTGCCTGCAGGTCTGTGATAAATCACTGTACAGTCCAGAATTTGGTAAGGGCAGAGCACAAAATAATCACAGGAACACAGAGTGGATGGAGGGAAGTGACACAGGGCACACGAGGTGAGTGGTTTGTGGATTTTAATAGCACCCAGAAGGATTCATTCTCCTTTCCCCTTGCTTGAACTCTATGCCCTACTGCCCCAGAGCCATACCTGTTTGAACAAGAGGTTTTCACCTTTATCAATAATTTTATTATCAGGTTTATAAGTTTGGATAAGAAAGAACTCCAGAAATTAAATACACTCCCCTGCTCCTGATTTCCTGACCTTCCTGATCTGTAATGCTCTAAAGTTTGCCATGAACTGCCCCCATTGTGCCTTTTCCTCTATTTTGTTTCTATTCTTGTCTTAGAGCAGGAATTGAGAAGCTGGTGGAAAATTATCAGTGTAGTGATATTATTGGCCCATTTTTGGCAGCATTTCTAGAAATTTTTTACATCTTTCTCAACTTTTCCTTTACACTTTATTTTCAAGGTGATGAGAAGGACCATTATCAGTTAGAGCTGACCCCTCCATTTAATCTCTTCTCCCTTTAGCTGGTGCTCAGTTCCCTGCTCTAAAGGGTGTATCCTTACTCCTAGACAAAAACCTGGAGGGACCATTTATTAATTAATTTTTTCTTTGCCATTGAAAGCAAACAGAACAATGTTTCCTGGAAGCATGGGAGCCAAATAGCAACTCTTGACTAAAAGTGGCTGTTAAGTGCAATTGCTGGAAACAGTCATAGGTTTTTTTTTTGTTTCTTTTTTTTTTTTTCCCCCTGAAAAGTAAATGAAGCACTTGCAGGTACCAATCTGTCCAAAAGACAGATGTGACTGTAAAAACAACGAGCTGCAGCACACACTTGATTTCCTTTGAGCATCTCCAACTTTTTCTTGTTTCACCATTTCACATTATTACTTAATCAAGAAGAACCTGGCATGAAATAAAAGGGAGAGAAATGATGTGCCTGCCTGATGCTATATCCTATCAGTGCTGTGTGGGTAGAGTGTTACTGTGTTTTCTGTCCTGGATCCAGATCTGATTTACTCAAAATTATTTATCATTTTTCAAGGAGTGAAAGAGGAACTAAATTATATTCCTATCTGGCTTTGCAGTGGTTTATGTTATCATGGCAATGTGAAAATTTTTTTTGGTGATTTTTTTTTGGGTTTTTTGGCCATTAATGCTTTCATGTGGGCTGTGAGAGACCTGAACTCTGCTCTTTGTGGTTAAGACTCAAGCCAGGCAAGGGAGTGAATCTCAAACACCTATTCCAATCTGTGAATATTAATTTGTGCCAGAAGACTGAGATGTGCCAATTTTACACATAGTCCTTGCTAATCCATGTCATTCAACTTCTGTTAATCTTCAAAGTGTGCTTCAATGTGCCTTGGATCTGATAGACTGTGATTTATTTGCCACAGGTAGGTATTTAGTTTTTCCACTTGTGTAACTGGTGAGGCTGCCAGATTTATATAATTCTAAATTAACTTTTGCCTAGAGAATACAAAGAAAATGCTTTATGACTGTAGGTTCATATTTCCATTTCCATGGCTCGTAGGGAAAAGATTGGAAGGAATGGGGGAGTGGTACTTCATTACAAAAAACCCTAAACAAACAAACAAAAACAAAACAAAACAAAAACACCAAAAAACAAACAAACAAAAAACCCCCAAAAACCAAAGAAAAAAACCCACCTGCTCAAGAATTTTTAAGATTTTCCATATGCAAACTTGGATGAAGGCACCTTGGAATAGGAGGGGTAGATTTTATTTGTTTCATTAGAAGTCATATCATACTACTTCTTCTTGGCTCTAGCAGACAAGAACTTGCTAATTTTATTTACTAATATAAACATACCCTGAAATAATATATCTTGGTGACATTTTAGGAGGGTGTCACTCTCAGCTGTCACCTCTCTCTGCCCAGTACATGCACAGAAATGAACTTTTCCAAAACTGAACTCCAACAAGGTGAGGGACACCTTTGGGATCCTGTTAGGGGCAGTCTGGCAGTGACTCTTTTTGGAGAAAGGACAGATTTCTGTCTCCTGCTCAAGCTTTGGCAGGAGTGAAGCTTTAAATCTGCTCAGAGCTTGAACTTTAGGCTTTGGGGGGGCCTTAAAGACAACGTGGTCCCTGTGTGAACACTTAGATTATTTGGGCACTTAGGATTCACGTGTGTGAGTTGTGCTCATGTCCTCACCCAAGTCCCTTGGCTTGTCACATGGGGACTTCTCACAGGGATTTTCAAGCACTTCATGCTTCTGTTGCATCTGAACTTTTGTCAAAACATCCAGAGTGGTTAATTATTATGCTGTGGTTTCCACTGCATGAACAATAACCTCTTTCTTTCCCTAAAGGATTGTTTGTCCAATTAACTGCTTTTGTCCAATATTGTTAAAAAAGCCTTGACTTTGGCTCCTTGATACATAATGGCCCTTTCCTGAACCCATTCAAACATTGAATTCATTGTTAAATTTTAATAATGGTCTCAGAAAAACTGTAGGGTTTCACCACCATGCATTTATTCCAAATATAAACCAGCATAAATGATCTAAATATTGCCCAGTCCTGTGAGCTTTGCTTAGTAAAGTCACTTGGACGTTTTACATGAATAAAGAAAATGGAATAGAAATGGAAGAGCTGCAAAGATTTAATTAATTGGCAATGTATGGGATTTAGTGGTAGCTGGTATGGAAACCAGTGGGATCCCACACTGTGCCAGGCTGGATTCTCAGACTGGCATCTGACTTCCATGTGACTCAGTAAAAAGTGGGCATGTAGGTGTATAAAACTGTGCATGGAGTCTAACATATGGAAAAGCACAGATGTGGGCCAGAGTTATGTAAAATTACTGATGAGTCTGTGTGGAACACACATCTCCAACTCCTTTTAATCCCTGTGAAGATATAAAACTATTCCAGGATGAGTTTTGATGGAGACACAGCTGGCAGCTGATATTAAATTCATAGACATGATTTGGACAGCTGGTTTTATTGTTGCATTTAGGGTTTGGGATTTTTTTTTTTTTTTTTGTAATTATAGTTTTTTATCTGGGAGGGTAATATTACCTTTTCATACAGAACTCTGTGAATGTTTTGAAGCAGATTATTATTTGTAATAACATCAGGACAGCGTATAATTCTGTTATTCCAGGGAAGAAATGTTTCAACTTGCAAGCCAAGACTTATAAATTTAGATGCTGGCAAGCCAGGAGTTCATGTGCAAGCTGATTTTCTAAAGGCCCAATAAAGTCACTGCCAGTCTACTGAATTCACTTAGTGAAACATGAAAACTCTTCAGATGATAAAATTAACTGGAAACTTCCCTGGCAATATTGATGGGATCCTGATAGACACTAATAGAAATCTGTCTCCCTTGTATATGCCTACACAGATTTATACAATCAGGACACCAAGACAGGATCTATAGTTTTGAAGAGAATATTTTTTAAAAATTATAAAAATTCCAACAAAAATAAAAGTATTTGCAATATTTGACATGGATCTTTACATTCCAGTTTTTATCTTATAGCTGAGTTTGACATCCAAAAGGCAAATATATAAGTTATCAAAAATAAAATGTATTTCCTTGACAGAATGACAAGCACTAGAGAAGTCTTTAAATGTAGTCTTGTCTGGTGAGAAAGGAGGATTTTATATTCAGCTGTGTCAACTGCCTCTCAATCACATCTAGATATAGACAGAAATCATTTGCCTGTACTGAAATAGAAATCCAGCAGAGCACTAAAGTTTTAGTACACAGTTGTCTGATTAATCCGTGCCTCAGGCTGGTGGAGGCAGTTCTGCAGAAATTTTCAGCATCTCAGTCTTCCATGAGACATGGGACAGAACTGGGGGCATTCCCTGGGGATACTTGGAGCCAAAATTTGCCCTAATGGAGATGGAAGTAGGAAGGACAGGCTATGGGGTCCCAGGCTGTAGGAAAAACCCTGAATTTGGATATATAAAGCAATGTTTCTAACAGGAGGGCAAATGAAATTTCTGTGTATAAAACTTTCTCTGTCCATGATGGCCACATCTAAAGCCAATCAATCTGTGACAGTGACACAAAAGTTCCATTTTTCCTTATCCAAATCCAGCTGGTACTTCACTCAGCTGGCCCAGCTTCTGCTGATGGAAGCCTCCCAACCCCTCTGGAGCTGAGATTTCCTAGGAATAGAGAACACCCTCATTTGCACAAGATCAGCCCTGCTGCCTTTCCTGCTGCACCTCCATCCCTCAGGATCCCTGGGATGTGAACAGGGGCCTTGCTGATTCTGTTTAAGGCAATCCCAGAGGAGTGGTAACTAAAGAAAACCGTCTGCAACCTGCAGTTTTAAAAATAGAAGCAGATGGCTGGAGCTCTGCAACCAGCTGGGCTGCAGTTTGCAAAAGCTCGTGAACGATTTTAAGGTCAGCCCTGCACTGTGGGAACAAACAGCCCCTGTTGTGTTCGAGCTGGAGACTGAAAAATGAGCCCCAGCAGGAGCTGCTCTCTGATTCTTTTCAGAGCCTTTCAGGAAGGTTGTCCTGCTTTGTTCCTGCAGCCAAGCAGACTGGAGATGGGATGGGGCTGGCTGGGCTACAGAGAACATCCCTTGTCAGAACGCTGCACTGTTTTTGCATCTCTCCCCTTCTTCACCTCACAATATTTCCATCTTTTATTTCAGATATTCTTCATTAACTTTTAACCTGGCATAATTTGTTTATCCTCTGCTTCACACTGGAATATATCATTGGGCCAGCCCCAGTTTTAGATTCATAGAATGGTTTGGGTTGAGATGGAACTTAAAGATCATCTCATTCCAGCCCACTGCCATGGGACACATTTTGCTGAACCACATTGCTCAGATGCCAATTCCACCTGGCCTTGAGCAGTTTCAGGGATGAGGCATCCATGAACTCTCTGATCTTGGCATCTTTCATTGCTTAGAACCTGTTCCTGATAATGTTGATGTATTTCACACCTTTGTCACTGCCTTAAAAGGAATTTATTCTCTCAGTTCTGCAGCATCTCCCCTCAGTGGCTTTCAGAGCAGGTGTTCTTCACCCATCTGCACACCAGGCAAACAGCTCAGCTCCCACCCTTCTCACAGGGCTTCTGGCACATCCATGTATGTATTCAGGACACCCATATTTTGGAATAGGTAAAATGAGGAGTCTCATTAGGAGTCTCTCATTTGCCCTGCTGAAATATCCAGTAACATTCCCAGTTGAACAGCTTTGACTTGAACTGTGAATGATGGACTTTTTTTATTAATTACTATGCTCTTTGTCTTGAATTTCTTTATATTTTTTTTCCACAGAAGAAAGACACTTTTCTTAAATACATCAGGTTTTAAAAAGATAACCTAAATCTTTTTACAGACCTGTATTTCCTTCTTAATTTGTGTTTAGAGCATTTCCATAAAATGTTGTAGAACTTACTGTCTCACAGCTGACTGAAAATATCTGGATGTCCTGATTGATTTCTTGCTTTTACCCAGCCACCTCATTAGAATTTGAGATCACAATAAATATTGGGCTGATAAACAAATAGGGACATGGCACAAACTTGACTACCTGAAGGCAAAGCTCACATTTCTTCCAGTGAGCAGAAAACCTTCAATAACATCCCAGTGGTGAAGGAAATGTGTCACCCTGTGGTGATAGAGTTCTGAAGAATATTTGTGTTGAATGAGGAAACCACATCAAGGATCTTTCAGGAAAGGACTTGAGACCTCTGAGCCTTTTGCAGAGAGATATCAGAGCAATGTGAGCAGCAGAAAGGCAGAAATGATATGGTGGGTGCAGTATCCAGCCTGTGTTTGCTGGGGAACACACCTCCTCCCCTGAGCTAAGGGAGAGACAGGAAATCTAAAAGCAGCATTCATTCCAGCAAATGTAATCTTCGGGAGTTTTCTCCATGGATTAAGTCATTTCAAGGCTTTGTCAGACAGCTTAAAACAGCGTGAAGGGAGGCCAAAAGCAATGACGGCTGCTGGACTGGGACACAGCTGGGACTGAAAGGTTGACAATGGCTGAGGTGGGAGAGGGAAGTGCTGCTGCCCACGCAGATAAGTCACTTGATGGGAAAGCTTTGCCCAGCCAAGGCCTGCTGTGGTGGAAAGCACATTGTCTTGGGGGTTCTCAGCTGTGTCAGAGCCCCCCTGCACCAGGAGGAGTTAATTCACTGAGTTCCTTGGGGTGCTGCTTGCACAGGCTGGCATGGAGGGATGAGCAGAGCACACTGTGATTTAGAGAAAGGCCCTTTGAGGACAATAAAAAAAACACAGCCTGGAGATACTGGGAGGGGATAAGAGCAGTGCAGCTTGCCAAGGGAAACCACCACGATTTTGGCTGAAGTTGGGCACAGAGGTTTCTCCCAGGAGCCGCCTCTCCCCTGCCTGGCTCTGACCAAGGACAAAAGCCAATTCTAAACCCCCCAGTGTGACAGAGACACTGTAGGGATGGAGATTTCCCTGCTCTCTCTCCCAAGGCTGGCTCCAAGGACGAGGTGCAGAGACCCTTTGACAGCTTGACAAGTGTTTTTCAGCACCATCCAAGTTCCCTTCTTGGTTAGACCCCTCTCTCTTCCTCACAAAGTGGCTCTGTGTTGTCCCTCTGGCATCCAGAGACAGAGCTTGTTACCAACCAGTCTGAAGGACTCTGCTTTTTAAAGAAAAATAAAAATAGGTCCTTCAAACCAGCAGAATAAGGAGACAGTGAGACCCAAGTAACTTGCCAGGAAGTCCACATGGGTGGGATGCCCAATGTGTTCTTTTCTCCATCCCTACTCACAAAGACTTGGGTGTCTGCCTTTAATAAATATAGCCAGCAATGAAAGGAACTGGGAGAGGAAGGGCTACCACCAGGGATGTGCTCCAGTTAAAGGAAAAATAGTGATTTCTTAAACTTGATTTCAAATTTTGGAGCAACTCTACTCTATGGACTGACAAAATGCTTCAATGACCTCACAGTCACCAAGGGTGGGAACTGGTGTTTTCACACTGGGTCAAGGTGAGGTGGTTTTTACATCTGAATAAATTTGCAGCTTTTTTGGAGTTTTTCTCGTGTCCTCTGTCACTGTCACGTCCTGGAGGCTGGAGCAGGGCAGGGGTGTGAGTGTGTGAGGGTGAGTGTGTGCACAGGAGTGCTTTGTATTTACAGATCTCCTTCCCCAGCCAGGGCCAGCGTGCAGAGTGCCAGCTTGGGGCTGGGCCAATATTGTTGTGTTCTGGGAAAACACAACGAGAGCTCCTCCTTGGGCTGTGATAAGAGGTCAAGTTAAGCACAGCAGGAGCCAAGTCATCCCAGTTTACAGCAAAATGCAGACTGGGATGGCAGTGCAGTTGCAGCATGCAGGTTTCAAAGAACATGAGCTAATGTCTAGAAAGTGAGAGTGGAGGAAGGGTTTTGCTCCTGGCCCAGCCACCAATTCCATTCATGTCAGACAAATCATGTAAGGCAATATTTGCTGTCCTGAAGAAAAAAGAAGCAGTATCTGAATAAAAGCTGGTAAAAAAACCCAAAAAACCCAAACAAACCCAAACCTGGAGTATTTGCAGAACTTCAGAGTATTCTGGTGTCACACTGTAACATGCACCTAAATATGGATGTACAAGACAAACACACAAGCTGTAATTTACTTTCTCTCAGGTGAGATTTTTGAAGATACTGGACTGAATTAGGAACTCAGATCTCAGCATTTTTTCCTGGGGGCTTCTGCTCCTGATTCACTCCCATTTCTGAATGCTGTGACAAGTCATTGCCTGTGTTTTCCTGTCTCTGACTGGGAGGGAACTTTTCTTCTGAAACAGGAGTTGTGTGTGAAAATCAATTGTATTTTTACATCAGCTCTATCACTAGCAGCAAGCTCTGTCTCAATATTTTAGTATTAAAACTGCAAAACCAACATTTTATTACCATATAAAGTTCCTGTGAACTTTAAGTACTTAAGACCTGCAAATACTCTGAGTTACAGTTTTCATGTAGTATTTATTGCCATTTTTATGGATATAATTACACAGGATGAAGTTATAGCAAATATTTCTAGCTTAATATCTATTTTTTGGGGTTTGAGGGTTTAAACCTCCTTGCTGCATTGTAGTCCTGTGTGTGTTTTTAATATTTTAAAAAGGCAGGGCAATGCCTTAGGAAGGTCTACATCAAACAATATATTGTGTAATTAATTAAAAGGATACTCTGGTGTCCCACTTGATGTGGTATTTTTTTTTTTTCTTCTCCACATTGTGCAGATTTTTTTTTTCTTTTTACTTTAGCTATCCTTTACTTTTTCATTAGTCAAAAGATGTTCTATATAGTGATGATAAACAAAGCACCACAACATGGCACTCTCTGAATGTTGCACCAGCTCTTCTCTGGAGAACTATTAAACAAGAAAAAAGAAGAAACAATTAAAATCTTGCTTTGAGCTGAGTTATTCCAATTTCTTTGTCCAAGCTGGAAGCACAGAAAATAAACAAACACCAAGAAACTCTACATGTTTGAGTATTTCAATGCCTGACTGTCTCTGATAATACTGTCATCTGCTACTTCTGCCTTCTTGGAGTCTTTTGAGGATTTTTTAAATAACTCTCTCTCTTTCATAATTTTAGAAGTGTTTCAGAGGAGATGAGATGCTATTGATGCAGTTTTGTTGGTTTTTAATGTAGTTTTCAACTCACTTGTTCACTTTATTGCTGATACTTCTTTGATGTCACTGCTGGTTTACAATTAAAATAGATTTACAAATCTCTCTTCCTTCATGACTGTTCCTCTTCACCCTCTGCAGAATTATTGCTAAACTCTCATTTTTAGCCACAGATCTGCCTTTTTGCTGGGGTTAAGTGGGATAAACTCATGACTTTTTCAAATTCCCAGAAGATGAATTCAGTAGTAAGGGTCTTAGTCACAACCAGACACAGTTTTTGGGAAACTTCCAGGCTGCAAAATTGTCACCCAACCAGTGGTGATGGCCTTTACGTGCTCTGTCAGTGAATGAAATTCTCACAGAGGGTGAGTTACCTCTCACTCGTAGCTGGGGCTTTCTGGTCAAATGAGATTAAAGAAGAGAGAAGAAAAACCTCCAAAAAACAAAAACGAATAAAAAACCCTAAATAGCAAACAAACAAAAACCCAGAAACCAAAAACTGATAAACAAAAAAAAACCCCCAAACCCCCCAAAACAAACAAAAATCCAAACAAAAACTGAACCAAACCAACCAACCAATCAACCAAAAAAAAAAAAAAAAAGAACCCCCAAACCAAATCAAAACAAAAACACCCAAAAAACCAAAAACCAAAAAACCAAAAAAACCCAATCACACAAAAAACCCCCAACCAAACAAAAAAAAAAAAACCAAACCAAAAAAGCAAACACAAAAACCAACCAAACAGCAAAAGAACAACCCCCCAAAAAACAAAAACCAAAAAACCAAAACAAACAAAAAAAAACCACCAAAAAGAAAAAGGAAAAAGCTGTTTATTGTATAGCAAGAAGATAACTAATTTGAAGGAAAAAAAAACAACCAATACTAGGCACACAGTATTTGGAAAAGGGTTTTTATATGAATATGAACAAGGCACACAATAGTAACACCCAGGGAAAGTAAAATATTTCCTTAAAAAAATACAAAATAATCAAAAGTCAGCCCTCATTGCCTAAGTAAAGCTAATTATATGTCTACTAAAAAGAGAGAAACAATCCAACACCAAAATCAGAAACTAAACACTTCATCTAAAAGATTTTCAAGAATGCTTGGCTCCACGAGAGTTAATTTTCTTTCTGGTGTCTGGTTCAGTGCTGGTTTTGGATTTAGCAGGAGGATAATGTTGACACCACTCTGATGTTTTGGTTGTTGCTAGGTTGTGCTCACTCTAAATCAAGAACTTTTCAGTGCCTCGTGCTCTGCCAGTGAGGAGCTGCACAAGAAGTTGGAGGAGAGCACGGCCAGGACACTGCTCTGACCTGGCCAAAGGATGCTCCATCCCATGGGACTCCATGCCCAGTGTACAAACTGGGGGAATTTTGGGGCTAATCACAGCCAGGGGATGGGTCTGGAACCAATCTGCAAACTGCATTGGGCATCACTTGTCTTTTTGGGTTTTATGGAATTCTCTTCCTCTCCTATTTATAATAATTATCATCAATAAGTAAAATAATTATCGTTATCATTACTATTATCTTTTATTTGTTTCAATTATTAAACTTATCCCAAATCATGACTTCTGTGTTCTTTTCCAATCGTCCTCCCCCACCCATTGGAGAAGGGAAAGAGAGCAAGGGCCTGTGTTGTGCTTTGTTGCTAACTGGGGTTAAACCTGGACAAAATTTTCTATTACATGTTTTATCCACAGGACACCACTTCTTTCTGGGCTGATATTCAGAGTTTCAGCACCCCCACAGTAATGGGTGTGATCAGAGGCAGGCTGTGATCTAATAACCGTGGTGAGATGCCTGCTGTCAGCATCAAAGGCTGCAGCTCTGGAGACACAAATTCCAGCTGGGACTTTCTTGTGTCCTGTGTCACACAAATCAAGATGTTCCCGACACTTTGCTCTCTTATCCTCATCCAAACTTCACATGTGGAGTCACTTTGGTGTGAAAATCACACATAGTTCTTGGGCAGGGCCAAGGTGTCAGGAATGATTTCACTGCTTGGAACTTCCCAGGAAGTGAGATCCACACAGGGGCATTGGCTGAAATGGTGACTCAATTTGGGAGGCAGATTTCTGCTTTTTTCTGACTGTTCATGGGGAAAGGGGGGAAATGGGCGTTTCTTGGCACTCATCAGGGCAAGGTTATACATTTCACTGCTCGTTTGTATTGCTCTTACACAAGGAATGCACACTCACACTGATCACTGCACCTCATTGCTCCCAGTCATTGGATAAATAAGGAAAATTTTGAGCTTCCTTGCTCATCCTCTGGCAACATGCCAGATGAGAATTGCTGTTGCACAAGTTCTGCCCTCCCTACATCCTATATCACCAACTTCCCAGAAGTGAAGCAGATTTATAAATGCTTTCCTGCTTCTGACAAGGCCTCTTGGATAAGTTTACAACTCGGCTTTGTTTGCAGTTGATTTCTTCCTGTGACAAGCCTGTCCCCACCCTGGCATGGACGTGGTGATTTGATGGTTGTGTGGCTGTCCTGACACAGCAAGAGAGCAGTGAGAGAGGGAAATTACTGCACTTCCCCTGCCCTGAGCAGAGCACAAAGGGGAAGCTCGATGACTTCTGCTGTTTCAGGAGTCAGAAGGTCACACTGTCCATTTCCAGAGAGGTGGCTCAGTCACTCTCAACCCTCTCCTTTTGTCCTTACCAGGAACAAAGCTCAGAAAACCACAAACCCAGATGCTCCCTGCAGTTTGATTTCCCGCAGGCTTGTGATCAGCTGGGAGAAAATGAGGGTAGAGCCACTTTCTTTACAATGAAAATGTCCAATCCTTCAGCCAACTCATCGATGTGGAAATCCAATAGTTCTACAAGAACTGTCCAGTTCTCTGAGCAGGAGGGACTGGAGAGCTGCAGAAAAAGTGGAAAATTCTCCAAGTTGTTTCTTACTCCCTTTAGCAGAATTGTCATGGTCCTTTTGGTCACATTTATATTGGGAGCAAAGCCTTTGACACATTGGCTTTTACGTGGAAACATTCAAAACAATCTTTAAAATTTGGTGATATTTTCTACTCTTTTTTTTTGGTCACAATATACTTCTAAATACTACAACTCTGCTATTAAATAAAGCAGAGGGATCAGAGTGAGCTCAGACAAAGCTGCAAGAATGGAGAAGCTGGGTAAGCAAGATCCAGAAGAAACCTTAAAGAACTGGGCATGAGATTCCAGAGGGAAAGGAAGATTTGTGATTAACTGAGGGTGGCTAAAATAGATGTTACATAAGAGACAAGCATCACTTATTCCTTCTCATTATGGGCAGGAGAAATGGGTTTACAAGGCAGCAGGGAGGAATTAGATCAAATATTAGGAAAAACATCACAGCTACAGAAAAAATCTTCATAACTACAAGGAAAACCAGGCAGTGGATTTGGTTGCCAAGGGGAGGATGTGAATCACTGTCAGTGAAGATCTTTGTAGTTGAACTGCCATCTGTTGCAGAATTACATCTCCATTGTAGTGTTAAATTCAGGTTAAAGCAGTTATTGCTGTTATTGCTGTTAGAGCGAGTTTGCATTACTGGTATTCATAATTATACATAAACCAAGTGAAACCTGCTTTTGTTTAAGGTTTTCTTTTTTTTTCCCCCCTTTTGTTATTCCCAGTGTCTGTGAAGGATTGTGTAATAAAACAGCTGCGACATTTTGCTTTTCCTCCTACTTATCCATTACAGGAAACCACCAAAATATGGCAAATATAATAGAGATAGGTGGGGAATATATCTCACGGTTCTTCCAGTAAACTTCCAAAATCTGTCTGAATCCCAGGAAGCTGAATAAGGAATGCCTTGTAAGGAAAAGATATGCCTTAGTCTAAATAGTGGTGGAAAAAAAAGTCATGGTGAGCTGTCCCTTCTCTGTTTATCATAAAATCATTAAATTATATTAAAATTTGAAAATTTTCTCTTCCTTTTCTCTCTGCTGCAAATATGGATGATTTTTATACTTACACAGGGCTTTAGTTCAGGAAGATGTAAACTTCTGGAGGGTACCAGGAGCTTTAAACAGCAAGCAAAAAGAGCAGTGATCAATTCTGATTTTTAAAGATGGAACAAATGAGTGGGACAATAGAGAATTTGTGGAAAAAAACCCAGATTAATCATAGAGAAAGCCTTTGAGTCTTTGTAAACTCCTGCTAAATTATGGAGCTACTCCAGGGTGAGATAAAATATGGCAGTCAGATCCTAGATATCCTGATCTGTCTGTAAGAAAGGCTGAAACAGAGGTTTGGCTTATTGGGTTTATTTCAACTTTTGTCTTTCTACTGAGCCCTGGAGTTGGTTTCAGGATTTCAAATAGGCAGTCTCCAAAATTAAAATATTGCCTGATCTTTCTAGAAAACAGTTCAAACCTCTGTGTGAAAAGACATTGAATCTGGTGGCTGGCTGGAAAAGAGTCAGAATTTATTCTTCCCCCAAACATCAAAATGTATCATAATCATCACAGTTGAACCATTTCCACACCCATCTATATTTTTATTTGTATATAATTCTTATTATTTTCCTTCAAAAGCTTTTATTCCAGGTTTTCTTAAAGGTGAACAATTTGTCTGAGAACTATTTCTATGGCCCTTAGGTTTGTAAAGTGAGAGCACTTGCATATTATTATGTCATTTCCTCAAATAAGGGTCTGTGTTGCAAGATAGAGGAGTTAATTATGGTTCTCTTTTCTCTTTACTCATTCCTGAATCACCACATTGTGTAATTACTCAGCTACTGCTGTGCAATCAAAATAATAATATGTTTCTTACTTTTCTCATCACTGCTGTAACCAGTTCAACCAGAACCCTTATTTTTTGGCCCAGAATGTGAGAGTGTGAAACCATCTGCACAATAACCACAGGCACAGGCTCATCTGTGCCCCACTGGCCACCAGGAGAGAAGAGTTCACTTAACTCATCTCCTGCCACTCATAATTAACACCATGGTCACCACTTGGGTGTCACTGACTTCATTATTGGGGTTTTTAGTCCTTCCAGTTTGAGCTGCCACTCTGATGGGTGCTGTGTGAAGATGTCTGATAATTACTGAGTCTCTAGAAATTAAGATCTCTGAGCAGGAGGCTGGTCACTGACCTCACTCAAATTTTGACCCTTCTTCTGTCCATTTATTCTAGAAGCAGCATATCATAAGACTTTTTAAATTAGTGTGATGGGTCAACCCTATCTGGATGTGAGGTTTCCACCAAGCCACACTATCACTCCCCTCCTCAGCAGGATAGGGAAGGAGGGAAGGAAATAAAATGGACTAATCTCATGGGTCAAGATAAAGCCTGCTCAATAGAGCAAAGGCCTCATGCAGAAGCAAAGAAAACCAAAAGATTTATTATCTACTTGGTATCAGAAGGGGCTGTCCAGCCATTTCCTGGGAAGTAGGGCTTTAGTACACTTGGGGGATGCTCTGGAAAACAAACACAGTGATAACAAATTTCCCTCCCAGCCCCTTCTCTTAACTTTTATGGCTGAGCACATGTGATATGTTGTGGAGCATCCCTCGGATCAGGTGCAGGTTGTGAGTTCAATTCCTATATGGGCCATTCATTTCAAAGTTGGACTTGATGATTCCTGCAGGTCCTTTCCAACTCAGAATACCCTGTAAGTAAGGTTTGGATCAGTCCTGACTGTGTCTTGTCCCAAGATCTTGCCCAAACTCTGCCTAGTGGTGAGAGAGAAATGTTGGAGAAAATCACAGAATCACAGAATGGTTTGGGTTAAAGAGAGCTTAAAGTTCATCTCATTCCAACTCTCCTGCCATGGCCAGGGACACCTTCCACTATCCCAGGCTGATCCAAGCCCTGTCCAACCTGGCCTTGGACACTTCCAGGGATCCAAGAGCAGCCACAGTTTCTCTGGGCACCCTGTGCCAGGGCCTCCCCACCCTCACAGGGAAGAATTTCTTCCTAAAATCTAAACCAAGTTTCCTTCTTTAGTTTGAAGCCATTTCCCCTTGTCCTGTCACTCCAAGCTCTTGTAAACAATCTCTCTTCATCTTTCTTGCAGGCTCCCTTCAGGTACTGAAAGGCCACAATGAGCTCACCCCAAATCCTTCTTTTTCCAGGCTGAACAATCCCAATTCTCCCAACCTTTCCTCCCATCAGAGCTGCTCCATCCCTCTGATCCTCCTGGTGCCTCCCCTGGACTCACTCCAACAAGTTGATGCTGAGCAGTAGCCAAAATGCTCTTATGTCCCCAAAACCTTTCTAGACAACAACACACAGCCCAGCTGCTCTGTGGAAAATTAATTCCACTTCAGCCAGGCCCAGCAGAGTTAGGGTCAAAGTCCAGACTGAAATCTGGACACCTTTTTTTCAGCACCTAATCACAGGTGTGCAGAGGGAGAAATTTCTGACCGAGGCACTCAATGTCCTTGTCCTAACATGATGTCTGTGGTCATTTGAGAAATGCCAGGCTATTGAAGACACCCATGCTGATGGATTCAGGGAACACCTGTGCTATTCCTGACCAGCTGGAAGCTCAGCAGGATGAACCAGAACAGTTCAAATATCAATAAGCACATATGTTCAGGTAACTGAATCCTGTCCCAGATGTCTGGGTGCACACTGAAGTCCACAAGGACCTTTTCAATGTGTCAGGTGATAATTTTCCTTTTCAATGTGTCAAGTGATAATTTTCCTTTAGGAAGGTATAATAAGTCACCTCCAAAAGAAAGATATTCAGCCATCCTTTATAGGTCTCATCACATTACTGCTCACCCCAGGTCATGAGACGTCTGCACTCTGTGTTCTTGCATTAAAAGGAATTGGATTTGTTAATGGGCAGCACAGACAGTGAAGCAGAACCACAGAGCCCTGACTTTTCCAGCATCCATGGTTAATCAATTCCATTTTTGAATGCATAGTACTCAGGTTTTGCCTTTAGTCAAGGGGAAAAAAATAATAAAGACCAAAAAGCCTCAGTGATATCTGTCATCAGTCCATTTTTTCTCAACCTCTCCCATGATTATGATGTTCAGGGATTTACTGATTATCTTAACCTTTGGCCAATGATACAATCAAAAGAACAACCAGTGCCCTTCCCAAAGGAAAATTTGGCAGTGCAATGGCTCGAAAGAAATACATGTAATTTTGTAAAAGAACAGGGTTATAATTTAAGTAATGAAATTGCTATCCACCTGCTTAATTAAATACAAATGTTCCTTCCTGAGTGAATTTTGCTTAGTCCCTGGCCAGGATAGCAACAGTTTATTAAAGAACAGTTAGAAAAAAAATATCCCACTCCTATTCTATTCAATGAAAAAATAAAGGTACCTAATGACTGCTTCAGTGAGTCTCTTTAGTTTATTATTAATATTCCAGCATTAGCTGTGATTTTCTGTGTGGTGTATCAAGAACACGTGGGTTTGCTCCTTACTGAGAGCATGGCAAACATTCCTATTTCCACTGACTAAGATCTTTTATTTTGCCAGGAATTGTTCCATTAATTTAGAAAAATAATACCCCTCTTGTGTCTTATTCCTACTCATTCCCTCAGTAAAAATATTTTGTGATTTTACAAGGTTTGGAACGTTTGTACAACGGAGCTCACACTGAAGTTCATCTCAGAGACATGAGAGATAGTGACAGTTTCAATCTGTTTTCTAGAACAAAAGGGGCAGAAAATTGTCTGTTCTCTCATTAGTTTCTGAATAAAAAAAAAAAAAAAAAAAAAAAAAGAAGAATTACATCTATTTTTCCTGCAAGTTTGACTAGGAAATGAATTCCTCATGTGGAAGAGAAAATATGACACTTTTATAAACCGTTTTCTGCTCTCAAATTCTACTCACTTTGCCCATCCCTAAAGACAGCTCTGTTGGCAGAGCACTTCAAGGACTGATCTTCTGTGACTGATAGAATTCCAACAAAATACAGGAAAACAGCTTGAGAAGACTTCAAGACATCAAGCAAGCCATTGTCCAGCCCCAAGGCAGGTCTAAGACATCACTCCCATGGTGTTTGTCTGATCTTTTTCAAAACCCATCCAATGACTGAGATTCTACATTTTCTTCTCTTCATTTATTAAAGGCTTTAACAATTTTTACTGACACAAAGATTTTCCAGACATCCCATCCCCAATTCTCCTCTCGCACCTTTAGCCAGTGTCTTTTTGCCTGATCTGACACAGCAAAAAATTATTCCTGTTTCCTTTCCAAAGGTCTTTTAAAATACAAGATGTGTCATGTCACTGTGGTGTGGTGGAAGGTGTCCCTGCCCACAGCAGGGGGTTGGAACTGGGTCATCTTTAATGTCCCTTCCAACCCAAAGCATTCCATGATCCTGTGGTTCTGTGATGTGTCCACTTCATCTTCTCTTTTGGCAAAACCATTGCTTTCTTTCTGACCTTTCCCCTTACTCTGCATTTTCCTGGCCTCTCCTCAAACTCTCTGCTTGCCTCTGAGTTATTTCCTGCAGATTCAAAGCTTTCTTGAAAAATACTTCCTAAAAAGGCTTTATCTGCAACTGCTCAAGTTGCTCTGGCAGTTTGACTGCTTACCACTACAAGTATTGTTTTATGCAGGAAAGAAGTGATTCCCTCATTTATACACCCAATAATTTTGCCTTTCTCCAGTATTGTGACATCACTGGCATCATTTACTTATCTTGTGTAGCCACCTCAACCCTTGGGTGCTTTCTTGGAGGCCTGTTGATTTTTGCAGCTGTTTCTGTCATATTTTATCCTGAAATTATTTATGTAAAAAGCTAATTACTTTCCTTCTCTGATGTAAGCCACTGGTTGAGTATGACCAGCAGATAATGAGGAATTATGAATTTAAGGACCATTTTTACAACTTGCAAGGTCCTAATGAGCAACTAATTAAAAGAAGACCAAGAGAGAGAGATATTTTAGACCACACAGTAATCATTTTCTCATATTTCTGCATCCAAAAACTTCTGGGGTTTTTTTTACCCCCTTAAGAGAAATGTTAAATGCAGCACTCAAATGGCAAAGTTGTGTGTCTGGAAACATCACCTGATGGGCAACTGCTCTCTCCTAAATCTGGCCCCAGTCCCCTACCAGGGGCTGCCTTCTCTCTTCCACTTCCAGAATTTATGGGTGCCCTAGGGAACTGATTCTGCTGGAGGAAAAAAACGTTTATTTCCAGTCTGGATCAGCTCCCTGCTCCAGTTCCCTACAATGCCCACAAATAGCTGTGGCAGGGAGAAATCAGCCCAAAAGAAGTTGAAATGGGAGAGGAAAGAAGAGCTCAAGCACTGTGTGGTCAAGTAGCTGTGCCATAGTCTTGCTGCCAAGCAAAAAAAAAATTATCCCAATGGAAATAAAATCAATGAAGCAGGCTGGTACAGGCCCCAGTATTCTAGTGCTTAAACAGATTTAATTTTACATGACAAAGAGTTAATGCTCTACATTTTGTGCTGTTTAAGCAGCTCTAGTTAAATCCATCAGGCCGTTTCATACATGATATGAGCAAAAATGATCAACCTCTTACACTGCAAGGAAAAATTAATTTGACTGCGTAATTATTGACTCTGCATATTTTTCAATCTTAAAAATGACAGTTCAGGGCCTCATTTATAAAGCTTCTTTAAGCTCTGGGTTGTGTAAAGTTTTGAACATTCCCTCTTTTCCTCGGAAATGAAACGTTCATCCGTCACGTCTGCACAGCAAAAGCACCTGTTCTTGGAGCTGTGGTTAAACGACTTAGGCCCAGCCTTCCTCCTCCTCTCCCTCCCCTCCCACACTTTCCCTCTGAATTTCAATAGCATTAAAGAATCATCAAGGCAATAAGAAACTCTCTGAGACAACAGTAGAGACTGAAATTCCCTTTTGTTTCTCTGTAGATTTGTTCCCAGTATTGCAAATTTCACCACAGCACTCTGTGCCCGTCAGGGTGACCTTGGTAGCCCACAGAAGCATTCCTGGCTCCATTTTCACTTTGGACACTGATAGTTGCATTAATGACTTCAAGAAAAATGTCACCTGTAGCTTTTCTTTCCCAATGTTGAATTCTAATACCTTTTTTGGGGCATGCTCCTTGGGAAATATGAAGCTGCAGCAATGTCATCTCAGAAGTTGTAGCTATTTAAATCAAATTGTTTGCTTTTAGCTTTGGAAGATCCATGGGGTTTGTGTGTCAATGAAGTAAGGTGTTACTGCCTTTTCTAGCTAAATTGTGAAATTAGAGTGTTAAGGTTTCCTCCATCTTTCCATCATCATAAGAAAAATAAAATCATGAACCATTGATTGGTTTAGATTGAAAGGAACCTTAAAGACCATCCAGTTCCTATTCCCTGCCATGGACAGGGACACCTTCCACTATCCCAGCCCTCCAAACCCTGTCCAACCTGGCCTTGAACATTTCAACTGTGGATTAATCTGTGTGTAAATGTCTTTGTAAGTACAAGAGTTGTGGAGACCCCATTCCTGGAAGTTTTGAAGTCCAGCCTGGATAGGGCTTGGAGCAGCCTGGTGTTGTGGAAGGTTGGGACTGGATGATTTTAAGGTCCCTTCCATGCCAAAGCATTCTGTGATTCTGTGATGATGGAGGGGTCTTGTAGAGGGAGAAAAAAGAGGCAGAAAAAACCCCAAGAGGTTTCTGTAAGTTCTAGGATGTCATTCTATGTGTAGGGACAAGAGTGCAGAAACAGGGATGGCAGGGCTGGGAGGAAGCAAACAAGTTGTGAAATCAGCCAATTTTATAAACTACACAAACTTTTAACAAAAAATAAAACCATTACACAAAAAGCTGCAAGAGAGTCCTTGAAAATACCAGGTTTTCACCTTTGGAAAGCTCATGGGGAGAAAAGCAGCTCCTTTTACTGCATATCCAGTGTCTCCTGTGCAGCTCTGCCATCCTGAAGGCAAACTGCCACCACTGGAAAAGTTGGCAGAGGAGCTGCTGGAACAGGGAGTGTGCTGCTGGTGGAGGTGACGAGTGGAGAGAAGATGTAGTAATTACTGATCTACTACGTGCCTGCCTCTGCTCAGGAGGAGTGTGGGAGCAGGCTTGCTGAGGTGCTGGTATTCAAGGGCTGGTAGGAAGTGAGAAGTTTGTGCCTGTGGAAAACTGGTCCTTCAGATGTGCTTTTATATGGTGAAACTAAGCAGCTCCAAGTTCTTTTGGTTGTTGTGGAAACTTTTTTGTTTAAGTGTAAAAAAAAAAAAAAAGTAATTTTATGAAATAATAATAATAATAAAAAAAGACCCATAAGCTCGTTATTTTCTTTTAGACGTGTCTTTCTCCTTAACCACAAACAGCTGGAAATTTGCACACAACAGCGACAATAGGAAGGAACTCATTTTAATGGAATGTCTGTGCTGCAGAGTGGCAGAATAAGGCTAAAAATGCAGAAAAGCCAGGTTTTCCAAAAAGATCCATGGTGATCTGAGTTCCCATATGGTAGATTTCAGCATAAAATCCCTCAATACCAATATTCATTCTGCCTGAAAAATAAAAACATTTAGAGAGATCTTACACTGGGCTTCCTCTGTGCTCCCTCCTAGGATGAAAAGTGGCAGGCAATGCCTTCTGTGGTTTTTATAGGCATGACTTCAACAGCACTGAATAAACACATGGAGTGGTTCAGATGTGGTGGCTGAAATGGAAAATTCTAACATGGACACCAGAAGCTTGCTCAGAGGCAACTTATTTTCCTAATACTTGGACCAAAAAATTGCATCCCAGTGGAATGGGAGATGTTGCTCCTCTGAAATGGGTCTGGTTATGATCCTTTTTCAAACACTGAAGAATCCTCCGTGACTTTTGCCTTCAGCTCAATGCCCAAACATGTACACAGCAAAATTTGTGCTCATGTGCCTGTCAGTAGGCTTTGATTTTGCATTTTGAAGTGTAGCACTGTGGTCATTACACTCCATAAAAACACTCAGATACACTGTGCCCACACTAAGAAAAAGGTTTCAGTATAAAAAATGACAATACCTGTGAGGAGAGTGTTTCTCTTATGCCAATCATGTTGGTTTAATATGGGATTAGGAACATTTAGAGCTGTCCATCACCCCTAAAACCATTTTCTGTTAAAAGAAAGAAAGGAGTTTTGTCAGGAGGGTAGAGAATTCCCATAATCTTGGCATCAATCACTCAATTTATCCAGTCCAGTCTTTGAGCAAAGTCAAAAAGTTGCAAAGCTTAAACACAGCACAGAGAATTGTTAATATTTATCTCCCACTTCACATCCCTGTTACGTCACTTCTGTGCAAAAAGATAAATGCTTCAAATCAGCAACTGAGGGGAGAAAGAGAAGTCAAAAAGCAGGTGGAAGATGCTGAGAGAGGCTGAAGAAGTGAGGTCTGGCTCTTGCTTTGGAACATGAACTCTTGTTCTTTGTACCACTGTGCTCTGCACACCCTTAGTCTGGCAGTGCTTGTAAGTAATTGCATGGAAAAAAAAAAAAAAAAAAAGCTTTTACTTCATTGTGTTTCAATAATTGTTCATTTCCTTGTGGGAGCAGATGGTCAGATAGAGTTTTATTTTTTATTTTTTTCTTATCAGTCTCTTTTCTCTCTGTTTGCTTTGGATTCCAGTTAAACAAGGCAAGATGCAATGAAAAGTGTGAACAGCAGCAGAAGGGACCCACGTTGTAGGATCTTTATATCAGTTTCTTTCTCTGCTTTCTCATGACACACTCAGCAAAGAGAAACACATAATTGGCAGAAACTCTCATTTTGTGTGTGTGGGCTTTGAAAGACAGTGGCAAAGAAGAAAAAACTGGAGGAGGCTGTTACACCAGAGCAGCTGAGTTTGGATAGAGTTTTCTTTAATTTCAGATTATGCAGGTTTTTTGTTACAAATTTTTCTGCCTTGGTGGTAGCATTGATATTATTTGGGAAGTGAGCAGCTGAGATGCTGCAGGTAACAAAAGAGTAGAACCAGCAGGAATGTTTAGGGCAGATTTAGAAAGATCCAAAGCCATTAAAAAGCTTGGAGGTCTTGGTGATATCTCACTTTGGGCAGAGATTGGCAAACCAAGGTCCAGGATCACAGCAATGTCAGGAAAGGTTTTTGCAAACTGTGGGCAGGATATTATCTTTGCTTTTGAGAATAATCACATTTTCAGCATCTTCTTTTTGTGATGTCTCCTCTATATCCTTTCTTCTTTCCTGGGAATCTCTTCCCTGAAGGGACGTTTCATGAGGGGTCACACAGGAGCTTGGTTTTTTTTTTTTTTCTTCATTGAGGAAAATAAACCACTGTGAAATGACTGAACAGACTTTTTATTGATGTGAAACAAGAGACTCCTTTGTATCACCTGTGTGACAAACCCACTTCCCTGTAGTAGGAGTAGATAAGTGTGACTGCTCTTAAGTAGAATATCAGGATTCAGTGCCAATGGTTAAAAATATGACTGAAGGTCTCTGTAAGAACCTGCCTCATTTACTCCAGAGAAACAGAATTTTCTTCCACAAATTTGTGTTGCTTGCTATACTATTATTTACTGATCAAAACCAAGTCCATGTGTTAGTGTATATTGAAAATCTCCTAGCATGTTTTGCATATCAAAGGATAGGTAAAAGACTTCATTTGAGTATTAAATGGTGGAAAAGCAGCCCTCTGTTTTTGTTGTTGGTGCAATTTGGTCTTGTATTTCTCTGGAAAACATGAACTCAGCTCCTGGAGAGGTTTGAAATGCTTAAGAGACTGACTCTCATCTCCTTAAACTGGGGGTCTGCTAGAGCTAGTTAAATGCTCTGGGATGATAAATATACCTAAAACACAGCCTGAGAGTGGAATAAATCTTTTTAGTTTATTTAACCTGACTTTCTGTCATATCAGATCTGGCACTCAGTGTCTGCTCAGGCAGTGGTTAGTGCTGACTTGAAAATAAACTGTGATAGCACCTCCTAAGGCAGGTTCTTCTAGAAGGAAGAGGCAACAATTTAAATACCTGGTACTTGATCAGCCTCATCTTTTTATTTGAGATCCATGTGCTAAATAAAGTGTTCTCACAATCTGGAGACTTAGAAAGTAAAAGGAAAAAAAAAGCCTTTCCTGGACTTCCCTGGACTGGTAAATGAGCCAAAAAAGCTTTGCTCTTGCCATGAACATTTCAGAGAGCAAAGAGAGTTTTGACAGGCAAAATCTAGCAATGCTTTTTGCCAGGAGAAATAATTTAGAATAGTGCAAATGGGTGCATTTCCACTTACAGAGGATTTCTGGGCACAGTTCACTGAACCAAGAGAATGTTGTAAAAGAGATTTTCAGTAAATGGTTTGACTGTTTTTTCTACTGACTAATAAAGCTACTTCTTGCAAGAGCTGTCAATACACCGAGGATAGGGATTTTCCTGCTGTCATTGTCCAGGGTGAGTACAAGGGGGGAAAGAATATATGTTGGCATGAAAAGAGGCATCAAGAGAGCAAAACTTTTCAACACAGATGCCAGATTTTACAAATTACAATTTACAAATCACAGAATTCTCTGAAATTCTGCCTGACATTGCATTTCTTAGTGAAGAGAAACTGAGGCTCTCCCTAGACCCCCTGGTTTTACTGATCTGGATGACATCTCTAGGGCATCCCACATGTCAGATCTCCCCCTCCTGGGGCAGGGCAATGTGTGTGCTCTACTCCATCCATCATCCATCATCCATCCATCCATCATCCATCCATCCATCCATCCATCCATCATCCATCCATCCATCATCCATCCATCCATCATCCATCCATCCATCCATCCATCATCCATCCATCCATCCATCATCCATCCATCCATCCATCATCCATCATCCATCCATCCATCCATCCATCCATCCATCCATCATCCATCCATCCATCCATCCATCCATCCATCCATCATCCATCATCCATCCATCCATCATCCATCATCCATCCATCATCCATCCATCCATCATCCATCCATCCATCCATCATCCATCATCCATCCATCATCCATCCATCCATCATCCATCATCCATCATCCATCTATCCACCCACAGTTACCCTCCTCTCACACACACACACACACCAAATTTCATCAAGCCTGAAGAAGGAGCCCTGCTTTTCACTGCTGCCTTAAACTGATCCATGGCACTGCTGTCTGCAAATTTGGCAGGAAAGCCACATCCTCCTAAAAGTGCAGTAAATGGGAAGCAGATGATCTTGCCAGGGCATACATGTGGAGATAATGGTATTTTTAACTACCAGGGCCCAAACCCCAGAAAAACAAATGCTGTGTAAGTAATCCAGTGCTCTCCAGCAGCCTGAGAGCCTCAAATATTTGGTCAATATGCAGTTCAAATGCTCTGCTGGCAAACATGAGACATGGACATTAACATGGAGGGGAAACACCAGCTTATTGGAAAGGATACAATCTGTCCTCTGAATGAACTGAAAGCCAGAGAGTTATTTTCCAAATTCCCTGAATATTAATCTTCTCTGGGTGGAAGAAAACTGAGCCATATGCCAGCCACCTGTTCACCATGCAAGTCTCATCCTGGGTTTATTTTCTGTTTTGTCTCTGTTTTTATGTCTATATACACACATGCAGAGCACAGCAGCACCAGTGGCCAGAGTGTAGAGACAAAATTCAGAATGTCTCTGATCACAACTGATATTCTGGGGCTGGGACAGTGGTTAAGGCTGGACTAGGCACATATTTGTAATCTGTGTGAAATAGTCCTGTGCACTCCTGCCCAGTGGGTGCATCCTCAGCAGTCTGGGTGTAACAGCCTGGGCAGACTTTGTCTTTTTTCTGCCCAAAGTTCTCTGATTCTTCAGATCCTCCTGTGGTTCCCCTATAAGCATAAAAAAGGACGAAACAACTGAATGTTTCCTGCTATTAAAACCCTGGGTGTCACTTTTTTTCTTTATACCATCACACCAAACCATCAAATGCTTTGGTGCAGTGTTTTTGTTCCCCAATAAAGGAGTTTTGCCTCCCACCCTGGGCAAAGAAAGGCAGATGGCAGAAGGGAGAGAACAGATTCACTCCTTTTGGAGTGAAGAGCTCTTTCAGGAGACAGTTTTGCAGTAATTGTGACTTTGTGATGATGCTTCTTTGGAGGTTGGCAGGGGTTTGTCTGTGCACAGGTTCTGCAGCATTTCCTGCAGCTCTGAGCCCTTCACTGATAAGAAAATGAGCCTGGCCAGGTGCAATGTCTCTTTCTGGGGCCAGATTTAACAAGGTCCAGCTACAGTTAGGGTGTCAATGAATCCTGCAGTCAAATTCAGACCCTAGCAAAGAGATCTTTTATTGTGATTGTAGCCAGAGGAATTTATAAACTTTCCAGTACAGAGCTGTAGCTACCAGCTTGTGCAGAGACAGTGGCAGCCTTTGGATGGAAACCCTAAGCACTGTTCTATGTCCTTAAACCAGCCCTGTTAGATGCAAAAGTAGGTCTGGACTTCATGTCTGATGAGATCCCATCCAACTCCTTCTAACTAATCCCCCAAAACTCCTCTCCCTATAGGTTGCTGGAAATGTCCACCCAGAATGTGATTTTATGGTAGAGCTGAAGAAAAAGGAGGCTGAATGTCTGGAGGCACCACAAGAGCATGGAAATGCAACATCACCAGGTATCCAGCCATGTGTGAGGGATGAAGGGAGGGAGAGGGAAGGGACCAGAGTCAGGACATGGCCAGGCTGCCAAAGCTCATGAGGGTTTTATTTATGGTCCCATGTGCCATTGTCTTGCCAGGTCTTCTTCTACCTCCTCCCATTCCTTCCCATTATTTTCTTTTTTCCACAGTTCTTACAGTCAAATATGGACAGTCCATTTATCAGAGTGAATCATTGTGCACTTGTCCAATTCCTTGGCATCATGCTTGCTTGTTTGTGGGGGTGTGTTGATCTTTAAAAATAGGGCAACCCCTGAATAATTACAGTGATCTGATCTTTCTTCCTGCATCACTCTTCATTTATTTTATTCTTTCTGAAAACTCACCTCAGTCCAAGACAGGGGTCTATCTAAAGCAGATTAAATAGCACTCTGGGGGTGTTTATTTCTCATAATAAAAACTGTGGCTGAACTATTTTTATAAGATATGGAAGGGGTGGAGTGGCAAAGTTTAAAAAGGCTTGGGGTTTTATTTTGCTCAAATTTAACCTTATGCTTAAAAATAAATTTTGCTTTCTGTCTGAGGTTGCAAGAGAACTTGGGACAAATTGCTGTGCTGGCCAGAGGCAGATGCTGGAGAGATTCTTGCCTTACCATGTCCAAACATCCTCTTTCACTTCATGAAGGAGCCAGGTGATGTCCTGCCATGGTTACTCCTGTTGTGTGTCTGGCAAGAGCATTTCTATAAAAGGAGGGTGAAGACAGAGCATTTCATGTTCCCATGAGTTGAATCAGAGAACTACTGCAAAGATTTTAGGAAGATCTGAGGGACCTTAGCAGTTCTCATATTTTTAGGATTATCCATAACCGGATTTGATTTCCATAGTCTCTGATGAGGCTGTGGATCAAAAATATACGGAAATACAAGGAGTGATTCCATTGGTTTTCACGTGCTTTGGGATCAGTTTGATGCAGGAATTTCCTACAAAGCTCATCTGGAGGCTGTCTAGGTCAGAACTTAAGCTTGGGGTTTCTTGAGATTTATGCTGTGATTCGTGTGGATAGAAATGAAAGGCAGAGGAATGAACAATGTAATTGTTCTTTGAGACCAAGGTTGGAGCAACAAAGCAGAATTTGGGCCTTGGAGCAGCACATGTGTTGCAAAACTGCAAACAAATGTCTTTGTGTCTGCTTCCTCTCTGGGTGAGCATGGCCAGTAACAAACTGTGAGCCCACAAGGAGCAAACCTTCCAGGAATGACCTGGATTTGGCATTTCCACAAGAAAAAGAAGCTGCAAAGCCCAGCCTCTGCCACATCCAACACATGCTAGCTATAAAGAGGGATAAGGAAAATCCCTTTCATCTGTGCAGATTCATTTCCTGCCCTGGGATTCTCAACTTCTCCTTCATCTGACTCATAAATCTTTTTTTATGGAAGCGTGCTGTCCTCTTGGAAGGGGCTGCTCATCCCAGCTTCTGATCTGCTAGGGATGGGCAAGCCCCAGGGGAGGTGGGAAGGAGAGGGGATATGGTAGAAGGGTGAGTGCTGTGCAGAGCAGAAATTTATGGAGCAGTGCTTCCCAATCTTCTCCAACATGCCTGATGTGATTCCTTCCTTAGTCCTTCCCACTTTTACCCCTTCACCTTCGTTCTCTCCCTTCTTCCCACTGTTTGTTTATAAATAGCATTCAAAGTTTTGTGTCTGATGACCTGAATGTGCACAGGAAAAATGTCCTACCAACTCTGTAAGATGTTAATGATCCTCTTCTCCTGGTACAACTTTGTACCAGCCAGAGGTCTTTCCTGGTTTTTGTTTTACATATTATCTGGCCCTTCATTGAGAAAATTAAATACTTCTTTTTCAGCTGGGATAATAAAACGAAACTGCACAAAGAAGGGCTGGTCTGACCCATTCCCTCCCTACCATGTAGCCTGTCCAGTAGAAGATGAGATTCCTCTTGAAGAAGTAAGTTTAAGTACATAAATAAATGTGAGTGGTGTGCTGCTGTTACAGCATTCTGTTCAATTCTGGAAGGTCACTGCTGAGGGAAACTCAGAAGAAGCTGAAATTTCTTTCTAAGTATGGGATATAATTTGAATTTTTACTCTGGCCACCTATTTAGTAAGATAACAAAGAGTGTTTTCTTATTCAGGTGTAACAATAATAAAGCCAGCTGCAAACTCACAAATGTAACAGGAAAAGATGTATCACAAAATGTTCATAAAATGTGAATTAACACATTTCAGTAATATCAGTCAGCAAGATGAACTTGTAGTATCACAGCATCTGAAAATGTGCTATTAAAAGACCACTGTTCCAAATTTAGCAATATCTAAGGACAAGAGGGTTTTTGGATGTCTTATCCTGCATGAAATATCCAATTCAACAATGAAGACAGAAAAGTCCCAAAATCTCTGTAATCTCTGTAAAGCAGATCAGAATTTAACACATTTCTTCAGCCAGATTTTCTCTGTTGGTGATATCCTGAGGTTACATGCACAGGGACAATACAGTGCTTGACCCATAATTGATAAAAACATGGTTCATATCACCGTGGGGAGATTTTGCACAGGGTGCCCAGAGAAGCTGTGGCTGCCCCTGGATCCCTGGAAGTGTCCAAGGCCAGGTTGGACAGGGCTTGGAGCAGCCTGGGACAGTGGAAGGTGTCTCTGCCCATGGCAGGGGGTGAACAGAATATTCTTTAAATCCCTTCCAACCCATTCTGTGATGATTCAATTATTTTACCTAGAGGAAACTCATCGGCTGTAGGTTTATCCACTTCAGAAGTTGATTATTTTCTGGTTTACACATTTGATTTTTTGCCAGCTATGCTCAGCCTAGCACAGTTTTGATGTTTCTCATGGAGTGCTGCATCCAGACTTCCTGGCAAGCTTTGTAGCTCTGAGGTATTTCCGTGAGCTCGGGCTGGAATTGGGCATAGACAGGGATTTGGGTAATTGTAGAAAACTCACAGTTCATCCACTAGACAGAAAAAAAAAACATTATGCCTGGTTTTCAACACATTTAACTTCATCAATCTCAAAAAACTACTGTGAAATTTGGAGCTATTTGCACCATGGTATTAGTGCTTTGGTCAGGATCAGGTGGGAATTTTCCAGGGATATCTCTTGGCTGTCCCCACTTACTGCATTCACACTGAGGGATGCTCTCACAAAACATAATCTGGCTTCTTATGGTCAAAACTGAACTGGAAGGCAAATTCAGGGTGCACCAACTGTGCTCTGATCAGTAATAAGAGTTCAGCCCATTGGATTAGACTGTGGATAATCATAAATCTGCACACATGGATGCAAAGTCCTTGGCACAAAAGGTTTCACACTTCTAATCCAGGAGTGGTATTTAAGGTCCTTCCCAACCCAAACCAAGGGATGCCCAGGTCAAGTATTTGTGATTCTATGACTTGCTCTTTCTAAGGCAGGTGTAGTGATAGATCCTTTTTGTTGGTCGCAGAAACCAATAAATTCTCATTTTCCAAACACATGAATTGTCTTCTGAGAGTGTTTTCCTTCATTAACTATAAAAGAAAAAGGATGAGAAAAACCAGGATTGTATTAATAATTAACCAGATCAGTTCTGTGGCCGGGTTCTTCTCGTTCCACTACAGACTCGTATTTAGGCAGCTAATTTTTAAGCACCTAAATAAATGAAATAAATCCTTCTCAATGTCAGTTTTATAATGCCTAAAGTTCCACTTAAGGCTCAAAATGAGCATCTCCCCTTCCCCAAGTGAACTGTAGGAATTCACTGCACAGCTGTGCAGATTTTAGGTTATAAAAGCATTGAAATGGGACCCAAGAGACAGACCATGTTAGACTGGAGTTAGATTTGCAGCCTGGAGTTTATTCATTCTGTTTTCTGCTCTCATCTGTGATAGCTGAAGTCAACTTATCCTCACTCAGGGATCGTGTCTGATAGAGGAGACACTTAAATTGAAATTGATTTTGACTGGCATTCCAACTGAGCAGCAGCTGAGTTTGGCAGCAAGAAAAACAGAGGAAACAACTCCAGAAAGAAACCAAACTAAAATGAAAACCAGCCCACCGCAACACAATAAAAATTGAAAGGAGGAATAGACTGCAAAAATGGAAGCAAGGAAGCAGAGAGTAGGAAAGTGGAGTAAAATAGAGAAAGGCTGATAGAATTCTGTATTCATCATGCAGCCAGCAGCATTGTCCTGCTGCTGCTGGGGAGAAAAGATGGTATAAAATACAGCATTTCTAAAAATTGCATAAGATTTCTAACAATGCCTTTTTGAAAGACTGGTGTGGGTTTTTATGTTTTTATAAATGAGCTTCAAACTACCCTGGTCAATTCATGTTTCAGCATCAGACTGGGCTGTATCCACACAGCCATGGAATGGGACCACACAAAAGAAACATCATGAGTGATTTCAGTTGAATTTTGCTGTGGGATTCAAAGAGGGGGGAAAAAAGGCAGTCAGACACGCCAGCAGAATGGAAGCACCAAACAAAGCAAAATCGACAGAAGCAGTAAAAATTTGCCATTTAACAGCAACTTGTGTGACAAATCATTTTATTCTTTTCTAGCAATCCTACTTTTCTACTATAAAGGTCATCTACACTGTGGGATACAGCGTGTCCATCACCTCTCTCATCATTGCTGTGACAGTTCTCATTGCATTCAGGTAAAGGTGTCCTCTAACCTTGATTCTTTTCACACTTCTTAATTTCTTAGACTGTAGAGAACAAAATTAGACATAACAAAATAATATAAATAAGAATTCACATGAATAAAAATTAAAAATTCCAGCCGTGTTGGTTAAATAATATGAAACTGAAGCTGGAAATTAAAAGGCATCAGAGAGAGGCAGGAATAAGAAGATTTAGATCTGAGAAATAAACCCTGGCTGTCTCTTGGCAAAACTCAGCAACTCACTTTAATCCTGAAGACTCAACAGAAAAATTTACTTGCTTTAGGCTGGAATGAAGATTTTTTTCATAAATTATGTGTGCCTGCCTGTTATGACTGCAGGGAATTTTTAATACTTGATTCTGAATGAATGTTCCTATGGCATTGTATAGATTACTATTGAAAAATTCACCACTAAAGATCACTAAAGTTAGTTTCAGAATTTGGTCACATTTTGTAAGAATTCTTTCTTACTGAGTTATCCATCAATTAGGTTTTTTCAGGTCTAATTTAGTGTATTTGAAGTATTTTATCATTTAATGTAGATTTAGTGTAGATTTAATGTTTGCACCCATGTGGGATTTATTTTCTTAATCTTTATTTCTTGTATGTCTGTGAGACAAAACAAAACAAAACAATAAAATAAAAAAAAAAACGGGGAAAAAAAGGAGTAGTTTTATTATTATGCTGTGAGAATCAGGGTTCTCTAGGGAAAGTTTCTTGACCTCTGCTGGTTCCTAGTTCATGTCTGGAAGGCACCAGATATGTTTATTGACATCCACTCTGACCTCAGGAAAACAAACCAGCCCGAATGAGGGGAAAGAAAGAAACAATGGACATAAGGAGACGCAGTAATATGGAGGAAAAAGTCATAATTAACAATGGGCTTGACACTGGAGGTCAGCAATAAAATTCTGCACACTCTAGGTGAACTTTCAGATTAAGTGACCCTCCGAATACTGGGTCTGGATGGAATTCAGGTTCTAGTGGAACTTTCTGATTATTAACTAAAGTCCTCATCTCCAAATGAAAACATGAAGCTGAATCTGTATAATGCCTTCAAAAATCTGCATTTAACGACAGTAAAAATGTAATCTTAGTTAACAGGGAATTTAAGGTAGATGCGTAAATTGAATTTAAAGTACATGTGCCAAATTGTTTTAAAGCTCTTCTGTGCTTTTACTTAATTCATCTAAATAACTTTGGCAAAGTAAGGAAAAAAAATATAGTTCTGGTTAACAAAGAAAGAGATTAGGATGTAGATGTGGCTGATTTGCTTCACATGAGGAAGGTTTCTGCCTCTCTCTGAAAGAACTCAGTGCATCAAAATATTCTTCCTAAAAGTGTCTGGAAGTACCTGAGATAAAACAAGGGCTTATTGTTTATTTTAATTACTGCCTGCACAAGTAAGTTAATTATCACAGAGGGACCTCTCTTTTCTTCCAGGAGGCTTCGCTGTCCCAGGAATTATATCCATGTACAGCTCTTTTTTACATTCATCTTAAAGGCCATTGCCATTTTCATTAAGGATGCTGTCCTTTTCCAGGAGGAAGGCATTGATCACTGCAGCTTCTCTACAGTAAGCACATGAAAAGCAGGATATTGTGGTATTTGATGTTTTTACATACCATTTATTTATGGTTTCACTTTTCATGCCTCTTTTTACTACTTATTGGGTTTTTTTTTTTCCCTTTCTAACCTGGTAATGAAAATGATATTTTTTTCCAGTACATTTTACTTCCATATATATGTACATTATTCCTTCCTATATTTTCAAAGCCTCAATTTGTGATGATGCAGCACTCTAAATGAAATTTGGACTCTCACATGGCAACAAAGTAATATCATTACACTGTTATGTTTCAATAATCTGAAGCCTAAAACTGAAGATCTCTGAGTACATCAAAGAGCAACTTTTAAAGCTTATTCTACTGGAAATGTTGGATTTCCTGTTCTGGTTGAAAGCTCTGATATGTGAACCACAAAGCACTCAAGGTACCAGGCAATGAATTTAGTGTTCATCCAGCCCCAGATCTTGGCAATGTGGCAATGGTTTCCAAGCAGAGCATTGCTCACAGCCACACAGAATTTTAGGGCTGATCACAAGGAGAAAATGGGTCCTTGGACCTTAATTCAAAGGAGCATTTGACACTGAAAGTTCACTCAAGGCAGTGCATTTGTGAGAGAACTCACATGTTATATTTAAGTTATATTTCTAACGTGTTAAGTTACATTTCTAACATGGAGATAGAAAGCAAAATGCAGTGGAGATTCCAAGGTGTTATGATGCCTAAGCCATCAGTTTTATGTTTGAATCCCTCAGTTTAAACAGCAGTTAATAGTGAGATCTTGTTCTTGGTAGAACTCAGCCAATATTACAGATGTGCACTCCATGTTCAGATCAAAGAGATTTGTATCCATGTTCAAATCAAAGAGATTTGTATCCATGTTCAAATCAAAGAGATGTGTCTCCAAGCCATGCCTGAACTGTGACTCTCCTGTTCCCCAGACCCAATGCAAGATCTCTGTGGTTTTCTGTCACTACTTCATGATGACCAATTTCATGTGGCTGCTGGTGGAGGCTCTCTATTTAAACTGCCTGCTGCTCTCATCCCTTTCTCATGGGAGAAGATATTTTTGGTGGCTGGTTCTCTTTGGCTGGGGTAGGTATGGATTTTACAGGAAATTAGTAAAAGGCAAGGTGTTAAATGAGGCTGTGCAGCCTGGAGAAGAAAAGGCTTCACAGAGACCACAGAGCAACTTCCAGGGGGTACAAGAAACCTGGAGAGGGACCTTTCCCAGGAAATGGAGTGATGGGGCATGGAAATTCTGTACTGTGAGGCTGGTGAGACCCTGGCACAGATTCCCCAGGGAGATTGTGGACTCCCCATGCCTGGAAGTGTTCAAGGCCAGGTTGGATGGGGATCTGACAAACCTGGGTCAGTGGAAGGTGTCCCCGTGGGTTGGAACCAGGTGATTTTTAGGGTGCCTTGTCCCCCAGGCCATTCTATGACTCCATGATTCCATGGTTCTGTGATTCCATGATTCCACAATCCATTCCCATTAAAAATACTGGAAGTGGAACCCAACTGATCTAACTAAAGTGCCTAACCTGGGTTTTGCTTCCATTTTATTTTTATATGCATACTTACAAGAAGCAATCAAGTTTTTTTATGGCAATAAAGCCCCTGTGAAGGGGGAGGGGAAATCAATATATTTGAGAATGCATAAGGAGACGTCCAGTTTTAACTTTCTTCACCCCACTGAAAGCACTGATAACTCTAAGGAATTATCATAAACACCAAAGTTCAATGTGCCTTGCTCCTGTTTGTACAGAATAGTTACACAGGCTGGGAAAGGGAATTGTTTTCTCCTAAGCAGGAACTTTTTTATTCCTAAAATATTTCCTTTTGCACTGAGCTATCATACGAATGAAGCTGCTCTGTTACTACTGAGTAACAGGACAGGCAGTGAAACAGCAACGTCTCCCTGATTGTGTTGTTGTCTGGAATAAATGGAATTGTTCAGACTTAGAAATCTGAAACCAAGTGGGTGCCCACGGAGAGTTGCTGTGTGAAGGAAAAAGCAGAGAACTCCTCTATGGAAGGTGAATGCACTTGGCCAGAGGAAATTTTTGGTCGGTTCAGGGAGGGAAATCCAAGCCTGCTGCCACCAAAGGTTAAGGTAAGCCTGACAACTCAGCAAACAGAATCACTTTTTGTGTTTTAGGGACTGTTTAAAGCAACTCCTGTTACAGGAACTGACCCCAAAAGATAATTGCTGCTCTCAAAAATGAGTGATCTGTATCATTACAGCAGAGTTTCAGTGGACAAGGTTTGGATTAATTATACCTTATTTTAAAATGTCTGACAGGTTTTCCAACTCTTTTTACCCTTATATGGATATTGACAAAATTCTACTTTGAAGACACGGCGTAAGTCATTGTTTCCCACATTATTCTGTAATCCTGGGTTATATTTTCAACTCATTGCAGTGATTTCATACATATCTTTTTTCTAAACCTCCTGTCATGTTCACAGATGCTGGGATATTAATCAAGGCTCTCCTTATTGGTGGCTAATCAAAGGACCAATTATAATTTCTGTGGGGGTAGGTACTTCTGAGTTTGCTTATATTATTTAGAAGTAAAAAAGGCTTTTGTATGAAAATTGGCTTGCTGTTTGCTGAGTTGTAGGAAGAGGAATGGTAAATTTCTAATGTTAACTGCCTGTGCCCAATGCAAACTAAAAAGTTGTCTTTCAAACAAATTAAAACTTTCCCAGAATTGTCAGCTTAGTTGAAATTAAGAGCGAGTGGACTAAACCCTCCTTATAATATTTGAAATCAAAATTTTAGCAAAAGAGCCCAGACTCAGCCATAAATTTTTAATACAAAACTTTCAAGGGCAATAGGTTTCTGTTCAGAGCAGATAACAGCTCCTGAGCCTGGCTTTTACTGAATAAACTGATGGGCTTTAAATGATTATCATAGATGATTACTCCCACAAGTCGTTAAACCTAAGCACTGTTTGAGAAAGCAGTTAATGGATGACCTAAAGGCCAGCTATAAAATCCTTAATTTAATTGGAGGACAGATGCATGCAAATGAGAGGTGTGGAATCAGAAAGCTTTGGGTTGGAAGGGATTTTGAAGATACACACAAACAATGGGAGTGAAGAATCTCAAGTTGAATTCTGGCCAGAGCTGCTGCGTTTCAAAAAATATTTCATGTCCTTCTACCTCTGTTATTTCTTCTGCTGGAATGTACAAAGAGCATCACTAATGGATAGAATGGGGTTGGACTCTGGCTAAAGGAGGACGTTTTTAGGCAGAATTAAATGTTCAGCCTCACCTAAGGAACACTGGTGTGTACAGACACTCAAAAAATGCACAGGGAGATCCCTCTGATGGTGGAAAACTGAGCAGCCTCACAGACTTTGCATAAAGCTGTGCCAAATTGCAATTGCAGAAGATTCGATTTGCAAATTAGGATTGACCCTGACTGCTCTGGAGCTGAGCTAATGCTGCTCAGAGGCTCCTTCAGAGCCAGCAAAGGGAAATATGCACTTTTGGCAAGTGATTCACCTGATTTAAAACAAAAATCTACCTTGGGAGGAGGTGACCTGCCCCCAACCCCACCTGAAGCTCTTTTAATGCTCCTGGCTGATTCTCCACTGACTGCTAAGGCAGAGCAGGGTGATCAGCTCCGATGGAAATATCTCATTGTAGGGGTATTTAGGCAGAAAAATTCTACTATTAATGCCCAGAGAGATCAGCCAGAATTTAATGCAATATTTGTCTCTAAGGAGAATCCAACTGATTTGAGCTACGAAAGGTAAAAGAGAGTCACACAATATTGATGAAAATATTTTGCTGAACAAAGTGAAATTTTCAGGTTTTCATCTTCAGCCATTTCTTCACGCAGGAATGCAACTTATTTAAATACTTGAATGCTGACAAAGGAAGATGATTAATGACCTTACACTGAAATTGCACAAATTATATTGCAAATACAAAAAAACCAAACAAAAAAACCCCCCAAACCACCAGATTTTCACTGCAAAGTTTTACCTCAGTTTCTTTTTCTTCCCTCCAACCCCTCAAATGCTGTGAACAGGTCAACTTTATCCTATTTATCAACATCATCAGAATTTTGCTGAAAAAACTGGACCCTAGACAAATCAACTTCAATAATTCTTCTCAGTACAGGTAACATATGGAATAATTTTTAAAAAATCAATTATTTTAATAATTTTAAAAATGTGGTCTTTTCTAAACAGAGAAGTAGTTGCTCAGTGTCACAGACAGGCTCAGTTTAGCTGGTATTAAATTTTAGAATTGCCAACCTTAACCCATTCTAAATGAAATTAGTCAAAAGGTGAGACTCAAGTCACCTAATTTTGGCCAATGGGATGCATTCAGATCAGCTCAGATGACTGCCTTCCAATTAAAATCAATGGGGAGGCAATGAAATTAATTGAATCAGCATTAAATCTTTTATTTAGGACAGAAAAAATTACCCTCTATAGCTGCCTTTCTCTGTATGAGAACTATAAAGGAAGCCAGTGTATTTATTTCTATTTTATATATACACATTTATATAGACTAGTTTCTTTTTCACTTCTGTTCACTACTGTGGCACACTGAGTGCATTTGTTTTTACTCAGAAAAATAATATTACCTTATTTCTTCTTATCTCCTGTGCTAGACGTCTCTCAAGGTCAACTCTGCTTCTAATTCCATTATTTGGAACCCATTACATCGTTTTCAACTTCCTCCCAGAGTATACCAGCCTGGGGGTTCGACTTTACTTGGAGCTCTGCATTGGATCTTTTCAGGTATAATTACCACAGATCCATCAGTTCTTTACTAGTTTTTCTGTTTTAGCTTTGTGAGCTCATGACAACAAGTATTACACAAAAAATATTCCTCAGATCCCGAAGCCAGTGTCTGCTCACAAAGTTCCTGTGATTTGGGCTGATTTAAATCATTCAGAGGCAATCAAAGTTGTAGGTCCAGCCCCCTTGCTAATTCTTTGTCAAAGAATAAATTGATAATTAAACATCAAGCAGTGCCTGGTGCATGCACCAGCCCCACACAGGCTGCTGTCCCATGGAATGCCACATCCCTTCCCCTCCTGTAAATATTGCCTTGATGCCTCCCACTGCTCTGGATTGGCACACAGGGCATGGGCAGCTTGAGGAGCTTGATGGCAACGAGAAAATCTCCTCTCTGGTGTCCCCTCCGGGTGGTTTTGCTCCCTGGACCAATTTCCCTTTGCTTCCCTCCCATTCCCTGTGCTGCACCTCAGCCCACAAGCAGCAGCTCTGGGAATGCCACCAACCCTCCCCAGGGAACAAATCTCTCCCTGGATGGTTCCATGGGGTCACTGCTCAGGGAGCATCACCAACAATCCATGAGTTCTGTGCTGCTTTATTCCTCCTGAGGATTGAATTGTGCCAGTCCTGCCCAGCAAACCCTGTCCATGAATCCTGACCTCGGGTACAGGGAGGGGACCTTCACTGAGTTAATGAATAGTTAATGAATAATTTAATAGAATAAAAGGTTGAGGTGTTGAGCCAGGATCTGCTCATGTAGGTCCTTTGACATCATAGGATTGTCCTGGGTTTATCTCAGTTCAGAATCTTAACAAATACATTCAATAGGCCAGAATTTGATCTCATCTGGTAGTCTACAAAGGCACAGAATTTGACTGGGAAGCTGTGTGAGCTCCATCCATGGATCTCCTTCTGCAATCTCTGTTTTGCTTTCTTTAGAGTGAATAAAGAATCAGCTGTCAGTGTGTTGGGCTGGGGAATGGACCACGCTTTCATAATCATCAATTGCATTTGTGAATTCATAGCATGGGAATGATTTTGTGAAATGCCACTAACCAGGTGTTTATCTTCAAAGCTGTTCAGCTTTGTTGGAGACCCATAAATTCTCTTTCAACTTCGAGCAATCCTCCCACTTACAGTGATGCTCACTAATTCACATAACACAGTAACACCTTGAAGTCACATAATGCAAGTGGCTTTTTCAAACTGTGTTAACCCTCAAAACTTTTTCTTCTGCTCTTTTTCAGGGGTTTATTGTGGCAGTTCTCTACTGTTTCCTGAACCAAGAGGTAAGGAAACTCTATCAGATATATCTTCTACAATATTGCCTTCAGTGGCAAATATATAGTTAACAATCAGTTTCATACAAACAGATTATCAAATCTTTCTTTTTTTTTATGACTGTTACATGGGGAACAATTTGATGAATTTCATTTCAATTATCTTAATGGGAATGAAGCCATCTAGTGGAGAAATGAACTTTTACTGCTTTGCTATTCCATCAAGTATTTTTTATCCTTTCTGCACATTTTTGTCCTATAGCAGGGCTTGGAAAACCCTTGAAAAAGTCCCTATCTGAAAAGACAACTTGCTTTAGTGATGCAGAGAGATCTCCATTTATTAAAGGTCTATGTTCAAATTGGAAAGAATTTAAATGCATTCCTTTACCCAATAGTGAAATACAAATTTTCAGTATTTTTAATAGTCTCATGGTGTATCTCAGTATTTCTTCTTGTTGGTAAATCTGTTTTCTGTTTAGAATGATAAAGTCAGAATTTTACTGTTGTTGGGAGAGGAGTCTTTCCTTTTAGCTTAGTGTCCATGTCCACTAACACAGTCTAGATGTGCCAATAATGCATCTTAAAGGAATTATACAGAAAATATGAAAGTTTATCCTCCATATTTCCATAGTTGGAATTTTCCCTCATTTTCTGACTCCCGAGTAGCTGAGATTGCTCCTTTGGAATATGACTGGGGTTCAGTTTCAGACTAACACTGCTGGATTCTGCCTGCAGCTCCTGAAAAGGAAAATCTTGTTCAATGTATGCCCACCCTTCTCTCCAGAAAGGGCATCCCCTGGAGTGTCAAAGGTGTGTTTAGGTGATTAATCCTGTCCCTGATCACTTTAGACTCCCTGGGCTGTATTGTCTAAACCTTCATTTTCCAGTTTAAAGTCTAGGGCTGATTAAGATTTCAAACAGCTTTTAATCACCTACATGTGCCATGGGCCAAACTTCCTGAATTCTATCAGAAATTGCTCAAATATTAAGTTAAATATTTTAAAATACATTAACACATTTATATACATTAATACATTCTTAGCCTTGTGGTTGAGTTTATTGTTATGAATTTCTGGCTGCTCTAATGATGCTTGTGTTTAGATAAAAATCGTGTCATTAATTTATTTATAACCCTAATCCCTTCTAACCACAGACCACAGCTTCACATCCAGCCTGACTTCCCAGACACACAGCACTTCAATACAGAAACTCCCTTCCTATTAAACATGTGGGGAGGCACATTCCTAACAAGGATCAGATGTGACAGGAGGTTTTAGTGGGTGGCCTGGACCCACTCTGTGCTCCTGTGAACAAGCCAGTACACAATACCCAATGGCACAGCTGTCAACAGCACACAGCAAATGTCTCCTGACTGCTGCTGGCTTTCCCCTTGTCATCTCATATGGAAAAGCAGCATTATTTCCCAGCCACAAATTGGTGGATGCTGATTAAGAAACTTGCTGCAGATTATACTTTTCTAGAGGCAAATGGGTTCAAGACAACATCCCTTAGCAACTGAGGAAGAGCAGGCAGTGTGGAGAAAATACGTTTAATTGTGTAGGCTATGTTGGTGAGTTTGATTGTAGAATAAATATTCACAGGAATATATTTTTTTTTTAATGAGAAGGTATAGTAAAAAAAGCTGAGAAGATATTTTAGTAATGGAGAAAATGGTTTATAGTGCTAGAGACCTCAGGCTTAGTAGTGATAGAACTTCAGGAGAAATTTTCATCAGTGCAGAAAGATGGCCATGCTGAAACACGATTCTACTTCTCCCCATCAGCTAAAAAAAAACCTGCTTTGGACAGAGATGTCTAAAACGTTTATTCTTTTCTAGCCCCTCTTTCTGTCCTGTTTCCTTCCTGCTGTTGTCTCCCCAGCAGTATCCAATCCCAAAATTGCCTTTTCCTTCGTTCCGAGGTGCAAACGGAGATCGGGCGGCGGTGGCACGGGAAGAGATGTGGGTTTGTGCCAGTGTGGAGGAGGACCAGGTGGACTGTGCCATCCAGCTCTGGGGTGAAAATGAACACATCTGTGTGCTGAAAATGGCCTCAGGACCTGGAAGGGGAAAAAAACCCAACCAAACAAACAAAACACAAACAATAACCAAACAAAATTTTACTGAATGTAACTAATCTATCCTGAGCAAATTGGAGGAGGATCCACTTCTGCAGTTCTGACCAAGGGGCTTTTTCACAGGATAAGCATTGGAAGGACAAATTAAACCCTGACTGACCTTCTAAACACAAAATGACCCTCTCATTGATAACTCTGCAGCACAGCAAACATAAAAATCACTGATTCTGGTTCATTTCCACACTTCCACTGATAGAGCACGAAGTGCTTATGAATGGACACCAGGAGCAGCCTCCAGTGACACCATAGATGACAACCTCTGGAAAACAGAATTCAATTCTTATTCAGCAGGAGCTAGAGTCTGTCCAGCTTAAGTTTGTTCCATGTTTTGAGTCTGCAGACATGCAAATAAAAAACCAAAAGTCTTGCAAAACTCTGACACAATCACTAAAAAAGTCCTTTAATGTTGTCTTTTTGCATTTCCTCTTTGAATGTTTTTGCTACTGAAGTTCACAATAAAACACTCTCAGGTTCTGATGTTATTTCAGGAGTTACAGGTTAGAAAATTTCTGACAGCCAGGCTGAAGGAAAGGGAGGTGCTGGGAAGGCCAAGGCTCCATATGACAATCATTAAGGAAATTCTTTGCAAGGAAATGAAAAGGAAAAACCAACTTTTGCATAGAAAGAGAATGAGACCCCCAGGAGATGGACTGGGAGACTGCTGGGAATACTGCTAAATATTTTCTTATGTGTGACTGTTTTTGCTCTCCAGTGTTGTAAAAGATTCCAGAAGCTTGAAAATAAACTTGGATTCCCAGTGTTTGTACTTGAGTGGCTTTGTTTTGTTTTATTTTGTTTTGGGGTTTTTCCCCACAATGGGGATTGTAACCTATACATTAAAAGATTGATTAAACTTTTTGATGGGAACATCAGGGCTTGGAAAGGGGTGAAGGAAGCTAAGCTGTACCAGCCAGTGAGGATCATACATCAATACACTTTACCCTCCTCTTCTGAACATTTCACTGAACTGCCAAGTCTGATTAAAAACCAGAAATTTCCCTTTGCTGAGTCCAGGTAATTACAGCTAACCTGAAGAAATGGAATGCTACTTCACCTAGTTTTTGTATAAAAGCTGACTGCCCAGGAGGCATTTTCCTCTTCCAATTTAAATTAAAAAAAAAAAAGTGGTTTTTTTTCCTTGTTATTCTTCTATTATTCTATTTTTTCCTTATTCTATTCTGTGAAAATTGCAGCAATGGCTGGATTCAGACTTGAGGGTGGGAGAAGGTGTTTATTTCCATTTCTGAAGTGACTCCTTGGAGCACATTTTACAATGTGGAGCCCTAGATATTGTTTTTATTGGTTTCCTTCCATTATCCAGGAGAATTCAAGGTGATCTGAGTAAGGGACTAACAGAGAGAAGCCTTCACATGGCTTCCAGTGTCCCACAGAATCCAGCTCAGGTGGAAAAGAGGCATAACCAGCAAACACGAAATGTTTTTCAGCCTCCCAAACATCATGGTCTCCATCAGCTAAAATGGTAATAATTTGGGAAAGACAGAGATATTTTACCCATCTCTCCCCATAAATGTTTAGATACAAAATTTCTTGCAGCTGCTGCCTTGCTGCTGGTGTGAAAATGGGCAAATTTACTGTGAACACCGTCATGCTCTAAAAGCCTAAGACAAAAAGCAATAAAAAGCAAATAAAATTCCTTCTTCTGTTGAACAGATCAACTGCTGTGAGGCTCAGCTGATGTCTGGATGTGTGATGGCACTTTCTGCTCTCCCTGTCTCAAGCAGTGTTTTAAAGTGCTATATTAAGACTCTTGTATGTGTTGACCATATCAAATGGATTTTCTGGATTGTAATTAGGCCCTGAAATTCTGAAATGGGGTTTCCACGTTGACTCTGACTTTAAAAGGATGGGTTAATAACAGATATGAGGGCACATGAACACAGGGACTTCTCAGGGCTCTTGTTCTCTGCTTTCAGAGAAGTTTGGATTAAGGGATTGACCCCAAATCCCTCTGCATCAAAAATAGTCTGCCCAAATAATTCCCATTGGCTCTGTATCATCTATAATAGCTACAATTATCTGGCTGCATTCCAGTACCTGTGGCATCCATTGTCACCTAAACAGGGTTATTACACACAGAGTCTTTGTCCTACTCCAGACATCTCAGCTTTTTCTAGCATGAAAAAGAGCAGGAATTTTAAAGATATAATTTTGTCCTTTCCTGAAATAAACCCTGGCTCCTATCCAGGGAATATTTTCCTCGGGGATAGCTGAAACTGGAAACAGAAGTGGTTAAAATCACAAGATATGACTCAAACTATTTAATTAGAGTATTAATATCAGTTATGACAAGGCATGACATGGAGATTAGGACTGTATTACATTTTTCCTGAATTCTATATTGAATATAAAATGTTGAGCAGGATTCAAAAACTTTAGCAATCCAGATTTCCAGGACGGGAATTGCATTAAATTTAGATTATTTTTACTGGTCTTAATGTGAGTTTAGGAGCATGTGCACTCTTACCACATAAGGTTATTTTTCTACACGTTCTTGTCTGTCACATGCAAGGTTTGATAACATAAGTATGAAAAGCATAAGCAGCAGAAACTCCTTAACCTTTGAAGAATAAATTTAGCTAAGTGTGATTTAGTTTCTCTTGAAGTAGGGCCAGAGCAACGAAAAACTGTGTTGAAGACAGAAAATTATTCCCAGGGTGTGCAAATTGCTGCAGGGTTTACAATGCAATGAGTAAAGACAGAAATAAAAAGGTGCTTCAGGCCTGGGGGCATGAGCTGATCTCACTGCAGGCTGCAGAAGTAAAAAATAAATAAATAAAATAAAATAAAGAATAATAAAAAAGAAAATATTAAAAAAAAACAGTTCTAGGTGTTAATTTTTAAGTTTCTGCCAGCTTAGGTGCAATTTAAATCACTTGGTCTTGAATTTAGTGTCTTACCCCAACTCTTTGTAAGATATTGTTTAACTTTTCTGCTCCTATCCTCAAAAACATCTACCAGATACCAAGAAATAAGCAATACCTTCCAATTAGTTTTTTTGAATGGAAATATAGACCTTTTTTTTTTTTTTGGTAGGAGCACTTGGTTAGTTTCTTCTACATTCATATTCAGGTGGTATTTTCTGTTGGGCTTTTGCCCACTAGTTTTGTCATCATTTTTTCACTGTCCCTCAGTCAGGAAATGTGTGTCCCCTTTTACACTGATTATTTTCTGTCTAGCTTCGTGTTTTCCATGCTTCCCCCCACACTAGAACTGTTAAGTTTAATGGCAAATTCTCTTCTAATAACAGTATATATTTTATATGAACAAAATTAAATAGTGTATCCCATAAGAACTATCAGAGAACATTCCTGGTTCTTCTGTTTTCATCTGACATCAAGGAGAGGTCATTATTATTGTTTTTATATCATGAAATAATTTCAATTTTCAGTGGAGCAAGGACAGCTGTTCAATACTTTGTTTTATTTGAATTATGATGCAAGCTCTGGTACAGTAAACCCTTGGTGCCTCTTCCAGGGGATGTCCCACAGTGATGACATTGACCTTAGAATGGGACACTAGAGAAGAGAAAACATAAAAAATGAAAAGTGGCCCAAAGTGCCTTTATAGTGATTATTGTAATAAAAATTATACTGGCATCATCTGTTATCTGCACCAATTTGTACCTGAAATCCCTCCATGTAAGATCCCATGTGATGTCTGCAGGTACCTGCAGGAAAAGGGAGATGTCACTGTCTGTAATGGGTTGGGAACCAGCCTGGAACACCCTTTAATCATGAAGGTGCTGCTCCCTGCTGATCAGGAAACTGAAACTGAGATGAGCTTTGATAGCAAGAGACACAATCACATTTACATCATCACTATCTGCCTTGAATTGTGCTCTGGTATTATCAAATTCAGTTATTAATATTAATATATTACAATTAATATTATCTTCTATTCTGCCACTATCCCTAAAGGACAAAGCTTTTACTCAGATCCTGCCCACTGCAAAACATGTCAGAATGATGGGGAAGTTTTTGGTCAGGGGAAATTATTTTATGGAACACTATGAAAATCCTATATCCAAAGAGCTTAAAAAAAATATTGCAGTTTCTATGAATATTTCATAATTTTTGGGCTTGCAGAATGTAGTATTGTTTAGCTGCAAATAAAAATACATCACGTTCATATTTTATTACATAAATTAAATGACTGGAAGGTTTATTTCTACTATATTTTGCTTCAAATGCCATCAATTTTTTATATAATTTAAAATTTAACAGTATGAGAAAAGAATGTTAAAATATTATTTGTAATTTTATGGAGCAATAGGATTTTCCTGTCATTTTGGACATGATTGAACAAAACTGCTGTGTCAAAGTGGACAATGAAGACTTTTCTTAAAACGACAGGAACACATACAATAAATCTTGAATTTTTTTTAACACAAATGTCTGAAATGGATCTGTGTTTCTTTATTTCCTCCATTACACTCAGTTAACTTTTCAGAGCATTTTATCTATGTTGTAGCTGGGCCTGTGCAGAGCTGGTCTATGGAAAGTGTCCCTGACCATGGCAGGGGACTGGATCTAAATTATCTTTAAGGTCCCTTTCAACTCATTCTAGGATTCTGTGGTTCAGGAAAAACTAAAACCACACCTCTGAACTGGGAGTGGGATTTATCTCCAGCTGTTTTAGCTAAGTCAAGTTTAGGAAATGATGAGAGGGTAAGGAAAGTGCCTCTCCTCCCCTTCCTAAGCACTAGCTTTATTTTCACAACTCAAGTTTCCAACCAGAAAAAGCCCCATGTTACAGCAGATTAGGTCTATAGGAAATTGTAGAAACACCTGTTTTTTGTAATAGAGTTAATTTCTGATGATTTGGAGGGATTTTAGAAACTAGAGAAAGACCCACACCTAATCCACAAACTGTGCCTTAACAAATTAGGGATTTTCTCCATCTCCTGACTGAACAGATAATGACAGTGAGTAAAACAGAACTTTGAGTCCAAATCACCTTGATGGGAAAACAACCACCAGATATTCTGTTTATTCTGTGTTAACTGTGCTTTCTTAGCCAGTGGGACCTACAGAGAAAAGGTAAAATCCCATAAGGGAAAACAAAATAATTTTAAAGGATAACGAACAGTTTCGGGGTGGAAGTGAGAGGATTTTTTCTTGAAAAGTTCCCTCACACCCTGCCCAGCACTGAAAGCATTGCCAGACAGCAAAGTCTAAGTGGGTTCAAGGTTGGAGAAATGAATGGAAAATTTGGAAAATTTGGAAAATGGCAGAGTGACAAGTGGGAACCTGGGAAGCAGATCACATTCCTGGCCTAAGCTTCCCCTCTTCTCTGGGTGTGAGCTTTGACCATCGTCACTGATGATCAGAAAAATCCAAAGGGAACCTCCAGCTGAAACATCTGCCCCCTTTCCTAGCAGAAAAGTGCAGTTGTGTTGCAAAGAGCAGACAGTAGATCACAAACTGGGGTGGGGGAACAGAAATTTCATCGGATTACTCTGAAAACCGCCCAGATTTCTTTAGTTCCAATGAATACCTTTGTGTGGCTTTCCATGGAGGTGAGAGGGGGACACAAACTGGTCCGGAAAACAGTGGCAAGGGGTTCTTTTACCTCCTGATCTTTTATCCTCTGTTTCCTAAGATTACAATGGGGTTCTGTCCCCAGTTTCGCTGGTTTCTAGGCTACTTTATTTTTATGACTTTTTTTTTCTCGAGTAAAGATGCGATTTATCCTACAGATCCCAGGTTGGTTCTCTGCTGTGCGCGGTACCTATAGATTTATTCTAGTTTAAAGACACATCCCTACTCCACTAGATGGCAGCCGGGACCTTCCCAGTCCCCATCCCTCTGGATCAGGATTCTCCTTTTGCCGGATTCCCTGGGCTCACACCAATTCCCATGTTCCATTCAGCGGGTGAATTATCTCGCCTTTCCAGTGACACCCTCAGCATTCCACACCACTGAACTCCACCACACATCCTACAGCCAGGACATGACATCTTTGTTTCCCCTTGCTGCTCGGCTGGGTTGGACTCGATGATTTAGATGTCTTTTCCAAGCTAGACAAATTTATGGTTGCAAAAGCAGCTGGAAGTCGCTGTGGAAGGTTGTGCCACCTATTTATGCTGGATATCCCTCGGTGGAGTGAGCCCAAGGAGCCCTTGAGGCCAACCTGCCAAGCCTTGTACAGCTTGTGAGATTCCCAGGTGTGGATTTAGGCATGGCTGGAGCCATTTATGGGTAAAAGTTATATTCTCCTGTTAAAAAAGACATGAGACACACAACTCCTCTGCCAGGAAGGTTGCCTGGATTGAATTCAGGCACCTACCTCTTAGACTACTAAATATTGTCAGGTGAATCCCATCCCTTTGTACCTTCCTAGATGGTAAAAAGGGTAAACATTTTTATTCTCCTATTTAAAAAGACATGAGACACACAATTCCTCTGCCAGACATCTCTTTAGCAGGAAAAAAATAAAAGGTGGACATCCCTTGGTGGAGTGAGCCCCAGGAGCCCTTGAGGACAACCTGCCAAGCCCTGTACAGGTTATGAGATTCCCAGGTGAGGATTTAGGCATGGCTGGAGCTCCTACTCATCCCTGAATAAAATCCAGAGTCTCCTGGACCACCCAGCACGCAGACTGAGAGCTGATTTGAAGGACACTGGTGGCTGAGAGCCAAGGGGAAGATGTGTCACTTCACTTTCCCAGCCACACTGGAGCCACCCTGGGGGACACGATGACTTTCCGTGGCAGCAGAGACAAATCCGGGCATGGTGGGAATAAACTGCACTCCCTGTGGGAATGCCCTGCCTTGCTGTGGAGTGTCTGCAGGGGATGCTCTGTGGGGCCATCCCCTCTCTCTGGAGAAGCAACAGATGGCAAAGTTGCCAAAGCAAAGGCTGAATCATTTGGGTGGATTAATCAGAGCTGCTGTGTGGTTACTGCACTAAACAGAGAGAGAAAGGACAGCAACACACACGGACTTTCTTGGGGAAAAAAGGCCAACTTTATTGTACAGACAGCCCGTATTTAAAGTGTGTTAGTGCAGCTAGGGCAGGACAGTAGTGCATTGGACAATTGGGAAAAACATCCTTGGGACAGCACCTCAGGATGTATCCCACGGGAAAGACACCAGGGGTTAATGTTGGTGATGAATTCCACTCTGTTTGTCACCATGTTCTCACCCTGGCAGACTCCTCCCTAACTGAAGCTGCAGTCAGCTTGTCAGCCTGGGAATGGAGCTGAGAGTCAGGAGAAATCCAGGCCTGAAAAGAATTTCCAAGCTGGAATTCCCCAGCTCTCCAAATGTGTGTGTCCACATTGGTGTTGGAGTGGAAGCAGCTCCTGCCAGGATCAGGGCTCTCAGGCTCATCCCAACACACAGCAAATGTGGGCTTGGAGCAGAAGCCTGGAGCTCGGGGCAGGCAGCAGGGTTGTTGTGGTTCTACAGAACTCAATTCAAGCTTTAAATCCACCTGAGATGCCAAGAAAAAAATGAATTAACAGCTGGCCTGGGCTTAGTGCCACAGCTGCTTGGCTGCTCAGCTGTAGGAAATTCATTCACAGTGTCCCCTTGGTCACTTGGTTGTGACAATAGTGAACACATTTATGATGTCAGCTCTAAAAATCACAGAATGCCATCACAGTATTGGGACAAAACCTCAGCACTTCCCTGTCATTTTGTTTCCTTAGGGATTTTATGTTGTTTAAATATATTTCAATGGATTTTTGAGAGAAAACTTTGTAGGTTTATAGCGACCTCTGTCAGGATCACTTTTGGTGAAAGCTAGACCTGAAGTGAAGATGGATTCTGGTTTTGGTAGGTGGTTGGATATCTCTAGGTTTTATTAAAGAAAAAAAGTGGATTTTTTTGGTGGACAGGTGAGGAAGAGAGGGAAGAGAAGAGAAGAGAAGAGAAGAGAAGAGAAGAGAAGAGAAGAGAAGAGAAGAGAAGAGGAAAAGAAAATAAAATAATTTTATGGCTAGAAGAATGTTAATGGAAATATTTTCCACATACCACCGTCACAAACTCCAGAGCCCTTGTATTTTATACAGGGGATTCAAAATTATCATCCCAGTTCTGACTGAAAATAGCTTTTGCAATTTCCTCCTGGTAAAAAAAGGGCTGCAACAATGCAGGTATTGGCAAAAGCAAATTACCCTTAGTCTCATACCCAGAGCTAGATGTAACATTTTGGAAATACTGACAGTTTATTGAAAATGAACATTTTATTTTCTCTGATTTTAGAGTCCCTGTAGTGTTTCTGAAGGGTTGTTGCATCTTTGGGTAACAGTCCACACCAGCTGTGGGAATCAGATTGACCCACTCCATGTTCAGTGCTGAACACATGCTTAATTCTATATCATTCCAAAGCACTTGTTTGGTTTCATTTTTATTAATGTTAAATTTGCACTAGTATCTTTAATCAGGAAATGCAGATAAACATTAAAAATCAAAATACATTGCTCATCTACTGCAGAAAAAGATCTTGGAGTTCCCTTCTGTTGGCCACATTTTATTTTTTTTTCTGCTGAAGAGATGTCTGGCAGAGGAACTGTGTGTCTCATGTCTTTTTTAATAGGAGAATAAAACTTCTCCTTTTTTTAGCATCTAGGAAGGTGCAAAGAGATGGGATTCATCTGACAATATTTAGTAGTCTAAAGAGGTAGGTGCCTAAATTCAGTCCAGGCAGCCCAGGCTGTCTGTACAGACAGAAGAGAACTTTTTGGGGTGTCATTTACCTGATCCATTTCAGACTTTCAGTATAAAAATGAGATGAATGGCACAGCAGACTCCCCTTGCTGGGTCTCCTTAGCTTTGAAAGGAATCCCACCTGGATCAGCTGGAGATGTTTTGGCAGCTGGTCCCTCCCAGCACACTCTGCTCCACAGGGCAGGAAATGGTGGCTGTAGTCACAGGTCAAAAAACAAACAAAAAAAAAGGCTTCAAACAGACAGCAGGAAAGGTTAGATGGAATATTAGGAAGAAATACTGGAAGAATTTTCCCAGAGAAGCTGTGGCTGCTCCTGGACCCCTGGAAGTGTTCAAGGCTGGGCTGGATGGTGCTTGGAGCACACTGGGACAGTGGAAGGTGTCCCTGCCCATGGCAGGGGTTGGAATGGGATGATCTTAAGGATCCCTTCCTACCCAAACCATTCTACAATTCTCTGAAAGTTACAGTTTTCAAGACCACCCTGGAGTCCCCCCGGAGCTGATTCCCAGCAGCTGTGACCAGTTCCAGCAGTCAGCTCTTCTGCTTGGCACCCCCAGGGCTCCTCCTGCATGCACAGGCTCTGCAGCAGGATGTGCCAGCATCCCACGGGATGCCTCAGGGCTCACATCCAGGGCCCTCTCAGAGCCCTGCATGGCCATGCAGACACTTGGGCTCGTTCCAGTCTCCCTGTCCTGGGTCCACTGCTGCTCAGGAGTCATTTCTCGTGGCAGCCAATTTTGTCACAGACCACAAAGTGGTGGCCCGACTCTCCCTGTGTTCTGCTCTGGGTGTTGGAGAAGCTCTTCTGACCATGTTAAAAATGAAGTTATGACCCAGTGTTGGTTCCAGCTGCAGGCTTATTTTGAGATTAAATACACCCAATGTTCTTTCACATCCTGATTTCTCTCACCTAACTACACAGGCAATCTTGAAGGTTTCTTTCAGTACTAAATTCAGCATGTACTTACCTGTTTTCCTGGCACATGGCACTTGCTTTGTTTTTCATGCCATAAACATGGATACAGGACAAAATGCCCTGAAGTGACCAAGTCCAAGTTCTGTCTGCCCTCCTCCCTCAGCTTTTAATGCATCTGTTTTCTGAGTGCTCTTTCAGAACTTCAGTAACAATAGGAAAGTAGCTTTTAACTACTGGTTATATTTTAATCTCCATCTGTCTCTGCTTTAAAAGGTTTGGAGAAAAATAGAGTGGCTTTTAATAAAGTAGCAGCTATTGAAACACCAGTAATTTTCTTTCCTCCCAGAGACTCGTTGGAGGACATTTAATTGGATTAATCCACTGTTCACATTTGAAATGTTGGGCTTTTTTTGTTTCTCTCTCTTTTTTTATTTTTTCTGCCTTTCCCCCCTCCTCTCCTTTCTGATGCTTGCATTTATCAGCTATTTCACAACAATTCAGATGCTTTTAGAAGGAAGTTGTTACCTCTGTACCCAGCAAGAGAACTGCCAGAACATTGGTACCTCAGCTTCTGATGTGTGATGGACAGGAATATTTGGTGACTCATATAATGACAGACTGAGACAACAGGAAGTTAAATTCCTCTAATTTTTCTGCTTTTTTTGTTTCACAGGGGACTGCTCAGCTTTTGGTCATGTACTACTCTTCTATGAGTGCTCCACTTGTCTATCTTTATAGCCCCATATTTGAGCAATGGAATAGAAAATAATGAAAGAAAATGAAGCATTCCTATTACAGTTAAATGTGTATGTCAAAAATCCTTCCTTAATAAAAACAAGGTGCTTTTCACAGATTTCTGATTTTGAGAAAAGATTATCAACTCCATGCTGAAATATTTGATCTATCTGAAAAACTAAAATTCAGAGGCAGAGGTCAGACCTGAACAATTAAACACAATTTAATACCATTAATAGTTATGAACATCTTACTTTTGCATTTTCCTTAGGGCTCCTCAGTTGGAACAGGTATTAACATTAATATTGGTTTTGCATATGACACAAGGCCAGGCTGGATGGGGCTTGGAACAACCTGGGATAGTGGAAGGTGTCCCTGCCCATGGCAGGGGGTGGAACGAGAAGATCTTGAAGATCCCTTCCAACCCAAAACCATTCCCTGATTCTGTCATTCTCTAACTCCACATTGTTTTTTCCCCTGCATGCCTGTTTACCTGAGCACTTATAAAATATCTCCAGGAGCAGTAACCACCTAAATATCTCAATAAAGAGATTATAACCAGTCTGTGCCAGCGTGTGCCATCAGCAAAAGTAGATACAAGCAACGATGGAGCATATGCTGATGAAAGATGCTCATAAAAAACATGAGGCTTTTGAGATTTTGCCTGCTGAGGGCTTTTTTTTTTATTATTATTTTTTTTTTTTTAATTTGAAAAACAAGGCTTTTAGCAGCAAGATTGGGCAAACAGCAAGCAGTTGGTTTCCCACTGGGGTAAACGTGTGCAGAGGAATCAGCAGCAGGGAAGTCCAAGGCTTCTGTGGCTGCTCTGTGCTCACCTCGAAAGCCTGAGAATTGCAGGGATTGACACGTGCTGGGGGAAAACACAGTGTGAGAGCCCATTGCTGGGGGTGTGTGCAGCTGGGGAGCCTGGATAAATAACCCAGCAGGGCGAGGAGGCACGAACTGCTCTGCTCTGGATGCTCAGCTGCAGAGCAGGAATCAGCCCTGCAGCAGTGGGATGCTGGCAGGGGAGCCACGGGCTCTGCTCAGCCCAGGACAGGTTGTTTGTGCTGCTGAGCAGCTCTCTTTTGCAAAGAGTGCTTGAAAATCTGCCTGAGGTAGAAGTGAGTGAAACCTCCAGGAAAAAAGTCTCAGTCTGGCCAAAGCTGCCTTTCCATTTTCAGCACAGGTGTATCAGGAATTCAGCTCTGAGGTTCAGGATGGATCTTTGAGCCAAGGTGTGAAATATAAATGAGATAAAGCCTAAGAAGCAGAGTGCAACCCAAGCTCTTCCTGGTAAAAGTCGACCAGGGAAGGCAGCTCAGAAACACAGGGTATTCTTCCTTTTGCAGGCATGTAAAGTTTAAAAATGACTGTCTCAGACCTTCTGACTCATGTGTTCCCTCTTCTGATTCTCTTGACAATATTTCAGTAAAGCTAAACTACAGTGGCTAAACTTTGGGAACCTAATAATTGCTAAAAATCTGTCTCGGATCCTAAATACTGTCCCACATTGTTGGATTTTCTCTGATCCAGATCAAGGTGTGTGTCAGAGACTTCCTAGGGTATAGAGCACCTCCATGGGCTGGTTATTTTTTCCTAAGCAAAATGTGTAAGACAGTGAGCTGAACCACACTGCAGATGTGTTATCACTCAGCAGTGGCTTTTAAATTGTTATCTGTTTAATTTAGAACTTTAATTTTTAGGCATCTGACTTTAAAAGTGTCTAAATTGCAGCATTTGAATCCCAATTCAAGACTCACAGCTGAATCCTATCTCTATTTCATGCATGTGTAAGTGATTTTTTGTAACTGAATTGCAGCTGAAAGTGGGATGAATCTTTTCTATTGAATAACTTAGGAGGGAAAAAACCCAAACCTCTTAGACCACTGAGTCCAACCATTAACCCAGAACTGTCAAGCCCACCACTAAACCACATCCCTACGTGCCACATCTGTGTCTTTTAAACATCTCGGGGGCTGAGGACTCCACCACATCCCTGTCCACTGCTGGACAGCCCTTTCTCTGAAGTTTTCCCTAATATCCAATTTAAACCTCCCCTGGTGGAACTGGAGGCCAAGCCCTCAAGTTTCTCAGGATTTTAGAGAACGAGCTGCCCCCTCTGGCTACAACCTGCTTTCAAGTGGTTGTAGAGAGCACTGAAGTCTGGCCTCATCCTTCTTTTGTCCAGGCTAAACACCCCCAGCTCTATCACTTGGTGCTCATAAGATTTGTTTTCCAGACTCTTCACTCTTTCAGCATCCCTCTGCTTTCTAAAGAAACAAGACATGCAGGGCACCAAGAGTGAGAAATAAAATTAAGGGAAAAGCAGAATAAAGAACAGAGGTGCTCTGTGAGACACTGCAGGCACAGAAGCTGAAAAAGAGATGGCAAATGGAGCTGCCCACCAGAGAAAACCAGAAGAGACAGATCCACACATTAGACAGAAAATCGGGCAGTTTCTCTGCAGCAGGTGAAACAAAATGAACTCGCTGAGAAGCATCAAATCCTGTTCCATTGCCCCCTCTGTTTGCTGTGCTGCTTACTTCAGTCTCCTCTGCAGGACACTCAGGACACAGCCCTGGACATGTCCAACAGGTGAAATGTTTGATTTACTCCCCTCATGTCTCAGATGCTCGGGGCTGTGAAGAGGAGAAACCTGCTGTTGCATGCTCTGAATTCTTCCAGAGAGCAAACTAAAAATATCAAGCAGATCTGCAAATATGGTCCTTCGAACTGGGTTTTCCAGCCTGCTTTTCTCTACAGCTCTGCTTGGGCAGTGTTCATGAAATAAAGTTCCACATCAACAAAAAGCAATCAAACAACGAAATCTGCTTTATGAATTCTTTGGGATTTCAGCTGTCTGGTTTCTGTCATTCTCTAAATTAAAGCTATTTTAGAACAAGCTTTTCCATACATTCTTTCCCTGCCTATTTCACGTATGAGCTGTATCAATTTTCATATCAAATTATATTGGGTTTGCACATGGGGTTTTGGTGCTGAGGGCTACAGAGGTGGCTTCTGTGAGAAGCTGTGAAGTTTCCCCCATGTCCAATGTGGCCAAATGGCTCCAGCATGGACCTGCCACTGTCCAACACCAAGCCCATCAGTGACAGTGGGAGTGACTCTGGCAGAGTTAAAAGAGGGGGGGAAACCACCTGCAACTTCATCCAGAGAAAGGAGTGAGGATGTGTGAGAGGAACAGCCCTGCAGACCCCAAGGGCAGTGCAGAAGGAGGGTAAAGTAGGATGGGACCCCCAAAAACTGGGCTCAGCACTCATCCAGCAGCACTGTTATTACCATGGAGACAGGGTTTGGGTGTTACTGTTGAGATAAAGTTTATTTTACTTTTAATGCCTGTCTGGAGGTTGGAAGCCACAGGCATGACTTGGTTCTAGTCTCTCTCTGTAGTGTCTCCTCAAGAGAATGGAAATGAAACCATGGGGACTTCAAGCATTTCAGAGTCCCAGGAAAAACAAAGCCTGAAAGAACTGGAACAGCAAAAGTTGAAGAAGTAGCATCGTCTTTTATGAAATATTTCTTTTAAAATGAAAATGCAGCTTTGGAAAGGGAACCAAACACAATCCTAAGAACTGGCAGCAGTGCTCAGATGATGAAGGAAATCTGTTTAGTTAGGTATGCAAATTGCAAGGGAATTAATCAAAATTCATGGCCCCACAGAGCATCTCTGTAATGTTTAGTCCTCTTAGCTGCTAAAAGGCCTGAAAGCAGAAGAGAGTCTTTGTGCATATTTATTGCTTAGGTGGAGGGAAAGATTTTTCAAAGGTGCATAACAGATGATGCATAAATCTGACTGCACGGCAATTAAATCTACAAGGCTAATTGCTGGAGCAAGCTTTAAGTCCCCAATTTAGGCATCACTGTAACTTTTAGACATTGTCTCAGGGGAGGCTGTGGGAAGTGGTGGCAGGAATATGTTCAGGAAGCCTTCAGAGACATAAAAGAAGTCTCAGTGAGTGATGGAAATAAATTAGTGCAGACAAAACAAGTAAACAGGTGAAGTTCTCTTGCCTTCTATTAGCTAGCCTGAAGTTAGGAATCAGATCTCAGCTGCTTGTGCAGAACATCTCTGTTGTCATTAAAATGAAATCCAGTGAGATGGAATCCAGAACTTCCCACCTCTACTTCATCCAACCTCTGCTGGCCACATCTTAAGGGAGATTCAACTGATATTTGAAAGAGTCTCTGTGTCTCCCCTGACCACCTCCAAATTTAGCTTCAAAAATTGACTAGAATAGAATAGAATAGAATAGAATAGAATAGAATAGAATAGAATAGAATTTCTGCACTGGAAGGGACCTACAATGATGATTTAGCCCAATCATCTGACGAATTCCCTTCAAAAGACACTTTGCTTTTGGATGAAATGAACCCAGTTTCATCTGTCTGCCCAAAACAATGGGTTTTTCAAAGATGATAGTTCATCCACACGAGCAGTTTACAGTGGCACATACAGAGAACTCAATTCCTTCTGGGTACCAGAGAATGTGAATGCAGAAATGAAGAGTTGACTCCAAGTTTATTGCTTTCACCTTTAAATGATTGACATTTTCCTTCTGAGCTTTCACAGATTTTAAGTTTCTATTTCTCTCAATAAAGAAACTCTCACTCTATATCTGCAGTGAGAGTGCTTTAGAAGCCAGGAAATTCTGCAAAGGACAACCAGAGGAAGATACATCCATAATTTATCTTCCCCTGGGTGAGGGTATGAACCAGATTAATTACTTTTCATGAGCAACTGCTGGCAGATTGACCCCAGCTATTATTATAACCATTAAGTATTGAGGAGGAAGATAATCAATCAGTCAGTCTCTTACACTTGTAATCTTGGCATCAGAAACAATCAGGGAGCAGCAGATCTATTCATCTGCTGGCTTGTCTGACTGTTTTCCTACGTGTTCATCTCTTCCAGGCAGCAATATCTGTCCATTATCTGACAGTCACTACTCTGCAGGACACGTTGTCAGCTGGTAGCAAACACAGAGCTGCTCAAACCACTTGAACATCAGCAGTTTTCTTTCCCTGGTGGAACAGCCCAGAATTATTTCCTCCCTGCAGAGGGAAAGTTGGATGAAAATGAAAGCAATTCACATTCAGAAGAGCTGAGTCAGGGACAGCTGAACCAAGGAAGCACAACAGAAACCCAGCATGGGAGAGGTGTTCTCTCTATCTCCACTTCCAGAAGGTTTTATATATTTAAGATGGGTACATGATTTTTACTGTGGTCAGGACTTAACTGCAGATGCAGCCACTAAAAATACCACGGGTAACAGCTGTTGCTGTTAATATATTGCATAAATCATCTCTCCACACATTAATCAAGTGGATGGAGTTCTGCTCAGAAGGGACTCTTCCTGCCACCTTTTTCTGCCACTCCAGCCCTAATGCCTTCCAGGATGTCTTTTGTGGGATATACAGGAGAGAAAAAGCTCAGTGACGGTTCCCAGCCTGGGAACCATTGCCAACCATTCCCCCTGCCATTAATTCGTGAGAGAAAGGAAACGTTTCCATGCCTGTTCATTCATAGCACATGCTGCTCTAGGAAATCAAGCATTTCCCTGTCAAGCATCTTCCAAGTAGCCTAAAAAGAGCCAATTTATTTGTTCTGTGCTGTTAAATGCTTGAAGGGGCTAACAGAGGAATAAAACCACGAGTTTGGGTGATCATATAAACATGAAATTTGAAGCTGTGACGAACCTCTGAAATGATCATTGTGTATTTTGAGTCATGTGTCACTAACAAGGAGCTCAGCTGGGTGGTTGGAGGCTCTCTGTGCAGCCCGTGTCCTGATTTCCTTCAATTTCCTCTCAATGAAAGCCATGTCCTGACAGACACACTCTCTAGTTTTTCCTTGCAGCCCAGCACAAAACCAAAAGATCATTGGAAAGCATCTGGGAAGCCCTCCAGAGGTTGCCTATATTCCTTCTCCAAGGGAGACCCTGTTTGCCTAAAGAATTATTTTATGTATTTCTACAGTCTGCCCCTGCCGAAATGCAAAAGCAAAAAAGCCAAATAAAAATATTTGTGTTATGATCTTTGCTAATTGACCACATAAATGGCAGAAAATAAAGCTGACAAACCCCAAAGCTTTCACAATTGTATTTTTTTCTTTTTCTTCTTGTTTTGCTGCCAAATGCAAACCACAATTTCTTATGCTTCCCCAAGCTTTAGAGAAGGATTCAGGTTGACATATTAATTGATCACAATTAATTTTATCATAAGAGCTCTCAATTTAAGCCACTTAAATAAGCAACATATTGAAAGTGTTTTTGCCTGAGGTCCTACTTATAAAACATGAAATTCACCTCACCTAATTATAAATATTTAAAAGTTACATCTCTCAGTCTATGCAAGTTTTCAATTTTTTAGAGCCACTGGGGAAAAATAGGCACCAAGGAAGGTGATTTTTATCTGAAAGGATGACTGGTTCAGGTTTTGACAGGTAACCTGCCTACCTTGCATAACTAAATCTCACCTAAGACTAGAAACAGAAATATGGACATGAAACAAATGAAATTTAATGAGAATTTTCAACCAACCAAGAAGAAATCGACAGGAGATTTACCCAAAACCATGCCATGGTAAAATGTCAGAGCCAAGAATCAAACCCTGTTCTCCAGAGAGTCTTCCTCTTGTGATACAGAGCAATAAGGAATTGTGAATCCCTGGAACCATGATTGGTTGTTACTCCAGAGTAAAAAAATAAAGGTAGGAGGAAGTGAGAATTAAAAGCTGGTGCTAGATTTTAGAAGCAGTGGCTAAAACCATAAAGTGAAAACTAAAAAAGGACTGGGGCAGTAGGAAAAATGTTCTTTAAGAGTATTATGTGTCTCAAATATTTGAGACAAACATTTCTCTAATATAAATCTTTGGGGACTGGAGCTCCTCTGCTCTGGAGCCAGGCTGGGAGAGCTGGGAATGTTCCCCTGGAGAGGAGAAGGCTCCAGGGAGAGCTCAGAGCCCCTGGCAGGGCCTGAAGGGGCTCCAGGAGAGCTGGAGAGGGACTGGGGACAAGGCCTGGAGGGACAGCACACAGGGAATGGCTCCCACTGCCAGAGGGCAGGGATGGATGGGATATGGAATTCCCAGAGAAGCTGTGGCTGCCCCTGGATCCCTGGAAGTGTCCAAGGCCAGGCTGGATGGAGCCTGGGATAGTGGGAGCTGTCCCTGCCCATGGCTGGGGTTGGAACTGGATGAGTTTTAAGGTCCCTTCCATCCCAAACCATACTGAGATTCTGTGACTTTTTTACCTCTTACATAACTTTCCATCCTTCCTTCACTGCTCATTAGAGAAATCTTGTAGCCCTGCCTGTAAGAAACCCTCAGAATAATGTACCCTCTGGAATTTATGGTCTGGAATACACAAAGCAAGACCTTCAGTGCTCACATCCTGTCCCTCTTGTAGATAATAGCAGCCATTATCTCAAAATCAGAGTGACCTTTTCTCCGTGCTCTGCTGGAGAAGGAAATTGTTCAACCCCAAAGAGGCAAATGGTCTGCAAATATTTTCCCATGTGAAAGCAGGCAGGCTGCATTTCTGATCTCTCTCTCCAAACAGCATCTTGTTTGTGCACAGTGGCCAGACCCCACTCCTGGTTCAGGTGTGACAACACAGGTGTCAAGTGGTCCTGGGGATGCCCACATCTGAGCCACCCACACTGTGACTCACTGGTGGCCCAGAACACCAAGCCCACCCTGCTGAGGGAGCTGCTGGGAGGTGCATCCTGGTGCTCCATCCTCCACCTGGTGCCTGGAACAGCCTCACCTGCACAGCATTGATCAGAGCCTCACTGCCATCAGGACTCTCAGATACTTTGCACACATGCAGATTTCTGTGTCTGCACAACTAAATTTGTGTCTTTTAAACTACAGAACAAGGCTCAAGCCTTGCTGCTGGATCCATGAGTAGTGATGTCTTTCATCTGCACTATTTCCTTTCTTTCTTTCTTTCTTTCTTTCTTTCTTTCTTTCTTTCTTTCTTTCTTTCTTTCTTTCTTTCTTTCTTTCTTTCTTTCTTTCTTTCTTTCTTTCTTTCTTTCTTTCTTTCTTTCTTTCTTTCTTTCTTTCTTTCTTTCTTTCTTTCTTTCTTTCTTTCTTTCTTTCTTTCTTTCTTTCTTTCTTTCTTTCTTTCTTTCTTTCTTTCTTTCTTTCTTTCTTTCTTTCTTTCTTTCTTTCTTTCTTTCTTTCTTTCTTTCTTTCTTTCTTTCTTTCTTTCTTTCTTTCTTTCTCTCTCCCTTCCTTCCTTCCTTCCTTCCTTCCTTCCTTCCTTCCTTCCTTCCTTCCTTCCTTCCTTCCTTCCTTCCTTCCCCTTACATAAATATTCATTATAATTTCATATTTTTACAAAAAGGAACCATAATATCAAAATACCTCTTTTCCACTGCAACTTTTTTTTTTAATAAACTTGCCTTTTAACTCAGTTTTGTTTCACTCTAATTCACCCAAGGGATCTATTAGCAAGACTTCCACTCATTCTCCCTCAGAGGTGGATCATAACAAGATTCTCCAGCCCTTGGAGCATCTCTGTGACCTCCTCTGGACTTTCTCCAACAGCTCCACATCCTCCTGATGTTGGGGACCCCAGACCTGGAAGAGGGATCCCACAAGAGCAGAGCAGAGAGGGAAAATCACCTCCCTCGACCTGCTGATCACGTGCCTTCTTTTTCCTGCTCCTGATTTAGGATTTTGGAACCCTAAAGTCTGTAATTCAGTTGGTCTGCCTGGATCCAGATAGGGCAGGTTGGTTTGTTCAGATTTATAACAATAATCATATTTATTTTTTTAGGTGTAGAGTAGCCTTAATTTTTGAGGATTGAACCCTCCCACACAGAATAAAAGTAATGGTGAAAATTAACTGGGTTTTTAAAGTCCAAATAGTCCAGCTCAGCTACTTTTTATTTCCATTGAGGGCTCGAGCCTTGTTGGAGGTGTTGCTCTTCTGTTTCAAGCTTCAGTAACCAGAATGAGAAGTCCCTTGTACGCTGTGTTTAAAAAAAAAAAAAAAAGAGAGAAAAAGAAGGGAATTATTCCATTTTATTGCATGTGAAAAATGTTTTAGGAAAATAATAATCTTTTGCAGTTGAAGTAGGAAAGGAACCATCAATTCATCATATAGGACAGTCAAGTTACATTTCACATTACAAATTGCCTACCCAGGAACCATAAAATGAAAAATAATTGTCTTTGATACCACAAATCAGAATTTGACCCGGGCAATATGTGCACGACTGAATTCTGAGACATTAAAATGTAACTGAAAGGCATCTGGTTGTCAAAATTTTCAGAATTTAAACCTTCAGAGAAAGCATAGTCCAGCAGATATTATATTAAGATTCAGGGAACAGGTTCAGCCCCGCCATTCACCACACACTTGTTGTGTGAGTTAATAAATCACTCTGGGTCACATGTGGGATGGAGGATAATGTGCCACATATTAGTTCTACTTGTGCCAGTGGCCTCAGGTGCCAGGCTGCTGAGCACAGTCCAGAGGCATCCAAGCTGGAATTGCAGGAGGATGAAAAGTAAAGCAGCCAGTCCTGCCCATAGGAAAATGCTGGCTGGGCAAAAAGCAACTCTAAAATAGGGTTGTCACTTGAATTGTGCCACTCTGGAGGATTTCAGGGTTTTATGCTGAACTGTAAGGACCTGCCTTACAAGTCCTGTGCATTATATTATTCCTCTTTATAAGGAATCCACTGTTATGTATGCTCCTGGAATTCAACAACTTAGTCTTTTGTCTATATAAAAAATCAAACACACAAAAAAATAAATCCCAAAATAGAGAGGAATCCTTTCTTCCATGGAGGAAATGCTGCCACCCTTTAGCTGGGAGGCTGCCCAGCAGAACCTCCCCCTAGATGGTGAGAAGCCCTGGAGGAATCCCAAAGATGGACCCTCTGTGTGTGCACAAGATCCTCCAGCCAAAAGGCTCCCAGCTCCTGAGGACCTGTCTGCTGTGTGGGAAGCAGATGTTTTCACTCTCTCCTTGAGCTGCTCTGCATTGCATGAAATAATTCAGCATGAATTGGACCACTGAGAGAGAGGGAGATTAGTAAATGTGATTTTGAGCCCCAGAGGCCAGTTACTTACTGGAGGAAAGGGAGCAAGGTTTCAGTCCCACTTCCAATTAATGTGTGTAATGTATGCATTCATCAGAGCATGGTGAACATGCAGCTCCCTGTCTCCTGGGCACATCAAGTAACCACAAATTCTATTCCTTTCTTGAGCATGGGTAACTGGCAATTAGCATGAATAACAAAAAAAAAATATATATATTGGCAGGAAAATTATGGAACTCACCAGACTTCAGCCTAGTGGTTAGGAGAGGTTTACATGGGTTTAGCTCTCCTTGGCTGAGACAAATTTCAAATCTCACCACTAGTTACTGGATAAAAAAAGAAAAAAAAAAAGCAAAAGAAAATGCCTTAATTTGTTGAACCTTTAATATCAGAAAAAAAAATTATTTCTGTACGTCTTTTCACTGGATTGGGAGAAATGATTGGTTTTTAAATCCTGGCAGCACACAAATGTGAATTATACACTCTGCTGCTCTGTGCCATCCAAGTGCCCATGGCTGTGGGCACGTCCCAAAGGAAGCATTTATCTGCTGGATTAATAAAAGTGCAGCCACTTCAGGAACTGGTTCTGGGGTGGGAAGGCTGGTGGTGGTTGCTGCCTGCTGCTTTCCCCAAGATTGGCTGTTTGGGAACCAGATTTTCAGTGTGGAATACGGGTTTTGTATGCAAAGTGTAGGTATTTATAGTCCAATATTTATATTTGACCCGGTGCCTTTGACTCCCTCTGACAGTGCAGATTCAGTCAGCAGAATCAGTGGATTGTGTGACCAACTCACCCCTTGCCAAATAAACATCTAAAATAGATAAAAATAAAAAAAAAAACAAAGCATGTCCTGAAATAACTCATTTTCCCTGTTAACTATGAAGGAAGCCAAATTGGCCTTTTAAAAAAAGAAAACACAGTTTTCACGTGATTTCTGTGCAGGTTTGGGTTGGATATGAGGAAAAGGCTCCTTGCCCAGAGGGTTTCACTTCACACCACACCTGACAAAGCAGCCTGTACATGGTCAGCCACCACTTCTTGGTTAAGGGAGAATATCAAACACTTCCTCATCTTCATGTTGCAGTCAGGAAAACAAAAAGCCTCAAAAAAGCATCATGGAATGGAATTTCACAGAATCACTGAGGTTGGAAAAGCCCTCAAAAAGCATCGAGTCCCAGCTGTGCCCAATCCCCACCTTGTCCCCAGCCCAGGGCACTGAGTGCCACCTCCAGCCCTTCCTTGGCCACCTCCAGGGATGGGCACTCCAAACCTCCCTGGGCAGCCCCTTCCAATGTTTAACAACCCTTCTGGTGAGGAAATTCCTTCTGTTGTCCAGCCTGAGCCTCTCCTGTCACAGCTTGAGGCCAGGTCCTCTCTTCCCATCACTGGCTGCCTGGGAGAAGAGGCTGACCCACCCTGTGCTCCATCCTCTTTTCAGGGAGTCATAGAGAGTGATAGTTTAGATTTCTGTCCTACAAATGAGGAGCAGTAATTTCCCCAAGTCTGTTCCTTCTTTGTTATGCAGTCGTGCAGCTTATCAAAGGTGGTTCAGAAGAGATTTTAATGAGTTTGAAGTCGTCATGTGATGTCCTGATGCTTCCAGGTGTCAGGAAAATGAATATGGCCTCGTGGTTAGTGTCAGACAGCTCCTGCCAAAGAGGGTTCATTTTAAGAATGGGGTTCATTTTAAGGGTTCATTTAATGAGGTTCATTCAAATGGGGTTCATTTTAAGAATGAAGGAGCTCAGTTAAAGGCCTTGCTACCTTCCTGCTCCTTTTCACACAGTCTGTCACCAGCATGGCTCTCCACATTCATTTCTATTCAAGTTTTCTTTGAACGAGAGACACCTTACACTTCTGACCCTGACTGCACATTAAAATGTTCTGCTGGCTGGTTTTAAGTAATCTCCACAGATGAGAACTGGAGTGGGAAATGCTGTATGATTTAAAAAGCCACAGAATTTTATTAAATAAACGCAGTAGGCAAGTGTAGGTTTGACCATTTCTTTGCAACAATGGGTTATTTAAATTATTACCCCTCAGATGTCATAGAATGTAATAAAGTTTTAGGGGAAATCACCCAATCATTAATTTTATCTTCCTTTATCTACGATAAGCTGAAATTGATTGAATTGTTCAGACTCTAAAATTTTAATACCTTTAAATGAGACTGAGAGAAAATATCCTCTTGGAAAAAGAGGGACAGAAGCTATGGTGTTTATTTTTAGGGGTGCAACTCAGCTCCTCCATCTAAAGGCTCCAGAACTGTAAATTTAGGTGTTGCAGTCTAGACCTCCATAAAGAAGTTGGGTGCCTGAGGTCCTCTCTAGGTACATAAATATCTCTAAATTCCTCTAATTTCTGATTGAATTAATACTGCAAAAAAGACTTTATCTATAAACAGTTCTCCGAACATAGAGTTTTAGAGACTGCAGAGCAAGCCTGCAATTGTCCCCCTTTTTAGGATTCAGTTTTGTCTTCAGCAACTAATAGTAATTAAATTAAAACTTAATTAATTAAAACTAAATTAAAACGTAATTAATGTAAACTAATTGTATTGAAATATTCATAATTTTCACCTGAAGTAATTTAGCATAGCAAGCTTCATGCCTTGGTAGAAAAGAGGTAGTGATGTCCAGCTGAGGGTCTGTCCCTCCCCAAAAATTAATTCAATATTAATATATAAGTATTTTAAAGATCTTCTTGATAAGAAAACCAAGTAAAATCAGATTTATTAATAGTCCTCCATCTCAGAAAAGCACTGAAGAAGCCATATATTCTCATTGCATTAGACACAAAGTAGGTTGAAGTTAAATAATTTGAGGCTTATCAGCCAGCACTACTTTATTTGTAACAGACTGCCACTTGGAATTTTTTTAAAAAATTGATAAAATGCTTCTAGATAATCTAATGAATTTCCTTATTAAAACTAATGCTTCTAACTTATGCATATGCATTAGCCTCCCCTGAGTATTAAACTGTGCTCCTGAAATCTTAATTCCACTTCTCACATTGCACAAACAGACAGAGTAATGCTCCTCAGTATCCCAAGCAACTATCAAGGGCTAATAGCTGGCATATGGTTTATTTTTTACTCACTGTACTTCATGCTCTAAAAGCCCTTCCCTTTCCCTCTCAGCTGAAGGTTATAGTCTGCTTGTTTACTCTCACATATTTGTGTTTCTCCAGCAGGATTATTCACTTTACTAAGAAATTAACAGCTACCCATGTGAAACTGATTAAAATTAGAGGAGCATCTCTTCTGAGTGGTTCACACTTATTAACTTGTTTCTATGCCAAACCCAGTTCATATTTAATGTAATTATTGGGAAAAGTGGATGTCTGTGCTCCTAGAAGAATATCTTGAAAAATTCATGTGAAGGAATATTTTTCCTAAGGTTTGCTTCACCTCGGGTCCTGCCTTCATATACAAAACTATCAGACATCTATTAATTAGGAGAGTGCATGAAATTCTGATGGAAGTAAACTCCTTTTTTTAAAAAAAAAAAGGTATGGAGCAGACATTAAACTCCTTCCTCTGTGTTTTCTCTGTCAAAGACATCAATGATCACCTTCTGCCCTCTTCTGTCACTGGAAGCAGTTTCCTCCAGAACTTGCTCATCTGATGAATTTTTATGATTCCATGGGAGTGTTTATTTCCTCCCATGGGTGTCAAAGGCAGTGACTGTCTCAAGATTAGGCTCTGCCTTTTAAAGGATTAAATTAGGACACATCTATCACATCCTGAACCCTTTTTCCCTCTCCTGGTATGAGTTAAGAGGAGTACAATGCCCCCCAGAAGATCCATTGAGCTGCACATTTCCACTGTGCCTTGGCATGTGCAAACTGCTGCTCTTTTACCTTTTGGTTGGTCTGAAAAGAAAGTTAAGTACACCCCCAAAATAACCAACCAACCTACCAAAAATCTCAAGACAAAATTGGAGGGACAGCACACAGGGAATGGCTTCAAACTGAAGAGGGGAACTTGGTTTAGAGTTTAGGAAGAAATCCTTCCCTGTGAGGGTGGTGAGGCCCTGGCACAGGGTGCCCAGAGAAGCTGTGGCTACCCCTGGATCCCTGGAAGTGTCCAAGGCCAGGTTGGACAGGGCTTGGAGCAGCCTGGGATAGTGGAAGGTGTCCCTGCCCATGGCAGGGGTAGAAATGGGTGATTTTTAAGATCTTTTCCAACCCAAACCATTTTATGATTCCCTGATTTTCTGTACTTTATACTTCTGATCCTCTTCTCCACGGCATGGTGCCTTTAATCCATAGGAGTTTTCCAGAGGTTGTTAACGATTTGATTGATGGAGTTTCAGTTTATGCATTGCACACCATGAAGTTGTATGACCTCTGCACTTTCATGTCGATATTGGTATTTCCATCCTTGTTTTTCACTTCAATCTCTTATGAGTTCCTTCAAAAAGTACAAACTGTGGCCATTAAGATGGAAATTGTAACATAAATCACCCTTGAAAACATGAAAAGGAAAACTGAGAAAGAAAAAAAGCTTTATCAGTCCCACACGTTGTTTTGATCATTGGGCAGATGCAGTGCATTTAAATTATTCAAATTGTATGAAATCTCTGCTTTCCTGACTCTTTTGATGTCAGCCATAATAGGCTGTAGAAAACATATCCTGTGTTTGGTTTGGAGCATTCTATTACCAAGTGTATAATGGCTTTGGAGGAGCTGGATCCTGAGAATGAATTACACTGGAGAGTAACTTGCAGAGTTTCTGCTTTATATTTTTTGCTGTGTGCATATTATGCTGCTTTAAGGGTAACTTAAGAGCACTTTTGGTTTTGGTAGACATAATAACACCTCCAGGCAAATGAGATGGGGTTTTTTTCCCTATCAAAAATACTTTCTTCTCCAGCAAAATATAATTCATTTCCTGCTTCACATTGCCAGGATAACAGCATTTTGCATTCAAGTGAAAAAGAACATAGAAAATGGCTTTCTGATTTGATGGAATCTGAATAGTATGGATTCACCAGAACAGGTTTGAGCTTTAGCAGGGCAAAAATGCACTCTTTGTTTGAAGTGAGGCAGGAAGTGGCTGTATTTCAACCAGGTTGTTTGTAAATGCCTAAGTCAGGAACCTGTGGGTGCTTCTCCTGCAGTTCTGCCAGAGGCTTTCAAAAATATAGAGAGAAAAAGGGAGAAATCCTGCTCTGGGCATTTCTCTGAGCATCTGAAACTACAAAATTTGCCATTGCTGCTCTGCTGGGTAAATACAAATTCACGATGTTCCAATTTCCCAGCACAACCTTTTTGAAAACACAGGAAAATCAATATACAAATGGTGTTTGTTGTCTGTAAGATTAAAAATAGAGCAAAGGTGTGGCAAAAACTCAGTAAATCCACTTTTGTTAACCCCAAATCGTTGTACAGTGATAATAACAAAAAGATTCCTGATTCTTTGTATGTGAAGTTTGAAGGGAAAACAAATTTAAACGGAATCTTGAATTTTAGAGCTACTGGTGTTACAATAATGACAAACATGAAATAATACAGAATTAAATTGAAAAAACAGAACAGTGGATGGAAAGCATCAATGTTGGGGAAGTTTTTTGAAAGTTCTATACTCATAGTGACAGAACTAAAAGGAATAAAAGCTAAAAGTAAGCAAAAGTTGTTTTTTTTTCCTCCATCAGGTCTTACTGAGGACAAAAAATAAAATGGCCTCATTTTTGTATAGCAACAGCAGAGAACTGAATGTTCCTTCTTGGACAATTTTTTAAGTAGAAAGATTCATATCTTACTGAAAATTTCACCAATCTGCTTTTCTCTCTGATCCCCAGCCTGCAATCAAGCAAATTAGAGAGCTGTATGTTGTTACTATAGTAATAAATGTGGCAGTGCATAAAAAGAAATTGGGCAGTCTCAGATCCATCTCTCCCAGGGAAAATGGAATACAATTTTTCATAATTTTGACCACCCAGTGCTTTTGTAGCTGTGGGTTCTAAGAAACGAATGTCCCCATGTCAGTGCAAATGTTTTCCTACTCATTTGTCATTTTCAAAATGAGCAGACATTTGAATCAAAGCTAAAAGTTGTTCCCAAATTGGTGGTGTAAGCAAGGAGACAGCACTGACAGCACAATTTACATGGATTTGTGCTAGACATATCTCAGAATATTTGATGTCTTCTATGCCAGCTTTGTTTTCAAGCTTTGAATTGAACAAATTCAAAAAGCAATAGAAATAAATTTACAGTTTGGTTTTTAATCTGCATTTCTTTATGTCTACACAGATGGATTTGGTTTGCATTTTTATATGTCATAGATCTGTGCTTCTGAAGCCTCATGGATAGTTCATGTGTTTAAATAGTTGTGTGCTTATACATAGCAGTCAATTTATAAGGATAAATTAATCTGGATTGAATTAAAATTAAAAACTACCACGATGTTAAAAAAATAGAACTAAAACTTAACACAGCATTACTTATTCTAAAAATAAAATGAATAAAGATAATCTAAAAATAGCATTTAATACACAATTTGAATGGCAAGTAACTCATTAATTGCAAGTGTAAGACAAGAAAATGACAGTGAATTTCAGTCTTTATACTGAAACATAAAAAAAAAATCTCCTTTGGAGATATATCTTTTTTTTGTAAATTTTGGCCCACCAGTACCATGAACCCTTTTGGATTAGAGTGTCTGGCTGTGGCATTAAACACAGCAAAAGGCCTCGAGCAGGGATTATTTCAGTATCCTTCACAGCATAAAGATTTCCATTTATTTATGTGGTTTTTTTGTTGTTGTTTTTGGTTTTGGTTTGTTTGTTGGTTTTTTTTGTTTGTTTTTGGGGGGGTTTTGGGGTTTGTTTGCAATGCTTATTTCCTAGATTTGCTCCACCCTGCTGAAGGTCTAATTCAGGCTGATATTTACATTACAACAAATTCCCAACATCGTGCCTGTGACACCTCCACTTGTTCTCATCCAAAAGCATCAGCAGCATCCTCTGGACTCATCCCTACATTCTCCCACCCTGCCTCCCTCTGTGCAGGTCAGATGTTTCTCCCCTGACACAAATCTTGCCTTTAAACCTAAATCTCAGTGTCAAAGCAAGGAGCAGATCCAAAATGCTGCCCTGCCTCTGCAAGACACAAAGCAAAGGCACAAAAAAAATTGATTTGCAATACTTTGTGGTGTGCACACATAGAAGGCAGGATTTGAACAACACAGCTGTAAAAAAAAAAATTAAAAAGCTCTAAAATATTTATTAGGGAAGGTATTTCCACTGGCCAGAGTCTCCTTAAGGAGAAGATCTCTTTATAGAGAAATGACATCATCTCACACCCTGTTTCTGGTAAAAGGGGCTTTCTGGCTGCCAAATTGCCTGCATGAAGCAGCATATTGCTGACAGAGAAGCTGTCACTTCATAAAGCTGTCATCAGAAAACGTGCCTGAGTGTTTGAGGAACGAGGGAAAACACAGCACACAACTTCTGAGTGACTGCATCCGAATCCTGGCTCTCCAAAGTGCTGCTCACTTGTGGAGATCTGCTCTGAGGGTGTGCAAAATGAGGCTTTGGGGCTTTTTCTTCAGCCTTTGGTGAAAAATATTTTGGTGAAAAAAGAGGGTGTGAGTTTGGGTTATTTCTTATTTTTTGACATTTTTCTGGTATTAGTTGGTGTTTTTAAATATGTTCTTAGCCTAGAAGTCAAAGGAGCTTGTTTAATTCTCTAATTTGCCACAGGGACCTTGTATAACCTTTGGCAGGGCTTGGCTCTTTTTCCTTCTAGCTGCCCATCTTTACAGTAGGAAAAATGATATTAAAGTCATAATTGAAATTATTAGCAGTTATAGAGGGCTTAGAAATGGAAGTAAAAGTGTCCAGAAGAATTATTTAGAGAGAGATCTTTATCGATTTAAGGTGCATGGTTATTTGGTTTTGGTTTTTGTTGATTTGGGTTCTTTTACTTTTAAAGGAGTATCTTGGTTCTCCTTATTTTTGTTTTCCAGTGATTTGAGGGAGAGTTTCTGTTGTCAGCCTGAGTGCCTGTCAAAGCATCTTGATGCTAAAGGGATGAGTAATGGGAAAGTTTCAGTCACAGCACAGTCTCACCAGAAAAATAGAAAAAAAATCCAGTATGTCCCAGACTGGATTGTGAAATCAGTGGCCAAAGCTCTCCTCCTGTACGAGGACTGTGTGAAATCATTGCCTGAGTCACTGAAACTTCTCCATTATATCTGTAATTGAACATAACCAAGCCTTAGGCAGTGATGTCGTTCCACATTAAAAACTCATTTTCACTCAGTGACAAAGCTCCCATCTTTGCACATTAGGAGTAAAAAAGTCCTATCAGCAAACATCACTTTCTGGACAATAATATTTTTGCCACACCTTTTTTTCAGAAAATTGTAAAATTTGTATCTTGATGATCTTAGAGGTATTTTCAATATAAATTATTTGATGACTATGAATCTATGGTTAAATATAAACTCTAACATTTCCCATTTTAAACATGACCTGCTTTACCTTTAGCATTTCTATGGAATAAAAAATGTTATTTGTTTATGTGCTTAATGCAAATCTGTTGGGTTTACTGAAACACTTAGTCAAGTCAGATAAAAAAGACTGGAAGATGAAATCTGACCTCTAAGGCCAGTTTTCAGTGGCTGAAAGCAACCACAGGACTGGTATGGAAAATAGGATTCAACCCACCTGGTTTTAGCTATAGGAAATTAAGCCAGTCATGTAAACTCCATGTGAAATCTGAGAGAGGGACAGATGTTTTTAGCAAAATAAATATCTAAAGGGAAATCTGTGTCTTTCCACTGGTTGTGAAGGAGTTTGATCATGAGGTTAGACTAAATGACTAGACCTGAGATGAGTGAAGATACAGATTGAAAGAATCCCTGAACGGTTTGGGTTGGAAGGGACCTTAAAATCACCCAGTCCCACCCCTCTGCCATGGGCAGGGACACCTCCCACTGTCCCAGGCTGCTCCAAGCCCTGTCCAGCCTGGCCTTGGACACTTCCAGGGATCCAGGGGCAGCCACAGCTTCTCTGGGCACCCTGTGCCAGGACCTCACCACCCTCACAGGAGAGAATTCCTTCAGTTCTGATCTTCAGTTCTGATCTTCTAACAGAGGAGTTCTCAAAGTATTCAATCCACCCATCCCATGTTCCCAAACACTCCTCAAGTAAAACTTCGTGATTTATAAGAGAGCTGAAGCGTTTAAATCCCATTTAAGTGGTTCTGAAAGTCCTAAAGAAGCATCTGTTTCCATCCTGGTCTCTGCCTGTAACTCTGAATCTATTTTGAACATCTGAACTGAACTCTTAAATCATGGAACTGCCATAACTCTACTTGTATTTTCCATGTCTTCTTCCCAATTTGTTGACTCCCTTTCTGCCGTGTCATCTACAGAAACATCTACATGTGAACAGATAAGAAAATGTGTGATACCATGGAGCACAGATGATGTGGAGCTCACAGAGGATCAGGACTAGAGGCATGAAAACAGGATTATTGGGAGGGAAAGGTGTCAGCAGGGGGAAACACAGACATTGTTTGGAGAGGGATTATTAGGAAAAAAGAATCGTTAATTGCACCATCATGTCCTTAGAGCTGTGCCAATGGCAAAGGCACAGTGTGTGGCTCCAAAGAATCCTGATTGGAGTGAGGAAAAACTCATGGGTGACTTTTCCTGTTAGGAAAAATGACAAGGTCAGATTCTCACTGAGTTTGGGAGCAGCTGCTATTGGGAGAACTGCAGGCAGTGGATGAACTAAGGAAAAGGTTGATTGAAACTGGTTATTATGAAAGGAGAATTAGCAAATGGAATCATTTTCCAAGGGGATCAGCCTCGGAGCAATCAGTAATTAACTGCTTCTCCAAATATTTTGTCACACTAAGTCCAGTTCCTGACGATGCATTTGCAGAGGCACGTTCAGTGTGGTGTGGGACTGGAGAGTCACCACAGGTACCCTCAAGAAAGGTTAATGGATAGTGAAACAAAAAGGAGTGGTATCAGAGATGAAGATCATGGGCTTGGGGCCAGCACAAAAAAATCTTGTTTTCAGTGGATTTGTTGTCATATGAATAACTAGCAAGGGAAATGACAGAGAGTGAGCAGTACCTGTATTATCATAGATGCCAAGGAAAGCATCTAAACACTGAAATCCAGGATGGATGTGGTAAATTGCTGTAACTCTCTTTGCTCCCCTTTGGGCCAGGGTTATTTGGGACTCCTGGCACAGTTCAGCCTTTAGACTTGTCCAGGGACTCTACCCAAAGAACAATTTGAGTACATCCACTCTGCCTGAAAGTCTCAAGGGAATCAAATAGTACAGGTGAGATGCGTCACTTACCTGGGGGTCAGGTTATGGTGCAGTGCATTAGCTGAAAACTACTGCCTAAGTTAATATGAATACAGAATATTCTAGAAAGTTTCTTCAGTAAATATATATACCACATAATAAATTTGGCATCAATGCCCCACAGACAGCACCTGTGGCCAAGTTGAGCATGTTTTGAAGGAGGCCCAATGCTGTGACAGGCAATTTTATGTCTCCATGTGCTCAACTTGTTGATGCAGAAGACCCTGATTTTTCAGGAAGCGGTGCCTAGGCAGAGCTCCAGCACCCTCATCCCTTAGGCTTCAAGGTCTGTGTGCTGACACAGCCTTTTCACTATCAAGCAGTGCCTGAAAATAGGAGAAAGCAGATGGGGCTTCCTTACTCTCCATTAGAAATAAACAGCAAGAGGAGCATTCTGGCAGTTTTCACTTTTCACTTAAGCACTGGCACCACTGTGAAAATCTGATTGAGCCTCCTTAGTGGTTAATATGAACAAACCTGAAATTAAACCAGATTTCAGGCACCTCACTGAGAGGGAAGGCAGCTACTTAAATACACAAAACCCCTGGCTTGCTTTCTTTTCAATTTTCATTTCTAGAGATGCTGCGACTGTGCTGATTGTATTAGCAGGGTGTGCAGGGCTACATCCAAAGATTAATTAATTAATTGGAGAAGGACTCCTTCTCTCTACACACGTCCTCTGCAGCAGTGTTCATGTCCCATTCAGCTCCCTCCTGGGTGACAGGAACAAAGCCAGAGCTGGTGGCAGTGCAGCAGTGCCCTGAGCAATCCCTTGTCCCATCCTCTGGCCATGCTTTGATTCGTGCTCCAAACCTCTCCAAGTCAATTCCCTGCAGACAAGGCAGGAACAGGTGAAATCTTTACCATCAAGAGCTGCAAAGTTGAACAGAAACACTGGTACAGACCCTCAGATATTTGGCTGTCCTGTAGAATTGAAGTAAAAAAATCCTTTAGTCACTTTAATAGACACTGAAACAACTTTTACTTCTAATTAAACTTACTTTGTGTGTGTTAGAATTATCACCCATCATTTATCCAAAAGTCCTCAGTTATCCATTCTCATTGCCCTTCTTTCTGGTTTTCTTTTCCATTTAATGCCCCTCAGACATTGTCATTTCTCTTTTATTTTTATGAGGGGATTATTTCTGGCTTTTATGAAACAGCTTCATAAGGCATGAGCAGAATTATGGATCAGTTCTCAAAAATGTTTCATTATCCCTGATGTGTCGTAATTAGATGACAAGAATGCAGCCTTTCATGTGTGTCAGCTGGTTGATGAAGGAAAAACCAATAGCCTATTTATAAAAATCTTCTACTTTTTTTTTTTCTGAAGCAAAACCAATACATAAACTGAAACCCTTTGATGAATTCCAATAGGCTTCACACCTAAAATGCTCAAAACAATGTGTGTATTTCCACTTAACAGACTATGACCTTGTGCACTTCCTACTGGAACTCCTGTGCCCTGTATTTAAATTATACATCATGATTTTTCAGAAATATTTTTTCAGATTTTTGTAAATGAAAGATAAATCAAGCCTTGCCTAGCTCAGACCTATGTACACAAGTCTTTTGACACAAGTCAGGCATTACTAACTGAAGATTTAGCCTTTGTCTGGGGAAACAAATGTTTAAAAATGTGGTGGTGTGCAGGACAAGAGCTGGAAATATAGGTTACTTTTACAAATTCAAAATAGAGTGACTTTTTTATTTATATTACCTTTGGAAAAAAAGAAGTTGTGAGCAGTACCAGAAGACATCTGCTTGGAATAAGACAAAAGGATTCAGTGAGTTTCAGAGCAAAACAAGCTGACAAAATACATATTTTAGCCTGATTACATCTTTCTGCCTTGGGAGAATCATTCCCTGGGAAAAAAAAATAAAACTTGATTCTTAATTCTTAACAAGTGGTAATTTTCATCAGTAGAGACATTTGCCTGTGAAGATAAATATGAGTTTATTGGTCCCAGGTATGAAAAAATATTTATATTTGAAGAAAGGGTCAGCAGTGGGAGATTGCTCCAAGAGAGGCTGAACTTTCAACAGTTTTAGCACAGCCATGAGATTCCTTCATCTTCTTCTTCCATGGAAAGAGAGCTCCAGAGTAAAGAGGAAAATTCAAGAGGGAAAGTGCCAAAGCTGAGGCTGGGAACCGAGGAAACTTTGTCTTCCCTTTAGGTCTCACTGCCTTTTCCATGATTACTAACTTCCCAAAATTTTAAGGGATCCCTGGGAATTTCACAGCGGCATGTCATGTGTCAGGGTTGGTGTAGCAGCTTAAAATGATTTTCTCACATTCTGAGCCCACCTGGCCTGACCAGCTCCTCTTTCAGTCCCCACTTGCTGTTATTCCTGGGCTGCAATTTTTGGAGGGGCTTGGAAGCCAGGCTGCCCTTGATATATTTCTGCTGCCTCCAGTTCTCGTGTGAGGTCAGTTTTTCCATCTCCTTGACACATTCAGTTTTAAATTCTGATCATTAAGGGAGGTTGTAGCTGATTTCCCATTATTCCCCTATTACACAGCCACAGGATAATGGCTGATGCTGGAAATGAAATCTGGAGATCCTCTGGTCCAACCCCCCTGCTCAAACAGGAGCACCCAGGACATTGCCCAGGACTGTGTCCAGACAGGTTTTAAATATTTCCAAAGAGGGAGACTCCACAAACTCCCTGGGCAATCCATTCCAGGGTTCCATCCCCCTCCCAGTGAAGAAGTGTTCCCTGATGTTCAGAGGGAACCTCCTGCATCCCAGTTTGGTCCCACAGCCTCTGGTCTTGGTTCACTGAACAGAGCCTGCATTTGTTCTGTTTCCACCCTCACTTCAGGTATTTTTACACATTAGTAAATCCCCTCTGAGCCTTCTTTTCTCCAGGCAAAACTCTCACTCTCTCCTCAAAGGAGAGGTGCTCCAGTCCCTTAATCACCTTTGTGACCCTTAACTGGTCTCTCTCCAGGATGTCCAAGTGTCTCTTGCTCTGGGGAGCCCAGATCTCAACATAAGAGTGCAGACATGTCCTCTCTAGAGGGGAAACATCAGTCCCTTGAGCTGCTGGCATCCCTTTCCCTAATTCAGACCAGGGGTTAGAGCTGCAGGGATGCACTGCTGGCTCCTGTTGGACTGAATATGGCACTGCAGCAACTGGTGTGCTCAGTTCCTCATAAATAACTGCAAGGACATTCCTTGGAGAGTTAGGAGGAGAATTTCCAGAGCAGAAGGGTGAATGAATATTCAAATAAAGAACCTTTAGCTGACAATGCCAGTCCAGACCCTTAGGATGGATGGCTGGTTTAACTTCCCGTGTCAGTATCTGAATTATTTAACTGAGTCGTTCAGATTCCCTTTGCAGATGCCATCAAGAGAGTCACTGAGACTTTGGGCTTGACTGATCCCTGCAAAGGCAGGTATTTAAATGTGCTGCATCAATCATGAGCTAAGATCCATATCTTTATGTAAGGCAGTGTGGATTCCCCTGCAGACACCTAAAGCCAGGGGAAGTGAATTCTGCAGGTTCAATCCATTTAGAACATGGTATAAATATCCAGGGCTTCATCAAGAGGTGTTAATTTTGTCCTAATTCTGGCCAAGCTTTACCCCACCTTCATCTCTTGATTTTTCCTGCTGAAAGTTGCTCATAATGAATTATTCTCTTTTAGGTTGTTTTGGTTAAATCAGCATTTCTGACAAAGAAAACTGACACCACCATCCTCACCCCCACACAAAACAAACCCTGATTAAATGTAGGAGAGAACTGGCTGAGTTTTGAGCCTTTGTGTTTTTCAGTTTGAACCACCCTATTATTATTGCAGCCACTGTTCTGGGCAAGAAAAATGCAACCAGCTGTCAGTGCATATTTAAAATACTCAGAACTTTGTTTTGATTTTTCTCCAGGTAATTTTCCTCAAAGCAATAAAAGCAGGGAAAAAGCAGTGTTTTTTAACTATGAATCCAAGTTTTAAGAGTTTAGGGTGTCTTAAATAAAAAGAAATTTAAAAATTTCATATTGCTTTCAATTTTGTGTGTCTAATTCTTTCTTTCCTGCAAGACCATTTATACTCTAAATTTTATATCCATTGCTCCAGTTAGTGTATATATTTATTTTCAATATGTTCTTGTCTTTTTTTGTGCACTTTGTGATGCATAAAAACTAATTTGCTGTTTTCTCCTAGATGCCAACACATCCTTCCCACCTGCCCCTCTCATGATAAGAAAAAGAGTCAGCCCAGACCACCAGTGTCTTATATAAAATTTTTAACCATAAATGAAATTTTTTCTTCTGAAAATAGGAGCATTAATAACCAGGACTGCTCCTGAATGAAATCCCTGCCAGTGCTGTGCTTCCCTTGCAGGTGTCTTCCATGGGATTGGGCTTTGGAATTCTGTAGGTAGATGTCAAACTTCTGATATTTCTTTTCCACTTTTCTTTTAACTTCCTCTCTGCCTTACAGGATATTTAAAATGCACCAAACATTGATATTTCCCACACAGGAGTCTCAGGAGTCCTCCTGCAGATTTGGAAGCCTGTGTTGGTAATTCAGCCAGGCTGGAGGAGTGAATCCCCCTTCCAATGTATTTCTATTCCCTCAGATCAGATTTGTTATCATTGTATCAGGAAAAACTACTAAAATCAGAACTTTTTGAATTTCATCTATGTTCCAGGGAACCTTAATTTTGTGAAAAGGCTGAAAGAGTAAATGACAAGTTCTGATTTTTCTATTGAATGACTACTATTTACTGAACTAGCAGGAGTAGCAGAAATTCAGGCCCCTGAAAATTTCTTCAAAGGCAAAGGGAAAATATGCACAAGCAGCATTCCTTGGAATAATTAAAGCTCAGCTTTGATCTCCTCCTTCCATCTCATCCCACGAAGGCAGCAGGCAGTGCCCACTTCATGGTAAAATTCTTGCAGTGACTCTTTGGATACAACTTTGAATCATTAACATAATTTCAAAGCTCTCTTCTAAATATCACCTCATTTATGAACTGGAGTTTTGGGGAAATGAGAGGAAAATGGGCGAAAAATTCTCCTTTAACTGAAATGAAATTAATTTAGGGTTGGAGCTCTAGAAATAAGTTTCATTCATTCTGCATTCTTTTCATGGCCTTTTTCATTGCCACGTAGCATTTTTGTGTATTGTATAGGAAATCAAAAAGTGTCTTCTTTTTCATCATCTCTCTCTTTAAATTATATTTGTATTTATACGAGGCCAAATTGCAGCCTCATCAAGCAAAACTTTATCCAATCATATTTAAACAAGTTCTTGAGGTTCAGATCTTAAATGAAGCACTTAAATGAAAATTTTTATAATTAAATAGAAATTCTTGAGAAAAAAATCAGTGGAAGTTGGAGTTCTTTTCTTCATTGAACACAAAGAATTGCAGATATTCAGTTATCACCCACTCATGAATAGAGACAGAGAAGCAGAACTGCAACTGTGGGGTTATTTCATGCTGATATTGCTGATTTCTCAGTTTTTGAAGGTCTAGTTTATGACTGCCTGAATCATTTTATATTTAAGAACTCCATGTCCAAATATTTTTTAAAGAAATTCCACCGAGGTCAGAGTCAGTTCCTGCTATCAAACTGCAGCAGTTCCCCAGGAGTCTGGGGATGTCAAGAAGAGCTGGAGAGTGCAGTGACACTTTAATTCCTGCTCCCTTTCCATTCTGCTTTCCATGAGCAATTACTCTCTCAAAATGTGGTCAGGGTGCTTTACAGGATTGTGGGGCATGGAACCCACATTGGTTAAATCAAATCATCTTGTGGGACCAACACTAAGTCATTTCAGATGTGAGCTCAAGCTCGCTGAAATCTCTCCTTTTCTGAATTTCCATATTTTTGAGGAATATGTTTTTTTAGATTGAGAAACACTTCTTTTGAGATTAAGGGTTTTTAAGGAATTTTTCCAAGCCTGAAATTCCTGTTCTTTTTATTGGGACACAAATCAACAACTCGTGTGTCCACACAGAAAAATCCAGATTTTGATACTGGACCATTTAAAGATTTGTTTCCCCTTTTCATTGTGAGACCTACATGGGTAAAATATCCTCTATTTCCTGACAGGATCTGGTAGCCAGCTGAAAATGAAAGACAGATCTCAGGACAGCATTATTGTCAAGTGGGAAGTAGGGAGTAACTCACAGCCCACTGAGATCAGGGAATCACAGAATATCCTGAGCTGGAAGGGACCCACAAGGATCATTGAGTCCAATCCCTGGCTCTACATAGACACCCCAAAAATCCCTCCCTGTGCCTCAAAGCATTGTCCAAAAACTTCTTGAGCTGTGCCATTTCACAGACAGACTCCTTGACTGACAGTATTTTATAAATAAGTACATTTTTATAGAATGGAATCTAACCAACTTCTTATTATAGTCAGATATTTTACATTTGATATTTGTCCAAGTACATTTAGAAGCAAAATTAATTTATCTCCTTTCTCCTGTTTATTGTTACCTTCCCTGAAAGATTATGTTGCCCTTGAGAACAAAGCAAAAAATTTTCCTGCTTTGCAGATGTGCACAGTTCCACTAAATAAACCTGCATTTCTGTTTGGCTTTAAACCCATGAATGCCAGAGATGAGCAGCTTGTTAAAGCTGGGATTAAAATAAACAGCAGCAAAGAGGAATTTCCCAAAAGACAGGGAATATAAAGAGTAATACCATACTGGTTAAGACATCAATGTGAGAAAAGACAAAATGAATAGCATTTAAAGAACTGTTTCTGTGAAATAATGAGTTTCTATTCCTGCATCATCTGGCTGACAGTACCAGCTTCAGCTTTATCCAGCATCTGTACATGTTTGTCTTTGTGGGTTTTAGCACATTGTTTATAGAAAAAGTTTGGCCAGTACTGAAGGAGGGGCTTGATCCAAACCCCACTGCAATATTTATGTTCATTCCTGTCAGTTTGGGGGCAATATATTTACAACTGCATTAAATGACTTCAGTAATATTGAGTGAAGAAGAGTTTGTGGGGCGTGGAAAATACATTTTTTTAAAAGGATTCTTAGAAGCAAAAATAAAAGACAAAACAGGAGTAGTTTCAGGTACAATATTCACATCTTTGTAAGAGAAAATCACAAATAATCTTTTAGATTTGCAGGCTGATCCAGTCAGATTAGCAAATGTAACTGACACCAGGGATGATACAGGAAATTCTGTACTGATGTCACAACATGGCTTCAAAATGTCTGACAAGGAGAAAATTGCATCTTACTGCAATAAAATGTCACCAACTTGTGACAAACCCCTACAATCTGGGATTTTCTAACCCAAAAAAGGATCCAGACTGTAAAACACTGGGTAGCTTTGATTCAGCAAATATGCCTTCTGGGAGCAGATCAGAGGAGAAAAAGAAATCACTGTAATATCAGTTTTTGGACAGAGAGAGGAGAGAACAAGTGTGCAGATAAAAGGAGGTTTCAGAGGGCACCTAAGTTATTTTTAGCTATTCAGTAACTGAGAATTTGAACAATCAGGAGGTTTTTAGGAAGCTCTGTTGTTACATCAGCATAGGATGAGCAGTCATTTAGCAGCTGAAAATCTTCATTACCAATGCTGTAGCTATGAAAAGCCATGACATTCCTAATGGGCCAAATTAGTGGGAAAATGTTAAAAAATGCACAGTAATTTCAGAAAAGAGAGGATCTGATACCTTCTAACTCAGGATCTCTGAGCAACTCCAAGGGTGGAAATCTTTCTTCTCTCCTTTTTGTCAGCCCAGTTGATTTGTGACCAGGTAAGTGACAGATTTTTCTCTGAGAGATGATAGATCTGAGATGAGAAATGGGTTGATGAGGCTTTCCCTACTCATGTCCCCAAGCATCCCCTCATTCCACAGGAGTGGGGAAAGGTTTCCTCCACTGATTGCTGAGAGTTTGACTGAGGCCTGAAATGAAATGAAGTGCAAAACACAGGAGAAAATCTCTCTTACTGATGGAACCTTCAGCAAGGCTTAACACACGAAAATAAAGTTTAAAGTCAAGGCTGGGATCATAGGTTAAACAAGGCAAAGATTAGTAAGAAGAGCATAAATGATCAGTTCAGGTTTTTTAGATGAAGGAAGAAAGAAGGAAAATTTTGGATGCAAAGGAGACTCAAAAAATTAAATCTCTTATTTTGTAGAAAAATATGAAAGCAGGGGAAATGAGAGGTTGATTCACACATGTAAAACCTATTTATAACGAATGAAACATGAAAATAAACAATTTCTATACATTTTCTCATTCCTTGTTTTGATTTGCTTTGGGTTTTTTTCTTTTTTTTTTTTTTTTTTTTTTTTTTTTTTAACTTGGAATAGATTCATCACTTCTGTAATGAAGTGTAAATTTATCTAGTTATTCTGTGGTTCTGTGATTCTTTAATGATAAGTGATCGATTCACTGACAAAAAGGAAACTCTATATCAAGCAATTGGCAGCTACTGGAGATTTTTTCAGCTCTGAGAACACCTAACCTCTCATTCTGTGGCATGCTGGGAATACGCTGAGCACTGGGCAGGGCACTATTTTCAGGATTTCAGGTCAGAAATTCCATCTTTACATCTTACAGGACAGTCTTACCATATATGCTCTGCACAGAATAAGAGGGAAATTAAGCCAAAAATGAGCTTTCATTTTTGAATCAATTTTTTCTTCTGCAACACCTACTATTAAATATCCTCTGAAGGTGTTAAACCCTGACATGGGGCAGCATTTCCCCAAAACAGACAAATGCAATTCTCGAGCTGTGGGTGTGCAGCCACACAAAGCTGGAGCTCCTGTGTTCTGGGATCCCCTTGGGTGCCCAAAGGAACAGATTAGAGGCTTTATTAGCTGCAAACTGATTAACTTGGGGTTGGTTTTCCAGCTGAAGCAATCCCTCTGCACAAGTGGGAAAGGGAAGGTGAGGAGATGGGCATGGATAACTTTGCCCTATAGGCCCCTGGCACGGCTCAAAATGATGGCCAAATTTCATTCCAACATGGGATTTAAGCTGATTATTCTTGAATTTCTCTAATTGCAAGGGAGCTGTAATGAGTGCAGAGATGGAAGGCAAGGAATGTTTATTTATGAGTCAGATTTCTCTTGACTTCTACAAGAGCCCTTAAGTGCTCACCTGCTTCTTCCTTGGCAGGTGAGAAACACTTCAACAACAAGAACAAAGTCCTTGTTTTGCACCAGGTTCTCATTTAAATGGGTTTGCTTTTGTTTTATTTTTGCCCTTATTAATATTTGTTTTTTCTCTTCGGATCTTTTGTTCCCCCTCTCTTTTCTAAACTGCAAATGTAATTGAAAAAAAAAAAGTCCAAATTAACCAAAAATAAAGTGAGAATGCTTTCAGGTTCAGGTTGGCAAAGCCTTCTGAGATCACTGAGTCCAACCATTAACCCAGCACTGCCAGGTCCCTGAGCATCAGGTCTTTGTTTTGTTTTCAGTCCTTGTAATGAAGAATGAAGCATCAGGATGTCCAGACTGGGAAAAAAATATAATAGATCTTGGATCTTGACTGAATTTACATAAATAAGGTGGTGGGGGTTTTTTCTTTGTTTTATTTTGTTTTGGTGGGGGTTTTTTTGTTGTTGGTTTTTTTTTGGCTTGTGTTTGTGTTTGTCACTATTAAGTCCCAGGCAACCTGGAGCCAAGAGAAGCACTGAACTGGTATGGGCTTTTTAGGTCTTTTTCTTCCAGTTTCTCTAGCAGGGAGCACATAAAAGTTGTTCTGCAGATGTTGGGGACACGAGTGATAGAGAATCAAGGTGTGATGAATTTCCAAAACTGTGTATGAGGGGCTGCTCTTTTGAATCAGTTAACAGCAAGGATTTGTTGCTTCAAGGTGATTCCAAGTGGAGTAGATGCATGAAAAGGATTTTGTGTGGATTTCATGGTGTGTTTTAATGCACACAAATGTAAAAAGACCCCAAACACCATGGAGATAAAGCTTTTCTAAAATAAGAAAGAAGAAAACCTCTGTATGCAGCAAGCCAAAATTTTTGGTATTTCATTTTTTCCTTCCAGGTAAAGAAGAGTGGACAGCTAGTGAAGTAACTCCTGGCAGATCTGCATAACCTGCACTTTAAATGCTCAAATCACCAGCTGGATGAACTCACTGCAATGCTGCAAAGTGTTGGGTGACCCAGGCTCTGAACCCAGACCTTGCTTTGTCAATAAACTGCTGCAGCACTATTGACCTGAGCTTAAATGAATGTTTGCATGATCCAGCTTCAAAAGCTTGCAGAGCCAAAGGCATTAAATGCTCACAAGCTGGGGGGAGTTCAGAGCAGGCCAACAGATAAATCCATTACCCAGGGATGGGCTGGTCTCTTGGGATATGGGCATCCACATCCCCCACAGCACTGTTTTTTTTTTTTTTTCCTTTACTTAGCCACAATTTGCTGTACAATTCTAAATTCCTTAAATGTTAAACTGTTTCCTCACATTCATGCATCTGTTAAGAAATGCGAGGTGTTTTACCTTGTCAGTCGCTTCTTTTTATTCCTCATTTGTTGGTTTGTTTTTTTCCTTTAATTTATTCCTTCCTATATTTTCTACATTTTTCAGCATTATTCAGATGCCTCATGGGCAATGATAAATACAATTATGCCTTTAATATTCGATAGGATCAAAATTAATATTGCCTTTTCCAGAGACAATTGTTTTGTCAATCCCATTTTTATACTTGGAAGGTCCATTCACGATGTCAGGCTTGGAGAACATTTAGACAGAGGTGGAGGCACAGAAATAATCCAGTAATTTTAAGGATGTTGGTGACAAGGACATAAGTGAATAATCAGCTCTATCACGAAATTCTTTATAATCAGACCTAGAAAAATGGTGAAAAAAAAAATCTCAAAACCCTAAATCCCAAACAAACCCAAAATAGGAATCAGCAGTTATCCTGAAGAGTTTCTGTGGTGTGTTTAATGGATTTACTGTACTGACTGTGAGATTTAATCCCCTGCAGTGCTGCTGTTCACTTGTCTTTCCCAGGACCTCAAGAAAGGTGCTGAATTCACAGTCCTGTCCCTGGAAATTTATGCTCTCCGGGGTCTATTAAGTTTAATTGATTAAATCTTCTTTGAATAAACACCTAATGCACTGACAGATACTGAGAAGTTCATTAATCTCCAGTCTTAAATTTATGTGTCTTAGCCATCCAAGAAAATCCCACCCTGAATTACCAGTTTCTGCTTAAAAAAAAAAAAAAAAAGACATTTTCACACTAAATTTAGTGTTTCAAATTACATTACAGAGTCAGTTTCTACTGGTTTTGTTTTGGTTTGTTTTTCACACATTGCTGTTAATTTCCCAGCCGTGAACAGAGCAGGTGTGAGACCAGGTGTGCTGTAGTAAGAAAATACTCAAAATTTTTAATAAACCTTCAGGAGATGGAAATATTTACTGGAAGTACTGCAATTATCGAGGTTTCTTGGAAGTTAGGCTGCAGCTGCTGACTGGAAATTCATCTGTGCCTGAAGACTGACAAATTCCCTGACCCTGCTCTTTTCTCCATGGGATCCTGGGCTGACTGAACTCACAAGTGTCAGTGCTCTCAACTCTAAAGATGATTGTAGCTCTTCAAAAAGGACAGGCACACATTAATGTGTTCTTAATGGAGCTGCAATCCCTTAGTTCAGCATTACTTTCTACCTTGTTTTATTCCTCTGCCAATCAATATTGGGGTACTATGCTCCAAAAATATATCTTTTTAAAAATAACTTTTAAATAAATGTTAATTGAACAACTAACAGTTAATATTTTATTCAGTTTTCACAGATTTGAATCCACTCAAAAGTTACATTTGCAGGAGAACTGAGTTATTTTTTGGTTTTTTTACCTCTTCAATTATGGGCCAAATCAAACAAATGTTGAAAAAAGTCTACATAAGAGATTGAAGTTTTCCTTATATGCAGCCCAATAAATTTCCTTATAGGAGCCAAGATGAAAATATTTACAAACCTATAAAAGTCTCAGCAACTTTTGTACCTTTTCTCAAGTGGAAATTTCAGAGGGTGACAAGAAGAAACAAAACTCTGATTTCTCCATTTTCACCTTCCTGCCTGTGGACTTTGATCCCCAGGGCTGAGGTTTAGTGGGGAAAGGGGACAAAACACAACCAGTGCTTTGTAAAATCTGAGCTGACATCTGGCCTGGTTGTGGGTTTTATGGAGACAAAATAGGGACTTGTTTGTTTTCCATGCACTTCACCCTTTTTTCAGTGGAAGTTGCATGGTTTTAACTCCTCACAATATTTCTTCATATCCACTCTTGATGCATTGCAGAATCACAGAAAGTTTAGGTTGGGAGGGACCTAAAAGATCACCCAGTGCCACCCCTGCCATGGCAGGGACACCTCCCACTGTCCCAGGCTGCTCCAAGCCCCATCCAGCCTGGCCTTGGACACTGCCAGGGATCCAGGGGCAGCCACAGCTGCTCTGGGCACCCTGTGCCAGGGTCCCACCCTCACAGGGAACAATTCCTCCCTAATATCCAACCCAAACCTGTCCTCTGTCAGCATGGAGCCATTCCCCCTTGTCCCATCACTCCATCCCTTGTTCCCAGTCCCTCTCCAGCTCTCTTGGAGCCCCTTTAGGTCCTGGAAGGGGCTCTGAGCTCTCCCTGGAGATTTCTCCTCTCCAGGTGAACATTCCCAGCTCTCCCAGCCTGGCTCCAGAGCTCAGGATCTCCTTGCACCATCTTTTTCTTCCTCCTCTGGACTCATCCCAGCAGCTCCACATCGTTCTTGTGCCAAGGACCCCAGAGCAGATCCCAGCACTGCAGGTGAGCTCTCACCTGAGCTGAGACTGGGGAATAGATTCAGCCTGGTACCTCTAGTGAATTACCAAAAATAATCTAGCATTTAGCAGAAAGAGAAAGTAGAAAGATATGGAGAAATAACCAACCTGGCAGAATGTGGGGCATTTTTGACCCAATCTTGCCTGAAGTTCATAAGTTTAGGACAGAGATCTTGCTCTTTATTCATTTAGCTCAGAAGAGCTTGCTGGGAGTCTATCTGGACAGATAATCTTTTCTAGCTATTTATTTCTGGAGTAGCAGACTAAACACCCAAATTTTACAAATTTATATCAACCTGTCTGCTGTTGTGCAGGAAATGTCTTCCTCCACAGAGGATTTTTACTGAATAAGGTTTAAGTTCCATCCAGAAATGATGCCTTCCACCTTGCAGTGCATGTTCTGTTCTAAGATTGCACCTCATCACTCCAAATCTCAGGATCCATTTCTGAAATTGTTACACCTGATTGGAGTTATGTAATGTCTCCCCTTGTGTTTATAGTTTATGGTGTCTGATATATTTCCTGAGATCTTTAGGGTGCTCAGAGAGTGAGTAGGCAGCTCTCTGCAAGTGTATTTTAAGTCCTGCATTATCCCGTTCTGATCACATTCAAAGCTGCTTCCATAGCAACACCTAAAAATATTAATTTCTAAAAATAAGCAAGTCCTTTAGTTGCTTACCACATGCAATTCTCCTTTTGTGACAAACAAAATTATCACCTCTGTTATGTGAACTAAATTTTGGAAACGTTGTCATCGGTTTTGGTGAGATTTACGTGACTTCCCAGATAGTTCCACCAACAAAACTGTCCTTGAGCAGTGACAAGGATCTTTTAATTCTGCCAAAATACAGCTCACCTCTAGAAACATGAGAAACCCTTTAAGTAATTAAGATGGATTGTTTTAAATTAAGAGATGAATGCTCTTCCTGCTGGAGTCAGGGATAGGTCTCCACACCCAAACCCAGATGGAGTGGAAAGAGGAGGTGGGGAATGAAATCCATGCAAATAACAGTGCCATTGTTTGCACTGGAAGGTAGCAGTTGGATTAACTGGATCTTAATTGGATTAAGATTTTAAACTGTTATAGAAAAACCACAGAGAATTAGAAAATATGTGGGCTGTAAACAGAGAGAAACATTATCCATGCAAGTATCAGTTATGGGATCTCAGCTCAGGGATTTCACTCAATATTCTTCACTCTAATTATTAGCTACACTGGTCTCTCCTCAGGCTGAATATTTTGGAGTGGAGATGCAGTAAATTTTTCTGAAGCAGGTCACTGGAGCAATCACAGAGTCATGGAATATCCTGACTGGAAGGGACCCACAAAAATTGTTGTGTCCAGCTCCTGGCCCTGCACAGGATACCACAAGAATCCCACCCTGCACCTGAGAGAAGACCTTTGTGCTTTAAATTTTGTTCTCACTTCCAATTTTCAACTCTTTTGGAGTGGGAGTTTGGGCTTGAAACAATCATGGGATAAACGTCCTCCAGTTTTGCTATCCTAAAACCAAGATATCCCATTCCCCATTTGCTGAAGAAACACTCCAGGTGGTGTTACACTTCTTACCTGCAAGTTTGTTTTTATCTTCTCACAAAGGATTTTGGTTTAGTGGTCTTGATTTGAGAGGGTGGTGCTGCATCAGGTGAGCTCTTAAATTCCTTAAATCTCTTAGTAGAGAATTTCTTAAAGGGAACTAAACCCCTCAACGACAATCAAATGTTTTACAGCTTCCTTCTCTCCTGGCTGTTAGGAGAATTCATTTCTGTAAAAGGACAAGGTGTTTGAATGAATATAAAAACATAATATAAGGTCAAGAAATGCTTCCTGAAAACAAGGACTGTAACAGTGCTGAAGAGCCTTTAAGAGGAAATCCCTGAGTCTCATGGATTTGAGGAGCTAAAACCTGCCAACCTTGGAAAATAGCACTGAAGACCTGTGGCGTACACGATACACATATTTTTTTATAGAGATCTGTTCTTCATGCTGTGAAAGAGCAATGGGAATGTTTTTTTTTCTCAATATAAGATGCTCACCCATAGTGGCCCTTGGTGAGCAGGATATGAGAGGGCTCTGGAATGAAGTGGATTTGGGACAGGAACATTGTGTTTGGTTACTCTCTTCAGTAAAACGAATTATGTTTTCAAGGCAGCTCAGACTTGAAGCACTATTGATCCTTTTCCTACCAAAGAGGCACAAGATTTCGAGTTCTCAATGAAACTGAGGAGCAGTGCAGGAGGCTTGGCCTCCCATGGTAGCTCTGTTGGGAATGTAGCACCCTCAAATTTCCTGGAATTCGCTCCAAATCAATCCCTTTAATCTTACTAAATTCAAGAATCCTCCCTACCTTTTCACATTTATTTTACTACTCAACATCTCAAGTCCCTCATGTCTAGAGCAACACCCTGACCTGGCTGCTGTCTCCCCAAGCCCCCTCCCTCCTTTGATGGTGTCACTGACCCTCTAGCACCACATATTGACATTTTTGAGCAGGAAGGCAAGAAAAGACAGTGCTGATTGGGCATCTGGCCACAGGGATTGTCTCAAATCTTCACCACTGGCATGAAAGAAACGACACTGGGGCCACCTGCAACTCCTGTTGGATTTTAATGTCTTTGAGATTCTGATATTTTGCCAAATACGTATGAAATTGGCCATTATTAGGTGAAAAAATATTAAAAATATCCACAGACAAGCAACGTGGTTGCATAACCTGTATTTCTTTGCAAAACTGAACCGTCCTCTGCCCACACAGAAATAGGCACACACAGATTTCTCTTTCAGTAAAATTTCTCCATCACACTGTTGTCTAGTAATAAGTAGGTTAATGGTAAGTTGTGATTCCTTTTTGAAGCTGTTTTTAAAAATGTCCATCTCCCTCTTCTGGCCTAAATATCCCATTAATTTTGCAACTTATTTCTCCCAATGCCACCGCCAATGTTCTTTTATTTCATCCATCTGCTACATCTTGAAAGATCTTTCTGGTAAGGGCAGTTATGATTTACATCTCTATACAGCATCTGTCACAGCAGCTCCCCAAAATGGAAAATTATTTAGACTGAAACCTCAGTATTACAAGATACTTCTAAGTAATTTCTATTTCTAAGAGTCTAAGTTTTAAGCATATATCAAAATCCTGAACTTGAAAAATTTGTCAGTGATGGTCATTGAAGCAATTCACATAGAGGAGGTGTGATGGTTATTTTCCTATAAAATTTTTTATCATTATTTTTTCCCCCCAAACTCAGCTAAACTTATCTTGGTACCTCTGAGTGCAAGGAAATTTTACTTGAAATCATGGAGCACAATTCTACTGTGTTTGACAGGTACTGTCTTGTTCTATCCCTGACATTGATCCTGAGCCAGGCAGGAAGCAGGGAAATGTAAACATTTCCACCATGCCTGGAGACACAATCTTAAAAAAAGCTCTCTTTGCCTTGTTGATATAGATTTGTGGAACAGTCAGTCCCAGGGCAGTGCTGTTGTCAGTTATTGATATTACCATTTAATACACTTCACTAATGAGTGGAACTGCAGCCTTAATCACTGATAGACAAACAAGCAACCAAAAGGTGAAAAAATAAAGAGAGAGGAAAACAGCTGATGGGAAAATGAATCCTCAGAAATGAGCTCACCATTCATCTCGTGGGGTAGCTAAGACTCAAAATTCTGTAGCAGTATGTGAAAGGTGAGCTGATGAAGTAGGTAGTTACAACAGGAGGGAAATATAGACACATTACACACAGAAATTTTATGCATATTTTTCAGTAGTGGATTTGCAGCTTCGTGGGAAGAGAGGAGGATTAGCAGTTTATAAGGCTGACAATTTAGACACACGCCTACTTTCACATTTTTAAAGCATTTACTATGTGCTGGTGCACTCCTGTAATGTGAAATTCAGCTGTGGGTGGCTGCATTTCATCCCAGCATGAAGAGGTGCTCGTGTGTGAGATGGAGGGCTCTGTCATATGGTGAGAGCAGACCAGTGGCAAATGGGGCTTGCCAAATGTTTTCAGCTGAAAACCACTCTGAATAAGGACTTTTCTCTGGAAAATGTTGTGGTTTGGGGTTTTTTTTTCTTTATTTCTTTTTGCCCAACTAACCAAATAGTGGACAATCAAAGTAATTTATCTAAATGTTCTTGATTGGCTCTGAGTGTTATATTTAGCTTCACTCACATCTCCATTTTCTGTCTAAAAACTCTTCTGTGACAAAGTGCGTACATTGAGGTATAAATCACAAGAAGTCATGAGTCAGAAAGCAAGTTTTGGCCAATGAAGATTTATGAATCTCTAAACTGCAGGTTCAGTAAAAACTCCTTGTTTTTTGTTTTGTTTTATTGTTTTGTTTTGGTTTTTGTCTTTTTTTTTTTTTTAATCACACAGCCTCAAAAAACCTGTCAGTGCATATTTGTGCAATGGATGGGTAGCTTGACACATTGGGCAAAAGTTTACACCCATTTTCTTCAAAACTGACTCTTAGTCTATGCAGGGAAACTCAGGGAAATGAAAGCTCAGGGAGTCAAGTCCAGACAAGTTTTTAATGAATAACTGAAACACAGCCACAGATTTGAGCATTTTGAAGTGAAATCCTGGTTGGGTCTTTAGAGAAGGGATGGTTGTTTGCAGGGTGGCTGATAACCCCAAAACGAACAGGGGATCTGTTCCAATTTTCTCCATGATCTTCCACTATAACTTTGAGAATGAGAAATGAGGAAAAATTGGCTTTTGGAAGTTTTGGCTCCTAAAAACCCTTTGATACTTCTGGGTGGGGTTGACAACCAACACACTGCTGGCTTTTCTCAAATGGATCATTTCCTTTTGGCTTGTAATGAAAAATTTTTGTAAATACTCGTGTTTAGCCAGACACAGATTGGAATGTTCTTCATAATCCTGAAATGATTTCTGGGATGTTGACTGCCATTATTTTCCACCATGTAGTCAAGACTTTTCTCGTGGTATATGCACCTAGAAGAGAAAAGGTGGCCAGCTGGACAAACAGCACTGATTCAGAGAGAATTGGACCAGCTTTACATGGGAAAGATTGTAAATAGGATTTTTTTTTCCTGTGAATTTCCAAGCAGTTTAATTTTGTCTCTATAAACATGAACATTTTAGTTACTTGGTAAGTAATTCACCATAACCATGTTGTTCTTAGAGTAGCTGTCCTCCAAATTTCTTCACTGAAAGTGTGGTCAGGCAAGTGGTGGAAACACCATCCCTGGAAGGCCTAAAAACCCATTAGGATGTGGTACTCAGGGCCATGGGTTTGTGGGGAATCTGGCAGCATTGGGATAATGAGTGGACTCTGTGATCTTAGAGGGCTTTTCCAACCTAAATCCAACTTAAATCAGTCTGGGAGTCTAAATTAAGGATTAGTCCTCCAAGAGGGATCTTGGAAATACAAAGGCCATCGTGTCAGTCTTTTATATTGATTTCAAATCACCAGGCTTTTTGGTATTTTTTTCCAGTATCAGTGTTTTTTGTTTGTTTTTTTTTTTTACTCTACCCAGAGATAGAGGGATTGAAGAAAGCACCTGAAGGTACAGCTACAAATCATCTCTCATTTCCCTCTCTCATCTGTTTAGCCCTCATCACATGGAAAGGTTTGATGGAAAAGTTATTAATGGGCCATTGTTCAAATATGACAATGTGCAAGTGTTTGTGAATAGGCTTTTCTTGTCACGCTTAACGTGTCACTAAAAATAATTCTTCAAAATCTTACAGCAATTTTGCAGCATGATTGCCCAAATTATCCACATCTGACACTTAAAACACTCTGTTGCAGTGCAATACCATAATTTCTTTATTGCAGTACATTGTGGAATATCATTTATAATTAGGAGTGTTTCAATGTGTTTGTTTGGCTGGTTGGGGTTTTTTGTGGTTTGTTTTGGGTATTTTTCTTTTTTTTTTTATTGTAGTTCCTTCCTGCAAATAAGCTTTTGAAGAAAACAGAAAAGACAGCGACAAATTCAGGAAATCAACAGCAATTGTATTTGTTGTCATAGTAGAACTAATATAATTTTTGACATTTCGATGCATTTTTGTTTGTCAGGAAATTTTCATCCTGTTGGATAGAGATGGGTTGATAGAATATTTTTCACTCGAAATAAGAGAAATGGATTACTCTGTTTTGATTCAGAAGGGCTACAGGACAGGGCAATTCTCAAAAAAAGATGAAGTTAAATGTTCATTTCTTTAAATAATCACGTACATTGCACAGAAAAAATCCTCTCTCTGCTAGCAAATCTGCTGCAATTTTCTGAAATGGAGTGGCCTCTGTCCATAAACAACGTTGCTACCAAAAGCAGGTTTTCCTGCTCATTGTTGGAAGCAATTTTCAGATAATTTTATCAAGACATGGGATGTGTCAGAATGAAACATAGCAGCTGTGAGAGCAACCTTGGAGCTCAAAATGAACTGTGCATTCTCCTGCTCCTCTCTCCTAACTCACATAATTCTGATGCCTTTGCAATTCTACATGTTCACCTGCTGGCCTTCTGTGCCTCCAGATTTATCTTTACTGAATGTAAAAGAATCCCAGGACACTCGAGGTTGGAAGGGATCTCTGGAGACCTCTAATCCAATCAAAGGGGAATCAAGTGCCCAGGGCTGTTTCTAACAGGGCTTTGCATATTCCTGAGCACAGAAACTCTCCAATCTCCCTGGGCAACCTGCTCCAGTGCTGGATCACCCTCATGGCAAAGAAGGTATTTCATGCTAAAGTTGAATTTTCTGTAATTCAATTTGTGCCCATTGCCTCACATCCTGAAAAATCTCCTGCCTGATGTAGTTGCAGTGCTCCTTCAGTTTGGAAGAAAGGAATCTCAGAGGAGATTTCCTTGTTCTGCACAACTACCTGAGAGGAGCCTTAGCCAGGTGGGGACCAGGGTCTTCTCCCAAGCAAAGGATGAGAGGAAATCTCCTCAAGTTCTGCCAGAGGGGTGCACCTGAAAATGTGGTCAGGCATAGGAATAGGATAGGAATAGGCTGTCCAAGGATCGGGTGAAGTCACCACCTCTGAGAATGTTCAAAGAACCTGTGGATGTGAATCCTGGGAACATGGGTTAGTGATGAACACAGTGGAGCTGGGTGAACTTATGGACTCCAGCTTGGAGATCTTTTCCAACCTTAAACATCCTGTGATTCTGTAGGAGCTGTTCTTTACAATTCCATTTCACATTATGTTGTTTGTGGCCATATCATAATTACGCCATAAATCATAATTAGATGCTTCAGTGATGTCTTATATGGCATTCCTGGCCTGGCCACGGGGAAAAACTGTCATAAATATGTAATTTTCTTAAGAATGTTTTTAAAGTATCAACAGGAATTATATTCCTGACAAGCCAGACAAGGAAATGCAGTTCTACAGTACCTAAGGCAGCATTAACAGTTCCTGTTGATTCACTTAGTGAGACTTATAAGAAAGATGGTAAAAGACATTTTAGGAGGTTTAATGGGACAAGGGTAATAGCTTTAAAAAGAAAGTGTGGAGAGTCAAACTAGGCTCATGGAGGAAGTTTTTTACTGTGAGGGTGGGAAGACACTGGCACAGGTTTCTCAGAGAGGCTGTGGATGCCCCATCCCTGGAAACACTCAGGGTCAGGTTGGATGTGACTCTGAGCCACCCCAAAGGGGCTTGGACTCAATCACCTTTAAAGGTCCCTTCCAACCCAAGCTGTTTTATGGTTCTTTTATTCTGTGAATGCTAAATCTCCCCCAGATGCCCCATTTAAAGCCAAAATCAGCATCCCTGATGCTGCCACCCGCAGTCCCGCTCACAGTCAGTAAATCTTCCCTTCAAAATAAAATAAGGCATCCTCTTTGAAAATCCAGCAAAATCTGGGAGCAATTTATGCTCATACACTGGGGGAAAGTAACATGTATCCCTATTTACATGGGGATGACAGTGTGCTGGTTTCTTTCCATTCTTTTGTTGCTGTTTTTTTTTTCCTCCACAAAGCAGCTGAGAAAGATCACAACAAGCACAGGCTGGAGTGCTCTTTGGCCAAACCTCATTACTGGAAAAGAGAGGAAATGGTAACACTTTCCCAAACTTTTCCATGTCCATGAGAAAGGAAACAACGATTTAAGAAAAGAAAGAGGAGCTGGATGCATAAGAAAGGAGAAGAAAACTAGATAAATGGCTGTGACCTTGGAGACATCACTCCTGGGGATGAGAGAGAGGAAGGATGTAAATGTCAGGGCAAATCCCAGAATGGTTTGGGTTGGAAGGAGCATTACAGATCCAAAGTTCTGCTATGGACAGGGACACCTTCCACTAGAACAGCAAAGACAATGTCAGGAGGTTGCTGCACTCCCTGAGCACTGAAAAGCTCCTGTGAGTAAATATACCCAATTTCTTTTCACAAACTCTCAAATTCCCACTGCCCATTTTCTAACCTTCCTGGGCACATTCCTTCTTGGGATGTGGTCTGTCTTGGGGAAATGAACCCAATTCAGATTATGGATATTTAGTTAAAATTAGTGTTTCTCTGGTATTCTGGGATACAGCCCCCACCACAATAGCTCTATTGCAGATTTCCCTCTCTCAAAAAACTCATGTTTTTTTTTTTTTTACCATTCCTTTGCTTTTTCATGTTGACTTAGAGGATAGTTGGGTGAGTGGATGCTCTTAATTCCCTTACATTTAACCCACTATTAAGTTCATTGAAATACTTTTAGGTTCATGGTTTTCTAACTTAAATTACTGCAGTGTATTCCTACTCTGTTGTAAAATCCAAACTGAACCACGAGTTATTTATAAACCCTTGTTTAACTGCACACAGAAATTCTTGAAGAGTAAAATTTCCACATAAAGCGTAATGGAATTGTTGCCTCACTATCACATATATTTTATATAAACTTCACTAGCCCAAATTCAGCCTTTCCATGTTCTCAGTTTCCCTGATCACAAGTGGCATCTAATTCACCACGGAACCATTCCTGGTTATAGTTGTAGGCTTTTTGCAGAGGCCATTTTTATAACACCTCAAAATATTGAGCAAATCTTCCCACACCCACCTCCAGCATCCTCCTCCTTTCCATCTGTGACACTCACTCCCTTTGTCCTGTAGGCTCATGGAGAGGATCATGATGGGAAACACTGGAAACAAATATTCCTCAGCAACCTCCACCCTTGACACCCAAGTTCTGGGTCTGCTCTTCAGCCCTCTGCAATCTTCTGCTGCTGTGGCTGTTTGGCAGCTCAGGGGAGAGCCAAGCCCCCGGTGTCATTTCTCCAAAAGCAGTGCTGGCTAAATACAGATATTTCCATTACTCACTCAGCCCACACTCCCTTGTAGTCGATGCACATCAAGTCCACAGAGTCAATATTCAAGGCATGATTCATTTTCTTCTGAAGCAAACCTGTTGCAATAGCAATGTGCTGTAACAAAATAATGAGCTGTTGAGAGGGCACTTGGGATAATGGCACAGGAACAAGGCTTTGAAGGGACTTTACTTCAAACCCAACCCATGGCTGGTACATGCTCCTCAGGGTGCAAAAATGTTATGAGCTAAAGGAAAAAAGTGAAGGTCTTTCCTAGAAACCTGCATTTCCCATTCATTCTCTGTCCCAGAATTTCCTTCCAGGGCTGGGAGAAGGGTAGGGCAGGTGTAAAACCTTTCCCTTATGGAGCAGCTGCTTTATATTTCCTGGGAATGTTAACCTGCTGGTAGGCTTCTGTCTGCCAGGACTTGTTTGTAGGTTGTTGTTATTTCATCAGCTTGCTGGAAGGAAATCAGATGGAGCACGCTGATATCTGGGGATGATCCTTCAGACAGGTCCAGCTGCAATCTTTCTAATCACTGCTGTGTAATTCTGTGTTTCACATAGGAAACAACCCAAGGACACAAACTGCTGGATTCTAACACTTCCTCCTTCCCTCCATATTTAAGGTAATCTCATGACCATTTGTTTTATCTTCCTTGAGGAACAAAGAGTCTGTGGAAGTCTGTTGTTGACTTACTTGAAAAAAAGTCTGAAAAAACTCCTAACCCCAGATAAACAGCATTTACAAGAATCAGTATCCTGTTCTGCTAAAAATGCACTTACGACACAGCCTTTTAAGTCTGTGCCATTGATCAAATAGTTTGCATTTATTATGAATAGAAGCCCTGATTATATTTCTCCATGATTAAAAATGGACTGAGACCCAACATTTTAACAAACTTCAGCTGAACTCAGCGGCCTGAAACCAGCAGCTGACTTGGCAACTGAGCTGATCCATGAGCTCTCAAATCTTCTCTTGTTTGTCTCCCCATTTTCTGTCTATGACAAAAAAAGTTTGATAAAGCTTGTAGGGAATGGTTTGGGCTTTTCATGATACCAACTCATATGAGAAACAGATAGGATTTCAGATTTAAATGTGATCTCTCCTGAAAACTTTTGGAGGTGTGAGCATTCAGAATCTCTGAATAGAAGGTTTTACCTCAACTAAAACTCACAGAAAAACTTTCCTACCTACTTCAGGCAGTAAAGACAAATTAAACAGTTAATTGCTCATGGAGAATGTGGCCATCTCAGTCCACATCACATTCCCTTTCCATGATTAAAGGTTATCAAAAAACATCCCTGCTTCAACTTGAATCATCTTCTGTTTCTTCCCTTCTCTTTCATAGAAGAGAGGAGAAGATTCAGATGAGAGCAACCCTAGGCCACAATGTTTGTGCAGAAGTGACAAGCATGGAGAGTTTTTACAGGAATCATGTCCACACACACATCTACACATGTTCTCAAAACTGGGATATCAGCTATACCTGAATTTGTGCCCTGGAGATGTTTTAGCAATAGTAAAAAGTATGAGATTTCCTCATCTCACACCTCAGTAGGAATAAATCTGAAAAATGCCATTGAATGCCACTGAATGCAGGTGAAGTCTTTGGGAGTTTTTACAACGCCTGCAAATCTCACCCACAGACTCTATGAGGAAATTTTAGTCTCTCTTTGGATTTAAAATAACCTCCAATTTTCTGAATAGTATCCAAAATTAGATCATGTATTTTGGTAGAAGTTACTCTGGGTTTGACATCATTAACAAAGAAACATCCATGCCAAGCAGTTCTGAGGATATGAGTAAGTATATGTGTCAAGATAGGTTTAAAAATAAAAAGTGATTATACCAGATCGATATTCCAAATCATAACTGTGCAGGAACAGGAGAAAATAGTAAATCTATTTTTATTCCTTGTCACGCATCAATTATGGTAATAAAAATTATTACTTTTATGTATAATCAAAATGCATCAGATACATCAAATCTAATAATTTGGGAAAACTATAAACCTGGATTTTGAGGCTGCACAGAACCACTGTGACTAACTGAACAGTACAGGAATACTGGTTCTTGTGTTTATTGGTTTATTCCAATTTGGAATCTATTTATTACAAATCCAGAGTTGGCTTCTGTTGCCAAACAGATTTTTGCTTTCTGTACATTTCTCATGTATTTGTAGCTTTGTAGACTGCTAATACATGGTTGTAGGTTCTGGTGCTTTTCCTACCCTTTTCCCCCTTTTCAGAACAATAAGCTAACCTTCTAACATGTGTCTGAAATACTGTTTAGTTTTATTTTTAAGAAGAGAATCTCCAAAAGGATATTTTTGTTTCCAACCAGAATCTGAGAAGACACAAGAAGAAATGGGGCAAAGAAACCTCTGGACCAAACCCAATGGCACAGAGCACAGGGGAGAATTACCTAACCAACTGCTTTTCTAATTGGACAATATTTGTTAAATATTCTAATTTCTTAAACTTATAAAAACAGTAGAAATCTGATGCTGGGTGTACCCATAACCATGGGGGAACCTGGAAGCTTCCATTCAAGACCTGCCTTTTATCTTATTATTTTAACCCTGTTGCAAGTTTTGGGTTTTGATTTCAGGCACGAATAGAGAATTTCTCTGTCTCACTCCTCCTCTGGTTATTTAGCTCTTACAACTATTTAATCTGCTAAGGTTTGTAGGGATGATAATAGATGATCAGCTGGAGTTTTTTACTGTCCCTATAGTCCCTCTCAATTGTTATGTTTGTAGCAGAAAAAGAAAATCGTGTGTCAGTGTCCTGGGACTGGGATTTGCTTGTTTAAGCTGGACTGTAAAATGATGCTGATAGATAAATAATGTACAGTGACCTCCCAAATACCAAGGTTGGCTGCTGGCTGCTCATTATGAGATAATGGGGGTGAGAAGTGTCAGGGCTTGATACCACACCAAAGCTATCAACAGCAAACCTGATCCTCTGGCAGCGTGGATAATGCAGTTAGAGGGAGAAGTTCTTCCCAGCGCAGTAAACAGAGCTGCGAGCTGTGTTTCAGCCTGTTCTCCACGCTCCTTTGGTCACTTGCTGTGAGCAAAGCCAAGGATTTCTGCCAGCAGGGAAGCTCTGTGCACACAGGATGCAGTGGCAGCTCCAGAGGCAGTGAGGGCTCAGCTGGAATTGCTGCTGTCTTGTGTGCTAAGCCTCTCCCCAAACCGTCTCTGCTAAATATTATTTTTAAGTGCCATGTCTTGTCAAAGAGGGATGCATTTAATGGCAGCTCATATCCTTTTTTTTTGCAAACATTTATCAGTCTCTTCCCCTTCCCTCCCCCCGGACCCTTTCCCCCCTTCTTCATCTGTAAAAACAACTATGCTAGGGATCAATTATCCTAGAGCATTAAATCATCAGCAGTACTCCCAGCTGTAAAAACATCTGCATTATAGGCTCTGCTTCTTCCTAAGAGACAGAGATGTAATTGATTCCCTCATTCTGGCTTGTTGAGGAGCTTCTGGTTTGTGTTATGCTGGGGGAGTGGGAGGGGGAGGTGGGAGGGAGGCATCTTGCCTTGCTCTAAACTGATTTTTGTTCGTGAAACACATGCCTGGACTGAGAAACAGAGCCCAGACCACACTGCAGAAAGCAGCTTCACCTCTGTTACCTCCCACAGCCCTTGTCTGCTCTTTTAATATTGCTGGGGTAAATAATTTCCCGTGCAGCAAACCAGGCATTCCTGTGCTCCCAGGAAAGGAAGGATTTGTGTGTTAAGGAAGCTGCTGCAGAGCTGCCATAGGAAAATTGCTCTTTAAAACCTTTCCTCCTCCTTCCCTGCCTGTAGTTGCCTTAGTGACAAAACTAATGGTCACCAGTGCCCCTGCTCCAGTGCAGAGGAGGAAAACAAAGCCATTTGTGTTGTCATTCCAGCAATCTTCTGCAAGGCTGTCTTCAGGATGAAACGTGCTGCTTAAAACCATCTGTGAGCCTCGGTTTTTCCACACCTGTGGGTTTAGCTGACTTGAGGTACAAATGTTCCAGCTTGGACTTCTCTAGGGGACTCGGTGCTTCCAGAGGTGTCTGAAAATCACAGAATGGTTTGGGTGGGAAGGGACCTTTAAATGATCTTGTTCCAATTCCTGCCATGGGCAGGGACACCTTCCACAAGAACAGCAAGGACAGTGTCAAATCTGCACTCCCTGAGCACTGTGTATAATTAATGTGAGTAAATATATCCATTTCTCTTCAAAACACTCTAATTCCCACTGTCCATTTTCTAATTCTACTGGGTAGATTCCTTTCAGGAACATTGTCTGTCTTGGGGAAATAAACCCAATTCAGATGAAAGCATTATTTGGTTAAAATCAGCCCTTGCTTGACATTCTGACAACATTTCAACACAGATATAAAACCCAGCCTTGCAGTGGCTTCTGTGAGGAAAATTAACTCCATCCCAGCCAGAACCTGCACAAGGCATGGGAGTAACACAGTGAAAAAGCAGATCGAGGTTCAGAGCTCTCCTCTCAGCCACACCTTGGGAACAGCTGCTGCAAGTCCCCGAGTAAATCCATTATAAGCCCACACAGGTGGAAAATTAGGAACATCTATCTTTCACAGAAAAAAAGACTGCTGGGTTTGTAGTCTATGAGTTTTACTATCACCTTCACTTACAGCTAATGGGTTGTTTCTGCACATAAATTACCAGCACAGTTTTTTTTTTTCTCTCTCTCTCTCTCTCTTTTTTTTTTTTTTTTTTTCCCCCTTTGGATATCTGTGCTTGGGAAGAGCTAGAATGATCAGGAGTGTTTCTTTCCATGATGGACTTCACTGTGCAGCTCTGTGATGCACAGTGACTTACCCAATTCTTCCCTCACTGCTGAGATTCCTTGTTTGAAGAAGTAATTTTCAGGGAGAGGAAATATCTCCTTCTCTGGACCCACAGGGTCCTGTGCAAACTGCTCCAGGTATTAGCAGGGAGGTTAGACTGGATAATCTCCAGAGGTCCCTTCCAGCCCCAGCCACTGGGATTCTGTGGAAGGTCCCTCAAGGTGGTTGAATTGAAATCCTGCTTGTGAAGATACACAGAGGCGCCACTCAGAACAGGTGTCTGATTTAGAAAACTATTTTCAACACTGATGTCAGAATAATTCTGACTTTAATTCAGGAAAAGGCAGTAGAACCTTCACACATTCACTGCTCAGGTACTGGGAGAGTCAGAAAACAAAACACCTGGGGAAGCTGAAATGCCAATACAGAACATGTTTCTGTGCTATTTTAAAATATCTCACCTCAAGAAGCACCTATAAAAATGCTTTTCCAAATGTATCTATATTTTTTAAAATGTTATTTTGGAATAAAATATTTTGTGGAATTGGAGTGCAGCTATGGAAGCAACAATGTGGAGCACCACGGATCTACTTCACTAAGAGGAGAGAATTTTAGACTTTTTTTGGTTTTAAAAGCTCCATTTTCAGTGTCAGGAATGCCAACACCTTTGTTCTCTCCTGCACTGAAGCTATGGAGTGAAAGATGATGGAATGTAATCTGTAGCAACTTTCACAGAAGACAACCCAAAGCTGGGTAAAGATTTGACAGCAATGGATTTACTTCAGCAAACAAGCAAAATATTGTCATTGCAGGTTGGTATTTTTACTAAGACAAAATAATTAAAAAATGCGTATTTTTTTTAATTAAGAAAAATCTCAGACCCTTTGGGATCATACCTATTAACCCATGGTTATTTAAGAGTTCCAACCCCAAAACAGAACTTTATTTGACTAGTACAAAGTTCAACACAGAAGGAATATTTATTTATCATTGAAAATCTTAGCAGGAATAGTTTAAAATCTCAGTGTTGAGAGGCTGAATTACCAAGGGGTGTTTTTGTTCATACATCTTTAGAGGCAAGAGTGCATTCAGCAGCAAGGTTATTCTCCCACCCTAATTTCTCACCACATTTTAAAGCAAGATTTCCTTGGAAAATTGCTTAGATCCACTGATTTTTCACTGCTTTGCTTAGTTACTGTCTGATGACAATTATCAATCCTCCTGGCTCTTATCAGCATTTACAGCTGCCTGTCCCTGACTTACACTGTTATTCTTAGTTAGTCTTCCTGGCTGAGATTTTCAAAGATAATAAACTGAATAAACTGGGGGTAGAGTGGAGGTGGAAATAATCAAAAGAACAGATAATTTTAAAATATCTCAGTTACGCTGCTGTGATGAAGAAACACAACAAATCAGTGATATTCCAAATTAGGTGGGAATTATTCTGAGAGATATTGCCAGCTTCTATCTTTAAAATACCAGTTAGTTATTCCATGTTTGCTGTCTGCTAGGGTGGTGAATTAATGCCTGAATTAATAAATGAGGGAGTAGAAGGAAGTTCAGCTGGGTTTTCCACCTGAGATCATGGTCCCACTGCTTGGAGAGTAAAGTCTGGTTCCATTTTCCAGGTTAAAAATATTGTTTCTGAGTAGTAGTAATAGTAAGAACAGAAATGTTAAGGAGCCAAAACTAGATTTTAATCAGAACATGACACTAAACTCCTTCACTGTGTAATAACTGTATTAAGTATGACCTAAGAAGTAGCCCCAAATATCAAAATCAATAATCAAAATTTATTACACTATATAAGGTCCAGGTGATTTTTAGTTAGTGCTCAGCTTCAGATGTAGAGAAGAGATAAAAATTCTAAGCATAAGCAAATCCTGATTTTATTTTTATTCTTGGATCAAGCAAATGTAGCAAACAAAAGCCTCGTGAAAATGGAATTATAGAGTAATACAGGCATGGAAATGGATGACATCTGACAAGCAACAGGTATAAAATACCCCAGGCTTGGATGATCTCCACTGAGCTATTCCCTATTCCATTTTCCATTTGTCATCTTTGAACAATGAGGGGAAAATGTGCTGTTCAGAAGTTCAGTGAGAATGTTTGGAAATGTATCCTGACCCAAATTATCCCTCTGAAAGGATTTAGAGGAAAGCTAATAGCCATTGTCTCCATATTGTGCCTGTTATTGTTTCATATAGAACATGACAGCACTTCTGACAGCTCCCAAGCTTGAAATCTCTCTTGTTTAAGGAAAAAAAATTAAATACTGAGAATCAATGAGTTGAAAATGAGGGGAAAAAAAACCCCTCTTGTTATTTTTCTCTTTTCCATAACCCACTCACCTGTTGTAGCTGCTGTTTTCACTTGCAGGGCTATCTGCAGGTTGAATGTATTGTCACAAATTCCCATCTCGGACTCTGAGAGGATATAATTTTGTAAACTGTTTATTACAGACTTAAGCTTTTCAAATTATTTTAAAAAATCAAACCCTGGAGACCCAGAATGAGAGGGAGGATGTTTTATATCCAAGAAGTGACTCAGTGTGCAATCTCTAATGTTTTTGCATCACACCAAACAACATTTCCTGCTGCATGTTCTCTGAGGAAAGATTCAAATTTAGGGTTTTGTTTTGTTTTTAATATAGACTTCAGTGACATCTGCAAGACAAATATTAAATTATTCCTTTGTGGGATGTACAAGGCAAATTTGTGCTGAGAACAAAATAGTTGCAAAATAATTTATAAGCTCATGTAAATATTAAATGTTAGGTTTCCCAGTGATTGAAGATGAAAATATGGTTGCAATGTATGTATAATATAAAAATAATGAACAAAGGATAATTTAATATTAAAATAATGAACAAAACCCCTTTAATATTAAATGAAAGAGGCTCACATAGATGGCCTTAGATGATACCTTAATTTTGATAAAGCTGAATTCCACCCTCAGGGAAAAACAACCCAAACATTTATTTTCATCTGAATTCCAAGAGGCTTCCACAGTCTAACTATTTTAAAACAAACTGTGAGCAATTAACCAAAAATAAAAGTACCTAAATGCAGGATACTGGTACAGAATGCTCTTTATAAATTTTTGAGTAGAAATCTGTTGGAGAACCAGTTTGAGAAATCCCTGGACTATGCTCCACAGGAAATAAATGTAGATGATATAAAAAAGCCTTCTGATTTTTGATTTATGAGGGGGAAGTTAGTGATGACATCAGTGACTTCAGTGAGAGAAGTAGGACAATAATAGGAGCTCCAATAAGTCACCACCTAGGAATAAATGAGCCCATCACTTTTGACCACACCAATGAATCACCAGATTGCACTGGAGGCATTGTGCTGTTGAAAAGCCAAAAACCACATCCATTTTTAGATGCGGTACACAACAAATTCTGATTTTTTTTTATTTTCAGTAACAACTCCGGGCCTTTCTTTTGTGTGTGACACATAAAATGGTGAGGGATGCATCAGCTCTCTAGAGCTGACACCCTTGGCCTCTGGACTTGGATTAAATAGTCAGGTTTTACAAGTGGTGCCTGGAACAAGTTTCTTTTATCTGTGCGAGAGCTTCAGGGCATCCTGTGACTCCTGAGAGCCAGACAGAGAGAGTCATTCATCCTCAAACAGAGGTAAATAATTGATGTAGTAGAGCAAGAGGGAATGGCTTTAAACTGACAGAGTGGGGTTAGATGGGATGTTAGGAATAAAGCCTGGCTGTGAGGTTGGGCAGGCCCTGGCACAGGGTGCCCAGAGCAGCTGTGGCTGCCCCTGGATCCCTGGAAGTGTCCAAGGCCAGGCTGGATATTGGGGCTTGGAGCAGCCTGGGACAGTGGAAGGTGTCCCTGTCCATGGCAGGGAGTGGAACAAAAGATCAGTTTGAAGCTCCTCCCAGCCCAAACCAATCTGATTCACCCCCAAACTGTGTAATTCCCAGTTAATAATTCTGCCTGGGATTGTCTCTGCTGCAAGCATCCAAACCCAAGCTCTGAGAGCCTTCCTCCTACATTCACATGGCAAATGATTTTAGTACAGTTTTACTGCACGTGGTTTTCCAAAGATAAACTGTTCCCTGTTAGCCTGTGAGAAACAGAACAGTCCCATGGATTTGTGATTTCTCCAGCCAAAGCCAGAGCTCTCCCATCTCTGTGCTTGGCAGAATTGTTTGCTGCTGCCCTGTGTGATGGCTCCATCCAGACCCTGGATCACAATCAGCACTTCTGAGGCTCCACAGTCAGGCTAAAACCATATTAATAATTGAGATGGGCCAGAGAACATTTCCTAGCTCTGATCCATGAAAATCTCTCAGCTTTCAAAATGGCATCAAATGTCTGCATGGATAACTGGGAATGCTCCTTTGCCCGTGCCAACTTCTGCACTGTACCTGGGAATTATTGGGAAAGATAAATTGATTTGGGCCAAACTATGCCAGGGAGAGGGGGCACACTTAACATATTTGCTAGATGGTGCCTTGCTTATTATTCTGGCTACTTGATTTATTATTAGAGATCTTTACATAATTATAATTTAGATAATTGTAAAGAGAATAAATAAATGTAAGACATTTGCTGGAGGTTTGCAATATGACCTGGAATTCTCTAGTTTATTGAGTTTTTGTATAAATGAACATATAAGGACATCTGTGGCCTCAGATCATGATTTATTCAGTAGAGGCAGGGATGAGGGTATTACTTGAAGACCAGACATCAATTAGGTGAGCTGAATAAACTTTCTGACAGCCTTTTTTTCCTCTGCATGAAAAGTGAGGCTGATCCTCTGGGCTAAAGCCAAGCTCATTGTTCAGTGGATGAATTTTATTTATGCAGATTTTTATAAGTTTTAATAATCTTTTATTTATGCTCCTTTGCCTCTAAACTGTTTCTTGGAGCCTTGCATGCAGAATTGAAATAATCTCATTTTTCTCTTATCTAAAAGACAGATGACTTAAGGAAGACTCCAGGGTGCCTGGAGAGACAACATTTCACTCTCAAGACAATAATGATGTCAGACTGGTGAATCTGCAGTGAGCAGCTCCCCAGTGCTTCACCAGGGGAGCCAAACCTGCCTGGTGTCCTTTATTCTGAGTTTCAAGGGCTGCCTGGGTAGCTGTTAATGGGGGCTACTGCCTGAAGGGAAAAACATGCCTAAATAAATCATCCTCAGGATATTCTTGGTGTGCAGCTGCATAATAAGGAGGGCATCCAAACCCTGAAGGGGTATTTGGGTCAAAGAAGACATCCCATAATTCATCCTGATCCTGAACAGAGGCCAAGGGATGTTACAGGTGGGGTTTGCAACAAGGCACATACCAGATTTTTAAAAAGAAATAATTAATAAGCCTGCTGGAGGAATGGAGGATATCTGAATTACAGGAATTTCATGAAGAAGAATTTGAGTGAACTTTGGGTTCTCCTTTCACAGCCTCCAATCCACAGCATGCTTGGCACCTTTGGCAGATGTTCACAAACACGACCCACATTCTGTGGGCTCTCAATATAAAATCTTTAACCTCAGTGGTCTGACCCTGCCAAATTCCAAAATCTTTTTTCTTTTAGAATGGGATTAAGGTCTTATCTTCCCATCATATATTTCTGATTTGCTCTCTTTGGTGGGATGCCTTTGCAGGATGGACAGGGGCAGCCATAATCCCTGTTTTTCATTCCCTATCTCCTGTTTATACACCCCTTATCATGGAAGGTTCTCTGTTTGAATTTCGATTTTCCTGTAATGTGGCAGAGTAATTTGTAGCTCTCCCTTGAGTCATTGATTATAATTTTTAACACCATCTCCACTCCTTCACTGAGGCTGCTAACACGAGTTATTACAGTTTAGAGGAAAGCTTTCTCCTCTGAAATGTGTCATCAGATTTGTAAAAGCTATTACTGGGAGATGTATTCATATGCCTGCACTGGTGCCAAGCACCTAATGATCTTTTGGGAAAAATAAAAATTAAAAAAAGAAAAAGCAGAAGGAAGATTCGAGGCAAGTAATAATTTTTCTTTTTCATTTTCAACAATCCAGTTTCTAAAAAGAGAAAAATCTTTTACACCTTGTGTTTAGCTACAGGTAGATATGATGAGGTAATTTGAAATAATTTAATTTAAGCATAACCAAGGCAATCTCTTCTGAAAAGTGAACTCCTTTTTGTCATCATAATTTCAGAGGGTACCATTTCCAAATCCATTGTTGGTGACACTGTAGAGTCTTCTAATAGGCTTGTATTTGCACAGCATAAGAATGGTCTCATATTCACATGGATTCTTATTTTCATCATGCACAGACCAGCTCTTCTCCAGGATATTCCAGTTCTTTGGTCATTTCAGAGACCCATCCATCCTTTTAAATTAAGGAATAAAATCTCAATGGGAAAAAGCGAGTGAGCAAAGTAAATAAAATTTATTTACAACATCAAAATCGCTTTCCCCCCCCCTCCTTTTTTCCCCTTTTATCTGGAGCACTGTGCACAGGAGGCTGCAAATAATGGGCACCACTTGAGACTCCCAAGGCCATCGATCACTTCCTTAAACATTTCCTCTGCTGCTACTCAAGATTTGTGGCAGCCTGGAAGTGCCTGCTGATGGGGAAACACCTGGCTCTAAAGACAACTGAGCACTGAAGGGCTCATTCCTAACATTTATGAATCATCATGCCACCACACTTTTTTTTTTTGCCTTCCTTAGCCTTTAAATAATCTGGATTAGTGCAGCTCTTCATATTTCCTCTTATGATTTATAAATATGGAAGGGCAAATTATAGGAATCTCGCTTCTTAATTGAATTTCCTAATCACTAATCAATAGAACTAGGTTTTAATTTCACTCTTGTGCTCAGTGCTTTACAGTAAGTTTATGAAGCTGTGGGATTTGCATCATAGCTAAAACTCACAGATTCTGACTTATAAATTAAAAAAAAAAAAAAAAAGTTTTGTGGATTTCTCTCTCTGTAACTTCAAAATGTCATTTTTTTTCTTTTTTTTTCCTGTAGAAAAAGTGTGTTCCCTGCTGTGGTAATTTTGCCAGGCTCTAGGAATACAATGTGCATTGACAAACAATAAGACAGAAATAATAAGTTAGAAATATAATTTGGCTTTGTTGTTGGGCTTTTTTGCTTGCTTTTTTTTTTTTTCTTGCTGTTTTACTTGTTAGTCAATAGGCAGGAAAAATTGTTTTATTTGGGGGGAGTTTTGTTTGTTTTTGGTTTGGGGTTTTTTGGTTTGGGGTTTTTTGGTTGTGCTTTTTTGTTTTGTTTTGAGGCTTTTGTTGTTGGGGGTTTTGTTGTTTGTTTGTTTTTGTTTTTCTTTTGTTCTGCTGTGGGTTGTTTTTTTTCTTTTTTAAATTTTGTGGGGTTCTAATTTCTTTTATTTCTATTCTAACTGGCTGTTTTTATCTCTTCCTGTTGTCTTTTGGCTTTATCTCTCCAGGACATCCCAGTGAGGTTGAATCCTGCCCTGCCCGTGGCCACAGGAGCTCTCTGCTCCAGGGCAGGGCACACACTGATGGCAGCAGCTTTTAAATACTTCAAGAAGATTTTACTAAAACCCAAGTCTCTGATAATTTATGCTTTCAAAAAAAAAAAAAAATCTATCTGTTGCCTTTACAGGACCCACTTAAATCTTGTCAAATATTCAGCAAATGATGGTGCAAAAACAACCCAATACAGGGGTAGTTAAAAATTCTTTTACACATCAGGTGGGTATCAGTGGGGCCTGCAGTGCCCTTCCCATCAAGGTTTTAAGTTTTTCTGATTTATGTGAGGCAGAATTAATTCAGCACCAAGGTGTAACTTGGGCTAAGTAAGTGAAGTTTCAGTCTTATTGCTGGAAAAGAAAATCACAGGGAAGAGAAACGGCTTTGAGAGATTTGTCCATGAAGTTTTTCACTAGTTAGCTTCCACGTCAATTTTTGTACCTCTCAGAGCTGAATTGTTCTAAGATAAATATCAAATATTAATACAAATAAACTTCCCAGCAGGAAGTGAGAGCTCACAATGGAGCTGGAATGACCTTCACAAAGGATGTGAACCCAGCACCTGGCCATGAAACACCACTGAACTTTTCACAAGACTTTCTTTTTCAGTTGCCACTCTGTGGTTTTTAGCCATCATTTGCATTTTATTCTCGGTGGCACCTTGAAATAGGGCAATTAACCTGATTTTGTGGCTAAATTTAGTGCAGGTAATTAAATTTTGCCTCTCCAAACTTCCTCCATAACATTAATTACAGAGCTTTGCATTTATTGCTGCTGATGGAGTGTAAAGATGCTGTTGTGGAAGTCCTGGGATGGTTTACCACTGAAATATTGTCTTTAATACAGCTCTGAACAAACTGAGTGCAGCTGATCTGCACCAACTGCTGTTCTCACATTAACCTTATGAAGCAATAAAGAGGCCCTGAATAATTTATACCCAGAGGGGGATTGCACAGCTCTCCTTGAGCCAAATGGGATGGACATGGGAATAATTCTGGCAGGGCCATTCAAGGATCCTCAAAGGAATCCTGGAAAGCCAATAGCTTCTCTCTTCGGAGCTGGCATAGTTCCTCAGATGAAATATTGAAATAACAGAGGGGGAAAAAACCCAATTTGTGCCTCCACAGCAGTGTTCTAGAAAGTGGTTGTGAGTAGGTGAAAGCAGGGATTTGTTAGCCTAGGGAAACAACCTGGGTGTTTGCTGTCGAATATTCAGCAAACCTGTAAGCAAATTGCTTTCCATAAATCTCGGTTTAAAGGAACCTGCCAGTAACAAACTGAGAGTATTGATATTAACAGGGGATTACTGTAACTTTCAGAGAGTAGTGGAAGAGTTTATTTCCAGTTTTTTGAGATGATGGAGAGCATCAGGGTACCATGACATTGGTTAATGTATGATAAGGGGAAATGACTATTCAGTGCTCTTCATCATCCTAAGAATTGAACAGATTATTCTGTTCTTTGCACATTCCCTTGGCTTTTTCAGAGGTGATGAATATAAAATCTGGAAGAAAAGCTTGTTGCATTTTTTTTATTATTATTTACAGAAAAAAAACCAAAAAACTCTTGAGTAGTGAATTTTTAAAGTGTTGAAAAGAAAATTAACTGTGGATATCAAGGAAAATAAATCAATCCTAGCATTTTGGTGTTTTCTGAGGGAAGTTAGAGCTCCTTAGTGACTTTTTTGTTTTATTTTTCTTGTTCATTAATGAAGAAAGGAATATGAAAATTTTCAATCTTTTCTGGCCTTTTTTTCCTCCAAGGTGAAAAACATTTTAAAGGGAAGGGCTGAAGAAGCAATCTGCTATGACTGAATCAAACAATGATTATTATATCAAGCCTCTCACCACCACAATTTTTCATTTTTTAATTTTTTTCAAATTAAAGAGCATCATCTGCACATCAGGGCATATTCTTCACGTTGCAGAAGTGAAATGATGCCAGGAGTTCCTTAGTCCACCCCGTAGCCTTGTACTTGCCCAATTGAAAAAGTCCTAAAATCTTTAGAAATATTTAGGTCCTTAACTGTTAAGTGGCAATTTGAGCTATTGTTTAGATGCTTAAAAACATAAAAATCTTGTGCAATTTTAGATGTTCTGCCATCTCCAGGCTGGCCTTCAGAAGGGTTTTAGTACCAGATCCATCAGCTCTGGGATGCCTTGGTGTCCCTGGGAACCAGGCTTGAGACTTTGTGCTGGTGCTCAGACAGGTAAATCCACCTCCTAAAATTGAAATATTCCCCTAGAAATTCAGCTTTTTGTACTGTTTATTGCCTAAGTTTTCCTGTGAGAAGTGTTATACTCAGATTTTTGTAAAGTGAAACCCACCCAGATGTCTTGTGGTGATTCCTACCTTTAAATTCCTGTGAAGGCTGGACCTAAGTGACAAATCTTCAAATCAATGTGAGAATGTGTCACAGAGCAGGGAAATGACATCTGAATTCCACTGCTAATGTTCAAGGTGTTGGATTAAATGATTTCCTTCACAGCTTCCTCACTGCTGATTCCCTTTGATATAAAGCACCAGTCACACATTCAGGTACAGATGACAGAGTCAGTTTTTGTTGATTAATCCTTGTCTTGACCAGCTGCTGAAGTTTTAAAGGGCAAGTTTCCATGTCAGAACTACACACATACTCAAAAATTCATTCCATCCTTTTTTTTGCTGTACCTGGCAAAATAAGTCTTACTTAAAGAACCATCATTTCCAGAAGTCCCACTTTTTCCTGTTTATTCTGCATTCAGATTAAACCATGACCTGTGTCTAAGAATATATTGAAGACAAAAGAATATATTGAAGATGAAATAACAGAAATTGGGGTACTATGATGATATTTTGTGCTGTCTAGCCCATGCTATTCTTTATTCAGCTATGATGACATAAAATAAGGAATTTTAACCCTCTATTACATCGACATGTCTTTATATCTTTTATTTTTCCATTCAGATTTGTGTCAGCTGGTCAAGAACTGCCAGCCTCAAAAATGCAATTTAAAGTGGTTTTACCAGGGATGGTTAAAACTTGTTCATCTCAGAAATAAACACGTGCTAGGTATGGTTGAAATAATATATGTATACATTCCTTTGTAAATTGCTTGATAAAAAATAACCATTTCCCTTAAATTGTTCAGCCAGATAATGGTGTAAAGTTGCAGATTGCAAAAGGCTCAACAGAGCCTGCAAAGATTAAAAATCAAGAAGCTTTTTTCTCCAAAATCATACAAAAATTACTTCATGGTTATTATATTGGGAAACTGGGAAGATGTTCCTCCTGACTGAACGTGTCCAGTGCTCTCCAGATTCTTTGAGTCCATGCTATTTTTCTGTAGTGTGGATACTTTTAGGCTACTGTGCTTGTTTTTAGTTTTGTGGGGTTAACGTGGGGTTTTTTTGGTTTATTTTGTTTTGGTTTTGTCGTGTGTGTTTGTCTCAGCTGTACACGCTGATTTTATTGATGTAGTCACTTTTGATTTTGCAGGCAGCCTCACTGACTGGTTTAGTTACACATTTCAACAGCAAAAATCCCACTCGTAGAGGAATCCAGGGAGGTTTCTTCAGTCTGTAAAGGAGACAGAAATAGAGGGTCAGTGTTGTGTTACAGCAATTATGTCAAAGCAGCACAAACAGAGGGGCACAGTATTAGACTAAAAAGAAGACAAATGAAAACCCTCATACATGACTGGAGGTAATTCCTATTTTTTCCACTGCATTTGGGTCCAGGATTATGTTTTTACACCTGTAAAAGTAATTATATGTGGAGCAGCATGCTGGTATAGTGGCAATAAACCATGTTATAGCCAAACCTTTTGCTCTTCTCCACATGAAATTTCATTTCAAATTGTATTTCAAGATTAAACAATGAGTATATATTTGGTATTTAGATAGTATTCTTATAAAAATCCGTGTGGTTTGGTGGTGGTTTTTTTTTGTTTTGTTTTGTTTTTTGTTTTGAGTTTTTTTGGTGTGTTTTCTTTTTGTATGTTTGGGGGTTTTTTGTTTTGTTTTGGTTTGGTTTTTGTTTGTTTGTTTTTTGTGAACCAAGTTCTCCCTTATGCATCAGCATTTTTTGAAAAGGAAGAAAATCCACTTGGGAAATTTCTGGCCTTCTCTAATTAAATACTCGTCACTAGAAGAACAACTTGAAATATTTTGGAGGCCTTGAATCACAGCCCTGCTTGGGTTTGAAGATAAACTCCAAACATCATTTAAAATCTAATAGCTATTCAAATTCTAAACATGGGTCTTGCCTGGATGATAAGGTTCCTTTTACAGCCAAGGAAATAAAAAAAAAAAAAAAAGAGAAAGAAAGAGGAAGGTACTTCTAGGTACCTCTAGAAGGCATTTTTGTGCAGAAGTCTTAAATAAATGTTTTAAGATGGGATGAATCACTGCCTGTAAGTATCTGTCTCTCCTTACAGACCATTGAGGGTACCTAAGAGTTTAATTTAGACTAGTCAGGTTAGTTTATGATTGCTGAAAACAGCAGGATTCTTCTCAAAATATTAGCCTATTACCTCCTTTCCAGCTCCTTTTTTTTTCACAAGATCCTATTAAGACCTCTAAAAATGTAACCACCACCATCTTGTTACCCCCAAAATCCCCACCCTTGGTGCCATTTCCATTCCACTCTGCTCCAGCAGGAAGCTTGATTTAATTCCCCAAGAAATCAGGGGGCTTATTTTTGGTTACCTGATAAAAAAAACTTCATGCAACTTGCTTTAAACATCACCACCACAATTTTTCCATCTCTGTTTCACTGCAGAACGCCTTAAAATGTCCCCCCACACACACCCAATTCAGATTTTCTGGAAGCTTCATCTAAAAGTGCAGTCCCTCCTTTGCCACTTCCCATTCCTTCTGATTCATTAGCATAATTGGGTAGTGATGACTGACTAATGAGTACTTATCAGGAATTTCCTATGCATATCTTGGTGCTAATTTTGCAAATCTCAAGGACACAGCTATCCTGTGTGCAATGAGAGTCTGTGTATGGAAATCAGAAACGCAGGGTTCTCACAAGAATAAGAAAATTATAGTTATCCACTAAGGCTTCTTCTCAGTCTGTTTTTCACTACTGAACTGTTTACTTCAGGGAAAAAAAACCCTTTATTTTGTTAAAAAAACCCAAACCACATCATGTTTATTAAAAAACACCATGAATAATATTGACACCCCTAAAATTTTCCTTATATATGTATATACATATTACAACAGGAATGGCAAATAAATGAATAAGATGTGAGTCAACTTAACTGGTTATGCAGAAATGCAGATCTTTCTTGTATCCTGACTCAGGTAGTCCATAATTTATAGTGGAATGAAGACAGAATTCCAAAGAACATAGATGTGATTTATCTGCTCTAATGAGGGTTTTTATTCTCCAGCAGAAGTAGTTCCTGTCCATCCATGAGCAAGGAGTAGAAATTAGTTTCTCATTACTGATCTAAACTCCAAGGAGATGCACAAAATATGTTCTGTAAATCACACCTTATAAGCATTTCTTCCTTTGACTATTAAAAAAAACCAGGTAGGGTGAGTCAGACCTTCCTTAATCAAGGACCAAACTGCACAGTGCAAGGGCAAAGATGGATGGGGCTGTGGTTTAGCCCAGGGGAACTTAAACCAAAGAAAAAGCTGTGGTGTGTTGGCATTGCTGGATACCAGGTGCCCACCAAGCCACTCCATCACTCCCCTCCTCAGCAGAACAGGAAGGGAGAAAATAAGATGGAAAAATCCTTTTGGGTCAAGAGGAAGGCTGCTTAACAAAGCAAAAGCAACAGCTGTGTGTGGTCCAAAGGAAAATGAAATATGTATTATCTGCTTCCCATCAGCAGATGGAGAATGTCCAGTCTCTTCCCAGGTCATGGAGCACATTGTTTCAGAAGACTAAGCTCATCATTAAGAGTTTTCTACTTCCTCCTCCTTTTTCTTGCCTTTAAAATAAAGTTCTGGCCACCTGGCATCCAGATAAGGTCAACCCACGACAAATCTTCATCTGTGTGAAAGACAGAGAACTAAATACTGAGATTCTTGGGATCCTTTCCTTCACAGAGTGGTCGTGGAGCTGGACTCTTCCTGACCCTTTTCAAAATAACTCATCTATATTTCATCTCTCTGTAAATCACATTCACACTGACACCTCATAGAGATTTCAAACAAGCAGAAGAATTCTTTCCAAAGTTTCCAGAGCATGCCAGGTGTTGAGGAGAAGTGGATTGCTCTGAGTTCAGATTCTTTTAAAAATTACTCTCCACATTTTCTACAAAGAGAAGAGGATGCTGCCTGAAAGCACGTCCTGCCCTAGTCCTTATCTGCCCTTGGCTGTAAAATGATTGCAATAACCTGGAATCTGTTCTGCATCATAAAACTGGTTAAATGAATGATGCTTATAATGAGCTTTTAGCATGTTGCCTCCCACAGCCTCATTTGAGTTTATCACTGCCTTGTTTCCTGCTGGACATGAGTCATCCCAGCAAGTCATCAAGCAAATCATTCCAGATTCCTCTCCAAACATCAATTAAAAGTTGTCTTACCATCAGAATGTACCCCAAAGAGCACCCACAAAGAAACAAACTTTTACAGAGAAGTGACTGCTCCAACTAGCTCAAGTATTTTGCATTTTACTTCATGGGAGTTGTATTTTTATCCCAGGTAGAGTGCTCCAAGTCAGCCACGACCTTCTTAATCCAAGCCTTACCAGGGAACTTCTTTCAGTCTAGTATGACATTGGTGGGTTCTCAAAACCAAAAAAAAAGGTCACAGCAGATCATTTCCATTTGCCAAGTGCACTTTTCAATAGAATCCTGGGCCTGGATAACAGCTGAAAACTGTGTTCACACTGGAAGTGTTCGGGCAGCAGAGGTGTGAACTGGATTTGTGCAGCTGCCAGAGATGCTGTCACTTCTGAGTGACAAGTGAATGTCAGGTGGTTTTGCAAGGATTCTTTGGGCAAACAGATCATACCTTCAGGTCTCCTGAAGTTTTGAAGCTTGCAGTGCGAGTTTCTGTGTATTTTGGGTGCTGGAAGAACAGGCATCTTCCAAAAAAGCAAAGGTTTTTTTCACTCAATGGTGCTTTATTTTCCTGTCATTTAATGACAGACCCTTAGGAGTCTTCTCCTCAGTTTGGAGGCAGGTTCAGAGCCTTCCACAGTGACTTCACACATTTTACAACCCTTCCTCCTTAAACAAACTGTGCTTGTATATCAATAGATAACAAATTTCTATCATGTCAGGATTGTGAAGCTGGTAAATTCCATGTCCTTCTGCTCTGTGGAGGTAAAGAACTGAGGGAACCACATCCAGTCAATTGCCCTTGAGGGTCTTCGGGTAATTAGCCACGACTGGAGTCAATGATTCAAACTCAGAAGTGATGTGGAGAGCTTCACTTCCCAGATCTTCTGTCAGCTCTTCTCTTCCTGCTTATGTGACTTGGTTTTCAGGTTTTTTTTGGTTTGTTGTTGTTGTTGTTTTTGTTTGTTTGTTTTAGGGTTTTTTTTTGTTTTGGTTTTGGTTTTTTGGTTTTTTTTTGGTGCTAGAGTTTGGTTTTGTGTCTGATTTGGACATGAGAATTTAGGTAACGTTTCTAAGATCTTGGCATAAAAACCTTTTCCTGTACATGATGAGTGAGCAGTCCCTGGTACCCTTGTTAATGCTCATGGTTGATGCATTTTTTAATGTCTACCCGGGGTTTTCTCCAGTGGAACTCTCTTCATGTTCACTGGTGTGTGTACATCATGGTTTCAAGAAAGGCACAGAGACCCCTAAGCTGGAGGAAATCAAGACAGAACCAAACTTGATGTGATAACTCAGCCACCACACCACACCACAGCACCCCAACTAATTAGTTCCAGAGAGGAGCAGGATTAATTAACCCAGACACAACATCAGCCTAGTTAAACTTTAGAGTCTGGGCAGCTCCAAACAGTGTGACAACACCTTGTGCTGCACTCCATCAGTGTGGAACACGAGCACCAGGACATCCCCTTGCTCAGGAGACCAGTGGGTGCTTTGCCTAATTGAATTTATAGCAGACCCAACAGTCTAGCGAGTCAGGGTGCCAAATAAAACAGAGTGGGCTGGCAGTATTAATTCATGGGTGTTCTGAATTAACTGAGAGATTTTCGCAGCTTTTTTTTTTTTTTTTTTTTTTAATAGCACAAAATGATAAAAGAACCAGCAATCGGCGCAGTAAAATTTTATGTGTTAATAACTTTTTAAAACACTAAAAGGGAAGGAGCTACATAATGAGCCACGTTATCCTTTTGTGTCTGATATCTAAGTACTTGCAGAAGACATAATTCTGACTCTGGCATCCTTACAGTTTGGCAAAGAATGGGAAAAAATCTAAGAGGAAATTGAAGCTGGACAGATCAAACCAGAAATGAGAACATACAATAAAGTGGGATGAGAGGGATCATCAGTAAAATCTTCATGGGGAAAATCTTTCAGTCAAGATTGGTTTGGGACAAATCACTGGATGTGTAAAATGAGTGGTGGGGTGGAATTTTGGGCTCTTACAAGGGTTGGTGTGGAGGAGCAGATTGGCTCAAAATAGAGCCAGTGGTGGCAGCTGGTTGGGATGGAGAGCCTGGCAGGAGCTGAGACAGGCAGTGCTTGGGTGTGCAGGGAACAGAAACTCCTGAATTAACAGCAGGAGAAGTTTCCCCTCCTGTGCTGGCAAGAATTGCTACTTGCAGTTTGGAAAGTCTGTGCACCTCCACCAGGCAAAGAAAATTCGACTTAGAGCTGAAATCTCAAATTAATGAGCCAATTAAAGTTATATCATCACCTGAGCAGTGGTTACTGATGAGATGCACTCTGTCAGCCACGTGGCACATGTAATGAACTGTCTTGTAACTTAAACTCACTGAGATAATTTTAATATATTTCACTTAGCACTTGTGAAAAGGCCAAGCAACCATAAAAAGAGTTCAGCTTTCAGGCATTAATGTTTCCTGCAGGCTGATGTGGTGCATATGGGTCATTACAACAACTTAGTTAACTTGCCAAATTGTGATAATTAGAACCCAAAACTGAATCCGGAAGAGAAAATTATTCTTTGCTCTTTAAGAGTTTGGTTTATAGTGGAGGCCTCTGCATGTAATATCATTCTCTGCTTCACAGCTGGGCTGAAAAGCATGAGGGAATTTTGCCTGAAATGTGTGGGTGCATAAGAGAATTTCTGTCATGTACTCAGTCACAGACCACAGAATCATAAAATTATAGAATATCTTTCTTTTAACACCATGCTGCACTTTGCACCTCTGCCTGTCCAAGGTATGTCCCACTTTTGAATGAGTAATGTTAAAAATTAACTGAAACACTGCTAAAAAGGAAACGTGTTCACAATTAAGTCCATCATTATGATAATTTTATGTACATCTTTCCTGCAAAGCCTCGATGCAGTGCCAGCCCTAATGTAACATTTAACAATAATATAAAAACATAATGGGTCGAATTCCCTACAGCTGAAAATTAATCCAATGCTGCTGATTTCAGTGGAGAAATGCCAGTTCATAAAAGCTGAGGAACTGCTGTTTTCACAGGGCTCATTTTAATGATTAATAAGATCCCAGATTGGTATTTGTTGTTGTTTGAAGCGATCAGTGCCTGATATCCTCACATTATTATTTAATTCAAGCATCAAAACCATTATCACTTAATTTGGACGAGTATGTGTGCATAAAACCCAAGCCTCACAAAGCCTATTTAGGATAATCCTATCAGCTGGCAGCCAAGAATTGACTGATTTGTCACCCAGTATGAAACTGGAATCTCTCTTTCTTTCTTTCTTTTCCTGCCTTTATGGGGATGTGCTGCATTGTTACAGCCAGCTTTTATCCTGCACTGGAATTAAAGAGAGTCTCAGAGAAGATAATTAACTGCACACAATGAGCAGGGTGAGGGAAGGATGAAGGAGGGTTTGTAGGGGAGGAAGATGTGTCTGCCATTCACAGGATACACAGCCAGGTGTTGTTCCAACTTCCCTGCTTGAAGCAAAATGTTTGGGGCAGCAGGGCATGGAAAAGGAGCTGGCTTATAGGAGGGTTTAGAAGGTGTAGATGGAGATTTACCAAATGGACTCGAGGTGCTGAGGGAATATTTTCTGCAGTTGTGGACTCCTTCAGAAGTAACAAACAAAGGTGCTGCCACTCTGTGTGTTCTAATGAGATTCTGATATTGGTGCTTAAGGGTTTGGACCCTTAAACTTGAAACTCAGCATAGTCCAGATATAAAAAAAGAGCACAATCACTGCTCCTGAGGACTGCTAAGCTCTCCTGGGATGCCACTGCTTCCCTCAGTCCTGCTGCTCTGACACCACCTTCCAAGGCAGGGTTATCATGCCCTGGTCTGTAAATGTGGTAACTGCCCCACCTAATCAGTGGCTTGTCTTCATTTTCTTCTGTCTTCACGCAGAAGAAGTGAAGGAGATGAATTTTCTCGTGTTTGGACTTGGCTGTTTATTAAATCTCATCTAAAGTGCAGAGAATTCTGCAACACTTCCAGCTACCATGGAGGTGAATGGAGCTAGTTACAAGGTCTTTTAAAGCTGAACACTCCAATAGAGAATTAACACCTATATTATTTATACTTTTGGCTCAATAACCAAACTCTTGTGACCCTCAGTGCAGCACTGACTGTCCAACCAGAAACTACTGCCTGAAACCATGAAGAGGAACACAGAAAGAGACAACACCCAAAATCCTCCATCTTGTGCCATACCTATTGCTACATTATAAAACCCACAAATTTCAAACCCTTCACCATGTGAAAGCACACACTTCTATTCTAACCACACACCCATGATTTTAACTCCATCACTCAAATTTTGGAAGCCTTCTCCAAAGCTTCAGGTCAAAAGCAGTGTTCTCCTGGGGGTCAGTATCAGCACAGAAAACTCAAAAATCCCAGGCTTCAGGGTTCCAACGTTGGTCCACCCCAGAGGGAAATTTGATGACCAGCATGTGCCACTGGCTCCTGCATCTTTCTTTTGCAGAGCACACCCAGGAGATCTCTTCCCTCTTGTGAACGAGGGCTGTGCCAGGGTCAGGAGCCATGGGATGGTGGATGGAGCAGTGAAAGCTGCAGAGCAGCTCACAGGAGTTTTTCCTGTGGATAAAAGGAGGTGAACATGGAATATTGAAGCACAGAGTGTGCAGAGGGGTATTCAGGAGGAAAGGTGCAATTCCAGCCACCTCCTGTTTGTTCTCTCTGCTCTGCATCCTAATCACTCCCCAGGTTCCACAGAGAGAGAACAGACAAAGAAATCCACACAAAACCTGTCTCTAATTACTGCTGAGCAGATCTGCAGGACTGTAGTAACAAGTACAGAAAAACATTAAAAAAGAAAAAAAACCCCAAAGCTCACAACAAAACCACCCACAATGTTTTCTTCTTTTATTAGTACATTATATTGCATCTCTGAATCCTAAGGATAAAGTAAAACATCTTGAAATATACTCCAAGATTCTGGTCTTTTTCCTTTTTTTTCACCAAACTGTCTTTCCTGTCTAGAAGATATAATGATTTTTGACAGTGTGCTTAAAGCTTAAGGGCTGTGTGCTCTTCCTTAGAGTCAAGCACAGTGCAAAGGGCAGGGATCTACAGGGATCACATGGACAAGGAGGAAAGAAAACATAATTTTCACTCCTCTGGAATTTCAACACTTTTCATAGAGAGAAGAAAGCCAAGGCAACCTCTGAGAAGCATGAAAAATACTGAATTTGGGGGTTTCTAATGGGATTTGGATGCTAGGAGATAGCTATAAGTGAATAGTGCATTAGCTGCACACAGTTCAAAGTGAATCCTGAAGAGCCCATTCCTTCCAGTCAGCCTCCACAGATGCAGAAATCCAATGAAACTGTGATTTTGTTTAAAAAAGACATGCAGATTTATCTGGATGGAAAAATTACTGGCCATAGGAAGAGCAAAAATGTATAGGATGATTTTCATAGTAAGCAGAGATGGATAATACTCAGTTTTCTGAGTCACTTTCCAGTTCACTCTGTCCATTCCCATAAATACTTTCAGGTTGAGCAAGTACTGCTGGTGCACATCAGCACAACACCTGTGAGAACCAGTACCTAAAGGATAGAAATCTTTCCTCAAAATACAAATTATTTTTCCCTCTGTAGAAGTATAACCTTACAGTCTGACCCCATGATTAAATCTCTGCCATGAAGTGAGATATCTGCATTGTTGATGAATATGGCTCAGCAGGAGCTGAATTTCCTGCTATGAGTAACACAGAGAAACAGATGATTCCTTTGACTTAATGCAGACACTTATTTCAACATGAGATTAATCATCCCCAACAAATCCTCACTTCCCAGTGATTCTGAAAGAGTTGAGAGAAACAACCAAAGTACAGACATCTACACTCTATTTTCAGATAAACCATATTCTTTCTGAAAATTCTTGGTTCTTTTCAGACTATTCTTTGTTCTCTAAGACCAACTGATATTCTAGGCTGTAACAGCATTATCATAATAATCATTATTATTCTTCAAGATTAAAAGGAATGAATAATGAAATACCTAATACATTTCCATAAACCCATGTGTAAGTCCCTTTTAGGGCTCAGTGGGCCAATATTTTTTTCTGAAATGAAAGGAAAAAAAAGTGTATTATTGCTATGGTTTCTTAGAACCCTTTTATTTTGATCTTGGGAGGTTTGGTGTTGTTGTACAGTCCTTGTAGCAAAGGGAACCTGTACAGGTTTTTTTTTTCCTCCCTTCAATTTAACTCAGGGCTGGGGAGAGCTTTTCCTGCTGGTTTACTCTTGTATAACTGGAAGCAGAATTAGGTCCACAGCAGGTGAGCCATCTAAGGCAGGAGATGGTAAATTGAATTGGAAGAACACAACAATATTTTAAACTCTGTGTCTTCTGTGGCTGCAGAGAAGTCAACACAAACCAGATGATGTGCAGACTGCTGGGAATGGTGGATTCACACTGCTTGAAAGCACACAGGCTTCTCAGAGTGATTGTGAACTTCCCCTGAAAGTGCAGTTTTTGTACAAATAACAGCCCTTCATGCTTGGCACCTGAACGAGTCTTTGTTTCCAGCAGAGAAACTGTGGGTTTATGGCCTGAGAACGACAATAGGAATGTGTTTATTGCTAGGGTCACAGCTGGGGATGATTATTACTTTTTTCTTTGTCAAAAGGAAATGCTACAGGCAGCTAAATGTGCTTTCAGGCTGATTTGAGGGAGCATTCTTGGTAAAAAGTCCTCTCTTGCTCTCTCTGCTTTGATTTTCCTTTGCCAGACCAGGTTTATTGCAGCACCAGGAGGCTGGATGCCCATCATATTTTTGTTCTGACAGGAAACCGTGCAAAATTTGCATGATTTGCTCTATTGAGGAGGCTGGAGAGATATCAGGGTTAAGGGTTTGGAGGATTAGGGATTATCATTCCTCTGCAAATTTACCTCTGTGCCTGGGCATAGCAATGGGCAGTCAGAGAGTCTGAGCTGTGCATTAGAGATTTCCTCTCCTTAGAATGTAAAATCTGAAAGTGCTGGGAAAACCTGCTGGCACCAGGCACCAGGGCTGGCTCATGTGAAGCCAGCTTGGGGTTGTGACAACAGGCTCTAAAACCCCAGTCTGTGGCAAAGCCCTCACCTGTGGGAAAGAGAAAAGGTATAAAACTCTCAGAAAGCTGTGTGAAAGCAAATCTCAGCATGGAGAAATGCAAGAATGCTGAAGATGCAAGGCCAAGAAACATTAAGGCTGTGAGCTGTGTAAAAATAAGCCTCAAGAAAATATGTTAAGCGAGACAGTAGAAATATATAAGCTTAATAATGAAGCTTTATCCAATGTTTTAAGTTATTACAAGCATTGTTCAAAGCAAGATGTACATGTAGCTTTATTAAGTGGCCTGAGCAAACACTTGTCAGCTTTTAATATGATGCTATTGGCTAGAAAGTTGTTAAAAGACTTTGTAACAGAAAGAATTTAGTCTAAAATGGTTGAAGCTGTTCCATCTCCCTTGCTCGGTTCTGTAAAACGAGACTGATGATTGTGATGGAATAAAGCTTTGAGACAGCTGCTCCAGCATTCTCATCTCATTGTTTGTGTACATAGATATATGTAAATATAAGGGGAAAAAATATCCCAGGAAATCCCAACATTCACCACAGCAAAAGGTGCTCTAAAAAAGACATTACACCAGCACAGTGCTGTGGCAGCAGCTCCTCTCTGCAAGCCAAGGCCAAAGGAGAGCATTTTCACCTCTCCAAGGTGCTCCTCCCCTCCCAAGCTCAGCAGCTCAGTCAGCTCTTTTGGTTTCTTTCTTGATTATAATGATGTTGAGGAAGCTGATTAACCCAAAGTAAGTGATTTCAATCAGAGTATGCTTATAGGGATGGAAAGTGAGGAGGTATGAACCATTTTTGCTAGTCTTCAATTGAAATATTTTTTTTAAAAGAAATTCTGTTGTCTTTTGCTCAGCTTTGAGAAGGCAAGAATTAACCTCAGCAAATGGCTGCTCTCAGCCTTTACATAGACATGAATGCATGGCTAAACATCATCTTTTTTAATTAATACAGTCCATCCCTCCATTCTCCCATCGACTTGGGGAGCTGAGATGTAATCTGATTTAATTCTTGTAACATAATCTTGTTTGGTTTTATAGTACTTCCCCCTGCTCATATTAAAATCCTATTCATTTATGTGTATGCAGTGAGAGATGAATGTGCATCTTTGGGTGCACTGGACACGTGGGGCTGCTGGTGGATGAAGAAAAGCTGAAATTCAGGAATTCAGGGGGGGCTGAAATTATTTAAGGCTGGCTAAACCTCCAGAAATCTGAGTGTCTGGTATGTCTTTCAGAAATTCTCATACAAAGGCAGCTCCAGGAGCACAAGTTGCTTTGTTCAGTTTCCCTTGCCTGACTACAAGCAATACCCTTTACATGTAATTCTAATTTCATAAGATGGACTTGAAGAGCCAGGGAGCCTCATGTTTCAGACTGAATCAGTTGGTGAACATCCAAATTGTAAATATAGGCTGGTGCCTGACCATTTATAGACAACTGCAATGTAAACATCTTCAGCTGAGATCCTCCTTAGCATCAGAAGAGAGAAATAAGTTTTATTGGGAACATATCAAGTCATCAGAAGGATAGACATTGCTAATGCATCAGAAGAACCATGCTTAAAAGGGTTTCTCTCCTCCTGATGGCAAATTGTTCCTAGATCCCTGCACTGCAGATGCTGGGAGCTGCTGAAATCAATTGAGAACATCTCATGGCTGGAATTGGCTCTGTGGGACACAGGGGCAGCTCCTCACAGAAGCCACCTCTGTATTCACCCCCCTGCCTGAACCTTGGCATGCAAACTCACCACGGTGGTAAAGAGGGATTTGGATGCCCAGTAGGATTTTAAATGGTTTCAATCTGGAGCTTCCCCACCCCTGAGGGAGTTAAAAGCAGGTGTAGCTCACCATGGCTCTCATAGGGAGGGGTAATCTTCAGACCCTAGACATTATTGGAGAAAAAAAAAATCCACCTAACATGCCCCAGAAGAAACTCAATTGCAACTTAAATTTCCCAAAATAGTGAGTTTCTTTCTGGAAATAGTGAGTCCTTATATGGGAAATTCACATGTAAATACCAGAATTAGGCAATTAAGTGGAAAGACTCCTATCATGGTATGAAATCATAACCTTGTATCCTATATCAGCACTTCATGGATATTCCAGCTCAGATGGGAAACACATCATTTCAAGTATGATATAAAAATACAGTGAAGGACAGATCTTGGTTTGGCACTAAAATACTTGAAATGAGATGACAAGATAAAGGATGTCAGAGGTGAAGAGCCTTTTTTTTTTTCTGAAGCAGATTAGGAACAAAATCATCTCAGACATCAGACTTCTGGAGCTCTCCTCTCCCAGGGGGTCATATTGCCTTCCTACCCTGTGTATGCTCAAAAGACAGCTATGGCTAATGAACTCAATTACTGTAATTAAAAACAGAGCCAGCTCCCACTCCCTGCCCCCTGAGGAAATGCCTGGACTTTACTCCCATGGAATTGTTTGAATACACTAAAATAGTGTGGTATAGATGATATTAAACTGCTGATTAACCCAGAGACAGACACAGAGGCACACAGAGGTCAGGGATGTTGCTCTGTGTCTGAGCAGAACCACACATTCAACTTCAATGTCCATGTCCTATTTATAGAGAAAGAAAGCTTGAAGTCTGGTTTTATACACAGATCATCTCAGTTCCTGGGATGTGCTGACCCTTTGAAAGTTCAGCCTGGGACTGAATGAATGTATACACAGGTATAGAAATTATGATATCATTATATCATCGGTGTAAAATGTTAGTTCTTGCCTTCTCAAAGCTCAACAAAAGATAACAGAATTTTTTTTTTTTAATATTTATATTGAAGACTAGCTAAAATGGTTCATCCCTCCTCACTTTCCCTCCCTATAAACATATTCTGACTGACATCACTTACTTTGGGTTAATCAGTTTCCTCAACATCATTATAATCAAGAAAGAAACCAAAACCCACCCCCCCCAACTAAAATCTGCTGATTAAGTATATACATGAGAGATGCTGCCTGTGCTGCTTGATTTCCAATAAGCATTTTGTCTCAAACGGGATTGTTTAAAAATATGTCTTAGATGGGATTCTTTAAAATAAAATAACCAATGAAGGCTTTTTTTCCCCTTAAACTAAAAAGCACCACAGCTGTTTTCTGTACTGCTGCAGTGAACAGCAAGCAAAAATGCAGCTGTTAAATCAGTTTCAGATCAGCATGGCAGGCCTAAGTACAGCTAGTTCTGCTTGTCTTGCAATTAATGTCAAGTAAAAGGAGGTGACAGTAATTGGAGTTGTTGGGAAATGAGTTCTCCTGAGAAGGGAGCAGCTCTGTGAACAGAGAAATGCAGCACAGGGTGGATTGAGAGCTTCATGTGTCAAGGAAAAAAATCCAGATTGAGGGCTAAGGGGTGACATTATGCAGTTAATGAAATACACATCTGAGGAATCCCTCTGAAATATTCAGCTGGAGCCATCCTTAGATTATATCTGGGAAGGCAGAGAATCCTCTCTGGTGATATCCCATAATATCTATGGACGGCATTTTCCATATTCTTTAGTAATGGGATTTTACCTGGAATTAAAGCTCACTAAAATGAGTCCATCATTAAAAATGGCCCACATAAACAACTTTTGCTGAACATAATGGCATGAAATTCTGAGTCATATTCACTGCCTGTCACCTTTGTCTCGCTGGATGAAAGCCAATGCATGCAGTGAGATATCAGGGCTGGGCATCCTTGTGCAGGTGTGGGAGCAAACCCGGCTCCTGCACTGCCCTCACAGTCAGGGCAGAGCTGCCTTTTGCTGTCTGTGGGATTCAGAGAGTGATTCAGCTCCTCAGGGAGATGTCTTTTGAGGCAAGCACTGGACTTGATTCTGTTGTCCTCAGAAAATCCTCTGGTGTCACTAGAGATCCTCTGAGATATCCAGATATCCATGTAGGGTTGATGGATGGCAAAATCATGAAATCAGGGAATGGTTTGGGTTGGAAGGGACCTTAAAAATCATCCAGTTCTACCCCTGCTATGGGCAGGGGAATTTTCCACTAGACCAGGTTGCTCCAAGTCCTGTCCACCCTGGCCAGGAAAACTTGAGGCAGCCAAAATATCTCTGTATGTCTCTATAACTCTGTGATTCTATGATTCTGTAATTCTATAACTCTGTGATTCTATGATTCTATAATTCTATAACTCCGTGACCATGATTCTGTGTGAGATGCCAGAGAGCTTCTGAGGATCTCTGTTAGGGCAGGCTATATTTAAAACCATTTTGTATTTGTAATTATTTTAAGGCCATTATATTCCTATCAAGATCCCAGATGCTGATGTTCAATGGCAAGGAACTGATAATTAGTGAAAGAAAGCATCCCTGGTATGTTCTGAGATATATGCAAATTAATATGTAAATGAGAAGGCCTGGGTTAAAAAGGCCCTGTTTGAAGAATATTTCTGCATGAATTTTTGAGACAACTTTCAAAGTTTTTGGTAAATTCCCTGTTAGACATTAAAAGGGAGAGAAAAACTTCTAAACATTCCTCTTTCTAAAAATGCTTTCAGTTTTTTAATCATGAAGTTTTTAACTGCTGCTTCTTGATTTTTTCCAAAACAAGTTTGTCATTATGTGCAATAATTTTAGTGAGAATGATGAGTTGGAGCTTGAAGCATTAACACACGTTAAGTGAGACTTCTCTAATTTTAACCTGATCATACAATGCATGTATTTGATAGGGCTGAATAAAGGAGATATCATTTGATCTTTATTAATACACTCTATTAACAGAAATGGCACTTCTCTCTAATGTACTGGTGATCAAGTGAGGTTTTTAAACAGTGCTCAAGTGTGCACAGATGGATACAGATGGTGCATGAAGCAATTCTGAGTGCATCAATCAACAGCTTCAAGTGTGTTTCATACACAAGAAAATACACATTGCTGAAAATGCCTTTGGATTACCACAATTATGCACTAAAGTGAAGATTCCCAGTACGGCTCCTGTTATGCAAAGACTGAGTCAATCAGGCAGAACTGTTTCCTGTGTCATTTAGGATTGCTATGAAATTCTCCATCTGGACCAAATAGAGGGAAAAATATGAAACAGGAAAAAAAAATTGATGTCTGCTTCCCTTATACCATGGAGGGGAATAGAAAAAGTGACAGGTGAAATATCTATAAATAAAACAGTGAAGAAGTGACAATAAAGATCCACTTGGAAATGGAAGAAGAGGGTGAAAATTAATTGTGAAGGTAAGAAATCTGTCTGTATTCATCCATAAATGCTCCATGGCATTAAGGCCTGTCAGGGAAGGCTTAGGTGGATATTAGGAAAAGGTTCTTCACCCAGAGGGTGGTCAGGCCCTGAAAAATCTCCCAAGGCAGGAGGTCACAGCACCAAGCCTGACAGAGATCAAGAAGTACTTGGACAAGTCTCTCGGGCACAGGGTGGGATTTTTCAGATTTTCCTGTGCAGGGTCAGGGGTTGGACTCGATGATTCTTGTAGGTCCCTTCCAGCTCAGGAAATTCTGTGATTCCTTGATTCTATTATGTTTAGGCAAGGCAGACATCAGGGTTGGTAGTAGAAAAAGTACAGATAGACAAAATCATGGTACTACTGGTAATTTTTCCAACTTTTACCTTGTATTTCAGGGCAGGAGGAACATTCTGATGTGATGGAGCCCCGTGCAGAGTCCACTTTTTATTGGCATGCTGACAGAATTGCCCTGAAGAAATTCTAAGAGGTGTGATCATAGACTCACAGAATCATAGAATCATAGAAGAGTCATAGAATCATGGAATGACCTGAGTTGGGAGATCTTAAGGATTATCCTGTTCCAACCCCTCTGCCATGGGCAGGGACACCTTCCACTGTCCCAGGCTGCTCCAAGCCCCTCCAACTTGGCTTTGGACATTTCCAGGAATCCAGGGGCAGCCACAGCTTCTCTGGACACCCTGGGCCAGGGTTTCCTCACTCTCACAGGGAAGAAATTTTTTCCTAACATCCAATCTAAACCTACTGTCAGTTTAAAGCCATTCCCCCTTGTCTCTTCCTTGCAGGGTCCCTTTAGGCATTTCAAGGCCACAATGAGATCACCCCGAAGCTTTTCTTTTCCAGGCTGAACAATCCCAATTCCCTCAGCCTTTCCTCCCAGCAGAGCTGCTCCATCCCTCGGATCCTCCTGGTGCTTCCTCTGGACTCTCTCCAGCAGCTCCAGCTCCTTCCTGTGCTGGTCCCCAGAGAGCTGATGGTACAAACTGTGCATCCACATGAGGATACAGCAGGGGGGAGGAATTTACTGCTCTTACACGCTCAGGTACCCAGAGCATTGACCCTGCTTCTTGCCTTTGGGATAAATGCTGCATCCCTGAGGAGCTGATGGCCAGCTCATAATAATAATAACAATAAGGAATAAGGTGAATAAATGCTCTTGTCAGAGAGAAACATGATGGGTATCAGTAATCCAGAAAGAACTGCTGATTCCAGCCTCTCCAGCACTACACCTGCAGTGGATCTATCATCCCAAAGGGAATCTCCATCAGGCCAGAGTGCTGTGTGGGGAGGAGAGGAGCCTGTATCACTGACCTGACCTTTATTCCATGCTGCTGTTTACTCACGACAAGGAAATGCAGGACAATATCTTCAGTGTCCAAGCAGAAAGGTTAAAGGGAAACAATGGACTGTAAATTTGGATGTGGAATTGAAATGCAGCAGCTGAAAAGGAAACATGTATTTAGATGTTGAGGCACAGACAAGAAAAATATGTTAGGTTTAAAAGAGATACAGGGTGGATTGAGAAATCCAGTGCACTGAAAGCCAGCACTAAAAAGAAAAAAATTCAGAAACAAACATAATGTAGCCATACCAGCATTGCAGATGAATCATGGAATAGTTTGGAAGTTCTTTTTTGCCCTGAAATTTATCCAAATTTCTAAAACTCTGAATTGAACCTCTTTTTCTCAGCTCTAAAAATTGTTTACCCAGCAAGTGTTTGGAGGGCACGTGTGCTTTGCTAATGGAGTATTTTAGATCTGGACAACTTTTTGATCACCTTTACATTTCCAAAATGAAACCCAACATTGGGTGAAAACCAAATTTCTCTTTCTGATTTTTTTAAAGAGATTTGTCTCCAAGCTTTTTGATTTATGTCAATGACTTTATGAACTGAGTGGGTTTTTTACTCCTGAATCTTTGTTTCAGACTTAAAGGACCTCCAGGATATTAGCATTTGAGATTTTTGAGGGAAAAATAAAGGATCAGAAAATGGAGAGAAATAAAAGAAGTTGAAAGAACATATTGTTGGGAATTGCATTTATGGGAGAGCAAATATATGTAAATTTCCCATGTGAATATGTGATGAATTAAAAAATAATTCAAATTTCAGCAAATATTTCAACTCTCTACACCAAGCTTTTTCATTCTGCGGCTCACAGGTGATGTGAGTTTTCAAATTTGCCTCCTGAATTTTCCTGTAGTATTCTGGGAATATTTAGGTTAGGCAAGAGGTTGCCATGCAAGACCATTATCTCAGAGAAGCACCTTCCACAATTTCTCATTTCATCCATAATCAGGATAAATTCTGTCTTTGGAGACAGGACTGAATTAAATGACACATCCACAAGAATTGTGCAGGTTTTCTAACTGTATGTGATGTTTTATGCAGCAAAGCAGACAGATTTTGAGGCAGAGAACAATTTCTATGCTGGATGCTCCAGAGGAGGCCAGAGGAGGGAGTGAGACACTCACAGGGGAAGAACCTTTTTGGAAATCAGTTAATCACAAGAAAGACTTTGGGTTTGGTGTGGATTCACCCACTGACTCCATACTTGGAATTTATATCAAGGGGTTAGGGTTATATTATATCAGCAAGTAAAATTCACTGAGCATTGCTTTTTGTACCTGACTCACACCTCCCACCTGCCCAAACTCCTGAACTCTCCATGCTCTGTAGGGAGAAATCCCCAAAAGTAACAGGAATGTTCCTGGTGCAGCCTGGTTTTGTCTGTCTGATGTTTCTGAGAGAATGAAGAGAGTCCCTGGGAGCAGATTAGCTGCTCCATCTCTGCAGCTGAGATATGGCCCTGACCAAAGCCCACAGCTTCCATTTATCACACACACAAACTGCAGGGACTGTGCTCAGCCACCCCTGAGCGAGCCTCTCCACCAGGGCAACCTCTTGAGGTTGAGGAAAACTTCCCTGGGCTGCTCAGGGTGGGAGGTGCCTTCCTGCTGTATTACTCAGTCAGGACATTAAGGCTGAGATTCATCAGATCTTCACAGAATAAAAAATTTAAATTGCAATGTAGTCACCTGGACTGCAATTATTCCCTTAGCAGAACAACCATTTCAGGTTATGAGTAGGCTGATATTAGACATTGATTGTAAAACCATCAATATCACAGGCCAGATCCCCACTGACTGCAAATTCTTGGCCAGGTGAAAAGCTGGAACCAGATATCCCCTAAGGTCCCTCCCAACACAAGGTATTTTATGATACTATAGTGATGACCTCTCCAGTGCAATATGGCTAAATTTATTCAAACAAATTTATTAAAATCCTACATTTTATTTTATTTTCACCACTGGTTTAAACCACAAAGTACTCACCTTCTCCTGGAGTTTTTTTGCCACTGTAGGCTGCTTATCAGAGGACTGCATTCTACGCTAACCCAAGAATCAGTCAGCCACAAATAAATTCCTCATGAGGAAGCTTTGAGCTAAGTTATCAGAATCTTCACTGGAGCAACTGTGGAGCTGTTATCTCTGCTGATTCAGCGATGGATAAGCAAGTTTTGGCAGAGGAATTATAACAAGAAGCTCCAGGGTGATAGTTTTTCCTTCAGTACCTTCTTAGAGGAAGGAGCATGGAACAACTCCCTGTATTATCTAGTGGAACCACAGGGATTTTAAAAAGCTGAGCATAAAACCTTTATTTTTACCCTTTTAATTTGTTGTTGTTGTTGTTTTAGTTTCTCATAGTTTCTTTACTATTTCAGTTTGTTCAGACCCACAGAAGATGAATATTCTCCATTCATTGCTTGAAGAAAATAATACTGAGACATTCTCGATATACACAGAATATCTGGTGTCATGCATAAATTACTTCCCAAAAAAAAACTAAACAAGAAAGGAATATATGAATCAAGACAGAATAGCAGAATGGGTGCTGTGCTTCTCAGGGGTTCCTAAAGACAAATAGGGGATACATTAATCTTGTAACAGGGTTCGTTTAGTGCTTGTGATCCTTGATTTTTTAACTCCTCAGTCATTCTCTTTAAGTTTTGGTAATTTTTAAACAATTTCCTCTGGACTCTGATTTTTTTTGGTGAGTAAAATTCTCCTCTGGGCAACCTGTTCCAGGGCCTCACCACCCTCAAGGGGAAGAATTTCTTCCTAAGAGTCAATCAGTTCTTGATTGTAAGGAGATTTTTCTTTCCTCACTTGCTGCACTGAACAGGTCTTACTGAGATGTCAGGCACTCCACGTATTTTATGCTCAGGTTTGGGTGCTAACAATCCTGTTTTACACATTCATGAGAGATTTATGCCACCACTTCTGCATTTATTTTTGAGCACATCCATATGAGGAATCAGATCTGATCAGATGTTCTCCGTTGCTTTGCTGGTACATCATCCTGGGTTATTCTGGTTGTAAATTCTATTGATGCAATTTTTCAGATGCAGTGGAAAGTGAACTGGCTTTTTGAGAATTACTAATACCCTCTTCTTTTTGATCTGCTTTTCTTTTGTTGTTGTCGTTTCATTTTGTTTTGAAGTTCTTGAAAGATGATTAAGATCCTTGCTTTCAAATGTGTTTTCTTCTGATGAACCATTTGTGCATGACTAACTTTAATCTTCTGAAGTCCATTTCCTGTAGGCTCTGGTAATCTAAACACTGTAGGGCTTGAAGAAAACCAGTCAACCTCTTCTTCCAATATGTAGTAAATTCTGAAACTTGGTTTTTCAGTTAGAGCTGTGTCAAATCTGGATAAATTCCCCAAATCTCTTCTCTTCCAGAAGCCTTGTAGCCCACAGCCCATGGTTATATCTGTGTGATCTCACTTGGCCCAGTTTGGTGCAGCAGATGCTGGGAACATAATTTTGAGCTGTGTGAGATCTGTGTGTTAAAGCCATGTGAGAGAAGTTAAATTTTTGAGCCAGTGGTACATAGGCATTCCAGGATAGAAAAGAATGGACATGAGTGTTGGAAAGGATAAGAATTTGACAGGAAGGTCTCACAGATATGTATATATAACAGAGAGATTTTTGAATGTAGAATTTGAAGAAGGAATAGAAATGATAGCAAATTTTAATATAGAAGAAAAGAATTGCTGAGCCAGTCTTACTGGACAACTAAGAAGCCAAAGGGTAAAGTGAGTTGGAAAGAGTTTTTATGATTTAAAGCAAAGGATAAATCCACCTCAAACAAAAAATTCTTTTACCAAGCAAAAAAATTTCACAGGCAAACAAAAATGCCAATGTTACAAGTTCAAAGAAAGATCTCAAAGTTTTCCACTGGAAGAAAACTGAAAAACAACTCCTAGCTTCAACTGTAACATACTGATTATTTGTGATTGGAAAATAGTAACATGGCTATGGTCATGTTAGTAGTTAGGATATAGGTAATAGTAAATGTGTTGATTGGTTGTCATGTTTTAAGATGCTCAGCAATGAAAAGTCTATAATGCATTGTAACCAGAACTAGAGTTGGCTTCAGACAAATCTACAGCTGATGCTGACTGCTGTGGGCTGGGCTCTTGTCACCCACGACCCGTGAATTGCTGGATGATCTGGGTACAATAAACAGCATTTTAAATAAAAAATAAATTGCTGTATCATCTGGATACAAAAAAAAAAAAAGCATTTTAAACAGCCCCCTGGAGCCCCATATCTCTCATCTCAGCTCTTACACATGAGGAGATATTAAAACCATCAGGGAAGAAGCAGAGAACTGAAGGATGGCAAACCAAGAGGACAAAGGGGCAAACAATCCTGGCCAGCAGAGATGCTGTGAATGCCACTTTTAGGGTCATGTGTGCTTTAATCTTTCACTTGGTAGAGAATGGGTGCTTGCTCTCCACAGTGGGTATCAGCCAATAAATATTTGCTTTGTGCTTTTCTCTTCTTGATGCTCTGCTCATACACTGCATTTGTTCATGGAAGGAAATACCCAACAAACCTGATCTCCTGAGCTGGGATTTGGGGGATGGTGGCAGCCTCATGCCAGGCACCAGCATCACTTACAACAACTCTGTTGGAAAGGTCAAAGCAAAGGGGGAAAAAAAAAAGTTAATGGCTTTAATGGCTTCAAACTGAAAGTGAATAGGTTTAGATTAGAAATTAGGAATAAATTGTTCCCTGTGAGGGTGGGACCCTGGCACAGGGTGCCCAGAGAAGCTGTGGCTGCCCCCGGATCCCTGGAAGTGTCCAAGGCCAGGCTGGATGGGACTTGGAGCAACCTGGGACAGTGGAAGGTGTCCCTGCCCATGGCAGAGGGGTTGGAATGTGGTGATCTTTAAGGTCCCTTCCAACCTAAGCCATTCCATGATTCTATGAATATTTGCAGGAATTACTGACTCGGGTGTTTTTCCCTGACAAGGAGGTGTTTTTTAGTGATTTTTTTTTTGATTGACACTTTATAATCTTCAATAAGAAGCACAACCCTGCAAATCTGTTCCCCTCTTGAAAAGATGAAGTTCATTTTGCAGAACAGCCCACATTTTTCATGTCTCTGAAGAGTCACACGTGCAGTCCAAAAAAGAGTGATATTTTGCTTTGTGCTTTTGATCAAAAAGTCTTACTCTGCTGAGGCTTTTTAGAGCACACCTGATAAAATCCATTATACATTTTTTCTGCCTCACTGCTGATCAAAAGCCTCTGACAATTGACAATAGCGAGGCCATCTGCCACTTTGAAAACCTGTATTTTTCGTGAAAGGAACAAAATCAATCTCTTTTGCCCCAGTAAAGAAGTAAAAAAACACAGACAACTCTTCCCATACATAAAACATAAAGCTTGTGAATAACACATGGGCATGCCATCATTCCCATTATCACAACTGGAAGAATGGAGTACATGGAGATGAATTTCCTGATGAGCATCAGGCCTTTGACCTGAGGCAGAGAAAGATCCCGAGTGTCTTACAGAGAGTCTTTGTGCCAAGGGTTCACAGTTTTATCAGTGACAAACTGATCTGAGTTTGCTTTCCACTTCGCTTTTCTGTACTTCAGCTCCCCAGCTAAAATTCAACTTATTTTATTAGAACTAAAAAATGGGACTCAGTAAAGGTTGAATCTCCAGACACTCATGAATTAATTCAAACTTTGGCAACTTTGGTTCCTGTCCTTCACTGCTTTATCAAAAGCAGAATTCTCAGAACTCTAAATAGTCATGATGGTTTGGGGTTTGGTGTTATTCTACCTGTTTTGTGCCTTTTAAAAAATTTTTTTACAAAGATTGTAAGCATGAACACTTAATTTTTTTCCTTCTCCTGCACTTTCTACCAAGTGTGCTCTTCTTGCTGTGCTTAATAGACATGTATTTTTCAGTAGCACTTATTCTTTTCTCAGCATATTGAAAGGATAACAAATCACTGAGGACTAAGTCCTAGCAAAAGACTTTGTCTCCTGCTTGAAGTTTATGGGCAGCTAACACCCCTAGGTGTTAAAATTCTTTCTTTAAATTCTTTCTTTAAATTCAGTGGGGTTGGTGAAGGAGCAGGTCCCAGTGCTGGGTTCTATAACATAAATACAGAACACATCCATGCCCAACCAGCTGCACTTCCTGCATCTCTGTTGTGCAATTTCATGTTGAACTGAAGATTTCAGGCCAGCACATTTCAGGTTGTCGTGATGAGCTTTAACACTTAGGAGTAGCTTCACATCTCCAGATCACTTTATTGGTGTTGGACTCTGGAGTTTGAGCTGAGCAGAACAGATTAAATCCTGTTGCCATGTAAACATTAAAGTTTTGGATGCTAAAATACACAGGTGGATCTAATGCTCCAAAGCATCTGGCAGACATTGTGTGATAGATGAATAATCCTTTACTGCAGCCCACACAGTACTGCCATCTCTTTATTTATTTATATAGAGGTAGAATTTATTCACATAGTTGTACCAGGGAGAGGTGAATTCAGTTCTAGAAATCACTACACTGAGATACAGATGAGTAATATTATTCAGCCTTTTAAATTATCACATATTTTTCTCTTTTGCAACTCATGGAAAGTCCTGCTCTTTGCTGATGAATTTAGACATTTCTTCTGAGCAGTGCAAACTGAAATTGATGCAATAAATTAAGAAGGTCTGAGCAGACTTTTAAGCATAATAATTATTCCAACTCATCACTTTTTGTGCTTGAATTTTGTAGCAAAATCAGTATGTCAGTGCATTTAATGCTGCAAAATAGATGTCAGAAGGAGTAGGACCGGCTGTGAAATGTGACACCTGCAGCAGTTACAGATTGTCACCTGTGCCTCACAGTGTATAAATGCTCTTTTTGTTAAGCACCAAATTCTGGATGCTGGCTCTGTGTCCAGTTCTGGGGTCCCCAGTACAAAAAAGACATGGAACTGTCTGAGCAGATCCTGAAATGGGCACAAAGATGCTCAGAGAGCTGGAGCACCTCTGCTGTGGTGAGAGACTGAGACGACTGGAGTTGTTCATCCTGAATAAAGGAAGACTCTGGGCTAACTCTATCCTAGATATTCAATAAATGAAGGGGAGCTAATAAGGAAGACAGAGATTTTTTTATACCAACACCCATGACAGGACAAGGAGAAATGGTTTTAAACTGAAATACAGTAGGTTTACATCTGACATAATGAAGAAATATTTTTTTTACTATGGGAGTGGTGAGGCACTGGAACAGGCTGCCCTGAGAAGTCGTGGATATCCCATCCCTGTAAGTGTGCAAGGCCAGGCTGGATGGAGCTCTGAGCAAACTCATCTTGTGAAAGGTGCCCCTGTTCATGGGAGGGGAATTGGGGTGAGATTAACTTGGGTCCCTCCAAACCATTCTGTGATTTTGTGAAGACATCTTTATTTATCTGTTTGCCCTTTCACAGACTAATGAGTCTAAGAGCATGAGGGTGGCCACAAGCAACCAAACCCAAGTCTCACCAGGATCAGCATCCCACTTGCACTGGTGCTTATTTATGGAAGAATTTAGGAGAAGTTCAGCTGTGTAGTGATATCATCCTGCTCTGTTCTCCCAGCATCCAGTGAATTGTAGTTTGGAGACTTCCTGAAAGAAAATTTTACCTTTATATTAATAATCCTCAATGGACTTTATAATATTAAATTTCTTCAGAGTTTTCTGCACATTACAGTGTTTGGCCTCTGGAACATCCTTTGGTGAAGAATAAGAGTTTAACAAGAAGTTACATGAAGAAATTTATCTTTTTGCTTGTTCTGTATGAATCACAAAAAGACTGCACTTCCATATTACCTATAAGAAGTAATTGCCTTTCAAAATATCTCTGTTATTCTCACAGTTCAGGTGAATCTCTTGTCATTGTACCTGGAGAAACCCCATGAATTTTCTCATGCTTAAACTCCATAAATATTGACAAATTTGTTTTTTATCTCCAGGCTGATATGAATTTTAAAAAGCTAAACTGTCTGGTAAACATGTTTTCCAGGTTTTTTTGTTGTTGCTGTTGATTTGCCTTTTTGTTTTTGAATCTTCCTCTCCCCCTCTGATCTCTGTCATTCCTACCATTTCCTTGTCTTTCACTGTTTGAATGCCAAACTAGACAAGGGGGATTCTTCACCTCTAGCAATGCATATTCAACCAGAGAAATGTGTTTTTCTCCCTGGTGCCCAATTTGGATTCAAGAGACTTTGCTGCCCTTAATGGAGCCACCTCCATTTACGTCAGCCAAGAAGCTCAGCTCCTTGCTAAGGATAATGAGAGCCCTGAGTGAATCGTTCCTTGATGGCAAGTGTTCCCTAAGCTGGGAAAGCCCATTTCGTGTTGCTCCTAACAGCTCCTCTCTGATGCAGCTGACACAGTTCTCAGCTTCCTCACAAGCAGCGAGCAAAGAGGCTCCTCAGGAACAAAGTAGGAGCTGAATGAAATAGAAGTTATGGCTGTGACGTTGCCATAGCAATCAAAGTTCATGCCTGATGCCAAAATGGTACCACTATAATCACCCATCAAAGTGTCCAGTTGCCATGGAAACTCTGAAAGGACCCAGACTTCAACTTCAGTGTCCCCACAATGGGAAATAAATAAATAGGGCTGCCAGTGTTTTAAATAATTAGAGTTTATATCTTTACTATGATCATGACATACTGAAGGCAAACCACTTGCTAAACACTACCAATAAATCCCACACTTTTTCAATGACCATTGTGCACCATTACCACACTGGACAAAGTTAACTTCTTTTTTCCTCACGTGTAGAAGTGTTCCATGGCCTGCTGCCTGCTGGAACGTGTGTTGAGACATCCTGCTACGTGGTGTGGGGCTGGCTTTGATCTTAGGGTCTGGGAATACACTGCCCAGGGACTTGTTCATCTGAGGTTTCAGCAGTGGTAAAAAGAATGGGGTGAAAAAAGCTTTTGTTACATAAGAAAATTTTGGTAGAAGTCACTTCAAAACTGCTGTTTTGGGGTTTTTTTTTCTCCTTTCTCCATACCTTCTGTATGTATCCGTATGAAATGCAGCCTGAATGGCAATTAAATGGGAGTCAAAAATACCCCAAGTCTACTGAAGGGAAGAAGAAAATCCTTTAATTTAAGGTGCACATAATTGGCAGAATGCTACTGGGGAGCTGGACTCTTGCCTAGCTGTAAGTCAATCTTTTTCCTGTGTCATATGCCCCAGTGATGATGTTTCTGACATTAGCATTTAAAGGACTGAAAGAGTAGAAAACCAAAGGGAAAAACGTTATAATTCCAACTACTTAATGGGAGGGGAAATCTCTTCATCCCTCCCTTTCCTCTCATTGGTTTCTGTACCAGGAGGAAAGGAATATCTGTCCATTTTGGTTTTAGATGATCCAAACTGGAATCCCATGGCCAATATCACAGTTCATTTTCAGTTTCTAAAGGTTTTGCCTGTACAGCCTCCCCCTTAAGTGGCAAGTTCTTACAGCAATTCTAAGGATGAGAGTTTTTTACTGTATCTTGCAAATGTTCAATCATGTAAAGCCACACGTGTTCTAATGAATTAGGGCACAGAAAATCCTTGTAAGTAGCTCATGAGGAGCTGTTTCATCACAGAATCATGGAATGGTTTGAGTTGAAGGGATATTAAAAGTCATCCAGTTACACCCCCTGCCATGGGCAGGGACATTTCCACTGTCCCAGGCTGCTCCAAGACCCATCCAGCCTGGCCTTGGGCACTGCCAGGAATCCAGGGGATTCTCTGGGTATCTGTGCCAGGGAAGGATTTCTTCCTAAACTCTAAACCAAGTTCCCCTCTTCACTTTGAAGCCATTCCCTGTGTGCTGTCCCTCCATGCCTTGTCCCCAGTCCCTCTCCAGCTCTCCTGGAGCCCCTTCAGGCCCTGCCAGGGGCTCTGAGCTCTCCCTGGAGCCTTCTCCTCTCCAGGGGAACATTCCCAGCTCTCCCAGCCTGTTTCTTCATTTTCTTCCTGTCTGGAACAGGATGCACTTGTGTATCAATGCAAAATGCCCAATATTTGAATCACAGGAGACACGTTTAGTTAACCTTGATGCTAATTTCTGTACCAATGACTTTGCTTAGACAATAGGTCATAAAGGCAAACAAATCCTAGGACATTTCTGCCTTCCTCATCTATAGCAGCAACCACTCATTTACCATTGCCCAGGATTTTTCAAAATCTTTCTAACACCAGATTTTGATTTTTTTTTCTTGTTGGCTAAAGCCACTGAGTTTATTGCAAATGAGAGAAAACTTGGTAGAACTCCAGGCAATCATTTTTGGATATTATAGCCAGGTTCTTGCAATCTTCTATTTTTTCCTGGGAATATTGCCAAAAATGCAAAAGATAGCAATGTTTGGAAAAGATATTTTGGGTGTTATGCTCTTTCTCTTGTAAAGAGGTTACAGTTAAGTACATGATGACATATGTAATTTTTTTATGAATCTATAGTGATAAAATCACCTGCACATTTTACATTATTAATGCTGAAGGAAACAAGAAGTTATTTAATAAACCTATATTGATTAAAAACTGTCACTTTTTCACAGGATTATGCACTGAAATAGAAATAAATAATTTTGCACATTTTATATGGCCCAAGGAAGTAATTGTAAATAGTTTTAATTCCTCGCAAAGTTAATCAAGTATTTCCTTATTACGATGTTATCCTGTATTCTTGCTTTTCATAAATCATGAATCATGGAGGTGAAAAATCAGAACTTAACATCCCAAGGTCCATGGATCAGCACCGTGCTGATATTTTCATTGTGTTCTTCATTATTTTCCTCATAATTCTCAAATTTCGATTTCAGAGGTTATTATTTGTGCTGTGTTTTTGTCATCTCCTACTCAATCAAAAGCCAACTGCTATCAAAATACCTTTCTCTCATCCCCCCAGAAGTATTTGTTCTTTACTCAATCAAATACTGTCATCAGTAAAATGTCACAGCACTATTCACTCTTTCCTGTCCTAAATCAGTTACAAATATTTTGACTATCCCAGATTATAGCAGAGCACTCAGAAAGATACCATTGCCAACGTCATCCATTGGGAAAAATAGTTCTTTATTCCTATCATCACTTTCCAACTTTTAATATAACTTTTTAACCAAATAATGTCCTCTCTAACTCAGCAATAATTATTTCTGTGACAGCTTTTTTAACAGTTGTTTGGCCCAAGATATTTGTATGTAGAAATCCATAGTGAACAGAACACAAAGGGTAAGAGTTTCCATGAAGTGAAAATGGATCACATAAGGAAAATATGACACTTTTCCCAAGAAAAAGCTTTGCCAACAAATGCTTTGATCCCTCTCATGTTGCTCTCAGAGGAAATGTTTATGTTGATACAAATGGTAGATGAAGAAAGCTCTAAACTGATAGTTCACAATTTTGCACAGATATTCACATTTCCTTGAAAAATCTTTTATCAACATTTCTGCATTCATTGTAGAGAAGGTCAACATTTCCTTTCAGTGAAGGTTCTGATTCACCACTGCTCCTGCTTCTATTGGCAATGCCAGGAGGTTTTTATTATTCATGATATTTCATGTCTCTATATTACTGATATTCTCTTTTTCTACTCATATAAGGTAGAAAAATCATTCAGTATTATATTAATTTAGCATAATAAATATTGTACACCACGTGTAAGGTTTGTAATGCAAATTATACTTTATCATTTACACCATTAGACCATGGTTACATTTAACAGGAAATCTGAGGAGAGGCATCTTAACAGCATATCAAAACAGCCATAACCTCCCAGAGCAAGAATATCAACTTACACAGAGAATCACTTCAAATTTATTCCAAAAACAGAACAATGAAAATGACAGGGCAATATGTCCTGACAGTCTCCAGGTCAACTCAAATACCATCTGTACCCTTCAGCAGACACCATTCAGGTTTTAAGACAGAAGTTGCTATAAATACTAAATCATGAAAGGGTTTTTTGATTAATTTGAAAAGAATACAAGTGTGTACCCACACCTGGGTCATGTTAAATATGTTTTGATGGACAATCTGGTGGTGCCCACATCTTGCACCCATAAAAGCAGTCTGACTTACACATCACTTTACTCCAAAAGGAGCCTCCTGGGCTACAGCTGGGCCATGGTTTAGCCAAGACTTCTCTGTTTGAGGACTCATTTACCTCGTTTTTATCTGGGAGATGAGTATTTGTCTCAAAGCCCAGAGAAATTGTATATGGTGGTAGCGACAGAATTTATAATTGTCACATTTTGGTGCATTGTGTCCTGCCCTCCAAAGCTTACTGACATCACAGATCTTTCCCAAATCCAGTGGAGAATGGGCAAGAATCTGTCTCTTCATCAAAGTAACACTTTCCCCTCCATTTTCCCTTCTCCTGGCCCTGGTTACACCTGCTCTGACTCATGTGCTGAAGCAGCACAGGAGATGAGTAGTTAAAGCTTTGTTGAGCTGAAAGATTCTCCAGAGCAAACAAGATGTCTTTGCATATCTATAGTGGCTCAAATGCATCATTCATTGAAGGGGGACAGCTTTCATTCAGAAATAACAGCTTTGGAGGAAGATTTCAGCTGGTGTGGCATTTTAGTACAGCTTTGGGTGTGATTCATGTGAGAGTCAAATGTGCACACACATATATTTTTATATATATAAATATATATATATGTGTGTGTGTGTACATAGCAGATGATTCAGGCTTTTATTTCCCAGATGGTTGCTGTGACCCAACTTTTCTGAGGCAAAGATAAGATTTGTTATACAATTTGTTATGTAAGCATTTTTCCCTGCCACTACCTCATTAAAACGTTTGTGAAGGGAGTGAGAATGAGCTGAACTGGGTGAATCAAACCTTTGGGTGAGCACTTGTGAAAGGACAACCCTGTAATTTTGCAGTTTTTTTGTAGAAAAGCTCCATCAGTAAAGTAATTAAAGCTGATCGTTTAAAAGTTGGCCAAAACCAGCGTGAGTCTGCAGTGATAAAATAGAAAAAAAAAAAAGGCAAAGTGAAAGAGAGCTTGTTTAAGATTGGATATTAGGAAGAAATCCTTCCCTGTGTGGATGGGGAGGTGCTGGCACAGGGTGCCCAGAGAAGCTGTGGCTGCCCCTGGATCCCTGGAAGTGTCCAAGGCCAGGCTGGACGGGGCTTGGAACAATCTGGGATAGTGGGAGGTGTCCCTGCCCACGGCAGGGGGTGGGATGAGAGGAGCTTTAAGATCCTTTCCACCCCAAACAGTTCCATGATTCTGTGATTCTGTGAAAGTTTACCAAGAGTGAATCTTTTGCAACTTTCTGAATTCCTGATGTTTCCCCTGTACCCCGTGTCTGCCCTTTATGTCCCTTTTATAAAATTACCAGGCTAGAAACCTTAAATTACAAACAAATTGTTGAATGTGTTAGGCAACATTTACCAACTTAGAAAAGGGTAAGGAGAGGCTTGGGAATGTTTATGTTATTCTTAACCCTCTCGAGGTGAATCCTATGCTTATAAAAGTGAGATCCTGAATGGGCCGAGTCCTCTGGGCAATAAGAACACTCTGCATGAATGTCTAAGTTGTTAGGGAAGGAAAAGACACCAAAACAAGGCCTGCTGCCACATTCTGTTCTCCTCCTTGTAAGAGGCTTCAAGACAAGAGGAAATTATAAAGAAGGGAAATAAAACTTTTTCAGTCTTTCTGATTCATGAATAAAATGGGCTGGAAAAGGAGTCATGGAGTTACAGAGGACTGGTTTGAACAAGAAAGAGTGAAAGCATTTTCAAAACTCCTCTGGAGTGGGAGGTCATAAACAGCCAAACAGGGATGGAAGAGAGGTCCTTATTTATAGCAATACTTATTTAATTTGAGAGGAAGATTGAAACTCAGTCCTCAGCCAAACTACGTGAGGATTCAGAAAGGGCAAGAGTATAAAAATGCTTGGAAGGAAAAGCAGCAACCCCTCCAACAAAGGGAAAATGCTCATGCCCTCACCTCACCTGTCCTTTGTCTGTAGAAACAGCCTGACCCGTGGACTCAGGAGAAATTACTTGTCTTGGCTGAAAACATCAGTAGTGTGTCAGAATAAAACCCCAGAGCCATGGAGAACAGAAAATATGAACCCTTTGGCAGAGTGTGGAACTGAAGATCTGCTGGGACATTTCTGCTCTTTGTGGCTGGGGCTGTTGTCAGCCTGTCACTGCATGGCAATGAAAAGAACAACTTCAAAGCATTTGTAAAGGCTGATTTTAACAAAGGCAGGTGCTGCTTTGATTTCGATTGTGACTTGACTTTTCTATTAAACATTGTCTAGGCTCCACCTTATCCTATATCTACCTGGAGGGCTTGAAAAGATTATTGCTGGAAGTGAAAGCTTCCTTCTGAGGCAGCATTTACCCAGGAGAATTCAAATGAAAGGAGGTTCTTCATTACATTGATCAATATGGAGTAAAAATTCTGCAGCTGAAACCCATGGCTGAGCAAAGTTATGGCTCAGATTAAATCCTGGTGGAGGTTTAAGATCTTTATGTTAAGTGAAAGACTTCTGCAGATTTCTCTCTGTGGATTGTGTCTACTCAGTTACTGGGTAAACCCCAGACAGGGCTATTTAAAACTGAAATAGAAGCTGCTAACTAATTAATAATCATGATAATCAGTCATGGACAGTTTGAATCCCTACCACCCAAAGCAGCCAGGTCCTACCTCCTGTTCACCCAGTGATGCTTTGGATGATCTGGTGTGCAGATTTTGATCCACTCTGCCTGTGCTGGATGTCAATTTGTCTCACATGTTCTGACCTCCCTGACCCTCAGCTGGGAGCTGGAGTGTGGCAATTTTGGGTGTGTGTGATAGATCTGGCAAGTGAGGATGATGCCAGGTTCACCTGCAAGAGCTACCTCAGAAATGCCAGATTTCAGCAGCCACCAGCAGTTAAAATTCCCTTTCTACAGCCATGCAAACAATAAGGTGTCTGGCTAGGAAAGGAGCTCTGGGTCAGTTCTAGCCCAAGGCTGTGTTCTGACAGCAGAAGGAAAATTTCACAACTTCATTCACATTTTATTTCATTTCTGGGCTTCTCCACATAATGATAATTTAAGAGAAGAAGGTGTTAAACTGCCTTCTCCAGAAATACATTCCTGTAAAAGTCTGTTGGCTTTTTTAACCATGGCTTGGGGCCATGTAGTCTGAAATGTCCGAGCACCCAACATCTTTTTTTTTTTTTCCAAAATATATATTACAGTAGAGAAAATACTGCTATTACACTTCACAGCTGACTCAGGGTTAGATAGGAGAGGAACAACAAATATTTGGCAATTAGGAGCAGCCTCTAATACATGGCCTCAGTTTCCTCTGTTTAGGGGGGATAGAAACACACATTTCTATTTCTGCTGGAATTTATGTACTTCCTGATTTCTCAGCACTGCTGTTCTTCCCCATCCTCTTTTTCTGGGAGGAAAGGAGCAGCTGATATTACTGATGAGCACAAAAAAATGGGCTGTTACATCTGCTCAGGTGGCAGTGATTTGTTTTGAAAGGAAATATAGTTCTTCAGATTGAGTGTCTGACAGAGTTTTCTACCATGTTAAAAAATTACAAAGTGAATCCAACTGAAATAAATAGAAAATGGGGCCTCTTAGCATCACATGAAAGCTCTGACTTAAAATAGCAGCTCAAGATACCTCTCATTTTAGCTTTTTATAGAGTAATAATTGACTTGCCTGCTCAATTTTAAACTTAAACTTCTATGTAGATTTAGGCTATGAAAGAAAAAATTCTTTTCCTTTTTGCTCATTAGGTTTTATTTCCCTTAGGTTTTATTTCCCTTCTCTTTCCCTTTGCAATGTATCTCAAATGAACTTATTTTTCAAGCAACCACATGCCTCTCTTTCCTACCCATCATCTGCTTACTGGTATTGCTGATGCCACACCTTGCTTTTGTGGTTATCTCAGGCTGGGCTTAAATGAAAATGCTAGGCTAAAATACTGTGAGCTAAGCTGTGACTATATTATTTTTTGCTTGAAAATCTAAGTGTGTGGGGATATGTTTAGACAAGTAAACTTTGAGAAATGTGGCTGCTTTGACTCTCCCAAATGATGAGGAAATGAGAAGGGTTTTTTGAGTTAGAGTTTGAGCCAGGCTTAGAGGTTCAGAGGAGAGGCTGTGACCTAGGTATGCACTCTGAGACAACACATTCCCCCCAAAAATACTGGAATTGTACTGGGAAGTGAAAAATAAAAAACTTCCCAGTTTTTCACCTGGATTTAGGAGAGAGGATTCAAGGGAGTATCTAAAGGCCAAAGTCAACACTTCAGTGGATAAGCTGAACTCAAATAACAGGGATTTATTGGCACTTTGGGGCAGTGCTTTAATAAAAAAAATATTCAGCTGAGATGAGGTATAAACCCAAAAGAGTGTAACACATTGCAAAGCTTAAATCCACCTTCCCTAAGATGAAAATGTGCCTTAAAACTGTGAAACAATTCTTTATTTTCCTTATCACTAATAGCTGGTACATCCAAGCTATTAATGGTTTGCATCACTCCCTGGAAGGTTTCTCTCCAGCATCCCTGTTCCCTGCTGGCTCTTTCTGTGTGGTGCTCTAAACCCATTATTAACACAGGGCATCCAAAACGGGGCTGTCTTACCTGTGCTGGCCCAAAGGCATGCTCAAACTGAGCCTGCAAAAAATCCTGAAGCAGTTCAGGACCTTCAAACATTACCTAGTCTAACCCCCTGGAATGAGCATGGACATCTTCAACCAGACCAGACTTCTCAGAGCCCAATCCAAACTGACCTTGAAAGTTTCCAGGGATGTTTCCAGCACCTTAAAGGGGTCATAAAAAGGAAGGAAATAAACTTGCTCTGGTTTTAAACTGACAGGGGGCAGCTTTAGATCAGCTGTTAGGGAAGAATTCTTCACTCAAATGGAGGTGATGCCCTGGCACAGGGTGCCCAGAGAAGCTGTGGCTGCCTCTGGATCCCTGGAAGTGTCCAAGGCCAGGCTGGACAGGGCTTGGAGCAGCCTGGAATAGTGGAAGGTGTCCCTGGCCATGGCAGGGGGTGGAATGGGATGAGATTTAAGGTCCCATTCCATCCAAACCACTCTGTGATTTTATGATTCTACAATTCTCTGTGTGGTTATTACATTGGCGTTCTATGCTTTCCAGGAAATGGCAAATTTCTACATTTTAGAGCAGTTCTAAGCATTGATCCTCAGATCCCTCTTCACAAAATCTTCTCATACAGCATCCCAAACCTTTTCTGTTTTCACCAGTAATGCAAACACAGTCAGACACTGAAATTTCATCCTTGCATGACTTTGTAAACAGTGAGGAAATAAAAAAGCAGTCATGTCAACATGCCTTGTTTTCATTTCTGAGAGCTTGTAATCGCTGATCTTCTGTGCTGTATTTCCAGAGCATTTTCCATAGTCGGGTGCTCTCCATGCAGGCACGACGTGATCCTTGCTGTGTCTGCCTCTCCTCTGAGGCTCTGTGCAGTCTCACACGTACTCTCTTCCACAAGCCTGGAATTCTCTGTGTGGACATTTTTGTCCCTTCTCAAAATATGTTTCTCCCATGAAGCACGACACGAACGCTTTGCCAAAACCCCCTCCCGTTTCACTTCCCATCTGCTGCGTCTTCTTCCCCATTTGGACACAAGCACCTAATTTTAGATAAATCCCAGCAAACTCCAGGCATTCAGCTGAAGCCTAAGTTAGAATCTTCATCATCAAATTGCCATCCTGCTACAGACAAAGGGTAAAAACCATTCCTGTCTTTCTTTTTCTTTCCCTCTATCTTCTCTACCCTGGCTTCAGAGGGGATCTGCAGTGTTGATTTTGCTTCCAGCTGGTTCTTTAGGAAAGATGAGACAAACACAAGCTCAACTATTTTACTTTTCAATTTGTTTTTCCTTACCTTTATGCTTAACAGTAACAGGAATGTTATTTTATTAGTGTGCAAATAATACTGAAATCTCTAGGATTTTTTTTTTAAGTATGAAATTATGATCATTGCTATCAGAGCTTTCATTTGAGAGAGATGTCACATGTTTTAAATAAAGTTTTGTACAACCCGTGAGATAAACTGTATATGAAATAAAAAATAATCCAATAACTCTACTGATGTCAGAGATTGATATCCTGAAATATTTCAGGATGTTTTTGGTCAATTTTCAGCTTATCTTTATTTTTGTTCAGCATCACAAAATTATTGTTGCTGTTGTTCAAAGACAAACCCACTCTAAATTTCTTTCTCTCAAGTCATCCAAAATGTCATGTTCTAAGAAAAGAACTGTACTGAGATGTTCCTTCTTCCTACATGGAATTTCCTACATAAAATTTCATTCTTTTCTCCATTAAAAGAATCTTTTCTCCTTTGGCTGCTGTTATAATTTAAACAAATATCTACAATCAAGACTTTCTCTTGGATAAATCTCAGCATTAATGAGAAGCTATTCAAGTATTTACTGGTAGATGACAGAAACAAAATCCTTCTACCTCACTTCCTTCTGTCCCAAAAATAACTATTTATATAGATTTCCATATGAGCAATTCCAGTGCTTTTATCCCACATTTTATCCCACATTCTGGTGCTCCAGTTGTCCTAAGGTATGAGTTGATTTGAGCTGGCAAACAGATGAAATCAAGGTACAACTACTTGGGTTGACAACTGTCATGGAACTGGAAATCATCCCTTTTTCGAGCTTGTTGGATGATTTGGGTTTTTTTGTTTCTGTGTGGTTTTGTTTGGGGGGGGTTGTTTGGTTTGGGTTTTTTTTTGTTTTGTTTTGGGGGATTCTGTTGTTTTGTTTTGAGGTTTCTTTTGGTTTTGGTTTTGTTTGCTTTGTTTTTTTTTTTTGGTGAGGTTTTGTGTTGCCATTTGTTGTATTCTTTTAATCACTGTTCATATGTTTTCTTCCCTGTTTGCTACCAAAGCCTTCTACTAAAGCCCTCATCATGTCAAAAGTGCTCTCTGCATGTGAACAATGCTGCAGCTTAAAGGAAAATGTTTTAAAGCTGTCAAGAAACTGTCATTTTCCAGATGGCTGATCAAATGGGGGACAGAGACACACAGGGACTGGCTCCAAAGAGATGGATTAATAATGGATGCTGCTCACTTGTGATGGAATGGGACAGAAACAAAGCAAAGGGAATAAAGCTGATACTGAGCACAATGTAATCAGGACTTTTTAAAGCTCCCTGTTCCTTTTTTGAAAGCCTGTCATTCGTTCTAGATGTGCAAATGTCTTGATAGATTATTTAAGGGCTACTTTGTGTAGAACAGCAACTCAAATTGCTACCAGGTTCTGAAGCCACGGATTTAACAACAGAATATGAGAATCTCAGCTTGAACAGGGAGTTGCTGTGCTCAGAGTGAAAATTCATAAACTAAGGATTATTTTTTGCTCATTCTCCTCCAGCTGAGCTCTGTAAAACCTCCCAAATGAAACTTTCAGTGCAAGATGGCTCACCCTGCTTTGTAGGAAAAGATTTCAAAGTGAGGAACTTGGTGCCGGATGCTCAGAAGCACTAGAGCCCTCCATGGCCATGAAATCCCACTGAAGTGACTCCAAGATCAAGTGTCACAAAGCTCCTGGGAAACCAGGGAGGTGTCAGAGCCTTCAGGGTGGGTTGGATGGCCTGAAGCATTAGCTGAAGCACTGTAGATTCCAGTCTGAGTTGTCATCACCTGTCCACTTTGTACCTCTGTGATATGACACTCTCCTTCAGAGATCCAGGTGGGAATCCGTGCTTGCATCTCTGTTAACATTTTGTCAGGTTATAGCTTTAAGCATGAGCAAAGTTGGTCTCATGCTCACAGGCACTAAATGAATGATGTTTGTCTGCTTTGTCTTCCACAGTCTTGGCAAGCTTGTGCTGAGATAGCAAAATCAGCCCTAGAATGGTACAGGTGAGGGAGAAGAGCTCTGAGGTGTGAAGAGTTTCCAAAAAAACATCCACAATTCCATGGCAGAAACGGAGCTAAATCCCCTCAGGGATGCCCCTGAGTTTGTCCTTTAGAAATGAAAGAAGCAAAGCCGTGTGTCTTCCAGCTTTCATTTGCCTGACTCCACTACCAAACCTGGCAGTGCAGGAGTGAACTGAGCTCAACGGGGAGCTTGATAATTATTTGGATTTCTGACTTATAAGCTGCATTATCCCCGCTCTTGCTCCCCTTCACAGCTGTGGCCTTCACACATCTCAGTCACACTTCTTGATAACCTCAGAGACAGGATCTCAGCTGCAAGTTTTCTTCCCTCTCCTGAGATCAGAAACTGAGATTTGGCAATGAAGTTTATTCTGGTTTATGGCTGAATTTTGAAAAGTCCTGGCTTGTTTTTTGTTTGGTTTTTTTCCCACTTGATGCACACATGGATTTAACTCCAGTGCAGTTCTGGCTTGATCATTTGTGTCCTTTGACACCAGAAATTCTAAGTGAAACACAGGAGGATGCAGAAATGAATATTAATAATGAAAACAATGGAGCTGATTGAAAGATGAGAGAAAACTGATGTGAGTTAAAGCAAGAAAGGTTCTGATTGGGTATAAAGAGAAATATTTCACCCATGATGAGAGTGAGGGAGTTAAAAAGGCTTCCCAGAGAGGCTGTGCAGCAAAAAATTGTAATTTATCCATTTCACAGAACTGTTTTGCCTTGAATCTGGAAATCTCATTACTCAAACTACAAAGACAATAAAAATATTTTAACCAAAATATTTGGATTGGACAAATCCTTTGCTATTTTTCATGATTAGTTCTAAGACTTTAAAAAAATGGACAGGACTTGAAACCTAAATGTTATGCTGCACTCAACTTAGAAGGGAAATTTTTCAGTTTCAGGACGATTTTCTTCTTTTCTTTTCCTATTTGGAAGGAGCAAAAACTGAGTAAAAAGTTATTTTTGTGTTTGAGATTTTGCAAAACTATGTGCACACTAAACAGTACCTTTCTTTTCCTGCCTTTTTTTTTTTTTTTAATTTAAACAAGTCTCTTAGTAATCAGTAAATTACGCACTAAATCTAGGTAAGTTTCTTCCCTTCTTTAGTTATCCTGGTTCTCCTTCACCATTCCTTTCTCAATATCTGGAGAAAGGAGAGGAAAATTCATCATCTCCCAGGGCTGAGGATTGGCATCACCCTGGCAAAGAAAAGGGAGCAGGGGAAGATGGTTGTGTTGCCTTGGTTGTCTGTGCTTTCTCTCGTGGTGCTGCTCATGTTTGATTAGCCTGCTTAATGAAGAACATCTTGTTAAAATTAAAGATCTGTCGTATTTAGCATAATCTTGCCAATTGTTAATTAGTGTATTGACAGGAGAACGGGTTGGATTTCTCTTTCCAGCAGCCTCCTCTCCCCTCCCCAGGCCTGTCCTGCCAAAATAAAAATCCTTGCAGTCACAACATGTTTGGGAGCCCATATGACACGTCTGTGAAGGCTGCCTTGGAGCACTGGTGCACTGAGAAGATACATAAGTTATTAGCAAAATCCAGTGTGAAACCTCAAATCACAGGAGACTCAGGGCTGGGGAATCCTTTGTGTCACTAATTTATCATGTAGATACAGATTTCACATCCTTTAATGCTGTTTTCCCTGGTCTGGCAGGTTCTGGTCCTCATTGACGTTTTTGAACAGGAGCCCATTGGTACAAAAGATGCTTTTATAATCTGTATTTCAGGAGCAAGTGTTTTGTTGGCCCTCTTTCTGCTGAGTGAGGTGCTTAGAATCTGATCTTTAGCCTCCCCTAGGGCAGCTTTGGGGTTTTTATGGGGTTTCACTCATTCAAATCTCTTTCCAGTTGAAGAGAGAGATGTGATTAGAAACAGCTCTGACCTAAATTGCTGAGAGCTCTGCACAGCATCACTGTCAGTTTGATATAGGATACAGGGAGCTCTCAGAGGGTGTTGGAATCCTCTAGGTCTTTTCAACCATCAGGATTTTCTGTTCTGCATTCAGAGAGCCCAGTGGAGCTCCCAGAACATCTCAGGACCAGGGGGAAGGAAAGTCTTTCCAGCTACCCCTAATCCCACACTGGTCTGCTGCTGCCTCTAGTCCAACTCATCCTTTAAACCCTGGATCATGAGAAAACTACTTCTGTGGTGAAAGGACAGAAATGTTTATTGATTGATTGATTGATTGATTGATTGATTGTAATTTCAGGGGAAATTTTAGTGGGAGTTTGTTTTTAATTTCAGTGTAGCAAGAGTGTGGCCGCTGATGGAGCTGGTACCAATGCAGAAGCATGATTCACACATCTGGGAGAAAGGCAAATCGTGGGGATGTGGAGAATCTTTTGGTGGCAATTGGCAGGTGAGGTTAGGTCAGGGTTGCTGTCAATTATATAAATCAGGGGCAATGCTTTGTATTTGCATTTGGGGACAGCTGCCTCATTCCCTCGACTGTGAGAGATGCTCAGGCCTTGAATGCAAACATGCAGCTGCCTGAAATTCAATAGTTTATAAGGTCTTCTATCACCTCTCCTTGTAGGGTTTATAATGGCCCAGCCTCATCTTAAATTTCTCTGCAAAGATTTCTTTTTCTGCTCTTAAATCAGTTTGCAAATCATTTTATGAATAAAAGCATTAAAAAGGCTTGAAAAGAAAGAATCCTGTAGCACACTTTTTCTTAGCCCTGATATACCATGGTCACAACATTTGTCAGTTCTATCCATGTCAAATTAAAGCCTGGCTCATTAATTTCTGCCCAACAGTTGGTGTCCTAATGGCTCAATGATTGACATGTTGAAGCTATTATCTTCCATTCAGTTGGATCATCCTCAGGCAGGAGCCTGTAGTCATCTCCTCAGTGTTTGTGACAGCTCTTCTGGGTCAGATTGTACTCTCCAATGTGACATGGGAAAACCAAGCCTTTATTCACAGGATGGATGTTTGAAAGGAATTTTACTAAAACAGCATGTGGAGAAAAAGTAACATTTTTAAAAAGAATAGATTAAAAAAAAAAAAAAGGATAAAAGGACATAGTGGAACTTCAAGCAAAAAAGTTTATGTTCTGAAGATCTGGGGCCATGGAGGACAAGAATCAATAGTAGCTGAGGTCTGGAAATCCCAACTGTTGAACATTTCAGGGTTATTTTCTTTAGGAGCAAAAGGACTGAATAACAGGCAGATAAAAAAGGCAGGTTATTTAGAAAGCAGTTCCTTTCTGAGTGGTTAAAGATGTGATAAAGGGGTCAGGACTTTTCCAGAAGAGTGATTTCACACAGCAGCACCCAAGATAACTTGGACCCTGAGAACTGGTTCCATTTGTGGGAAAATTGTTCTGTCATAGAGTCCTAGAATGGTTTGGGTTGGGAGAGACTTCCAAGACCATCCAGCTCCAGCCCCCTGCCCTGAGCAGAGACACCTTCCACTACCCCAGGCTGCTGCAAGCCTCATCCAACCTGGCTTTGATTCTCCTTTTTCCTCTCTTTTCCAAACCTACATCTCCTAAACAGAGATGTGAGTGTCTGGTTCTTCTTAAAGTCAAGGTGAGCTCCCCATTTTCCATACCCTTAGGGCCCCAGAGGAATTGCTTTGCTAAAATGAGTTCAGGAAATGTAAATCAAGTGCAAAACTGTTCCTAGTGCATCTGTCCCCATGACAGATTTGGGGTTGCCAAGAAAGATGGGTCCCACAGGTGAATTCGCTGTGATTTCTCATGAATGAGACAAGGGAAACTTTTATGTCCTTTATGCTGCTTTCATCTCAAAAAAAGAAAGCCAAAATAGCAGCAGGAATGTTATCCCTACTTGAAAACATCTTAAAAACTTCAGAGTGAGCAAGAGAAAATAAGCTGGCAGTAATCTCTATGAAAAAATAAAACCAATCACTGAACAAAGCTGAGAAATCGCCCTCCTGGATAGCTAAATTATTTTCTTTGCGTGCTTTTTGGTATAATTCTGCAGTAAAAATGCAATTCACTGTGAGCTTTAATAGGAGGATTTAAACTAAGTAAACCCAGCCAGCCAAACCAATTTGACAAAAGCTCTGGTTCTGTGCACTGTGCAGGGCTCGGCACAGAGCCAGCAAACACGTGCATGATGTGCACTCTGTCCCCTCAAAAATTAGCTTTGGACAGGAGCTGTTAAGCACTGTGGCCTGATCCATGATTGCATCCAAAAATATCCCAACATCTGGTTCTTACAATCTTGCCTTTTAACTCTATTGATGTGTGGACATTTCTGTCTCTCCGAGCAGGAATAAAAACAAGGCAGGGGAGTTCAGTCCCTCTCCCGCTCCTGGTTTCAAGAAAAACAAAAGCTTTGGCTCTGAGTTCATGCAAGTTTTATTGTTGAGCTCAACTGAGAGCTTTGACTTGTTTCATCACCTCTCCCTCCTGCTCTGTGCCTGTGCTGGAGCTTTGTAGTTCTTGTGGAGAGACAGGAGGGAAGGAGGAAAGGCAGATAAGGACAAGGCAATCCAGCTTTGGCTGGAGGAGAAAAACAGGTGATAGGAGTGGGGCAGTTCCTAGAGGGCCCCATTCAGTGAAAAACTGCCCTCAGTTCATAGAAACAAAGAATCACAGAACCACAGAATCAATCATTAAGTTGGGAAAAGACCACGAAGATCACTGAGTTCAACCATTAACCAGCACCACCAAGTTCACTGCTAAAATCTCTTCCCAAGTGCCACATGCACACAATTCTTTGAGCACTTCCAGGGATGGTAATTCCACCACTTCCCTGGACCTGTGCCAATGCTTGACAACTATTTCCAGGAAGAAATATTCCCTAATATTCAATCTAAACCTCTCCTGGTGCAACTTGAAGCCATTCCCTCTCATCCTATCCCTGTTCCCTGGGAGCAGAGCCCAAACCCCCTGGCTGTCCCCTCCTGTCAGGGAGTTGTGCAGAGCCACAAGGTCCCCCCTGAGCCTCCTTTTCTCCAGGCTGAGCCCCTTTCCAACTCCTTCAGCCTCACCTGGGGCTCCAGAGCCTTCCCCAGCTCTGCTCCCTTCTCTGGACTCACTCCAGCCTCTCAATGTCCTTCTTGTCGTGGGGGGCCCAAACAAATCACAATGTAGGGAAAACCGCACTGGGAACAGCCAGTGTCCATAAAGGAGACAGAGGAGTCCTGCAGCTTTATTGGGAAAAAGGGAGAGAGGCCACTGGGGCACAGCCCGCGGGGTTTTATCTCTCGAGGTTTTGGAATGTGCAGCCTCCTCTTATCCCAAATTCATTTTATCCCAAATTCACTTTATCCCAAATTCATTTTATCCCAAACTCCTTTTATCCCAAATTCCTTCCCCCACTGGCCGAGGTAGCAAGAAGGTGCAGCCTTCCCAAACCTCCTGCCACATATTCCCCCTAGAACCTGTCATTTTACCCCAAATTCAGAAGTTCAGGGTTGTACGGCCCCATTTGGCTGTTTCAGGAGTCAAACTGTCCCGGCTCTGGAACAAACCTGCTGCCCGAAGTTGGTACACACATTAAATCCCATTTCAAAGCCGTTCACACCCATCCCCTCACCCATGGAATTGTTTGTAAAGACATCAACAGGATTCCAGGTGCAACCTCAGCAGTGCTGATTTCAGGGGAACAATCAGTTCCCAACTCCTTGTTCTTGCTTACAATGCAGATGGTAAAATGCCTCATGCATTTTACATGCATGATACACAGGGTGCCTGGGAGGAAAGGAAGAGAGGATTTTAAATCTGTTGGCAATACATGATATTTGCTCCAGGCTTGTTTCTTTAGGTAGCTTGGTTTTATCCTCTTATGAGGAAAAAAACAGTCTTTTCCGTGCTGTTAGAATTCCGCCTTCAGAACTTGAACTTTGTTATTTTTGTCAAGCTGAAGTGCTTAATTTTGGATTTGGGTTTGGTTTTTATTTTCTTTTTTGCTGTTGCTTCCCTTTCAAGGTGTATTCATTGCTACAGTGGGTGGAGATCAAACTATTTCTGTAATTTTTGTGTGAGTCTGTATCCTCCTCCTCCATGTTATTTATCATTCTCTATAACTCCCTTAAAGGAGGTTGTAGCCACACGGGGGTCAGTCTCTTCTCCCAGTGATAAACCCAGTGGAAATTGAAAATTTCTCACCAAAAGAGGGGTCAAGCCCTGGCACAGCCCAGGGAGGTGGCAGAGTCACCATCCCTGGAGGGATTTAAAAGATGTGGCACTTGGGGACATGGTTTAGTGGTGGCCTTGCCATTTCTGGCTTAATGGTTGGACTTGATTATCTTAGTGGTCTTTTCCAACACAAATAATTCTCTGATTCTGTGATTTTTAAGTGAGGCCTTTGATACATTATAAAAGCTCCTGTTTGTTGAAGGTGGGTGCTTATAAAAGAAGTGAATCTGGGAGCTGAAGGTTTTTATTTTGGCCCTTAATCTGACAGTGTTGGAAGAGGAGTGAGAAAATGAGAACTTTGAATGAAATTAGGAAGGAAAAAGATCTTGATTGAATGTTAGGACGCCTGAAAATAATGCTTTGTCATCTCATAATCTGTGCAGCCTCTGATTTGCTTAAGGAATGGATTCATCACCTGACAGGTTTGTACTTAATTTTCCACTCCTTACTTTGTTTATCAATATTATTGACCTCTGTGAAAAATACTGTGTGCTAGGGGTGAGAGGTGTGAAAAAGAAAGAAAAGAAAAGAAAAGAAAAGAAAAGAAAGAAAGAAAGAAAGAAAGAAAGAAAGAAAGAAAGAAAGAAAGAAAGAAAGAAAGAAAGAAAGAAAGAAAGAAAGAAAGAAAGAAAGAAAGAAAGAAAGAAAGAAAGAAAGAAAGAAAGAAAGAAAGAAAGAAAGAAAGAAAGAAAGAAAGAAAGAAAGAAAGAAAGAAAGGAAGGAAGGAAGGTGCAGGGAAGCCTTTCTCTCATTGTTCTGAGCTTTATGCTTCAAATTTTTTCTGCAAACTATTAGTCATGGTGCAGAGTTTTTATTACATATAGCAAGGTGTTTGCATGTAATCTGTCAAAAAAAAAAAGCTTCTACCTGTGGATTTATATGTTTATTCATATTACAATACTCATATTATTCATGCAATTAAGGTCATTATACTGGTAAATCACTTGTTGACCTTGGGCACTCTCTGCAGACTGGGTAAAAAGGAGCTGGATAAAATAGTAGAAAGTATAAAGGAGCAGTGCACTATTTACTCTGATACCTTCCCTGCTACTACCAAGGGATTTTTCTGTGAAAGGGTAAAAAGTTTTGTGCTCACTCTCTCCCTCCCCTGGACACAAAGCAAGTGGAAATATTCTGTGTGGAAATTTGTGTGTCTTGCATCAGATTTTCAGAGGACATACAGAGTGTAGGAAAAGTCATCAGCTGGATTTTGTTATAGATGGATAATATTTAGAGCAAGGAAGGAAGAACAGACCACTGAGGCTGGTTCTTTGCACAAGCTTGCCATAAAACATTGTTTATTCTGGCTGCAGCTCTACTGTCCAGCTCTAGTTAACAAATTCCAGGCTGGGAGTTGAGATTTTGTGCTTTAAAGGGATGTGATATTTAAGAGGAGGATCTGACAAACACCTGCTTGCAGTCTAAGTCTATTGTTCAAGCCATGTAGTTTTCTCTTTCTCTAAAATATCTGCCCTGCATTTTTATAAATGGATCACAGCCTGTAAATGAAAAGCACCAATTGCCCAAAATAAAACATCACACAGGTGAAACCAAGCGAGGAGCTTCCTGGTATTTAAGGTCCCATCCAAATTGCTCTAAGTGCAGGATGCAGTCTCAATCGTTCCCTGGGCCTTGCACAAACACTGTAAATACCACATCTCATTGATATTTGTGACTGACACCCTGAGAGCTGATGGAGGCTTTTTTTGTTGTTGTTGTTGCAGCTTAGCAACAAGCAATGACTGGCAAATTTTTCTGCTCTTCAAAATCAATGCCACTTTTCTGGATCATTTCCTCATCCTCACGATCGTCTGTCAGAACAGTAAATTGACAATGTGTTCCCAGGGACAGTGTGGAGTCTGCTGCAAGCCGTGATAGTTAGAGGATGAATTTAACTTTTTTCAAAGTCAAACTTGGTACAGGTTTGGATCCCAGATAAGCATTAACTTGCTTTCGACACTGTTAATCTGGATGTGTTTTCTACTCCATTAAGCTTTTCCTTTATATGCAAAATATCACTGTGAGGACATGCACTGCTTGACTCATTCACCAGAAATCCATGTCTGGTGTGGTTGCTATTGATTATTATAATATCTGTGAAACTTCAGCATGGATTGTGATCCTGCTGTGTGAGCCCAGAATTAAAAACAGGCTCTGTCCTTGGGAAGTGTTTGTGATGATAAAAAGCAGAGAGAGAAGGGACACTGGTGAGTGGGTGAGCACAAGGAAAACGAGGAAAATAACTGGTTCTCATTGCAGGTGGAATAGGGCTGGCAGTAGCCACACCGGGTTACCTTTGCTGGGGATTTTAGTGGGAACTGGAGAGAAATCACGTCTACAGGTCTGTGAGCAACTTTAGGAGAGGCAGAATTGTCAGTGCACTTGTTTGGAATACCTCAGGCAATAGGCACCCAGGAGTCTATAGGAAGATAACTTTAAAACCCCTATTTGCTAATTATAGGTCTTTGCTGATAATCATTCAACACATTCATTAAGAGTAATCAGGGAACAATGCCTGATTAGGACCACCTTGCTACAGAGAGGTTCAGGTGCAAGGCAAAACCAGGAGGCTGTGCCTTGAGGGGAGAGAAAAATCACATCCAGATTCTCCAGCTGAAGTCTTTTGCTTTTGTTTCGATGACTCTGAGGTATGAGTTTAGGTTTTTAATTTTTTTTCAGACATTCTGTTCCTGCTTATCTCTATAGGAAACTTCCCACTTAAATTACATTTGGCTGCTCTGCTGTGTTTATTTCTTGACACTGGAGGAGACAAGTGATTGATATTTGATGGAATGAGAAGGATCATGCAAAAAGATGAGAAGATGGTGTCAGTTTGGGTATTGTAGTTGGCCAAGCAAAAAGGAAAGTGATGCCTCTGATCACTGTGAGAAAAGGTCTGGCTCAGCCAGGGGGGAGGTTTTTGGTGCTACTGAGATACAAGCCTGACAAAGGCTCTTCCAAAAAACTTTCCCAGAACACTCTGCTAAAAATTTGCTGTCTAGGCTGGAGGCTTTGGGAAATGTGACTTTCTTCTGATAGACACAGGTGAGTTCAACCAGTACAAAACTTAATTTGTCCTCATTGCATTGAGACTCTCTGCATGTTCTCAGATGTTTCAAAAGGCACATGTAGATTTTTCTTTTTGCAGACACAGTTACAAGGCAGCTGGGAAGAAAATCTGTCTTTCTAGAGCATCAAATTGTAAAATCACAGAATGATTTGGGTTGAAAGGTACCTTAGAGACCATCCAGTTCCATCCCCTGCCATGGGCAGGGACATCTTCCACTGTCCCAGGCTGCTCCAAGCCCTGTCCAACCTGGCCTTGGACACTACCAGGGATCCAGGGGCAGCCACAGCTTCTCTGGGCATCCTGTGGCAGGTTCCCACCCTCCCAGGGAGAAATTTCTTCATATCAAATCTAAACCTCCCCTCCTTCAGAATGGCTCTAAGATATCTGAGCCCCTGCAGCATGGCATGCTGGCCTTCTTTGGCAGGGATGCTGTGGTCTGTGAGGTCACCACTGGACATTCCAGTACTCCATGTCACTGGGAAACTCATCATCTGGTAATCCCTCTTGGATCTTGGATACCTCGAGGATCCAAAGACAAATTCATCTACCCCAAGAGAAAAAGAGGGCTGTGTATAAAACTGTTGATGAGGCTGTGCTACCACTCTCAAGGTAATTCCTCAAGGAAAAACTTTCAGGGACCATCTTAGCTCTTGGAAGTTCAGTTGATAATCCTTAGGCTGGTTCTCCTTTTTAAAGGGTAAAGCATGTTTCATAAATGCAGCTTTATGAATTAAATGTGCCATTTGGTGTATACAAGCAGTCAGATTTGGTGCTTCTGACAGTGGAACTTATTTCAGAAATTAAAATCCTTGCAGCACTGAGCTGCAGGGACTAAAAAGGACCCCACACTTCAATACCTGAAAAGCAGCAGCTTTGCAAAATTGCTTGAGAAAATTCCAGCCTTTGCTTGAAAGGTGTGGTGACCTCCTTGGACTGAGGTGCACCACAATAATAAAATGGGAATTTTAATCTTATACCAAGTTTCCTATCAGAGAATAAAATAGTGACCATATTGTTACCCTTTGCTTTCTTTTTTTGCTTGATATGATAACTGTGAGTGAGGAAGACCAAGGTCCTCTCTGTGTTTTCAGACTTTTTACCTTCTCTCTGGTAGCAGAAAGTTGTTGCTATGAGTTCCTTTTTGCTGCCAAGTTGGTCATGATGATCTTGTATCCTGTGGATCTGAATTTTCTTGGGTTAAACAGTTATAGTTTGAAAAGTAGCAGATTTTAGCTGCCTAAAAATTATTCAGACATTATTTACAGATCAGAATTTACTCTGGAAGTGACTCTCCCAATTCTCCATGGTTTCCACACTGTCTTTTCACATCATGGAGCCATACCAGAGCAAATCAACTGAATTTCTTGTGGGTGCAAATTACCTGGAAGATGCACTTCTGACAAACATGTAAAATGCCAGTGGGCAGTAGGATGGGTAATTCAATATAAAACCTTCTGAAAAGCACATATTGTGAACACTGACTCCTCAACACTAATTATTTTTCTCTACAGAGTTTCTCTCTCCAGAGCTGCAGGACTTGTTAAAGTAGACAAGGGCTGGAGTGAAAACATGTCAAGAGAATCGCTGGCAATTAAAGGGGAAACAGAGCAGTAAAGTGAAGTGCTGTGCTTACAAAAGAATACCTGACTTATAAACTTTTCAACTCTTCAAAAAGTGTCTGTGTGATTGACCTCTGCTGTAATCAGCAGACCTGATTAAGAATTTTTCATTGGACTTCTCATGGGGCAAGATTATTCTTCTACTGAACTGAATCCCTGTCACCAAACCAGAGGGAGGGAGGAAAAAAAAAAGACAATTACTTAGTGCTTTCACTGAAGATGAAAGGACTTAGAAGTATCTCTGTTATTTTGCTTTCAAAGGGAGCATTTCAGAAGAACTGGGCTGGTTTCTGGCTCTGAATTTCACAGGGAAGTGAGCACATCTCAGCACGGAATAGGGAGTGCCTTGCTTGGAGGTCATGAGTTACTTCTGAGGAAATTAAACAAATTACACAGCTGTCACTTTTTGCACATTTTGCACTTTACACTGCTCAAGCCTGGCAGTCACCCTCATGCTTGTTGTGGCATCTGACAGCACAAAGCCCACTGCCAAAACTCCAAGGGGAAAAAATCCCAAAAAAACAGCAATTCCAGTTCTCTGAGCACGTGGCCTTTGGGAGACACCAGGGCTGAGTGCCACTCGTGGGTCATGATACTTCAAGCAGCCCAGGCACTTGCCCTTTGTATTGAGAAGCAGGAGAAGGTTTGCTCACCTTGTTCAGCTGCTCAAGCGCCTTTCAGAAATTCTCAGATGCCACAGGGTTTGTGAATATGTGGGGGTGCCTTTCACAGCCTGGAAACACCTCTGAGGACAAAGGTAGGAAGCCTTGGCACACCCAAGAGTTTCTTCCCAGGAAATTCCACAGCTCTTAACAGCCTGGAAAAGTAACCCTGTGCTGTGGCTCATCTCACTGAGAAAACAAGCATTGATTAGACATGGCTTTACTAATTAGTTTGCTTCTTAACAGACTCGCTTAGATGGCTTAAATGAACTTTTTCATCTTTAAAATCACTTGTATAATTGATAAAAATCACGAGGCTGTATTTTTAATATGATTTTTTTTTTGCTCAAATTTCTTTTATTTCCGTGAAAATTGGATAAGTCGCTCTGAGACCCAGAGCTGCAGGACAGAGTGTCACTAATTCATTTTGTAAGAAAGTCACTTTCAATTAAATTGTGAGTCTTCAGCAACTTTGTGTTTGCAGCTTATTTCCCTCAAGCCCTATCCATGGTGCTGTTAATCTTTTTATGCCATTACTGATGTCTGCAAGTCAGAATGTACTTTTGAACAGCAAAAATCCTGATCCAGCTGCATTTCTCACTTCAGTTTCCAGCTAAGAACAAAGTAAGAGAGAAATCTGTTAAAAAAAAAAAAAAAATGAAGTGTTTTGATCATACCACTTTGATGATTAAAATGAGAGAAAAAAATGTCATGAAATATTGAGATCTGCCAGAACTTAGAATTGTGTTTAGAATTTGACTGCAGAATGCTGAAAATTCTAAAATTCGACTTTAGAATGTTCAGCTCCAAAGTCCTGATACTTCTTGGCTGCACTGCCACAGCCCCTGGTCCATGGGGCACCTGATAAATCCTAGTCAGTGCTGAGCAGATAACTGGGATGTGTTTTCTGCTTTCCCCCTCCTTAATTATTCAAATTGTGCCCTTATTTAATTTAAATTGTCAGTTTAAAAAATTGACTTAATTTGATTTTGCAAACACTTTATTAGAGGAGGGAGTAGAAAAATGGGAAAGGAATAGAATAATAATTGCATTTAAACCTATTCCCAAACAACAACAACAACAAAATCCCGTCATTTTTCTGCAAATAAATGAGAATTTGGCCCTTTTTTCCTGGTGAGGAGATGTTATTACAGTTCTAGATTTCAGGACATCAGTCTTAGGCTATATTGGGTTTCTTGATGCAAATCTCCCTGCAAATACTTCTGTCAGTATTTTCAAAGCTTTTTCTCTCCAATTTAGAGATTCAGATTGCAAATGCAGTTGGATTTTCAATTTGAGCACCCATTATCAGTCATCTCATTCCTTTACCCCAAAATGTTGCAGTGGGTTTCACAAGCTGCAAAATAATTCCATAATTAAAACCTGACTGAGTAAATACACAGTAAAAGTGAGGTTTTGCTGTCAGTGTTCTCCATTTTCAGTTTAGATAAGGAACCATGTACTGAGCCAAGGTGGACTTATCTAATTATCCATAAATACCTAATTTGTTCTTAATTGGTTACTGTGTTTTCCTTTGAATTAGTTTTAAATCTCTGGCTGCTGCAGCCTGTCTACCTGTCTAGATCAAAATTTTTTGTAGTTTGGGGGGGGTCTTTTGTTTGTTTTTTGGTGGTTTTTTTTTGTTTTGTTTTGTTTTGTTTGGTTTTTTTGTTTGTTTGGTTTTTTTTGTCTGTAGGATTCTTTTTCTCCCCAGGCCAGGATCTTTTAAACCAGCATCCTGTGCCTGGGATTTACTGTGCTGAGATGTGCTCAGTGAGCTCCTGCTCAGGGCAGTCAGGATCTTCAAAGACAAGGTGAGATCAAAGTGTGGCAAAGCCTCTCCCTTCCAGGCATTCCCAAATCCTCTCTGATGAGTTCGGCTGCCCAAGAGGAACAACATCCTTCAGATGCTGTCCCTGAGCTCTGGGAAGGGCATGGAGGACAGGAATTCTCCTCCAGAACCACTGGAGCAGCAATCCCAAGGGAATCTGGTGCTTGTGTGTTCTTCCTCCACAGAAATCCTGGTCAAACTCATAACAAATAATATCCAACCTGAAAGTTTGGGGTTTAACGTGAAGGTTTTTAACATAATCTTTTGTTTTTCACTGCCTTGACTCCTGGCTTCTTTGAAAAAGATCCTAAAAGATGCTTTGAGGGCTCTGGTAACAACTCAAATAAATCACATTGAGCTGCAGAATGTGGGGAAGGTCTTGACAAGGAGGATATTGGAGAGAGGGGGGAGCTGAGCTTCAGGCAGGGCTTGCAGCAGCCCCTGGTTTGTTCAGGTTTGGCTCAGATTGAGGTTTCATTCCAACGAGGGAGAAAGGAGTTACACTTTTCCACTTACAGTTTGCATATTTGAATGGTTTCCTCATATATGTGTGCGTGTGTATACACATGAAATTTGAAACGTGTATGAAATTATTGAGACACGAAAACAAACACATTGTTTTGTTTCTATATAAATAATGTACTTTATATTTTAAAAATTTTAATATATTTGTTTGTTTACATATAAACAAAGGTGGTATCATTTCAGTTGGCTTTCAGTAGCCTCAAGGCTTACATTTCCAAATCAGAAGCAGATGTAGATCTTTATCTTTCCTATACAACTCATTAAAGCAGATTTGGGAATTAAAAAACCCCAAACACACCACTTTTGAAATACAGTCTTCAGTTATCTGAGTTTTATTTCTATCTAGACATTATATAGATAGTGACATCAGTGTCCTGAGTCAAAATACTGAAATATTTCATGGCACATATTGTGAGACAAGTCTTAATTATGTTAAAAATGCTTCCCCCAAGCTTCAATAATTTTAATTTTCTTATTAGCAATTTTCAACCTGTTCTAACTAAAGTAAGAACCTGTAGCAACGTGTGTTTGATGTATGTGAAGCATCGCTCCTCTCCTCCAGTAAAGCATTTTGCTCTTGGGTTTTCATCCTTGCTGCACAAATGTGTTTGTGAAAAGTCATTTCTTTGTGCTTTTTGCATTGTCTCGAGCACTCTGGAGCTGCCTGAGCATGTGGTGATCCAGAGCTCCTCAGGCTGCCATGAAAGCATCCCGTGATCCAAAGGGAAAAGCTGCTCTTGCAAGGGGGGCAGAGTTCAGTGTAACCTTTAATGCACATATGAGACTCGGGGGTTGTCCTGCTGTGTTGGATCCCAGAAATCTGGAATTTTTGAGCTTTCTGTGATTTCTGGCACTGACCCCCAGGAGAACACTGCTTTTGACTTGATGCCTTGGAGAAAGCTTCCAAATTTGAGTGATGGAGTTAAAGTCATGGGTGTGTAGTTAAATAGAAATGCGTGATTTCACATGGTGAAGGGTTTGAAACTTAAGGTTTTTATAATTTAGTAATAGGTATGGGACAAGATGAAAGATTTTGAGTGTTGTCCCATTTTTGGTGTTCTTCTTCTTTCTTCTTCATGATTTCAAGTAATAGTTTCTGGTTGAACAGTTGGTGCTACACTGCAAGTCACAGGAGTTTGGTTACTGGGTCAAAAGTGTAAATAATATAGGTGTTAATTCTCTATTGGACTGTTTAGCTTTAAAAGACCTTGTAACCAGCTGGATTCACCTCCATTTTGCTGTCTTTTGGCTAATAGCTAGAAGTGTTGCTGAACTCTCTATACTTTAAATAAAATTTAATAAACAACCAAGCCCGAACACGAAAAAATTCATCTCCTTCGTGGTTTTTAATCCTGACTCTGAGTAAAAGCAAAAGAAACTTCAGACAAGCCATTAATTAAGTAGTACAATAGCATCCCATTACACTGCTGCTGCTTTGAGGCTGCACTGGGTTGATTTTCAGCCATTCCCCAAGCCCTGAAGGGCTCTGCTGAGCATTGTGTCTGCTGGGGATTTGTGCATGAGCAGAAGAATTATCTTTGTGATTCCTTAAATGGCTGTAGGAGCAGATGCAGCATTTGAGGTGTAATAGCAAATGTGGCTGATGTGAGCTCCTCTGATCTGGTCTGACAGCATGAAAAGGATGCTGACAGTCTGGATGTGATCTTGCATTTCCTGTGCTGGAGCAAACCAGCAGCCAAGGTGAATAGAGCAATTTTCAGATATATATTGAAATTTTATATTTTCAAAGAAAGCGAGTGTCAGGAAGTTGGAAGAGTTTGGTGATTGCGTTTGTGTTGATTTGTTTGCTTGTATTTAATTGAAATGGAGGAGGTGAAAGAGACTCAGGTAAGAGTGCCTGTATTCACTTTTACTATTAACTTATTCTTTGGAAAGCTGTGCAGTGAATATTCTCTTTCCACATAATATAAGAATTGTGTTATACAGGCACAGAAACCCTAAGAATCAGCCTGCCCTCAACATGAACCATAAACTTAGTTCAGATGGAGCAAAATTTTTTTTTTTTCAATCACATTTCTCTTGTCCTGTGATCTCTTCTGCCCTTTGTTTTCTGCAATGACATGGAGATAAGAGGCAAGTCTAACCAAATTTCCAACACTGCATTGTTCTATGTCTTTCTAATCTTCCAGAAAAATGGGTGCAAGCAAGTTTCAGCCACTAGAGCTGAGTTTCTAAAGGAAGGTTTGTGCAGGCTGTATTTCATGGGAGAGGAAACATCCTTTGCTTTTCAAGACTCACCTTTTGTACCCTGAAACCGGGAGAAAGGCTGCCTCTGTGTGGCATGATGGAGTTAGCAAAATTCAGGATTGAGATCCTGCTGGTGTCAGGATCTTGGGTATTTCCACTGCCATGCAGGAAATCTTAATTCCAAATATATCTTGGACACAAACCACTGGGAAGAAAGATTCCCTTCTGCTTAAATTTAGAAGGATTTTTGAAAGGACTGGAGAAAAGACCCTTTAGATTTCTGAACAGGGACACAAATAAGGACCTTGGGTCACTGCTCAGTTCTGAAACCAACATTCACATTCTCTTTTGGCTGAGGGGATATTCCAGTATTAAAATCTGTCTTCTGGACATTAGTGTGAACTTTGTTGTGGTGTGGGTGACAGAAGTGGCCTAGGTCAGGCTCAAAGTGGCTGGGAAATGAACAGCAAATGGGAGGGATGACAGATTGCTGTGTCTGGACAAATAGTTTGCCCTTATGGTGAGAATTCATTGTTTTACCTGCCCACCCTGTTCACCTTGTGAATGAACAGAGACAAGATAATATTATTAAACCATAGACAATCTGAGAACATTTTCTCCTGAGCACTGGAAAAAATGTCACCTAGTGCAGTTTAAGTATTTTACAATGTCTGTCTTCCTAATGTCTCTCCTTTTCCCTAAAGGACAATTGAAAAAAATTGACTTGAAAATTATAATGAACATGTACTGGGAACTTCCTTAGTCCTTGACATGGGAGCTTTGTGTTTGTTCTTTCCCCTGAACATGAATGAAATTCATCCCTGAGGAATCTTTGAGGCACTGAGTGGATGTCAGGGAAACAAAAGAGAGATCCTGAATTAGGTTTTGGGGTCCCTTTAGAGCAGGGCTGAGGAAATCTTCAGCTGATGTAACAAAAACTGCACAAAGCTCACTTCTTTCCATTGCCTGTGACTTCATCAGAGCAAACATCACTTTCTTGACCTGCTTGTCTCCTAGTGGAACAAGGCAGTAGAAGCTGACTTGGAATTCTAGGAATTTTAAGAATGAAAATAAAAGTTTTAGGAATAAAAATTCCTAATCGCTCCTGTCATGGGGGTGCAAATCAGTCAATGTCTCTTGAAATAAGTGACCATTTTCTCTCCAGGGCATCAGAGCCCATGAGTGATGCTGCTTGCTTGTTAAGGTTTGAGTATTCTACTGCCTACAGTGACAAACTCACACTTCTGAATGCTTTTAATTTCCCTGCCATGTTCTTACAAGACAATTCTCATCTGCTTGCAGTGATAGCTTCAAAATTTGTTTCAAGCTTACTCTAAAATATCTCCTCATTTGATCTCCAGCCCATACTGGGATGGATATAAATTTGGTTTACATTAAAAAACCAAGGTATAAATGATGGCCTTGTGTTCTCACTACTGTTCCTTATCTTTTCCTTCTGGTGGACAAAAAGATTCCAGTTTTGGAGATATGGAACCTCTATGGATGAATTATCAAAACAAAATGCAATATGACAATAGAAGATGTCCAGAGACTTATTTTTGTTTACAGAAACAATAAAACTTCCATCGAATTGTTAATCTCTGAAGAGGATTGTAAACTTCCTGATTTAAAATACCCAAACCTGTATGCTTGTATTCAGTTTTATTAGCATTACATTGCTAAGGTTTCATTAAAGCAATTACAAGGCAATCAAAATTCCTCTAAATTGTGAAATACACAAGAACACGAGGTAGGTGCTGCTACAGCTTTCCAAAGACTTGATCCCAGTCCAGTGGTTGTTGTCAGCCAGTCTGTGCTTACACCTCAGCCTGAAAGGGAATCTCCAAGGGTAGGATGAGCTGCAGGACTAATCAGGAGATGGAATCAGAGGCACAATGCAGAGAAATCTGAGGTCACAACAGGGTGAGAAGCTGGAAAACAACATCAGAAACATCAGGTTTTGTAGGGCTTGGAAATGCCATGGGCAGCCTTCACAAGCCTGTTTATTCTGATCATCTCAAAACGTGTCACCCACTTCACACAGCCACTGCTCATGGAAAATGAAATCCTTGACTCCACTCTCCTCCAGAACAATGCAGGCCTTGCAACCCACCCCAACTGCAAATACATCTAACCCCTAATTATCCCTCTCTGAATTAATAACTCTTCTTGTTCATCTTTTTTTTTCTGGAGATGGAACATTCCCTGGATATTTAGATGCAATGCTTTCAGGTGGGCATCACAAAGGCAGCGTTGCCATTGGAATGAACATTGGCTTGTGTTGATTTCCTGATTAATCCCTTTTCCTTTGTGTCTGGGACTGATGGGAATGGCCAGAGGTTCATGGCTGAGACAGTCCCAGGCAGCCACAGGGACCACTGCTGCTCATTTTATGTTAATCTCAGGGATATCCCTTAGTGAGCATGGAAACTCAAGGATCTTTATGAAAAAAACAAACAAACAAACAACCCACCACATTTGCATCTTGTATTTAACACTGAAGCCAATCTTCCTCCCAACATAGCATCCACAGAAATTCCCTTTCTTTTCAGACAGGTACATTTTTTTGTGTCCAAAGGGATGTGATAAATTAAGCCTGGAGCTTTTATGGATGTGAAAACATCATATTCTCTGTGTGTATACACATTAATAAAATACTGTGAAATCAGTCCCTGCCTTCTTCCCACATTATTTCGAGTTTTCAGGAAAGAAATAACCTCACTGATCTATGGTAATAAAATATCTGTGTTTCCACCTAACCTGCAATTGCTTTTGCTAAAACCTTTAATGTTAAAAGTCAGATTCGTATGCAGTTAATAGTTTGGGTTTATAAAAGCCCCTCTTCCATGAGCTTTATTTTTGTCATCATTGTTTTCTTTCCAGAGAAAGGGAAGTGTTTACCTTCCTCGATGGAGTCAATAATTCTGAGAGTACAAAAGTTCATATTGTTTTTAACAGCTTGGTGAAATTAGATCATAAACGTTTCTGGACTTTGTCAGAAGATTTTTTTAATATATTCCTTTTTACAAAGGGAAAATGGACACAGTACAGCAATTTTCTACTTGAGGTAGGAGTAGTTATTTAGTATCTGATTAATTTCTTTTACCTTTTGCATTAATTAAATGTAGAAAAATCTGTCCTTTTCCCCAAACCATCTTATTTCTCTTCTGAGATAACATCTACTCTTTTTCTTATAATATTATCATTGCTACTTTATCCTTTTCTCCACAATTATTTTGCAAGATCTTGCCCATCCATTTTAAACTATTTTTTAACATCTATTGTAACTCTGTCCTCCACTGACTTCCACATCATTTCCCAATTTTCAACTCATCCTAATAATTATAACTATAATTCTGTTGCCCTGTATTTTCTGTAAATATGGACATTTACTGCTGACAGTTAAATATTCCCATATTCACTGAGTAGTGAGCTCTGCAAAATTACAGTAATAGATCATATTCTGGATATTGATAGCAGGGGAAATGTTGGCATTTTAGGCTGAAACCTTTCAATTCCTGAATTAGAACAATAAATTCCCATCATAAGTCTCCATTTTCTCCTGTGCTTTTCTGCTGCTCTTATTTTTTACCTTTTCTTCTCCATTTTCCTCTTCATTAATTTCCCACTGTTTATTTTCTTTCTTGCAGTTCTTTCCCCATCCTCTCCTTTTGTGTTTATTTTCTTGCCCTACTCCTAACAGCACATTTTAGTCCAGAACTGCTCTTCTGAAAATTGCAAATTTTCATCCATATTTGCTCTTCTCAAAACTTCCTTAGATAATTCTATAGCAGATAAACATTTTTCCCACCCAACACCAGGAGAGATCTGATGGGAGGTTGACACATCACACTCCTCTGGTAGTAGAGGGTTATTAATATTTCTTATCATCTGTAATATTTATTGAGGTTACTTCCTTCAGTAACTGTTTTAAGGACTGTGTGCTAATATGAACAATGTTTTTTTTTTTAATAATTTCTCAGCTCCTGGTTGAAGTATTTTGAGCTTGAGAGACTCTGAATCAAAATTCCCATTAAAAAATCACTCCCAACCCCATGTTTAATGACAGATCTCCTGATAATCTTCCTAAGGATGAAGGAATTTTCTTGCCTGTTTTTCTGCTGATATTCAGAATAAGATTCTCCCTCCTGTGAAATTATTCATGTGGATTCCCTAGTTATTCAATTAGTGCTTATCTGTAAACTTCAGTAAAATATTTTATTGTGGTTCTAGCTACTCTCTGCTTTAATCCCTTTTTTCAAAAAATATCTACATAAAATATCAAAATAATCTTTTTATAATGATTTTTAATGAGAAGTAAAGAAAAAGAAACTTGTTTAAAACATGAAAGCTCTTTGAATATTAAAAATAATTCCAAATCGAGGCCAACCAGGAGTTCAAACCCAGGGAAACGTTGAAGAAGTCAAGGAGTCATGCTGGGGAAAAGGAATTTTAAAAAGGAAGTGGCAAACATCATTATCACACTCTTGAGTTTCAGCCTCTATACATCCTGGCTAAGAAGAAAATAGTAATTTATTGTCTTTAATGCCTCTCATTTTCTTCAACATAGCAAAAATTAAACCAGCAGCTTGTTATTGTCATTTGAGTCTTCACACTGAGCTCCTGAGTGTTTCTTGATGCTCACAGTGTACCCTGGAGGACATCTGCAATCTCTGGAATCACCAGACATTACAGACTTCCTGACTCAAAGTGCCATCTTGCAATTTGATCTTCACTTTGATTATTTCACTCAAGTAGATTCTGAGCTTACCCACAGGATATTGTCTTTTTGAGGACATGGAGTTGGCTTTGTTTTTTGGCACAGTAAAAAGTGTAAAATCTCCTTTTTTCCCAGCAATAAACAAGCTCGTTTCTGATGAAAACATTTGTTTTTCTTTTTGCTCACCAATGAAGCCTTTTCCTGCATTTTTTGCCATATGACCACATTTTTTTTTCTATTATTTTCCCTTTCCCTACCTGTGTGTTTGGAGGGCTCAGGAATAAGAGGTTTTCCACCCTGCTCCTCCCCAAGCAGAGCTGTTCCAAAAATGACCTTTGAAGTCTAGAGGCTGCTTCCTTTCATTTGCAATAAATGCTCCTTATTAAGATCCTTCCTTTTCTGTTGCTCACAGCAACATTCTCAAAAAGGGAGAACACACAGTGCAGAACAAGGAAAACAGGGAGAATTTGCCTTTGCTGCCTCCATGGAGGGAATTTGTTTCACAGTGGGAATACAGAGATGCTCCAAACCCCCCCAGTCATGACCTGGAGAGCCCAGGACTGGACACAGGTCCAGGACAGAGCAGAGGGGCAGGGTCACCTCCCTCCAGCTGCTGGTCACTCTTCCTAATGAATCCCAGGATCCCAGTGGCCTTTTTGGTCACACTGTTGGCCCATGACTGACCTGCTGGCCACCATGGTCCTTCTCCATCAGGTCACCCCCCAAGCTGTTCTCTGCCTGGAATTATTTCTCCCCAGGCACTGCACCTACAGCAGGCATTAAGACTGTGAAACAATCCCATTTATCAATTCTGTCTCAATTTTTTTATCATTCTTTCCTTATTTCTAATATTTATTAAGGTTATTGTTTATTTTCAAGGCGTGTTAAATGCGTAGAGCATGATTGTCATTTTGCATTTAATTTCAGCTATATGTTGTTTGCTTTTATGGCCTAGAAAATAGAGTTTCATTATTTTTCCTTCCTTTTAATATGCATTCTGATCAGTTAGTTACAAAAGGATTCTCAAGCTGTCTTTAGCATAACTAAATATGTCAGAAAAATTTATTTGCACCTCCTTGAATGAACAGAAAAGGGATTTACATTGTCCCTCCAGTTTTTAGTAATGTGAAGTCAATGAAGAGGAAGTAGAATAGTCCGTGATCTAATGAGGAGTTGCCAATATTTTAAAATAAAATAAAAAAAAAATCAAAAACGCCAGATTATCTGCCTGATCTTTTCACAGCCTTAAAGGTGACAGCAGTTAACAGAATCTCTTTGGTGTGAAATGCACCCGTTGGAGCACAAAAGGCTGAAAGGCAGATGCTTTTTGAAGCAGCATGATCATGTACACCAAAATGCACTTTGAATTCTTAACAGTGCTGAGAATAAAACTAGCAGCTTGAATCTTGATTATGTTTTGTGCAATGCATAAATGCATCTTGTCAGCTTTTATTGTTAGTAATGTTTGCATCTGGGTCCTGTTTTTTTTTTCTGAAGTCGCTGTTTTAAGTGCATGGAGCTGTTGCCCATGTCTTGGGTAGTTCCCTGTGTAGATCTTATCCTGCTGTTTTCAATCCTGAGAGCTAAAGCCTCCTTGGAGTCATGGTTTATTAAGAGCAGGTAATTTCTACAGCTCCACCCGTGCTGGTGGCTGTCTAGCTACACTTTTAATCTGTGTCCCTCCTGAAGAACCCTGCTCATAACCAGTTACCAGGTAGGCTTTGATCTATTCATGGCTGCCTCTCCAGTCTGCTGATCTGGTCTATTTTCCAGCCACCTGGAAGTTCACTGGCAAAAAGGAAAATGTTTTTTGGTTGGTTTTTTTTTTTTTTTCAGGCTCCTGCAGTTTAATTTTAGGAGCCAAAGTTTAGCCATGAAAAATTCCCTGCCAAAAATTTCGAGGAGTTTCTTCCTTCCAGTTTGGAGTTTCCAACAATAGTGATACTGCTCCAAAGGCAAAGAATTGTCAGCAAAAAATTCCTCCTCCACTGCAGGAGTGCAGCAATGTGGTGATAAATAGTAAACCTCCTTCCAGCTTTGTGAGAGGCTCTTCTTCATGGATAAGGGATTTGAAAGATATTATCAAAGCTAATTTACAGAAAAACGTAGCTGACACCAGCCACACACTTTCCCCCAGTGTCTGACTTGCTGAATTCACCAGTGTGATGGATAAATTTTTTTTGGATGCTGGGTTGCTGATGTTGCTAGGCTACAGCCTGATGCAGAAGTTTGCAGGTAAAATTCACATCATTGCCTCAATTGCTTTCCCCCCAAAAAATCTCATAAAGGCCTTACAAAACATAAAGTTCTGCAGACATTGCCAGTGTATTTCCTTTTCCTTTTCCTTTTTCTTGCAAAGGGAATTGTGCCATGAAAATCAGATGGCTCAATCTGCAAGGTGTCAGAGCTGTTTTCCTTCACTGTAGTAGCAATGTGGGCTGCAATGTCTTGTGTCTGAAAAACATCCATAAAACTGACTCTAATCTAAGTCTCTCCTCATTTAGTTTAAAACCACTAAAGGCAGGAGTCACAAAACTACAGCAGTTCTCCTGTGTTATCATTGGACAGGAAAACAACACTAGAAAAGAAAGCATTTATCTATTTATTATTTGTCCTCTAAGTTGATATGTGCATTATAAAATTTTGACAGAATCACCAAATATTCTGAGCTGGAAGGGACACAAGAACCATCCAGTCCAACCTTACAATGGCCTGTGCAGGGATGAGCAGCAATCTTGGCATTTTTAAGCCCTAGGCTCCAACCAGCTGAGCTCAGTGACTCCTCTGCCCCTTCCTCATGCCTTAGATTAGATATAACAAATAAATTCTTCAATATGAGGGTGGTGAGGCACTGGAATATGCTGCCTGTAAACACTGTGGATGTCCCATCCCTGGAAGTTTTCAGGGCCAGGGTTTATGGAGCCTTGAGCAATCTGGTCTGGTGGGTGGCATTGTTGACCATGGCAGGGAATTGGAACTGGATGATCTTTAAAGGTCTCTTCAAACCCCTCCATTCTGTGATCCTGTGGTTGGGTACAGACTCACTCTTTATTCTGGGCAGTGGAAGTGAGTCAGAGAAATGAAGGAAATCTCTCTTCAGTTCTTGGACTTCTTGAAAAGGTACCTTCACTGTTGTACAGATTTGTAAAACATCCAACACCTCTGCAGATAATTCCTGCGTGGACACCCCGTGCTACATATGTTGTGTATTTCCACAAGCCTGGTAGGAGTATTAATTCCTGTATTTTTCACACCTGTGAATACACAACACGTGGTTCAACTACAGCTGTCACTTCAATTAGAATTTACAGTGATGCTTTCACTCTCTGTCCTGAGGGGAATGAAACTGCAGTCCACGTACAAAATCTTTTCCATCCAAACCCACAGTAAAATACATTTTACATCTTTGTCATGTCTGATTCTTTTTGTTTATCATTGTCACTAGTTTTTTCAATGCTTTTAAGCAGCATCAGCTTTTTCCCATGTGCCACTCCCTTGGCAGGATCACATTCCTGGAGGTGAAGCAAAGGGGAGCTCATGAAAAGAAGGAAACCTTCACACAGAAGCCTTTTTTGTCATGAAACACTGAACATGGCCACTGAGACCTCACAGTCTGCACCAGAAGTACCAAAATCATGTTCCATAAAATTTCTAGCCACCAACCAAGCAATGCCCAGCCAGTCCCCAGGCAGTTATCCCTGGACAACATTTCCCTGAGTTTTATTGCTGAGCATGATGCCACATGACCTGGAATACCCCTTGGATCAGCTGGGGCCAGCTGTGCCAGCTGTTTCCCCTCCCAATTCCTTGTGCACCCCCAGCCCCATCACTGGTGGGGTGGGTGAGAGGCACAAAAGGCTCTGTCCAAGCTTTGCTCAGCCATAACAAAAGCATCCCAGAATTTCCCACACCATTTCCAGCACAAACCCCAAGCTTAGCCCCATATGGAGGAAATCAGCCATGCCCAATGCTCCAATGTTTCTCCAGGATGTAGGCACTGATGTGCCTTCACTAGAGGGGACATGGCTCGAGAGGTGTGCATGATTTTGGGGAGAAAATCGTGTCACCCCTTGTGTTTGAAGAGTCACTGAGGAGCCTCTCACAAAGAAAATATGGTTGGTTCTCATTCTGCCTTATATCCAGCTTGCCACTGCCTCTGCTTGCCTGGCTGCGAGTAAAAAGCTTTTTTATTTCTTCGAGAAACTCTGGATTTTAAATTTTTCTTCACTTCAGGGGCAGAAATCCAGCCCTAGGAGACAAAGCTGTCTTGGAACATGCACTTGCCATTTGATATTAATATTTTAGGTTCCAGCGTGACTTGATTTTATTTGACTATTTTTATTTATTTTTTATCTTTCAGAAACTAGCTTCCACAAACCATCTTTTTCTTCTTCCATTTTCTTCCTGTGGCTCACTGAAACAGTGGATCAATGCCATAGTCAGTACACTATAAATTATATTATTCCAGATCAGCCTTGATGGACTGGAGATTATTCCTGTGGCAGTGGTGACAGGATGCTTTTGGCAAACCTGTGGCTATGTGGGACAGCAAAGAATGAGGCAGAGCTGAAGGGTAAGGGCCAGGTGGGCATTAATCCTAATTCTAACTTTGACAATGGTCATTCCTGTGACCGGAGGAATTTTCCAGTTTCTTCCCTCATCCCCAAAGCGAGCACAGAAGCAAAAGCTTCATCTTCCAACCCTCCTCCCGAGCTGGCATCCTCAGCTAACAAAAAGCAGCATATGAAGAGAAAAATCTGTTGGCAGTGCCTGCAACACTTGCTCTTTTCAGAAGTTTGTGTGTTGGGTATTGATCAGTCTCTCTGCCACGCCATGCTCTGAGTAAGGGCTCAATTTTTTTTATTGCCAAGGTATAAATGAATCTCTTTGCACTCTTCATTCCAGTTCACCTCTGCTTTGCATCCCAGTGTATATTTTCCCCATTTTCTCCTCATGGTAATTTTTCGCTGTTCCCATCCTGACTCCCCTTGCTCAGCCCTTGATTGATTGTCATTCAACTTCTCCTTCTGCACATCACTTTATTTTTCTTCCAATTTCCCAACTGACAGCCTCTGCTTTCCCCTGCTACACAGGGTGACAGAGCCTGTGCTGAGTTTAACCAGCGAGTTTTTGCTTTGTCACTCTGCAGTGACAAGGTTAACTTTTCCCCAAAGCTAATTCAGCTTTTCAGAACACCCGTGGGCTGTGGAATCGATATGTGCAGTTAGATATTTTCACTTTTAAAGTGTGGCTCCCAGCAGAGTTGTGCTAACGGGGTCAGTAAACTTCAAATGCTTTGAATTCACAGGGGAAAAGAAGGATTCACAGTCTGAACAATGAGCATGGAGTGAAAATTTGCTCATTTTACTTCTTTTTTTTTTTTTTTTTTTTTTTTGAGAATATTTATGCTGTTGCCTAGGATTATTATTAACTAGCAATCTAAAAAAGCCATCAGACATGACAAGGAGAACAAGTAAATTTTGAAGTGTTGGGAGTTGTTATTATGGGATTCACTGTGCTGTACAACTGGATGGGATAATGAACCATGAAAGCCATTACATTACAGCACAGCACAAATTTTCAAATGGAGCTGTTGAAAAATAAAAGTACTGGAAGAATATCTGCAGAGTAATTTTCCAGGAGACGATTCCTGGCTGTCTACAAGGTTGTTCTCAAGGCTTTCTAACAAGCAGAGGATTCCATGAGGGAGAGAAATCTTTTCTAGTCTTAACACCAAGCAGTGTCTGGTGAGCAGAGAACATGAAATGCAGGTCAATGGGTGGAGCATCCTCATGCTTGTAGGATCCCCCTCTCTTTGGTTTGCTGTCTCCTACGTATCAGAAATTATCCTGAGATGGAAGAAACCCACAAAATCAAAGGCCAACTCCTGGTCCTGTACAGGTCAGCTCCAAGATTCACACCGTGCATAAAATTATATATTTAAATATATACAGTACCTTGGAAATAAGTATTTTTTTTCTTTTGCTGGTCACTTTGCTTGGAAGAGTGGATCCAGGCAGGTGTAGGAGTTCCTGGACCTTCTCTATTCCCCTCTGGAACCCCATGTTCTTTATCCACAGAGGTGAGGATTCAGATGTGGAGCAGCACACAAACCAAACTGATTTCTTACCAAAGCTGAGAGAAGAGCAGAAGTTGTTTCCCTGCCTCTGAAGGAATGCAAGGGGTAGGAACCAACATCCTTATCAGTGCCCTCTGAAACACTGATTTTACTGAGTCCAAAGAAACACCACTTTGTTCCTGGAGGGGAACAGGTTGCACTTATAACTGAGTTGTGCATAGCTTTTAATTCAATTGTTTACTTATCTACATACTCCTGCTCTGAAAAAGGCTTACAGGAGAGTCAAAGTGTACCTTGGAGGACAAAGTTGTTGAAAGAGAGAATTTGGGAGATAAATTTTGCACCAGTATTTACTGCCTTTTTGCAGGACCCACGATATTATATCAACATGGAAATATGGAAATATAAAGCCTTTGATAGCAGGAATTTGATGGAAAGAGCATTTATTATCCCACCATTTGAAAATTATCTTTAAGAAACTGCTTATGGGAGATCACTGATGGAGAAAATTACTTTAAAGGAGTGTTATTGCTTTCAGCTGGTGCTGAATGAAGATGAGATCAAGCTCCTTGTAGTCACACAAGTTGTGTGAATCAGTAGCATGGAAGAATCCCTAGGTAGAGATGTGCATGAGGAAATCAAACTGCAACAGGATTCAGCCAGGTGCTGTGTTCAGAATGGCCTTTATTTTATAGTTCTTACTTACCAAAAACCGAATATAGTTCAAACTAAAGTAGATTGTAAGAAAACTGTTTGTATAATTTGTTCATTTTGCTTCAAGACAGTGGAGATGCCCCACTGTAGAAGTAGATTCTTCTACTTCTCAATTCTCTTTAGACATGATGTAAATTCAAATTTCAATACATGAACCAGTCCTCAAGAAGCCTAAAATTAAATCATTATCCAGCTTCTGAACTTGCTCTGAGTCTTCAATGCTTTTAGAGCATGAGGGGGAGAATTACCAGCCTCTAGTCTGTCCTCCTGTGTACAGTGGGTCACATCATTTTACCCAGCATTATAATTTTTTTATAAGACTTTGAAAAATGAAATTGGGATTTCAAAATTACAAGGGAAAAAATGTTTGCAAGAGCATCTGTGATATCTCTGCCTATTATTTAAAGAAAATTCAAGTCTGGAAAATAGACTGATTATAGCAGAGAGGTTCTTGAGGATGAGGGAACTGGCAGGTTTGGAAATGGAGCCCTTACCTCTGAAAGGCAAGCAGGTAGACTTGGGGGGAAATTTTTGTGTCACAAACTGCTGTCTAATGACAGTCCCAGAGGGAGGTGGGACTTATTTTTGCAAAGGGCAGTACTGGTACAGTGTGCACCCTACTTTCCTATCTCTTTTCTCCTTTTCCTTCTCAGTAATGTGCAGGAAATGAGTGAAGTAAGAGGTGCATTCTGCTTAAAATAATCCAGAATGATTGGTAGCATTAACCGAGTTCTCCCCTTGAAATGTAGCTGTTGGTGTGATGTGCAGGCAGTGATGGATTAACGATTGGATTTGATGGTTCTTAGAGGTATTTTCCAACCTAAATTATTATCTCCTTCTGTGTTGACCCCCTCTTTTCCCTTGCTGCTTCCAGCTCTGTTTCTCTGTACAGCACAAAGAGAACAGAGCACATGGGAAGCATCAGAACTTGCTTCATTACAAAAGCATGGCATTCAAATATGAAAGAAACGCCTTTTACAATCATTTTATTAGAAATAAAACTTGCTGAACTGCCTTTAGGAGAGGCTGGGCACACAGAGCCTGGCCTAGAAAGAGAGGCAGTGGTGCTCTGCAGAGGCTCAGTGTGCCCTGAACACCTGCCCAGGCAGGAGCACCTTTGAACATCACAAGAGAGCAAGCTTTTAAACTCATTCTATGCAAACTCAGAGCTCTCTCCTAATTTATCCATTCTCTCTCATCTTTTGTCCCTCTTTGCACTGCTTGTCTGACCTGCACACCCCCAGTGGCTTCAGTGATAGCACATCAGTGGTTTGCTCATGGTTTGGTTGAGTTTCTATTCTCCACAATTTTTTTCCCAGGTTCACCTGGATCCTGCTGTGATCCACAGGCTGGTTCCTGTCTAAAAAGTCTGTGTTAGTACAAGGCAGGTGTTTTTCAGCAATAAGACAAAATTGGATGGCATGGAAGCTGGGAGACCCTGGTATCACCAGTGCAGCCTCCAGGGAAAGTTTGCTATGGTTTTTCTTCTGTTTTAAGCTAGAGCTGCTGAAGATGGGATGATAGGAATTGTAGAATCCCCAATTGAAAAATAAATGCCTTTGAAAGCAGTAAATAAAATAATCCTGTACACACTGCTCAGTAGTGATTCTGAAGCTGGTCTCCCAGTTTTGATGATCCTGTGTGTGGGAGGGAACCAAAGTGGATCATGTCCTACAGACAGATAAAGCCATCTACTGTCCCTGGAAGTATTTAAAAGACGTGTAGATCTGGTGCTTAGGGACCTGTTTTAGTGGTGGATGTGGCAGTGTTAGGTTAAATCTTAGACTTGATCTTAAGGGTCTTTTCCAACCATGACTCACCTTCCCAAGAGCTCCCATTGTTAGTGCTGAGATCATGACTGAGTGGAGGAGGAGCATTAGCCTTTGCTAATGGGACATTTATATCAGAAAGGAAGAGGAACCTATAGAAAACATGCAAATCCCAGTGAAAATTTGGGAAATAATCTTTCTGGCACAAAATCCTAATGGAAATCTATCAGATAGATGAGAAATTAGTGAAAACCTGGAATTAGATGGTAAATTATGCAATTCCTTCCCCCATCTTCTGATTTTAAGGTTCTGGTATCTGGAGATCATAACCCTAAAAGTTAATTTCTTCTGCCTTTCACTTTGTTATGCAGGACTTTGGCATGAAATTTTGCTTGTGATTTTGGATGTTACCTTTCATATAAACTGCTCCCTTCACAAGCTTTTCAGATGGCTGAAATTAACTGGAATTGGGTTTCTGTTTTCTTTATAGTGTTATTAAAATTGAGTCATTTGACAGCACAGCACCATGATCTGTAATGAGCTCAATTATTGGCGTAATTAATGGACCAGCAATTCTCTCACCTCTGATTTGATAATGGCTTTACCATCATGTTTTTGAATATTTTGCTGTGGACAAAAAGTGGCTGTAACATGAGGCTCTTGACTGTTTTCTCTTTGTGATAAAAACCCCCACTGGTTTGTCAAGGTTTGAGGCAGCACTGCTTGGCACTGGTTTTGCAGGTGATGCAGGTTATGTTCCATTTTGTTCCAAGATATTTTCTCTTCCATGATGATGAACTGAGTGAATGGGATGGGAATTCCCAGATTGCTAGGGCAGACCTGTGCATGCAGGAGATTTCCACTAGCATCACTCCTTTAGTTAGGCTGGTAAATTTGGAGGTATATTTTTTTTCAGTTCTCTCCGAATCTGCCTGACTACAGAATTATGTTAACCTAATCCTGATGCACTGACACCCCAGAAATTTTTTTAGTCTTTTGAGCAAGTCTGTTGCCCATTATCCTCCCGAGGATTTATGTAACAGCATGAGAAATGAGGTAGCAGTGTGGTTATCACAGTGTGAGCTGTCACCTTTCTGTTCATGGAAGTGGATGATGTTTGCATCCTGGGGTGCCTGAGCAATGATCCTGTTATCCCAGCTGACAGTAAACAACTGCACGACTTCTCTGGAAAAGCAGACGTGTTCTCTGTGTCAGCAGGGTGCCTGTGGCTCCTGCTCCTTCACCCTCGCACACTGAGAGCTCAGCACTGAGAGCTGCTGCTGTGCTGCTTGCTGGCTGCTTCCCACTGGAAAACTGGGAAATTTCAGTCAGTGCATCAGGAGAAAAGGCAGGGAGAGATATTAACCAGCTTACAAAACGCCTGCAGAAGAAACAAGTTTGACAACTTGTTCCTCTTCAGTGAAAATTAGGAAAGGCTTTAGGGATGTTTTTACAAGTTGAGGGGTTTTCAATGCATTTTTTCATTCTCTCTTTCTTTTGTGCCATACCTGTGTTACCTGCTGAGCTGCAGTATTGCTGACTGCAGGGCAGGGCAGGGAGAGATGCCTGGCTGTCCAGAGTTACAATGGAAAGATGTGCCTGAAAGTTTGTCTTCTATCACCATGTTAAACCAGGTGGGGCAGTGATCCTGATCTCTGTGGGAGATATTCTCTGCTAATGGACCAGCTGTTAAAAACCATGTGGGGCAGTGTTCTTTATCTCTTCCACAGCCCATCCTTCCTCCAGGAGATCTCTCCTGTTAATGGCCACTGAGTCCCAGTGCATGACTGATAAAATTCCATCATCCCATTGGGAGATGCTCCACCCAGGGGGAGGAGCCAAACATTTCCTACCCAGATAAAAACTGAGATTTGGAACTCAAGGCATCTCTTACCCACGGGTTTCCAGAGGACAAGAGCTACCAGACCTTTCTAGAGGATCACTACTTCAACAAGAACACTTCATCTGGTCTGCTCCCACCACCCTAACTAGCAGGGTGTCAGGTTGTATTCTGACTCTGTCAGTGGTTTTCTTTTGTACTATTGCATGTATTTTTTTTTTCCCCTATTAAATTGTATTTCTGACTTGGAGTCTCTCACTGGTTTTGCTTTCAAACCATTACACTGGTATTAAAATCTGCTGTAGCAGGACAGAGTTGCCAGCCTTTGCACTGTACTTGCCCTGGGTTCTGCTGCCCTTTACTCATGCAAGGATAGTGCAGAGATCCCCATAATGCATCAACATTCCCATAATATGCCCAACATAATGTGGCTCCTCTGGGGAAGCTCAGCCCTGTTCCTCTGGTCACCTGGCAGCTTCTATGAGTGATGTTCTCTTTAAAGAGGAAAACCTTCAGAGGAAGAGCTGAGAACTGAGATGGAGCACAAAGAGAGCCACTCAACGTGCTCAATGTGCTTGCAGCCATACTTCACATTCAAGTGGTTTGCCAGGAGAAACTGTTATGGATCTGGGAATCAGCTGGGGAGCTTCCAAAAATCGAAGAGGAGATATTAGTGTGTAGCTAATAGGAAATTTTTCAAATGTCCTCTCATCCACGTGGCATAAATCTTCCCTGGAAGACTTCAAAAGGTGTTTGGATGTGGCACTTGGGGACAGGGCTTAGTGGTGAATATGGCAACACTGGGTTAACTCTTAGAAAATCAATGATCTTGGAGAGCTTTTTGGATTCTATGACTCTGTAATCCATTTTGGGATTACCATCTGGCCCCCTTCATGTACTACACCCTTCACCTTTCATAGCATGAACATGATTTTGTCCTGAACATCAATGAAGTGCCTGACAAGTGGAAGTCAGGGATGTTTACACATGGTAAATACTCCTCAAAATTGACAGGACACACAGACTCCTTTGTTTTGAAAAATCAAAGGAGATGAGGGATGTTGCTTGTAGGTGCCTTGTGTTTTGCAGTGAAAGATGTAAGGTATTAGTTCTTTAAAGTTTTCCCAGATTTATGAGGTTATATTTGCTTTTACACTCAGAAGAAAAATAAACCACTTTCATCCACGATTTTATACATGTGGCTGTCTTGCTTGTAGAATTCCCCTGAGAGCAGATGCATCAGTGTCCAAATGCCCTCGAAAGGCATTTGCTCAGAACAAAGATTTTGATACAAACAAGGCATACAAAAGGAACCTGAAATCTCCCACTTAGTTTAAAATGAATGTCACTGCCTGGGATCTTCCCCAGCTGCCTCCCTGCTGGTATCACAGCCCTACCAGAGAGCTGAGGAGCTCAGTGCCTCCAGGAGCAGCTTCATTCCTTGCCAGAGCCAGTTTCTCACCTAGCTCTAGCTCTGTGTGTGGAGGAGGCACCATCAGCCCCTCCACTGTCCAATAAACACCAACAGGATCAGGAGAGGTGGGGGATTCTTTGGAGCAGCTATTGATGTTTCCTAGGCAATGCTGACAAAACCACGCTGCCTCTAATTGGCTCCACTACAAATATTTACAGCTGTGAAAAGAAGTTTGCTGATCCCAGGATGGTAGCCATGGTTGCCTATCTTTTTAGCTGCTGTTGTGCTGGTGAGAAACATGAATAGGTTGCAAGAATCTCTCACTGGCTTTGTAGCAGGAACATTTGCTGACCCAAATGGAGAAGCCAATTAAGCACTAAAGCTTCTGTGTATTTTTCTGGTGAGCTTTGCCATTTGTTCTGTTTATTAGTGAAAAACCCAAACCTAAAAACAACCAACGTGGTGAGGGGCTACAACAAATTCAGGGCTTGTTATCATTTCTGTTGGTTGTGTTACCATTTTTCTTGGTTGTGTGTATATAAATAAAATATTTTGTTTAAACATCATATGAATGTATTGCTTTGTGAATTTGAATTCCCATGCTGGCAGTGTCTGTTTGCAGCCCTGTGTATTCAATCAACCCCTTGAAGTAGAAATGTTGATGCAATATGTTCTAATATTTGTTCTGAAATTGCCTTTCAGATTGAATGTGTATTTACTTCTTCTGATGGGAGGAAGGAAAGAAGGTGGAGTCAGGCTCTTCCCAGTGGTGTTCAGTGACAGGACAAAAGGTAATGGGCACAAACAAAAACACTGGAAATGCCTTTGAAATGTAAGAAAAGATTCCTTACTTTGTGGGTGGTCTAAGACTGTAACAGGTTTCCCAGAGTGGTTTTGGAGTCCCCATCCTTGGAGACATTCAAAACCTTCCTGGACACTGTCCTGGAACAGCTGCTGTAGCTAATCCTGCTCGAGCAGAGTGGCTGGAGTAGAAGATATCAGGAAACTCTGCCAAGCTCAAATATTTTCTGAATATGGAGTGAAATCTGCATTTTCTCTTTCAGTCTTGTTGTCTGTTTTGTTTGATGTGTATCTCATTTTCAATAAATAACAGATCTGAAGTCCCCCAGGAGGAACCTGAACACACAGGACACACATTGACTCCTTCCTCTAATGGAGATGGGCCATGGTCAGGCTTTAAACTGAAAGAGAGCAGGGTTAGATCAAATATTGTAAAGAAATTATTCCCTGTGAGGGTGGGGAGGCCCTGGCACAGGGTGCTCAGAGAAGCTGTGGCTGCCCCTGAATCCCTGGAAGTGTCCAAGGCCAGGCTGGACAGGACTTGGAGAACCCTGGAATGGTGGAAGGTGTCCCTGCCCATGGCAGGGTGTTGGAACTGGATGGTCTTTAGGGTCCCTTCCAACCCAAACCATTCTATGACCCCGTAATTCTGTGAAATTGCTTGTTCTGCTTTCAGGATTCTGAAATAATGCCTCATTTTTCATAAGAGGAGTGTCCCTGAGGGTTCCTATTCCTTCAGGCTTCAGAAGAAAACCCATTTTTTTGGGGTGAGAATCCATGCTGCAGCATTTCCTGGCAGACTGAAGAGCCTTGCTTGCTAATCAAGGACCATGAGATTGAATGTTTGTATGAGCTTGTCACAGGCACTGTGAAAGGCGAGACTTCACACTGACACTTAGTAATGAATGCATTACTTTCCAATCAGGTAAAATGTGGGCTGCTGCATTGTGCTGGTGTTTGTTCTCCCTTTCCCAGCCAGTTCTTGAAAGCAGCTCACGAATGCTCAGTGAATTATTTACATCTGTTTACTTCCAAAGGATCTTGACAAGTTCCTGGTGAGGTTTGCTCCTCCCTGCCCAACGCTGTGCCTGGATGGGCTCTGCCTGTCGTGGTTTTTGTGTCAGTGCTGAGCCTTGAGCTGAGGCTGATGCTGCTGAAGCCTCCACACGTGGCAGGATGTGGCTGCTTGTGAGAGTTTTCTGTAAATATTCCTTGTCTTCCCAGACAGCAAATTGAAGATTAAGGCTGTGTGTTGGTTTTGGATGTCAGCAATCTGTCAGGAGGGAGTTCAGGAGTGACTTGGGATGCATCTACTTGGGGAAACTGTGAATTAGGGTTTAACTGGTGATGGATGATCCAAAAGCTGCCTGTGTGAGCCACCGTGGTTTTGGTGGTGACTCAGAGCATGGACAAATGAGATCATAACGATGGTATCTCATTGACTAATTAACAAGATTGCACTCCATTTTTCCATAAGCTTCTGTTAATCTATTACTATATCTAATGGCATTGGAAGACTTGGAAATTTTTCACAGAACCACAATTTTGCCTTGACTATGAGGGGTTGCATTTAGTTGCAAGAGTTCATTCTTTCCTTTGTCTCTTGGACTCTCTACTCTGAGCAGCAAGCAGAGAACTTCAGGAACCTAAAAACTCATCAGCTTCTTATTTAATTTCTTTTAATTTTTCTTGTGATTTTTTTTTCCTAACTCTGCTCTATCTTCCAGGTTCTTTGTTCCTCTGCCTTGAATTAATTCCATTCAAAATCAAGACTTAAATTATATTTTTGGCTTGAGGGTCTCCAAACAACCCTTGCTGCTGGAAGAACTAACTCTTCCTGTGTAATGTAAATGGAAATAGAAACCAATTTGACTGGAGGGAGAACATGTTTTGATAGCTATCTTTGCTGGTCTTAAATTGATTGTTGTACTTGGTGGTGTGAGAGAATGAGAAATCATATTTTTCAGGAGTATTTGCATGTTCTTTGTGAAGAACACCCCATCTGTCTGCTAAAGGTGATCCCTCTTCTGTCCCATTATATTTGTTCTGGCTGAGGTATTTGCTTGCTCTTCACTAATTCCCAATTTTGTTTCAATATCTGCCACGTGCTCCACAGGTTTTTTTGTGACAAAACAAATACAGAGAATGAGCTCAAAAATTAGACTCTTAAAAGGTTAAAATAATGGGGAGTGAACCCAGCTTTAGATGCACACAAAGATCCATTATAGCAATGGAAGACCCATAAATTTTGATTCAGGCAATGTATAGAGAAAGAGTCTTGGTTGTGGAAGGGATGAGAGAAGAAAAGCAGTGTAATGATACAGATTTTCACATGTTGCAACTTGATCTTGCAGTTGTGGTTGTGATTTTTGTCTCGAATTTAGATGTTAGAAACCTCTCAAATCTCACTGAGGCAAGACCACATGGAGTGGTGGTGGAATTTAATAATTCATAGAGGAATTTAATAACATCTGAAGGCTATTCTGAGTTTGATGAAAATCACCTCATCTCACAACACCAGAATTTCTCTGTCTTCATTTATAAAATAGAGAATAAATACACTTCAGTGCACACTTGGGTTTTCAGAAGCTTTTCAAGAGAGGTGATTTCAATGCTGGGAAATCACTTTTTTTTGGTTGTGTTTTTTTTCCTTTTCTTTTCTTTTTTTCCCTTTTTCTTCTGTAAGAAAACTCTGTGAGTGGGCAGTTGAAACTGAAACCTGTTGTGGGTCTTCAGAAAGCAGAGAGAAAGGCTTTTGAAAAAGCCAATGCCAAGTGGAGGCATTCCACAGCCTTTGCAACAGAGCCTTGCTTCCTGCAGTGAGGCAGTCCTGGGAACCACGGAAAAGGAGCAGGAATTACAAACCACGGGAGAGAAATCAATACAACGAGAGGCAGTGTGAAAACCAACAGCAAATTTTTTTTTCTGTCTCAGTTGTCTGAGCAAGGCCAACAACAACATTATTAGAAAGGCAGGGTGGTGTATGAGCAGCTCATGGAGAGATGGGATTTTCCAAGTCATGGAACCAGACTGCTGCCTGCAGCTGAATTTCTACCAACACTCGTGAAGAAAAATCAGGCTGGTAGGAGAAGGCAGAACCAGGTCCTGGGCTTTTTGGAAGGCAGTGTTTTTTGGATGAGACCCTTAAAAACAGTAATCATGCAGTATGAACAGCTTCATTATGATAGAAACAATGAAGTAAAAAAGGTCTTGATCTCATCTTGGATACGTCCCCTTCTGTGCCCAGTGCTGGCATTAGAAGTTCTGTTGCAGAGCTCTGCACAGATGTGGTGTAATTATTTCATTTGTGAATCTTTCAGTCTCAGAGTTCAGACTAATCATCTCCACAGTTATTTATAGATTGCAGCTGCCAACTGGAAAACCAGCAAAGATGGGAATGGAGAGAAAAAACATCTTTTCATAAGTGCCTGTGGGCTGCAGCTGAAGCTTTAACTGATCCTGAGGCAGAGGTAGCTGTTCCCTTGAAGCACAGTTTTCTTGCCAAAAAAAGAGCTTGTGGTAACACCAAAACAATCCCCACAACAAAATACAATTTTGAAGTTATCCTTCCTTTAGTATTATACATTTCTTTACTCTTTTTGTGTGAATCTTCATTTAAGGACAATGTATGATCTGGAAAGAATCACATAGAGGAGCAGTAATTAAAGAATTTTCTTCCATCATTGCATTTGATGGAAAATGGAAACATGGAGATGTTTCTTTGATTCTGTTTCATGACTACACGTTCTGTTTGCCAGAAAGGTAATGGGATTCGTGCAGAAGTGCTACATCAAAATGCCTTTGTGCTACATCCTTCCAAAGAAATTGGAAGAGAATGCTTTTGGGCTTTTTTTGTTATGTGAAATGATTTTCAGGACCGGGGTCTGAAAATTACTCTTTTGTTTCTTCAAAGAATACCAAAATCATGGAATGACTTTGGTTGGAAAGGACCTTAAAGGTCACCTAGTTGCAAACCCAGCCTTGGCAGGGACACCTTCCACTGTCCCAGGCTGCTCCAAGCCCTGTCCAGTCTGGCCTTGGACACTTCCAGGGATCCAGGGGCAGCCACAGCTGCTCTGGGCACCCTGTGCCAGGGCCCCAGAACCCTCCCAGGGAAGGATTTCTTCCCAATATCCCATCTATCCCTGCCCTCCTTCAGTTTGAAGCCATTCCCTGTGTCCTGTCCCTCTCCAGCTCTCCTGGAGCCCCTTCAGGCCCTGCAAGGGGCTCTGAGCTCTGCCTGGAGCCTTCTCCTCTCCAGACTGAACAAACCAAGCTGACAGTCCAGAATGTTGATTTTGAAAGTTACCTTTCTGTGAAGGGCAGTGGTGCCAGCCCCTGTCAGGAGTTCAGATCTTCCTTGGCAATCTCAGCAGCTCTGCCCTAAGCACTAAACTCAAATATTGTCATTTTGAACATTTTCTTCCTCAACTGGCAGGGACAATCACCATAATTTCTTTTGTTTATATTCATTCTTGAACAACTGGTACAAGAATCAGACTCAGTCACTCTTCTTTGTTTGACTTTCCATCCTTTGTCATGTGACAAAGAAAGAAATAATCAAATCTGCTCATACTTGCACTCAGTAGATCAGGTCAAAAGTGGTTTAAGTTCTTCTAGAAACTTCTTTCCCTTACTGACACAAGTGTTTGGCACTAGGAGATAAATCTGTATTTGTCTGCCAGATAAGGGGGCTAAGACTGAGCCTGATTCTGGGAGTGGGATGAAAAATATGAAAAATTTTTGGAAAGGCAGTCCAAGAGGGGAGATACCCCAAAAAACCAAACAAAACACAAATAAACCACCAGTTGATTTCTTGTAGATGTGTTTTGGGTGATGTCCTGCTTAAAGCAGAATTAAGGTTTCCCTGTTCTCTGCTTCTCCCAAAGAACTTGTCATGGCAGTAGGCAGGACTTAGTTATTCCCAGTCAATGTGGGCAGCTTCAGAAGCCTGGTGGCATCACCACCATTTCTATTTTTACCTAGAGACACTGTCATCAGGTTGATGAGTCAAACCAACAGAGAGATGAACCAAATTCACCTAAAATCCAAACCAAATCCATCTGTGTGAGCCAAAATCTCGAACTTGGCCTTATGACCCAGCACTTCTCCCTGCTGTGGTTTTCCTTTCTGCCTCTCCAATGTGCCTGTGGATGTGGGGCTGAGTCAATCAGTGGCTTTCTAGGCACTGACTAATGCCCTCCTGCCTGGCTGTTGGGGGGAAAAATTCAATTATTTTGTTTGAACTCAATGCTGTGTCACCACACCTACTATGTTCCTCTTAGGAGCTGTCTAGAAGTTCTCACAACTCTTGGGATCAGTGTCTGACTATGGCACAAGTAGAGTGGAATCAATTTATTCCAGATTTTGGGACTTGAAAGTTAAATGTCAATTTTTAAGTTCACTTTAGATATAGAATTTTTTTTTTTTTTTGAGGAGGCAGTTTCTCTCACTGTAGAACAAGTGAAATCCACCAAATCAGCTCTAGTAGTAATTAATCTAAAAATGAATTCTGTAGTGACAATTCAATAAAAAATAATAAACCAGCTATGTTGTTATTTGTCCTTGCTGGTTATGTCTGAACCTGTCTTCAGGAAAAACGTGTGGATTAACACCTGTTTCACTTAAAACTACTTGTTAAGCAGTGGAGATACACGTGCCTTTTGTTCATTCCCTTTTCCAACAAAAGGGATGGTGATCATCATTTTATCTACTGATCATAATTTTAACTACTTTTGATCATAATTTTATCTATTCCTTCTGCATATCCCAGCTCTGTCTCACAATTTATATTGGGAATACCACAGTAGGGGAAAGTAGTAAGTCTGACCAATTTTCTTGTGTGTATGAACATGGAATAAAACCCACAGGCCCTAATGATGCTCTCAACATTTCTCTTCCTGTAGTGATGCTCTGTACTTTGTTTCTTCATGGCAAGGAGCATGTGTTCAATATGCAAAATAAAAAACATATAAATGTATTAATAAATTTATTAATAAAATATTTTTTTTCGAGCAAGCCAACAAAAATAAATGTAAAAATAGTCAAAAATTAACAGTTGCAAAATGTGTATTTATTTTTTAAGGGTACTCAGGATCAATAGGCTTCATATAATCCTGTTGCTGTGCCAACATATCAGGCTGCTGGAGATGCTGATTTGTCTGCTTTAAATATTATTCCTGAGCTCCTATTAATAGCTGTACTCATCAGAGAGATGAGCTGAGCACTAACACAGGCAAGTGTGGGCTGGTTGTACAATCAGGCTGGGGAATGAGCAGGGCACACACTCCCTGTGTTTCTCAGCCAGCAGGGGTTTGTTTGTGACACAAATGGGAAGGTGAAGATCTCCCCAAATAAATGAAGGTTCTGGCTGGGAGGATTGTGCACCTGACATCCACCTGAGCCCCTCCCTGCCCTTAAAGCTGGTAACCCTGCCCAAAGGATGTGCAAATCCAGGGAAAGGTATGACATCAAATTTAGGGATGTAGATACCCTCAGCAGGTTTTTTGAGCCCGTGGGAGGTTGATTTTATTTTTCAGTGTAGTGAGAACACATCCACTCTTCACATCTCCACCATCCATGATATTCTGAGCCATGAGCTTCCTACCACGTGTCTGCCAAAAGCCTTCTCCAGGTGCCTGTGCCAGTGCTCCTTGCTGAACATCCAGTTTGTTCATTGCTTTTTGGGGCCACTCAAGAGTGGGAATCACCTGACTGAAGGTAGATGTCCCCATCTCAGGTATCTGCAGTGGCTTCATTCACAGGAAAGGACTGATCAGCATCAGCAGGGATTTCCAAGCAGGATTTTCTCAGCTGTGTGGAGATGTAAAGAACTCGATGCCATTTAAGTTCTCTTCAAACCATAGGTTCACACACTGTAAAGTGAAGAGGTTTCTCTCTCCTTGTACATCTTCTTTGGGAATGAGTTTATATAATTCCAATGGAAAGGGCTTGGTGGATTTGCTTTTCTCATCAATGAGAATGCTTTTCTCGTTGTCAGCTAAACAAAAATTCCTCTGGGGAAACATCTTTTGATTGTTGGGAAAGATAAGTTTTCCTTGTAAGGAAATGAGCATTGTAAACATGTTTATAAATGTTTGATATGTGATACTGCTAAAGAAGGATTGTAATCTGAACCAGCATTATGTCAGGATTTTCAATCTGGTTGCAGTCTCTGTGAGATGTGCACTTGAAAAAGACCACCCAAGTTATGGGAAGTGCTGCACATGATTTGGGAATGACTCCTACAAACCAGAGTTTGAAGAAAAGCATTACATCCAGCAAGAAAAATACCAAGATGACTCCAAAAGTCACCCATTTGCTGCAGTGTGTTCTGGGAGGCCAATAAGGGGATCTCCACCAGGGAGGCACAACCACATCCCTGAGATCTTCCTTTTAAAGAAGCTCCAAGGATATCTTTTTTGATCTGTTTTTTGTGGTTTCATCCTTGCCTTAACCTCTAGGGTTTTTATTTTTTTTTTTTTGTTGGTTTGGTTGGTTGGTTGGTTTTTAATATTTTTTTATTTTGTTTTGGTTTGGATTTGGGTTTTTTGTTTATTTGTGTGTTTTTATTGGTTTTGTTTTCTCTTCTCTTCTCTTCTCTTCTCTTCTCTTCTCTTCTCTTCTCTTCTCTTCTCTTCTCTTTTTTCCTTTCCTTTTCTCTTTACTTTTTTTCTTTTTTCCTCAGACTTTATCACTGTATGTGTGAAGGCTGGTTCTACTGTGGGCACCACACACAAGATTGATTGACATCTAGTGACATATCTGACATATCTTCAGGGCATGATTAGCACATCAAGTGTTTGTTCCCCAGTCTATTCCAATTTCTCATCCCCTAGTTAGATTTCCCTATAATGCCTCACAAATTGCAGCTGCAGTAGGAGGTGGTCTTTGAATTATTATTGTTAAAATGAAGCAAAAAAATTCGATAAATGCCAAGGCTAAGTTGCTATGCTGGAAACGAACTTGGATCCCTTATTCACTTTGGACATCATAAGGAATGGTTGTGGATCTGGAAATGAAAAGTAGAAACCTTTATTTTGGGGAGCGTAGCAGAAGTTGAAGGGAAGAATCTGCTGAGATAATAACTGTGATGTGGTCCATAACCCAGATTTCCATCTCAAAGGCTCAGTGCTTGGGTTAGATGTGTGTGAACGCACTTGGGGCTTGATTTACCGAGGAGCCCTAAGCCAGCCTGTTTGTGCCTGTTTGCACCTACATTCCCTTTGCTCTCTGAATATTCTCCCTGCACAATTTCAGCACCACAAATGCCTTGTTGGTATTGAGCAGGGAAATGCAATCTATCCCCAAGCAAGAAACAAACAGAGCAGGCTCAGAGTAGAAAACACAGCACAGGGAAGAACAAACGAAGCTGGGCACACTGACCCCAGTTTATTCACTCCCTGCCACTCCAAAGAGTTCCTCCTTCTCAACTCATCCCAGGGATGGGCAGAATAAAAATACTGCTCCAGGAATACTGAAGTCAAGTTGTTCCCTTCTTCTGCTTCCTCCTTTGCACTTTGCTTGGAAGAGGAAAGGAGCTGGAACAGGTCCAGGTGTCATCACTGCAGAGAGGAGTCCTTAGCTGGCAGGGAGCCTGCAGAATGCTTCCTACAACCTGTTTTTTTTCTGATGGGATTCATCTTCCCTAACCTTCACCATCCAATAATTAGGCATCTAATCCAAGCCCTTCATTATGTCTCTCTGAGCTGATGCAGAGAGGTTGGATGAATCTCCCTCTGGGGGTTACTTGTCTCTGTGTGCTGACAATAGAGTCAGCCTGAAAGGCTGGCTCAGAACAGACAGCAAACTTCTTGGCAGCTAAAATTAAATGGGATGAGTCCGAGCATCAGCTGCACCCCTGTGACTGGCAGACTGACTCAGAGCAAGTCACAGCTCACTACAGCACTGGAAATGCTCAACAGGAGCCTGCACATTCCTTCCTCTGGGATCACTGTGCACATCCTCAGCTCTGCAAAGCTGGATTTCACAGATCTTCTCTACATACACTGGAACAGGCTGTCCAGAGAAGCTGTGGCTGCTCCATCCCTGGAGGTGTTCAAGGCCAGGTTGGATGGGGCTGGAAGCAACGTGGGACAGTGGAAGGTGTCCCTGCCCATGGCAGGGGGGTGGAACTGGATGATCTTTGAGATCCCCTCTAACCCAAACCATTCTATCATTCTATTATTCTATCATATGCAACTTTTTGGGGCAGCTGATCAGATCCAGGAGCAAATCAGGGAGCAAAGATGCATGGACTATGACCATATGAACATGGAATATAAATATACAGTGAGGTGGACTGAAAGTGGGCTGAAATACTGAGATCAAAGGGATGTGATCAGCAGCAGGAAGTTTGGCAGGAGGCAAGTCAGTAATGCAGTACCACAGGTGTTGATTTTGGGACGGATGCAGTGTAATATTTTTATTAATGTTATGAAAGCCTGGGACATCTGCAAGTTTGGAGACAATAAAAAATCCAGGGGGATTGGTTGTTCTGCCATTCAGAGAACCCTGTTGGTCTGGGAAAATGGGCAGAAAGGATTCTCACTGGAAGGTCACTGAAGGGAAGTGCTGATCCTTCACCTGGAGAGGAATAAACCAAGGCACCAGTGGGCTGGAAAGCAGCTCTGCAGAGAAGCCCTGAGGGGTCCCAGTGGACACCAAGATGACCATGAAACAGCAGTGTGTCCTCAGAGCCAGGTAAATTACAAACACCTTGGGCTGCATGGTGAATGGCACCAGCAGCAGGTGGAATGAGGGGATCCTTCCCCCTGCTCATCCCCACTGGGATGTTCCTGGGCTCTGTGCCCTGTGCTGGGCTAGAGGTGCCAAACAGGCATGGACAGCCTCGACTGAGTCTGCTGCAATTCCATAAAAGTGTTTGAAACCTCTGTCCCAGAGAGCTGGGCCAGCACCAAGAAAAAAAGGGGAAAATCTTATCAGTGGGGGTAAATATCTTGTGGGAGGAAGAAAGGAGGCATAGCCAGGGTACTCTCAATAACACCAAGAGAAAGAGCAGCCTACAAGAAGAGGAAATCTCATCTGAACTTTTTTCCAAAGCACATTTACTGTCAGAGAGCTCAGTCAGTTTGTCCAGAGAGGTTGTGTCACCTCCATCTCTGGGGATATTCATAAGCCAACTGGAAAAAAATCCTGGACAACCTTTCTGAAGAGATGGGGTCATCTGGACATTGTCCACAAGTCCCTGACAATTTCAACCATCATGTCATTATCTGTTAAATCTCCTTGTTGCATAAATCAAAATCCCAGAATGTTTTTTTTTGGCAGGGACCTTAAAGATCGTCCAGTTCCAATCCCTGCTGTGGACAGGGACACCTTCCACTCCAAGCCCCATCCAACCTGGCCTTGAGCACTTCCACGAAAGAAGAATCAGCTGCATGTGACATATTTCACACTTTGTAAAGAGTCAATTATTTTGATGTCAGTTTTATAGAGTGTGGATAAAAAAATGCTCACATCCACTGCTTCCTTTGGGTTCCTGCCGGATCTTCTCTAATTGTTCAAAGCTGGTGCAGCACTGGGGCATGAAAACCTGATGCAGATGACAATAAAACTAATGAATCACATCTAGAACATGATGCAAATGACATCAAAGATATTTTGGCAGAGTTAATACCAGAAGTTGTTCTGACAGGTCCTTATACGTATTTGAAATGTTTTCCCTTTCAGATCTTAAGTCTGTGATCCAGAAATTCCTGTCTGAATTAATTCATGCTACTAGGATTTTTTTTTTAACTAATCCTCTCCCAAATTGTTTATCTCAGCTTGTCATATTATATTTGCTGACAACATTTTAAGTGTTGGAATGGGGTCTTTCCTAAACCATTCCACGGTTCTCTTCTTCTCTTTCTGTTGTGTGTAGAATGCACCCCAAGACATTAGACATATCTATAGTTCATTCAGCGATTCATTTAAGACTTTAAACTCTGACTTGATGTAGTTTTCTCCAAAACATTTTCTTTTCAAGACTCAGAAATGCTTCCTTTTCTTGTTCAGGGTTTAAGCATTCACTTAAATTCATTAAAGCACCTGTAGAAATGATTATATAGAACAGGTTAATGGTGAATCATTTTTTTGCTAAGGATAGCCGTGGCTCTCATGTTTGAATTCCTATTTTTAAATTGTAAGAACAGTTTTAATTCCATATTGCTGCGTGTATAATTTTAAGATAATTATATAGCAAGTAGATTAGGCTCTTATTTGCTTATCATGCCTGAAGATGTCATTTAACAATTATTTAATATTCACCTAATGTAGAACTACCTTTTTAACTTGGTGCTGAGCAGCAAAGACTTTTCTTTAAAAGAAAATATTCACAACTTTGTGAAAGAATAGAATTGTCAGACATGTGCAAAGCACACAGTTTTTATCTATTACATATTAGCTTGGTTTACTTCTGAAAAAAAAAAAAAGCAGGTGATGTGTATTTATTGGTATTGAGGATGACCAAAGGGATCTCAGAACCAATCCCTTCCCATTTTCATGGGGTTGTGGTGTGTGGGGTTCCAGCCTTAGCACAGAAACACCTCTGGCACTGTGCAGAGACAAGGAGTGACCAACTCTTTGCCATTTGAACCATCCGAAAACTCCTCTGAAGGGCTTTTCACTCATATGAGGGGCACAGAGACCAAGCAGCAGCTTTCCTTGTAATCACCTGAGGAGGACAAACCATCTTGAAATGAATAAATACCATTGCAGGTGAGGTGTGGGAAATGGATTTGTAGAGAGTTCTCAGGGCCTGCCAGAAGGCTCACACTGTGTGCATCCAAACTTGGAGATCAGAAATGCTGACTTAGAAATGCCATGGAATAAGGCAGGTATTGATGAGAGAGAAATGGAGCTAGGAAAAAGTTTCAAAGGATGGCCTTGCAAATATGACCAGATACTTTGGAGAAATAGAACTATGAAAGGTGCATTGTAATAGAACCCATCAGGGGTGATTTTAGATGATTGGCTTTAAGGCATTTACAGCATGATGTGACAAAAGCTGATAGGCCAAGAAACATTTATAGGGTATTGTAATTAGGAAATAGTTGGTTTTTGATTGTGATGGCGTGAATTATAACATCTGTATTGTCTCACCCTTCATATGAGACTGAAAATGGAATAAAAAATTTTTAAAACACCTCTCAGTTGCCTCATCTCTGAGTCAGAAAAGGGCAAAACCCAGCAGTGAGGCAAACTCCAGAGTAGGTGATGCAGGTGATCAGGGCACCACCAATTTCCCACTGCTGATCCACAGATCAACATCTGATCTTCCTTCTCATTATCCTGCATGCTGTTTCTGGAAGGTGCCTCCAAGACTCCACAGGACTGCAGGGGGATGCAGTAAAGCAGGTAAATGCCATAAATTTCTAGGTGTTAATCCCTGGAGGATTAGTGCCTATATTGAAAAGAAAAGCAAACTGAAACCCTGGAGGTTTTTTGAGGCATTGAATGCTCAAGAAATGAGTAGAATTTCACATCCTCTGCTTTGGGGGCTTTATGCCAGGTAGTCTATAGGTGAACAAAAGCACTCTGTGATCAATAGAGTGCTCATAGCTCATATTTTATATAAGTACATGGGCAAATTCTAATCTGAGCATTTCAGAATTTCAGTGATGTCATTGAGCACCCAAAGATTTCTGTAAAACAGGCAGTTGAGTTCTTTTTTAAAGCCAGCTGCTTGTATCAAAGAGTTCAAGTACATATACTTCTAAAAAAAATCAAATTCATTATTAGCACCAATAGGATGCAGACTTAGCACCTTAATTGTGTTTTGACTCTATCCAATCCCAGATGTGATAAACTGTCCTGACTTATTTTTAGGGTTAATTTGCCTCTTCTGCAATTTAGATTGTTGAATGAATCCTTTAAGCAGATGACAGCTGTGAGGAAAGATCTATGTGCAGCAGAACCTTTCTTCTGATTAGACTGGAGCCTGCAGTCCTGATCTGTGTTTTACATATAAGTAATCTACTAAGCCATGATTCACTGACAGTGGCTAAAGGACTTAATTAACCAATTAATTCAAGTTTTATCCTTTCAAAGAGGAATTTAAATCCTGGTGATCTATGACCATACCTCTAAACCTTGAATAAATAGCCATGAATCAGCACAAACCAGGGCTGTCCTGTTTCTTTCCTGCAGGCACAGGACTTGTTGACTCAGTTGTTTGTGCAGGCTAAGCCTCCCAAATCATGTTTTCTAGAAACAAAGAGGGTAACCCGAGCATTCAGAGCAGGAAGCACAAGCTAATTTATAATAGGATTAACTTTGCTCCATCACCCTCCCCGTGGCATTGCTGGATTTTCTGTGTTGAGATCTCTGCTGCAGCTGCTCTGATTGCAATTCTGACCATGTCTCCTCTCTCCTGCAAGGCAGGGGCTGGTTTTGTGTTTATTTGGGTTGTTCTGTTTACCCCAGTGACAGCACACAGCCACCCCTACAACAGATGAACGTCTCTTAGCAATGCTGAGGAAAATGGGCAATGTTCACACAGAGCTCTTTGGGAGGCTGAGTGTTGCTCTCCTTATTTGCCATGCAGGGCTCTGAATTGAGGGAATTTCTCTGTGCAGAGCAAATCCAGCCCCGGGAGCTGCTGAGGGTGCCCAGCTTGGATCTGCCTGCGTGACCCTACAGGCACAGCAAGTGTGGTGGGATTCAGCCAAAGACAAAAACAACCAAATTTAATTAAAGATTCAGGTATTAGGGGTGTGTTTCAATTCTCTCTGAGCCCAGTGGAAATCACAGCCTGGTTTATTTGTTTACATTTTTGTGTCTGTTTGTGATATCCTGTCTGAACTTCACTTGAATTTGAAGAGGACGAGGATCTTCCCTGTCTGTGGAGTTGTCTCAGCCATCCCAGTCACAAAAGCTGGAAAAAGTAATAAACCTACACCCTGATCAAGGTAGTTCAGCTGCTCAAATGCCACAGTCTTGCCACGAGTGCAATTAGAAATAATCTCTCCGGTTAAAAAAATTCTTTGCTAAAATTTCAAAGCACTGGCAAACATGGTTTTACTTCATTTTGTCTGTGGGCTCATGAGAAATTATGCCAAGGGAACTATGGTTGCTACTTTTTTACTAACCAGAGATGAATTTTTGGTTCACCAAGTATAAATCCCTGTGAAATATTCTGAATTATCTTATGTTGTGTGTGATATTTAGCAGTGCCATACAGCAGTTATATGTAAGAATTAACTCTTAGCAATATTGTTCTGTGCAAGCCTTAGAAGAGGAAGGTAAAAAATATGTATCAGTAGAAAATATCCAAGTAAAGGCTTTGTCAGGGTTTTTTGAACATCACATCTCATCCTAACTCATGTCTCATCTTGACTTAGTGATTGCTATAAAATGAATAAAGGATTTCCTTGGCCTTTTGTCATTGGCACCAGTGTTTAAAGAATTATTTGAGGCAGGAATATTTGCTCTGCTCAGATGGAAGTTCTGTCTAACTCAGCATCACGTCCAACAAAGTTCAAAAGGAACAGGACAAACATGACCTTGTTCTTTGAGATGTTCTTCAGCCATTTAGGGAAGAGGGCATGTGCTTTTATACAAGAAAAATCATTATTTGAAATTATTGTTTGAATCCAGCAACTCAGAGGCTAAATAACCTTCCTCTGTCTGTAGTCTGAAAATGCATTTTCAGAGAAGAAAACACAATTCCCCTTTGGTTATGTCTTGAAACTACTAGGACACCAAAGAATCCAAGAAAATTCTAATGGCAAGTGTTTATTCTTTATTTTTTTCCCTGCAAAATAAGATAACAACTACGCCTGTCAATAACTGGTAATCATAGAAAATAGTTATTTTCATTGCACTTGTATCAGCACTATTATTGTGATTCCACAGACATTTTGTGCTTTCAGAATTTCTATTTTAAGTGTAGCATGCATGAATCTTTAGTAACCTTTTAACTTTTTTTCCCCAATACTTCATTTAGAAACCAAAATCAAAATTATTTCACTGAAGGACATGAACAGAACATGGGCTCATTTCCTGGAGATACATTCCACCAACTCTCAGTCATAATTCAGGGTTAGGACTGATATATCCCTGTACAACAGTTAAATATTTGAGTTAGCATGATAGAATCATCTTCCAGTTAAATAATCACCAACTGAAAATATTTCAGGTCATGCTAACCTGAGTACCAAAGACACCAACAGACTTTTAGGTACCCTACATATCTGCTTTTATTCATTAAAAGGGAGTCAGGAATGATCAGCTCCAAAATGGATTTGTACCTTTTAGGAGCCCACCTTGCAATAGCTACATCTCATTTTTGGCAACATCACAACGTGGAATTAAAAGAGCACTTTGACCACTTAATGTGGCAAATAAAGGAGTCACCTGAGTGTAGGAGTGGAGATAATAAAAGGAAAAGTTTCTTGCCAGTCAGTGTGCAGAGAGCATTAAGAAAAGAGCCTTAAAGAGATTTTTTTTCAAGGCAAGCAGAACAAAAAAAATCAAATAAGATTGACTTGAAGCAGGAAAAAAAGAGAGGGAGACAATAAAAGGAAGGCTGGATCAGAGGAGAAGGGTTTAGAAATGCTTGAAGAACTGCCCATACTGATGAGGAATATAAGGCAGGAAAATGCCTGCTCCTGGAATAAATTAATTTATCTTTTACACTACTTGAATGGAAGTAATTAGGCTTGGAACGAAGTGTGAAGAGCCCTGAATGAACATCCTTAAAGGTGTCACCCACTGAAGTTTTGGGGATGGATCTCAGAGACACCTTAAACTTCACAGGCTCATGGAGGGGAGCCTTTGTTCAGTGCAGAAGCACCAAAGGCTCATCATTACTGCTCTACAGCCTGGTGATGCCCAAGGAATGTGGGAGGGGACAAAAAAGAATCCCAGCCATCAGAAACCAGGACCACGATTGAATTAGGAAAGCTTTGTTATGGTTGTGTCCTCTGTTTGGGCAACCTCAGATATATTAACTCCCTGTGAGCCCACAGTTAACTCTGGCTGATGGCAGTGAATGTGAAAAATTACCTTTATTATTTCGATAAAAACAGAGTTTGCAAAACTGCCTCTCTCTCATTGAGCAGAGTTTCTTCTTTAATAGTCCTTTTGGAGGGAGACATGCACATTCCACACCTTTGGAGCCTCCAACTTGCATTTCAAATTCGTGATCATAGCATCTGTCTGCCCAGCATCTCTTCCAGCTCCATTTATAGGGTTGAAAAGGAGCAGATGCTCCAAGGAGATGCTGCCATGAGGAGCAGCTTCCAAGACTTCTGCTCAGAGCTGGTTTTCTGCAGAATAAACACGGAGATACTACCAGGCCAGCCACCAGCACCTGATCTCCTGACACCACAGTCACTGGCTCAAAATTTGGGGACACCAGGTGTTCCTCCTGCCAAGCCATGGTCTCAGTGACAGACCAGGTGTTCTCTGCAGAACTGAGCCCTGATGTGTTTGAAAAGCACACACTGGAGCATTTTAAAATTTCCCAAACAGGGATGAGTGGGAGATTCCTGATATCTACAGCCATGGTCAGTGCACCACATGGAAACTGTTAATTTTTTTGTACAGTAGAGGCTGCCTTGTCAAACTTACTCTGTGCTGTGTTTCTAGGGCAACATCTCTGCTGCTGAGGCAAGGCATGAAGCACACAGCTCCTCCCGTTCCACAGGGTTTGCCATTGAAAAAGATATTCTGTTTTGGGGCCTGAGGGCAATCTCAGAGTTACCTAAAAATGGTGATATGTTTTTTAAAAAGGTTCTTTCAGTTGTTTCTTGTTCTTTTTTATTGTCCATAAAACTCTAGATACCCCCAGTGTCAGAGCTGCAGATCAGACCAAACATGTCCTGGTGCTCATTAGTTTGAAAATGTGACAATGGATAGCAAAGCAAGCCCAGTGCTCTGTCATCTGTGCTAGCACATTTCTCTGGGGCTGTTTGAATAATGATCACATTTATTGGGCCACTTTTTGCACCATTGCTTCTGCTGTTCCTCTTCAGCTCTGTCTTGACTTGTATGGTCTTGTACTCAACAGGAATAATCAAATTCATTTAAAATACCTTTTTATAGAAATCTAGAATGGTTTGGGTTGGAAGGAACCTTAAAGCTCATCTCATTCCAACCCCTCTGCCATGGGCAGGGACACCTTCCCCTGTCCCAGGCTGCTCCAAGCTCCATCCAACCTGGCCTTGGACACTTCCAGGGATCCAGGGGCAGCCACAGCTTCTCTGGACAACACATCCAAGTACCTTCATCTGTGGATCTCAGGCAATTAACAAGTATAAAATATTCTATTTTAATTCAGTGCTGTCTATGAGACTAATTAGCATAATGGCTCAAGAGAGTCTTTTGATCATTGAAGGTGAGAAGGGACACCAATTGCTTTTAATTCTGAAGGAAGAAAGTACAACCAGCCCACAAAATCAGACCTTTCAAGTCCAAGGCCAATACGCTGAAGCTCATTTGCCCGAGAGGGGATTTTTGTAACTTTTATTTTTCAGAAAGTACTTCAACAGATTCCTGAGATGGGAGACTTAGAGACAAATGACATTTTAATTTTTTTATTTTTTCTTTCTGTTTATGAAATAGACATTTGAAATAATTTCTAAGAACCAAGAGATATATAGAGTGCAATTTAAATTTTGATATTTGTTGTCCTTGGTAATTACTTTTAGATGAGTATTTTAATCAATCCTGGTTCTAAACACAGTGAATGCAGTGGTCAGGTAAATGATGCAGTAAATACTGAGGGTTTTATGTGGCAGTATAAGGAACACTAGAGGAAAGAGGCACGAAAGAATTCGTTTTACCCAATCTATAAATAAAGGCTTATTTTTCATTTTCAGCTCAGCTCCCCTTGTGCCCCTTATCAGCAGTGTGTAAGGAAAGGCAGAATTTTCATCCCAAGATCTGCTCAAAAACAGTTGTTTACCAACAGAGCTCAGGTGGAAAAAACAGAGCAAGCAAGGAATGATGAATGGATTGACAAAACTGCAAACATCTGGACAGGTCTTGCAGTAGGATCTGCTTGACAAGAGCAGACCAATATTTATGTTCCTAGCACAGAAGGAAGATTATCCTTTGCTATCCTATCAAAGTGTATTGATCTCTTTGCTTCACACTTCATCAACACAACAGGGGCAAAGCAAAATCTGAACCTAAAAAATGATCAGAAAAGCTATAACTGAGGCTGATATATCTTTGTTTGTGATATTTTTGAGAGAACTTTTCTGAGAAATTCCAAGTTATTTGAGTCCTAAAATTTACCCCTGGGCTGGGAGTTTCTGAGCTTTGAAGCAGAATGTATGCAAGTAACATTTTGTGACAGATTCTTTATCTGGAAAATGGGTTTAATGATACTTTTTCCCTCTCTTTTTCTTTCATTTCTGGTAATTAAATGTTTACGTGATGGTTCATGTTAAATCGATGGGACAGGATCAGGCCTCTTGAGAAGCAAATAATAAGTCTTATGTCTTTACTAAGTGAACATGTCAGAGTGTTATCTTTCCTCCTGAATGATCTTCTAATTATTACTTTTTAAAAACTCACTTAATGGACAAGGGGAACAAATGTTTCAGCCTTGGGACCTCATCTCAAGGTTGCACTTTGCACAAAAAGTGCATTGTGAAAACCCTTTTGTACCAACTGTAATTAGAGATAATTGCCAGCAGCCTGGCTGTTCATTTTCAGGAACCAGGCACAGGTTATCTCTGCTCAAAATGCCCATTTCATTGTGCCTGCTCTTGTATTTTCATAGCAAGGACCTCTCCAGTTTTACTTCAGGATGTGAAGGGATAATTTATAACCTGGCTGAACACAGGGCACTTAAAAATGTGCAGTGTGGAGAGCCCATTCCAGCTCTGCTGCTTGGGAGGTGAGAGTGGTGTTGCTGCATAAAATTAGATTGTCCCTGCTCAAATGAATCCAGCTATTGATTCTGCTTGATGGGGTCTCAGGAAAGGAACTTTGCTCTTTGTGTAACTTGAATAAAGCTACTCAATTCTGGCAGTATTAATTTGCACGCAGTGGAAAAGTCAGGTTGTACCTCCTGGACATCTTCTGGGGATAATTGTGATTGAGGATTTTGAGATGATGATTATTAGGAGATAACTCTCATATATTTATACAACCTCCAGCAGAATATTAGCTATTTTTCCTGCCAGCCTCTCTGGTGTGCTATGAAAATAAAACCATTAACACAACCTGAAAGTGCAAATGTAAAATACATTTTTACCTGTTTTTACATCTCTGCCTGAGTAAAAAAATCACTGAGTCCTGGAGTCATGGAAGTTGGAAAAAACCTCCAGGATCACTGAGTCCAAGCATTAACCTCACCCTGCCAGGCCCAACCACTAACCCCTGTCTCTAAGTGCCACATCCAAAAATGTGGCCATACCTATTTACAAACACAGTCCTCATATTTTTTATTTCACTGGCTCTTCAATGTAATTAAATTTCAGATCAATCTCTTAAAATGAAAATGAGAAAATGAAAAAAAGTGAAAACGAAAAAAGTAGCAACCTTAAAGAACTTGAACAGGAAAATCATAGAGTCATTATTCTGGCTGATATTTGTTTCTTTTACTTTGGAGGAGGAACTAGTGTTTCCTGTGAGCTGTATTTTCAGAAAAAAAAAATAAAATGTTATCTTGAGAAAAATCTATCACAAATGAGTGCTCAGGAAATGCAGAGCTCAGGGAATGGAATGAGAAATGGAGACGACCTGTGACTTACGAGGTATTGGCTACACAAAGGTGAAATTTCACATCCCTTACTAAGTATCCTTTTATCTTTGCCCTTAGGAAAGATCAAAGGGAGTTCATGTTATTTCTATTCATGCTCAGAGCTTTATAAATTGGACAAATATTTTGCCTAATGCAGTGTTAGAGCCCTTTGGGAGCTGGACTGAGTCCACTCAACACATTGCTCATGATAATTTTGTCCATGCTTTTTAATCTCTTTATGAAACACTTCTTGGTCCTCAGGACAAATTCTTTACCATATTATTCTACAGAGCCAGAAGCCAAAAAAGCACTAATTAAACAGAAAATGAGCACATTATTTAGAATTTCTTTACATAACATTTCTAAGAAGTAAGAGCCTAAAAATTAAGCCCCAAGATTCACATCTTGAGTATCTCAAAATCTCTTGTTTTCACGACTTTCAAGACTCAGAGTACAACACTCCTGGAAGCTTATAAGACAGACAGGTCCTGATTCCTGTCTTTAATTAATTAAAGATCCTTAAATGAACTGTCTTCTGCTGGGAATGTCCTTGAGATCCATGCTGGTTCAGTGCTGATAGTGGATAGCTTCAGGTTTTTTTGCAAGGTTTTGCACAGCAAGAGGTGAAATGCAACCTGAAATTTATAGTCCTTGCAGTCACAGAGAATCAGTAACATTTGTGCAAGGAAGCTGAAGAATCACATTTATTTAATATGGCAAATACTGCCAGAGCAAAATGATCTGTGTCTGCCTCCCTCTCCTGTGACTTGGTGAACTTTTTGCTGCTCCACTTCTTTATTCTGCATCCCAGTCAGCCCAGCTATTATTTGTGCTTGGAAAGGATTATTTTTTGTCCATTATCTGCAAGTGAGAAATATCAGCTCTTGAAATCCTATCTACCCTTGATACATGAAAAGGTTGCTTAATGAAAGCCTTAGTAAGACACTAATTATCCAGTTGGATTTCTAACTTGTGCTTGAAGTTCAGCTGCAGGAAGAGGTTGAAAACTGCAGCACAGAACAGAATTTGTGACTGTGGTTGAAAAGGAAGGATAATCTACTGAGCAAATGCATAAAGTCTGGTTGTGCATTTGCTGGAGGCTGCACACAGGTTGTGGTGGTCTGAGGAATCACGTGGGGAGAGCAATCCCTTCATCATTTAATTTCCTCATTCAGCCAAGTGAAATGTTTGCTGCATTCTTGTCACTGGAAAGAGCAGTTTAAAAAATGTACAATCATCTTTTTCTTTTCTTTTTAAATGAAGAAATCCTGTTTAACAGATAGGAGTTTTTATTATGTTAAGCAATGCAGTTAATTAAATTTATGGTAATTTTTACCTACATGACCATACTATTACCTTTCACACTGAAATGTAAATTCGGGGAAGAAATAGAGTTCATGAAATTACTGAAAATGGCTTTCTTAATGATTTTCATTCCAAATGTCTTTGGAAACCCATTTTGAATGGGTTTTAAATATTCCATAGCAATAATAGAAGACTTAGCCTTACACTGTAAAGAAAGGGGAGATTATATAGCTAAAGAAATAAGGAGAACCTTTGAGGTAATTCTGATTTCTGTGTCTATGCTGGAGGAGTGAACATTGTAAGCTTTAAGTAACTGCTTCAGTTTAATGAAATGAGGAATATAATATACCGAGAAATTAAAAGAATCTTGATGTGGTTTTAACAACTTGAGGGAACAGAGTAATTAAACAAATAACTTGATTTATACAAAATGAAAAGAAACAACAAGTTTAACCATAGAAATGTTCACCACATTGTGCTGGTTGCCCAGGGGATTTAAAAAGAAAAGAATAAAGATCTTCATTAGCAGAAGGCCTTGCAAAATCTGGTTTCTTTTCCATTCTGAAGATGGAAAATAATGGTGTCAAATATTATGATTAAAATCCTGAATATCCAATTCTTATAATTGCAACACCAGCTGTTGCCCATCTCCTCTTTCTTCCTAACCATCCTTAGCAGACTTTAATATCCTTGAAGCATTTACCTCTTGTCTAATGATGATTGAACCTGGCCAAGGTATTTGATGAATAGTGGGGACTGGCAGACATGCAGCAGGGTTGCAGAAACTTCCTTTCCTTTAGAAAATCGATTAAAAAATGATGAAGACTTTGTTTGTGCCTTGTATTTTATGTACTGGTGGTGCTGGGCAGGTGAAAATGGAACTGGAAGCAAAGTTTGCTGTGGCATCTGAGAGAGAAGAGGTGTCCAGTGTTGCATGGAAGAGTTGTGAGCCAGCAACCTGGTCTAGGGGAAGGTGTCCTTGCCCAGGGCAGGGGGTTGGAACTGGATGGTGTTTGAGGTCCCTTCCAACCCAAACCAGTCTGATCTTTGATGGTATGGCTCTACTTACAGGCCAATAAACATGAGCAAGTCCAGGCACTGTCTAGAGCGTGTTCACCTGCATGAACATCTCACCTGAGCAACAACTGAAGGCCAAGTGAGGGCATGGCTGAGAAGCCAGACAGGTTTTTGGAGTCTCTGCCAACTCCTTTCAGCCACGGGAGCCCTGCAGGAGCAGCTGCTGTTTTCAAACCCTGGCATTTCAGAGCTCACACAGCCTCGGTGCTGGTCAACCCAAGAGCAGCTGCTCTGAGCAGCCTCCCCAGGGGCAGGAACACCTGCAGCAGGTTTAACTGGCACAAAAAATAATAAAAAAAAACCAGAGTGGAGAATCAAAACCTGTCAGACTCATCTGCTGCTCCTTCCTCAACAGTTCTGCAAAGTTTTCTCTCAGGGCAGCAACCATGTCGACTTTAGTAGGTTGGCTTATGAGGAGGAGAAAAATTGAAAGGATTATCTGATATCCAGGTGGTTCCCATCATTCCAGCATGAAAACACATCCTGGGATGTCTGTGGAACATCCACTCCATTAGAATTCCTATATAGCTGTCTCCAACTTCTTACAGAAAAATGTTTGTGTTTCTCTGTTTACTCCATTTCTCAGGTGTGGATCCAGCTTCCATTCCATTCCAATAAATAAAAAAATCCCCAAAATACAGAGAGTTTGGTTCATGCCATAGCCAGATATAAAGATTTCCTGCTGTTTGAGACTCCTTTTGCCACCTGCATGTAAACAACTGTAATGATCTTGAAGGGTTGATAGCTTAATCTCCTGGGAATAGTAAAGGTGAAAGGAAAATGTCAGGCTCTGACAGTAATTGCATAAGTATGATTAAGCTAAACTGCTGCCTACAAACTTTGATTGTGGTACAGCAAAGGAAAATGAAAATTATTTCCTGCTTTAGAGCAGCATGGAGGGAAAAATACATCCTAATTTTTAATATGTCAAATGACAGAGGAATGATACCTCAGCAGTTTATTTATACAAATCCATTTGGGGATTTAGAATCATAGCTCAAGGAGAATATTTTCATTGTGCATTACCCAGAGCCATCAAGGCTATAATTTAATTTGAGAGAATGGAAAGAAGAGGAAAATGTGGATTAAAATGGTGCTGTGTGTGTAAATAAAGAAGTATATAGTGCTAAGTTACAGCAGTATTAGGAGTAAACCATGATTATTTTGGAAGCTGTGGAAAGACAGCAGAAACGTGACCTGCTTTTCTTTTTCTTCTCAGTTTTGGAGGGTGATGGGAATACTTAGTTCAGCTCAGCAGTGTTTTCATCTGCCTTTGATTCAGCAGCTCTCATGTACTTATCCTCTACAGCCCAGATCCACAACTCAGATTAATCTGACCCAGCACCACTGACTTTACTGGAATCTCACCAATTTACTCTGAGAATTTGGCCTGCCCTGATTTCTTCTTTTTCCTGTAGCAGTTTGTGGTCTCTTGCTGCCTTGGCTCTCTTTTCTTTTTTCTTTTTTTATTTTTTTTTAAATTAAATATGTTCTTTCACAGCTATTAAATATTTTTTCTTTCTTTTTTTCTTTTTTTTTTTTTTTTTCAGATATTCAAGGTAACAAAGGTTAATGTGTCAGGTTTTTCTTCCTGATATAAGACTTCAGGCTTGACCAAGGCCACCAGGGAATGACTTTTATAAATTGCTCATTGTTTCTGTGAAAAAAAACTAATAACTTCAGAAGAATTCAGCTAATACATATCAAATAAATCCCCAATGATTGATAAAAAACCAGAACACACTCTCTACTGGAAGATGAAAATAGTTCATAGTTTTACCCAGTCAGATCAACTTTGTGTGTGCTGGAATGCTCAGAATCAAACAGTTCAGACAAAAGTGCAAGAAAATCTGAAGCTGAACAGATGTAGCACAGTTTCAACTGTTCAAAGAGGTCCTGGAACTCTGTTATCCATAAGTTTTCTTCAAAATTCTCAGCTCCTTATCCTGCAAAGGGCAGCTGGGTTGATAAAGAGTTGGGAACATGCAGAAGCATTTGCTAATCGATGTATATTACACCCAAATTATTGGTTTTAATTTCGCTTTTACAAGAAAGACAAATTTTCCAGAGGAGAAGCTTGTAAAATGTGAATATAAACCCAAGAAAAATGAATCACAGAGCCTGATTGAAGAATTAAAGGTCAAAATATCTTTTTTGAGAGGGAGAAGGAGAGAAGGACACAGACCTGTCAGGGGAGAGAATAATCCTCCTTTCCCTGTCCTGGGCAGCTGAGGTTTCATTTGGAGTTTAACATCCAAAAGCCCAAATATCTTGGAATGAACTAATTATTTCCTTGGGTCAACTTCTGTGTGTAGGAGCAGCATTCAAAATTAGGCAATTTTATGACACTGTCATATTCTGGTCATTTTTCCAGCAAACTTTGACACGGCTTGGAGCAACCTGGGATAGTGCAAGGTGTCCCTGCCCATGGCAGGGGTGGCACTGGATGATCTTTGAGGTCCCTTCCAACTAAACCATTCTGGGATTCCATGAAACACGAGGCAGGAGGAGAGGTGGCACTGTTAACCCTGTTTTATCAAGTGTTAATTGGCTGGCCCTGCTCTCTTTCCCGTGGTGGGATTTTCCTCCCCTCTCCTCTCATGCCTGAAGTGCAGATGTGGGTGGGAATTTCATCCCCCAGGGCTTCACTGGCCAGCACTGGACAAACCCAGGCAGATTTTCAGCATCACTTATGTCACCCACACTGGATGTCTCATTAAGGATGAGAGGACCTGGATCTCAGTGTCCATTGACTGAATTGATCAGACCTTCTCAAGGAGCCCCACAGGAGCAGCTCAGGCAGAAAGGTCTGGTTTTCTCAGGTGCTTATGAATAATAAAAGTAAATCCTTCATGATAGATCTTGTCTCCTTTTTTACCACACAGATACACAGAATCAGCTTTTTAGCCCAGAACCTTCCATTTGCTTCTCCTTTTTCACCCTTTTTTTCTCTCTTTTTTTTTTAATTATTAAAAAATCTGTACATAAGATCTCTGTTACTCTGGGAATTTCTCTCTGTTTCTCTGGGAATTTCTCTCTTTTCCATATCCCCACCTAGAACTGCCTTTTTTTCCCCCCAGGACTTATTATTATTATTTCCAGCAACCAATGGGAATTCTCAAACAAAAAGCTGTTATTTCAGCTGAAAAATAAGCAGCAGAAGCAGATCCATGAGTGCAACAGCAGAGGTACAGTCTGCTCTCATTTTCAGAGTTTTTGAGCATCCCTTGTCCTGTTTTATTCAAAAGATATGACTCCAATGTCAGCCTGAGTGAATAAATGTTTTCTTACATATCCTTGCTACTAAAAATCTATAATTCAGTAGACTGGGCAAAAAAAAAAAATATAGTTCTTGAATCCTAAAATATTAACTTGAAATTTAAATGTGAGTTTCTTGTTCAAATAAGCAAAAAAAGAAAGAATAATCCTTCATCAGTACAGAATGGTTTTAATCCCGTTTATTTTCTGATATGGTCTGGAAGGGGTAAGTTATGATGCTGGTGCCAAACGTTTTTTAGACATGAAAGGAAATAAATATCATTCTAACATTTCACCAGAATGAAGGAAAAAATACTGCTTGCCATGGGTGAAGGAACCAGCGTTCCCAGTTGTCGTGTTATTTACTGGAGTCTTAGAAAGGAGAGTAAAATTCATTTCACTGAGCTCCACAAAAGCATCCAAGCCACTTTGGATGCTTTAAATGAACACCCAAATTATATTTTTTCCTCCTTAAAGTCCCAGTTCCTATGTTACTGTGAAGAGAGAAAAAAGTTAAACATAACTGAAAAGGAAAATAAAAGTTTCCCCCTTTCCTGATTGTCACAGAACAGCTTTAAAACATGTCGTGATGTCTTTGTAGAAATCAAGAAGCAAAATACAAGGTTTTGATTCCTTTGGAGGTTTTATTATTTATTTATACCTGTGAGGGATTTCATACCAAGTAATCAAATCCCAAGGAAAAAATGACAGAAGAGGGAAAGGCTTCAATTTGAAGAGGTTTAGGTTGGGTATTAGGAAAAAATTCTTCATGGAAAGGGTGGTCAAGTGTTGAAGCAGGAACCCAGGGAGTTGCCATCCTTGAGGGTGTTTAAATGATGTGACACTTGGGGCTCAGTGGTGACCCCCATGTCACCAGAGCAAACACTTATGACCCAGACACTCAATTTACCAGACTTCTCCCGAAAAAGTTTGCTCCTGGGGTTTCCTGTCCAGCTGGCAGCCTGGTGACCTGGCTGGGGACACGAGTCACAGATCAGGTGAAGGTTAGAGGGGGCACCCATGTTACCAGGGACAGCAATTGACTGTTCCTGTATGGCTGTGCCCATGGCAGAGGCAAATCCAATCAAACAGCTGCTGAGATGCTTTGAGGCACAGCCAGAGCATCCCCAGTGTCTGTGGCTGGAGAAGTTTCCACATTCCATGTTCCATGGAGAAATATCCATGTTCCATGTTCCATGGAGAAATATCCATGTTCCACATTCCATGTTCCATGTTCCATGGAGAAGTTTCCACTTTCCATGTTCCATGGAGAAGTTTCCATGTTCCATGGAGAAGTTTCCACTTTCCATGTTCCAAGGAGAAGCTTCCATGTTCCAAGGAGAAGTTTCCATGTTCCAAGGAGAAGTTTCCATGTTCTGTGGCACAGCTGGCTGTGCCTGCTGTCACTCCAGTGACGTGCAGCTCAAATTGGCCACATCAGGACCAAAGATGTCCCATTTTACTTTGAATTTCCCAGAATTAGGGCTGGACACGTCTCCCATATTCACTTCTCAGCTGTTAAGAGGGGCTCATCAGCTCAGATTTTGTGTGGGTCTGTGACCAGAGACCATGGGCACTCCTTGGAGAATGGGATGTGCTCATTTCTCAGCTCCCACATTTTCCATCCAGTTTATTACCAAATTCATGAGCTTGACAGATCAAGAAAAAAACCCCTTGGAAATCCCACACCTCTCCTGAACTGCTGAAGGAAGTCTGGCAGAGTGGAGGCAAGGTGTGGTTAATTACAAAACATTTAAAAGCTTCAACAGAGCGAGGTCAAGGAGAAAGAAATCAAGAACAATGAGAAACAGGTTCCCTCAGTGCTGCATTGTCCAGTCTCAGCATAAATCAGGTGGCCAGACTGTGTTTCTTCTCCTCTCAGGTGGGCTTGTGTAGTCTGTGCATGTTTTAAGACAGGAGAGCTTGGAGAAATTATTTCCCAGGAGGAGGGGAGTAAACCAAGACCTCCTGGAGCAGGTCCAGAGGAGGACCATGGAGGTGATGAAGGGGCTGGAGCAGCTCTGTGATGAGCAAAGGCTGAGACAGCTGGGGCTGTTCAGCCTCAAGAGGAGGTGACAGAGAGGGGCCCCATCCCTGGATGTCCCCGTGTGCAGGGAGGGCTCAGATCAGGTCCAGCTCTGCTCTGTGGGGTCCAGCAATGGCACCAGAGGAATGGGTAGGGACTGACCCCAGGAAATTCCACCTGGACACGAGGCAGAACTTCTTCCCCAGGCAGTGATCACAGGAAGGTTTGCTTCATTCCCAGGGATTGTGGTAAGGCAACTGCCACACGGCTCTCTGAACCTTCTTTGTTTTTATTTCATTTTATTTACACTGGGGACACCTCTTTAGCAAACTTTCACTGAGGATGCAAAGTGACAGCATTTTGTCAGCCAGCTCCCTGCTGGATACATCCCATCCAGCCCCAGCACTTGTGCACATCCAATTTACCAGGAGCAGGGGTTTACTAGACTCCCAAATCCCCAACCCAGTGCTTAAATTTCCTTCTCTCTGAGAAGAGAGACATTTTTTTTGTTCCTCTCTGAATCCATCAACCTAATTATTATGAACAGCTACAGCTGAGGCAAACAGCATCAACAACATTTCAATTAATGCCCTATTGAAAACACTTAGGACTGCATGTATCCACTCCAACCCTCCCATCCAGTCACATTTTTCCCCTCCTAGCCTTCAAACAAGCCAGATGGAACAAAAAATTGTGTGCAGCAGACTTCCAGGTCACCACTGTGGGGCATGGAAAATGGATTGACAGTGCACATAGCACAACAGAAGCTAATTTTGCTCGTCTCTTTAGTCCCTGCTGAGCAGCTGAGCCTGTGCCTGACACAAAACAGCTCGTGGTGGCAAGTGGCTTTGTCTCTCAGTGTGGCCTGATGTTCAGCTCACCTTGCCCAGTCCAAGTATTTATCCTGAGCCAGCACGGGTTGTGGATGCTGTTGTTGATGAAGATCGGAGGGTTCTGAGGAATTTTCTAGTCCCAGCTGGCATGTAGCCCTAAAAGGCTGCTGGAGACCCCAAAAAAGTGATGAAGTGCAGCTCAGTCTGGAAAGGGAGCTCCTCATCTTCCTGAAAGGAATGATGTGGGGTTGGTCTCTTCTCCCAGGTAGCAAGAGACAGAACGAGAGGAAATCATCTCAAGTTGCACCAGGGGAGGTTTAGACTGGATTTTAGGAAATAATTCTTCACAGAAGGACTGGTCAGACATTGGAACAGGCTGCCCCAAGTCAACCCATCACACCATGGAAGTGATGGAGTCACCATCCCTGGAGGGATTTTGTGTGGATGTGGCACTTGGGTGCATAGATTAGTGGTGGATCTGGCAGTGCTGGGTTAACATTTGAACTCAGAGATTTTATAGGTCCCTTCCAACTTAAATAATCTTTTGACTCTATGAAATCTCATATTTTCTGGCTTGGGACACCATGGAGAAAGCAACAATTCTTTTCTGATATGAACAGAAATTAATATTGGAGCATTGGAGCACAGCACATTTATTTCACACCAGAAAATAACCTCCCTGAGGTGAAGAATTCTCAGTTAAGTGGCCTCATCCTCTGTGCCAAAGCTGCAGACTGAAAGGGCCAAAGCTAAAAAGGAATCTTCTCTGTCACCTTCAGCTGATGTTCTGCACAGTTGGGAGTTGGGGATGAGCAGGATCCAGCTCAATAAAAATTAACACTGACATTACAGACATTGAACTGGGGTGGCCATCACCCTTTATGGTCAGATCTAGGATAGGATTCTCATCCCTAAATAAAATTTCTTACCCTGCCAGCTTCATAGCTGTGCTCCAGGAGGGCATAAAACTCCTCCACATGCTGCCAGGTTTGCCAGACCTCTGTGGATGCTTGGTACCCACAACAGGTGAGCATCCCCAATGCCAACGGGCACTTCCAAAAAGGTAAATAAATGGAAAATGCCAACAGGCACTTCCAAAATGATAAATAAATAGATCTCTCCCATGAAGTCTGGCAGGATAAATCTTACTCACATGGACTCATTCAATCTCAGCCCTAGCTGTGTTTTTAATTGGTCCCCACATAGTTGGAATAAAATTTTTGATTTGTCAGAGAAGAAAAAAAAAAAAAGTTCTCCTTGTTTAGGACATGATTTTATTCCATTCTCAAAGGGTTCCCTAAATGGAAACAAGTTAAGAACTTAATGATGACAAATGTGATTAATATGTTGGAGGAGCTGGTAGTTTCATTTTCTATTGTTAAAACTTTTTCATCCAAATAATTTTGAATTAATTTTTAAATACATTTTTGGTGAAAAAATTAGTCTGTGGTACAATTCTAACCAGCTTCCTTTCCCTTCCTAGAAACAATTTTTTCCCATAAAATGGAGGGAGGGGGGAATTATTTGTTTCTTTGTCTTTCTAGGTCATAATTTCATATTTTTATAGCACCCCATCACACTGAGTCATTTGTTTGTCGAGGGAACGAGATACAAAGTGCATTACAAGAAAATACTTGCAAGCAACATCTTACAATAGTGATATTATTTACTTTAGTGAACACCTTAGGAAAACCTCACAGAAAGATTAAATCAAACCTCCTTAGCAATTTCAGCAAGGTTCCCTCATAAGCACAAAAACCCCACAGACAACAGAAAAATTCACTCCTACTTAAGGACCCTACAAATTTTACCAAACTGCAGTTGGATTGTCATTCTTTATCCTTGAATTATTCCAAGAGACGTCATGATATTATTATTTTTTATTTTTAAATTGTGACTGTGATGACGATAATGATCCCCAGTCCTATGGGGATGTACATTTCAAATAACCCGGGGTGCTGAAAAAACATTGGAATTTTGCATTAGGAACAAAGCTCTGGGAATTTAACATGTGTTAAAGGTATTAAACTTTTAGGAAAAAAATGTTTGTTAGTCTAATAAAGAACCTAGTTGGAAGGGATTAAGAAAAAAAGTCACTAAAAGCTAAAATGAAGTAAAAGTTTAAAATTCAGAATGAGGGAAGACTGGAAAACTGTAACTAAAGAGGATATAGTCAAGGTCTTTGTGTATTAAACAAACCTGAAAATCTTATTTTCCTCCAGAACAGGACTTGAGCTGGAAAAGAAGACAGAAGTAAGAGGAAATTCTTCAAGGGAAAGCAGCAACAACCTGCCAGAAGGTAGAGACAGGAATCAAGATGATGAGAATAAAAACTTCCTGTGCATGTGAAAAAGTTGGCAATATAAATGTTATTTATAGAGCACAGGGGTGTCTGGAGTGCTGACCATAACTAAGCACTGTGCTGTCAAGTTATTGGCATTTTAATGAGCAAAGAAAGTATGAAACCACAAAAGCCATTTCCTTCCAACAAACTTCCAGCTCATTTGATTTGATATCTATTCTGCAACTGTTTGTTCCCAATAAAAATGTTGTTCCCAGCATGGACTGAATAAAAGCTCTCACTTCTGGATGAGGTTTACAACCTTCTCTGGTTCAAAAGTCACATTTTTTTTAAGCTTAGAATCCTAAACACCAGAAAATATTTTCAGTTAAATTCTCCTTTCAGAAGGAAATGGTATTGACAGCTATAATCTGAACTTTTCAGGACAGAAATAAAAAGGTATTATCCATAAAGGTTTTATCAATTTTTTTTCTAAGATAAGGGAAAAGCAGGGTAAGAAAGGGAGAGGAGAAATTATATGAGCAAGAGCTCTTATTATATAGTCATAATTATAAATCCAAACCCTAGGACAGTAAGGTCTTAAGATCTATCAACTTATTCTGCAAAGGGAGTCAAAAGTCTGGTTTTTGAAGGAAAAAAGTGAACTCTGTGTCCAAAATTCACATGTGGAGGCCATCACCCAGAAGTGATGAAGATTCACAAAGATTTACAGTGACTTTCCCCTGGGATCTTTTGCTTGGGCTCTCCCTTGTGCTTGGAAAGAAGTTCTTGTAAGGATCCAGAGTATCTCATTATCTTGCTATAAATGTTCTTTTCACAGATACCTGCAAAAATATTATTAGTCTGGTCAGCTGGGGATCATGACCCATGCTGATGATATTTTATATTGACTAATAACTTCTTTAGAAATTAAATAATCTTCAAATAAGCTTTTCTCTGTGTTCTGCTGTTTCCATCATATGGTCCTAAAACAGCAGTGTCATGGGGATTGAGGGGACCAGGCAGAGGCAGCCAAAATCTGCATTTCTTGTTTTCATAGGAGTTTTAGGAAAGACTCAGACCAGTGCAAAAAGCTGTAAAATATTCCTGCAGGCAAGAGACAGATAATCTTGTTTATAGTGATGTTAGAGTTTGCTGGATAATGGGACAGAACATGCATGTACCTCTAACCAGGTTAATGGGTTTGACAAAATGGCAGAGCCAGTCTTGTCAGACAGCAGGCTGTTTTCCTAATTAATAATTTATAGCAGCCTATAGGAGATTTAATAACACCAGCCAGTGACAGAAGGGAAAAGAAGCAGATGTTTAGCTGAGACTTTGAGATGTGTGTAAATGGAATGGGCATTACCCAAACTGAGTGGTTTAATTAGTCAAAAATACTTTGTGAATCTCTGCAGCCTCTGAGGATAAATAGGCAATGCTGTGAGCAGTTCCAAAATTCCTTCCCTAAAGGTCAGGGAGGATGTAGAATATGAGCCTCTGCTCCAGACTCAGTGAAAACCTGGTCCTAATCACAGCAGCAATCCCTAAAGTTTTGCCAAATTTTGTGGCAATCACTAAATGTGCCAAACACATAGCATGTCAAGTTCATATTTTATATTGTCCTTTTAAAATGTGTGATCTCTGAACCATGTAGACACTAAGAGTCTGCTGAAGTGAAGGGATTCAGTTATTCCTACACTATAAAGTCTTCTGAGCATTGTTACATCCTATGGTTTAATATATATATTAAAAAAAATCTCAAACCCCGAAACAAAAACAAATCAAAAATAAAACAACTTCTCGTAAATGAAGAAAAAATATTTTTTATGAATAAGCAAAATGATCTGGACCATTTCTGTTACACATCATGTAAAGAAAGAGAGAAGGATGAGAAAGAGCAAAAGGTGAGAAGAAAAACTCAGTCATTTTTATTTCAGGCAACAATATTTGGCAAAGTTAGAGATAAATTAAAGAGGAAATGTAACAATTTGGTTTTTAACCTTGACTACAGGAGAATGACACAGAATCTTCTGATTCTCCACAACTCCCTGCCAGGAGGAGGCAGCCAGGGGTGGGTCAGGCTCTGCTCCAGGGAACAAGTGATAAAACAGAAACAAATGGCCCCAGGTTGCACCAGGAGAAGTTTAGTTTGGATATCAGGAAACATTTCTCCCTGGAAAGGGTTGTCATGGTTGGAAGAGGCTGCTCAGGGTGGAGTAACAATCCCTGGAGGGAGCTGAAGAAGGTGTGGATGTGGCACTTGGGGACAGGGCTCAGTGATGGGCTTGGCACTTTTAAATTCATGCCCAGCCTCAAGGGTCTTAGAGGGCTTTTCAAAACTAAATAGTTCTGTAATTTTCTGACATTCAACCCACACTGAGCCTGTGCTCACTGATTTGTGAAGCATCTCCTTCAGAAAGACATTCTCTGTTTATTTGAAGGCATCAGAAAGGAAGGATATATGACTCAACTTGAAGTTCTTTACTGAGTACTAAAACCATGTTTTATTTCTAATGTGAACTAATCTGGCTTCAACTTCCAGCCACTCCTCCTCTGTCTTTTACAATCAGGTTAAAGAGTTTATCAGGAGACCTTATTTCCTTCCAAGATGTTATATTCATATATTATCTGACCATTATCAATCTGATCGAAGTCCTGTTGTGATAACCAAAACTAACTTCTTTTTTTTGTTTGTTTGTTTGTCTTTCAGACCATGATTTGCACAACTGAACACCAATTTTTCTCACTAGACAAATCTCTACTGGAGTTATTCCCTCTTGACTCTCGTCAGCCACTGAAGAGCCAGTGAAGAGTCAGTGGAAACCAGGACACGATTAATCTCACCCTAAAATAAATATCTGAAATATGCCACGTGGCTCACACCTGAAAAGGGCCTATTCCTTCCCACTGACTATAAAATGAGCTGTGTCTGACCTGCTCGGCAGCAAATGCCAGTTTTGCAGATAAACAGTGTCAAACATGTTCTGTTTCTTTGTTAAATTCAATTTTTTTTCAGCAGCAGTGCACAAGGACATGCAGTTTTCCTGGATGAATTCCACAGGAACAGTATAGAGAGCAAAAATAACACATTATTGTCCTCTTCACATGCTAATAACCACTCCCACTCTTTTTGTTTTTCGTTGGTTTTTATTTTTTTTTTTTGCACCGACAGACAAAGAGGATCACATTGAATCTTCTCTGCCTCTGCAACTTTTTAAAATAACTGCTTGTCAAAACGCACACACACACACACACACACACACTTCTTCCATTCCTAATTCTCAGGTGTGGAACTCTCCAAATTACAAGGAACCATTGCACTGCTCCTCTTAGATTCAAGTGCCTCATTTGCTGTTATTTGATTATTTGCTGGGGAAGAAACCACATTTAGAAGTAACTCTCTTTCCCTCTTTCCATGAAAGCACAGATTTAATAATGGTCAGCATCATTATCAATGCTGGCCATTAGAGTTATCTTGTTCCATCTGTCTCTGGGCCTGCATTCCATCTTCCATCAGGTCTTATCAGGATGCTGCAGCTGTCAATTAACCTCATTATCTGCAAGGAGAAAATAGACCCAGAAGTGCTGGCTCATGAGATATCTGCAGTGGCAACTAAGAGAAGATTTGGCCATGTGAAAACAACTCTGTTTACAAGTCAAGAGTCTGCATTTTGTATTGCAGTGCTGAGCTCCCTCCCTAATCAATCCCTTTGTGTGAGACTGAGGATACCTCTGCACTGTTTGAAATTGTGTCCACATTTATCATCAGAGAGAGGAGAGGAGCCTTCCAACCCTCCCTCTTCAAGTTCTTTTATTTGTTGGCTTATGAACTGAAATGCTTTCCACATCCTTAATCTCCTGTAATAGATTTTTAAGGCTGTCTGCTGCCAGTTAGGATAGACAGTTGCAGTATTTTAATATTTATTATATTTAGACAAAAACCTCCCCCTTTTGCTTTAATGGGAATGACGTCTTTGATTCCTTCCAGACGTCACCCTTACATCACTGGACCTCTGTACCCAACAAGTAAATGCTACTACTGCTCAGGAGTGATGTAAAAAAAGGAAAATTTAAAAAAACCACAAACACCAGAGCCACAAACCAAACCTGTCAGGGGCTTGAGGACCCCAGGCAGCACTTTTGTGCCATCATTGCCCTGCCCTTCCTCTCTGTGCTGATCTGCACAGGCTCATGATGTGCAGCTCAGGGACGTGGCAAGGTAGAGATAACGAGCCCAGCTTGAAACCTGCCAGAAACCAGACAAAAAAACCCAAACAAACACTCTGTAACAAATCCCAGCTTCCATTTGCTGCGTGTCAGAGCTGTTGGCTGTTCCAGAGTGGTCACAGGGATAATTCCCTGATTTTAGGGATGATGTTTTTCACAATGAGGGTGGTCAGACCCTGGCACGGGGTGCCCAGAGAAGCTGTGGCTGCCCCTGGATCCCTGGCAGTGTCCTGGATCCCTGGCAGTGTCCTGGATCCCTGGCAGTATTCCAGGCCAGGTTGGAGCACCCTGGTCTAGTGGAGGTGGCCCCTGCCCATGGCAGAGATTTGGATGAGATGACCCTTAAAGCCCAAACTCTTCCATGATTCCATTATTCTTTCTCCATCCATCAGCTGCCTGAGATAAAAGAGGCTCTTGTGATATTGGACACATTTACCAGGCCCTTAGAGGACAACTGGGTGTTTTTCATATTGCCCTGATGCAGATGCAGGTGCACATAATTGTTTATAATCTCACCACTACCCACTTCAGGATGGGTTTAGTTGTGGGTGAGTAATTATTGCCCAGCAAGGTACAGCTGGATGTCACAAATTATTCTGTAAAATATGCTGGGAAGAGGTGAAGATCTCAGTCCTGACTGGAACTCTGGGGCTAAGAAACCCTCCTCGAAAAAGAAATTTGCCAGAGTGAGATGTTTAGAATCACAGAATCACAGAAACATTAAGGTTGGAAGAGACCTCTGAGATCAGTGGTTAATCCAACACCATATCCATCATTAAACTGTGTTCTCAAGTGCCACATCCACAAGTCTTTTGAACACTTCCAGAAATGGTGATTCCACCATAGCCCTGGCAGCCTGTTCCAATGCCTGACCATCCTTTCAGAGAAGATTTTTTCTGAATATCCAATTTAAACCTAATGTGATGCAACTTCAGGCTGTTTCCTCTTATCCTGTCACTTGTTACCTGGGAAAAGAGACTGACCCACACCTTACTACAGCCTCCTTTCAGGTACTTTATTACATGTTAGGAAATTAAATCTATTTGATTGGCATTTCTTTGAGATCAGTATGTTCAGAAAGTGTTAACCAGACCTCAAAAAACAGAGGCTGTAAGAAAATATATTTGGAGGGAGCTGTTTTTCCAATGAAAAGATGATGAAGAGATAAAGTTGGTTCCCTAAGTTAAACTACTGAGCAAATTAAACTTGATAAGACACTTCTTTCCCAGAGAAAATTTGCTATTCTCAAAAGCTGTCTCAAATTTGATGTATCCCCTCAATGACTTGGGTTCTGTAGTTTTCTCTACCCCACCACCTTTAATTAGCTAATGTCCAGATTATGTTGCTCCTTCCTCCCAGTCTGAATGTGATTAATTTGAAAATGCAGCCTAATTGTCCCTTGGACACACTGGCCACAGCCATTGCACTGAACAGAGTCAGGTTGAGCCCAGGGGATTTGTTAGCACTGAGCCAGAATGAAGGGAGTGATTGTTCCTGATGCCTTCAGGGTCACCTCTGCTCCAGGAGATTATTGGAGCCCAGGGTTATGCATCTGCAGGATCAAAGTCTCTTGGTAAATACTTTCTGTCATGTGGAGGAGGAGAAAAAAGAATAAAAGAAAAAAAAAAAACACAAAAAACCCAAACAAAAACAAAAACAAAAACAAAAAAAAAAAAAAAACAAAAAACAAACAAAAAAAACCCCCAAAAAAACAAATAACAAAACAAAACAAAACAAAAAAAACAGGTAGTCTTCCTCCCTCCTTTCCTGGCCTTCCTCTTATTTTTTTCCCTTGGAAAAAAATTGTATTTCACTGTTTTGAAGGGATGTTTCCTGTGCACAGGGACCTGAGAGACCCTTGAAGGACTGGCACAGGGGCTGACATCATCATTTTCTGGTCTAGTCTTCACTCCTTCCAAATTTTCCACTTATTAAATTACTGCTTCTTCCACTCTCTGTGCTGCCATGTGCAACCATGAATATACAGTTCCCAATTTCCACACAGAATGTGACTTTGAACAGAGTTAAATCCATCTCTGGTTTGTTGGCACCCAAAGCCTCCCTGCCCTGAAGGTGGGGTTGGTATCATTGTGCTCTTCCTTTCCTGCCTGTGCAGTTTTCCAGTGGCCTGGAAAGAAATAATTTTGAATTACTCTAAAATTACTTCTCACCCATTTTCCCTGATTATGGCAATTACACAGCTGAGATGGTTTTTAGGCTTAAATTTGCTACATAGCACTGGAGAGGGAAAAAATACCCAGGGGTTCACAGATGATCAGATATTGAAAATCACTGCTGAAGAAACACACTGAAGGAAACAAGAAAATTGGCAAACTACTTTCTTGGGTTTTCTAGGCTCATTCCTGATGAAAATTAAACATGGGCAGCATTACTTCTGGTTTCCAAGGCCAGGCTACTCAGGAGATTCTAAGCCTCTAAATGCCTCTTCCTAGAGGAAATGGCCTCTAGCTGTTCCATGGGAGGTTCAGGTGGGATGCCAGGGAGGATTTCCACCTTGGAAAGGTGGTCAGACACTGGAAGGGGCTGCCAGGGAAGTGGTGGAGTCCACCAGACCCACTACACCATCCCTGGAAGTGCTCAAGAAACAACTGGACATGGCACTCTGTGCTATGGTTTGGTTGACAAGGGGGTGTTTGGTCAAAGACTGGACTTGATCTTGGAGGTCTTTTCCAACCTTAAAAAGTCTATGAATCTTTAAAATGCTTTTGTGTTCATCAGCAATCTCAAATCTATAAAGCACTCCCCTCTCCTGCTGTTTTCATTCTCTACCACACTGACATTTATACTCATCTGTGCAGGAAAAGCACTTTTCAATTTGGAATGAATCAAAGCACAGAGGAAAGAGGGCGTGAGGCTGTCAGAGCATCACCTTGACCCTCTATCCCTCCCCTAACACTGAATTATCCATGTGCTGAAGTGCTGCTTGCAGCTTCTGTGCTGCTCTTCCCACACTGAGCTTTGCAGAGGTGCAGAACACAAACCCTGCTCTGGCTGCCTGAGGGCACTGCAGGGCTCTGTGATGAACCATTTCCCAAGCACTGAGGGTAATTATTATTATTTCACCAACACTTTGTTTGTTATTCAGGAATCCCCAGGCTGTTTTGCTTCCCCCATAGAGCCAATTCCGACTCATATTGCAAATTTCTGCCTGGGATTTCTAAGGAGATGCTCTGAAGTGCTTCAAATGAGAATGATCGCTGGCAATTTTACTGGGAGACAATTCCATGCAATCTAAATGATTGTGTTAAGCCAGCCTGCTTGCCTGTCGTGATTTGGAAAGCTCTTTGGGAAAAAAAAAGACTTGAAAGAGATGCCCACAAAAATTGCAGTTCTAAGGCTTATACTCGTTATTACCAGTGCCGACAATTCTGATTGGTTTTTTTTTTCTAGATTTCCAATCCATGTACATTCAGAGCATTTCATTATGGCCCTAAAGTGTAAAACAGCAGAATTGATAGAATGATGTGTTTTATTGCTCTTAAAAAAAGAACTAGAAATGAATAAAAGGAACATTCAGAGGCTCTGTAGCTGGGTTGTGTTCGTGTAGCTCGTTGCAGAAAACTGGCTCCGTGGTTCATTGAAATATTTATCAGCAGAGCAGATCCTTCAGAATTATCTGGGATAGTCACAAATATATAGAAAACCAACTTCAGCTTTGGCCTCTCCATGCTGATGGCAAAGGTTTAATTAAATGTGGGCTGAAGTGTCCTGGGAAAACATCTGTATCCAGAGACTGTGCAGTTATAAGTTACTTGTGTGTCAGCATCTGCTTCCAAGAGATGGAGAAACATTCTGGAGTTCAGAGTTGTGTTGTTGGTGTTCTCCAGGGGAGACCAGCACCATGATTGCCATTTCTAAATGGGGAAACTGAGGAAGAGAAGGAGAAATGATATCACAACATCACTGTCACAGCTTCAGCTCAGGTTTTCTCTTTATCAGACACAGCCATCACTTCAGAAAAAGGAATAACCTCAGCTAATTCTTAATGCATTTGCAGGATGTATATTTATTGCTTAAAAAAAAAAAAAAAGCGAAAAACCCACAAAACCCCCAAAAAACAACACATGGAGAAGTTGTTTTGAAAGATGAAATGGTGCTACAGCAATTTTGCAATATGTAAATTCCTGCTGCCTGTAGATCTAATGGTATTAAGTCTGCACGTACTTGGTGAAAAGCCAAGGATGTCATGGGAGACATCTGAGGGATGTACTTTATCTTTGGCTGTAAAAGCACTTAAAATCAGCATGAGCAATGTGTATTATTACAGGAATTATTGACCTTATCTGCACTGGGTGGATGTACATATGGAAGAGGAGGCTGTAGTGATAGTCCTTCCACATTTTTAAATGTAAACATTTATACTGCAGACATCTTCACTTAGTGGAATAAACTCATATTTTTACTTTCAACGGAGATGAGCTATTTTAAGAATCTCTTCACTAAGAGAAAATGGGTTGAATCCCAGACTTGTATCCTTGCCAATGTTTCTAAACCTTTCATTCACCATTTGTAAGGATGGAGTAAGTTTGCTGTGAGGGTTGTGAGACACTCAGTTACCATGGAATCATATTAACATAGAGTGGTTTGGGTTAGAAGGGACCTGAAAAAAACATCCAATGTCACCTCCTGCCATGGGCAGGGACACCTTCCACTATCCCAGGCTGCTCCAAGCCCTGTCCAGCCTGGTCTTGGACACTTCCAGGGATCCAGAGGCAGCCACAGCTTCTCTGGGCACCCTGTGCCAGGGCCTCCCCACACTCACAGGAAAGAATTCCTTCCCAATATCCCATCTAACCCTGTCCTCTTTCAGTTTAAAATCATTCCACTTCTATCACTATCTGTCCATGCAAAAAACTGATTAAATGACAAAAACAGCATCTTTAAAGCAGCAGCACAGGTGGAGAGAAGGCAGAGGAATGAAAAAGAGAAATGCAAACAGCTGCAATCGGATGAAGTGCAAAGATAGGAGCTGGTTTGAGAAAGGATGCTGCAGGCTTTGTACAAGGATTTAGACTACACTGAGTAGGAGAGGATTTAGGATTTAAGGTAGGCATTAAGTGAATTTGTGGTGTGCTGATGGGATAAAATAAAAAGACAAAAAAGTATTTGTCTTGGGCATAGGCAGATCTGACTCTTGCTAATCTTGCTGGTGCAGGGGAAAAAAAAACCAACAACTCATAAACCACCAAATTTTTAGCATGAGAATGTGTTATATCCACCTTCTGTTGTGTCAGCATCTTAGAATTAGACAGTGCTTTGATTGAACAGAGAGCAGAAACCAAGCTGGTATTTGAAATAAACAATGTGTGAGGAACTATTAATTTCAAATGTAAAATATGTGCAGAGTTACAGGGAATTCTGAGACAGTCACGCTGTGACAAAAAATACAAAAGAATTTATATTAAACCCGTTGAATTTATTCACTATTTATTGTAAGGCTATGTAAAGCAAATATAAATGATTAATAGAAATGGAAGTGAGACAGTTCAAAGATAAAAGAGAGTGCTAAAGAATCATTTTTTTGGAGAGCTTTTCCCTGAAGTGACACTGCACCATGTCTTTCTGCCATGTGAAATATGAGGCCTTTTGTTCTGCATGACTTTGATTTTTGTAATTAACTTACTCTGTTTTGCTTTCTCTAACAGGTATTACTCTGTGTAACTCTAATAATGATCTTTGTTCCTGTTGAAGAACTGCCAAAATCAGGTTATCCACCACCTGCTTAAAAAAACATAAGAACCTCAAAAAGTGAGGTGATAAATTTCAGAATAGCATAGAAATTCAGATCCAAGTAAGAAAAGGGGGTGGTGGTTTTGTTTATTTGCCTGTTTGAATATTATTAATTACCTCAAAAAATAAGATGGATGGATTTTCTTTTCCATATTTTGAGAATAGAGGATATTATTGAGAACATTTTGAGAATATAAGAATGTCCTATATTCATCAGATCCTTTTGTTGTGTAATCCCATCTTTTCTTTGCCCAGAAGAGGTAAATTAGATTAGGAAAATGTAAGAATCTCGTGTCTAGGGTTATATATTTTCTTATTTTTGCCTTGACCTTTAGCAATTGCAGACTGATTAAAGCTGTCAAATTGTAACGCACCCTACTAAATTTATTTCAGTATTATTAATGTTTCCTCTGGATAATCTTGACTTTTTTTTTTTATTTTATTTTTATTTTAAATTTTCCAATTCCTCTGGTTTTAAACTGTAGTCTTGCTCTCAGTCCTGTTTTATGGAAATGTGTTCCATCACTGAAAATTCTTATGAAGTATTTCCCTTTATCAGGGTTAAGTTCCACATGTTCTTACTCATGTGGCATCAGAAGCCATTACAATTTATTCATTTATTGAAGTCAGTGATTTATTTTTGGATAAAGCATCTCCTTTAAGTGGCAAAAGGACTTGTCTTGGAGATATCCAGTGTGGGATTCATCTCACCCACCTTTGGATGTTGACAACACAGGTTCCTTTAAAGCCAGTGGAGAGAAACTACAAGTTCAGGATATGATTTTTCTCATTTATTTTGCATGCCTGCCTTAGGTTGATGTGATTCATGCTCTGGTTTCTGGTGACTATAAAGGAGATTTCTGTGACTAGTAAGAGAAACAAGGATTAGTTCTGCTACAGGCACCTCCACTGCAGATATACCCAACCAATATATTTGATTAGATGAATCCCTTAGATATTACAAACCTTCCACTTTCTCTGGTACTTTATTGCAGTGGTTACTTTTCCTACTTCTTTAAGAAAGCATTTTTTATTTCTGAAATGCACTTTGCTTCCACTCACTAACTTTTGCTTTTTTTTTTTCCTCTTCTATGTTTCACAAAGCCAGAGGAGAAAATGTTCTCCTGTTCCGAATATTTTTATCTAATTTATTGGTTTTGCTATGTTCATGTTAGAGGAGATGAAGACAGAAAATGTGGATGAACCTGCCTTTGGTTGTTTGCACAGAATTTTGTGGCTGCCCCTGGATCCCTGGAAGTGTCCAAGGCCAGGCTGGATGGGGCTTGGAGCATCTGGGATAGTGGAGGGTGTCCCTGCCCATGGCAGGGGGAGGAAATGGATTATGTCCTTTATGTCCTTTAATGTCCTTTCCAACCCCCTTTCCAACCAAAACATTCTGTGATTCTGTGATTTTCAGGCTCAGAGAAGGGAAGGGAGGCCACAGTCTCCTGCAGGAGATCAGATTTTAAATCAATGTACACAAAAATACAAAGGATTTTGTGCAGCATGGGAACAGCAGAAGAGATTCCTACTAGAGAAGGAAAAGAATTTTTAGCTTTGTCATATTCCTTTTAAGAAAACTGGCTTTCAGCCAAGTGCAGGGGAAGAAAATTTGCACAGAAAATAAAAAATACAGGGAAAAAGCAGGGAAAAAAATAACATATCTGAATGCAATTAGCAGTTACACTCCAATGACAAAGCATATTCTTTATTTTGCAGTCTGGCTTACTAAATGATGATAAACTACCAGCAGCAGCAGACACAGCTACTCCCTTTGTGTAAGCACAAGTAGGAGATATTTTGTAATGGCTAAAGCTGCATTTTTGAACCCTGACTTAGAAGTTGTTATTTCACATGTGAATTCTATATACATGCAGCACTCAGGACACAAGACAGTGTATCAAGAAAAAAAAAATACATGTAATAAAAGGAGTAAGAAACCGAGATAATGAAGTTCTGAGTGAAATATGAAACAATGAAAATTCTCTCTCTAGACGAAAGATGGTTCCCTCATTTCACATAAAGAATTGCAGAAGGTAAAACAGCAGAGGCATCAGTTTCTCAAGAGAAAACTCCTTGAGCTGAATTTGCAAATGTTGCTGTGAGCTCCTTCCATTAAAACCCCTTCATGATGGCTTGGCTAACCCAGACTTGATGCTCAGGCCAATCACAGACCTTTGCACTGGAGAGTCATTTGCTTCCATTTCAAGGAAAAACGATTTTTTTGGTCTTCTATAGCTGAAAATTTTTCCATTTGTCCTCCTTGGGCAGTGGAGAATCTCCCTCCAAAGTGTTTTGTGCAAGAGAAGACCTGTCTTGGGTTGCTATACAGGATGTGACAGCAGTGTGCATTCTGTCACCATCTGTTAAACCATGTGGGGCAGTGTTCCTTAGCTTTTCCAGACCCATCCTTCCTCCAGGAGATCTCTCCTGTTAATGGCCATGGAGTCCCAGTGCATGACTGATAAAATTCCATCATCCCATTGGGAGATGCTCCACACAGGGGAAGCAGCCAAGCCTTTCCTACCCAGATAAAATCTGAGGTTTGTAACACCAAAGCAGCCTTTTCCCACTGGATCCCAGAGGAAAACCAAACCCTTCCACATCATCCCTGGAGCTTTGGAGGAAAACTGCACCTTGTGCAGGAGCCCTGCTCCAGCAGAACCACATCTGTCACTGCAGGAGGATGCAGCCACCATGGAATGGGACTGCACCAACCCTGACTGACTCACGAGGTGTCAGGTTGGATTCTGACTCTGGCAGTGTTTTGGCTTTTTGTATTATTGTGTTTTAATTTTAATTTTCCTGGTAAAGAACTGATATTCCTATTCCCATATCTTTGCCTGAGAGCTCCTTAATTTCAAAATTATAATAATTTGGAAGGAGAGGATTTACATTTTCCATTTCAACAGAGGCTCCTGCCTTCCTTAGCAGACACCTGTATTTCAAACCAAGGCACCAGATGCTAAACTGAAGATGTTTTGAGAATCAAAAGACTTTGAGCACTGTTGGGTAATCCTCACCCCACCAGGAGTGCAGCAAGGAATGAACTCAAGACATCCTGTCAGAGAAATTAAAGAAAAACACTTGACTGCAGGGTTAAGGGAGCAATCTGTCTGTGCCTGCAGATAAAGGAAGGCAGAACTGTCCCAAGTGGCAAACCCAGTCCATAAATCAAGAGAGCTCAGATGGGAAGAGTGACCTTTGAATTTAGCCACGAGTTGCCCATTAGTAATTTTAGTAGGAACTGTCCAAGGAGGACGTCTTGCATTTTCCAGCTGCTGAAAAAGGAGGCTGGAAAGGGAGGGAATGTGTGTGAGTCAGTTGGAGGTGGGAGCTGGAGGGATCAGTGACCTCTTCCTCAAATCCACTTCATTACTGTCTTTATTATTCTTTCATTAAGGAGGAATTGTCTCTGCCAGGACTTAGGACACAAACCCTCAGAGATCAATCTGCAGCACAAAAATTCTCAGGTGGACTCCCCTTCAATCATCTTCAAGATTTGAAATTGAGTAGTTTATTGGGTGGCTTTTAAAGGAAGATTTAATAGATTCTGATAGGCATCCACACTCTTTGGGTGGATTAATGAACCTGAAAGGAGACTTCTGCTCATCAGTCACATTCAGATAAAATGCAGGAATGTCTGAATGCTTGGTGGAAGATTTTTCCATGCTTGCTGGCAAGAAGGAACCACAGACAACTTTCAGCCTTCAGAGAACATTTATTTCTTCAAATATTTCTAGTTTAAGCTCCTTATCTCACTACAATCAATATCCATATCTCACTACAATCAATATCCATCATTCTGAGAACTGATAAGGAGTTCTGCTTAGGCCTGTATTTATTTATGGTGTCTTTTCTTTAGAAACAATCACAAATTCTTATTAAACACAAAAGCTTTGTGTATATTGAGCTTATTTATAGTTGTACGTGGGAATTCAGTTACCAATCGATCTTTCTGAAGACCACTCATTATTGATATTTGGATTATCAGAGAAGGCACAGATTTATATTCCTCGTTATTTTAATGCTGTTTTTTTCTAATTCTTTCTACAGAGTGTCAAAAACTCTGGTCGAGAAATAAATCTACGTAGTAACACTTTTACAGAAAAAATGGTTTTGAAATTCTGTTCTGAGAAATAAAAAAAATATGTTGTTAAATGTGGGGCTTTTAAAATTAAACATCTGTTTGGGAATTTGGAAATATCCCTGACCAAATCACTGACTTCTGGTGCTACTTAAGCATCTCATTGTGCTATTTCACCACTCCTCCTGCAACCATCAACCCCCAACAAATAAAACAAGACAAGAAAAATAAGAAGATAAGAATATTTCATTGGAAATTTCAATTTTCTCTTCCAGACCTCCTGCTGACCCTTAGAGGGACATAAGTGACAGCTCAGAGCTTGTCCCTTAGAGCTTCTCAGCACTTTGGTGCTGCTTTCCATTCCTGGCCAGTGCTGCACCCAGTCCATCTTCTCCTTTGTGTTCCTGCAGACTGCCCAGATTTGTGGTAGAGTCACCATTCCTGGAACTGTTCAAAAATCCTGAGTATTGGCAATTGAGGACATAGTTTATTTGGTAACACACCACAATTGTGATTGGTGACTTTGAAGGTCTTTTCCAGCCTTAATGATTCCATGATTTCTAGAAGGCAGAAAACTTCACTCAGCAGTGATTGTTTGTTCTGGGATGTGAATGGTTGGAGAATTGGACTTCCAGGAATAAAATAATATTGAAGGGAAATCAGTGGGCTGGCTCTCACCTCAGCTGTGGGGGTAGCTGCTGTCTTCCATGTGAAACCTGAATATCACTTCAGATATATCCACAGGAGGTTCACAGGCTCACCATGACAAAATCCAGAGCTCCAGGCTGGGCTCAAAGTGCAGTTTGAACAGCAGACTCCTTCCACACTCCCGTGGAACTGGAAGTCCTCAGTGTCAGCTTTATTTTCTGTCAGACATAAAGAACCTTTTTGTGCTCTTTGAGACTCTGCATGTCTTTTCCTCCTGATAAAGAGGTGCTGTCAGATAATAGTATACAATTCCTTCAGTGAGTGCCAAGTATGTAAACACAGTGTAAACATTGTTGGTCTCCCTTCCAGTTCCATTTTTATCCACATTTTGGAAGGAGAGAAACACCCAGATGTTTCTGAAGTCCCCTGATGGTTACAGGAGGGCTCAATTCCCAGAAAGAGAGAACATAGAACACAAAAAATCCCTGGAAAATTCATCCATCTAAATATCTCAAGTGTGGTAGGATTAATCTTGGCCACACAGCAATAGAGGAGTTATAAGCAGAACTGCAAAAAATGCTGCAGATTTCAGCTCAGATCGAAATAGAAATTTATATAATAAATTACATAACATATTTAAAGGTATATTCATAAGATGTATTTCTGTAAAATGGCAGTCAGGTGAAGTCCTTAGTGATGGGGAAATGGGAAAATTGCAAGCAGTTTTTAAAAAGGTAGAAAGGAGGACCCTGGGAACTCCTGGCCTGTCAGCCTCACCTCTGTGCCTGGGAAAATCATGGAACAAATCCTCCTGAAAGCTGTGCTGAGGCTCCTGGAGGACAGGGAAGTGACTCAGGACAGCTTTGTCAAAGGCACATCCTACCTGACCAGCCCAGTGGCCTTCCCTGATGGGGTGACTCCATCAGTGGACAAGGGGAGGGCTGCACATGTCATTTACCTGCAATTCTGTAAAGCCTTTGGCACATCTTCCCCTCAACAGCCTTCTCTGTAAACCAGAAAGAGGTGGAATTGATGAGTGGGTAAGGAGCTGGTCACACCCAGAGGGGTGTGGTCAGTGGCTCAATGTCCCTGGGCTTTGTGCTGGGGTCAGCACTGATGAAAATCTTCATTAGTGACACAGACAGTGAGCACTGCCCCAGCTAACCTGCAGCTGGCACCAAGCTGAAGCTGCAGGGACATTCCTGAAGGATGGGGCCATCCAGGGGGACCTGGACAAGCTCCACAAGTGTCCCATGTGAACCTCGTGAGGTCCAACCAGGCCAAGTGAAGGGTCCTGCCTGTGTTTGAGGCACCCCCTGGTATCAATGCAGGCTGTCAGGAGAATGGATTGGGGGCAGCCCTGTAGAGAAGGACTTGGGGGTGCTGCTGGGTGACAAGGTGTGATAACAGAAAATGCAAGAATGTCTGCACTGAGTTAGACCACAAATCAGCACGTCTAGCAGAGTCCTATAGAAAATATTAGCAGGGGGAAAAGCAGTAACAGAGAAATGCCTTAAATTATCTCCCAGCACCTCCTGAAAAGTATTTCAGAAGGTTTCTCAGCCAGAAGTGGTCTCATGATATTTAATTGTCTTTATGGACTTTTCCTCCATGGAGTAGCTTTGAATCCTTGGAAGCTTCTAACATCTGTCATGTCATATCACATTTTTAGTTTAAGACTTTTTTGTTGTTTTGAACCAGGCCTCCCTATTTGTTTCTTTTTTGTTTTATTTTGGGGTTTTTTGGGGGTTTGGGGGGGGAGGGGTTCATTGGGTTTTGGGGGGGTTTTTTGTTTGTTTTTTTGGGGTTTTTTTGTTTGTTTGTTTTTTGGGGGTTTTTTTTTTGTTTGTTTGTTTGGGTTTTTTTGGGTTATTTTGTTTTTTTTTCCTCTTTTTTGGCATCTTTGCATCCTTGCATTAGGAAGGATAGTGGATGCTTTTTTTTCCTTATTTACCTTCTCAACACCATTTTTATATGTTCACACCATTTTCTGTCTCAGTAGTCTCCACTGGAAGTTGAAGGCTCCTAATCCAGAACAATTCCACAGGTGTAATTCCCATGATGACCTTCTGTTGTGTCTTGGCCATCACTACTTTGCCTGTTTTTACTCTCAGAGGAGCTCACACACATTCCCTTCTGCTGGATCCCTTCAGTGGGGATGTAACTTCCACTGGAAGGATGATTCACACAATGTAAATTCTTTAAACAGCTGATCATGAATCACAGGGGGTTGTCAAAGGGCATCTGTAGCTTATTTACCTGAGAAGAGGAAAGAAGAAATTCTGTCTTCATGCCAAGCTGGAGCTCCAGAAAGAGGAGGTAGGTCAGGTAGGGAAAAGAATTCTGAATTTATTGGTGACTGTACTCTCGACTTCAAGAGCAGTGGGATACTGGAGCCTTGCACCTGAACTATTCACTCTTGTAGTAGATTTTGTGGATCTAAAACATTCCTAGAGGAGCTGCAGGAGACACATGATTGGATATAGGAATCAAGGGGTTTGTTTCAAATAAATTCCCTTTGAGGGTACTGAGTTAAAGAACCTCCCATCCATTCAGCTGGGATGGAATTTCCAGCACTCAGCTCTCACTGGTGGCTGCTCTGACCCCATCCAGCATCCTGAGGTGCACAGCTCTGGGGGATAAGATACTTTATATTTGCTAAAAGGTAAAACTAATCACACAACAGGATACCTGTTCGTCAGGTTCAGGGTTGGAGTCACTGCCTTTTAACACAGTGCTGCAGACCTTTGTCTATCCACCAGGAATGTCCCAGAGGAGCACAGAAGGTGAGGGATTTAGGATCCTGCATCAGGAATGTCCCAGAGGAGCAGAGCAGATGAGGGATTTAGGATCCTGCATCTCCCTGGCTGTGGACACAGTTGTAGGAACAGAAATGCCTTTGCCCAGTGCAACTCGTTTACGTGGCTAACCAAGGAACAAATGACTGCACTGTCTGCAAAACACTCCCAGCAGATCTTGTCCTCAGCGACCAGGAAATGTCTCCTTCTGACTGTTGGGAATCTTCTGGTGGTGGGAAGTGACTGAGGAATGTGGAGACCAGAGGGCCCCACCTGTCACGAGGTGCTTTTCAATCACACAGACACAAAAAGAAGAGAATTTTACTTTCCTCTGGCTCTCCTTTGGATGCCCAGCCCAGCTTGACCATCACAGCATGAGCAGGGGACCTGCAGGCCCTGGCAGGAGGGGTCTCAGTGTGGGTGGGAGGCTGTGGCACTGTCTGGGGCCAGGTCTTGTCCAGCAGAGCAGAACAAGCCACGTGGGTGAGCCTCAACATTCCAGGCTTGTCAAAGCTGATAGTGAAACAGGGATTCATCTCATTAACCCTTAGATGTCTAGAGTGGAGAGAAAAATCGAGGACACAGTTCCTTGGAGCTGCTTTCAGTATCCCCTTGGGCTGGGATGGATTGTGCCTCATATCCCAATGGCTGCAATGATAACACCTGACCTTAACACAAAGGCAGAGGTGCTTGGCCAGCTCAGAGCCAGTTGCCCAGTTAATTAAATCCCACCTCAGGTGTCAAAATAAAAGAGCAAGGACCTACTAATAAAATACCTTTAACCCAGTCTCAGCAAGTATTCCTGCAACCAGCTTACCTGTGTAGGAGGATGGATGGATGATGGATGGATGGATGGATGGATGGATGGATGGATGGATGGATGGATGGATGGATGGATGGATGGATGGATGGATGTCAAAGTCATCAGTAGGAACTCTCACTTTGCCCTCAGGAATCCTGCTCCTGCCGCCCTCATTCCCTCACACCAGGCAAGAATGGTTATTATGCTTTACACACACTTAAATAATAAAGACCTATTTAATAGACTGCTCAGGAGGATAACAATAAAGCACCATTTGCCTGGGAGTGGCTTAATTGTTTTGCTACTCATAAAAATGGACTTTGGGGAACAAAGTTCTTGGACAGCCTCTGCTCACTACTTCAGTAGGAAACCTGATACTAACATCAGCTGAGATCATCTAAGGCAATCCAACTGCTGCTGGATATGGGCCACTAGATGATTCTCTTGGCCCATTGCCCTTCTCCTGGGAAAGACAGGGAGCAGATGTTGGATCAGCACATAATAATTGAACACCTGGGAGTCTTCTTCCATGCTTAGCAAGCTAAGGCAGCATCTCACTGCGGGGCTTTTGAGGTAGGACTGCCATAAATTCTGGAAGTTTTGATAGAACACAGATAGGGTTTTGTTTTTTGTTTTCTTGTGGATTTTTTAGAGCAGGGAAGGAGGCCCTTTAAGTCTGCAGGGTGAACATAGGTGCCTTTTTGTGGGAAGAACAAACATTTTGCCGTGGATTTTTTTGTCCTACATCATCTAATGTCCTTCATCATGAAGTGCCTCCTCAGGAATTTGGCCAGGGACACTGAGCTGGTGGTGTGGTGGACATGTAGGAGGGAAGGGATGGATCCAAAGGGGCCTGGACAGGCTGGAGAGGTGGGGCTGTGCAAACAAGGCCAAGTGCACCTGGGCTGGGGCAATCCCAAGCATCAGAACAGACTGGGCAGGGAATGGATTGAAAGCAGCCCTGAGAAGACACAGGGTGAGGGGCTGGACAGGACCCAGCCCTGAGCACTCCCAGCCCAGAAATTCAATCGTGCCCTGGCTGCATCAAAAGGAGTTGGGCAGCAAATCGAGGGAGGTGATTCCATCCCTCCACTCTGCTCTGGTGAATCCCCACCTGGAGTGCTGGTTCCAGCCCTGGGATCTCCAGCACAAGGAGGACATGGACCTGTTGGAGAGAGTCATGGGGAGACCACAAATTTCATCAAAGGGCTGGAGCCTCTCTGCTCTTGAAACAGCTGGGAATGTTCACCTGGAGAGGAGAAGGCTCCAGGAGAGCTCAGAGCCTCTTCCAGGGCCTGAAGGGGCTCCAGGAGAGCTGGAGAGGAACTTTGGAAAACACCATGGAGTGACAGGACAAAGAGATTAGCTTTAAACTGAAAGAGGGCAGGGTTAGAGGGGCTATTGGGAAGAAATGTTTTACTGTTAGGGTGAGGAGGCCCTGGCACAGGGTGCCCAGAGAAGCTGTGGCTGCCCCTTGATCCCTGGCAGTGTCCCAGGCCAGGCTGGACAGGGCTTGGAGCAGCCTGGGACAGTGGAAGGTGTCCCTGCCCATGGCAGGGGGTTGGAACAGGATGATCTCTAAGGTCCCTCCCAACATAAATCATTCTATTATCCCACAATCTTTAATTTATTTTCTTTGTGTGATGTGACTGGAGAAGACGGCAGATCTGCAGGAAAATCCACAAAGAAAAGCTTTGAAAGTTCTGGTTGATTCTTTAGCCTGCTCCACGGTGCTGGAACCAAACCAGGGCTGAGTGCATTCACAGCGTGTCTGTACAAGGTTTTCTCCACATGAGGCATCCGTGGGGCTGTGACTGTGCCAGGGGACTGCAGCAGGGCTGGCTGGGCTGCTGTGAGGCTGTGGGGCTGTGCCCCCAGGCTGCTGCACCTGGGCTCAGAGCCACAGCAACAGTAACTGGGACAGGTCATGGACTTAGCTGATTTTATGACAAAATTGCCTTTTCTTTTTCTCCTTTGTTTAAAGGAGGTAGGATGAAAGCAAGGAGGATTTTAAATTAATTTACATGCCATGGGAAATAGAGGATGGGAGATGCAAATGGAGGGGAAGGGGTGAAAACCTGGAGAAAAGGAGGTTCAGGAAAGACCTTATCACTCTCTACAGCTCTCTGATAGAAGGTTGTAGCCAGGTGGAGGTTGGTCTCTTTTCCCTGGCAACAAGCCTCTGGACAGAAGGAATAGGCCTCAAGCTGTGCCAGGGGAGGTTCAGGTTGGACATTCAGAATTTATCCACTGAAAGGGTGATCAAGCATTGGAAGGGGCTTCCTAGAGAAGTGGTGGACTCTCCTTCCCTGGAGGTGTCCAAGGAACGACTCGATGTGGCACTCAGTGCTCTGTTAATTGACAATTGCTCTGTTAATTGTTTGGTCAGAAGTTGGGATCATCTTGATGTCTTTTCCAACTTTAAAGATTCTGTGATCCTAAGAAAAGATAAGCAGAGGAAAGAGCTTGCACAGCAGGAAGAGCAGTAGTAGGCATACAGGTGTCATGGAATTTAAAGGTAATTAGAACCTCATTAGCAGGCAGCTGCTTTCCCAGTACATCTCAGAATTTGGGTGACAATGTGGGCATCCAGCACCTCAAATTCTTGCCATGGATCTGTGGGGCCTGAGAGCAGCAAAATCAATGTGAGTGTCTCCATGGGATATCCTGGCAGAGGATTCCTCTGGGTCTGCTGTCAATGCTCAGGCTCCTTCAGTGGTCATTCCCCAGGTCTGGAGAGCCTTCCCTCAATCACAGGGCAGCAGGGAACAGTGCCTGGATGCTCTTGTGCAGGGGACAGCAGCCACCCTGCTCTTCTGCGGGTACTGGACACGGAACAAGCTGGGCACCCCTTCCCTCTGTCCAGTCCTCCCTTCCAGCTCCCCTCCACTGATTTTCCAGCAAAAAGTGCCTGCTGTGTTGTCCTGCACCGCTGCTCCAGGGTCCCGTGGCTGGCTGGCTCTGTGGCACTGCAGGACAGGGCAGATGCTGCTGCTCCTGTGCACTCACTTCCCTCCCTGGGTGTGCATCTGCTGTGGGAGAGGAGAGAATCCTCTCTCCCAGCTCAGAAGACTCAGCCTGGACACAGGCCACCTGCCCATCTGCACACACCATCTGCAAAATGGTGTTTCCAGCTGAAATTCCTGCTCTGCTCCCCCTCGCTTCCCCTCCCTGACAACTCCAGCTACTTTATCGCTTCTCTTTGCAATCAACTCTGCAGGTCCGGGAGAAATTGGCTCCTTTCATCCTCCCTCGCACAGCCCCCTCTCCCTCCCAGCAGCGATGCCATCCTCCCTCCCATCGCCGTGTGCTGCTCACCCTGTCACAGTAATGAAATAACAAATAAAATTTTATGGGACAGCAGAAACGGGGCTAAGGTGACAGGGAGAAGGCAGACTTGTGGTACGTGGGAAAAGGAAAGGAAGAAAAAGGGGGAAAGGGTGTTCGATTCAGGAAATTTGATTTGAATAAATCCCTCCTCCCGCTCCTCCTCATTGGTTTCTTTTTCTCCTCCATATTAATGAGAGCAGCCAAGGAGAAGCTATTGGTTCCGTATCGCTTTCCCTTTGCTCAGGCACTCGGGGGAGGAGGCGTTTGCATTTCTCCGCAGGACCAGCTCGCTTTGCAGAGCATTGTCTGGGTATGAGAATCACACACAGGCACCGGGGCAGGGGCGAGCGCGCCGGAGCATCTCACCCCGGCACCGCAGCATCTCCGCCAGCCTGAGCACCCCTCTGGTCCCCCGCCCCGAGCACCGACAGCCCCCCTAAAAAACAGAACAAAACCAAAAAAAATAGAAAGGGAAAAAAAAAAAGTTTTAAAATATCCCGCCTTCCTTCTTGCTTTTGTTTTTTTTTTTTTGTCGTTGCTGTTTGGGTTTTGTTTTTGTTTTTTGGGTTTTTTTTGGGGGGGGTTGTTTTGCTGTTGGGTTTTTTTTTAATTTGTTTTTTGATTTAGCGATGGCAAATTCCTTCACGGCCAGGAGCTGGCCCATCCCCTGAGCACAGGCAGCCTGGACATGCATGACCGGCAGGCCAGGGAGGAGGAATTTGGATTTTCTCGTGCGGCCGTGGGGAGCCAGCGCGGGCAGCGGGGCCGGAGCTCGCCCCGCGGCCACGGAGCCCCCGCGGGGATGCGGCATCGCCAGCGCCGGGACCGAGCCCTGCTGCAATGGTGAGTCCTTGCCCGGCTGCTCCCGGGGCAGCCCCCTCCGTCCCCCGAGCCCGGGGATGCCCCAGCCGCCCGGGATGGAGTGACATTGATTGCCCGGCTCGTCCCCAGGTTCTGCGAGCACTTCTTTAGGGGGGATTGCGTGCCTTCGGCAGGCTCGGGGGATGCGTCCTCCCGATGGATTGGGTTCTTTGCGAACGAATCAATCTCCCGTCGCTGGCCGTGACAGGTTGAGGCGCTCGGTATGGGAATCACGTCTGGTTTTAATACAATATGGCTGGTAAATAAAACCTGATTGCTAACAGCCCCGCCGCTGCTGTCGGCGTTGCCGAGCTCAAGGCTCTCCCGATGCAGCTCTGCATCCTCACCTGCCGCAGAAACTCCGATTCACCCTTCAGGCAGTGCAGCAGGGCTCGCTTGTTTTTGCTGTGGGGTAGCAGGGGAAAAACTGCGGTTAGTGTGCCTTTGACCTCTGCTCGAGTGCCTCTGGGCACTTCTCCCTATCAGCGTTTGAACAGCTGGCTCTGGTAGCACCGTCTTCATGCCGGGCACATCTCCAGCCGGGGGGATGGCACGCAGGACAGGCTCTTGTCCGCTGTGCTCTGAATTTAGGATGCGAAGCGTTCAGGTATGTGTTGGAATCTGAGGAGTTTGCAGCCAGGGAGAGAAGGAGAATGCAATGATGCAGCTTGCTGTGCAGAAATGGAAAATGCACGGGGTAAAAAAAAAAAAAAAAAAAAAAAAAAAAAAAAAGGGAGATTTGATTAGTGGCACACTGGTGCTCATGGCTACACGATCATCCCACTTACACAGCAGCAGATCTGGAAGAACTCCCTGGAAGTCAGTGGATTTCTTCTGCATCTGATCTGCAGGTAAACACAATCTGGCCTTTAGCTTGAAGGATGTAGCACTGGAGGTAGCTATAAGAGGAAGAAAATCTTAAGTAAAGTGAATAAGGCAGCAAAGTGACGTGATTCTTTCTCAGGGAATTATCAATTACCATCCGTCTGGTGCATGTTAATTACAGTGCGAGTGGTGGACTGGTACAGCAATATGTAACTGAAGCAGCTTGTTGGATTTTTTTATTTCATCTGTTGGAGTCAGAAACACAGCACATGGATTTGCATTTGCTGTTATTTGGGTACACAGCCCCCTCACTCCTCTGTCCAGCATATGCAGGGCTGGTCAGGTACAGCAGGGAAACGCTTCTGTGGCTGATCCAGGGGAATGTTTGATTGCTGGAGGTGAGTGAGAGCACAGAGGCAAACTCCTGAAAGTGCTCCTGTGTAGCTGCAGAGAAAGAACGTGTTATACAAGCATCTCCTGTTGGCTAATGCCAAACACCCTGGAGCTGGCTTGGAAGAAGTTGTCCTGTAGGATGGGTAAGGCAGCACTGGAATTTGGTGAGCAATTAAAGAATGCTGGTCAGGGCAATAAGGGGAGTTGGATTAAAGTTGATGTGTCTGCTTGTGTGTGGGTTGTGGTCTTCCACTTTTATTCCCACCTGTTTCCATGTGCTGTGGGCCAGGGTTGCTGCTTTGTTGTCATTCAGGACAGCTCCAATCGATCTTATTCTGTCCCGGGCATTTATCTCGGACATTGCAGAAGATTTTCTCTGTTTTGTTCTCTCCAACCAAAGACTTGTGAATGGCTGGGAGGATAACCATGGACCCAGCACAGCCTTCAAGGTCACGGGCTGGGGGCTTTTGGTGAGATAAACATACTTATTTCTCTTTAAACAGGCTTTGTGAAGGCTCCTTGGCTTTAGCATCCCATCACTCCTGGGGGTCCCTGCAGGAGACTGGAGGGGTCAGTCCTTCCTCGCTGTTTGAGATGTCTGATGTTGGCACGGTGGTGCCACAGCCTCGCAGAGCTGCCCAGACCTGCTGCTGCTGGTGTTTGTGAGGCTCACAAACACGGGGGCAGCAGCTCTGCTGTGGGATGCTACCAGGGAGAGAAAAACCTGAGATTTCTGAGCTTGTGGGCTGTGCTGCTGAGCACATTCCGACCTTTGCTCATCACGTCTCTCCTCCTTTGGCTGACTGAGACAGCATCCTGGAGATATTTTTTTCCTGGGGTTGAGTTCTATATGTGCCTGTGCCTTTGCTAAGTTGAGCCCCGTGTCCCCGAGCTGATTCATTCCAATGTAGCAGATTTTGTTTGCCTTTCCTTCCTTCTGAGCACACTTAGTACAAACAGTCTAATTCCTAAATTAGCTCAGATTATCTTTTAATGAAACCAGAGTATCTGAGTTAAGAAGCGCTGAGAAAAAGTGAACTCAGGGCAGGATCATGCTGCAACTCATGCCTGGTGGAGAAACCTGCAGAAATATCAGGTCTTGCAGTTAGTTCGGATTTAACAGAGAAATTGCTTATTTGCCAGTGTTTCCAGGAGAGGAAAACTGATCTGAGGATGTGGAAGTCAGTGGTGGTGCCGAATTTTATTTCACCCCTTTCCTTGGCCCAGAGAGTGCAGCCGCAATCTTTAAGTCAATGAGGGGAATTTTTTTATTGGCTTGTGTTTCCTTGTTTCCATTTCCTCTGCTCCTGTCACGTCCAGCCAATCCCACACCATCTGTGCTTCGGCACACACTGCAGTCAACAGGAATTTGGAGTGAATTTTCCACATCAGGACAGAAGTGGAACAGCTCTGCTGAAGGGATGTAAATGCAGCAGTGAGTAACTCTCTCTTTTTTTTTTTTTTTTGCTATCGGAAGTCATCTTTGCTGACAGTGTCTCGTCAGGGTGAGCTGTGGCACGGCTCAAACAGGCTGCTCAGAGTATCCCTGAGGAGACTTTCCCAGTTCCCTTGGTGCTGAACTTGTTCTGTTCTTAGGGAATGCTTTGCATACAGAAAGGTGTTTGGTAGTTTTCCACAGCACTAACAAGTTCTAGAATTCCAGTGTCTGTCGTGGCAGCTGAAACGAGGTTTGGATTGCAATTGAGTGGGCACAAATAAACAAATATACAGGAAAGAAGACAGGTTTGGTGGGGTTTTTTGGGGTTTTTTTTGTATTTTTTTTTTCAGAAGCTTCATGGCAGAATGTCCATCCCTCACCCTATTGCTTTGCTGGTGTTTTATCCTCTGACCACTTTTTGCTCTCTCAATTTATTATCTGTCTTCTTAGGCTTGCACTTTTATCTGCACAAGGCAACCTAGGAATGAGTATAAAACTCGCTGGGCTGTTCCAGCCTTGTTTATGTAACTCACTGCAGCTCAGTGATTGTGTCCCCCTGCAAGCTCATCTCCAGAGTAGCCAGATTAATAATTTCAGGGTTGGGCTTCTTAGGACAAGCTGAACCATTCCATCTCCTAGAGAAAATGTGGAAGCATCACCACACAGAGGATTTAAAGCCAATGTGGATGTTGTGCTGAGGAATATTTCCTCGGAAGGGGTCCTGCGGAAACACGCAGCTGCTCTGGTTCCAGGCTACTGTTGAATACAAATTCTTCAATTTATCTACCCTGGAGACACCCTGACAGTCTCATCTCTGCTCATTCAGGTTTCATATTTTACTCCTTGATAGAGAGCTACGATCTGAAATGACTTTGATCTATTTAACTGCCATAGTTTTTTTATGAAAAAAAAGGTTTTTATAGGTGGAAAAACCTCTGCTTACTGCCACTGTTAAAAAACCTCTAACCAAAACAAGCCCCGAAATACCCAATAAATAACTCAATAATTCCATTTTTTGTTAATGTAATTCATAATTCACTCTAAAACTGAGAGAAAAGGGGATAAATATGAATATGTATATGGTCAAGTTCTTAATAATAATTATGGCAGTAGCAGTAATAATAATTTCTATTGTAACACATTGGGAGTATTGATGTTTAAGAGCTCCTTACTGAACATACATTAAACATCTGCCAGGTCTGTTTTCAGGTTTGTCCATCCAGTTTGAGGCACTTCACAAGAAATGTGCCTCAATCACCGTGGCTTTTGCACCCCTTTAGAGACACTTGTGTCATGAGCTCGGGAGCTGCAAATGGAAGAATAATTGTGGTCTGTTATCTATGATTTGTTGGTTTGCTAAATGGAGCTGAGGGTTAGAGCAGGAAAAGATGTTTTAATCTGTGTGGTGGGTTAATAGCCTGGATTTTTTATTCATTTGTTGCTCAGGCAAGTTCTGCTACTTTCTGTCCCTGCAAGGGACAGTGCATTGTCCAATCTGATTCTGTGAGGATTCTTATGGAAAAAAAAAAACAAAAAACAACCAAATTGTGTTTAAGGGAAATGTGACTGAATTAAGTTCTTGGTTTCTGAGGGGCAGATTTATCATTAGGTCCATCTCTGAGGAGCAGAGGATGTATAAATTCTCTCATTCTCAAGAGGAGCTTGTCCCCAAAGGATCTCCTGGCAAAACTATTGCTCATTTCATGTGGAGGCTTTCTCACTCAGAAGTGTTTGGCTGCCTGGATGATGCTCTGAAAGCATCTGAAAACAAAATTCTCCCATCCAAGCCAATCACCCTAATTTACTGTATGAGGAACGAGCAGAGTGGTTCATGCCATCCTGGAGTGGGTCAGATGAATCACCCCACGGAGGTTCTTGCAGCAGCTGACTCAGACACACATCCACAGTCAGCCAGATGGAGCCTTCCATGGTGTCTCAGAGGCATCCCCAGGAAGTGATGCCTCTCTTTTCTCCATCTTCTCTTTGGAGGGGAAGGCTGGTGATATTTTGCTAGCTCACAAATTTTGATAGCTGGTACCCTGTATGAAAAGCCCAAGTGTTGTAAGTTTTATGAAAAGCCCAGGACTGCTGTGGTGGACCCCACATCTTCCTCACCCACATCTTCCCTTTATTCCATGAAGGGCAGACGCAGCTGCTGGAGAATTCATGCCACATGTCCCAAACAATATCCTACCTATTTACCTTTTTATTTCTTCTTTTAAAATTATTCATAGATTTTTGAGATCTGATAGGTTTCCTTGGTGTATCTTTGTCCGATTACTCAGAGGGATTTGCCAGATGAAGCTCAGATGTGATTTTGTGGATACACCAGCACAGGGACACATGTAGGACAGTGACATGATTTTCTGCAGGCACACACGAGCTGGCTCTGCCCTGAGCCAGGCAGGAGCTGTGCAAAGCTCCAGATTCATCTGCTCTACCCCGGGTGGGAATGGCTGCACTGGAAGTTGCACAGAGCTGGAGATGAATGCTGACCAGACCTCATTAGCTCAGGGTTGGCACCTTGTGAAATACATTTTGACCAGCTTGGAGCCCTTGTGCTCAGAACTAGGTGACCTAAAAGGCAGCTTTTTGCCATATATCAATAGCTCAGTGCTCTTTTATTTTAATGCTTTCACCCTCTGTCCTAAGCTAACAATGTCCACTGATAAATGGACTTAACTAACATCTTCCTTCTTCACTATGGCCTGTAAAATTATTTATTGAAAACCAAATAATGCACAAAACAAACAAACAAACAAACAAAACCCCACATGAGCTGCTCAGAACACATTGATACGTAGACTGGAGTTGTAGCAGTAAGAGATACATTTCTACACAGCAGAAATAAATTATATATATTTGGAAAGAGAGTTAAAATAGCTGAGATATCTTTAACTCCAAATTCCTTTTCCAGGAATGGAAAGACTTTATTAAATCACAGCATTTCTGTTTCTGCTCTTACTGTCACATATTTGAACTAGTTTTAGAGAAGGTGCTTTTTATTTCTAGCAAAAACATAAAATGGCACAGCCATGGTCATAAGTAAAAAACATTTCCTTTTAAAACAAAATATTTGTAATAATGACATTTTACATGCATCTGCATTCTTAAATTGATGCAATTAGTACCAAAAGCCAAATATGAACTTAGGCTTAATTTGCATTAAAGATTTTGGACACACAACAGAACTTTCTCTCTTGGCCTAGAAACAAATTGTGCAAAGAAGCCAGCACAAGTGCATTATTTAAAGACCCAAGTTAAAGTTAGTGAAGTTACTCATTTCCTGTGTTTTAGAGAGCTGGATCTTTGGATTCCTTCCAGGAGTTTTGTGCTCTAACTTAGAATGCAGAGGAGATGAGAGAGCATCCGAAATACCGCAGATGCTTGAGCTCTTCATGACTAAGGCTGGGAATGTGTCACAGCTGTCACTGGAGCCTCGGGTGGCACAAGCCACCCTCATTCACTCGGGTTTGGTGGCTTTTGACAGCCTGGATGGGGTTTTTGTGCTGCTGAATGGGTTTGTGAGCCGAGATGATTACGTACAGTGGGCAAACAGCTGGAACCAACTTCATTAGAGAATAGTTCTTGGTGGCTGCAGAGTGGAAAGCCGACATTAGCCATGTGGAAGTTGTTTCTCTGCATGATCCAAGCCTCTGGACGCTGCTCTGTATTCTCCAGCTTTTTGTTCTCTGGCTTGTTGCTCGTTCCACAGCTGGATGTAGCAATGACAGTCACGGAAAAGAGTCTTCACAGGCTACCAAAGTCTGAATTTCATTCAGAACAGAAGAAAAGCACATCACAGCCTTTTTGGTGCCTCCAGCAAGAGTGTCCCTGACAGATTCTCACCTCTAGTATTCAACTCATTCCCTTTTCTCTGTATGGAACTTGCAGTTCCCTTTTATAAGATAATTTTTATGATGCTGACCCGAAATGGGATCCAGCTCTCAGATCAAGACAGCTGAAGACAGGGTTTGAATGTCTGCCTGTATGTGAGAGCAGAAACTCCTGTTAAAATAAAGGGAGATTTAGGACATGATTCAGCCACTTAAACAGAGGTGTTAAGTGTCGTTTGAGATCCCCTGGAGTATCTAACATCCATCAGGGATTTGTCAGTGTGATGTTTATCTACAGCACATCGTTTCCCCTCTTTGTGAGGGCAGGTTAAATACCCTGGGGTGTTGCTGCACCAAACACCAGCATTTCAGCTACTGATTCTGGCCTCTGGCCAGTGCCCAGTCAATGTGGATAAATACAGTTATCTACTAGAGACTGAGCTCAGTAGCTCTTTAGCCTAAAAACTCTTCCATAAATTCCACTGAAATGGTTTCATCTGCTGTCTGAGTCCTGGCCTGGCTTTCTGTTCCCTGCTCCTGTTGGTGTAGAATGAGACTGATCCAATCTTGGCCTCAGTGCTCTTACCAAACACACAAAGAATTGGTTGATTTTCATAGACTCTCATGCAGGGCTTGAAAATACCCTTTTGAATTTCTGTCTTGGATCACAGCTAAGATAGTGGGCCACAAAAAAAAAAAAAAAAAAAAAAATTACTACATTGTAGGTGTATCTAGTTCCAAATCACTCCCGGAATCATTTTTTTGTGAGACAACCTCGAGACTGCATTTGACTTTCTCCAGATTCAGCTACCACTGACAGCTCCTGGATTTTGTTGCCCAGATTGCTCTCTCCTTCCAGGGTGAAAAAGAACTTCTGGATTCTTTAAATGTTTGTGATTCACCAGCTCCAGTCTGGAGTTTTTCCTTGTGGCTCCTTTTCCCAGCTTCCTTGAGATGTAGCATCCATCATGTAGTTTTGCATTTTTAATGTGAAAAGATTCCAAAGTGCTGTTGGCTTTACTAGCAGGTTTTTCAGGTTTTTGCAAACTCTCCTGTTTGGAATAAACAATTTCAACTACACACTTTCTTTGGTGAAGGTTTGTGTGGCTTTTGTGTGCTTTCATTTTTCTGGTGTGTTATCTGTCTCCAGAAAACACAGAGGTGGGTCTGAGGTGATTAAAGCAAAACATGGCCTATTTAGGACAAAAACTCTCCAAAGCACCAGGCTTTAATATTCTTCTGATAGACTCAGCATCTTTCAGGTCCTCCTGGGGGGCTTTATGTGCATCAGTTTGGAAAAACTCAGCTGAAACTCTCCCTGAGAGAAATTTTTCTTTTTTTTACTTTCCAGGATCCATCTGGAAAAGTAATTCTCATATCTTCCTAGCAGAAATAAAAATGGTTTCTCCAAACTTAAAGTCTCCCTTTTGACGTGGTCTTGATTTAATATTTTTTCTCCTGATGGATCATTACACCGTCCTCTTGCTTTCCTTCCAATTGTCTCTACTGAATTAGAACAAGGACATAATTTAGTTACTCTGTTATTCCAAAAGAGCTTCTGAGGCAGACATCAATAAATAGATTATGCATATTTTCATGCACATTACATTATGCAGTACCATGGGTGTGACCCTTTGCCATATCCATTCCCAGCCAGAAGAAATTTAGTGTGTGAAATGCCATGAAAAATATAGGTACAAATCAACAATGTGATAGAGCTCAACCAGATCACTTAGACCACAAAATTTAGAATTCACAGTAATTTTCTAAAAGGGTGAGAAGAAAGTTCACCTGAACATTAACATGCAGTTCATTTCTTCACTGACTGCAGAAACTCTAACCTGATATTCTGGTTAATGAACTGACAGACTACTCCAAAATGAATGTCATTCACTGAAATGTCGAAGTTTAAAAACGCTTTCATTTAAACCAGGGGTTGTCTGAATTTTTCTGGCAATCATATATAATTTTATGTAATTTCCTTTTTGCTTCTTTTATAGCTACTTGCTCTAAAATATAACCCTTTTATGTGTGCAGATGTCTGGGTGGAACTAAATGGTGTTTATTAAATGTTGTCTTTACAACAATGAAACCTGTGGAATCTAGATTTGAAATCTTTTGATCTCAAATCAGATTTCTAAATTAATTAATTAGATTGGACATCCTTTTTACCTCCATGAGCTCTGGGGGAATACTGAGCAGTGAGTGCTGTGGAAGAGCCAGGTAAGCCAGATATGATGATCTGAAAAAAGAGAAGTTAACAGATCTCCCCATTCCATGTAGACTGGCCAGACTGGGAGGATATGCAGGCATGTCTGAGTGCATGGCCAGGATAATCCATATCACTCTCTTCAGCAGCATGTTCAGACTGGCATTTTATAAATCAGCTCAGAGAGCTTTAACCCAAAATAATACAGCTTCTGATTCACGGGCTGGTTTCAACATGCCAAATTTTTCTGTACTTGTGCCACGTCCTTGCCATTTCCAAAATGCATCCCTGTAATGTGCTACTGCTTCTGTGTGACTGAAAAATCACCACCTTTAGTGCCTTTGTGTTTGCATTTAGCCTGCAACAGGCAGGAGATCAGACCAGAAAGCAAGGCCTGTATTTATATTTTTTAGTGTATTTTTATCAGGAGTGGCAGAGATAAAGGAGACAGACTTGAGTATGGCTCAGCCTACCTGGTTCTTTCACATCTCTGCAACTGCCCTCAACGTAGAATCAGAGAATCAATCATAGAATCAGAGAATCATGGAGTGGTTTGGGTTGGAAGAGACCTCAAAGCCCATCCATGCCACCCCTGCCATGGCAGGGACACCTCCCACTATCCCAGGTTGCTCCAAGCCATGTCCAACCTGGCCTTGGACACTGCCAGAGAAGGGGAATCCACAACTTCCCTGGGCAACCTGCTCCAGTGTCCCACCATCCTCTGAGGAAAGAAGGCAGCAATCTCCAAAAATTTCTTAACTTCTTAAAGAAAATAATAATTTCCATTTTTCCTCAAAATGCATCTCAGGACTTTGCTTCCTTTGCTGCTGGAGCAACATAGATGTTGTCCTGACATCCTCCTGCCTTTATTTTCAGCCCTTCTAAACACTGTATTAATCTTTGTGGCAATTTTTTCTCCTCTAAGTTTAAGAAAGCTAAGAAAAATCACTGATGTAAGGGAACATGAAGAAAAAAGAATACTAATGTGTTCTAAATTGGGCAGGTAGTATTGACCCCATCTGAAGTGGACTTAGCCTTCAAAAAAGTTCTCATCTCTAAGAAAGATGTAAACTCCTCCACTCTCAGCAAAAGGAGCCACAGTGATTTGCCAGTCCTTTTAATAATCAAATGTGCAAAGGAGCAAAACAATGCACATTCCTCCAAGCACTTTCCACTCCCTTCTGTGCTATTATCATTCCCTACCCCTTTTTGCTGTGCTCCCTCTTTGTCCAGTTGGGATTCAGGCTGTTCTTATCATGACTTCAGCCAACATCACCACGAGCTCCATGGCTGGAAGCTCTATTTTCAAGCTTGGTTTTTATAAAATGTTCTATAGGATCCTGCACTTTATTCTTTATTGCCTCTCTCAGCAGACTGCTGCCTTCAGTGACCCATGAATCACAATATAAAGCAGGAGAACACAGTGTGACCTACGCCTTTCTCCACATTTTGAGTTTTCCCCTCTGAGTTTCCTGTGAGCAGCTCTGGAAGAGCTCCTACTCGATGTTGTTCAGTGAGTTCAGGGAAGGAACCCGTGTTATTAATGTCAGCAGTGCTGAAATATTTGTCAGGTATATTCATCCTGCTTGTTGCAACTTGGCCTTTCCACAATACCACGGGATAAACGAGACATGACCCCAGGTTCTTGACATCTCTTAGTAAATATTCTACTGACGTTCTTTGAATTCTTTTAAAATAAACCATTTAGACAAATCCATCTAAGTATTGAAACTTGTTTGTTCATTTGGAGATTTATTCAATGTGTTGCTCCAGTAGCAATGAAATTCCATTGCAAAATCACAACACCCTGCACGAGACACCTGGAGAGCTACACTTTGAGTAAATTTCTGCAATGTATCATTGTCATGGAATCATAGAATGCCTTGGGTTGGAAGAGACCTTGAAGACATCTCCTCCCACCCCCTGCCATGGCAGGGACACTTTTCACTATCCCAGGTTGCTCCAAGCCCCATCCAACCTGGTCTTGGAAACTTCCAGGGATGGGACATCCACAACTTCTTTGGGAAACCTGTTCCAGCACCTCACCACCCTCAAGGGAACAATGTCTTCCTGATGTCCAATCTAAACCTGCTTTCATTCAATTTAATATCATTCCTCCTTATCCTAGCACCACATGCCCTTATAAATAGACTCTCTCCATCACTTCTATATAGATTTCTACACTATATCTACAAAGCACAAGAATATAAAGTTCAATTAACTTATTTTTTCCTGAAGCAAAAATTTTAAATAAATCAGATGTTTTATGCTGCATAATAGCTCTACCCCCCCGCCCCCCAATCCCCACTCTGCCCCTGTCCATTACAGGAGTCTGGAATGACTTGGTTATCTATAAACATCCACAAAGTACACAGTTTGAAACTACTGGAAGAAAATCCACTTTGATTTGTAAAACATTCTCTTAACTCCCCTTATGGATTTACAAAACAAAGGTATTCCATGTCAAGGATATGACATAGGGTTAATAGATTTAAAGTAAAAAAAAAAAAGATCAAAATATTTCCTTCATAGGTTTATAGAACTGAAAAGCAAATACTTACTCTTCTCCCAAAGGATTTCTTAAAAGTGTCGCTGTCATTATCCTAAATTGGTAGTTAAGGAATTATCTGAGGAAAACTCACGTCAGAGTTCTCGTGTGCTCAGACAGGCACAGACTCGTCGCCAAACATTTTTCAATTGCTTGGCTTTTGCATTTGTGCCTTTTTTATCTCCACTCTGCACAGTGACAGAAATTTCTGTTGTCTTTTTGAGATGAAATGAATCTCCCTAGATGAGGAGAAACTGTTTTCATTAAGATCTCTTCAGCAGAGGTGCGTTTGCATGACAGCACTGGCGCGTTTGCATGACAGCACTGGCGTGAATAACAATGAGACTGGAAATGGTGAGGAAGGCAGATAATCATTTACAGCGCTCTGATGGGAGGCAAACAGCCAGAATCTGCAGTAACCTGGGAGAATCTGATCTCCAAACTCTCTGTGCAGTATCTAAATAAGGTATTTAACAAATGAAGGCAAATAGGAGTTGCAGATGTCGTGGCAGTTGGGATGAGGTGTTCAGGTTGGAGGGGAAGCAGTTTGGCAAAGTGACCAAGGGTGATGGCACAGCCATTACTTGACCTCAAGGCCAAGGAAGGTTCCAAACTTGATCTATTTCACACTGTAGTTACAATATTAAAGCCATTTTCTCGCCCCTGCTATGAAACCACCACTGGTGGTTGTTGGCAACTCCTTGAGCTCTCTCTTGTTCACAAAGAGGGAACTGAGAAGTCACTTCTGATCCAAAGGTGGGTGGTGAGTTTAACATAAAAGCAAAGGCTCCTTGCTGGCTGCACAGAGAGCTTTTTCTCCTGGTAGGGGATTGCTGTGTGGTTATTGATTTGTTGCCATTGACAGATGGATTCACTGTGGTCCAGCTGTTGGCTCGGACAGAACAGCTTTGCTTTTAGACCCTTTAAGCACTTTTGGTCTACACAGCTCAGAAATGAGAGTTAAAGAGAGCCAGATTACCCTTTTGCACAAGGAGAAGGGGAATAGAAGACTAGAGACTGCGAGAAGATAAGGACACACTAGAAATAAACTTGTCTACAAAGGCATGTTCTGATTCTTGGATAAAAGTGCTTTAGTCCTTTAAGGAACCTTAGGAAGTCAGATCTGACATGAACACCTGTCCATGGTAACAAGAAAATATTTTCAAATTTCAAATGTTCTGAAGTGATTTTATATTAGTGAAGCCTTTACATGGATTCTATTTAACCAGTTTTCTTTAAGTCTTGGCTTAGTCTCCAGTAATTAAAAAAAAAAAAAATCTGTTTCTCAGTTTTTGCCTGTTCTGTGCTGTCTCTTTTCAATTAATTTAGCCACTATTTGCCCCTTAATCTGCAGCAGAGCTGGTGACAGGGAATATCTGCTCTGTGTGCTCCTGTTTGAATATATTTCAGCAGAACATGTTATCAAGCTTTTTGGAATATGAGGGACCCTACAACTCAGGACAACATTGGCTGTGCTGATGCTGGGAAATCGAACACCACTAGGGAACATCCTAAACTCCAGGAATTTGGTCACTAAACCGTTATTAAATTATTATTAAATTAATGATAAATAATTTACATGTTGAATGGGCTCGAAGGCCAGCTGAGATTCTTCTTTATAGTGCCTGGGCTCAAAGCAGAGATGATCCAATCTCGTACACCATTCCCAACAGGCAGTGTGCAGATGGCCACTCTGCTTGAAGGGCTGAAGAGGTTAAACAATTTCTACAAACCCATTTGCCTCAATTCAGACCCAGTCACTGTGTGTGTGTGGGGGGGGGGGTTGTGTGTGAAGTGTGGCTGAAAAAATCACCACAAATGAACAGACAGAAAAAATTCTGCCTCATGCCTCCCACATTCCCCAGCTCCTGTGCTATTCTAGCTCTCCTGGCAGTGCTGTTGGATTGCAGAAGTATCTTAAGGCAAAATCCCTCAGTTTAGTCATGACTCTGTGCTTTGATACTGCATGTCGTGGCAAGTCTGGATTATGGCTTTTCTGGAGCATCAGAGTTCAAACCCTGCATGAAGTGAGGCCTCAGCTGAGCCAGGGCAGGACAGATCTCCCTTGGTGGACAGACCTGAGAGTTGGGAAGTGTCCTGGAAGAGAGACTTGGCTGCACATCAAAGAGCCTGTATACTCAACTTGCAGATTCCTGGGAAGTTGTTTCCTTAGTGACAATAACAACAAGAGCAATTTTAGAGCATTTTCTTCACGTCTGTTTTTAGTGCTTTAGAGATGTTCAGAAGTCAGAGTACAACTGGCACTTTTCTTCAGAAGGGTTGATTTTTTACTGGGTTGCCTTTCTTTTCTCTTTTTGTAGCTCACATTGACACATCAGAATTTTTGTTTATCGTGTCTTAAAACCGTTGGCATTTTAAAATCAGACACCCTGGGAGCTGAAGGAACAGATCTTGCAGGATTTTTAATATGTCCAGCAAATGGTAGCAAGTTGGGAGGTTTTCCCTGTGACATTAGTGCTGGGGGCGTGGAGGGTGGACTCTCCTTAAAGCCAATCCCACTGCCATGGAAGGGACTCAGCAACCCCCAAAACTAGGCTTGTAAAAGGGAAAATTAAGGACATGAAATAGAAACAAAAAAAAGAAAAAAACCCACAAAATCATTCTTAAGAGACAAATCTTAACAAAAGTCATCAACCTCCGTATTTGTCAACATTCACAGTAAATTTTGAAAAAAATACTTGCAACGTGATCTGGGGATGGAGGGAAGAAAATATAATAGAATTCTAGAATGGTTTGGTTTGAAAGAAATCTTAAAGTTCATCTCATTCCAGCCCTCTGCCATGGCCAGGGACATCTCCCATATCCCACTGTCTCCAAGCCCTGTCTAACCTAGCCTTGGACACTTCCAGGGATGGGATGTCCTTGCAAGAGAAGGACCTGGAATTAGCTGAAAAATGGGATTGTTATAGCAATAAGATTTATTTTTTTTTTTTACTCTTTTCTGAAGAAACCATGCAGGATAAACACCACTCTTCATCCTGGCAATTAAAGACAAGACCCTGAGCACTCTCACAGGAATTTAGTTTTGGTTTCCAAGAAAACAAGGCTGACTGAAACCCTTATGAAAATACACAATCTGCAAGCTGGGAGAACCTTTGGAGGTCACAACACGTTGTGAAACTGAGGTGGAACATGGAAAAAAAAATACAAGCTCTATTATTTCTAAATTAGGAGGGCAGTCAGTACAGGCTTTGTCTTTAACCAAAGAGACCAAAGAGTGACTGAAGTCAAAATATGATTCATGCCACAGAGGTGTCAGGCTCTTTTTATTAACAGCAGAAAGAGACTAAAATATCTCTGCTTATAATTTAAACACTAATAATTAACTGGGAAGAACTCTTTGTCCAGGAGCAGTACAGTCAATTCACTAACACCACACGATTCTGTCTTTGTTCAGGGCATCATGTAATTCTCAATAAATTTCAATGTCATGAGCAACCTTGTTTTCCCTTCCTCAGTCAGGGCAGGGGGGGCTTAGAACATCGTGTGTGTGCATTTCCAAGTGTGATTTTATTTTCTGTTCAATTCTTAGACCGTAATTCCTGATTAAATTATGAATTGTTAGAAACTGAATCAGAATGAACTATATGATATGGTCCAATATGGAAAAATCATTGAAAGAATAGAAATTAAAATATATATCCTCTAAGAGTATTCCTGAAATACCTTCCCCAGTTATTAAAAAAAAAATGAAATTCCAAACTCTATCTCCCAACTCAGTTATCATCAGCATTTTTTCAGGGTAGGGAAAAAAAAAAAAGCTAAAAATGTAAATGACAAATAGAAATAGCATTTATGGTTAAATATAGATTGTCCATTTGCTATTTTAACACTTTAATTTGGATCATTAATTTAAATGGAGATCCCTAATAGCGAAGCAGCAAGGTTAATTAAGTTCTAAGTTCTGCTTTGGACGACTTGTGGTGTCCACATTTCACACCAGTGCTTTGGAGCCAAATTTCAGTCTCTCTTGTGAACTGTTCCTTGCTGCTATGCAACTACTTCTTTTTCAGTATCTCACTATTATTAAGTGGTTCCAGCCTAGACTTGAAACTTTATCCCTTCATCAAAAACCTGATCAGGTTTGACTCATCTCTGCAACGCGTGGATGATAAAATCTCAGATCACAAACTGTGCACTGCATGTGTATTTTACATTAAACCACTCAATACTATGTGAGAAAATGAAAGTGATTTTTCTTAGCTCCAGCCTTCCGGGCTCTTTTCATGGGTGAATCTATTAGAGCAGAATACCAAATTAGGAATTAAAAGATTTGCTAGGTTAAAGCAGAGAAATCCCATATGGGATGCAAAATGTTATGTTGGTTATGTACTGGGGAGGGGGGAAGCAAGGAGGGGTGGAAACAAGTAGCACAACAAGAGTTGAACAAATTAAACTGACAGTGCACCATTTACTGAGCATGATGCAAACACATCGATTAAATGGCAAATTAAAGAACAGGAGAATTTGTTGCATATCTTATTACTGGAAAATATTTCCAGTCAGAAAATTCGAATACATGCATTGCAAAGACCCGGCTTTACCTGATCTGTCAAGAATGGCAAAATGAATCTGCTGTTTGAGAGTTAAAATCATAACCATCAAGAGTAAGAAATAGCACATTAAAAAAAAATGGGGGGGGGGGAACCCTATAGGATCATAGGAAGACCTTGGGTCCATGAGTTTGGAAGTGTGAAGTCCATGCAGTTGTTTTGGAGCCCTGCAGCTCCCTGAAGACACCAGAACCTCCAGCCAGCTCCATCACCTCATCTTCACCTCTTGAATCTCCCTGCTGAGCCCCTGAGGATCTCCCTGACCTGATTGTATCACACTGGCCTTGGCTGGCAAAGCTTTATTTTTTCATAGAGTCATAAAATCATAGATTTATAGAACATTTTGGGTTGGAAGGGACCTTAGAGATCATCCACTTCCCACCCCCTGCCATGGCAGGGACACTTTCCACTGTCCCAGGCAGCTCCAAGCCCCAATATCCAACCTGGCCTTGGACACTTCCAGGGATCCAGGGGCATCCCCAGCTTCTCTGGGCACCCTGTGCCAGGGCATCACCACCCTCTGAGTAACGAATTTCTTCCTAATATCCCATCTAAATCAACCCAGTATTTAAGCCAGTTCACCTGCAGTAAATTGGACGAGGCAGTGATCCTACAAGGAGCTGGATGTGGGCAGGAAGCAGCACAGCAGGGATTGGTGTCCCCAGGCTGACTGGGGGAATGTATTTTCCAGCATGGCCAGAGCTGGGGACAGACATGTCTACAGCCTCCTGGAGGGGTTTGAAGCATTCCTATGGGATTTGTACCCAATGGTGGGCACCTCATTTCTACAGACAGTCAGCAGAAGGAAAGAACTCACATCTTCTAACGAAGAAATTTCAATTTCCTCACAGCTAATGCAAACAAATACTATTAACTTCAAAACAGTTGAAAAGAAAAACACTGTGAAAGAGTCAAAAAGAGAATTTGGTGTTATTCCCTGTGCTGGTGATCAGAGGAGGTACAGCAGGCACTCGGAGCTAAATTAATTTTGTGTGTATCTGTGATGTTGAGGTTACCTCGATGTGAAGTACTCCACGTCCTCCTCTCTCACTCAAGGCACTCTGCACAAGTTGCTGCTTTTTGCTGCAGAGATGAAGATTGTCTTGAGGAGTCCTGTACATGTGGGAGCAAACCAGGGCATTTGGTTTGCTTTGGGAAATATTAAAAGGACAGGAGAAAGAGAAAAACACAATAATTTCCATTTTAGACAGATGCTAATCATGGCCTTTTGGACTGGGGCTGGATGACTGTCACTGAATAATTACTAGGTTTTATTCACCTGCTTATTTATGGCCTGTAAGCCCTAACATCCTGGTTTGGGATTTATTAGTTTGTTTTGCTTTTTGGAAGGGTTGTTTTCATGTAATCCTACATTATTTTGATTTTAAAACTGTCATTATTTTCATTGCTGACTTGAAGATAACACAGAATACCACACTCCTTTGCAGAACATGAGCCAGAATTATTTTTATAAAACCTGTGATTATTGTCCATCAAGGAGGATTTTGTGACCAATTAGAGCCAAGCAGTGCTGGATAAAATTAAACAATCCAAAAGACATCTAAACCCATGCCACAACATTTTGGTTTCATCTAAGCGGGAGACATACACACACCCAAAATGTGCAAAATATTACTGGAAAAAATTATTCTCTGTCTCACACAGCGTTTTCATTTTATGGCTGTTTCAGAATAAAACAATCTTCAGTAAAATACTCAGTTCTCTGGACATGTCTAATGGCAGCCAAGCTGTGCCCTGGAGAGTCCTCTGTGTTCCATCCTATCGAGACTCCAGCACAAAATTTATTCTGCTTGTCCAAAACAGGCTCCCACTGTGCCCACTCCAGGTTATCACACATTTTGTTTAATTTGCTGAGAGAAGATCGTTCTCTTCCTTTCCTTTCTGTGTCCCTACCCTGCTTTCCCCAGTGAGTTACATGTTTCAGAAAAACATACAAACTCATCCCATGCCTCATTTGCTGCAGCTGGCAACAAACTCCAGGGACACAAGTGAACTCTGGGATGTGAGGGAGGAAATACCATAAAATGCAGATTCACCTTTTCTGCTGCATGTGGAGGATTTGGTTGGGGTTTGTTTGTTTTGAGGTGGGGGTTTTGGGGTTTTTTCTTTGTTTTTGGAGGGTTTTTTGGTGGTTTTGTTTTCATTTTGTTGGTCTGTTGGTTAGTTGGTTGGTTTAGGAGGTTTTATTTGAGTGGTGCCTTCCAAGAAAAGCTGGTCTTTGGTGCAGAATGCATTCCCAGGGAACAAGAAAAAAGACTGAGATGCCAGTTCACCAGACTGACCTGAGCCAGAAAGTGAAGATAACTCAAAGTTATTCTGTGCTACCAGTACCTAATTCCTAGGATTGCTTCCATGTTTAAACACAAGGATTTTTTCAAGGTCAGCCAAAGCACAGATAAACCATTAAAATTTGCCCTAAGTTTTGCCAGCTGACTCTCACATGACATGGATGCTTTCTCCTTTATTTTCTTGTCCTGGTGCACCTTTAATCCTCTCTTTAATCCTCTTTTTGGGTGAGGAACCTCAAGGAGGCCACTTGAATGTAGCTCTGTGCCATCTGCAGCCATGAGGGTCACAAATAATGCAGCCTCCAGAAATGAGGGCTTTGGGACAGCTGGATTCCTTGTCTTAATAAATGGCATCCTTTGGAGGCTGCTGAAGTTTGTCTCCCAGTGCTGGAGATCAATGAAGCTTTCTCTTTCTTAGGTTGCTTTTCTTTGGATTGGATATTAGGAAGTGTTCAGATCATTTTCAAAAGTTTTTATCAAATGCTGACCAGGGTGGGCAGATCCTGTGTTTCCATGAGCCTGGGAAATTGTCCCTGCCTACAGCACTGTTCTTGTAGTTATTCCAGGAGCTTAAAGGAAACCTTCTCCACAGAGTATCCAAGAAATAAGGAAATAATGGAGAACTGGTAAATTAATTGTGAAATCTTTGGCCAAAATCCTCTGTCCTAAAGAGTTTCTGAAGGATCAAACCTTTATTACCCAATGTGCTTGAAAGGCACCTGATGATGATCATGTTTTTTCAGTGCCATTTCAGCTGAGCTTAAATTACATATTGAGTTCAAGGTGGGTGCAAATGAAAACCTGCACAGAATTCACACTTTGATCTGATGTGAGGAAAGTAAAAGCAGGAGGTTAGAGCAACAAGAAAAAAATTGTTGCTAAACACATTATTTAACCTTAATTTGCTGCCCTGTATAAGATCCTCCTCATCAGCTGAGTGTAGCTTTGGCAACTTTTAATGTTTGGAGTGAATCTTTTAATGCTGTTTCTCAAATCCTTCTCTTTCTCTTCCTTCCTCCTGATAGAAAATATAGATAAATAGGATGTAATTAATCTGTTGCTTTGAAATACATAATTTAGGGTAATCTAACATAGGCTGTGAACTCTATGGGATGTGCTGATTACCTCTCAGGGACTATACAAAGAATCTGTGGAAATTATTTTGGGTTTAGAGATGCACATTTTAATGAGACAGTTCTCACCCAGGGCTTTGGAGGACCCCCTCCGTGGGGAGAGAGGCATTTTCACTGTGTCTTTGAGACATGAGTCAACCTATTTCAAACTGAGCAGTGGGCACGTGGGAGAAGAGGGGATTTCTGCTTGGTTGGATTTACGTGTTTATATCCTGGGTTTTACTGGGATGCACGACAATAAAATGACAAAGTTATCCAGTGGAAAGGAACAGCACTTTGATTGTTTCCTGGGCCACAAGGGATATTCCAGTTCCACATAACACCTAAAGGAAAATGTGAATCATAGCAAGTTGGGTTGTGTTTGAGCTGATGACCATCCTGTCAATGTATAAACTTCATCATCTGACAGCTTGATATCTATAATCAGGATTTGCAGCTTCACTTCAACAGACACATCCAAGAGAGGAAAATTACCCATTTTTTTAGTTTCCATTGTCTCCTGCTCATACAGGGCCTGTAGATAAGATTTCTGCTGTAGTAGCTAGGAATTTGACAGAGGTATAAACATTGGATACAACTGACATCTTCTAGTTGTGTTTTGATGAGGTTTTTTGGGGGCTTTTTTGACATCTCTAGAATTGATAAAATAAAAGAACACATCATTTATTGGCCAGTGAGTTTTGCATGTACCTCTATGCCTATGTGTGTGTGTATTCATATGAAATTGCTTTGGTCCTGCATTGTTCTGACCTTCCCAAATATTCCCTTGGGGCCATATTCTGCCACCCTATAGAAAACCATAGGGCCAGCTCATCTTCTGGGACTCTCATATGGAGATCCATGAGCAGATAATGAAGATGAATATAGAGACTGTCTTAATCACTGGCTGAAAAGATGATTATTACATGGGAATGAATCACTTCCATTCATTTAGATTTACCTTTCTTTTTTTTCCTAGAAGTGGTAAAGCTACTTTATTCATAATAATAGTGGAGCAGTGGTGTATGAATTGAGCTGAATATTTCAATTATCTAGAGGAAGGAAGGAAGGAAGGAAGGAAGGAAGGAAGGAAGGAAGGAAGGAAGGAAGGAAGGAAGGAAGGAAGGAAGGAAGGAAGGAAGGAAGGAAGGAAGGAAGGAAGGAAGGAAGGAAGGAAGGAAGGAAGGAAGGAAGGGAAAAGAAAAAGAAAAAGAAAAAGAAAAAGAAAAAGAAAAAGAAAAAGAAAAAGAAAAAGAAAAAGAAAAAGAAAAGAAAAAGAAAAAGAAAAAGGGAAAAGAAAAGAGAAAAGAAAAGAAAATAAATTTTTGTCTAGACTTTTTTCTCTAGACAATATTTTCTCTAGACACAATTCTTTCTGTCATGCTATGACTGCCTTTTGTGTCAGAGCTTTTAGAATCATAGAATCTTTTAGGCTGGAAAAACCTCCAAGATCATCGAATCCAACCATTAACTCAGCATCACCAGGTTCATCACTAAACCCTGTCCTCAAGTGCCACATCCATATTCCCTTGAAACACCTCCAGGGGTGCATTTTTCCTCATCAAAGTTTCCCTCATGGCAGAGACATGAGTTTACTCCGTGCTTTGAGGTGAAAGGTGGGATCCTGAATCAGAGCCATGTGCTTGGGAATCTGTATCCATTAACACTGCAGTGTCTTCATGTGGCAGAGAAATGGGTTTACAAACTGTTCACAGTATATGGAGTCCTCTCAGCATTCTAAGTTTATTTTTACTTTCTTCCTCTCTCTGGAAGGCACTTTCAGGTATTTTTTCTGCTGATAGTCTAAAGCTTTCTTCCAATTCCGAATTTAACCTCTTGACCCAACACTGATTTCAGTCGCTTTTCTTCCTCTTTAATTTGATACTTCTGCTGTTCTCAGAGCTGTGCCTATTCCACACAGCCTCTCCTGAGCTAATCAAACTGATTTTGTGCTTTATTACCCCTCTGTTTGCCAAGATGAGTAGCACATTTTCTGGGAGCAAGGCAGAGCCATGTGCTGCTGAGGACAATTACTTGTCTTGCATTCACTGTGGAAGCAGCTGAGAGAATCCAGCGTGGATAGAGATGGTTTCCTTTCAGACAGCCCAGATTTATTTGCCTTGGATTCCATCCCTGGTGTTGTAAGAACACGTGCTGTGGAAGGTCCTAATAATGTCCAAACGTAATGGGTTTATTAAGCACAATATGGGACACAGCTGGGAGCCCAGGCTGTCAGAAATGCAATAGGAAAGAAGGACAATAGAAAATGCGGAGGGGAAAAAGATTACACAGTTTCCAAGTGCTCATGCAGTGTCTTAGCTTTATCTTTCAGTGTAGTAGAGAAAAGTGAAACTGTTAAAACAAACAAACAAAATAAAACAAAACAACACCCCCCCCCCAAAAAAAAAAAAAAAAAAAAAAAAAAAAAAAAAAAAAAAAAAAAAAAAAAAAAAAAAGGATTTTCACCTCTCCAAAAATGGAAGAGACAGGATTGTAGCCCCAGGCCTACTCTGGGATGCATTCCTTGACAATATTCTCTTGAGGAATCACAATAGTAGAGGAATTTTTTCTCTGCCCAGTGAGAAGTTGGGAAATACATTATCTCTGCCTTTATCAAGATGGGCTGGAGTTTGGCCCATGGAAGCTTTTGATGTTGATTAGAAGTGTAGAGGGGAGAGTGGGTGTTCATCTGGGCCATCACCACAGATTGTCTGCTCAGAATGCTCAGTGAATGAAGTACCAGCTTTCTATTCAGAATGCCTCTGACTTGGCACTGAGGAAAATGACAAGTAGTTGTACACCAGGCAAAGAAAGATCATTTGATCATTTGATTATCCTCTCTGAACAACTTAGACATTTTTCCACTGTCCCAAGCACCCTTTTCTCAATACCAAGGTTGTATCAGACTGTTTTCTTCACACCATCTTGTATTTATTCCTTTGCCATCAGGAAATACAATCAAAGTTGCTCTTTGTATTCACCACCTTCCAAACCAACAGATTACTCCTTTTCATTGCCTATTTTATTGCTTTTGTCCTGCTCTCAGAAAGAAAGGATAGTCTTGTTTCCCAGGGGTGATGAGAGTTTGTTGTGCTGTTGCTGGAGCTCCAAGACTGGAGTCCTGCCCTTGGGTCCATCACCAGCTCCAGGAGCATTTCTATGGAGTCTGCCTGTGCTAAATAAATAGTGGAATGTTTTGTTAAAGATGCCCTTGGCATTTCCTCACAGCCGAGAGCACCTTGAATGGAGCCTGGCTCAGGTCAGGGGAGCAATGGTGGCTTTGTAAGAGCAGTCTGATTTAAGGTAATCACTCAGCTCATCAACAGGGCTAATTGAGGGTGTTAACAATGGCACCACACTCCGATAAATAGAATATTTTGAATTAAGGAATTGTTTAGAGGGTACTGGCCAGGGAAGATCCTCAGAGACAATGGGAATAAAAGGCTCTGGTGCAGAGCTGCATTTTCTGCTCTGCTGTTGCTCTTTGCCTGTGAGAGATGTCTGCTGCACATGTGCTGAGCAGGTTCAAAGCAGAGCCTGATGGACAGGTTGCAGTGCTTACAACCTCCTATGTAACCAGGAAAAACATTCACACCTACAGCCAGGGAAGGAAACGCAGACCACCAGTCAAGGAAAGCAAATTAATCGAGGAGCTCTTGCAAAACATTGATGTGCCAGGTAGAGAACGTGTTTTCCTGGCTGTGGTGTAATATTAATTCTGAAGGCCCTGGCCAAGCAGCACTTAAAGCCCTGCTGGAATGGAGCAGCACATTGTTATCGTTATGATCCCAGTATTCATTTCATATTAGCAATGAAGTATCACATATACCACAGATGCTTAAAGAGGATAATTGGTCTGCTGTGAAAAGGGAATCTTCTCACGTGTTTTTATGTTTTTTGTTTTTTTTTTTTTGCTTTGCCTGATGCTTCCTGAATGTGTTAGTTTGCATTGGAGTGTCTACAGTCTTTAGTTAAGAAGTTCTGTCATTTCACCAGGCCTCTGGGGACATCAATAACAAAAGGGCACAATAAATCTGATGGATAATGCAATAGGGAAAATAATGCCTATCGAGACAAGAATTTTATTGATGATGTTATGTGAGAGACCTGCCAAGAAAAGCAATTCTGTGCCCAGGGAGGGATGAATTGTGTTCCATAGCCTCTGCTATCATGAGTCTATCACTGCAAAGATAAGCTGGAAAATCTTGACCTCTGCATGCATGATCCACTCATGTCCACCTGAATTTTCAGAGAGCCTGAAGCAGCACCTCCATCAAACAGACATTCCAAGTTATTGCAATGTCAAAATACTCAGATATCCAGAATGGAGATGTCATTAACCTTCAATGTTTTATCATATCTGTGCTGGTGAAGCAGCATAATATGAAGGAGAAGAATTGTTATGTTGTAAGAATTTCTTTTGTTTATAAAATTCAGGCATTTTAAATGGAGTTTGTTTTAAAATATATCGTCTTGTTGATTTTTATACATATGTCCCAAAAAAGGATAAACTTTCAAAGCTCAGGAAAAGCTGGGCTTTATGACCACATCTGTGAAGGAATGGGATATAGAGGATTAGGACTTTCAAAGAGTTTTTGATAATTTGAATATAATCAAGAAATTAATCAGATCTTCATATAGTGTAAATTTGGATATCTTTCTTGAATTGGCTGAACAACACTTACTGTTGTTTTAGATCTGTTTAGATCTAACATCTGTTTTAGAATAGCTTTAGATGGGTTTTATTATTTGTTAGGAAAATTCTATAAAGCCAGAAGACTAGGAAATGCAGGAGCTGTCAGGTTAAAGAGAAGTGATAAAGAGTGTACTTTGTAAGGACAAATTACAATGTTCATATCTTCAGGGAATTTCCATTTAATTGAAACCACTCAAAGGAAAATAATAAAAAACTAAAAACCAACACTCCACCAAAATTGTAATGGGGGACAGCTGAAGTAAAACATACATGGAAGTTATTAAGCTGTGCTAATAATAGGAGCTGAGATAGTATTGAAAGTAAGAAAAGGCTGCAATGTAGAGGGAAGTCAGGGCTCTGTTTTGCTTGCCATTAATGCTTTGGTGTCTTAAACTTTGGGAATGGAATTTTCTGTGTTTGCCCTCATCAGGCCAGAACAAACAGAGGAAAAGAAAATTGGTTCTTGCAAAGCAGTAATTCACTTCGTCCAAAATTAGGCATGGTGTCATGGAACCATAGAATGGTTTGAGGTGGAAGGGACCTTTTGGAAATCACCCAGTCCAAGCCCCTGCCATGGCAGGGGCACTTTCCACTGGACCAGGTTCTTCCAATCCCCATTCGACCTGGCCTTAAGGCATCAAGCTTTAGGATATAGAAATTGCCCCCTGAGGTTACCCACATCTCCACTGACTGTAAAGATCTTTTTGATGTGGCAGTGCTGGTTAATGTCCTCACTAAGGATCAGGATGATGGGGCAGAGTGCACATGGAAGAAGGTTGAAGGTTACACAAATTTAAGAGGAGTGATTGACAGACCAAGAAGTTGATTCTGCTGTTGCTCAGAGGGAGCCAGAGAGGTTTGAGAAATAACCAGAAAGATGAAGAAGGAAGAGGCATGCAAAGCCCTGCAGTGGGAGAGGAATAATTCCATGAACAAGGGCAGGCTGGGAATCAGCTTCTCCACAGAGAAGGACCTAAAGCTCTGGGTGGACACAAAGTGGATCCTGAGCCAGCAAAATGCCCTTGCAGCCATGAAACCCAAAAGCATCACCAGCTGCGTGAGGAAGAGCCTTGGCAGCACGTCAAGGGAGGTGATAATTCCTCTCTCTCAGCCCTGGAGTGCCTGGAGTGGTCCAGGGCTGGGCTGCTGAGAGCATCCACACAGTGGATTATTAAAGAATTACTATAAGAGACTCGGAGACCTATGGCTGCTCAGCCTGGAGAAGAGAAGATTTGGGGGGTCTTATCAAGGTGTAGAAATACCTGATGAGAGGGTGCAAAGGAGATGGACCCAGGCTCTTCTCTGTGCTGACAAGAGGCAACAAACACAGACAGGCATGAAATTCAGCTGTGAGATAACACTTTGTTGTTGTGAGAACGGCCAAATACTAAAAGAGGTTGATCAGATAAATTGTTGAGTCTCAACATTTGAAATTTTCAGAAACTGATTAAAAATGGGTTTTGAATAATCTGCTGTAGCTGACCCTGCTGAGCAGGGGACTTGGACTAGACAACCTCCAGAGGTCCTTCCTACCCTCAGTGCTGCAAATCCTCTTTGGCAGTCATTCTTCTTGCAAAACCATATTTGTTTAATTTATTTCCTACACAAGTCCTCATGGAAGTGAATGGAAATGATAATCCTACTTCATACAGTAATATTTGGACACCTAAGCTCTCATTTGCATATGGGAGTCTCAGCATCTGCAGTTTACAGTTTTCTACTTTTGCAATCACACTTTTATCTTCCCTTTTAGAAAGGGAGCTCTAGTAAAATTCACAGGTGTTTTCTGAGTTTTATGCAAGGAAAAAAAAATAATCAAAAGCCAATTCCTCCAGAAAGTAAAAGGATTATTACTGAGTATTGCTAACAGACTTGGATATTTATTAAAATTGAAATGCCTAAGCCAGGCAGCAGCTGAATCTATTTCTTTCAAATATATCCATGCAAAATTGTTTTAGTGCTGTATCAGCTCCCTTTTAAATGTTGTTTTCTTAAGCACCAATTTTCCTGCACAATGAAAAACTGGATACATATAGTCTGCCTGAATGTATCTGTCATTAATGGATATTTTTCAGCCTGTGATTCCCACATCAGCTCACATATTAGAGCAATGTTAGAACAAAGCCTGCATCCATCCTTGTGGACCATTCTGTGAAAAAAAAACTCCACGTAGTTTGTTGACAGCTCTTTCAGGCAAAGGTGGGATTTTTGCCTGAGTCTCTCAAGACATTCATGTGCAGCAGAGAAGGCTTTTGTCCTTTGTAGCAGTAAATCCTTTCTGAAAGTCCACCTCTTAGACCTCCTGATGTAATGACCTTTTGAATCCTGTTTTGTCACTGACAACAGACTTGGTGAGTGGGAACAAGGACTTGAGGGACTTTCCCAGTTAAGTACATACAGGGAGAATAGAGGGCTTCTTGCTTTATAAAAGAAAGTAGAGTCAGACCCTCGGCTGCTGTGACCCATGAAGAAGCTTAATTTCAGCAAATTTTGAAAGTGGGTAAACAAAACCAATCCAAAATATTCAAACTTCAATAAATAATAGCTACTGTATTAAAGATAGTGGAAAGATCATGATGTTCTTTTCTTTTGCCTTAATAGGATTGCTCTTTGTGGAGTATTTTCCATGGAAAGCTTTAGAGCTCTTGCTGTCTGGTATTAAATCTTCTTTTAGCTTTTCTGTTGCCTTAAATATATGAGCATCAATTTATTGACACCCAAAACAATCAAATTCCTCCTCAATCCTTTGTGGTAGGTGAAACTTCGCTGTTTTGGGTTTCATATTGCTGACCCATATATTTCAGACTGGAGGTGGGATTATTCTGTCCAGATTTAGATATCCACAGTGTAGATGTCAACAAATGAGCTGGCTGTTCAGAATTCCTTTACACTCTGGGACAGGAGCTGGAAGTTTAAAGGAGATGGTTAAAATGGGTCAGACAAAACACTTTCTTCACATGTCTGCTTTTCTCTGTTGGTAGAAAAAGAGACTTGACAATGAGCTGGTGTGTGAGGATGTCTCTCCCGGGTTTCTAAAATTAGGAGACACGTCCTAGGTCACTGAGGGGTTGATTTCCCAACTCTGCTCATAGCTGGTGAGCAGGAACTCGAGGAAGGGGCACTGTGCCTTTTAACTAAATGATGTAGCTGGAACACCACATTTAGGAGTTTATAGGAGGGAAGTCATAAAGTGCAGTGGATTTTGCATCTTTTATTGAGAGCCTAAAGATAGAAAAATATCAGGTGTGTAATGAAAGGTGTTCCAGCCCTCAGGAGAGCCACTAAGATGGTCAGGGGCTGGAACACCTCTCCTATGAATTCAGGATGAGTTGGGACTGTTCATCCTGGAGAAGAGAGGGCTCCAGGGAGACCTTAGGAAACTTCCAGTGCTTAGAGGGGTGTTAAAACAAGATTGGAGAGGGACTTTTCATGTCATGAAAAGGGGGAATGGCCTTAAATTGAAGGAGGGTAGATATTAGGAATAAATGCTTTCCTGTGATGTTGGTGAGGCACTGGAGCAGGTTGCCCAGAGAGGTTGTAGGACTGACAATCCCTGGAGGTGTCCAAGACCAGAAATCTGCTCTAGTGGAAGGTGTCCCTGTCCATGGCAGGAGGTTGGAATGATGATCCTTAAAGTTCCTTCCACCCCCAAGCCATTCTAGGATTTTATATGATAATTACCATTTCATATATTTTGCACCCAATAATTCTCCACCCGTGTTTATTCTTCATAGGGAAATGTTCTTTATGGCTCTAAGAAGTGTTGGAGTAACTGTACATGGGGTGGTTGACTTTTCTGAAATGTATTCTGTCTACAAAACCTCAATTTCTCCTGCAAATTGCCAGAAGCTTTCAGATTCCCACACCTGGGCATGGGGCAGGAAGAGGATGTGGTGGGAGACCCTGCCTGGACACTGAAGTGAGATGAATTTAGTAAAGAATTCCCATTCAACCATCACTGGTCTGAACCATTGTGGGGAGCTTTGAAATGTGGTGGTTTCCTTTCAAACCACAGGCACAGGTCCCAGAGGAACACAAGGAGCCCAGATCAAGTGGTTTCTTCTGGGTGACATCTCAGTTAGAGCTTGTAACTGCCTTGGAAAGCCACTAAAAATCCTCTTTCTTCATGAAAAAAATTCCTCTATTTTGTTCATCCACTGGGTACACTCTGCAATGCTGTATAACAATTTTACCCATATTTGATACTGGGACTTTTTATCCTTTTGAGCAGTGATTTTTCACCTTTTTTATGCCTCCCTGGGAGTAGTCCCATCATAGCTAGAAAGGTCTCACTGTGTGGTTTTGTTATTGGTGACATCAGATTGTGCACTTAACATTTGTGGGATTCTCATGGAGGAATTGTCCTCACCAGCCTCCAGAGACCTTTTTAGATGGAGAAAGAAATGGACACTTGCAGCAGAACAAGTTTTGCCAGAGCTTTTCCAAGCTGCCCTTGAAGCAACTCAGATACTTTCATAAAGAATCTGCTGTGACACTGAAAGTGTTTCCAGTGGACAAACAAATTCACCTTCAGAGGGGATGAATTATTTTCTTAAGTCACTAGGTGACCAAAACAATGCTCTTTTTCCTTCTTCCTGTATACCAGCCATGCTTGAAATAAGCCCCTGAAACCCATTTTATTTTGGCAACAATCTGATTTTCAGATTCTCAGACACTTCAACAGCCCTTCTATTTCACCAGAGATAACTGAAGATTATTTTGAGGAACTGTTTATCCATAACTGAAAGGTGCAACTCCTCTGTTATTGTCTCTTCTGACTTCACTAATTTTAATTACAGTGGCAGATGCAGATAAAACAACAGCATGAAGCATCAGTAATGAAATTACAGGATTTATCAACCTATGACATCAGAAGAAAATATAATAATTCAAGCTTCCCTTCCAAATCCAATACTGATACATTTATTTATTTTTCTCAATACTGAATGGTAATGCTTTATCACCATGGCCTATTTTTTTAAAAGTTTATTTTTCTTGTTTAACATAGCTGATCGTTATGATAGCTGATATTTGGGAGGTAACTGGGGTTTAATTGGTGATACAGATCCCTTTAATTGATAACAGAGATAAGTAGCCTTTAATTAGTAATGGCTGGACTCTGAATGTATATATAACATATATGCCAGGAACAGCTCAACAATATAAAAGGTTCTGCTGCAGGTCCAGGGCAGAAGTTCTGGAACCTGTTATTCCCTAATAAACACTCTAGTTTCTGTGGATGACACGAAGGCCTTAGCCCAGTATTTGGTGCAGGTTTCCATGACTACCTTGAAGGCAAAAAAAATGAAGTAGATTCTTTTATTTTCCCTGCAATATGCGAAAGAAAAGCCATGAAATGGTTTGCAGATGTTCTTGTTGTCTCCTTAGAAGCTCTGTTGAAATCAGACAAGACAGAAAACAACCACCCTGCACTTTTCAAACCTAGGGAGTGCCAGGTTAAAGTAAAAAGAGTTCTAAAGGTCACCACTTTCCCCCAGGGCACCTGTGTATGTCCATCTTTTATTCTGGCATCTTCCACCCTCCCACTGCATTTTAATCATTTCCTGGTGCATTACAGTGTCAGAATGACAGGACAGAATACAACCTCCACACCCCTCTCTGGCTCTCCTGGACTGAGCTGCACACAGGAGTGCAAATGATCAGGAAATAATTTCAGATCCAATGGCTGCTAATGCGTCTGTCTGGTTTTGTCTTGCTCCTGTTAATGGAATTCCGAGTCCTCACGGCTGAATGTCACCAGGGATGTTTGCTGTCCTCCTCGGCTGAGATCTTATCAATTGCTCATTATTTGATAAACCATCAGAAATACAGTTCAGTAATTAAATTCAGTGCCAGAACAGAGCGTGAGTGACTGATCAAGTGAGCATAGAAGAAAACAGATCAGTTTAGAGTGAATTTCATGAATCATTGTTCTCCCAAAATTTAGAGAGAGATTAATTTTCCTGTTTTATTTTTTAATTGAAAGACTCTCTCCTTCCTAAATGCTGATGTCCTGGCATTGTGTTGCAGTCAGTATAAAACTCGAGTGTCCTTTGGTTCTAAGAGTTTTTTTACAAATCTTTCCTTTACAAATCAAAGCAGGTTAATGAGAAATAAACTCAAATCTTAAAACACTTTCCCCCCAGTCCTCAATTCTTTCTGGGCAGAGGCCAAGCAATGGAAGTCACAGGTAGGGATGACATTGTTGTTCATATAAATCCTTCCTGATTATGTCCTGGACGAATCTTTAGCCTGAGACTACAATTCATTCCTTTGCCCCTCTACTCAAGTTCTCAGTTCTCAGAAAGGTTATTAATAAGATTATTAACAGGTTATTAACAAGTCTGGTAATGGATTTTGTTATCTGGACAAACTGTCTTGGGAACCAGACCCCTAAGAAGCCCCCAGACAATTTTGCTTTTAAGACACTACTGAAAATCATGAAGGGCAAACCACAGCTTCAGAGATGAGGCAGACAGGTCTTTTTTCTTGTTCAAAATAATTCCCTCTTCCTTCTCCCCTGGCTACAACTGAGGTGTTTGCAGCTACAGAACCTGTCCCAGCACTTCTTTGACACAAGTTACTGATCATACAAAGTTCTTTGTTTTAAATTAGATATCCAAGACCAGCTTTAAAATCTGAAAAAGCCTGGTTGATCTCTAATAAGTGCAAGTGTTGGGTTCTCTGTTTTCTGTCCATTTCTTTTTCGTTCTCTCCATGGTTTACATATTTATAATGATTTTCCTCTTTTGCTGCAGAGATCTGAGCTTTGATGTGAAGACCTCAACCAAAATATCTGCAGAGAGCCTGTGCTTCAGCCCTAATCAGTCTTAATGAGCAAAACTTGTCCAAAATTAGGAGAGAAGATGGCCATCAACTGGAAGGTCTGCTTCTTCAGCCTCGTATTGCTTCCTGTGGTAAGGAAAATATGATTTTATTTCCATTGTTCTGATATAAATACATGTTCTCGAGGCCAGCACTTGCCAAAAGGGAAGGATCTGCTGCTGACACTGATTCTGGATTTTTCTGGGTGGTCTCATAGTTTGGTTTAAGACATTTCCAGCCTCCTTTGTTAATGAATTAGGGCCATGATCACTGCTCAGACTGGGAAGGGCAAGTTCATCCCTTGAGGACATTTGTTCACTTTTTTTTAACCAAGGTACAAAATAAAATTAAGTAATAATTAGAAAAACAGAAAAAGGATAGTGGGTCTTCTGTTTCAAATCCATTGGTTTAAGAATGTTTTGGTTTTTTTTTTCCAGACAGAGGGATAAAACTAGAGATTCCCTTCATCCCTCCCTATGAAACCTAAATCTCAATATATTCCAGGCAGTGTTTTTGGAGGCCTCCCTTTTCAGAGGAGCAATTTTAAGAAACAATACAAATGGGCATCTAAAGATACTGAAGGCATTTAAAGTCATCCATCATCTTTCTTTCTGAAGATATTCGACTCTTTATGAAGATGACAGGGATTAATTTTCCCCACAAGTCTTTACTTGTTAAACAATGTGCTTTTCCATTTATAACTCCACGTTACCACGTCTGGGGATTGTGACTCTCCCTCTCCATTGTCCCTACACACAGTGACTGCATCTCTCCTCACATAACAGCCACAAAAACACTGAACAAAGATTTTGATTTTTTTTTTAACTTTGTAGCTGTGAGGAGTCGCACACAAGCCCTGCAATAACCTCTTGTTGCATTTCAACACAGTTCTGTGTTAAACCATTGATCACAAATGTGCTTTTCAGCTCTTCTCCAGAAGCATTGCTCCCAGGGATTCAGTGACAAATAGCACCAGGATTGAAATCCTTCAGCTCATTCCCATTAAGAGCCTTCTACAACTTCCATTCAAATGCTTTACACTTGCTTAATACACAGATATTCTCAAATTAGTGTGCTTTAATAGTCAGTATTTGAAAGAATTCATGACATTTAGATATTTTTATTTTTAAATGCAGCTGTTTAATGTGATGGTGGTGTGACCAGAGCATGTTTTAGCAGTTTTTGCAGAGGTTTTTTTTGCTCCTGTGTATCAAGTATGTGGCCTGTGTTCCATAATGCATAGCAGGCAGCACACAGAACTTATTTTTACTTTGGCACACAAAAATAAATTTTCTTTCCTTTTGGCTCTTATTTAGAGTCAATTTCACTGCACATCTGAAATGTGGCATAATTCAGCTAAATTCTGTGGAATTGGGTTGGAACTGATACCATATAATACAGTCCTTTACATACAAAGGGTCTTGGAATGTTTATCTAGAACATGGCTCCTGTGACTCTTCCTTAGATTTCCTGGTCAGGTAGAAATGATTAATTATTAAAAACTGAATATGTTTAATTTTTATAATACATCTCTAAAATTACTACTGTAAACCTCCTCGAAGCAAATGGGGAGGAGGAAACTCCCCCACCCAATTTAACCTGATTTAGGTACTGATATTCATGTGAGATTCCTGACTATAAAAGGAGTTCAGCTCAAATTCAGATGCTGGTTTTTTGGACATAGAAGTGTTGATGACATGGATCCTGCCCTGGGAGAAACTGGAAAGCTGAATTCCTGGCCATGCAAACACATTTTTCAAACTGCAACCAAAATAATTAAATGATTCAAAAGACAAAAAGAATTTCTGTTAAATGATCAACAACTTTCAATATTTCAAGACTTTAGGTGCTCAGTTTGAGACCCCCGAAAAGTGTCTTGTTATTTAGAGGTGAACAGTTTTTAATTAAGGGAAATAAAAGAACGAATCTCTCGAGCTCTCAGATGGGTGACCTTCCTGGCAGATGGAGAAGGACAGCAAATTCCCAATTGCTCACGTTTCAGGACATAACTGTGGTTGCTGAGCTGGATAATTAGTGATCAGCTCCAGCTTGTGGAAAGAACAGTTCTTAATGAAATACCAAATAGCAAACCAGAGCTAATAAGAAAAAAAAAATACTTTTTATTTGCTGCTTCTTCAAAGTTTGTGATCTTATTTATAAGGTTTTACTGCAGTCTTTTGCAGGAATCCAGATATTAAATTTACCATTTAACACACATGAATTTGCACACACAGAGCCCACCACAGAGATTATACAATAATTTGTGAACAGTATTCATTTCACATTAAATCCCTACATTTCTTTTCACAGACCACATTTCAGGAATGATAGAAATGTTATTCATGTTTCTTCCTTGCTGAGATTCTTTTGCAGTTCCTGTGGTAACACATTTCTCTCCACTGGGGCACACTCTTTCCCTGAGAACCATCTCAAATGTTGACCTCAAACTGGCACTTTCCTGCCATGCAGATTTTCCCATTTTCTAACAAAGGAGTGTATGTGACTTAAAAAAAAAAATAGAGTAATTGAAAGTCGTCTTAGACTCCACAGAGTTCCTGGAAAAAATTGTTTATGTATGCTTTCCTCTACACATCTCCTCTGCACATCTGGTCAGACCCATTTTACCCACAAAAGCCCCCAAAATGATGTCCACATCCATAAACAAATCAAGAAAAGACAAAAAGAGAGCCAAGTATGATTGGGAAATTCCAGGTGGCTTCAAGTATAGGCTCTGACCAGGCAACAAAGATATAATATGCAGAGAAATAATTAGAGATGAGCATTTGAAGCCAGTTCTAACTGTCAGAGTCAAGGGTGGTTCAGTTTTTCATGTGTTTAACAGGCTGCTCTGCATTAACCTAACCTCAGGACTGAAGGCACCAACGATGCCTTCAAAGCTTTAGATGAATTCTTGAGCTTTATCTTTTTCTGCCATTTTAAGTGCTTTCCTAGATTTAAATACCTCTGTTGCTATTTTAGCTGGTTTTAACCTATTTCTTTCAGCTGGCTGAACTCTTCCCAGTCATTTCCATTCTTTGCTCTGGATGAAACTCTGAACAACTTGGGATAGTGGGGGGAGTCTGTCCATGGCAGGGGGCTGGAACTGGATGGTCTTTGATTTCCCTTCCAACCCAAACCATTCTAGGATTCTACAGTGTCTTTCTTTTTTTTTTTTTTTGCTTCTGAATTCACTTTCACTGTAATTTTGATTGACTTTGCATTCCGTTCATCTGTGATAACATTAGGTTATGTTATTGTTGGTTTTTTTAAATTGGAAAATATTAACAAAAGTCATCGTAAAATTATGGAGGAGAAAGGATCCTAAACCATGGTTCTTTTGTCTGGTTCCAAATGCACTTGAGAAACAAGGAGTTTCATGACTCACAAAGTTGGCTTGGTGTATGAACTGAATTTTAAATGTAACTGCAATGCAGGTGTTCTAACTGTCCAGAATAATTTGATCAGATGTATTTCTTCACCTAATACTTGGAATTTCCTGTGGGTACATATTTAATATTGCTAAGCTTAAATGTTTCCAGTGGTAGAATATTCTGTGTAATGTTTGATTAGCTGGGAAGAATGTTGTCCTTTAAAAAGGAGAGAACTGTGGAAAAGGGAAGGTGTAAGTGATGCCTCTTGTATAACAGCATGGAGGTGTGACCTCTGAGTGGCAGTCAGATGGGCAAATACAGATTTGGATGTACAGGCAGCACCTCACAGAGCAGAGAATGGAGCCTGGATCTGATGAGAGTTAAGCAATTCATGGAGAGGTGAGGAGAGAAGTGTTTGCTCAGCCCCTGTTTGCTGAGGGGGGGAATATTTCTCAATTTTCTCAGAGTGTGTGCAGGCTACAGAGCACAGAACTCTTGTATCCTCTATTATTCATCCCTGGCTGTCACTTCCAGTGCCAGGCTGACTTCAAATAGAATCATCTACATTCCAGCCTCTGTTATTTTTAAAAGATCAGGCACAGTGTATTCAGGCACAATATTCTACAAGGTTCTCTCCCAGCCTGCCATGTTTTTAAGCACAGCCCAAACGTGAGGCTCCTCAGGTACAAACATAAAAGGTTGGGTTGGTCCCTGCTCTTTAAGCAAACTATTTTTTCTATTCCAGGGTTTAATGAGAGAGCTTCTAATGAGTTTACCTGCCTGGTGATTTGTAGCATCTCATAACCCTGTAAGAGAAGTCAAGCTCTCTGTAGGACTGCAGGTTTCTTGAACACAGTGTACAGTTGCATGCGACTTCCCTGTTATTTATGTAATGAAAATATAAATATTTTATATACAAACACAGCCAGGGGACTGCTGGGAATGTTCTCCATAGGAGATAAAGACTCAGCTAACCAAGGCATTAATGCTGCTGTAGCTTTTCCATTTTAATAGGAGGAGCTGGTGCTGGGGGCAATCGGGAGAAAACAGCAACCTCTTAAAAGCCTTGTTTAAAATAAAAAAAAACCCCAAGTCTTTGGATGTGTAATACAGAGTAAAACAGTTTCAAAGAGCAGCTTCATAATTCTGGTATCACAAAAAATCATCTGAGAAACTCAGCGTGGCAAAACCACAGAGGCCTTGATACCAACCAACTCTAAGGACGTTTCAGAGGCACAAAAATGAGGATTTTGAGTCCCAGATGGTTGCTGAGCCCTCAGTTAGGTGGGATGGGGACTTACAGACAGTGCCAGAGTGAGAGTTCTCTCAGGGTGAGATTTCCACCTGACATATCTTCAAATCTCTGGGGTTTTTTTGGTTTTATTTTTCTGAGAAAACTCAATGCCCAAGACACCTGAGTGTGGTGGGAGCCCTGGATATTGCATTGGTGCACTGGCACTTGTCACCTCACCTGGGCACCTCAGGTGCCAGTCAGGGTTATTGGAGAAGCTAAAGAAAGACACCTGGTTAAAATGTTTTTTATAGAATTATAGAATGGTTTGGGCTGGAAGGGACATTAAAGGTCAGGTAGTGTCACCCCCTGCCCTGGGCAGGGACACCTCCCACTACACCAGGATTTTCAGAGCCCTGTCCAGCCTGGCCTTTAAGATTTTTAAGCCTGTTAAGCTGATTTGCACAAAAGATGAATTACAGGAGGAGAAAAAAAGTCTAAAAATATACATATTCTGCCAAAATGTGGTTCACAACACTGTGAACAAATACAGATATCTACCCCTACTCTCTTTTAGACAGACAAGATATCTTAGTCTTAGAAAATCAAAGCAGCAGGTAACAAAACAAAAAATAGTCACCCTATACTACATTAAAATATTCCCTTTTTTTGCCCTCTGGAAGTAGCAATAATTTCTGTGAGAGGCAAATAAAACGATGACAACACTGATTTAAGGGCATTAATTAATGTGATGTTTTTTTCCCTGCTGGTTTTGCATTCACGATCTTACAGGAGGGTTGGATGAGCAGTCAAATAACAAATGGGGCATTAGAAGGAGTTCTTGAAAAGGAGGCCGTAATTAAAAAAAAAAAATAAATAAAAAAGCAAAATCAGAATGGGTGTTTTTTGTGTTGTTCAGCTGTTAACAGCCAGCTCCTGGAGGGATAGTTTTCAAGTCTCTAGCAAGAGTGTTGCCTGCAATTCCTTGGGTTTGCTGAGTCAGCAGCCCAGGAGGATTTCCTGTGCAGGCAGCTCAAGGAGAGAGCTGTGATGCACAACCAAAGCTGCGTGGAGAGGAGGGGGAAATGGAAGCAAAAGAGCAGGAAGAGAGGATAAAAATATGGAAAAAAAAAATCACATTTACAGCACTATTCCTCTATTAGAGATTTGGTTTTTTATATTCCCTCCTGCCCCTCTCACCAGGGCTTGCAATAAAGAGTTTTTTCCCGATCTGTGCAATAAACCCTGCTGCTTCTCAGAGTGAATGTGTGCCCTGGGGCAGGTCCTGGGCCCTCCCTGGGGATCAGGGAACGATGCTGGAAACCTTCCTGGAGGAGCAGATGGGCTCAGTGCTCATCCCAGGGTCCCACCCCACAACCTCCAAACTTCCAAAGATCTGAGCACAGCTGTGGGGTTGGGAAAGCAGAGTTTGCCAGGCTTGAGGGGCCTTCCAGTTTTGTTTTTTTGTTGTTTTTTTTTTTTTCCCAAAGCAATAACAACATGGCTGTTTAACCAACTAGCTGTGAGGCCCCTTAGAAAGCACTGCCAGCCCTAAAGCCCCCTGTGTTGTTGTCCCTGCAGGTCCCAGGGCCACAGAACCCAAGCCCACAAACCCCTCTCTGTTCCCCTGGGCTCATCCAGGGAAACTTATGCTCCTGACAAGAAAGTTGTGTTTCTCTCAAGTTTATTTTCCCCATGTGGAAATCACTTGGAGGCACAGATTATGGAGATATGGATCCCATCTATACCAAAATCTGATGATCTCTGTGATATTTTTATTCCATATAATGCCAGTTTTGACTAGAAGAACACCATAAAATGAATCAGAGCTGCCTCTGTGCTTTCCTGTGTGTGTTAGAGCTGAGTTCTGCACCTAAATAGGGCAGGAAATTTACTTAGAGCAATAATTAGCCCCCTAAATGCTGGATGTCTGGATTGGAATCAGAGAATCCTGGAATGGTTTGGGTTGGAAGGGACCCTAAATCCCATCCAGTGCCACCCCTGCCATGGCAGGGACACCTTCCACTGTCCCAGGTTGATCCAAGCCCTGTCCAACCTGGCCTTGGACATTTCCAGGGATGGGACAGCCACAGATTCCTGTGGCACCCTGTGCCACAGGCTCAGATTAAGATATTTATCTATATTAATATATAATTTTGATTCTCCCATACATAGTGTTCTTCTGTACTTAGTGATAGATGCCTCTAGATATTGGAATACCCCACCCTAAAATCCCCTAATGCTCTCTTTACTGCAGGGCCCTCAAAATTATCTTAGACTGGACTTTGGTCTCTTTAGTTTTTAGAAATCTCATTTTTATTGGTTATTTATAAATGTTATGTGCATCAGGAATAGATGACAATAAGTCACCCTTGCTCAATTGATTGTCTTGAATTTTCAGGATCTTGTGACTCATCTTGGTAGTTTGTAAGGTTATCACAAATGCTGTTTATTACTGTTGGTTCCTGGAACACATTTTTAAAATTGAATATTAAATGTTTGTTCTTGCATGAGTGAGGGCAGATGCCAATGGATCTTTGTGTCTGGAGTTAAAAAATGACAAATGCATCCATTAAATACTTCAGAATCATCATAGAAAACACCACAAACCCAAAGAAGATCTATTTTAAACAAAACAGGAAAAATATTTTCCCCACAGAACATTTAAAAAATATTCTGTAATACTTTCATAGAATTATTATTTCCAGTAGAGTTCAAAGAATCCAGTCTCAGTTTAGACCACTTTCCCTCTTCAGCTCTTTTAAGAAGAAACAAATACCAGTTGCTTGTGGTTTTGTTTTTTTTTTCTTTTGCTATCAGTATGGTTTAGACTGTAAATCCAATCAACATGTTGAAGGAAAATAGTCTCAAGGAACATCTTTCAGCCAGATTTAATTTGTGCTGGGGAGTTTGATGGTTTCCCAACCTTTGTACGTGTTCAGGGCTGAGCTCACTGTTCCAGCCTCCTCTATATCTGGATTTCTCTGGAGGATTTCAAAGGGATAAAGGATTTTACTGTTCCTGCCCTTCCCAGTAACACATTTCTGCAGTGCTCTTTTCTTCCTCAGTGGGCTCCTTTTGGAGTGCAAAATTATCTAAGAGAATATTAATTCTCTAAGATCTTTAGACAGAAGCAAACACTTTATCTGCTCTGTCCTCTTTCCAAATTATTTTGGCCTCACAGTCTCTTTCCAGCTCAGAGTCTGTGACCAAACTGTGTTTTTAAGGGGTTATTCAGGCTAGATCCAGGCTTTGCTTTGGTTTGAAGACTTCTAAAACAGTTTATCAACAATTTCACCTACTGATATTTGCACATCTGGGAAGGGCCAGTCCAGAGATTTTAATTTTTTTTTTTTTTTTCTTCCCTGATAGCCACATCTGAACATTTTTGATATTTGGCATAAAACTGTTTTAGATCTTTACTCTATGATTTCTTATTTGCTAAAGGCTTGCAGATAACTGATAATGCAAAATGTAGATTGGATAGGATTAGAGATATGCTAAAGCTCAAGGGTAGCAAGTTGGTTTCACTTCCTCAGAGATATTAAAATGTTCTTTTTTCCTGCTGCCCTCTGGCTGAGCTGGTTTTAGTTATTAGGTCTCTGTTAGCCAGTTATGATAATTTTCTCCGTTATTTAAAAAACATAAAACAAATAACAGATTTGCTCTGCAATAGCAATTCAATTCTCATGTAGTTTCAACCTAAATCCATTTTAGTGCCTCTTCCAGCAACATGGATATGTGAAATCTAAACCTTTTGGGCATCATAAGCTGTTTATTGTTCTGAACTAATACAGAAACTCCAGGTGAACAAACTGCATCTCATTTAAAATAACTATCGACTCTCACTGTGTATTTTTAGTTTAAAGGGTTTTCCCCCCAGAATGATGAATTTACTGCTCATCCATAAGTGGCTGTAGCTGTAGGCATTCCCAAGAACATTTCATTTGCACAGCAGCTCTGGGAGAGGCAGGAATTTTGTACAGGCAGGCACCATCAGTGGGAATGGGTTGAAAGATGCTGAAGGATTTTTAATTCCCTAAGGACACCAAACTAATATGATCACATATATGCAAATATATTTTTCTATTCCTCCATGCCATCCATGTACCATTAAAATTTGAATGCTGTGAGTCAGTTCAACTGAATTTGACAGAAAAATCACATTTTCAGAAAAAATAATTTTCTAACAGTTTTATGGGAATGTGTAGGCAGAGATGTTTTCTTCATTCCTTACAGAAAGATAAATTTCACAAGAAACCAAATAAACTTCTTAGACAGAAGAGTATCCAGACTGGAGCTCATCTTAGGACAAGGGATGATGGTTTTGAAGTGAAAGAGGGGAGATTTAGATGGGATCTTAGGAGGAGATTCTTCTCTGTTAGGGTGGTGAGGCTCATTTGTCCCGGGGTAAGGAGCTCTGTCTGACTCTGGGCTTTCTGAGCTTTGTATCTCCAGCTATCCTGAAATGAAATTTAAAAAAAAAAAGAATGTTGGGTTGTGTATTCCATCTCTTTTGTAGCTCATACCCTTAAAAATTTCGATCTGATGAGCTCAGGTCATTCTTTCATGGCACTGAAGTGATGATCAAGCATCTTTATTTTTCTGCCTCTTCCCACACATTTCTTTGTACGTGGCCTGATATCTAAATTATTCTCACCCCCAAAATGCACGTCCATGGACAGCACATGGCAGAGCAGCTGGGGACACCCTGGGTGTTGTTGCAAAGCAATTCCTTCACTTTTGCAGTGATATACTTTTTCCTTCTCCACAGCAGCTTATTTATTCCAATTTTCTAGCTGATTCTGTTTTAATATTCAATGGATTTTTTTTTTCTCTGAATTAAAGCAGTAGATGAGAACAAAAAAATAATAAAGTTTATTTTCCATTGGTTTTCACTTTCTGGTTATAACATGAATTCTGCAGCTATTTCGTTTAGGGAATACAAAGATAGAAATGAAACTTCCCTTTTGTATCCCTGGATTTTTGCTACACCTCTGTTAACAAAATCCAAAATGATGCCTCGGGGATGTCAATCAGTATTTTAGGAAAGCTCATCTGGTGCTGAGGGCAGCTCCCCACTACACAGTGCTGCCTGCAAAGGGGAGCTTTGGGATGTTGAGAGATGTGCAGTGGCAATTCTCCAGCTGTGCTCACAGATCTGGGGAAAAAAAAAAAACCAGCCACCAAGCAGCTGCAGAAGCTGGCAGAAACCATTGTAAAATAACTGTTAAAGCTGAGGAAGAATTAAATCCTATTTAATTTATTGCAAGGAAGAAAAAAGGAGAGTTTGAAAGGAATGTGTACAAATAGCATTAACCTAAAGAAAAATCTGTTCCCAGTGTTGCTTCTTGGCATTTTAGGGCATTGTTTGTATCATTCAGAGCTTTGTGATTTTTTTCCCCACATGTGAAAATGTTAAATATTTATCTGTTATCCAAGGTGTAATGTAGAAATTCTGAACACGGTAATCTTGAGGATCAAATAAATGAGTTAACGTATTGGAATCACCCAGAATAATCCATGAAGGACAATATAAAAGATGGTTTCACCAGTTTTGCTTTCAAATCTTTGTTTAGCTGAAGTATGACAGCAATTTGCTCTCCTGGCACAGGAATCCCTGCTCTGTTTCTCTCTTCAGCAGAGAGTATTTACATGTGTTAATATTTGCTTCTGAGAGCAGGGAAATCAAAGCAGCCAAAAGAGCTGCTCCCATTTCTGATCCTGTCATTCTCCCTGGAAAATGAAACTTTCTTCTTTTTATTAACTTCAATCTGAATAAATTAGAACATTACCACAATTTAATGTTACCATTTCAGGGGCTTCAGAACTATATATATATATTTTTTTTTAGTCATGTTGAAATTCAGAAATAAGTGGAGAGGAAATGCTCTGAATGTTTTTATTCCATTGCACACGTCTGGCTCTAGGATGGACAATTATCAGAAAATCAGAGAATCAGAGAATTATGGAATGGGTTGGGTTGGGAAGGACCTTAAAGATCATCCAGTTCCACCCCTACTATGGGCAGGGACATCTTCCACTATCTCAGGTTACTCCAAGCCCTGTCCAACCTGGCCTTGGACATTTCCAGGGATCCAGGGGCAGCCACAGCTTCTCTGGGAACCTCTTCCAGTGTCCCACAGTAAAGAATTTCAAACACCTTATCTATCCCTGCCCTCTGGCAGTGGAAGCCATTCCCTGTGTGCTGTCCCTCCATGCCTTGTCCCCAGTCCCTCTCCAGCTCTCCTGGAGCTCCTTCAGGCCCTGCCAGGGGCTCTGAGCTCTCCCTGGAGCCTTCTCTTCTCCAAGTGAGCACCCCCAACTCTCTCAGCCTGTGCCTAAACTCCCTGAGAATTAAAATTAATGCATAAGGTGGAGCTGAGTTTTCTTTGTGTAACTGGAGATTAATCAGCAGAAGGGAAATTAGCACCTAGATATGAGCAGGGAGGTGAAGATGAAACTGTTAAAGGTCAAGAACTGAGAAATTCTGGGCACTTCATGTCCTGGGCAGGTATTTTTGTGGGGAAATCCAGCAAAAACTGAGCAAGAGCCTTTTCTGAGGTTTTGGTTTAAGAACAAGAGCCAGGTAGAAACTCATGGCTGTCCTGCCAGGCAGGGAAGGTTTTCTGAGTTTGGATTGCACTTCTTGTGTGGCTCTCAGCAGCCACCACTGAGAAAGAGGCAAAATTTGGCTTGTGCTGCTGGGGTGGTCTTAGGTCAAAACACATCAAGGCAGGTGGAGTCAAGGATGGCTGAGGATTCCAGAACCAGTGTCACTGAGGCTGTGCTGTGGCTGGAAATCAGGAAAAGTTTCTTCCCCCCAGAGCTTGGCCAGGCACTGGAACAGGTTTTATCAGGGAAGTGGTCATGGCACCGAGCCCAACAGAGCTCATGGAACATTTGGACAATTCTCTCACCTGGTGGGATTTTTGGGGTGTTCTGTGCTGGACTCAGTGGTCCTTGTGAGTCCCTTCCAGCTGAGGATATTCTGTAATTCCATGTCACAGATGAAGTAGGATCTGGTATTTTCAAGCTCAAATACATGAGATTGGGCTCTCTTAGTCAACAGTCAGAGACCCCACTTATATGGCATGACCCCAGCAGAACTCTCACCTCTTTCTCCAGGGTGCCAAGTTATTGACACTTCACCTTTATCGCTTTAAATTTAGGAAGAAATGTTTGAATATATCAGCCAGTGCTTCTTATCTGTCATGTAGAGCTGCAACCATTTATACTTTGGCTTTAAAGCTTTTTTTTTTTTTTTTTTTTTTTTTGATTGAAAAAGAAAAAGTGTCTCTTATTTAAATATGCAAAAGGTTCTGATTCTCAAAGGCTGTGCATTGCAGTCAGCTGCAAACAGCACAGCTGAGGCTTCTGCTACACTGGGGAGGAGCCCCTGTGCCACCAGTTCTGCATCCACAATGTCCCTGTACCTGCCAACTCTTCAGAAATGTCTGTTTATTAACTCTTTATTAAATGCAGATTAACTGCTGCACCTTGTTGGAGCTGAGAACAGCGGGACTTGCTCTGCCAGGTTAATAAAATCCCGATTTACTAACCTATCCCTTTTGTGAGGAGATTTCTGTGTGGCACAAAAGGCAGAAGATGCTGGAGCAGAATCTGGGTCATGACAAGGCTCTGACAGCGAGACCTGTGGCTTATCTGTCAGGGTGTGAGAGGCAGCCAAGCCCTGCTGGTTTGTTTGGAATGAAGTCACTCTTTAAGGGGGAGATCTGTTGGAAACACGAGCCCATCTCAATCCCTGCACCTTGTCCCTCCTTAAATCCAACCCTACCCTGCAGTGATACGAGAGTAAAAGAGGGATTTGAAGGTGGGTGTGCAATCTGGCACTGGGTTTTGTTTGGTTTAGTTTGGTTTCTAGTAATTCTGCAGTGCTATTGTGTAAGACATTTCTGAACTTTTTGAAACCTCCTTAGAGGTTCAGCTCAGGAAATGTTGAGTGGTTACTGGTAGGATTTTCTAAGGGAGTCTCATGAGCAGTGCAGGTGTAATAAATTCATTTTGCACACTTTTATGCTGCTATCCTGATGCCATATGAAGTAAAGCATTCAGATAAGAAATCCTCATGGGTTGGAAATGCACTTTTTGCAGGATTAAGTTATAAGTTGTATTTTTGCATCATGGTTCATAAGAACTTTGAGTTACAGTTTATAATGGCAGAGTATTCTTGATACAGCAATAGTAAACAGTTGTATTAACACATAAAAGTTAGGAAAAGGAAAAAAATAGGAAAAAGTTTGGAAAGAAAGAGTGAGCTGGATGTGTAACACACCTGCAGCAAGAACTGCTCTCAAATATGTTGTTCCATGCTAATCCAAATTTTTGCACAGTAGATTACCCTTCTAAAATCTCAACTTTTGGGGATCCCATCCCATAGCAATGTGGAGAAAAAAAAAAAAAATCAGGAGTGTTCAGGATCAGTTTCTACCAGAGAAGATTTTCCAGCATATAGGAAAGCTCCAGCTGTTAGTAGAAAACATTTCTAGATATTCTGCCCAGGCTGTGGTGAGGACCAGAGGTTTTATCTGATTTTTTTCTGGTCATTCGCTGTTTCATCTCTGCTCTCCTCCTGTATCTGCTGCTCTCAACTCCTCAGAAAATGGATTGAGGTGGATGTGTCTGAATTTTTCATAATGTGTAAAAAGAAAAGCCCTCTAATTGTCACACCTTGTCTGAGATGTTCTGGAGTTCAGCTCTGGTGATTGAAGAAAGGAACTGGGTGTGATTGTGTTTCCCTGTCTCTCAAGCTCCTGTGAAAATGTCAGTAATTAATTACTGCTTATTTTGGTTTTATTGTGGCTAATGCATAGTCCCTGCTGACTGTGAGTCTGGGCCTCTCTTTTATGGCATCTCTGAAAGAATTGTGTGGTTTTATTGTTCCTTTGAAACATCGTGGATGGGGGACTGAGGCCCAATTTTTCATCACCTGTTCACTGCATGTCCTTGAGAGGGGCACATTTGTGCTGCATCCAGGTCATGAGGCATGATCTTAATTCACAGCTGCATGTTCTCAGGCTCTGAAAATATAACATATATATATAAAATATAAATAATATGACTATAATATAAGTTATAGGATTAAAGACAAAGTCCAAATCTCCCACTGGAAGTCGTTATTTGTTAATATGCATTAATGGAGAAATTAAAACATTTAATGAGACAAATACCATAAAACAGGTAATGTGTCTTCCTACACTCAGTGGTGTCCAGGGCATCATTAAACGACATTAAATTGTTATTTTTAAGCTTACAGATGCCCAAGACAGAAATGCTTCATGTGGTTAAACAACAATGAATTACAAACATACCAAATCCCTTCTGCTGCACTGGTGGGGGGAATTGTGTTGGTGGAACTGATCACTCCTCTGGCAGGGATTTCTGTGCCCAGAACTGGTTATTCACTGTCAGGATGTCTCTGTGTACCATCAGAGGTTTTGTTTCCTGAGAATTGCATTGAAATGTTTCTGTTCAAGAGCTGTTTCCAGATATTTAAATGCTGGTGATCAACCCTGTGCCCACTGCTTCTGCTGGCCTATACAGTGTGGGGTGCTGAGGGTGAAAGAATAAGGCACAAATCAGAGTTCCCAAGAAGGAGGATGGGGATGGGGATGGGGATGGGGATGGGGATGGGGATGGGGATGGGGATGGGGATGGGGATGGGGATGAGGATGGAGATGGAGATGGGGATGGGATTCACCAGTGCTGGCTCTGTAGTCACCTTGGGATCCCATTTTTGTTACCAGCAGGAGACAAACACTGACACTGCAAGTCTCCCTCTCTCTCTTTTTTTTTTTCACCTTGATAACTTAAGCCATAAATATTGATCAAAACCAGGTGTCCAAAGCATTAAGTGGCTGTGAAAGAGATGTTTCCTAATGCTCCTCAGCAGCACAGCACTGAGACAGCCCTAAATGCAGAGATGAGGGGCCCATCAATAGGCAGACAATCCTAAAAGCAGGAACTCTGCTTTACTAGATCACCTAATAAAAGTGTCATTAGTAACATTCTCTGTGGTATAAACCCAGACTGAAGGATCATGGTGGATAATTACATTAGAGGGGAAAAATTTGGAATTCTCTAGTTTGTGGAAAATTCAGTTGTTTTAATATCTTTTGTCATCCTGCAGCAGTGTGCTGATACATCTCAACTTTTTTTCTTCCTTATTTTTTTCTTTCTTTTTCTCTTTTAATTTATTCTTGTTAGTTTTTTTTTTACTTTTACGGTTTTGTTTGTGTGTTTGTTGGCCTCTTTTTTTTGTTTGGTTTGTTTGCTTTTCTTTTTTTCCCATGGAGAGATTGCATCACCTTTTAAAACTCAAAGTAAAAATTTTCCTTATTCTTAAAGTGGATTACTTGGATGACACCTCATGGGGCCTCTAAGAGAGAGAATTTTGACAAGGGCATGTCGTCATAGAATAAGGGGGAATGGCTTCAAATTGACAGAGGGCAGGTTTAGATGGGATATTAGGAAGAAATTCTTCCCTGAGAGGGTGGGGAGGCCCTGGAACAGGGTGCCCAGAGAAGCTGTGGCTGCCCCATCTTTTCCTTTCTGATTCTTTTAGCTGAGCTCCACGCTGGTGCTCTGCCACCCCATTCATTCTACTCCTTTCTTTTCTTCAGAAATATTCACTTTATTCCCTTCCTTGAGTTTTTACAGCAAAATAGTGATGAAACCTTCCAGAAACAAGAAGGAGAAAGAAAGGCTGCTGAGAAAACAACTCTAAGCACAGCCTTTTGTACAAACATTTGATTCCTTTGGGATCCCAGTGGCATCTTTTCAGTTGTGATTTGTTTTTCATCCTCCACTTTAGCACAATGCCCAACCCAATAAGTACTGAATGGAGAAGGAGGGAAGTTGAGAATAAGCTTGAGCACTCCCAATTACCTCTGCTGTACTGAGCTCTTTGCTTCCCTTCTCCAGTGGTCTCCCCATTCTCGGGGCCCCTTTGGGGAATATTGGAGTAAGAATCACGGAATCACAGTCACAGAATTACAGAATCAGAGAATCACACACAGAATCACAGAATCACAGAATTATAGAATCACCAGGCTGGAAGAGACCTCCAAGATCATCGAGTCCAACCCAGCCCTAACACCTCAACTAACCCATGGCACCCAGTGCCACATCCAGGCTTTTATTAAACACATCCAGGGATGGTGACTCCACCACCTCCCCGGGCAGACCATTCCAGGACTTTATCACTCTTTCTGTGAAAAACTTTTTCCTGATATCCAACCTCTATTTCCCCTGGTGCAGCTTCAGTCTGTGTCCTCTCATTCTGCCAGAGCTGCAGCACGAGGCATTCGCTGGAGCTGCCTGCAGGGAGGAGAGAAAGGGAAGAGCTATGTGCTAGCTGAGGGCAAATAGCTTTAATTTAATTAGCAGATTAATTAAAGCTTCCTCCCCTGGGCAGGGTATGTGTGTGTGTGTGTGTGTGTGTAGAAAGTGTTTCTGCAGCCTCCCGTGGCTGTTCATCAACGCGTTCCTGTTCCAAGTGTGACTCAGATGTGGCTCCATTGAACTTGCTGGGAGCTTTACAAAACAAATTTCCTGTCGGGGACCTTTTCTCTTCAGGGTTTTGTTTAAATGTAATGAAGTATAAATGGACAATAATAACAAGTAATGACAAGAGCTTGCTTTGCAAATGAACGTGGCATCCAGCAGCAGGACAACTGCAGGGCTCCTGAAAGCTTCCCTGCTTCCCAATGTCCCTGCAGTGACAGAGGCCTGATGTCAGCACAGATTCCCTCAGTGAAAGTCCCCAAGAGTTCTTTGCAGTGTGAAAAACCATCGGAGAATTTCTGGGAGCCTTGACTCTGCTCACTTTGCACGGGTCCTGAGGAAGGCAGAGAAGGCCAGCAGTGTCCTGGGCTGGGTTAAGAACAGAGGCAGTAGATACAAGGAAATGTTTAGCCCCATGTGCTCAGCACTTGATGGATCATTTACAGCATCATAGAATCACAGAATGCTTTGGGTTGGAGAGGACCTTAAAGATCATCCAGTTCCACCCCATGTCCTGTTCAGGGACACCTTCCACTATCCCAGGGTGCTCCAAGCCTTGTCCAACCTGACCTTGGGCACTTCCAGGGATCCAGGGGCAGCCACAGCTTCTCTGGGCACCCTGTGCCAGGGCCTCACCTCCCTCACAGAAGATAATTTCTTCCTAATATCTCATCTAAATCTACTACTTCTGGAATATTACATCCAGTTTTAAGCACTTCAATATATAAAATATCTCAGTCAACTGTAGCAAGTTCAAAGGAGGGACACTGAGATTGCCTGTGAGGAGAGAATGAGGAAATCTGGCTTTTTTGCCTGGTAGAAAGAGAGAAAATTAGGGGGTAACCTTGTAGGAGCCTTGTGGTATTTTTGAGGAGACCATCAGGAGGAAAGAGCCAGGGTTCTCATCGTGATGTGTGGCAGGAGAACAACTGAATTTTGGTGTAACCTGAAAAAAGGGAGGCTCATTCATATTGGAGAGACTCCTTTTTACTCTGAGAATAAGTGAGCATTGGAGTAAGTTCCACCGAGGTTGTGCAGTATTCATTCTCAGAGTTTTCCAAAACACAGGTGGGAAAAGCCCTGAGAGGCCTTAACCAATTCCATTGCTGCCAGTGGAAGGTTGAGCTGGATTCTTCTGGAGGTCCCTTCCAACCTGAATTACCCTGTGCTTCCATGGCTCTCCCTGGAAGACCTGTGATAGTTGACACCATCCAGAGAAAGCCACCAGAGACAGAGATATCAGGGTGGAGACAAAGAGTAGGAGACACTGAGGCTTTAAACATAAAATCTGTAGACAAGGAAAAGAAGGGTCGAGCTCTAGGTTATCTTTTACATCCTATTGATTTTGGGTTGCTTTGGCAGCTGATACAGACTCTGCTTTAAATGGGATATTCCTGTATGGCCAGTGCTGCCTAAAGAGTGCAAAAGGTGTTTTTCCTGAAAATCTTCTGGAGATAATAGGAGAGGAGAAGATGCCTTTCTGTCTGCTGCTGTTGCTGGCAGAAAATACAGCTGTAAAAATGATGGTCCAGGACCTTCTTAAGGATCATCTGGAACCCCCTATTCAGAGTTTATGAGGAAATTTCAGGGTTCAGAGTAACCAGTAGTTTTGCCAAGACAGCAGATTGAGCTAACAGAGAAAATCTGAGAGCTGAAAAATCAACATCATTGTCACCTACAGGTTTACCCCTCTGGATCAGCAGTTCCTCAGATTATATGAACAGCCTGTCCCAGATTGCTCAGAAATTAAAGTGTTTCTATTTCAGCTCCCTCGTTTCAGGTGTTCAGCTGAATCTGAACATCTCATCCCAAATTTATGAAGAAATAAATCCTCACTTCTCAGCTGGGCACAATGTGTTAAAAAACATAGATCTCACCCTCCAACTTCCTCTCCAGTCATTTTTATTAATTGATTAATCTGAACTTCTGTGCTAAAAATGAAATGGTTACCTGAAATTGGAGCAGTAGGACCACAGAGGAGAAAAATACTCATTGTTTTTCCTCCTTTGTCAAATCACAAATTCCAGCAATTTATATGCATGACTTTAATATGCATGACTTGCCTGTAACCCCCCCATGCAGGAAATCTCTTGCTGTGACAGAGACTTGGCCAAACCCTGGATTCACACTGGGCTGTCCTCTTGCCAACAGCTCTGCCATGTCACAACCTGTGTCAGGAGCTGGAAAATGTCCTTGGAAACAATTGTCAATGATATTTGCAAGCCCTGCACCCCTGATATCCTGCAGTGAGGCCATGCAACCCATGCTCAAAGCTCTCAAAGTGGTGAAAATCTTCCCATAAAGTTGTGTAAGGGAATAGACCTTGATTTGAACACCTATATTTCCTTTCTTTTGAACAATTTGAAAAATAAATGGGAATTGCAATGCTGGAAGGAGGTTATCAGCTTTTCAGGCCAATGTTGGCCTCTGAGGAATGAAGGAAAGATCCAAACTCTGCTATTGGGAGTTGTACTTCAGAATTATATCTTTCGAGAAGTAATTCTCAGGAATTGCTGGAGAAAGCCATTTTTAGGAAATATAAAATCAGCAATCAGAAGGGCTATTAAACCCTTAGTTTCATCTCAAGCTCATTATGTCTAGCAGGATTTTTAATCACTTTTCCAGTGAGTGGTTCATCCCACCAGTACAAGGCTTTGAGAAGCATCACCTGATATTAGAGATTGGGTGAAGGGATATGTTGGTTTAATCCAAGATGACACTTCCCATGGAAGTCCTCAGCTATCCTGGGAATGCTCAAAGAGGAGATTTACAACTGATTTCCAAGATAAGAGAGCTTGCAAAAAGATATAGAGAGGTTATTTACAGGAGCATGTGGTGACAGGACAAAGGGAAATGGCTTCAAGCTTAAAGAGAGTAGATATTGGGAAGGAATTGTTCCCTGTGAGGGTGGGGAGGCCCTGGCACAGGGTGCCCAGAGAAGCTGTGGCTGCCCCTGGATCCCTGGAAGTGTCCAAGGCCAGGTTGGATGGGGCTTGGAGCAGCCTGGGATAGTGGAAGGTGTCCCTGCCATGGCAGGAAAATTGGTAAAATATCTCAAAGGTCCCTCCCAACCCAAACCATCCCAAAATTCCATGATACTACAAAAAGCCAGTTCAGGCAAACTCAAGAATAGTTTTAGCCCACGTTGTGTAACATATCCTTGTCCAGCATTCAATTCAGAAGGCATCCACTGAGAGAAGGGAACTGTTTATTGTGCTGCTGCAGTTTCCAAATCTGGGTTGGGATGTGCATCCCTCCAGGAGTGTTAGAAGGTGCCCATATCTTAAATTTACATCAGCCACTTTGAAAGGGATCGATGTCTTTTCCTGGCAGCGTGTTCTGCTGGTGGTTTCTTGTTTTTTTTGGTTTTGTTTTTTTTTTCCCTGCACAATTTGTTTTTAAAGCAAACTCTGCTGCAGGTTGTACCATTGTGGCTGGGTTTGAGCTAGGTCCCAGTGGCTTCACCCTTTCACTCAGGGTGAAATGTTTTGAAATCACAGGGGTTTGGGTGCCATTTACACAGGAAGACAAAAAACACAACCAAGTGACAAACCTCAGCCTTTTCTGGGGACAGCAACTTGTTGGGCTGCCAAGACAGTGTTGTGGGGCCCAGCAGTGATGCAAATCAGTTCTGGAAAAAAAATCCAGCTAATCAGAGCTCCTTCCCAAACCCCTCTATTTTTAACACAGCATTTTGCAAGTCTTGGCCCTGGTGTGACCAGTTGAATCATTGCTTAGTGAGAACAGGGATCAACGGTGTTGTTTCCATGACAAAGTGAGCCTCTTTTGGCAATGCCTACAGAACAATTTATCATTTCGAAGCTAACTTTTCAATATTGGAAGTCATAATAGAATTAGTAAAATGTGTGTAATTCAGCTTGAAGTGAGTGATCTCATCTACCTTGTGGATTAAACTCCTCTCTTGCATTATTTTAGAAACAACACTTAGGCAAAGGTTGAATCACAGTCTAATTCATCTTTGTGTTGATGTAAAACCATGGCCATCATGAAGGATTTAATGAAGATTTGCTGTCATTGTTGTTGTTGATTCTTATCTGTCCTTCTTTACCCCTCTCATTGTCACAGTGCTGTGGCATATCCTGAATGGAGTAGGAATGTTCCCATTCACTCAAAAAAAAAAAAAAAAAAAAAAAAAAAAAAAAAAAAAAAAAAAAAAAAAAAAAAAAAAAATCAGGACTTTCCAGACTTAACACAAAAATGCAGAAGAGGAAAGAACAGCCAGTGGTACTGAATTGCCATATTTGATCTGGTTTTTATAGAAATGCCAAGTGAATTCCCATCTCACCATTCCATCATTACTAGGACTTCAAAGCTGATTTTTCTGATCCTGGACATTCTCAGGAATTCTGGGGACATCTAACTTCTGCAGATCTACTGAGTAAACTCATGTAGAAAAATCAAGTTTTATAGCAGTTGTGAATATTCTTACTGAGAACATCATGAGAAAAATGGTGGTTTTTGAATAAATGAATTGAGTCAAATTCAGGTTTTTTGGCTGGACTGTTCTGCACGGTTGGTGCATATATATAATTATATTAACCAAATTTATATTATGTAAATATATTAAAAAATGTAATTATATATTCCAAATTTCTTGTAAATATGTAAGTTGTAATATAACACAATTGCTATTAATTTTACCATAATTTCAAGGGAACAGCAAAGAGTTAAGTACTGGAATTTGCACAAAGCACGTACCAGTTCATATTTGTGGTGGCCACCTTAATAAAAACCACAAAAAGAAAAGGAAAGCTCTGAATTTGTTGTACTTCTATAGTGTCCTGCCAGCTTCTTGTGTTCTCTCAGAACCAAACAGATATTGACTGTCTTTTACTGTCTTCCTATCTAAATGAATACACACATTTTCTAAACTGATGTGAGTCAGAATCTTTCACTTCATTGAGAATAATAAATTTTTCAAAGACCTGTGAATTTCATGCACTATCGACTTGGATTCTTGAGTTTTTCTAGTATGTGTCAAAACACTCTTTAACTGCACATATCACTGATCTCTTCTGGGAGACTGAAACCAGTCTGTCTCTTCTGAGCACAGGAAATTGCAAATGTCCTCGAGGCAGAAGAAATGGGATCATGAGCCTGGAGTTCAAGCTCTCACTGCCATTGGAATGGGGCTCTGCCTTCAGTTGTTGAAGCAGACTTGGCAGATTAAAGGCTCTACCACTCCATGGCCCATGGAGAAACATCGAAGCCCTGGATCCTTTCAGGAAGACGTGATAACATTAAAGCATTCAACAGACAAACCTTTTGTTATGAACAATTCAAGCCTTTTTGATTTTCCCAGATAGGGAATTGCTTGTTAGCAGGGATGACAAGCGGCTCCTATTCTCTCCTTTGACACTCAGGTTGATGCTTCCTCATTTTCTTTGCTTTCTGTTATGGTTTCCATGTTCCCCAAATTTTTTTTATTCTTTTCAATCTGTTGATGAAGTGCAACGAAATGGCACAGAGATGGTGATGGGAAGCCACAAGGGAATATTGTGGCAACAGTGAAAGCTTGAGGAAAGCTGCAGGGACAGGTGAAACACGTGGCTCTGGTGCTCTCTGTGTCCACACCTGAGCCTCCTAAGCCAGACTTACTGAGCTACAGTTGACTAAATTTCATCAGTTTAGTCAGAGATATCTGACTAGATGTGTCAGTCTGCACGGAGAGCAGTGAAAGTCTGAGCTTTCAACCTTTGGCTTTCTTGGCAATCAGTCAAGTCCTGACTTTGATACACCTCTAGCAAAGAAGATACAAAAAAAAAAAAAAAAAAAGTAAGGATAAATCACACTCTTTCAGCTTTTCACTGTGGATTGAATCTAAATTTTATTATCAAATGTCTCTGACGACAGGGGCATGGTGGGTTTCTTAATATTCTAGAACAGAGTCATAGAATGGTTTGGGTTGGAAAGGACCTTAGAGCCCATCCAATTCCAGCCCCTGCCATGGGCAGGGACACCTCCCACTGTCCCAGGCTGCTCCAGCCTGGCCTTGGACACTTCCAGGGGCAGCCTGAAATAACCTGTTCTAGTGTCTCACTTACCCCCATCATTTGATGGACTTTGGATAAATGTAGGCATCTATGTTGTGGCATTTAACATCCACAATGTCAAGCTGAAGAGTTCTGCAAGTTAACAGTAAGTGTGTGAAGAAATATTTCCTTTTGTTTAGTCATATCCTGCTTTCACAGACAATGCATTTTAGTATTAGTATTATTATTATTATTGATAATTATAATAATGAGGACAGTATTATTACTAAATGACAGCTTTTCTAATCTGTACCTGGTGAACTGTACAGAAACTGCCTCGTGTGTGTATTGAGACAAGCCCTGGACACTCCTCTCAGGCCTGGGCAACTGTGGAGAGTGAACCTGCACTAACAACAGAACTCTTGCTATTTCCATTTTATCTTTTTAAAAATATATTCTAAGAACTTGAATGTCAGCCAATGCAATTTTCTCTATCTTAGGGGATGATGTGGCAAAAGCCCTTATGTTCTTGGGAGATCCTAGAGATTTGTGACAATTTATCTTTTCCAGGCACTTGGGAGCCCTTAGAACAGAAGTGTGGTTTATTTTTGAAAACAAACAAATCGAATATGGTTTTGCCTGGTGTGTCCCCCCGGGGAAAAATAGCTGAAATTTATTATTGGGTCTTGGAGATGATGAAACTGTACACTGCATTATGAGTTCCTACAAATGGTGAGGAAAGCTTTCCAGGAGAGTTCATCAGGAAACCCTCTCTTGAAATAGCAGTGGTGGCTTTTAACATTTACAAACAAAAGCCTGCAGATGGTTCAGAGCATCATCACACGAACAAAAGCACAACACAAGCACCATCAAACTGGATTATTACAGACTCACTGAATGGTGTGAGTTAGAAAACCTTACAGATAAATCTCATTCCACCCCCTGCCATGGGCAGGGACACCTTCCACTATGCCAGGCTGCTCCAAGCCCTGTCCAGCCTGGCCTTGGACACTTCCAGGGATCCAGGGGCAGCCACAGCTTCTCTGGGCACCCTGTGCCAGGGTCCCAGCACCCCCACAGGGAACAATTCCTTCCTAAGCCTTGATCTGAATCTCCCCTCTTTCATTTTGAAACCATTCCTCCTTGTCCTGTCACCATCTGCCTGGCTAGAAGTTTCTCTCCCTCTTTCTTATAATCCACTTTAGCTGCTGAAAGGATTTCACCTGCCTTGGGATTTCCTCTCAGGTTTTGTTGGTTGGTGCATCCCTGATCCAAACTGTTCACTCCATTCCCTGGGACGTGAGGGGAGAAAAGTTGAACTCTGCAGATGGGGCTCCAAAATAACCCCAAAAGAGGAGATTAAATTTAAATGTTTCTTTCACTGTTTGCTTGTCCCTGCTTAGCAGATAAGGGGAAGCAGGTCACACACCACTGTCCTCTGGTTTTCCACTGTCAAGAGTGAAGGAAACGAGGTGGGAAATAAAATAAAAGCAACGCTCCAGTGAACCACCTTCAGCCAGGGCACTGATTTTCATTTCCCACTGGGTGGGATTTCAACCTCAGCCGTGCCCCTATAAAGTGATCCCCTGAAATCTGAGGTTTTATTCTCTTTGGATTGATATTCCCTGGCCACTGTCTGCTATAGGAATGAAATCCTGTGTTGATTTCCAGAAATGGGTCACATCTTTATTTTGATGCTGCTTTGGGATTGCATGGATTGTGTTGGCTGCAATGGTCTTCTCATAAACTAAATTTTTTATTCCCTCCCCCCCCCCCCCCCAACTTTTAATTTTTTCTTGTAGTGGGCTGCACTAGAGAGTAAAAGATAGAAAATAGAAAAAAAAAAAAAAGAAAAAAAAAAAAGAAAAAAAAAAAAAAAAAGAAAAGATTTGGATCAAGTCAGCCTGGTTAATTTGACATTTTATTATTTTTGGCAAAAGAATTTGCCCTGAATTCTCTGGAAATAAATAAAGGTAACACCGAGGAATGAACAGGGTGACAGAATAAGAAAAACAGCTTTTAATTTGATTTAGATTCCAGAGAGATTTAAATGAATTGTGCAAAGAATTCTCATAAGAAACTGGTGGAAGATCAAACCAAGCCTAAATTTATTCCTACATTTTCTTTAAATTATTTCTGTACTTAGAGATACTCTTGTTCAGCTTTATGTGAAGGAAGAATTCAATAAAATAAAACAAACATGTTAGAAATCACATTTTGACAGGGAGAACAATATAAAACCCCCAAATAAGTTGTGAGAGTTTTAATTACTTAATTCAACCTTAGAATTGCTGGAAGAAAAAAAGAGGAGTAAAAGTAAAGAAAAGAAGGAAAGAAAATGAAATGTGTTACAGTTTTTTCTCAATTTTAAGTGGTATTTTTCTTCTTTTTTTTTTTTTTTTCTTGTAATGGGATCTTAAAACTTACTGACACTTCCTGATCACCTCACTAACTATTTTATATTTTTTCCCCCATTTTTCTCCATATTTCAGGTTGCAGCAACCCATTCCAACTGCATCATTAAAAAGGAGCAGGAGACTTGTCTGGAGAAGATCCGGAGGGCGACGGCCCTGAACCCTCTCAATGATTCTTCTCCAGGTGAGTTTCAGATCCTGCACGTTGAGCTGACAACTCCAAGTGGTTTTTTCACCATTTCCTGTGATGCCTGGAGGGGTTTTCAGCTCTGTCAAAGCAAACACTTCATGGTAAGAGGAGCATCGCTGCTGCTGAATGAGCTTGGGGAAATAAAATTCAATCAGTGGGGGGTGCATAAGAACCACTCCTGGTTATTGTCAGAGGTCAGGAATTTGTTTCTTTAATGATCTGCAAAACTAATAACAATAATAATTTTTAAAAAAAGTAAATTAAAGGATGCCTGGATGGTTTTTTCCTGGATGACAACAGCTTTGGGGACAGGATGTGACACAAAGTGCTGCTCTGGAGCAGCTCGTTTTCCTTCCTCATCTCAGCAATAATTTGTGTATCTCTCACATGATCTGAAGCCCTTTACAGGCATTCACGTTGTGGTGTCTGTAATCTCGATGAAGGATACTTGTGCTGTTGCTGAGATAAGAAACTGAGGCAGCAAGAAAAGAAATTTATAGTTTAATATCCTGTCTTATTTCCTCCTGACTGCAGCAGGAGCTGCCTGTGGCCAGCACCAAGGAAAGAAGGGCAGAGAATGACAAAGAAACTAATTGGAAATCAGGGTCCATTTACTGAGTCCTGTCCAAACTGCTTCTGCTGTGACTGGAATTGATAAAACCACAGAGAAAAGCTGATAAAACACATTGTGTGTGATAAAAAGGGGAGGCTCTTTTCTCTTTTCTTTTCTTTTCTTTTCTTTTCTTTTTTCTTTTCTTTTCTTTTCTTTTCTTTTCCCCTTTTTCTTGCAGTGCATTTTAGTGCTGAAGCAGGTGTCTGTGTTGCCAGTGTCCCCCAAAGCCTCCCAGTCCTGAATTTTAGCTGCCAGGAGTGTTTCCATCAGAGAGGAGAGTTTCCATCAGGGTCCTGCTGTTCACCTCATGCATAAATTCATTTCTGTTCTGCTGCCCAGCTCTGGGCAGATGAACTGTGGGGTGTGGTGGAAGTGAAGAAAGCTCAGTGTGCTCGGGCAGTTCATTTCATCCTCATGGATGTGGTTTTGAGACCCTTTTCGTGCTTTACAGAAAAGCTTCCCAATTTTTCCCTGGTCCAGAAGTGGCATGAGCAATAAAAAAAAGGAGAAAAAGCCTTTTTCTTGTCTCCTACCTCCAGAATGGTGCCAGGAGCTGATCATGAGACCTATTCCTTATGCTTATGCAATGGCTATTGTTTGGATTCAGGAACTCACAGAACTCCCCAGGTGAGCAGAGACCATTTCACCAGCCAGCTTTTATTTCTTTATCACCCAAATCCAGAATAACCCTGGCAGCTGGGGACTATTCACACTGAACTCGTCCCCCCGCCCTGCTCCAAATGGAGAGGACACAGCCCAGAGTCAGAGAGAGCCCAGAGCCACTGGAAAGGTTTTTATAGCTCAGTGTGATGGAATTGGATCACCCACTCGGGCACGAAGGGACTGGATCCTTCCAGGCTCTCCGAGCAGAGCCCAGCTGTTCCCTGTTCTGCTCCCCCAGTGCTTGCAGGCTGAATCACTGGGAAGATTTTCCCCGGCTCATTGAGCATCTTTTAGTTGTTCCCCACATCCTGTGGCAACGAGTTCCACAGCTGATGTGGCTTAGAGTAAAAAAAAAACAACAACATATCTCCTCCCAGAGATTAATCTTACAGTGAAGGAGTCGAGTGTATTTCTTGCTTGAAAGCCCTTTCATTCCATGGATCCTGCTTGCTGGCTTTTTTCTCTGTATTTCCTTTTTTAAAAATTTTTGGTTTAGATTTTTTTTTTTGTAGACATATTTTAAATTTATTTGATTTCACCTCTGTGACTATAGCATTTCACTCCACGTCCTGACCTCGAGACTCACCTTTCATTATTTCATGATACTTATTTCATCCAGATCCTGCCACCCTCATTCCCAACAAAGCTTTCCTTAAAGGATGGGATATCAACAAGATTCTACCACCTCCTTCTTGGTTGAATTTTTGGGAGATGTTTCACTACAAAACTCCCTGAATTTGCAGTAACTCTCCAGAAATTAAGCAGTCATAAGTGCAGGGTATTGATTCCTCTTGAATTTCTCGTGCTGCACACAAACTATTTTTTATTTGGGAAAAGTAAAAATCGCCCCGTATAATTTTTTTATATTCAGCACCAAGACTTACTAATGATGGCAGTTAATGAATAAATGTTATCAGCTTGTTTCTTTCAAAGAAAGAGAAAGATAGGGAATAACTCCCTTGCTTGTCAGAAACAGCTGAGAGAAGGAAGAAATCTCTCCTGGGTGGTGAATAAAATTCTGCTTATGCAGAAGAGAACCACACAATTACTTCTTTGACTATTCCTGCATGAAAATTCCCTTAGAAAAATTCAATATATAAATTTTTTATATTCAATATATAATTATTTTTTTTTTTGCCTCAGTGGGGCTGCAAGGTCTGAAATGGGATCATGAGCTTTTAGGAAGTCTCTGGGGGCTTGTGAACGTGGTCAAGTTACTGTGACTTAAAAGAAAAATCCACTTTTTATGGCAGGTGGCACAAAGAGGGTCACATACAGAACCTGGGTGTGGGACATGAACAGTCTGTGTATTCTGTATTTCTGCAGTATCCAGAACAATATTATAAAATATTGGGGTTCATGAATCCATCTCCAAGGTTCCCACCCGTGGTGCAAAATGTGAAAATGTTAAAGTAGATTCTCTGCTGTTGTTTACAGAGCTTGTTTTCTGCTCTGCTAATTCTCTGCATGGGAAGCCCCATCCTTGGGTGGCAAGAGAGGAAGAACTGATGGGTTCCTAAATTTTGCAGGAATTCAGCTCTGCTGCCTTTGCTTTACCCCCTTGCTGTGTTCAGTGAACACAAACTTGCACCAAATGGGATTTCTGATGTTTCCTCCTTTCTCTCCCACTCCACCTCTCATGCCCAGATGTTCTGCTCATTACTTCTTTATTCTTCACAGCACTGATTTCTCTCCTTCTGCTGCTGGGCCATGCCTTTAAAGCTCAGAGGCAATGATTGCCTTGAGATTTTCTGTTTGGTTTATTTTTTTTTTCCATTAGTTTTATGGTGGATTCTTCCTCTTAAATGCTTTAAATTCTTTAAAAAACTTTATATGAGAAGAAATCGGGGGCATGTGCTGACCCTATGTGTCTGTTCCCGTTCAGTCATCACTTACAGCCTGAATGGAAAAGAGAATTTGAAGGAAATGAAATCTCAGCAGGACCCAGAATGTGACTCCCTTGCTCTGGAGAAGGAATTAAACTGATAAAGGGGAGTAATGAAAGCCAAAGGCAGACAAGAGAGGAAGGAGAGCAGTGATTACTTCATACTCAACTTCCCCAGGCAGTGGTGCCAGGCTATTTCTTCCATCAGTGTTTCCAATTTCCTTTGTTTGAGTTTTTATCCCTGTCCTACTGTGGAGCTGCCCCAGTTTGTGCTGGACCCTCTTCTAGCTCTCAGCAGCCCAGCAGGTATTTTCTGCCAGATCAGAATTGATAAATCTCCCTGCTGAGCCACAAGCACCCCTTTTTATTTTTATTTCTCCCATCCAGACTTTTCTGACCTGTTCCTAACCCTGGGGCTAGGAAAGAGTGACACAGGAGTTACTCAGATATTAATGACAGTTCCCTGGGTTATGTGCATTTAGCAGGGGATTTATCTAATTAAATGTTGATACCTGCAATTGCATTTGCACTGCAAATGAGCAAGTCACCTTCCTCAGTTTGTAGCTCTGGATGTCTACCAAGCAGAGCCTGAGACATAATTTATTTCATCCTCAGCTTAGATTAGGTGATGTCTGTTTTTTCTCTCTGGACATGTGGAATAAAGGGTGACCATGTCAGCTCTAAATAATCGCTTTTAGGTATCTGCATTTGATCAGACAAACACCACCTTTAGCTTCTGTATTTGTTATTTTGACTAGGTCATGCTGGAGGTCTGGATTACACCAAAAATCTGAATTGTGGTGGAAAGAACCCTGCTGATGAAATGGTGAACTGTAGATTGGCATGAAATACTTTTGCCACCCTGTTCCCTGTCTTGCTTGGCACTGTTGGAACCAGATATTCCAGACCTGTCCCTTGAATTTGACTCTTTCTGAAATGGTGGGAGAGCTCCTTGAGTGATTTGCAGATTTGTGTCTACAATTCAGTGTTCAAAGTGCTGAAAATGCACTAACCTGGAAGGAGCCAAAGTGTGACAAAAGTGAACTCGGCACGAGAATTTGAATGGAAGAAGTGATGAGGTGGTTCATGACTCACTGTCAAATCAATGTTTAACTTGCAGCCCTTGTTTTCCAGTCCCACTCCCCCTGTCCTTCCTCTGAAAAATGTTGAGAGGAAGCAACATTCCCCATCATGTCAAGGAATTGGAGGGAAATAAGGATTTGAAGGGATGTGATGATTCCTGCAAGGAATCACATCGAATCCCTGGTAAAAGTCACCCTGTAAATCAACAGGAAAGAAACTGGTAAGGGCACCATGGGGGTAGGAGATGGTAATTAGGAGGCAATGTGGTGATGCAAGGAGAGATTTTGAATTATGTTTCCATCACAGGAAGATGATGGAGCAGGATGATTTTTTTTTTCGGTTTCACATTTTTTATTGAGTGTTTCATCAGCCTCTCGTTCTCTCAGACCCTTTGAATTATCTGCTGTTATTTCCCCTGGCACCACTGGGAAGACATTACTTCACTGTGTCTCCCTTATTGAGGCAGCTGTGCCCAAGAACAACAGGACTAGGATTGAATCCAAGCTAATGAATTCCTAGAGCTGGAAGGGCATAGACAAGAAAATGTCTCTACACCTGAAACTTTTCTCTGTTCCTCCTTTTAAAGTACAGACCTAGATAGCTTTGATCTCTATGGATACTTCTCTCCTTGGTCAAAGATGCTTTTTTTTTTTTGGCACTGATGGGTTTATCCATGTGACACTGTATAAAGTGTTTTCTACTACATTCATATTAGAGCTGGTAGGAGCAAAGAAGAATTTCAAGGGAGAAGCCAGGGACATGTGATGTCAGACAGGGGTATATTCTTATTTCTGGTATCCATTCTGTAGAGTTTTTGTCTGAACAAGTCTCCTGTGCACCCTTTGGGACCCAAGCTGTGATCAAACTTTGCTTTTTCTCAGGCAAATGCAAGGAAAAGTGCTTCACTTATCTCTGTGTTCCAAGCACTGATTCATTCTTTAGCTCTTTGGATTTCTCTGACTTTATCATCATGCTTTTTAGATGTCTTTGGGAAAGGGGGAATGGTTTTAAGTGAAAGATTTAGATTAAATATTGGGAAGAAATTCTACCCTGTGATGTTGGTGAGGCCCTGGCACAGGGTGCCCAGAGAAGCTGTGTCTGCCCCTGGATCCCTGGCAGTGTCCAAGGCCAGGTTGGATGGGGATTTGAGCAGTTTGGGACAGTGGAAGGTGTCCCTGCCCGTGGCAGGGGGTGGGAACTGAATGAACTTTAAGGTCCCTTCCAACCCAAACCATTCTAGGATTCTGTAAGTCTGTTTACCTGATAGAGTCACCTCAAAATGGATTTATAAAGGAGAGAGACCTTTATCAGTGTTAGACATTGAAACTGTGTTTATAGTCAAGATGTCAAAATCAAAACTTGGAGCTCACTGACACAAATACTTACAGCTCTTACACTTGCCCTATTTTTGCATCCACCTTCTGCTGAGATGGTTGTATGACAAATGCTCATTTTTTGGTGTTGCCTATTAATACAATCATTGTGGAGGTATGTAGTCAGGTTGAATTAATTCTCTTGGTGATAATGAACAAAACCTTCATTTTCCAGTCAAAAACCAAGCTTCTGGCTCCATAAAGAATCTTTTCCTCAAATGGAGCAGCTGAAGCTAAAATGGTTGGTGCTGACCTACTATGAATTCAGACACATCAGTGAGGATGAAAGCCTGGAAGTTCATTGCCATTGGAAAAGTTCAGGATCAGCTTTGGCAGGGTAAAAAAGGATGTTGTGCCACAGTCAAACTGCCCTGGAATAACTTAAGGAAAGGGTTTTTTTTTTGCTAGACACAACTGCAGGCAGGACAAACCTCAAATGGATGAACCAGCACATTTCTGGGAAAAGCCTCTAGGATGTTTCCTTGTCACCCCTCCTTAATACACAGCCAAGCTATATTTACCCAGATGCTCTGCCTGGAGAGGCAAACAGTACAACGATATTTTTCTGGTGAAGAATTCCTGGAAAGAGGGATTCAAATACCATCCACATTTCACCCTAGATATAATAGTAATGGCAGATGAGCAGGGATATTTCTTTGGCATTGCAAATCTCATGGTGCTGGGAGCAGAAACAGTGTTTGTGTGATCTTACAGCTTTTTCTTCCAGGCCCAGCTGGATTGCCACTAGACTGGGAATCTCTGGGCCATTCTCCACCAGGGATTACAGTGTAGTTGGAATTGTGTGTGTTTTATTTTCAAGAAAATCATTCCTAAATGTAGTGGCCCCTTGTCTTCAGAGCTGTGCCATCCATGGGATAGTGCAAAGCCATGGCAAAGGGGAGTGTGCAGGGTCACAGGTGTGTCCTGCCTCACCTGGGCACTGCTCTGCCGTGGATTTTCCACAGCACACAGGAGAGATGTGGTTACTTCAGTCTCTGCCATAAGAATCTTAGCCTCAAACCTTACAAGTTCTTTTTCACTGCGTTGTCTCTAGGGATAGAATTTGTCTTTCTGGATTTTAGTGAATAACACCTCAATTCTCTGCCCTAAACCAAGTCTGAACCCTGTGAAGCCATGGGTCCTTCCTTGGAGCTGTTCCTTTCCAGCTCTGGGTTCCTGATATTTGGGGATAAAGTGTAATGTCCTTTTTCTCCCTCTCCTGACTCAGGAGGGAGGCCAGAGGACAAGTTGAGCCCTATGAACTCTCTGGCCTGGTTAAAGCTCAGGCAAGGTGATCATCAGCCTGGGGATGGTCAGGGAAGATGACTCAGAGAAAAAAATGCAAAAATTGCTGTAATGGGGCAGGAATTTCTATTATCTCCTCAGGCAGCAGGAACACACTTTGGTGGTTTAAACAAGGATTGCCACCTTTGCAAGCTCTGCTGATAAATCTGAGTTTAGTCATCTTCTCAGCATTTGCTGGACTTCCATTCAGAAAAAAAAAAAAAAAAAAAAAGAAAGAAAAGTAGTGGAATTTAATACCTACATCTCTGAAAACACCATTAGCTGTGAAACACATGTATGAGCTGCTGTTCCCATCCCTCAGTGTATTCATTGTGGTAATTCCCACCTGGCTCTTTCTAAGCCATTACTTTTGTCATCTTCAGAATTGCCAGGAAGTCCTTCTGTAATAGGCAAAGAACATAAGTTAAAAGAAAATGAAAGGTGAATTAGAATTTGTCCAGGCAGCTGGGTAAGATAATGACTCGGATAAGATGAGTTTCTGGGAACCAGATTGAATAAAAGTATTTCTCTGTGAGCAGTTAAGTCATTGAAAATGCAGGTTCAGGTTACATTTTAAAATAATTAAGGCTGAAAAATAACAACCATTAACAAATTTGGAAAATGAAAATACATGGCCATTTCATATTGTTCTGTTCAACAGAACATTGTTTCAGAGGTATTGGTACTTCAATTGGATTAGGGATAAAAAGTAAAGAAATTATCAAATTCAAGATAAAAAGCTAAAAATGAAATTTCCTCTCTGCCCGTCTGACTCTCTGTTTTCATGTCAGACAAGACGAAGGAAAAGCTCTCACTTAATTGAACAGAATGGGATTTTTGCGAGTGGCATGTTAAAAAAAAAAATGCATTATTTACACAGTTCCACCTGTGCATTCCTTGTTTCTATGGTGACATCCAGTTCATTAAATCCTGTCTTTTCTTTGGTCCAGACTTAAATATTATCAAGAAGACTGCTCTGACCATCTAGCTCATGATGATCTAGAGCAAAGGGAGCAGTTTCTTTCCAGTTTGTGCAGAGATTGTTGAAGTGTGAGGGTTTGCCCCATCTAGTGCTTACCTTCAGTGTTTTTTTTTAATTTGTGTTTTGTTTATTTTTGCCTGGTTGGTTGCTTTGGTGTTTTTAATGAACATTTTCAAATACACAATGTAGTAGATGCAGCCTGGTCTAGTGTAAAATGTCCCTGCCAAGGGTGGGGTGGAATGGGATGATCTTTAAGGTCCCTTCCAACCCAAACCATTCCATAATTCCTTGATTTTAGAAGCCTTTGCAACTGATTTTACTTCTGGGACATGGCTACTCTTCTAATTCACATTATCCCAAGCAATTGTGAGCAGTACATGTAATTGCAGTCATGTTCTACCAGAGCACTGCAGTCAAAAAATAAATTATGAGAAGCAGTAAAACTTACCCAGCTAATGAGTGATGGTTTCATCTGTCAGTATCTGCAGAGTCATGAGCAGCTGGAAGCTGTGACAACGTGCACTCATCGAATTTTTAATGTCTGCAGTACCATGGCTAAAAACAAAACCCTCCAAAAACTGTTATGGAGCCATCTGAATTATAAGTGAGTGATAATTGATAAGTGATCTGTGATGGTCAATTCCTTTTAAACCACTGCTCTATCCCAGCAGGCAGCTGTGTTTCCTTCATGGAGATTGTGTTTTCATGAAGGTCCTGCAAACAGATTGCACTTCTGTAAGAACGAGTGAGCCAGGTGTGAGACAACTGGATCTTCTTTTCAAAGGGCATTCAGTGAAAATCTCTTTTGTTCCTATTCCCATGGCTTGTTGTGTGGCTGGCTGCTGGGTTTTCTGACAAGGCAAGGCTTTATTGCTGCTTCAGCCTGTTTGTGTCCCTGAGAAAACACAGCAGTGAGAGACAGAGCTCCATCCTTGCTGGAGGCAATGGCACAGTTGTCTGGTTTCTAGGATCTTTATTTCCAGGGATGAGACATGGAGTCAGACAGCACTGATGGACTTTGTGTTTCTCCTCTCTGGCAGTGATTACATTTCAGAGGAGCCCTGCATGAACCCTAGACTTTGCCTGCGAGTTGCTTTCCAGTGTCCAATAAGAGAAAGAGAAATAAGGAATTACTTTGGAGATTTTTAGGACCAGATGCAGGTGCACATAAACACGAGTCCCTGTATTCCTTAGGGTATCCAGACATTCTCAGATGGGGCCTTGAGAAGATTTGTGTCCATCCAGACTGGAAGCTCAGTCCCCTGAAAAATCTAAGGTGGCTGTAAAACCTTACTTTTGTTAAAATAAATTAAATCCTCAGAGTCAAAAACCTGACAGAGCTTCCCAAAAATCCCATGTCTAATCTAAGTCAGTCACTCAGGTCCCCTGAATAACCAGTGATGGAAAATAATAGAAAACTTCAAAATGCAGACTCTTGCTCAGAGACAACTTCATTTTACCCTGGAGTTACTTTCAAAGCTTCAGTAAATACATTGACTTCATGGACTGGAGTGGAAGGTGAGACACTGAAGGTGTAGTTAAAGATGTCTCTGATCACTGCAGCAGATTTGGACCAGATGATCTTCCAGAGTCCCTTCCAACCCAAACCAATCCATGATTCTCTGAATCTCAGTGAAAAGAGATAGGCATTTCCAGAGAAGCAGTCATGTTTCCTAATAAAATCCTAAAAAAAAATAATTAAAAATTTGAAAATGGAAGGTTTTTTTTGCTGGAGGATGTTAACCAAGCTATGAAAAAAAATTGCATTGATTGGAGACACAAAGAAAAGAAAAAGATTCCTAAAGTGAATAATTCTGAGCACTTGCTGTTTGTAACAGAGAAAACACAGGATTACTGCACACCACATCCAGGAAATTTGATTGCTTTAGTCAAATTACCCAAAGGCAAGAAGAGAACAGTACAGCCATAAAGGACAGTACAACAAAAATTTATGATCCCTGCTTGAGTTTATCAAAGCCTAGAAGGATGTAAATGATGCTGATATACACATTAATATAGACAAAATACAGATTTTGATCCTTTCCTTAATTCTTCAACTTTGGCCTTCTGCAGCTAATTAATTCATTAAATATGGCCAGTGAATATAACAGGATCTCCCAATACAGACTGAAACTGGGACTCTGGGCTGTGTCAAGGGCGTGTTTATGCCCCTGGTGTGATGGAAAATCTGTAATATCTGCCCATTCCCATTGCAATAGCTCCCCATTTGTAATTCTGTTCCCTATTGCTGCTGATGACCATCAGGATCCCTGCTCCCCCTGGCTTTGTGTTGGGCAGGAGCACCCAAAGGAGCAGAGTCACTGCAGCAGGGACTCAGTGTGTGACACTGCTGGACTCCATGACCCTGGTGTGTCCCTTCCAGCTCAGGATATTCTGGGATTCTCTGAGTTTTCCTCGCAGAACTTGAGGTCCCTGTGCCTCAGGTGTTCCCAGCTTGGCCATTGCCCCAGGCTGCATTCCCAGCCCAAGGACAAAAGCTGCTTTTTGGGGGAGTGAGTCATGAGATGCTTTTCCAACATCTGCTTCCCAATGAGGAAAATGTTCTCCAGAGCTGCCTGCTCCTGCCTGTCCCCACAAAAACTTGGAGGGCCATTCAAATGTAGATGTTGGTCCATTAAATCCCACTCTGGAAAGCACATTGGCCAGGTGCTGCTTGCTTTGTTCACGGGAATGGTTGTCTGTGCTTAGATCACTGCTGGGAGAACAATACAAGTGATGGGAGCAAAAAGGGTTGGGAGAAATTCCCGTGGCATTCTGTTGCTAACTTCCATGGCTTTCTTTTGCTAACTTCGATTGGAAGATTTTTCTGTGTCCACTTAAGAATCACCTCTTCACCAGCACTTCTGGGTTTCTGGAGGAACATTCTGACATTTTATTTAAAATCACTCCTTTTTCTATCTGCCTGTACTCTAGGACCACTTGGAAAATTCTAGCTGTGAATAAAATTTTATTAGACCAAAGACTCAAGAGAGTCTTCTTAGCCTGTTCTTAACATGAAATGTTTTTTTCTTGTGAGATTTCACCACACACCGATACTCTCACAGAGGTGGCCAGTGCTTAAAACTGCCCAACTGTACAATTTCATTTCTTCTTGCAGCTTCTTCTGTGCTACATCCACTACTTCTTAATATACCTCACAAACTTAAGCCAAGAACTTCATTACAGGGAACTGCCTACTCAATAATACATGCAGCTGAATAAGTGTAATAATTTGGACTCCTGACAGGCTTTGCATATTGATTTTTCCTCAGCAAAATAAAAGTGAAGCACAGTAAGTTAAATCATCTTCAGATGGACGAGCAAGTTACAGTGCTGTAACGTGTTTTTAACTGCTTTGTCTGCTAAGTGGTAGAAAAATCCCTGTACACACTTATCTCAGCGTGGCAAAAATGAGATAATTCAGCCCTATTTACCCTCAAAAGCAGCTGCACAAAGTCACACTCATATATTCTATGCCCATGGCAGGGGAATTGGAATTAAATAGTCCTTAAGGTTCTTTCCAACCCAAACCATTCCATAAATATCAAATCCCTGAGCCCTTACTAAGCTTTATTTTTTTATTTTTTTTTTTCCACAAAGTTCTTGGCCTTTTCCACCACTGGAAGAACAAGGGAAGAGGAACTGCAGGTCCAATTTCATTGTATTTTTTTGTAGTTTCTGTGCAAAGGAGGATGAGGGTGGGGAAGGGAAATCCTTGGCTTTGCCCATGAGCTGCTATCCAACATTGCTGGCTCCAGAGTGGACTTGGTCATTTGCTCCTGGAAAAAGGCAGGGAATGAAAAATGTGAAATTCCTTCCCCCAAATTCCTCACGAGAAAAGGAAGGAACAGGGAAAATTCTGTCATGTAATTTTTCCACTCCTTTGTAACAGAAATGAAGGAAAAAATTATTTGCATTTTGTTTTGAGGGTTATAAAGCTTAATAGATGGCAATATTTCCTTCCAGAAAGGAGAATTTTGCATTCTGTGCAAGAAAACAAATTAACTTGGCCTGTGCTGTTCTGCTTCCCAGCTTGAGATTTCATTTTCTAATATGAGTTCCACCACAGAAACAAGTTATTCTGTGGTGCAGGAATTCTGTAGCAATGTCAGTCTTGGGTTTAAAGGTGAAATTAATCTCAATTTAGCTGGATGAAACCAGAATATTTGCTTAAAGTGGACATGTAGGCTCTCCTATGAAAAAAGAAAAGTTAAAGTAAAAAGAGGAAAAAAAGTTGATTTGACCAGCCTATGTTCTATAACAATTTTGAGAAAATATATTAATTTAAGATACTTTAGATGTAAGATAGAAGATCTTCTGCCCTATTGATGTGTCATCTGATTTTCCTTCATTTCCTATCAACAGGAATGTTGAACATTAGAGTCCATTTTCTTCCCAGTATAACCATTATTCCTGCAAAATAGTTGGAAAATAATAGAATTTAGGAAACTTGCTGACAAGACTTCAAATTGATCTGTTAAAATAAATGTTCTTTCCTCCTCTTTTCCTTTGTGAATTTTGCTCCTGGATGCCAAGAAGGCTCAAATTTTGACAGTTCAATGAATGCATAATGTCTTATAAATTATTTACAGAGGAATCAAAGTAATTACCTGTCTCTTGCACAACATTGTAAACAAGGAGTTTAGAGGCATTTTTAGTTTTAACTTGAATATTTTTGAGCCTCAAGCCAGGTGGAAATACCCAAAAGCCTCACTTTCCAGCTAATAAAATATTTATAGATATGATCAGCTTGCTTTTTTAAAAAGATCTTTGACAAGTCACACCTTTAAAATTTTGATGACTCCTTAAGCAAACTCATTTTTTTACCAAAATGAGAGCAGCCAATCCCCAGCTGGCAGTGGAAGGGTTCTGCTGTCAGCACCAAGAGCAGGTGGAATTCTGCTGCTCTCAATCCCATCTCAACTCCCATCTCAAATCCCATCTCAGCTGAATCCAACAGGCATTTTTGGCATGTGTTTCAGTGAAGACAACTGTGCTGGGATCTGTATTTAGGGGAAAAATGCCCCCCTTGGGGAAAAATTGCATCACTGCATGTTAGACATCTAAATTATTGGCTAAATTAGCTGGTGAGTCTCCCAAGACTCCTTGTAGAGTTGATAGATACAGAGATTTACATCCAGTTTGCATATTAAAAAGCCTAAATTAAGGTGCCTTAATAAGCAAGCTGAGTCCCACTGAAGGCATACCCATCATCTCAGAGAGCTGAGCTGCCCATTTCACTTCCCAGGCCTGGATTTCCCCCTTTTTTTTCAGTGTTCATAGAAATTATTTTGGTTTTCTGGTTGGTGTTTTGGTTGTTGGGTCGTTTGGGGTTTGTTGCAGGTTTGTTGGTTGGTTGGGGCTTTTTGGTTTTTTTGGAGAGGTTTGTTTTCTTGGGATTTTTTTTGTTTGTTTGTTTGTTTTTGTTTTGTTTTGTTTTATTGTATTTTGTTTGATTTGGGGGGGTGTTTTTTTGTTTTTGGGGGTTTTATTGGGTTTTGTTTGGGTTTTTTTTTGTTGTTTTTTTTGGTAAACCAAATGGGAACCTTACACAAATAGTTGGACATTGGTTGAACAGTGTCATTTTCACCCTTCAAGAGCAGAAGGGTCGAGTCTTGAGGACAAGCACCTGCAGATGCTTTTCTTATTGATCCTTTTCCTTGCCTTTCTGATTTCCCTAAAAGCCATTGCAGACTTCCATGGCAGCTTGCACTTTTGGTAATCAAGCCATACATTTCCTGCTCCCACAGCTGCTGGAATCGATTGGTTTGTGTCCTTTTACAGAAAAACAAATCGAAGGGAGCAGAGTGAAACAACAACACAAGTGCAAATCACAACCCAAACAAAAGGCATGGCTGGAAGGATCCATCACTGAGTGCCCAGCCAGGACCTGGCTGAAAAAAAATTTCTAGACACAGAAGTCAATGCACAAGGAAATGCTTTAGAGGGGAAAAACAATTATTGGAGTGTGTAATGAGTATGCCCAAGCCATATGCCAAGAGCAAAGCCAAATTGAAATAATGAACACAAACAATTAATAAAATGCTCTGAAGGATTGTTGGGCATATTTTAAGAACGTGCCTCATCCTTATTCCCAAGACAGGAAAGGACTTGAGTCTGCTCCAGGCTTTTGGCCATAAAAAATGATGACTGATGTAATTCCAGCCCTTCTCTGCTAACCTGCAAACTGCCCACACCAGAGCCCAGTGTTGTCATGACTGAATAATCCTGAGCAGAACTGAACAGAGTGCTCCCAGTCAGCAAGATTATTTCATAATTGTCTTCGTGCAGGACAGACCAGAATCAGTGATTTGTTTCCCATTATTCCACTGGATTGAGAACTGATAAAGAGATTTTCCAGTGCTGTGGTTCCAGCAGCTGAGCATTCCTGCTCACATGAACAAGATTTCTCACTTGGGTTATAAACTGAGGACATTTTGTGTGTTTCCTATTTTTTTTTTCTTCCACCTGTATCTCAAATAGACTGTGGGCAGAGCAATCTATCTGAAGATAAATATAAACCTATACTCTAGACCTGCATAAATACACACCTACAGCTATAAAAACTTACATCTAACTGTGGTTTACAACAGAATTTTATTTTAAATCTGCTAGATAACACAACAGCTGCTCATTCGTAGAATATCAGGAAGAAATTTATTATTATCCTTATATATGACACTGAAGTTATTGCCATCCCTGCAAGTCAGAAATTGTCAAGTGATTGAAACATAAAGAAATTTCTGGATCTTTGCAATTCAAGCACACAGAATTGTGCCCTGTAATATTTTTTTTTTCCCCATGCTTTGTCCAGCTAATAAAAATGTCACAGACAATGAGAACTCCCCAAATTCCTTTTAGGTAATTTAGTCATGGTTTATTTTGCTTGGGTGCAAGGAAGGATTGTTGTGAATGCCACAGGTCCCTTTAGGATTATTTTCCACTTTTCCATAATGATTCCATATTCCAATTACAAAATATTGATTAGATATATGCAAATTTTCAAAGTTTTTTATTACTTCATATGGGAGGGTAATTACATGCCCACACATATTTGTGAGAAGGACTACAGAAAATTTCCTTCTTACTTGATCTTTAACTCTTTCAAATGGGAAGAGAAGGAGAAGGAATAATAATATAGTTACCTAATTTTCATATTTCTTTTTTAATCCATCTCTAAATTTTCTAAATCAATTAATCTTTGACTTACAGCAGCTTTAGACATGGAGAATGAATTAGCTCTTTTGGAATTAACTCTTTATTTACAGAACTGAGCCATAAGAAATTGAGGATGTGCAGACTTTTTTTTTCACAAATATTGTTAAAATCCACATTCTTTCCAAAATACTTCTTTCTTCAATGACTCCATCAATGGCTTTTATGGAGGTAGTGACTAACCCAGCAGTGTGGAAGGTTTGATCCATATCTCTGTATGTTCTTGGTGTTACTGCTCCTGAAAATTGACCATAAATTGTCCAGTCCTCTTGGCAGCCACTTCCCATTTTTTCGTGCATCCTGCCAGCCTTTAGGCAAAGTAAGCCAGACCCATCACACTTCTTCTGGTCCAAAGACAAGCAAAGAGGAATTATCTTGTCTCTATTTATTCAGGTTTTGCATTAACATAACTGTAATTTTGGGTCTACCTATGGTTTTCTGGGCATTTTCATCTAATGTGTTCCCTATACCTAAACATCAGAAATACTTCTGACATCTTCTACACTGTTTATACCATTTCCAGTAACCCCGGTGAGGCTGGATCACACTGAGTTTGCAGTGTGAGTTTTTTTCCCACTCTGAATACGTTGTGGGCACTCAGGGAAGTTCAATATGAAGAGGAGACAGGTTTTGTTAAACTCTGACATGGTGCTCCCGTTCAGGAGCATGAGATGCAGCATTTGCACATCCCTGTTCACAGGGGCTGGACTGGACTGGCTGTTGGTAATTTATTTATTTCCTTTGTTTCCTCCACTAGACCATAAGGTCCCACGAGCTCGAATAAGGAATTGTTTGACTCACCACTAGAACAATTTCCAGGACAGATTATGGAATTTGCACGCTGGAAGAAATTAAGTTGTTTAATTCAGTCATTTCTCATCCTCCGAAGGTTTGAAGGAGCAAAAAGGAACAAATGCCTCTCAGGAGTGTCCCCACTGGCGTCACTCTGCTTACATCAGGAGTGAATTTGGCCCAAGATATCTTCTCCTACATTTTCCACTGAGATAATTCTATTTATAAACACCAGAAAAGCAAGAAGGTGGGGAGCAGCAGTCAGAATATGAAGGGGAAGCTTGATTTTACAACTCTGGCTCTGGAGAGCCATTTAGATTTCAGTGTCACCATTGGTTGTGGTTTGTTTGGTTTTGTTTTCCAGCTGTAAAAAAGAGCAGAAAATCTTTTTTAACACCCAGAGCTACCCCGAAACAAAATCAGTAATAATTTGTAAATTCTTTTTGAGGGTTCTTAATACATATGCACCACAATTTAATTTGATTGTTGAAATTATCAATCATATAGACTTGAGGTCAGTTGCTCTTTTAGTTGTTTATTGCTTGCCTGTTTTCTTTGGTCTGTTTATCCTTTTAGAAACAAAAAAAAATCCTGACAAATGCTGTTGACTGGGCAATTATTAACCTCAGGCTTTGCCTGGATAATTCCCATTGAAAATCCCGTTCTCCTGTGTTGGGATTTTTTGAGACTCAAACTCAGAGACTGTTTCAAGGTTTGTGTCCCATTTTAGTCCCACTCCAATGCTGTTGTGAGATTAGTTAGAAATGAACAAATTAAAGAAGGATGTTATCATTCTTTTCTTTTGAGACAGAAAAGATTTGAAGCCATGCATTTATTATTGTGAATCCTCAAGTCTCAAGAGACCTGCTGTTAAATTTTCTCCTCACTTCCTTCCATGTTAAATCCTGTCTCCATTTTCAAGGAATGCAGACTCCAAATTACCAAAAAGAGAGCCTGAAAAAAAATTCTACTTTCTCTGTCTCCATGGCAACTGTTTATCCCAGAGATCTTTCCAGATGTCTTCTTCACAGCCCCATAAATCTCATAATGGGCCAAATATCACTCCAAGGGTGGCAAAACTGTCAGTGGACAGTTCAGCTCTCCAACTTGGGAAGATTTTTTTACCTTTTTAGCCCTAGCTGAAAGCCAAGTTCACTGCGATCCACATTAATACTTGTGGGGAAAAAAGATATTAAATATATATAATATTTTATCTATTATTTCTACTATTAATATAGTATTATATATGATATTGATACTATTTGTATAGTATTTCTTTCTATCCAGCTACTTCAACATCACAACCAGTCTCATGATTAGATAAAATTAATTAAACTATTGACCAAGAGAGGCCACAGCTGGCAGTGCTCCACCCTGCTGTCCTTGGTCAATCCCTTTTCATGGCCAGGTTGTGGCCACAGGATGTGACCAAGGGAAGATGAGGCTGTGTGGGAGAGCAACTCTTTTAAAATGGTTATTAACCCATCTTTTCAAACTCTGTCTTGACTCTGTAACCTTCAGGCAGGGTTTTTTATGATGCCCTTCCCAGAAATTAGTCTGAGCCCAGCCGTGTAAGGATTAAAATTTGTAGCAGTGTGATGTATGAGCAGCCTGCTAGGCACGGCTGGAGCAGCTCCCTCTCCCCATCTGTCTCAGCCTGGAGAATTAATGAAAGGCAGAGCTGATAAAGTGCAGGATTCTGTCTCCTTCCCCTCAGAAGGGAGGGAACTGAGTCAGAACCGCTTCTGGGGGAGAATGATGATGTTCTGGCTTCCCCCAAAAATAAAGGGAGAGATGGGGACCAGGTGGTGCCAGGCAAAGCTGCCTCCAGCAGCTCCTGTGATCTCCCACATCCCTGTCCTGAGCGAGGCTGGATTATCTGCAGCTGCTCAGCCTGGCACTGCCTCGCTTCTGGCAGCTTGCAAGTGTCATCCTGTCCTCCAGCACTGATGGAAAAAAAATAAAAATAAATTAATAAAAAAAAATCTCCCAATTCTTTCGGTGATTTCACAGTCTCCCTACCTCCCGAGCAGCAAAGCAGTGACTTTCTCAGAGAGGAGCAGCCAATCCTTTTTATTATATTTAAAGCAGGTTTAAAAAAAAAGCCAACTCCACTCGATTTCCCAGCTTATTGGCTTTTTACTCTCCTGCCTAATTATACAAAGAAATGTTCTGGAGATTTTGCCAAATTGAAGTTTCCCTTTACAACTCTTCAAAGCTCACCTAAGGCCAATTGGCTGGCAGCACTTAAAAGATTCTGGAGATGTTCTTGGATGAGGTTTTCTTGGCAGGTATCAATGCAAGAGCAGCAATAAGTGTGACCTTAGAAATAAATATCCTGTGACTGCAAAGAACTGAACAGCTTTAAAAGCAGAGAAAGGATTTACACTTCTCTGATTGTAAATAACAGCTCTGGTAGTTTAAAAGCTGATCTTTGCCATGTATAAAATCATCAAGGAATAAAAAAGTTGTAAAATGCAGCATATTTCATATGTCAAGTATGATATATTTTGTAAAATACTTCATAATATTTATAATATATAAATGCTTAGATATATAATAATAGAAAATATTTACAATATATAGTTAGGATAGTAATATACTATGAATGTGTGTTTATAATTAAAATATATATTGAATTTATCACAAAGTCATATTTTTTTAGTAGCAAAATATTTCTTTCATTAAAATAATATTATATAAAATCTGTTATTCCAATCAACAAACTCAGTGTTTTTAGTGCTTTCCCTTTAAGTTTCTAATATAATCTATTACTAACTCAGTGCATTAGAAGCAAAATATCTCAAATAATTTATTTCTAACATTCTCCTTGACTAATTAAGGTGATATTTGTAAAAGTTCTCTGCAAACAGTGCTGCACTTGTTCCCTGAGAATGTCACCCCATAAAACAAGTCACTTAACTGAAAATGCTGTGCCAGTAGAAATTGCTCTAACGGTTTATAAGTCCCATTACATAAAGAATGGATTCTAAATAATTGTAATATAGTTCTGTGTTCCTTAGGCAGCTGTCTAAGGACAGCTGATGGAAAATATTGAGGTGGGTCAAGTGCTGGTGAGTTGGATCACTGTTTGTTTTCCTCACATATCACTCTGGCAGAGAAACCTGGACTATACCTGTGGAATTCCCCTGATTCCAGCTGGTTTCATCTTAAAATTAGGATTTGTCTCATTGCCTTTTCTAATTAGGGGAAGAAAATCTGCATCTCTTGATAATTTATCTTAGAACAGGTTGCCCAGAGAAGTGGTGGATGTCCCATCCCTGGAATTGTCCAAGGCCAGGTTGGATGGAGCAGCCTGGGATAGTGGAAGGTGTCTGTCCATGGTAGGGGTGGAATGGGATGATCTTGAAGGTCCCTCCCAACCCAAACCATTCCATGATTCTGTGGTTCTCTGATCATTAGAAACTTTCTAGCAGTGCTCTTCACAGTTGATTTTTTATTATTATTTTTTTTTTATTATGTGCACTGTAAAAGAAATGCAGAACTTCCCTTAGAGTTGCACATTAAGTTTCTATACTGATGAGGTGAATGAAAACCAGGTTAGACAGCACAAGGTGCAGCTCTGGGCAGCAACAGCATTACTTGGATAGAAAAAAAAACTTCCTGGTGTAATAACTGGGCCAAATGGCCAGGTGAAAGAATAGACTTTGTTCTTATAATTTCAAAATTTATCAGGAGCAGAACTGGGAAGGGAAAAAAGCACTTTTTCTCCCTTATCACTTACTCTGAAATTCCAGTTGATGATATATTTCTACTCTGTTATGGTCTGGACTTTCAAATGAAACTAAAGAATCCTAAAACCCCAGAATAGTTTGGGTTGGAAGGGAACTTAAAGCTCATCTCATTCCACCCCTTGCCATGGGCAGGGACACCTTCCACTGTCCCAGGGTGCTCCAAGCCCCATCCAGCCTGGCCTTGGACACTTCCAGGGATCCAGGGGCAGCCACAGCTTCTCTGGGCACCTCTCTCATTAAAGAATTTCTAATACCTTATCTATCCCTGCCCTCTGGCAGTGAAGCCATTCCCTGTGTGCTGTCCCTCCATGCCTTGTCCCCAGTCCCTCTCCAGCTCTCCTGGAGCCCCTTCAGGCCCTGCCAGGGGCTCTGAGCTCTCCCTGGAGCCTTCTCCTCTCCAGGGGAACATTCCCAGCTCTCCCAGCCCTTGGAACATCCCCATGGCCTCCTCTGGGTTCATCCCCACAGCTCCACATCTCTCCAGAGCTGGATCTCACAGAGCAGAGCAGAGCTGCAGGATCCCCTCCCTTGTCCTGCTGCCCACCCTGCTTTTGGAGCACAATTGTCTCCCTGGGCTGGGAGTGCACAGTGCTGGGGCTGACAGAGTTCCAGGGTTGGTGCCCAACTCCAAACTCGTCCAGAAACAACATTTCTGTGACAGGAACTCCTCAAAGACACCTGCACTTTGAAATGTCAATTACTTTTGGAAATCATATCCCCATAGCCAGGCCAGGCTCAAGCCCGTATTTATTTTGGTATTTACCCAGATTTATGAAGGAACAGAGAGCTGCTATCTCATATTCCCCTCTCTCTGAAAGGCTTTATATGTAGTGTGCCCTTTAGAAGTTATTGTGCACCACATAATTCAGTTTAATATGCTGGTTTGTTACATTACGTTTCCTTTGATATTACTCTCCTGAAGGCAATACGACCTTGAAGGTGATATTTTAAACCAATAAATGAGGAGAGGAACTGAAAATCAAACCAAATGCTGTAAGCCAGAAGGGTGGATTTTCATCTCAGGCCTTTATTTCCCTACATGAAAATACAGAAGTCTAACATTTATGTAATTATATTTTTTCTTGATTTGCCAAGGGAACAAATTTTATGCAAATTCTTGTCCATTACCTCCTGTCTATGTATGACTCCATAAATTCCATTGCCCATCACACTGTTACTCCTTTATTCAGTCCCCCATTTTTTAAAAAGGGGTGCTGGATATAAGAAATATATCAAAATAATAATCGTGATAGAGAAGGAGACAGGTAAGAAGTACCCACTTTGTTTAGAGGAGGGAATGAGTAAATGGGGAGTTACTACACCCAAAAAAAATATCTCTGCTTTGCACCTTCTCTTGCCAAAAAGTTGTCAGGGATGAGAGGAAATGTTTTGCACTAGGGCACCATGAGGACATGGGAGGATGTTGTGGAGACTGTGAAGAGGATTTTAATATAGAGAGTGTAAATAGAGAGGAGATAGAGATATAGGCACAATATAGAGCATAAACAGGACATAAATCTACAAAAAAAAGTAAGAAAACAGGACACAAATCTACCAAAAAGAGAAGTTTTTACACAGTCTTGGTGACACAGGCCCTGTCCTCAGTTGGTTTAAAGTTAGGTCCATTCCTTCAAATTTGTGAACTTCACCTGTGGGGTTGCCTAAAATCTGGTTTTATACCTGGTTTTAATATGGTTTTATAAACTGTCACTCTCGAGACAGCCCTAGACAAAGGAAAAAAGGAATATAAGGGACTGATACCTAAACATTTTTAGCTTTTTTATATATTTGTAGCTTTGTAGATTTTTAATATCTAGCTGTAGAGTTTCTAGCACTTTCTTACACTTTAGAACAGCAGTTAGCCTTTCTCACACATTGTGTCACCTTCTTAAATTCTGTTCAGTCTCAGGGACACCTTCCATTATCTCAGGGTGCTCCAAGCCCCATCCAACCTGGCCTTGGACTCTTCCAGGGACAGGACACCCACCCCTTCTCCAGACAACCTGTTCTAAGAAAAATTATCACCTGGAGATGCAGATTTTCTTCCCCTGGTTAGAAAAGGCAATAAGATAAAGCCTAATTTTAGAATTTCTAGAGAAAAGAATTTTAGAATTTCTAGAAGAAAAGAATTTCTAACAAGGACACCCTGTTTTACACCAGCACTTGGGAGACATAACAAGATATGGGTCAAGAACAAGATATAACAAGATATAGGGTCAAGAACCCCTTGGAGGGACTCAGTGGGGCAGGGTGGGTTACTAGGACAACCAGTCTCCTATGGGATATAATTTCTAGATATCCTAATTAATTACATTTATAAAAATTATGAAAATCTGATGCCATGACTGCTCTTAGGCATATTTTTTTGCACTTGAAAGCTTTCATTAAAAGACTGCTCTTTATGTTATCAACCCTAATATTGTTTTGAGGGTTTTTCTTCTGATTCTGGGCAACAGGACCATCAGCAATTTCAGAAGAGCTGTTATCACTGCTCTCCTGCCAGCATGGTTTGCTTTGGGGATTTTTTTTTTTTTTCTTGGTGCTTGTCCAGAAATTTCAGGCAAGTGGGAGTCTTTCAACTGCCAAGAGTAGCAGGTTAGGGCGAGTGTGAAATGAAAAATGAGAATAAGGATTGTGAGGACCTCTATGGAGGCATGATGACTAGAATGGTTTTAATGCTGGGTGTCGTTTTAAAAATGCATCAGAACACGCTGAAATGAGAAATAATTGTTGTTTCCTTGTTAATAAATGTGGTCTTTCTCTGAAAAAGATGTTCTTTTCCAGTGGCTGCCAAGCCAGATCCATCCTTAGGTGTGTGAGGCACCTCCCTCATCTTCAACAATGTGGAATTTAAACTTGAATGTCATGGGTTTCACATGAAATTTATATAAAATCCACAGCCTGGAATTCACATAGAGATTCACATAAAATTTACATAAACATTGTGCTTCAGCAGAAACGACTCTGCTTTTTGAAGTAAGTGAAAAGTACAAAGTGCATCCAGTCACAAGGAGCTCAGAGTATGAACATGAATTTTATTCCCCTTCTACAAGTAGAAGTTTCAGGCAGAGATACAGGGACTGATCATGAGAGCTTTTAAAAGCAACAATTTAAAAAGTGGTTTTCTTGTGGTTCAGATTCCTCAGGGACATGTCCCAGCCCCCAACTGGACTCCTTTTCTCAGGACTGGGAAATGTTTAAAGGAGATTGTGGAGCCACTGGTGATCCCTCTCACCAGAGAACAGAGTTGGTTCATTTCTACCCCAAAATACCACACAGCACCTGTAGGGAATTCAAACATTAAAAAAAAAAAAAAATTCAAAGGCAGCTGTCTAAGCTAAGCTTTTTCTTACCCTCCTTCTGCTGAGTGTAGTCAGTGTCCACTTTACAGGGTGATTCCCCACCAGTGCCACCTTAAAATGGGATTATTCCTGTCTGGAAAGTCTCTCTCCCCTGAGCTACAGAGGAAAATTTGCTTTACTACTCAGCAAATGGGTAAGAAGAAAAAGAAAATTATACATCTGAAGTTCGACTAATCCAGACTTAACCTATGGTTGTATGATTTTGTGTTTCCTCAAAAGTCAGCAGCACATAATAGAGGCTCCCAAAGGAGCACCCATCCCTCAAAGGAGAGGGGGGAATAAGTGGAATAAAGTGAGTAAGTGGGAGCACTTCTCTGCCTATCCTAGGAGAAGGACAGAAGCCCAGGACCAGGACCAGGTGTCAAGTTCTGCACCACTTCTGTTCCCTGGGATGAATCCCAGAGTGTTCCCCAAACAGGAATTCCAGCTGCAGTGCAGACACAGGAAGGGAAGGCAGGATTTGTGCTTTCTGGAAACAGCCTTGGGCTGTGCCAGGGGAGGTTTAGATTGGATATTGGAGAAAAAGTCTTCACTGGAAGGGTGGTCAAGCACTGGAACAGGCTGCCCAAGGTGGAATCACCATCCCTAAAAGTGTTCAAAAAACCATGTGGATGTGGCACTTGGGGACAGGGTTAGTGGTGGATTTGGCAGTGCTTGTTTGATGTTCTGAGAGGGCTTTTCCAACCTTAATGACTCTGTAAATCTCTGATTATTTTGATTCCAACACCATCCATTAGCAAGACCACTATCAGTATTTTTTTTCATTCTGTCCCATCTTATTCTTTAAACTATTCTTTAAAACTATTCCTTAAAACTATTAACTATTTAAAACTTACTCTTTAAAACTATTCCTTGTAATTTCTGCTTTCCTAAGATGCTAAAAATTAGGAAAGTTTGTGCTGATTCAGTTGGGGTTTGTGAAGCACCTCTTTCCAAGCCTTCTTGGGCATCCCTACATCACTGGGCAGTGGGGAGACCCCGCCAGTGCCAGAGGAGACCCTGCTGGGCAGTTTCACACTCAAGTCACTTTGATTTCCGTGGGCAGATTTCACCCAGCAGGAATTGCTGGCTGCAGCATGGTTCACAAATGCAGGGAGATTGTGCACGCTGTCCTTCATTTAATTTAATTTTTTTTTTTTCCTGTTATCGTCCTTTTCTTTGCTCTTCTAAATCGTTTATTTCAAATGTGCTTTTCCAAGCGGGATCAGACAATGTTCTTGTTGATGGGAATTCTTTACAATCTCCATCTCTCCCCTGTTTTAAGGTAAATTACTCGACTTGCTGATTCTCTCTCCCCTCTCTCCCAATGTCAGCCCATCAGTGTTTTCTAAAACAATGAACTTGTAATTTCTTTTTAAGTGGGGCTGGTTTTTATCTCTGCATGGAATTACCACAAAATCAGCCACCTGCTATAACTGATTTTTATCCACACTGCCACGGGATATTTATATATGTGGCTGTTTCTGTTCTGCAGCCTGAGGATATTCTTGCATTTCTCTGGTTTGCATTATCCATTGCTGAATAATATCTATATCTTGGAACATATATATGTTGAAACAATAATAACAAATAAAGTTTTTCCTATTCTTATTCAACATAGTTAACTCAAGCACAACTGTACAAAGAGCAACAGGTGTTTCTCCCAAGATCTCATTAACCACTGATTATCTCCAGCATCTCTTGTAAGCAAATGTCTCATTAACGTGGATGTTCACACATAATTTACTTTTGTACATAGTTCCACACTTCAGAGAGCCATAAACCTGGTGCTGCACATCCTCAGATTTACATGGAAAATGCATTTCCTGCTGTGTGGACAGACACAAGCTATCAAAGACAATAAAATCTAATAGCACTCAACATGGTCTTGATTTCATGATTTCCATCTTTAGTACATAAACAATATCACAAAACTATAAAATCAGAATATCCTGAGCTGGAAAGAATCCACAAGAATCAATGAGTCCAACTTCTGGCCCTGCACTGGACACCCCAGTGTGTGCTCAGAGATTCCAAACCTTTCAAACCCCAGGTTTAGAGACTTGTAGAAATATTCTAGTGAGTGGCAGAAGAAACAATCTGAGACAGGAGTGGGAAAAGAGAGGTAGAGAAGCAAATGTAAAGGATTCTTTTCTTTTTTTTCCCAGCTCCTGTGATGATTTAATGAGCATTTTTGCCAAATTTGGTGTTTTGGTGGGTCTGGTGGGTTTTTGTATTATGGTGTTGAACATCACAACAACATTGTTTGACACTGACCTAATTCTTCAAACACCAACTCTCTCAGAACTGCTCCACTCACTACACGTGGTACTCTCAGCCTTATATTTTGGTGAGAAAACATAGGATTGGATTTGCTCCCACAGAAGCTGATAGGGAAAAAAAAGATTAAAAAAAAAAAAAAAGAAAAAGACACCAGTTTCAGTCCTGAGAACATTCCTCCTCCACTGATGGGGATCTGCTGCTGTCACCAGAGCTGATGGAGCCCACACAGCTTTTACAAGTTCATCACCCACATCTCGTTAATTGGACTTGTGCCAGGCAGAAAGTAACACTTGGAAGTATTATCTGCTTTTCCTGGAGGTTTTATTTCCCTTGGCATGCAGTCAAAAAGAGAGAATTTTGACAGAAAGCCTCGTAGAAAATCATGGAGCTGGAGGCTCTTTTTCAGCTGGTAGGATTATTTCCTCAATCTCAATATAAAATGCAAATATACAGTGGAAATATTTATGTTTGGTTCTTTTTTTGTTTCCTGAGGCGGAAGATGAATTTCATTTGAGATTCACTCACTAATTTTTTTTTTTTTTAAATATTAGTAGAAAACTTGAGAAATTGCTCTAAGTTTTTGTGAGCTGGATGAGCCTTCTAGGTTTGTGAGCTGGTAAGATGGTGATCTGCAGAATTACAGAAGATTTATTCTTCTTGAAAGCCAGTTTTTCACACCTCTGCCACAGAGACCAGAAAGAAGCAGGAGCTGGGTGCCTTTACTGTATTCATAATAAATTTTGAATTATTTTTTTCTTATATCCCAAAAGAAGGCAGCTCCCACCCACAGTCCCATCACCTCCTCTTCCTGCACTGATGTAGCAGGAAATTGGGACTTTTTACCACTCAGACCTTTGCTTCAAAGTTTCTTTCCTGAAGCCTCATCTTTGAACTGATATGAAAGACCTGAATCTATTTTTAGCTTATGCAAGAAATCATTAGAGGTGAGAAAAATCCTCTTTTGACACTGGGAGTTTATATTCTCTAGAGCAAAGACTGCAGTAAGAATAGTGAACTATGTTAGGACAGTTCTTTGGTAAGGAAGGAAATTTTTTTATAAAATAAGCAGGATGGAAGAATGAGTTTGTCTCACATATCCACGGAAATGGCTGCAGGATGAAGCAGAAACTGCTTTTCAATTTTCAGACAAATTCCAAAATGAACGAGTTCCCAAACCTTCACAAGGATTGCAGCCAACAGAAATTCATAGAATTGCAAAGATGTGATCCTTAAAGTGTGGGTTTTTCTTTGTTTGTTTTTTTTTTTTTTAATTAACCCAGCACTTCTGAAAGATAACTAAATGGTTTCACACTCAAAGGAAAATTCTGTTTCTGGCATGTTGGAGTGATTTAATTGGGACTAAGGAATGTCATCTTCTGGGAGAGTAGAGTCTGACCATTACTGTGTGATGCCACTATGGATTTTATGGGTGAAAGAAAAGTAATTTTTCCCAGGGAAACTGACACTTTTTATTATTATAAACAAGAATATTTTTGTTTATAGAAGGAAGAACGAACCACAAAGCTCAATAACAGTGTGAGGAAAGGGATGGATTTCCACCACTAATGTTTTTTATCCCTCCTTCTCTTCCACAGGTTGCCCAGGAATGTGGGACAATATCACATGCTGGAAACCTGCAAGTGTGGGAGAAATTGTTTTTGTCAAGTGTCCTGCACTGTTCAGATTTATCATCTCTGAAGATGGTAAAGTATTTTCTCTTTATTTTCACCTCTGCCTGGTAAAACCTCATGGCCAGCACGAGTGTAAAACCTCACTTAGATCCTCAGGATAAGAGACATCAAAAACTCTACAGCTGGGCTCCAGTTAGAAATAAATTGCAGAAAACCAGGATATTTGTGTGTAGGTATGTGAGTGTGCATGGGGTGGGAGGGAAGGTGTGAAAAAAAAGCCTTCACAGACTACACAACATGAAAATATCACAAATTTGAGCTGCCAAAGGGAATATTCTGCCCTTGGCTCTCACTGTGTTTGGTTCTTGGGTTCAGTTAGAATCTATTTTAGCAAATAATTAAAAGGTAGAGCAGGTTCTGCTTGGGCTGAAGGAGAAGAAAGGCATGAGATGAGCAGTGAGGAGCTCCCCTGTTGGGGTCCAGGGAGGAATTAAAGATTTCTGGAGAGAGGCAGAAGTTCCAGCACCCATTTCTTGAGGTCTGTGGAAATGAGACATAAACATCCTTCTGTCCCTGTGCAGGTAATGAACACAGACTGCTCCATTTGCTCCCAGCACCCACTGCAGTCCCTTAATTAGCTCTGTCCTTCGAAGAATTACCAATTAATTTTTCATTTACAGCCTTAAGTCCAAAATCTGTTTGGTTTTTGGTTTTCTGTTTGTTTTTTTTTGTTTGGTTTTTTTTGTGTTTTTTTTTTGCATTGCCACACACACAGATCACCATTTTTAGGAGACAGAGTTTCATACACAGCTCCAGGAGCTCTGAAATCCTCACTTTTAACACAGCCACACCAGGCACCACCAATGTCACCAAACCCATGACCCACTTTAGAAATAAGATTAACTCAATTTGACCTGTTCCAGGTCTTCAGTAAATGGTTACCTGTTAATGAAAAAAAAAACTTTAAAATAGAAATATTTTTGCAATTAAATTATTTAAATAAAAATAATTAGATTTTTATTATATTTATTTTATACTTAAACAAAAATTTTATCTATTTAAATAAAATCAGGATTTTTATTGCATTTTCTATATTCCTAGCTTCTATTTCTTTTAATAAATATTTGATTTATTTGCAAAAATTACTTAAACAAAAATAATAAAAATTCTTTGCATTAAAAAGAATTTATTTCAATAAAAATAATAGAACCTTTAGAGAAGCAATTCAATATATATATATGGTTTATTTATTTATTTATAGCTCTATTTATTTTAGCTATGTAAAATAAAGGGCTGAAATAATATTTTTAAATAATTTTCCCAGGATTTACTGATCTCCTCACATACAGAACTTCCCATTTGGCCTGTGGCAGGGTGACAGTACAACCCTAATATTCCATCCAGTAGAAACACATGTCCCATTCCCTTATCTCCTCATGGGATCCCCAATAAAAGTGACAGCTGTCACCTCGTGTAGGGCTGGGTTTGAGGGGTTTTTGGACATCTGTTCACCAGGAACAAACCCAAGATTCATAATTTGTTAGATAAACAAATCAACATTTAACCTGGAGTAGCTGGAAATCTCAGCAGATGTGGTTGGGGTTGCCCTGCTGACCCCAAGGTGGAATTATCAAATCCCAAAGTTCTCTCCTGGGTGCATCAGTATCAGCTTTGCCATCATTGCTGCTAATTTTAATTAGCCAAGTGTATTTGTTCAATGAGGGTTTAATGAAAAAAAGTCACATTTCATGATGGTTCCCTAAATAACGGGTTATTAGAGAACTATAATGTTTCTAAGACATGGATAATCACATTTTAGGGATTGTTATAGTGTCCTCTGGCTGCTGCTCTGTTTCTGGAATGTGGAGCTAGGCTGGGCATGGACACTAATATTTATTAATAGCAAAGTCATTCCTAGTATAGCAACATTTTTATACGGCCACAGATAATTTTTACAAATGCAGCAATAACTTTAAATTATACTTTTCAGAAGTTTGTGCTCTGAAGTACCTGTAAGTACAACATAATCACACGGAAATCAAGGAGTGTGCTAATCTTAAAGAATGGGTAGGAAATATCTCACCTGGCTTCGAAAATTTAAATTTATATGTGAATTTATGAAGTGATCAGATGGATTTCTGGTTCAGTGAAAAGAAATCAATGGGCACTTGTAAAAATGCTTTCTCTGAGCCCTCTCAAATGCTTGTCTGGAGGTGAGTGAAGTCACTGCTTGTTTTATGAATTTCAGAAAGGAATCTGACTGTCTTTACTTGGATGTCTAATTTCCATATGGAATAAAACGGGAAAAAATAAAAGAGACTGCAAAAGAAAAATTAACTACCTAAGCTGTCATCTGGAGGGATGCTTTTTGGAAAAATTAGCTGTGCAATTAGCTAAAAATATCAGCTGTTTCTGGCTTTGATCTGCTCTGCTTTAGCCTTCACTGCAGTTGAACCAAGGAGTAATGTTTGAGCTGCTGTCAACGTCATGCAGAAAGTTCCAAGTGGAATTCTGTGTGCTTGGCAGCCCTGCCTTCTAGAACTTCATTTCACCTCTCTGATCCTCCAAAATCACCAGAATTTTTCATTCCTTTCAGATGTAGGCTGTGAATGAAAGTATCATTCTCAAAATCCCTCTGCTGGAGATTCCTCCAATGGGAAGAAGCTTATTAGTTCCTGGCTCTTTTCTCATCTTGTAAATTTGGGATTACAGTGGCTTTCCTCCTAGATAGTTCCCCAAAATTAATCCTTTTCCTCTTCCACGTGCATTTCTTTGATTGATATCCAGCAATCATTATCTCCACCAGGAGCTGTCACTTCCATGACCTCTCTGTTGTCACCAATTCTCCAGTGCCTTCCCAGCACTGGCTCCAGAAACACCCACTCCACAACAGGATGCATTTAAAGCATTCTAAGGCATATTTGCAGAGGTAAAAGGAAGAAAATCATGTCAAGCTGTGATATCTTTCAGTAGGACACAGCAAGATCTAGAGATGGCCCTAACAGAGTGATCTGCACTCCCAGCTGGAGAATTTTCTCTTCTTCTTTTTTTTTTTTTTTTCCCCCCAGACCGAGATGATACTGCCTAGCAGTGGAAATCTGCAGAAGCAAAATCTCTGTTTTTTTCTGAAATATTCTGGAACCTATAAACACAGCGAAATGGACCACAGTATGAAACTCAATAACCAGATCAGAAATGAACTTATTGTCAGTCCTTTGATTTGCAGTAAAAAAAAAAAATACAAATGATAATAGACAGTTTCTGAGCATTGCCATATGCTCCCCATTTGGAAAAGGCTTTCATTCACAAATCCAAATAATAAATATGAGCAGCTCTTACTGAAACTTCCAGCAACTCAGGTAATTTATCTGGTGCTCAGTTTAGGACACTCCCTGCTACATTTACCACAAAACATGGTTCACTATGTACAACAGAGGAAATTCTCCTAATTTTTACCAAAGGCGTAAAGCCTCTCCTATGTTGATACCAGGATTAAGGGTTCCTAATTAAAATCCAGTAGAATAAAGAATGTAATCAGGTATTAGAGAGTTTAAGAGGGAATTACATCCTGTGCTCACTTTCAGAACCAAACTCTTTGGCTTGTTGCTTCTCTTGGTTGAACACAGTCAGTGCTCAGGCAAGGAGCTCTGTTATCCCAAGAAATTGGAAATAGTCTGTCACTGATCCCATTTAAAACACAGGGAAACACTCAAGTACTTTGTTGTACTAATTAATTGATTAATTGATTCTGTAAGAACCCCAAGCCTCATAAGTGCTGCACTAGAGGTGCCACGGGTGGACAGTGGGATTTATGGCCATGGGGTTAATTGGATTTGGGAGCAGTCTGTGCCCGAGTTTAGATGTTATCCCTAATCAATTCGAGTAAGATGACAAGAGGAGCGTTAATGAGAAGGGAAGTGATGCTCCCTCTTTGAATGTGGCTTTTGTGTCCTTTCTGGGGACACAGTCCTGGTAAAGCCTTTAAAAGCTGACATGGGAAAATGCTACAAAACCCCCAAACTGGCTGAAAAGACAATAAAAGTCATTGACTTCCCAAAGTGAAAGCTGTTGAAAATATTTGCAATTTGCAGTTTCTATTAGTTTGGGTTAGGTATTGATGGTTTTTTGTTTAGACAGGAAGAAAAGGTGACTGATAAAGATCAGGGGCCTCCTAAACCCCCAGATATCCCTGGAAGATTGTGTGCTTATTTCCTACTGAGGTAAAAGATTCAGGGTTTTGTTGCTACTACTGAAATTAAGGTCAGCATTGCAGGAGAGGGAAATTGGAAATTGCATTTTCCTGTCATAAGGCAAAAGATTAATGCAAAGGTCGAGATTTCTCTTCAAGGATGTTTTGCCTGGATGAGTATTCCAACATCCTGCTTGGAAACTGAGGCAAGAAAAAACCTGTAACCAAATTTTCTCTGGAAAACATGTATGACCCATGCCAGCATTCTCATCATGGGAATAATAATGAGCCATTGGAGCTTATTTATATTTATTTATTGAAGTAACCAGGACTCTGAAACCTTTGTTTCATCCTTAATTTTATATAAAATACTACATAGCAGTTAAAAATCAAGTTTAGTGCAAAGGTATCTATTTTATATATAAATAATTTTAAAAAATTAAAAAGAGAAAGAAAAATATATAGACTGGCACTTGATAAATAACAAGTCATTTCCAGCTGGTTTTCATCCCTGGGCTTTGCACAGGCAGTAAAGGCATGGGATTGCTCCAGCATTTCCAAAGAGAGGAGGACAAGCTGTAATTAAGGCTCCATGGTCACAGCATCACAAAGTCCATCTGCAATGCAGAGAAAATGGGAGGAAAATGCTGTCATCAAAGAACAGTAACTGGATCTACATTTCAAATCTGAGGCTGAGGCCTCTCAGATGTTTTCTAGCAGAAAAAAAAAGACATCTTATGGCCTTTCCCACCAAATTATGGGGACATAGGGTTCTATGTCTCTGATATTCAAATATGCAGCATGAGCAAGATTCAGGTAAGATCAGGTCCTTGGTCCTCTGCAGCGGTCAGGGGAAAGCTGCAACACAGCTCAAGAATTTTGTCAACGATCTGAGAGATAATTTGGCCTTGGGGGAAGGGAAATCCTGCATCTTTGGGAAGCATGGAAGGGTGGAAGATGCTGAGAGCTGCTGAGTGGTTTGGAGAACACGTGGACTGCAAAAGGTGACAGATTGAAGAATCACTGTAGGGGCAACAAGAGCAGATCCTTCAACCTTTCCTAAGAGTCTTTGTTCATGTTTCTCCTCTTCACCCAAAGGGTTGGGACAAGAGTTGCAGGTGGTTGCAGGATTTGAGGTGTGGTGGGCACACACTCATTCTTACCTTTGAGCAAGGCATTTAATTTGCTTTCTTCTCTAGCAGTTAATTCAGAACTGACAGTCTCCGTGGGCAGTGTTTCAAATTTTTTCATGGTTCTTGTTTGAAAAAACTTTTGTTTTTCTCTCAAATGTGATCCCTGCCCTCTTCAGAGCTCGGAGACCCTTCAATAGTAATTGCATTGATCCTGCACTCTGATGGATGCTCCTGTGACAGCCAGACTCAAAGGAAGGACTCAGATAACGTTTAGATGATGCTTAGTTGCTATGGTGACCTCGGTCCACTTCTAGTTTCACATCCTTTAACAGGAAAGAGGAGGAAAAGAATAAAGCCATGATTTCCCTTAAATGTTATTGATCATATCTGTGCATCAGTCCTACCTTAGCCAGCCTTGTGTGCTCTGGCCTTTCTGTTCTCCACATGGGACCTCACTGGAATTCTCCCATGATTTCCAGACATGATTCCCTGAGCCTTGTCCCTGTGCCCTGAAGGTAAGCTGGGATATAGGAAGAAATTAATTATATATCAGTTCTTCTCTGCCTTTATTGCAATGTCTTGCACAAAACTCTGGGTAACAAAGACTTTGCAAAAGCTTGTTCCTCTTATGGTAGGACAGATATCTAAGCCCAACCACCCTCTGGAAATTCCAGTCTCTCTGTCCCTTATGGGAGAAGACTTAAAAACTTGGTGAACTTCAGGTAGATAAACTGTATGGAATGAGTTTGCCCCACAGGATGAGTTACTCAGATGTCCTCAGGCACCAGTTCTTATTCAAACACACAAATATGAACAAGGTTTCCTAATCTTACCCTTGATTATCCTCTGCCCCAGTTTTCTTTTTTTTAAAAAATAAAATGAACCCCACTTCATTTTGTACTGTGTCTGTGTGAGCATTATGTTCACAAAGCCCTTTGTCAAGGCAAATGGAGATACACAGTAAATGATGGAATTACAGAATCCCAGAATGGTTCGTGTTGGAAGGGACCTTAAAAATCTTCTCACTTCCATCCCCTGCCATGGGCAGGGACACCTTCCACTGTCCCAGGTTGCTTCAAGCCCTGTCCAGCCTGGCCTTGGACACTTCCAGGGATCCAGGGGCAGCCACAGCTGCTCTGGAAAACACAAAGAGCCATAAGAAAGGAGCTGGGATAGCAGGATAACGTGTGTGGGATTGTGTGTGTGTGCAGACACAGGACTGGGCAGAGGGCTGATGTCCCTTCTAGGGAAGCAGCAGGCAGGGTTTGGGATCAGAACCTGTGTGGGGAGCTCAGAGAGCTGCAGAAAAGCTGCTAAGTAGCCTGCTGCTCCCGACTGTGGCTTTGCCAGCCGGCTGAACAGATTGCTGGAGCAGGAGAGCAGCAGGCAGCCATGGGGAAGGCAGAGAGGAGGCTCAGCGTGGTGGATGCTGCGGAGCCGGGTGTGAGAGATCGCTGGCTTGTTTCATACTTAGGAATCGAATGTAAGACTTCTAATCAGTGCTGTATAAAACAGGAAAGAAAAAAAAATGAACCTCATGCCCAGCCAGCTTGTTATCCATATAGATGGACAGCAGAATAACGAGGGGATGTAAATGTTTTCCACAGCATCTCCCTGCCCCAGTCACTGCACTTTCTGTAGGGAAATGTGCAGTAAAAACTGTGCAGGCTTTGCACGTTGACCTTAATGCTGTCAAAATCCCAAACCTCTTGGAGAATTACCTTTGTGGAGCAGCCCTCCAACCCACAGTAGTGAGATGAGAACAACAGGGCTATGGGAGAAGTGTGGGCAAGCCAGTTGAGGACAGAACAGCTTTGGAAACCTTTCATCCCCTCCCGCCCCGCCACTAATAAGGGACAAACGCTGGAACAAAAGGGTTAAACGCAAGTTGTGTTCGGATAAACAAAGCCACGGGAGGCCAGGCAGGTGGAGAGCAGCCAGCTCAGATTTGGCACTGAGCAGGAGATCTAAAAGGCTCTGAGGATCATCGTGCACAGGCTGGCTCTTGGCTTCAGCTTCCCCATCCCCGTCGAGTTTCTCGTCAGCTCTTGCATGGTGAGGAGTGAATTATGAGTTCTGGGTCTCAGTAAATAAAAATCAAAGAGGAAAGTCTGATAAATGTGCAAGAAAAGGGCAGGAAAGGTCTGGGTCACTGCCACCAACTCTATGGGGAGCCATTGGCAAGTCCTTGGAGGATTTTTTCCTCCCTCTTTTACCTCTTCCTGCAGAAAACAGAAATAAGGAGTATTTTCTGCACTTGGTCTTAAGAATTGGTAACTCAGCATTCTGATAGATCTTCCCTAGGATCTCTAAGCAGTGCTGCAAATAACATCTAATTAACAATGTCAATTAAAACATTAATTGTAGATTTACTTCCCAAAGAGTGACACTTATTTAAGGCTGGTCAAGCAGCGAATAACACAGCCTGTCAATGCACTGAATAAACCCGAATAAACTGTGTCAGGAGAGCAGCAGCTTCCTCAGGAGTTTATTGGCTGATAACAGCAATTATTGATTTAATAAGTGCTGTTCTAAGGCACTGTTTAATATCTGCTGTCGTGTCCATATTTCCATAAAATTGTGATATTTAAGATGTTGTTATCATAGAATAATAGAGTTGTAGAATGTTTTGTGTTGGAAAAGATCTTGAAGCTCATCCAGTGCCACCCCTGCCATGGGCAGGGACACCTTCCACTGTCCCAGGCTGCTCCAAGCCCCATCCAGCCTGGCCTTGGACACTTCCAGGGATCCAGGGGCAGCCACAGCTGCTCTGGGAACCTGTGCCAGGGCCTCCCCACCCTTTGAGTAAAGAATTTCTTCCTAATACCCAGCCTAAACCTGCCCACTTTCAGTTTAAAGCCATTCCTCCTCATCCTGTCCCTACACGCTCTTCTCAAAAGTCCCTTGTAAATGTAACCCTTGAATTAAACCCCTGAAAAATGTGCTTCCAGTGAAAATCATATTTTATTTATTCTTCATTTCTGAGAGAGCAATGCATTTCATTAGACCATTGTATAATCATGTCAATGAGCTTTCTCTTCTTTATCAGTGAAGTCAAGCACACCAATTTCTCCTTGTTTGTGTCCTAAGAGCAGGAAAATAAGAAGTCTTGTGGGAAAGCCCACGCAGTGAGGGGTCCTGTGGTCCTGCCCACTCCATCACTGGCAGCAGAGTAAATTTAATGAAGTTTCTCTTGGGTCTTCAAGGCACTAAGGTGAAAATACAACCCTGAAAAACAATGTTTTGAGGTAACAATGTGAAAAATGAGAGTGACTCCTCTGTGCCTGGCATTCCTTACAACCCTTTAAATGCAAGGTCGGGTCTTGTCCCTCTCTATGAAAAAAATATTAAATGTTGTGGACAAAATTAATCAATTTAAACTCCATTTCATTCTCAGACACGTGAGGGAACAGCACCACCAATGCAATGGATTTCTGTCAAGTAAATCTCCATATTTTGCTGCAGGATCCGAAATTTGCACTGTCTGAGGGCAGGGCAGCAACAGGAGCATGCAGGAATTCAAAGATTTATGGTGGCTGTATGTTCCCCCAAGTCCTTTTATATATATATAAAAATATATTTATGTATATATATTTATATATGAATGTATATTTATATATTTACATAAAATAGATCTATTTTATATTAAAATAGAAAATAGTTATATTAAAATAGTTATAGGTTTATTAAAATATTAAAGTTATATTAAGTTATATTAAAATATATCTGTTTCTAGAGATATTATAAATACATTTATATATTTGCATATATTTATATATAAATATACATGTTTATATGTTTATATAAAATAGATCCGATTATATATATTTATATATAAATACATCTGTTTATATATATAAATATATATATAACATATATATGTTTTAATATATCTGTTTGTGTATATATAATATAAAAATACTATATATATTAATATACATATTAATATATTAATATACTACTATATTAATATATGCTAGTATATATGTATATATACAGATATATTTTATACATTTCTATAAATACATATATTTAAATAATTACATAGAAATAGAAAAATATGTCCATGCACCACAAATATAATTGTATATGTGTTCATTTCATCCCAACACTCAAGAGATGAAATTTAACTTTTTTGTTGTAACTCAGGGCATGATGTTCAATGTAAATCTAATTAACTTTCTGATATCTTAACTTATTAGTGAAAATTGAGTTGATGAATCAAGCCTAAAAGCCTCTACAGACAAATCTTGTACTGGATCTTTCTTCAGTTCATTAGTTAGGACTCAGATATAGAAATATATGTTAATCAAAGGCTTGTTTGCTCCTACAAATCAGAAAATTAATGTAGTTGGAAAAGTGAATCCCTTCAAAATGTCCAAACATAGTGAAATGTAATAATAATTTTAGTATATATACAAAAATATTTCTGTAACAAGCCTATTCATTTCTGAGAAACTGCATTAATGTGTTGTAACTGTTATTACACATGTCATGAAATTGAAAATGAACTAAAATGTAATATTTCAACATCAATGAGACTGACTGCTATCTATATTTAGAATGAAATAATGATAATTTTTGCTTCATGCTTTTTAGATTGTAGGGGGAAAATAGCTGCCTTCAAAATATTTAAATTTAAGAGAAATGTCTTTTTTCTGAGCCATCACTGTAATATGCAGGATGCCAGGAACATCAGGCATGACTCTACTTAATACTGGCCTGGTCTTCCTCCAGAAAGAATTCTGCACAATTTTAAGGTCAAATTACTCTACAAATGAGAAACTAAAACTGAATTTTTATAAGTCAAAGAGTTTTTTGGGGAGGTTTTCTTGCAGCTTTTTCTACCCTGCTTGTATGGGTCAGTGTGAGGCACAGGCTGCTGAGTTAGGGGACCTCACTTAAGGGACAAGTTCCATCAGAGCTGCTGGTTTGAGTGGCAGATGCTGTGAAAAAAAAACCGTGGAAAAAGTGATAAAAGAGTGGTGGTTTGCTCTTTGATCCTCTGGCTGCCTGACAAACTCACGGATAAAAATTCCCACAACCACAACCTGACATCCGTGTCCTGAATCAGGATTTTAGCAACACATCCTGATTTTAGCAGCAATTTCCTAAAACTGAGCTAGATTGCTGCTAATAAACCTGGGGTTTGGTGGGTTTAGGAGGAAGAAAGGTCTCTCCAGACTATTCTGCAGAGCCATCCCTGATGTTGTGCCCCTGATGTTGGCTGGGAAATGTTTGCTCAGAGACCTCCTCCAACATCTGCAAATACCCAGGAATTAGAGTCACAGAATATCCTGAATTGGAAGGAACCACAGGATCATCCAGCCCAGCTCATCCCTGCACAAAATCCCACCCTGAGCATCCCTGGGAGTGTTTATCCAAACCCTCCTGGAGCTCTGGCAGCTTTGGGAATGTTCCCGTTCCCTGGGGAGCCTGGGCAGTGCCCAGCACCCTCTGGGGGAAGAACTTTTCCCTAAAATCCAGGCTAAATTCTTCCTGTGGAATCCTGGCAGCAGCAGGAGTTGGGCAGAGAAGGATGGAGACTGCAGGCGTTCTCACTGTGGCTGCCAGGATCAACCCTCCAAAACTCCCCAGTGGGTTGGATGTGTGGGATTGATGTTTAATAATCCATCAAAAGTCACAATACAGCCTGCCCTGATGCTTCAGATGAGCTTTATATACTCCCAACGTCATTTTCACATTAAACCCTCTTTTTTTTTTGTCTTAAAAAGTATAAAAGGACATCTGATTTACTTAAGAGGAGACACAGAAATCAAGGAATTTAAAATTATTATGTGAACTATAAATTTTTTAAAAAATGCATTTTATGCTGTGCTCAAAAGCCTCCTGTTATTATTTTATTTCTTTAGATGCTTTCTCCTTTCCCATAGGATCAAAATCAGTCTTTGCTTGGATTTTAGTTTTAATGAAACGTTTCTCACACAATTTGGCGAAGGTTTTTCCAATCCCTACATTTGACCACCGGGGTTAAAAGGGGAACAACCTGAAGCCCTGTGGCTGCTCCAGAGGATGCAGAACTAAAGTGGTGTGGACATGTAACCTGCTGTAGTGGGCAGTGGAGTGCTGGGAATGGTTTTTCCCTGTTTTTTTTGGGGCCACTGTCAGCGATTTGCAGCAGCTCCCTGAGGCTCCACGGTGCAGCAGCTCCACTCCCTGGCCCGAGGCAGCTCCTCCTGCATCCACCCAGGATCCAGCAAAATTCTGATTTCAACCCAATCTGGGTTAAACATTGAGCACAGGGGGTTGGGAGCCTGGTTTGGCATCATTCCAGCAATTAATTTGGGAAGAACGGAAGAAAGGGAAAGGGAGGTTTCTAATGTAAAACCGAAGTTTTATCATTTCCCATTGTCAGAGCTGTGTTTTTAGGATGTTAAGCAGCATGGGTTTGGGCACAGTGTTTTGGAAATGTGTGAGTCTGTCTTACTTCAGAATATTCCCCTAAAAAATAACTTCTAAAAATCCACGAAAAAGCTCCTACATCCATTTTTATTATTCTTCCTAGAGTCTGACGAAACTTTGTGATAACCAGATATTTAACAATATCAACCATCTTCTGAAAAGCCTTTTCCATTCATAAATATACAGGACTAATACAGAAACAAAGATTTAAACTTGCAGCTCTTCTCTGAGCTCTGCTACACCCATTCCTCTTATGGGAGTCAAACTTTTATCAAAATTAATTGCAACCTATTATCATTATGAATTAATTAGTTTTATTCTTCTAATTTCAGGTTGGGAAGTGGATAATTTGGGGCAAACCCACGCAGGTAAGAACCAGTTGTGTTGCCTTAGTCCTTGGTACTTCTGTTCCCAAAAATTGTGTGTACATGATAATTTCAGATGATTAAAAAGTTTTCTTTATCAGCCATTATGACAATGATTCATGTACTTAACTCTAGTACTTGCACAAAAAATGAAATGAAAAATCTCATAAGTCTTTATAAATCAATATGATTTTACCTAAAGCCACAAAATTAAACTATTTTATTTAAACCAATTTGTTACTGCTCTTTGTCATTGATGGATGGAAATAATTTTTCAGTAATTCTCTGAAAACTGGCCGTATTTAAATACCTGTGGATTATAAATGTAAATTCTTATAGAAATAATATTTGACTTCTATATTTTTGCAGTAAACTTTGCCCCTGTTTATTGTATGTGCTTTTAGTTCTAAATTTAGAGGTTCAGCTTTGATTTAAACTCTCAAGTAAAGCTATGTTTACTTCCTGAGAAGACAGCACCAAGTATTTATTGCTTTTGGGTCTGATCTAAACAAATAAAAATCAATTGCACTCCATTCAGTGATTTCCACGGAGACCAGTTTGGTCTCTAATAGAAAACACAATCAAAACAATTTCATACCCAATTTCCACTTTTCTAGGTGATTATGACCTGCTGGAAAGCACAGCCCAGTCTCTCCTAGGTAAGAAACAGAACCATGGAAATTTTTGTCTCACTTTTCCTTTATTCTCTGTTAAAAAGGAAGCTCTCAGCTTTTTTTTTTTTTTTCCTGAAATTTTGGTATTATTTTCTAATAAATTCTAATTGTTATGACATTTTCTGCTCTGTTACTTTTAACAATATTATGAAAATGTATTCCTTCTCTATTAAGCCTTGCAATCTAAGAAGTGTGCTGCTATAAATTATATCTACCTGATTAACAGTAATTATTAAATGGTGTTAAAGAAAGTCAGCACCATGATTCAGTGCTCTTTTTTCCATCGAAAATTAGGGATGAATGTGCAAAAGTAATTTAACAAAATTTGCCAAGTAATGCAATGAATGCTGTGATTAAAGAGATATATTCTGCTGCATGGATGGCAAACAGATTCTCTAAAATAAGGTTAAAAATAAGGTTATGAGAGACTAAACTGCTCTAAGGATCCAGAGCAGCACAACTTTAATAGCAAAAAGCAAACCCAAAACTTGGAAATTTCCATCAGTTTTGGCCAAGGTGCAGCCAAAACTCCAAAACCTGTGATCATTTGATAAATATTGGCTGTTCCTTTGTGCTGGAGAGGAAGAAGTGCAGCAGCAGCCAATCCCTAATTTTTAGGAAAATCACTGAGCTTTGGGAAGAATAATGATGCTTCAAAAGAGCCCCACAGGGACTGTCCCACCTCAGGCAGCTTTGTAGGTAAATGAGTGTCAGGAGATTCTTCCTCTTCTGCCCCCAGCTTTTCATTGCTAGTCTGGTTTTAAAGCCAAAGTGTGCCCGTGAAACCATCTAGGAGCTGGTTCTTAGATGAGATCAGCCAAAAAATTATGGTATTTAAGCCAATATTTCCTTAAAATTAAGGTTATAAACCAGGATTGGAATAATTAATATTATTATTAGAGAAACGTGAGAAGCTCTGAATTCACCAACTGAGGCCACCTTGGGCATCTGGAGGTGGAAATGAACACATTGTAATGAACACAGGGATGGGAGAGAAATTCCCAGTCCATGTTCCTTTGTTTTCTGCTGACCCTTCCCACAAAGTCACTCTGAGATCAGAGCCTTGGGGGTAAATGAGTGGGATGTGTGTTCTGTGCCTACAGGAGAGCAATCCTGCTGCCTCTCCATGGATATACAGCCCATGATTATCTGAGATATCCCACAGTCTCCTGACTGGCTTCCAGCCCCTGGACCAAAACCATCATGTTAGTCTGGTGTTTCCTCACCAGTCCCATGCCTCATGTGCCTCAGATATAAATCATTAAAAATACCACAAAGGGCCTGGTTTTAGGCACTGGACTTCCCCTTTGGCTACATGGAGTGGAGATATCTTCATCAAAGCTGTACTCCTGAAATGCCTTTTTGAAAGAAATGAACATTTAGCTGACCCCTGGTTTAGGAACCTACTTGAGAAGGAGATTTTTGATGGCCTGGAGACACTGAATGTACTGATAAAGTATTTTTGCTCTCTGGTGACCAACTATAGCAATAGCCATCCCTAGGTGCCTATTATAGGACATCATTAAATTTCCAGAGTTAAATGGATAGGCAGATAAACAGTGCTTCCAGTAGAACTGTGGGGTTTTCTTTGCACCAAGGGGAGGAAGGGGATGTCTTGGGGTTTTTTCTTGGGATGTCACATTCCCACCTGCCCTTGGCACAGGGGACATCAGCAGGAATTGCACTGAAGATGGTTGGTCTGAACCTTTCCCTCATTATTATGATGCCTGTGGCTTCGATGAGAACGAAACAGAGTCGGATAACCAGGTGGGAATTAATCTCATAATTAAAAACAAATGAAGAGGGGAGGGGGGAAGCAGCAGACTGCTTTCTGTCCAGCCTCTGGTCATTTTCTGATTGATGGTGATTATAACAAACAATCAGATGTACATGGGTATAAAACTGTGAGAAGTGAGATCTGAACCCTTCCTGGGCCTGTATTGAATATTTACAGAAGATGAGCTTTTAGTGTTGATGTAACTTGGAACTTCTAGAATCACAGGATAACCCTCAGTTCTACCTTTGTTGATAAAGAATCTCTTAGCCAACTGTTGTTTGTTTCCTTTTTTTCTACAGATACTTACAAAAAAAAATACAGATAGCCTTTAGTAGCTCACTGATAAATAACCTAGCCATAGAGCAGGGCTTGATGTGCAGTGAGATCTCAGAGGAAATGAGGCTGTCCAAGACACAAATCCTGCCTCTGGTTCCCCCTGCACATTGGCAGGTGTGTGGCTGTCAATATTCACAGAATTCACAGAATCACAGGGTTGGAAGAGACCTCCAAGATCATCGAGTCCAACCCAGCCCTGACACCTCAACTAACCCATGGCACCCAGTGCCACATCCAGGCTTTTATTAAACACATCCAGGAATGGTGACTCCAGCACCTCCCCGGGTAGATCATTCCAGGACTTCATCACTCTTTCTGTGAAAAACTTTTTCCTGATACCCAACCTGAATTTCCCTTGGTGCAGCTTAGGATGTGTCCTCTCATTCTGTCAGAGTTGCTGCCTGGAGACAGAGACCAACCCCAGGTGACACAGCCACCTTTCAGGAGCTGTAGAGAGTGATAAGGTCACCCCTGAGTCTCCTTTTCTCCAGGCTAAATGATGAACCCTTTAACCCTGTGGTTTTTGCCTCCCAAGGATTACTATTATCTCTCAGTGAAGGCTCTGTACACGGTGGGATACAGCACTTCCCTGGTGTCCCTCACCACTGCCATGGTCATCCTGTGTCGCTTCAGGTGAGTGGGGACACGAGCAGTGAGCTGTTCAGTCCCTGGAGGAAGGAGCCTGGAGCTCAGCTGCCCCAAACAGAGTTAAATGTCCCAGCACAAGCTGGCTTGTAGCAGGGCAATTAATTCAGCCATAAATAAAAGATTTGGTTCAAGTAGCCTGGTTTGATGAACACGCCCCCAGGTGAACAATAATAGGATAGATTCAAACCCAAACAGGGATTTCACCCAGTGACTTCCATCCTAAACTGCAGGTGCCCACTGGTCAGAGAGCTGAGCAATGCAAACTCCCAACCTCACACATGTGTTTGCCTGGGAGCTCCAAACTCTCTGTTTAAGGAGGGTTCACAAGAATAAATTCTTTTGTCACATGGATCATAGAGTGCCCTGTCGTTTGCCTCCAAATTGGCACCAGCCAACGTTACAGTTAAAGGTTTTGTCTGGAGATGGAGTAAGAAGGGGAAAATCGTGTAGCTGAGTTGCTCCCCCAGTTAGGACACACTCCAGAAATCACATTTCAGCAGAGGGTAAATGCAGCAGGAGAAGCTGTGGCTCTGGTTTGTAAAACTTCACGAGCTGCACTGGGCTCGTTCTGTTGTCTATTTTATGCCTCTCTGCATCTTTGTACAAGAAAATCCCCAAATCTTCCTCTTTCTCAGGTTTAGAGTCAGTCTTAGCACAGTCCTGGCTTAGATGTTGCTGTTCTTAGCACCAAGGTGCTCTGGTCAAGTGTGTTCAGGCCCAGTATGACATTTCCACAAAATAAAACTATTTTCTTCTTTATTTCTCTTCCCCCTCCCTCCCTCCTCTTTCCTCTCCAGGAAGCTTCACTGCACTCGGAATTTCATCCACATGAACCTCTTTGTTTCATTCATCCTCCGTGCAATATCTGTGTTCATTAAGGATGGGGTTCTTTATGCTGAGCAGGATGGAAACCACTGTTTTATCTCCACGGTGAGTCAAACTGAAACCAAATCCTTTTCCTTTACTTTTTTTTTTTTTTTTTTTCATCACGAGATTAAAAAAAAAAGCAGTGGGGCAGGCAGCAGTGTGTGGAGTATCATGAGCTGAGAAGTTATTAAGGGAAAAGAGAGTTGGTGTTTAACTTCCCTCCCAGTTCACAGCCAGACTGGATGTTTCATCTCATGATGTCACCAGTTTCCTTCAGAAAAAAACCTGCAGGTTTTATTTTCTGAGTCTGCCCTGATTGTTCCTCCCCTTCCCAGATCTGCTCTGTGGTAGATGGGATGAAAGCAGATATGAACAATTTCCTTCACCTGAAGGTCTGGTTTTTCTCCAGAGGTTCATTTGTTCTGGATGTCAGGCAGAGTCACATGTAAACAGGGTGACCATTCAGACACAGAGAATACACCTGATGGTCACATTCTCAGGAAATCATCAGCATTTCCCACATCTTTGTCTCTTAAATATGTAGTTTCACACAGAGCACTCTTTCACTGATGCATTTAGCATTTATCCTGTGTAAATCCCAATTCCTTTCACATTTAAGGCTAGTATTTGATATGATAAATCAGCTCATTGGGTGTAATTATGATAGAATTACAAACTGAGCTCTCCTTTATCCATCCAGTTATGAGTTGAATTCCCTGTGAGTCACTTCCACAAGGCAAGTGCAGCTGTGTAGTTTCTTAGTCAGGCTTTTCTTTGTCATTGAAACTAGTTTTTGCTCTTAATTCTTCTCCACCAGAAAGCTGAAGCCATGTTAGGTCTGTAGTTTGTTCCTGCCACTCCTCCAGTGGTGGCATCTGCCTCTTTGTTTGGAAACACTTAAAGGATAAAACACATTAAAATCAGCCATTTTATGACCAGATCTTCAGCCTGGGCAGAGCTTCCATGAAGAAACTTGAAATCTGATGGTTTAAACATCTTGATGGTAGATTTGGCCCAGAGGATGAAGCCAAAGTGGGAACTAATCACTGCCACCAGCAGGAGCTTCCATTTTATACAGATTCTGCTCAGATTTGCTGGAAAATCCTACTTTTGTAGGACTAATGGCATCTCACTGGGGTGCAGCACTGGAAAGACCAGTGTGTCCTACTCTCACAAGGTGCAGCTTGGTTGCCACCTTAGGCCTTTGTCACAGGATCATTTAGGTTGAAAAAGCTTTCTAAAATTGAGTCCAGCCATTCCCAAGCACCACCAAATTCACCCCTGAACCACGTCCCCAAGTGCCACCTTTGCACACCTTTAAACACCTCTGTGCATGGTGACTGCACCACGGACCTGGACACTGTTCCAGGCATTGACAGCCCTCTCAGGAAAGAAATTTACCTTCATATCCAAATTAAACCTCCCCTGATGCAATTTAAGACAGTTTCTTCTAGTCCTAGCGTTTGTTACCTGGGAGAAGAGACTGACCTTGTTACCACCTCCTGTCAGGGAGTTGTAGACATCCATGTCCTCCCTGAGCCCCCTTTTCTCAAGCCTAAACAAACTCAGTTACTTTAAAAAATATTTTTCTATTTTATTTTCTTTTTTTTTCTAGTTTTCACTTTTCTTTAGTTTGCTCCTTCCCCCTCCTGTCCACGAATGAAAGCTTTCATCATTTTTTTACAGCTGATCACTCAGCCTCCTTTTTCCTCACAGTTACTTCCATTTTCTGTCCTTGAGTGACAACACTGCTGATGGATGGCAAAGAAGTGCAATTCCCAGCTGCACACAGGAGGGTTCATCCTTTCAGATCCCACTCTCAGGGCTTCCCACAATCATCCTGCCATTTCACATCCTCCTCTGGGTTTCTCAGTACACAACTGGATTCTTTTCTTCTCTGCATTTAATCCTGGAAGGGGGCTGAAGTCCAGCAATTGGTGTTCACTGGGGCTGTGAGCTCTCAGCAATACAGGACGTGCTCAAACTGCTCTGAAATGCTCCTTGACCATTTCCCACTGGTAAAATTGGCTTCTTCCCCATCCAGACTTTGTTGTCTAAGTGATACCTGACATTCTTCACATTCTTTAAAACCTTTACCATTGAAAGTGTGTAATACCAGCCCCAGCTCTTTCCACTGGGAGATTTGGAGAGGTTGGAAGCACTTTTTTCTGTTAGGCCAAAGCAATGCAGAAATAATTTTGTCCTTCTCCATCCTCTGCAGGTGGAATGCAAAGCAGTGATGGTGTTTTTTCACTACTGTGTCATGTCCAACTACTTCTGGCTGTTCATCGAGGGGCTGTACCTCTTCACTTTGTTGGTGGAAACCTTCTTCCCAGAGAGGAGATATTTCTACTGGTACACAATCATTGGCTGGGGTATGTGGCTGTTCTTGTCTCAAACGTGTCTCAATGTGCAGGAGACTCTACAAGCCCTGCATGGTATTTCCACAGCAGGTTTCAAACTCTTAATTTTTGTATAGAAGCACCACTGCAGCCTGAACCGAGTTGGGATTTTTTTGTGTGAACAGAGTTGCACTGAAATGTGGAGGACACCACATCTCTGTCAGGGGTGTAATCTACAACAGAAAATTGCCTCCTACAAGAGATCATCTTCACATCAACTTCTTCAGCTTAATCAAATCTGCAAGGCTAAGTCCAGTCCATTTTCTAAGGCTTAATTTGTGCCTTTCTTCCAGATAATAACTAAATTGAAAATGTATCCAAAGGGTATTCACATCTGCTTATCTTACCTGGATGGGAAATAAAAACTTGCACTGGGAAGGAACAAGATTTATTTCAGAAAAGCCAGTTAAATTATGATAACCATGGTGATTATTTTTCATTCTGGCCTTCTGGATATAAATTAATTCCTGTGCCATGTTAATGCAAGCAATTCTTTGAAGAAGTCAGATGCTGAATCCAGAAGAATACATTCATTTAAAATGTTCCCTGAGAAGGTTAAACTAATTTTTTATACTTGTAGACACTTCTGAAATAGAAATAATCCCATATATTCATGTGTAAGGTCTACACACAAACCCCATGCCTTAAACTATTTTCCTTTGAAAAAACATCCTTATGTAGCCCCAACCTTCAAGAAATCAACAGATGGTCTCGTTTTTTCCCTCCTGAAGCAGCTGTACACAACCCAAAATTTTCATCTTCTGGCAAAGACTCTCTACAGGAGGGAGAAAAAATGTTTCTAGAAGTACAGAGGTAGAGAAGGTATAGAGAGAAAGAAGTGAGCAAATTATCATAAATAATATGTGCCATAAAAATGCTGTTGGAAATGGATGGTTACTGGAAAAGGTTTTTGGAAAAGCAACTGTTGGAAAGGATGTTCAGGGTTCCTTTTGCACCATCCACAACTGTATAATCACATTATAGCTGAGATAAAAGTGTGTTCCCAAGGACAAATTGGGGGTTATGTATATGAAAATCTTACAATTAATAAAGAAAGCGAATCAAAATTGCAAATTGTAAAATCTTTGTAATCTGAACATAAATCAGAGGTTGTGTTCCTTTAATTAAGTTTGCACAATTTTCATATCTATGGATTTGTCTGAATGTGAGAATACTGAAAACCAGCATATATTAACTGACTTCAATATTTTTTAAATCAACCTTGTAATGAATGAATTACCCAGATGGATTCATTCTGTAATGCAACCTCGAAATACTTAAATTTTAGTTGAGTGCCATAAATAATAACTGGCTGTTCAATTTATAGACTTCAGAGAATTCCAGAATGGTTTGGCTTTGAAGGGACATTAAAGATCATCCAATTCCACCCCCTGCCTTGGGCAGGGACACCTCCCACTATCCCAGGCTGCTCCAAGCCCTGTCCAACCTGGCCTTGGACACTTCCAGGGATCCAGGGGCAGCCACAGCTGCTCTGGGAATTCCATCCCAGCCCCTCCCCACACTCCCAGCCAGGAATTCCCAATTCCCAATATCCCATCCAGCCCTGACCTATGGTAGTGAAAGCCATTCCCTGTGTCCTGTCCCTCCATGCCTTGTCCCCAGTCCCTCTCCAGCTCTCCTGGAGCCCCTTCAGGTCCTGCCAGGGGCTCTGAGCTCTCCCTGGATCCTTCTCCTCTCCAGGGGAACATTCCCAGCTCTTCCAGCTTTTCTCCACAGTAAAGAGGCTCCAGCCCTTGGTTCATCTCTGTGGCCTTCTATGGATTCATTTCAGCAAGTCCAGCTTGTTTTGGTGGGCACAAATCACTTCAGATCCAAAACAGCATCAATAATATCCAATAACAACTCTCCAGATTTGGATGGTTTTGGTTTATTTATTTTTTTTTGCTAAACACAATTATTTTTTCATCTCCCACGTGTTTCAGCTGGACTCGCAGCTCCCCTGCCCCGGTGGGAGCAATTGGCAATTTGCAAAGCCCACGGAGGCACTTCCAGGCTCTGGATTCAATCCCTGGAGGGCAGAAGCAGCCCCTCAGCTCGGGGCTGGTGGGGAGGGAGCTGCCCTGAAGCAGCAAGAGCCAGGAGCTCAGCACTTTGCAGCATCTGGATGCTGATGGTTTCTTCAAATGTGCTGAGCTGTCAGTGTCCTCATGTCGAGCGATTAATGAGAGCTGCACGTGGCTCTGTTGATCCAGGCAGCTTTTCCTTCCTAAATCTGCAATGTGCTGGTGAATTCTCTGGATGGACCGCTGCCTTCCTGAGCTCTCTGCTCATGTCTGCTCCCAACAAAGTCAGCAAGAATAAATCTCAGCCTTCAGGGCTGTTCTGTTTTCTAACGTTCCTCACAAGCTGAAAAGGAGGCGATGGAGAGAGAGAGAGAGAGAAAAAAAAATCTTTTGGTGTAAAGAAAAGCAGTGTGAGTGTATGTATATTCATGCAGCAGATGGTTCAAAAACTCCAGGCTGATCTGAAACGTGGGGTTTTTAAATGTATTTTTATGACACATTTAGTTTTAATTCTGCCTTCCTGCACATTTTACAGATTTGGAACGCTATTCATAGCATCAAAATTTATACAGAGGAAATGAAATAAAACATGAGGAACGTGTTTTATAGAATCATAGAATGGTTTGGATTGGAAGAGACCTTAAAACTCATCTCATTCCCATCTCCCTTCCCTGGACACTTTCCACCATCCCAGCTTGCTCCAAGCCTTACCCAGCCCAGCCTTGGACACTTGCAAGGATGGGGCACCCACAGCTTCTCTGGGCAAATGTTTGATATTGCGAGGTGAATTTGATAAAATTAAAATTAAAAAAATTGATATTTAAAAATTAATTTTAACTCCTTTAAGGGCAAAAAGGAGTTTTGCCCTTAACACTGATTTTTTTCTCAGTGCTTTCTAGGTATTCAACTGTGAGAAAAGCAAACTTCAACTGAAATTAAATATACATGATTTCTTCTCCCCTAAGCCTGTCATTTTATTTCTTTATATCATTTTCCTTTCAAATTCTTCTCTGTGTGCTTGTTTGAAGGAGGAAGGCTCCATCAGTCACCCAGGTCTAACAGGGATATTTTTATTCCTGATGGAGGGAATATGATTAGACAGAGACTTGTCTAAGTGGGTTCAAATGGCTGACTAATTATGTGACATCAACACAGCCTTGCAAAATGTATTAAATATAATTGTTCCTGTCAACTCACCACAGTCTTGTTCACTGCTGGGAGCTGGGGTTATCAAAGTCCTTGTTTCGTTTGCTTTTTAGCACTTTATTTTTCCAGTGGTGCCTGAACAGATGTCAGCAGTTTCTTAGTCAAAGATTTTATTTACCATACAGTAAAGATCCAACTTACCCAGGGTCGTCTTGCATAAATACATTATTTTATAAAAATATTTCCACTGGAAAAAAAATCATATTTCTACGATTTTCAGAAAGGAAAATAAATCCAGGTTTCTCAGTGGGTTCTTACTGTTTTAATTAAATTTGCATTTTACATGCATTTTTTGAAAGTGAAGAAACGTCTGAAATAGGAATTAAATCCTTACTCCAATATTCTCTTTTTGGAGTCTGTTGTTTTGTTTTGGTATTTTTTTAATGAAAAAAACCTAAATATTCCTGCGAGCAGAGGAAACTGCTCGTCTATGGATTTGTTTTGGTTGAATAAGTAAAGAAAAACCGGTTATTTAAACAGCAACAGAGAAAATGCAACATATGTAAATCATTTACAACAAAACCACGGAAGAATACACAGAATCAAAAAATTCTATTCCAGCTCAACATCTGGCACTGCAATTCTTGCATGATTCCAGTAGCTCTAGACACGGATGTGGTTGATTCTGTCCTGCCCAGATTTGTTTTATTCTTCATGCAACAAGATGCAGTAAAACACGGAGCAATAATGACCTGGCACAGCATCATGCTTTGCTGTTCCCAGTTTGGCTGCTGCAATCCCAGCCCTGACTGAGAGGGATGTTTCTGGAGCTCTGAGTTAACTCAATAAATTGCATTATCCCACGCATAAGTGCTGTTAGGAACCAATACCTCAGTGGAGAGGTTGTGTAAATGCTCCTTGCTGAATATCAGGTGTGTCTGGACTGTTCATGTGTCACTGTCTTGTCCCCTGCAGGTACCCCAACAATTTGTGTCACTGTCTGGGCAGTGCTGAGGCTTCACTTCGATGACACTGGGTAGGTGTTGCCGTGTGGGAAATGATGCCAGGTGCCTCCAGCACCATGGGCAGGGTGCCACAGGAATGTGGTGATTGGAGAGCACAGAATCACAGAGTGAAAGAATCATTCAGGTTGGGAAAGACCTGCAAGGTCACCGAGTCCAAGCTGTGCCTGATCCCCACCTTGTCCCCAGCACTGGGTGCCACCTCCAGCCCTTCCTTGGACCCCTCCAGAGATGGGAACTCCAAACCTCCCTGGGCAACCCCTTCCAAAGTACCAAAACCCTTTCAGTGAAAAAACTCTTCCTGATGTCCAGCCTGAACCTCCCCTGGCACAGCTTGAGGCCATTTCCTCTTCTTCAATATTCTCCTTTCATTTCTGCCATCCATTTGTGTACAAACATAATTTAGGTCCAGAGTTCAAGCACTTTTCTGATCATAGAGTTACAGTTTGGTGTCTGTGCCACCACTGCACTGGGGAATTCTTAAAAGAGGATTCAGGCATCAAACCTGTAAACCTGCAGCTGACCCCATTCCCTGCTCCATTAAATTACTGGAGTCCAGGATATGGTTGGTCTTATCTTACAAGAGCTGGGAGTGGAATCCCATGAAATTCTCTGCTTCTTTCCCTCTGATTGTGGAGGAAGATGAAGGTGGTGAACTCAGCCGTAGAAATTACTGGAGATAAATCTAATACAATAGAGGAAATCTGCACAAGGCATTGCTGAGCTTTGATTTTCCAGGGCAATTAGGAGTTTAGCTTCCCACTGAGGAGGGTTTTCCATTAATTTTTCACAGGGGATGAAAAGGGATGAGACAGAAATCTGCATTCTGTCTTCCGTGTGGAAAAAAAAAAAATTCATAACGAATTCCAAAGGGTAGGTCCTTCCCAAAATTATCTATTTTGGTAGAGAAAAAAAAGCTGCAAATACCATGTTATAAAGGACCAAAAAGAAAAGCTGCTCCCAGAGCTGGACCTGCATATTTTGGTAGTCAATGTCTGCTTGGGGAGAGCAGCAGGTATGGCAGGTAGGAATGGATGTGGAATTACACCCTGAAAAGACAAACTGGTGATGCTTTTTCATGGGAGCTATGTTTGAACCTGGTGAAATGTTAGAAAAGGTGAGGCAGACTGAGTAAAGTTTCAAAAATCAGTCAGTGGTTCTGTGAAAACACAGAAATGAGGGAAAGGCACTTCATACCCAAATCCCATTTCCACTTCATGGAAGGTTATGCTTCAATTTTGCCTAATACTGGAGATAACTGGATGCAAAATTTCCACAAAACCCATTGTTTTGTAAGGTTTTCTTCATCCTTGTTCTTTCAGGCCTTCTCTGGAAAGCAAATAAAGTCTTTCCTGCACTGGGAATGCCAGTGCTGTGACCCAATGTTCTATTTTGACATTAAGACAAATTAAATCATTTATTTCTGTGCAAAACAAGCCAGAAACCCCTGTTGTGTCATTATTAGGATTACAGCACTGGCCCTGAAAGCACTAATTTCTCTTACAAGTCCAAACAGCCCTTGCATTTTGCAGGTAGAGAGAATATCTCGCAGAAGGAAAAAGAAGAAAAAAAAAATAACCAAAAAATCATTTTATTTAGAGAAGCTGTTTAGCATGCAAGACATTTAGACAGGTTCTAGCTGAGAGTTTCAATGGTCACTTTTTAAAAAATCAGCCAGCATTGTTCTGGGGGTGGGGGAGAAGCCAGCATGAGCCTGAAAACATTGTGGAAATGACTGCACTGGAAAACCACAGTGGCAAAGGCATGGACTGAAATACAGGCTCAGAGCCTGAGCCCCCTCCTGCCTGTTCCTGACAAAACTCGACTTCAGCTCCTGACTCCCATCACTGTAAGTGACAGGACTGAGGAGATAAATGCAGCTCCTGTTCATCCCGAGCTCTGCTCCTGATTTAAGTGGAGTTACTCCAGACCTGCACCAGAGATCAGCCTCTGGCCTCTGCAAATGGAAATCACATCCCTTCCCCATCCCCTGGCTCCCTTCCCTTCATCCATCCTGGAAAATAATAATTTCTTTTCATCCTGCCTCTCCTACCTGCTCTGTAGGGAAGCATTTGACAGAAATTAGGGAGCTTGTTTGCATAGTGTAGAAAATTCCAGATGTTCTGTTGTGCATTTCCACTTTTTTATCTGAGCAGGAGATGGTGGTTCCTTCCCTCACATTTATCCTGTAGGTGTCACAGGGACGGGACATCCTTGAAAGTCCTTGAAAAAAAAAAAAAAAACCTCTGTGTGAGCTTGATCTGATTCATTGTTGACATCTACAGGGTGGAAGCTGGGAATTGATCTCATTGGGGGCACGTCCTGTAAAAACAGAGGAGTTTTGCCTAATAAAAGTAAATAATTACTAATAAGTAAAAGAAAAGGTCTAAGAAGAGGAGAAGAAAAAAGCAGAGAGGTGTGAGAATAGGAGTTTGTAGGGGATGATGTATCACACCAGAGTACACATTTAAAATACCTCGGTGTGGGAAAAAGAAACCCAAAACAACGTCCAAGATTCCCTTTGTCCCAACCATATTCTGGGATAATTAACTGGGATATTGGTCTCTACAATCAGATAACTGGAATTAGAGGAGGTAGATTCCTCTCCTGTAATTCCTCATTCCTACAAAGTGCCATACATGAATATATTTGTACAGCCAAATTAATGTGAGAATTTGCCCAGATTCTTCCAACATTGGTCAATTCACTAAAGACTTTCAGGGCAGATTTAATGTTCATCATAAGAGCTCTGCAAATAATGGGTAATTTTCAGTAGAAAACTCCTAATTTATAAATGCATACAGAGAATTTAAAAGATAATTTGATTTTGGGTCCATGCCATTGTTGATCACTGACAAAAATCCTGATTTCCAGACTGTGGGTGAGGAGATCCCTTTGAGCATTTATCCCCTCTCAAATATTTTAAGTTGGGCATCAAAAGTGAGATAACTTGGAAATATTAATTTGCACTTGAAAATCTCAGTCATCAGCCCTTTGAATTTTGGATGATTTCAGGTTTCCATGCTGTGCAAACAGAAGCAAAAATACATAATTTTGTGTAAATTTGACACCCCACCTCTAAATTTTTTCAGTTCTCACCAGTACCACACACATCCTTATTGTTGGTTTTATGGGAATCCAGTAAATTATTGCTCATCTGAATGAATATATATTTTTCAACTGAAATTAATAAGCGTTGTTCAAGTGAAAATTTTAAGTTTAACTGAAATTTCTAAACCAGCCATTTGGGATTTCTCTCAGATGTACTCTGATGATGGGATTTTAGCTCTGCCTCCTCACTTTTACACATGTATATAGTTTTGTTTAAAGATTTTCACTTTTCCCCAGATGCTACCACACAGCCATTTAAATGACACACAAGTTGCATTAAGCTCTCATGAGACCAGCAGTGTTTTATTCCTCTATGTTCTTCCCAATTGTTTTTTTTTTTTTTTTGGCATTTGACAAATGCACCATGACAGCCTCTGCTGGGATTTTGGCTCTTTTCCCAGTGGGAAACAAAAACTCCTTCTCAGAACTGCAGGTACAAAGGAGACAGATTTCTGTGATTTTATATTTTCCAGGGAGAAAATCAGGGGAAGAAAGTGGAGACAAATGAAAGAAAATTTTTAAGCTGACAAATTCTTGATGACTTAAAATAGTCATGGAGACATTTCTCAATAATAAATAGTAGTCATTATAATATTGCAACAGGGCCTGGAAAACAAGATAATTTTCATTATTATTGGTTTTCTAGCTCTAAAAATGTATATTAAAATTAAAACCCTCTATGAATATAAACCATATATTTGAATGTCCAAGTGCTCCTGTGTGAAAGAAACTTCTGCAGAATCCTTTGGTGATTTCAGATGAAGATTTTAAACTCTGGGGTAGAAATGTAATTTTATTTATGATTACTCACTAGCAACAGCTTAACAAAGGAGCTGATCCCAACTGTTGCCCAGTATTTGCTCCTTCTCAGATGAATCCTGGATAGGACTTGCAGCCAACCCATGAGTGGAAAATTATTCCAGTATGTGAATACAACCAGGATCTTGGTGCACTGGAAATGTGTAAAAATCCTTGTGTCAGGGTCAGAAACCAACATTCATATCTGTTAACCCTGGAAAAGGAAGTGTGACATCAAACTTTGGAATAACCATCAAAAAATCCCCATCCACTGACATATACATATATATATATATTTTTTTTAAAGGGACAACTTTATGGTTGCGTTAAAGACATTAAAACACACTTAAAGGGTTTTTCCAAAATATGTAATCTGTTTAATAGGAAGTGCCATTGAAACTGCCACAGAAATATTTATTTTACTTCCAAATGATAGTGGGAGGCTGCAAAAAACAACAACAAAAAATCTGCAACAAGACAAAGTAAAGAACTACCATTTTGAACTTAGATAAAATAATTTAACTGCGAAACCAATCTCCCACATTCTGCCCCCTTAAAAACAGTTGTAAGTTCATTAATTTCATTGTTCTGTCTTGTTTTCTTTTCCCTCTCTTTTCCCCATCCCATTCTTTTCCTTGACGACTGCAGCTGCTGGGACATGAATGACAACACTGCCTTGTGGTGGGTGATCAAGGGTCCTGTGGTTGGGTCAATCATGGTGAGTAGCACCTGGACAAAACATTTCCTCAGCTCTCCTGAGGACAAATAACCAATTCAGACATCTTCAAATACTTCACAAACCGTGCTGCATCCCTGTGCTGGATTATTACTTCGTTATTATTGCATTATTAAGATGGATTAATCCAAATTAAATGATGGAGCACTGCCTGCAAGCAAAGGAGTTATTCAGTTGCTTAAACACGGACACAAATGCCATAACCAAGACCCCAGAGCATGTGGAACATTTGTCTGGGGTTGGCAGACGTGATATATGGAAATTCTGGGCAATTTAGGGTGGGATCTGAAAGCCAAGTGGGACAATCCAGAGCATCTGAAACAACATTAAATGTCAGTGACCAGGCAAATAGACTCTGTCTGCTGAATGGGATTAACTCCACAGTACATTTATCTAAAATCAGATTTAAAATAGCACTTGGTCATAGTGCAGGATGCTAAATCATCAGCAAGGTGTCTGAGCTCTCTTTAATTGGTGGAGGTCTTGGATTTGTCTCAGATTTTGTCAGATACTTGCACACGGAGGACTGAGAGGTTCTAAAGTGCCCTGTGTGGTCTTCACAGAATGGCTGAAATTGGAAAGGGCCACTGGAAGTCATTTAGTCCAACCTCCCTGTTTAAGCAGGATTCCCTAGAACATATAATTCAGGATTGTGTACAGATGGATGTTGAATATCTGAAGAGAAGGAGATATCCTGATGTTCCAAATAATATGGGGATTTTAAAATGCTGATGGGCTCCTGCATTTAGGAAAATAAATTGAGCCCCTGGACAATATGGTCAGTGGCACCTGAAAATCTGTCAGGCTTGCCACATGTGCCTCATTCTGGGCACACTAAGTTGTTCTCCATTCTCCACAGACAGAATTAAGCAGGTTTTCAGTGATTTTTGTGGGAATTCAGACATCCAGCTCACAGGTAAATAAAACTGGAGGGGTTGTTTTTTTCAGGTTTGGTGTTTCTCCTTTAAAATCTTTGGGCAGCTCTGTAAAGTCCAGCAATCATCAGATAAATGAAAGGAAATTCAGCCAATCTCAGCCCCAAAACAGAGACAGTTCAATGATCCAAGGGTTTTGTCCATGTGTGAAGTTCCCTGTTTTGCAGGCATGTTCTATGAAGGATCATGTTCTGCTTGGGGACTCAGTTAAATCTGGTTTCTATCGAAGGAATTAAAGAACCAAGCAACCAGCAAGGGACAACAGGGCTTCTCCATCCCTTTGTAGTCCTCAGATCAGACAGAAACTGCTGGAAAAGATGCTCATTTTCAGTTCCTGGTCTCCCTATAGGAGTATAAGATTTTATAATGGATCAACATAAATTTCCACTGTTCTGGCTTTAAGAAGCTATGGAGTTGATAGCCAAATCTCAAGCCAAAGCATTGAAATAAACTAATTTTATCAAATTTTATTTTTTTTAATACCAATGGAAACTGTTAAACTGAGAAGTCCATTGGTCAGAAAGTGGGAGTTTAAAATGCCTTTACTCTTGAGATCTTTCTTTTATGATTTTTTTTGTGCAGATATCTTTTTTTTTTTTTTTACTCTGCACAGGTTGATAATGAAAAATGTTGAAACTTTTCCATTTATGTTTCTCCTCTCTTCTCTTGAAACTGCAGAAATTTTGCCTCATTTTAGCTGCAGCAAGGGAGATCAGACCCTTGTGAGCTTTCTCCATTAATCCTGACCCTATAAAACTTTTAGACTGTGGTTTGGAGAAAAAAAGGACACGTAACCAACAAGTCACTGGGAATGTCTCATTCTCATACTTTGTAAATGTATGTCATTGTCACAATTTTTTTCCTTTTTCTTTTCTTTCCCCCAGATAAACTTTGTGCTTTTTATTGGCATAATTGTAATACTTGTGCAGAAACTCCAGTCACCTGATATCGGGGGCAATGAATCCAGCATTTACTTGTAAGTACAAATAAAGCAGTAATCAATTTAAATTACTGATATACACATAGGAAAAACTCCCAAAATAAAAAAAGAAACCTCAGCTGAATTAGGTTGCTTTTTGAAAAGAGTTGCAACTCAATTATTTTGGTTGATTTTTACTTTAATTTTTCAATCCATCAGCTGTGAAAGTGCACTTTAATGCCAGCTTTCACCTTTCTTTAAAAGGCTTATAAAATAAGCATAAATACAAGATTAAAAACAAACCCAAACCAAATCTAATGTTTTTATATGTCAGTTATCTGAAAATTAACATATTTACCAGGTATAAAAATTGCTGTTATACTCATGGGATGGTTTGCTGTGCTTCATAAATTCCATGGTTCAAAATTCAGTGAAATTTGGTGAAAAGTTTTAATTAACTTTAGGCTGAATTATAGTGTAGGAAGATCCCCTAGACATGCTTATATGCATATTCTCATATAAACTTAAATGCATTCACACACACTTCCCCTTGAAATTGTTTTAAAATGCACAAAAATCCTAAAATTTTCCTCTAGATCTTTGTAGTTTTGTAGTTTTTAAAGCTGGAATCCTTTTTATTAGTTTCCACCTCATAAGAGGGCAGAGGTTGGCCAGTTGAGGTGGTCATCATTATCATTTTAGAGTGCATGCAGTCATTCTCCATAGAAAAATTATATAATCCTCTGGAATAATTAGGATATTGGGGCAGTACATCTGGTGTTGGCCTAAACACCACACACATTTGCTTTTGGGATTTTTTGGTGAGCTTGAGTGTTTTCTTGCACTTATAGGCATAGGTAGGACCATTTAATTTAGCACTAAATTCCTGATGAAAATAGACAAGCTGTGAAAACTCTAAATAAAACTAAAAGATGTTAGGGTAAAGTAGGAGATGCTTATTTTGTAACAAATACAATTATCCAGTGATTAGTCTCAGCCTAAGTAACCACAATCATAGTATAATGATGTCATCCATCCAAATGACAATTTTCAGGGAAAAATATGTCCTCCAGCTGCCTATTTTTCTTTTTTCCCCATTAGCTAGTTTAGATTTGCATTAAATAATAATATTTTTACATCAATTTTCATGTCTGTAGCCAGACAACCACTTACTGAAAACACTGCCCCTTCCATCTTGCTATAAACTCTGTTTCCAAAGCCAAAAATAAAGCTTGAAACTGATTCTGTGGGTGGATTTACCTCAGAAATGAAAGTGAGGATGAGAATTAGTGTCCAGGGTAACTTGTGCATGGTCTGCCATGGGCTTGCATGAAGGCTTCCCATGGATGTGCTGCTGGGAAGTCACCCCTGAGTCTTAGGTTGTGATTAACACCCGAGATGTGCAGAGCTCCTTCTGGCTCTGAATTTTTAAATGCATGTTTGGTGTCTGCTGCACATCTCACCTATGAAGCAAAGCATGCCACGGACTCCAAAGATTTAACTGGATTATCAAACATCCCTTGTCATCTTGGATCAATATGGTGACTGGGTTTTGCTGGTGTTTTTCCTATGTGTATAGTTAGCCACCAAAACCAAGAGAAAACATCATATTTTCTGTTCCATTCGCTGCCATTATTTTTTTTTTCCTCATATTTTTTTGCAACTTTTATAACCGGGCGTGTATAAATCGATCTCGCATTGATGTATGTGTTACGGAGTGTTGTTTATCCAAACAGATTTGACAGCAGAAAAGTTCACACAGGGACGACAAAAAAAGGAATGAAATTAATAATTCTGTGCAGATATCCACCAGACAGAGTCGATATTTGTGCACACATAGCCTGTAAAAAGAGAGCTTGGAAGGAAGGAGGACCACAGATCATAATCTGGTTCTGTCACCATATTGAAATATCTCACATTTAGACTGTGGCTCATATTAAGCATTTTCCATGTTCTATTTTGCACGTTCAACCTATTATAGCACCATTCCATCAGACCAAATTCCTCATCCAGATCTTTACTCCAGAATGTCTTTAAGCACTTTCCCTTTAGTAGGTGAGGAACGATGAGGTTGAGGAAGGATTTTCAGCCTGTTTTTGAACATAATACCACATGGATTTGCAGCAGGGATTGAGATTTATTCTAATATCAGTCTTCCATTTTTTGGAATAACCTTTTAGACAGCTGGTAATTCCATGACCAAAAAAAAAGAAAATGAAAAACATCAAAACCTTGGCTACTGACTTTTTTTTAAATGTTTGGTATATGTTTAAATTCAGGTCATTTTAATGACTATTTTTATCAGAAAAATCTACCTCAGGTTCTACTTCATAGACACTGTGGTGATGGTTCTGTGAAGCACTTAAGCCTGTATTTGATTTTTAAAGCCCTGGGGATGGGCTTAAATTCAAAGATTAATCATATATTGCTACTACTGTGCATTCATTATTAAAATCTCCCACTGGAGAAGTTAGCTGGGAGCTATAACAGGACCATGGCAGAAGAGAGCACTGCAGGGGAACTGAGGCTTAATTAATGCAGTGTAGCCACTGGAGAATGCAAGATTTGTCTTAGAATAAATCGAACAATTTGTATCATTTGCTGCACGTTATCAGGGCTTTACCCCCATTAAAAAAAAAAGAAAAAAAAAATTAGACTTCCTCTCTAAACAACCTGATCATTGTATGCAACAGCCTTTGCCTTTAGGCTGACCAAAGCTTGGAGACACGTTGCTAATTCCTAACAATTTTCCTGGAGTGGCCAAGTGCTTCTGTGGTTATAAACTTCCATTTTATCCACTTGTGTGTTCAGCCATTCATCACCAGTCTCATGCCTCCCCAGCCTTTCCTCATGCCTTTAGTTCCCCTGGGAGCTGCCTGCATGCTGCTGATCCCATCTCAGCCCCAGACCCCAAAAACCCACCAGGATCTGCCAGAGCAATCACTCCATCTTTCTTTTGCTGATGTTTTCGAGAGAAATTCCTCTTTGCAGCTGAAAATATTGGGGGTATCTAAAATAAAGATTCATCAAAATGTCTAAGCAGCTGAGATAGGAATTCAAAAAAGAAGACATTCCTTTTAATAGAATTTTGATTCTATTATTATTTTGGGTTATTTTTCTGAGAAACTTTCATACTTCCTCCCAATAGTCACATTTAGTGTGAGGAGTGACAAAGATGAAGGTTTTTTTTCTTGAAACGTCTGGTTCCAGTTAATCTTGTGTCAGTCCTGAATAATTCTGCCAAATTAAGCATCGAACTGAAGCAAGATCATTAATGCAAATGGAATAGATTTTTATCTGAGGGAGAAGTTCTGAGATGCCCAGGTGGTGGGGAAGCATAAAGAGCTATTGATTATATTCTTAGAGTAATTAAGGCAGCTATTATCATAGTTCAGGCAGGTTTCTCACCCCGGCTGGTGAAATAAACAGCAGCAATGTAGACAGAAAATGGTTTGGGTTGGAAGGAGCCTTAAAATCATCCAGTGCCACCCCTGCCATGGGCAGGGACACCTTCCACTGTCCCAGGGTGCTCCAAACCCTGTCCAACATGGCCTTGAACATTTCCAGGGATCCAGGGGCAGCCACAGCTTCTCTGGGCACCCTGTGCCAGGTCCCACCACTTCCCTCACAGTAAATAATTATTCCTAATATCCAATCTAAGCCTACTGTCTTTCCATTTAAAGCCAATCCCCCTCGTGACATGTCCTATTTAATCTCACAGAACAAATGACCATGTCTTGAACTGGTGACTGTATTTCCCATCCAGTTATAAATTAATTAACATGATTCCAAACAGAAAGAACCTCCCTGGTTTTTAGCAATCTCCAATTGCAGTTTGTAAATATTTTGAAGGAGATTATTTAGGGATAGTTACCCCATATGCTGAGAGCCAAGGAATTAAAGGGATCCATGGATTAAATGGGATCTCACAGTTCTGGGGATTGCAAACACATATTCACAACCCTACGATGGTTCAGCACACAGAGCAGCACATCAGGCCCACATTATTTGCATGGATTTATCATCTCTCAGTTTCTTCCTGAATTTAGGAATTTTAGGAAATGGATAAAAAACTGATTTGGCAAGACTTCACTGTTTTTTACAGTGAAAAATCCACCCAATGGTGTTTAACTTGGTATGTCAGAATCTGTTTTCAGACATCCTGGTTTTGGTCAAATTGTTGTAGAGAGAGTACATCACCCCCCCAAGAAAAAAAACATATTTCTACAGAAATGCCTACACAAAGCTTAAATCCACACCGTTATTTTCACAAGCATTGTTACATTGCTGAAATATTCACTCTACAGGGAAAATCATCAGCATCACTGCCATAAAACACCACAATATTTAGTAGGTGCATGATGTAGGTGCATGCTGGAATAACCCTTAAGATTAAAGAGTCCCACACATTTCCATCGAATCTTTGTTTCTTCATCCATTTTCAAGGGTCAAGCACATATAAGTGAAAAAAAAAATCTTTTTTAAAAATTTTATTATGATTCCCAGTTTATCATAACTGGTATAATTTGGGAGGCGGGGGGAGCCTGTTTCTGCTTTTGCTTTGACAGATTCTTCATAAATTTTGTATCACATGTTGAAAGCTCAATGAAAAGAAAACAAACCCCACATATATATCTAGCTAATTCAGGTCTACGTCATTCCTCCACTCAGCATCTTGCTGGAAAGAAAGGAGAATCATGGCATATATCATAGGTAGGTATGATTTTACCTATGGTGCAACCTAGAGGGTTAGGGCAGCAAAAACAATGTTGTAACCCAGATGTTTTGGTAAACAACACTCCTCTAAAATTCACCTCCAAAGTCACTGGACACGCAGTGATTCATTCTGCTACTGCTTTGTCTTGCTGCAAGTGCTCAGAGTGCCAGAGTTGATAATTATTGGCAGGGTCTTGGTGCCAAAAGGCTCGTTTTTTGGCAAGCAAATGGCAGATGTTGGATGGACAGTGTGTTCTCTAGGAGGGCGCTGCAATTTCTGAGCCCCAGGTGCTGCCAGCTGGGTGCTGGGACAGCCAGCAACAAAAGGAACTCGTGTCCTTGGGTTAATCCTTCTCTACCACAGGAAAATACACTGGAAAACTCAGATGATGGTCATTTGATGTCAGTGCATGATCAGCAAGGACCTAGTGCTCATTTCTGAGGAATGCCAGGGGAGTAGATACTTGTTGTTTTGATTGACAAGAATTCTTGATGGATTTATTTAAAGTTCTAAAAAAAATGTGCTCATTCACTACTATACTTCTTATGTGCATTGCCCAAGGCAAATTATTACTTTGGGTGCTGGTTTGATTTTTTTTGTTTGTTTTTTCACTTTGGAAGTTTTGATTGGAAAGGATGGGGGTTGTTCATTTGTGCCAATCTTTTCAGGTAGAGATTGGGAAAAAACCTGAGTGTACTAATTAGGAATGTAAGCTCATACAGGCTATGTACCATAATTAGCAGGAGTGCAATTAGCAGGGATTTATTTATTTTCAGATAAAATAATCAAAAGCTCTATTCTGCTTTGATTACCTATCTGTGGTTTCAATTTGTGTAAAATCAAACAGCACAGAATATTTAGAGTGTTTATAATGTTCCTGGGAGCTGTTATTGCTACTGAACAACTGAGGGGAAAAATGCACCTAAATCCCTCAGGTGTCTGTGGCAGGGACAGGAAGATGAATTTTTGGTTGTCAATTCTACTTTCCCAACCTAAATACCATCCTGTCATCCTGTGCATCCTGTACATTCTTACATAAATTATGAGACTAGACCTAAAATTGTTTATATCTTGGAAGGGGTTTTGTCATTTCATGGGGCACCTGCCAGAGGAATATTCCAGAAGAGCAAATCAATATTTAAAAAGGAAATTCCATTCCATTTCCAATGATATGCAAGCACCTGACCAGAGCTTTGGCGGGATCTAATTTTGAAATCATGGATCACAAATCTCATTTCTTGTTGTTACAACATCACCTGTGATGAATGCAACATTAAAAAGGGTTCAGCTTCTATTATTTAGAAATCTTTAGAAGGTGAATTTTAGGGTGCAAGGCCTTGGTCTGCACAGGTGGTGTCTGTGTGGTGGAGGCTGACTCCTGTCCTTTTTCTTTTTGCAGTAGCATTGAAAAACAGGCTTTGTCTTTAAACACTATTTCTGGGGCTGTAGGGCATTTTTATGGGAAATTTTATGGTTTAAATCAATATACAGACAGAGAAATGATACAGTGGTGATTTTTGTTGTTGATGAGCTCATGAGATTTTGAAATCTGCCTAGGTTTCACGTGTAAGGATTCTCTAATGATGACTAAATTCTCCTTGGCTCCATCTGTGGCAGCCTTAGAGAACAAAGTTCTTTGCCCACAAGTTGCATCCTAAAAGAGCAAAGCACAGACATTCCCCCCCATCTGTCACAAGAGCAAGCCATGAAGTGAAAAAGAACAATTTTGCATTAGAAGAGAAGCCACTAAAAGATGCTCCTTCTCTTTAAAGATCAAGGAGTTGTGCAGGTTAGTGAGGGAGAGAATAATGCCAGGTTTTGTCCAACACTGCAATTCTCTTTATAGAAATGATTTTTATATATTTTTTTAAGAAAAGAGTGAAGCTTGCTGCACTCTTAACAGTTCTACCAAGGATTGGATTAGCCCTAACAGCCCTGTTTCCACAGTCTGAGGCACCAAAAAACAGCTAAACAGTGTTTTATGAGTTCCCATTGAAATGTCAGTGGCATGTATCTGGAAATTCCAGATCTAAACACCTTTCAAAGACAAAGACAAGTACCAAAGCCATCATGGCTTGATTGCCATAGCTGGTGTGGAACAGAGCTCAGAACACCCAGAGGCTCAAGCCAGAGGGATTTATACATAAGTGCTTGCATCTGCAGGGTGCCTGTGTAAATACAGAACTTTACCCACACATGTGCTGTCTGAAACACTTTAGATATCTGAAATTGTTCCAACCTTCCTGCTTCAAAGGTCACAAATACTTCAGCAATGTGCAGAATATAAAGCTTTGCATTGTAAAGGGAGGTTGGCTGCACTTCACTAAATTTGCTGTAACCTTGGAAATTTTGCCACACACTGGAGCTTCTTGATTAGCAAAGATAAGGTAGCTTTTGGAAAGAAAATGCAGAAGAGATCTCGAATGTGCTTCTGAAATCACTGCACTTGGTCAGAGTGAATAATCTAGCTTTGATGTGTGTTGATGTGCTTCAGTTTTCATGGAGATCAGCAGGACAGGGAATGTCCTGTGCCCAAGGCCACTCATCTTTTGAATTAGCCAAGGATTTGGGTTCAGTGTCTTCAATCAGAACAGCTTGCTTAGATCCTGGAAAAGATAATAAGTTTGAAGAGTCAGAAAAAATTCAGAAGTTTCAAATTGAGCATTAACTTGGGGATGTCCAAATAAGACACTTCTGACTGTTTGTCCTTTTCCTCATGCACTGGTCATGTATAAGTTTGTTGTTTGAGTGCACTGTTAGACTGAAAGGGATAGATCTGAATTTTTCTTTGTCCCCAAATCAGTTTGCACCACTGATTCCTTGAATCAGTTTCTTAATGTAAAGATGAAGGTGGAGCTGAAGCAACTGGTCAGGCAGCAGTTGATATGAGACTGCAGGAAATGGGAATTAATTCTGACCTCTCTGATCCTGAATGTGCTTTCAGTTTATACCAAGGCTCAATGCCCACCAGCAACCATGAACTTCCACTTAGTTTTTCCCACCATTCACACTTTTGCCTCTATCATATCAGGATAACAGGAATTTACTTGCCTCTCAGTGTCTCTGTTTCTCCTTGCCATTGATTTAGTGTGTCTCACTTCAGCAGCTGGCATTGTTTCACATCCAATTGGTGTTAGTTTTACATCTGGAGAATTTTTAGGATGCACTCCAAGCAAGTACACAGCCTGAGGTAGGGAAGGGACAAAGAAGATGGTGCTATCCCAAGGCAGAAGGTTTTTTTGATCTGGAAAGACAAATTTCTTGTGAGGATCTTGTGACTAACACTGTGTGCCAAAGGAGCTGTGTGGTTCAGAGCAGGTAATCAGTTTTCTAAGAACAAACTCTGCCTGCCTTGGAGAGTAAAGGAACATCCTCAAAGGCCACCAGGCTACAGTGCCTTAATACAGAATTCAGTCTCCATGAAGGTTGTTTAAACAGATGCAAACTACCTCAAGATAGGACAAATCCACAGTCTTAGTCCCCCCTGGATCATTACTGAGGGATTTCCAAACTGTAATTCCTCTTTATATTTCCAATGAAAACACTGGAGTTGTGCAGCTGATTAAATGTCTGCAAACCCAGGCTTTTTTAACAAAGCTATCTATTTTCATTAAGGAGAATTGTAGAGATGGATTGTTCCATGAATCTGCAGGGATATTGTATAACACGTGAGGCAGGTGAGTGTCAAAACAGTGGAACTGAAGCTTCAGAGCTGCAAATTATATAAACCCAGTGTAGTTACACTGATGCTGAGCTCTGCCAGCTGACAGGAACCAAAACCTGTCTGTAATGCTTGAAAATCCACTTCTTGTGCCAGACTGGGACAATAAACACTGTGGGCTTTGCTCATTTGCTTTCTTTTGAGGACAATGAGCTAAATCCCATTCTCAGATATTTATGCCTGGATTTGGATATGCACATTCTTCATTTGAAACACTAAAGTATTGAAAATCTTAATTTATTTAAGAATCTCATTTGGCATGGTACATTTTTCTCATTGAACACTCTATTGTCTACTGCACCTCCAAAAAAAATTATTCCACAGTGCATGGATCTGTGGATCTGTGCTCTGGAGTCAGAGAGAATAAACCAGCTTGGTAAAACAGGAGCTCCAGAATTAATACAGGGGAAGAATCAGGACACAGAACCTTGAAGCTACAGTTCATTTAAAGGCTGTTTTTGTTGGAAGAATTCTGCCCTCTGCTACCAGCTTTATTCTCTAGGCAAATATTAGGCTTAATCTCTTCATTATTTAACTCCAAGTATAACAGTGGTGTTCTCCTTCTTTTTATGTCCACTCTGTAGAAGTTAGAAAAGCCAAGAATGAACACTGTAGATTAGATTTTTGACTCTCTTTGACCATTCAGTTTCAGCTTCAAGCCTCAGATCTACCCGAGGGTCAGATTTACTGGACAAAAAGTTCCAGTCCAAATTCATCTTTGTCAAACATTTGTTTTTAACCATGGCATTAATCTGCAAGCACTCATCCAGCTTCATTTTCTTATTTGGGTGGCATTAGCAAGGAAAAGCAGAACTTTAGGTAACAAGACTAAGAATTTGGGATTTGTTTTCCATTAAAGGCTAGAGACACTGTTTCCTTTTTTTGTTGTTGTTGTTTTTTTTGGGGAGGAATTATTTGTTTGTTTTCCATGAAGAGCACAGTATTTGTTGTGCTTTTAGCATGACAGCAGAGGCTCTGCCTGGTTTAATAAAACAATCGTGCTGGGCTCCTTCCACAGTCAGTACAGACCTACCCAGTCCAGAGAATAAAATCCTTTAGTGCAGCTTATTTCACTTTAAACAACAAGTTTAAGGTAGGTGAGGTAAATCTCAATTTATGGCCTGCTTCTCACCAGTAACTGCCAGGCTGGCATGGGGTGACAAGGAAAAAGGCACTGAGCTGTTTTGTTAACCTCAAAATCTAGAGGAGATACAACTAAAAGACAACTTTGCTGAGAAACATCTGTGCATACTCTGGATGAGAGGGTGAAGGAGTCTGCCTGCACACAGTGGGTCAGAGCTGCAGCCACTGCAGTGGGATGGAATTGCACAATCTGTTTGTTGCCCACTGAACAAGTTCTGTTTTCCAAACTTTTCCACCTGATCTCTAAGGCCATGGGGCTTGTGAATGTAGTTGGTGTTTGGAAGGGAAACAAGTGCAGCTTCAGGGAATCCTCAGCTACTGAGCAGCAAGGAGAAGATGTCTCCCAGCCTAGGGAATATCTCTGGAAGAGCTGAGGGGAAGTGGGTGTGTGACATAAATAATATATTATACGGATCCACTTTTCAATATTCTCCTCTCTCTCCCATACAATCTCTCTACTTCCACTTTGGTTAAGTTTCTACTGTATTTCAATGCTTTATTTCATTGATTTCTTTCTGCATTCCTTCTCCTGCTACTACACAGCTGCAATCCTACTCGTGGTGAAGTTGCATAGAATTACTCGAGCAGGGTGCACAAAGATCCTTCAGGAGGCACAGTTTTAATTTGCATGAATCAAGTTCTACCTTTACTGCATTTCCCCAAGGATTCCCTTCAGCACATTCAGAGACAAGGCACAAACCTCATCATTCCCTGTGTGTTGGTAGCGACCTAAATTCAGAACTCTGACCATTTTCATTATGGATGTACTTGGATAATGCAGCATAACCTCCTTCCCCTGGATCAGCATGCTCATTCAATTCCTCTTAAGCACCTCTGAGACATCTGGAATTGAACTGCAACCCCTTTTGCCTCAGATTTGTGCTCTCTCTCATTTGCATTGAGGCGTCCAAAGGTGTTCGGTCTGCTGCGGTGGCCTGCAGCCACATCATCCATGGCTCATTTCATCCCGGGAGTGTTTAACTTTTTCTTTCCCCTTCCACCCTAGCACCCTCCCTCTTCCTCCCAGATGCAGCTGCAGTCCCTGCCCAGGACACTTGCGGTGAGACTCAGCTTGTTTGCCTTTAGCTGTCTAAAGTCTCGTGCTCGATCTGAGCGGTCCAGTCGTCGTCTGTGGTCACTCGGGGACAGCAGGGCACCTCGCTCAGACAGAGCATCCCCCCGTGCCTTAGATGTCTCTGTCACACAGGCCAGCTCAGCCTGGGAGTCCCTGTGCTTTCCCTGAGTGAGTTCAAGGTGGTAGTTCAGTTTGGAACCTGTCTTTGGCACGTAGAGTTAGATGTGACCGATTCCGTTCTCTGTGTGCCTACAGAGCTCTGAGGATCCTGCCCTGATCCGTGTAGTGTTTTCATACCCATGATCTCATTTCTGTCCATTTCCTTATATTTGTCTATTTTTTCCCTCCTTCTTCTTTTTTTTTTTTTTTTTTTTTTTTTTTTTTTCCTGGTTCCTGCCTCCTCTGTCTCTTCTCTCTTTCTCCCTTTCCTTCCACCAACGTCTCTACTTTGGTAATAAATAAACTTTGCAAAATAAAAGGGGAGAGAGAAAGGAAAGAAAACGTCTACAAATTCTGTACTCTAAAGATCTGGGACACTTTACACCATCTAAGATCAGAGAGATGACTCTACTGAAATCAGAAATGGCAGAGAGTAAGTGCTAACAGCACTAAAATATTAAGGTTTTCCTAAGAAGTGCTAGCACTGTTTTCCATCACAAACCTGTGTGTAAATGTCCCCTCACTGGGTGGGGAGCAGCAGTTAATCCTTAGATATTATCCTTATTATATATTATCCTTAGATAATATTTTCAAAATCAAGTCTATTTTTTTAATAATTCTAGTAAATACCAAATGCTGTCATGATACGTCTGTTCATCAGGAAAACATAAAAAAATCAATTTCTATCAAATAAAACAGGGCATAAGCACTAAAGGAAACACGGAGGGGAATTTATTTCTAGATTGCCATGGCAACATTAAGTATATCATTGAAGACCACAAACCTCTACAACAACCCATGGCTAAGACTTTTCAAAGTGATTATTGATTTTTTAGATGCTTCTTTTTCAGGTTCTGTACCTTAATATGCCTCCTAAGTGCTTCTTTTCAACACAGGCTGAGCAGCCCTCTTGTGGTAAAAATCGGTCTGTGAAATGGGTTTCAGATCAAGTGACCAAAAAAATGAGTGGCACTCAAAATCCATAGTCACTTCTGAAAGCCTGTCACAATAAAATGGAACTAGCCCTAAAATCTCCTTGCTCATTTTTGATCAGTCTAAGTGGACAATTAATGCCCAACTCAGCTCTGTGAAAAGCAGGTGGTACAAAAATCTAGTACAGAAATTATAGTGCAAAAGGAGCAGTCATTTTCATGTTTACATCCTCAGCAACATCCAAGAACTGAAATTCATTTTAGGAGTTGAAACATGGTTACTATACCAATTTGCTGGATTTGTACATGCCACAAGACTGTGTTCTTTCCAGCTCTTATACTGTAATATTTAATTACAACACAGTTATCAGGCTTTAATTATCCAAATGGAAGCAAAACATAACTCCAGTAATGGGGATTGACTTAAAGGAGGTAAAAGTAGAGAGAAATTTAATGTTTTCAATTCATCTTGGTTTACTGTTCAGATTATAAATTCTATGAGTTGCAAACACAGGTCTTAGACCGTGTCACACAAATGGATTTGGGTTTGGTTGAACAAACTTAAATGTTTGCCTTGAAAGCAATTGCTTTAAAAATCAAGGTATTATCCTTGATATTAATGGATATTTAGTCAGGGTACTCAGTTGTGTTTGGTGTTCATCCCATCCTAGACTGGACATCTAAGACAGGTCAGATGTACCTGGCCAGTAATTGTGTATTTCTCTCTCTACTTTATTCTGATGTTTCTCAGGGTCCTAATGATGTCCATTTTACTTAGACACCTCTACTGTAAACATCCAACCTCTCCTGAGGTGAATTCCACCAAAACAACCACGTGTTAAAATCAAAACAAAAATTTTCCCCTGGGAAGTTGACAAGAAATTGCTACTTTCAATTCTCACGTATTTCAGCCCAGACATAAAATCTCTTATAGGATCCCTCCAAATACCTTTCCCTGTTTCAGATTACCCTTCTTGTGATTGATTTTAAATGAGCCTCTCCTAGCTGGTTCTAAAGGAACTGTTTTGTTCTTGGTAGTGGCCATTCCTAGTATCCAATCCCTAGAATCCTAGAATGCAGGGATCAAGGTCCTGCTCCACAGTGTATGAGCCTGCTGCTCTGATGAGCACACTGTCTTAGTGACAAAAAATAAGTGGTACCTCCAAAATTACCAGCCAGACATCCATACTGACATTCCATACTGAGCTCCCTCCCCATCACCAAAGAAGATGGAAAAAGTGCTTTGGTGTCCTTATTAGAAACTGGGTTAAAAAGAAGGGATCCACACTACAATGAAAATAAGGAACACCTGATCCAATTCACCTTGGATTGATCCCCATCCTACGGGTTTATGTTACTCTCTGATTGTCCTCCATGAGCATGCAGTCAACTTTCATTTAATATATTGTTCTGTGACCCTCTGTACAAAAGCAGACCAACAGGCCGTGTGTATTTTGGATGCGTTAGCGCTGCCCGCCCGCCCTCAGGGTGTTTCAGTTTTGGTTTGTCCGTGGATCAGCACATCACAACGGCCAGCAACAGCCAGTGCACCTTAATTTTATTTGATTTTTTTTTTTTAATTTCTGCTTCAGTCGAGCAGCTGGTTCTGTGCTGTGACTCCATTCTGTCGTGTCCGCTTTCCATCTTTGTGACGTGTCTCATGAAATGTGTTGAAAGTGACCTACCTTGGCCTGTTCACGATATGCTGAAAAAAATGCTAATCTTGTCATATTTAGCAGCTGCGTTCAGAAATGCTACTGTAAGCCTAAGAGGGCTAACCAGCACTCTTGCAAGATGTCAGAACTATCAACCATTACCCTGTAAGTGTACGCACTCCTGTGACATTACTGTGTGTGTATGACGCATGTTGCAATTAAATGAATGGATGAGAGCAGAGGGGAAGTAAGCAGAGAGCAAAGCATTCATTTAGTTCTTGTTGCATGGAGAATTTTTTTGGTTCTTGTTCTGTGCTTTTGCTGATGCGCCACGATCGAGGATTTTAAAGTTGTTTTAAATTCTTTCTCTCTCTCTCTTTTTTTTTTTTTTTTTAATTATGGCTGATGCTATTTATGGTTTTGGGTAGTGTCTGTACAGAATTAATAGCTGCTCTTAATTGTACAGCAAAGAGGTGAGCACCTTCATACTGAGAGAAAATGTTTCACCTGAAAACTTCCTAGAAAAACTGGGTGAGATGGAGTCAATCAGACCCTCATGGGTATAAAACTTCTTTTGTCCATTGAACTGAGGGAAGTTAACTTAGTAAACACCCAGGGGTGAAAACGTTGGCCTAATACCAAAATGAATTGTATCCATCAGAAGTTACAGAATCACTGAGTTGGAAAAGACCTCCAAGATCATCAAGTTCAGTCCAACATTGTCAAATATTGTCAAATATAGAGTGAAGCATCCAGAAGAGGGAATAAAAGCCAGTCAGCCAAGAGCTGTGTGAATGAATCACTATCCCATTGTCCAGCTGACTCCTTGCTCCTTGCACGAGAAGCCCACAGGTTTTCACAGGTTCATGAAATCATTAAGGTTGGATAATAGCTCCAAGGTCATCCTCTCATTTTGTTTAGATGAGGTGCAATTTCAAACACCTATTACATGTTTTGTGATGATCTGAATTTCTCTGCCGTTTTATAAGTGGGAATCAACATTCTCTGAGGTGCCCTGACACAGAGACCCAAAACTCCAGGTTTTTGCTAAAAAATATTCAGTAGTTATCTTCAACACCTTTAAGGAAAAAAGACTGGTTTGTAACTAAACTGCACATATGGTTATGTTTTTAGTTAGAAAAAAAAATAAAGTGAATTTTCTGTGTGGTTTCATATATCTTTGAGGTATTTAAGAAACAAAACAATGAAGATGTTGAAAAATATTCAGTCAACAGACTGGAACCATGCAAAAGCAGATAGAAATAGAGAAGACAAAAAGGAGCAGCTCCATCTTCTACACAGAAAGCAGATGAAAACTAAAAATGGTCAGGTAAAACTGGGAGTCAGGAGGAGATAGTTTGAAATATAAAGTTCACTGCCTAATGGACATCCTGATGCAGCACAGATGCCATGGTGGGCCTTTGCAGTGAACCAAATTTTACATAAAATGCAGTGTTTCTGAAAGATAGGAGACTGATAATGCTCTGAGGTGAAATCATCTTACCTAGCCAAGGGCAAGAAGAGTTCAGCCTAAACAGGAGGTTCTTAAACCTTTGGTTTTGTGTCTGTTGAAGTATGAAAGTCTTGGGAAGCTTCCCTGTTTTTCATGTCCTTGGTCTGAAGATGTGGTTTATGCACTGGAAAATCAAAATCCTGGAATCATTCAGGTGTTCAGGTGTTACTTCAGGTGTTTTGGAAGTGATGCTACAGACCTAATTAAATCTTTGGGAAAGACTGGAAAAGATCTGTCAGGGAGATTATTGAGGTTCCTGAAAGTCACTTTAATATGTTCAGCATTTTGTGATAAAATAGATGCTTCAGTTTATTAAATGTGAACTGTGTTGAGCATTTCGTTACTGATGACATCCTGTGCCTTCCTGCTTTGCTCTTTATTCTTCAGTGTCAAATATTGTTACAATTCTTTTTTTGCACAGATTTATCACAGAGATGATGAATATGTACCTTTGGCCAGAGAAATTGGGTTCCTCTAATCTAAACCTCACAAATCTACAGGGCAGAAATTTGTGTGACAAACTCAGTCCAGGTTCCCTTTGAGGTTAATGGATAGATTTAGGACGTGATAAGAATTTCCTTAGGGGCAGAGGATTTGTCCTTGTGTCAGTGATTCTTGTTCCTCATAGACAATAAAGGGAATTTAAGCATGCATTTAATTTAACTAAAAATAGATGTCATCATTGCAGATACGTCACAGCATTAAGTTAATCAATATATACATAAATAGATGTACTCAGTACCCATGGGGTTTGCAACAAGAGTCACCTTTTATTAAAAAGACATCTGTAGCACACAAGAACGATATTAAAAGTGTCTTTTTCTCTGATTTAGAGACATTTTTAAAATAATTTCATTATCAATATCTATGCTGTGTATGTCCAAACCTCGGTGAGATGAATGAATGTTGCTTTTCAGGACTACAGACCTCGATGTCTTCATTGCAAAAGTTAATATTTGAGCAAAACATTTCACTTAGGACAGCTTTTAAACTGGGCAATTCTCTTATTTTAGAGGGGCAGAACTAAATGGAAAAACAATGATATCATCTTCCTTCAAAGTCTATGGTTTGGAGATTTTTGCTTCTTTTTTGATTTTTTTTTTCTCAAAAAGATTGAGTGGTTGAGACCTTAGCAGTCTCCTTAATAAATGTGGATATGCAATGGAAAAACAAAAGCAGGAATCCTTCAAATACTGATCAAATTAGACAACCTTCCTACTTAGTGTTTCTTGTGTTTCTTTTAGCATAAAGTTCTCATTTCATTATTCAGTAGAGGAGTAAGGGAGAACACAGGACACCATTATTTGTTTGTATTTACATTTAATGGAAAGTCCACATTCATAGCCATGATACTGGAGAAAGTCTCATGTTTGAAGTGATTTTAAGGAAAATAACAGCTGGAAAACAGAATGTCAGCCTCCACAAAAAATTATATATATATATTTTTTTAAGCAATCTTAAGACTTTCCTCTCCCTGTGGGAATGTGAACAAGGATTTTGCTAGATCTTTACTATCTTCCAAACAGCCACTTGAACAATTATTGTCCTCAGAACCTCTAGATCCACTCCCCAAGTTTCTTGCCTGTCTGAAAGAGTGGGGGAAGAAAAGAGGATTCATATTTTTGGCTGTTACACACCTGAGAATTCCACAGTGTCCTTTAAGATTTTCATTCCCTGTAGGCACACAAACTTACAGGTCTCACAGGACCTGCTTGAAGTCTTCTCCCCAATACTTCTGAAAAAAAAAGCAATTTATCATCATCCATACAGGCATTAATGTCTCTCAAGTTTTTTCTTATAATTGAAATCTTCTTTTCTTCTTTACTGATTTTAATAATCCATGAACTTCAGAATGTGTTATTTAATGCATTTTCTTCCTCACTTTTATGACAATATTGAAGACAACACCTAAAATAAATTGATGATGGCATTATATTTCCAGATCCTGCAATCTAATTGTGTGATTAATCAGGTATGATTAATGCCAGAAAACTGACAATAAAAAAAGGTTTCCTCTGCATCTTCCCCTAAATTAATCTCCCAAGAGTGCAGTGAGACAGAACATATTAATAGATAATTCTATTCTGACTTTTAGATCAAAACAACATTTATCCTGTTGTTGTTGTCATTAAGTCTGAATATAAATGATAAAAGATATGGAGAGATTATATTTTTTGCCCAGTTTATTACATTTAATTTAATTTTTTTAAAAATTCCATGACTAGTTTCAGACACCTATATTCTTTACATCCCTTTTTAACAGAGATAACACTATTCTATAATCTCTTCCTCAATGTTTCTGTTCCTTTTTATTAGCCTGCTTGCATGTCCATAGAGAAAAAGGACTAGAAAAGACTCCAAAAGTCTTTTACACTGGCTCCCTCCGGTATAGATTACTTATTTTAGAGATCATCAAAGCTGGACACTCTGAATGCTCTTCATCACCCTGTTCTGAGGTTGTTCCTCTCTTTTCAAAACGTTTTGGCCAGTGTCTAATTTTATTACCCACAGGAACAATGTTCTCTGGTTTGTGGGATCTTCCACCAAGACCTGAGGTTTGGTGTCCATCAGATTTATGGCTCAGATGTGTTTAGTGAAGTGTCCAGGCAAAAGTTGGGATGAATTTATCCCCACTGGGGCCCAAAGTCTGACTGAGCTGGGAATGTCCCATTCTGGACATGAATGTCCCACTGCTGGAGATAATTGTGCTCACAAAATTATTGAAAGTGTGTGAATTAAACCTTCAGTGCTGCTAAAACAAACATCATTTTGTTGCTCATACCACTGAGCATTTATTATCAAATTCAAATCTGTCTGCAATGTACCAAATAGATAAAAGCAGAGGGGACGTTTGAATTTCAACAAATATGCAGCTCTTTGAAAAAGCTCTATGACTTTTTATCTTCCTTTGTCCTCCATCTGCCTTCTTCACTTACCTGAATGTAAATATAAGAATCAATAATATTCTTCCCCTCTGAAAATGTCCTGGAGGTTTTTTAGGTCACTTTGTTCATAATAAAGCACTTGTCTTATTTTCAGAACAACATTTGCTTTCTCTTTGCTCTGTTTTTTACTGCTTAATCAGACAGAGACACTCACCAAAACATGCACAAATCTTGGCTGGGCCCTGATTTGGGGGTAGTTCACCAGTTAAGTGCTCACATGCAATATATTAATTTCCAGCCCTTTTTGTTTATATCTGCTGAGCTTAATTCCCCTCTGAAACATCTTTATTCTAAAACAGTGAAGTAGTTAAACAGTGGAATTGCACTTAGGTTTCCAACAGTATAAATCAAGACCAAAGCCAAACCTTCAGGAATAGTTTGGAGTATAAGAACATGCAGGGGAGTTAACTTTTATTTGTATGGCTGTTGGTTTTTTAGATTTATTTGTGTAGTTGTTTTGGAATGTTTTTTGCTGTGCAGAAACATATTCGCTCACACACACAAAAATGAACAAAAAGAATTGATTTCAAACACTCCACTGGGATTAAGCAGTGGGGTGAGAGGTTTATAATTGTACCATGGTAGCACTCTGAATCCCTTAGCAAGATTCCCCTCATTTTTTGGCATGGTAGGAGAAAATTCCTGGTTATAATAGTGCCAATTAAAATAGCAGCAGAGAGCATTAAGCATAATTAATGTGCCATTGCTGTAGCAGTGTGAAGAAGGGGGAGCAAACTGCAGTGTGTGTGCAAACAGTCTTGGGAACAAACAGGGACGTTGCATATTTGTTTGTATAATTATGCGGTGTACGTATTTCCCAAAAGTCTGTCAAGCAAAATATTTTCTGTGCTTTCTTCTTTAATTAAAGTGCAGGTTGCTAATTGCAAGGCTGCATTAAAGTTCTTTCCCTCTGTTGTGACAGGAGACTGGCTCGCTCCACCCTGCTGCTGATCCCCTTGTTTGGAATTCACTACACGGTGTTTGCCTTTTCTCCTGAGAATGTCAGTAAGAGGGAGAGACTGGTGTTTGAGTTGGGACTGGGATCCTTCCAGGTGATTGTACACTGAATTCAGCTTTCCTCAGAGCAGAATTTCTATTCATTATGACTACTTTGCATGTACAGCTCTCAGAGTGTGTATCTCTGCTCATTTATGTGTATGTCTTGTATACCAGGATTTTGGGTTTGTTTGTTTGTTTGCTTGTTTTTTGCTTTTAATTCCAGCTATTTTTGTCATTCCTTCAGGATTTGAATTCGTTTTTTTATTTTTCTCTCCCATTTCCCTAGGGTTTTGTTGTTGCTGTTCTCTACTGCTTCTTGAATGGGGAGGTAAGACTTTTAATATCGTCCTTCACCTATCATCCACATCCCATTTTCTTGTGGGAGTAACTGCTGTTCCAATTGTCCATTCTAACTCATCATTTACCATAATCCCTGATACTTTAGTCTGAATCTCACAATTCTCAGAAAAAAAAAAAAAAAAAAAAGAAGAAAAAAAAAAAGAAGAAAAAAAAAAAAGATTTGTGATGTTTTTATCAAACCAAAACATTGGCCTTACCAGAGATGATGGCTCAGATTAAGGATTCCTGACAGGGCTAGGATATGGACAGGTCTCTTTGAAATGTCATCCAAGGTGCACAGTTTTGCAGTGGTTTTGTTGAACTTTGCCCTGTTCTTGCCAGCCCACTCTCCCAGCCTGTTCAGCTCTCTCCAAGAGGTCTGACATGTCCCTGTCACCACCCAGTGTGGAACCCCAGCCAAATTGGTGGTGCTGCTTTCAGTCCCATCACTGAGACTCTGATGAAGATGGTGAACCCTGGCAGAGGTTCCCAGAGAAGCTATGGCTGCCTCATTCCTGGAATTGTCCAAGGCCAGGCTGGATGGGGTTTGGAGCATCTTGGGATAGTGAAAGATATCCCTGCCCATGGCAGGGGGTGGAAGGACATGACCTTTAAGGTTTCTTCCAACCCAAACCTTTCCACGCTCTATGTGGAACAGTATGGGTCCAATATCAATACCTGAAGGACATCATTAAAGTGCCAGGCTAAATAAAAACCATTGTTCACCTCTCAGCGTGGTCTCCTTCCCCTCTTGCAGACCATCCACCCACTCTAAATCTTGCCAGCTTTCCTAAGAAAGGGCTGAGGGAAACAGCATCAAACCCTTCACTGAAGTCTGAATTTTTGTGGTTCCTTGGCCTCTTTTGCTGGCACCACCCAACTGGTGCCAGCTTCTGTCCTGAGCCCTGCCACCTTCATCCCTACACACACAGAGCCCAAGGGTGCCAAATGCCCAGAGCCATCCCCAGACACCACCTGGGTGCCTTGCAAGCCTCACACTCCTCTCTGCAATCACATGGCAATCACTGCTGCTGCTGCTGGCCACATTTGGGGTTTTTTCTGGTTCTCCTGTTCCAATCTGCATTTCCCTGCCTGTTTATCAGACTGACTGTCTGAGGTAATTGTTTTCTGAATTGATGGAAAAGGGTTCCCTGCTCAATGTTGCCTTAAGAGGAACATGGAACATCTAGAGTTCATCCATTCTCTCCTCCACTGCTATACATCTTTTGTGCAGCCCAACAATTGGAGTCTTTTCCTAAAATCACTTTCTTTTCTTCTTTTCTTCTTTTCTTCAAGGGGACTGAGTGCAGGCATTACTTATCTCTGGTACAAAAAAAGTCTCAAACTCCTTAATCTGAGTGATTCCTTCTCAGATAAACCACAACAATCTCCAAACTCATCAAACAAACTTAGGGGTTATCTTTGCTCATGGGCATAGTCAAGATCTCCTGAGGCCCTTTGGAAGGAGTAGGGGGGTGGTTCTTAGCCAAACCATCACAGCCAGGTTAATTAAAACCATTTTCCCTCTCAAGATATCAGAAAATGATAATTAGAGAAGTCTTGTGCCTCCACTAAATTTCCAACAGCAAGGAAATATTGGGAATATCACATTCTTCCAGAGGCAAACACTATTCCCTTTTTACAGAGATAATATAACTCCACACTCTTTCTAATCTAAAATATCTATGCTTTAATCAAAATAGGAATTCCGAGGTCCTAGAAGGAGAATGTAAGTTTTTCAGCTGGATTTTTCCTCCCTGTAGTTTTTGTCCATACAGTTGAAGCCCTTGTTTAGCATTTTGACTTATACTGATCCCTTTTGACAATATTAATCCAGGAAAATCCAGCAATGACTGTTAGAGACAAGACAAATGTCTTTGACACAGCAGCTCATTGGAGATTGGAAAAATATATTGGGAAAACATCTCTACATATTCCCTTGTTCTTATACTATTTCATTCAGAAATATGATACAGGAATGAGTAATCAAGTAAATGTTGGTCTGAGCTACTACGATCTCTCTTACATAAAATCTTTACTACTTTATATATTTATACACTTGTGCACACCCCAGCAGTGTTGCCAGGAAGCTGGTAATGAGTGAAAAGTAGAAAAGCTGTGGGATTATTTACTTATTACCTAATTAAACTTCTGACCTTGGATTGTTTTACTTTTGGTGATTTACTGTGGGTGCCCATAAAAAAGAAAACCTCTCAAGAAAAGTAGGGTGGTGCAGATGTACATTAACTCCAGAGCTGGTCTGCTTGGAGAGGATCTGAGAGCAGGAGGCAAAATTTTCTATAAACATCCATCCATTAACGGCAGGTGAGAGAAGCTGCCTCTGTGGACAGGATGTTTCAATATTATGCAGTACTTTTTGATTTCTGGTTTCTTTGGCTCCTTATTATATCTTTGGTACTGGCCAGTGATGAAAACAAGCTATTTTTTCCTCCAGGTGGTGTTGATCAGGTCTTCCATGCACCTCTGGACTGATCCTCAATTATCTGAAGTCAGACACAGAACCTGGGCTGGGTTGTAGTTCCCCACTACATGCCCAGACCCCTTCCAGCCATGGAGAAGTGACTTCAGATTTTGCTGAAATGAGGACTTTAATAATAACCTTAAAAATAGTTCTGTCGAATTGTGGGGTTTTTTCTAATCTTGATAATTTGTCAGCATGTCCTCGAGCGGCTAAGTACATAAAAAATGACCTTTTGAAGTTTCTCCCTAAAGGTGCAATCAGAAATAAAGAGAAAATGGAGGAGCTGGAAAGTCAACCGGTATTTTGCTGTGGATTTCAAACATCGCCATCCTTCTCTAGCGAGCAGCGGAGTGAACGGGGGGACACAACTCTCCATTCTGAGCAAGAGCAGCTCTCAGATTCGGATGTCCAGCATAAATGCAGAGAACCTGGCGACATGAGCAGCTGAGGAGAGCAAAGCAACCGACGAGCAAACCAAAAACCATCCTTGAAAAAGAAAAAAATGAAATAATAGTTTTGGTGGTGGTGCAGGTCTCCCTTTCCTTTCCTTTCCTTTCCTTTCCTTTCCTTTCCTTTCCTTTCCTTTCCTTTCCTTTCCTTTCCTTTCCTTTCCTTTCCTTTCCTTTCCTTTCCTTTCCTTTCCTTTCCTTTCCTTTCCTTTCCTTTCCTTTCCTTTCCTTTCCTTTCCTTTCCTTTCCTTTCCTTTCCTTTCCTTTCCTTTCCTTTCCTTTCCTTTCCTTTCCTTTCCTTTCCTTTCCTTTCCTTTCCTTTCCTTTCCTTTCCTTTCCTTTCCTTTCCTTTCCTTTCCTTTCCTTTCCTTTCCTTTCCTTTCCTTTTTCTCTCTCCTCTCCTCTCCTCTCCTCTCCTCTCCTCTCCTCTCCTCTCCTCTCCTCTCCTCTCCTCTCCTCTCCTCTCCTCTCCTCTCCTCTCCTCTCCTCTCCTCTCCTCAGCTGAAAAAGCAAAGGAAATGTGTAAATATCTCTTTTTAACAGTCACTGTAAATACCCAGCTGTACTCAAGGCCATTAATGAAGAATGTTTAAAAGACAAACAGGAGGCCAAACCCACCCACTCAACTATTCCCATTTCAGAGCATCTGCAAGTAATCCATGTCTGCCCAAAGTAACAAGTGATTGCTGTGCAGTTGTGATCCTTGGTTGCCAAACTGATCCTAGTCTGTGAATGGACCTGACCGTTGTCATTTTTCCACTTGGTTTCCATTTTGGGTTGGATCTGCCTATTTTTATTTTTATTTTTTTCCCCCCTAGTCCTACATGTCTTAGCCTGTCCCTGTCTTTTGGCACGTGCATTTCCGCAGTGTTTCTCTTTGGATGGAGCTAACGTGCTTGGGTTGATCAATCCAGCTGATTCAGGAGGATCTCCAGAAAAATTAATTCAGGGCTGGATTCAGTCAGACATTCCCACTGGATTTAAAGGAACAGCTGTGCCAACACGAAACTGCACATCAGTGCAGGAACTTCAGGCGAGAGCAGTGGGATCTGCTGTGCTTTCCCGTCCCCAGGGACACTCCCAGGAATGCTTTCTGTTCTAGCTAAGCTGTGAATTTTCTAAAAGGGCCATGCAGTTGAGATATAGCTCTATTTTTGGCATTGATTGATAGATTGATCTTTTGAACTCTTTGAATAACTGTCCCTTCCCTCCCACCTTAAGAGCAAGAGTCAGGTCCAGGGTGGCCAGATGACCTTGAACCCTCTGCCCCAGTGGCCGCACGTGGCGTTGGTGGCTTTGGGGCAGTGCTGTCACACAGAGCGCCGTGCCTTTGCAGCCTGGTTGGCTTCTGTGTGCTGACTCTTCCCTGCCAGAGCAAAGAGGACCTGGCAGGATCACCCTGGAAGGTAAAAAATCACCCGTGTTTGGTGAGGGGAAAAAAAACAAAACAACTAAACTGAACAGTGAGATGGCACGGAAGGAAAGGATAAAGACTTTGGATGACTTCCCACACCTGGCAGTTCTTTCTCTCTTGGAATATTCTGTTTGTTTCACCACCAATGGTCTTACTGCTTTTCTTGGAGAGGAACTCGAATGTTCTTTCAACCTTTGCCTTGTAGTTAAAGCCACGACTGCTACAAATCTACTTCAACCCAATGTCGATGATGTCAATTCTTAAGAGTCTTTCTACAGCGCAGAAAAGGCTTTGAGGGCCGTCCTAGCGCTCCCTTCATCTTGGATTTATGAATTTATGAACTGAGAAATATATATATATATATCAAATATATATATATGTGCGTGTATGTGTATGCATCTATTACAAACAAAGATGAAAATGGCATTTTAAATGTGAAGTTTTGAACTGAAACTAATAGTAACCAGGAAATTCAAAATTCAGGCTTGTTCTTCTGTGTTAGTTGACATGATCATAAACTAAAAACAGAAAAAAAAAAAAGTGAAATACTTGGAATTTTAGTGTCAGCTGAGTGTGAGCTTTTAATTTCACTGGTTTTTGTTAGTTCAAGTAAAAAAGAAAAAAGAGTTTTGATGTAATTTTAAGCAAAGATTTTTAAAGATAATCCTAGTTTACTTATTTTTTAAAGGAGAAAAAAGAAAGGTCTGAGAAAGTTGTGAAAGAAATATTAATTATAATAATACTTAACACTTATATAATCCTTTATGGGAATAATCTGCTCTTGGCTGGAGCCATCTAAATGAATGTAAATTTAATTTAAAACAGACAGAAATGTTGTCTGAGGTCATATTGGCACAGGATCATGCTCTTAAGAGATGGGGGCAGCCCTATCATGTGAAATCTGCCGTGGCACAGAGGACCAGCAAAACAGTTGAAAGCACTTCCATTCTACTCCAGGTTCATAAATGGGATTTATATGATCCAAACATCTTTTTTTTTCCCCAAGTCTACAGCACTGATTTGCTGCTCTGAGAGCAGAATTTGTTTCCCTCTTCTCAACTCTCTGCAAAAGTCAAAGTGTTTTTAAACTGATAGATTTGCCCTTGGTCTCTCTTCAGATGTTTCTTAATTTTAGAAAGTTTCCCCAGGAACAAGGTACTTTGCTGTCCAGACAGAGGTGGGGAAAGGCAGATTTATCAGATAAATGCACACTTGGCAATTTTCTGTAGGATGGGCTTTCACAAGGATTATATTGCCAACACTGTAAATGTATTATTTTTAAAAAGTCAAAAGCTATTTTTTGCATGAATGGCTATTAGCCAGTTTTCAATCATTAATAAATTAGAATTGTGGAGAAAAATATGTCAAATAACTGCCTCTAGCTGGAGACTTTTTCTTGTTTCAGTCTAGAGCACAGAAGTGTTTGGATCTTTTTTATTTTTAATTTATTCTTTTGCTGTTGAAATTTTTCAGAGCTTACTTCTGGGTTTTGATGTTTTCCTGGGCACTCTACAGTGCTCTGCAGTTTGAGTTGGTGGATCTCAGTCCAGTGCCTTGTGGGCAAATGTCCACATCCCCCAAAACCACCCTGTGACCCTGCACACTGGAGACCAGGTCCTCAGCTAGATTAAAATCAGTACAGAAAACTGCTGTTATTGGTAGAACAAACCCACTTCACCTGGAATTGGGATTTGGCCTCAGCACACTGGTTTTTTTTGGTGATCCCACCTAGAGAGCCCAAGGATAGAAAAGTTGTGAAAAGCTGGATTTGCTCCTTAATTCCTTGAGCCAATGCTCAGGAGTTTGGAGAGCAGTGGAGGGGAAATTTCTACTGTTGCAGGCATTGTGTTTCTTGTTCAGTAGAAAAATTGAATCTGTTCACCAGCACTGAATTTACAGAAGAAATGAGATCTTCAACATATAAAATATAAAATATATTATACAGGAAAAAAAAAAAAGACAAAAACCAAAACCTTCTATTATGATTTTATTTCTCTGAATTAAAGTGTTGATGCACTGGCAGATTTGGCATTCCCTGAGTCACTGGAACTTTCCCAGTGTCCCTGGAAATGTCACACTTGAGGTGAACACAGCAATGGGATCCAGACTCTGATGCCATGGCACAAAGGAGCTCTCCACAAATCTCTCTGTTGAATGTAAGCTGCAGGTGCTGGCCAGGTGTGGCCACCCCACAGTGGCTCTTTTTCCATTTGTTTCAGGAGGGAAGAATCCAACAGTTTGCTTCTGTGTGTGTGTAAATATCAACTGAGTGTAACAGTGCTTTGTTTGATTTTTCACTGTGAAATATATTTTGGAGCTAGAAAGGCTGTGTTATTAAAACCAGTACACAATTAAAAAAAAAAAACCAAACAAGTGTGCAGTGCTCCTTGAGCCATTTTTTCTACCATGTCCATAATGTATTTCCTGTCTAATTTTCTTATTTTGCTTTTATAAATGTACAAAAACTTTCTGTGCTGCAGGTTTTGTGACTATTTACTGTAACCACTGTTTGGATTATTGACTTGTCAGTGTGGAGTGCTGGTACTGCAGGACAGTTCAGATCTCAAAAATGAAAACTACAACCTAGATTGTAAAGGGTCAGGCTGTTTCATTGCTGCATGGTGATGTCACCTCCTTTTACTTTCAATTTTAGCATTTCTAGTACTCAGAGCCCAGGGAAAGAACCTAAAATGCTTAGATCTGGGAAGTTTTGGATCATAGAGGAAAAACACCCAAGTTCCTCTGCATCATTTAAGTATTTGGATTTGAAAACCAGGTGTTAACATGGAGTGGTGGGAGAAGGGATGAAGGTAGGTGAGTCCAGAGGAAAATGCAGTTTGGAAGTTAAATCCAGACACTTTATGGGGTGTTTGGCTCCTCCCTTTCAGCATCTGTCTCTCCTTGCACCTTAAGGAGAGTGCCCTGCGATGACAAGGCTGAAAAACAACCACAAGTGGGCATGAACTGATAATTTGAGTTTACTTTTGCTAAAATTACTCTCCCTGGACTCTTTCCATCATCAATGGCAAGTGTGAGATACCTTCCAGAAGGGAATGAAGCTCGTAGAATCAACAACCAAGGCTGGAGGTGACCTCGAGTGACAAATTTGGTCCAACCTTTCATGAGAAAGGGAGCCAAGATGAATTTATCCAACACCCTGTCCAGTCACCTCTTGAAAAGCTGCTCTGGTAGGGACCACACCACACCTCTGGGGAGGTTGATCCCATGAATGGCTGTTCTCAGTCTAAAAAATATTTCTTTCTTATATCAAGATGATTCCTCTTCTGATGCAGCTTGTCACCCTGGTATTGTCCATGTGGATCCTTGTGAAAATGAGAACCTTTATCCTCTCTCTGGCCACTCTTTTAGTACTGAATACTTTGGTGAGGTCACCACTGAGGCTTCTTTTCTCCAGGGAAAAATTCCTTCATTTTTTTCCTCATTGCCCCCATTGTCCATCCCCTTGATGATCTCCATGGTCCTCCTTTTGACCTTCTCCAGTCTGGCCACTTCTTTCTTGCATTTTGAGGACCAGAATGGACACAAGATAAAGTTTCTGGGATTCAAGCTAAAAACGTGACCATGAGACTCTGACCCTCCTCAGCAGTGACAGAAGGATTAGTTGCCATAATTTGCCTTGCCCATGTATTGTAGCTTTTCATAATATTTTCATATCAAAGGTGGATGAAATTCCACTTCTGAATAGATGGATAGATTCAGTGCTTACATATGAAGGGACCTCTGATCAAAAATTCAGAATTTTTTTTTTCAAAAGTCCCATGGACAAAAGAAACCAGTGACTAAAACCAGGCAAAGCTAAAATGATCAAGAACAAAACATATTCACTCAATATGAAGCTCTTTAATTGTCATTATTTTCATGTTATTTTGCTCCCATTCCTAAACTGATTACGTCTCCTTTTAAAATTTAGCACCGTTTCTTTCATTACTTTCTCTTCCCACTTGAAAGTTACTGTAAAACCTTTTTGGAAGTTAAAAAAAAAAAATCAACTTTTATCTGGAGTTGAAAAAACTCCTGGCTCACTTGGATTCCTTGTCACACTGATCTTGCCTCCAGTTTCCGTCTCTTTTCCTGAAATATAAACAGCTTTATTTATTTCAGATGAAGCCTACAGTTTGTCTTTGATCATAGAGCTGTAAGATAAGACTAAAAATAATCATGCTATTAAGCTGCATTGCTCTCAGCTCTAATCCAAATTGAGCAGCAAAACCAATGAAAAGAATCAAATACAGACAGACATGAATCCATTAAGAATAGCAGGAAAATTACCTGGAAGCAGCAGGACAAGAATCCTTGGATGGGGGAAAAAGGAAATGAAAAAGGAACAATAAAAATTGAAATAAAGATCTCCAGTTCTTGAAAGTATATAAATGAGATTTGGTGGTTGAACAATTTTTGTTTAGCCAGATCTAAAAGGAAAATAACTCCAATATTTTGTTTTTCTGTTTTCAGTTATAATCTTGCAATGGATGCTTTTCCAATCCAATTAATGGGACACACATTCAGTCAAAACACTGCAGGAAATCATCATTAAAATAGGTTAAAATACTCTTATGGTATCAGTTTGGGAGGTTTCAGTGCTTTTGTCTGACACTACTACTAAATCCCTACTACATCTGGCCTGTGAACCACACAAATATCCAACTTTCCACTACTTTTCCAGCCCAGTCCTGACAGAAATTAGATATCAAAATTTCAGAGTTAGAGAAAAAAAAGAAAAAAAAAAAAGTTCACAGTGACTTTATCAAAAAGTAGCACCAAAAGAAATGCAAACTCCATTAATTTAATTGGCTTTATTTGCCTTGGTATTTGAATTTGGTTTTCAGTAGTGTTTCAGAAATAATTGCCCATGCCAGAAGTTTTCAGTCTGTGGCTTTTGGAGGCTCCAGAGCCCAGAGATGGTTTCTGAAGTGTCCATGGATGATTATCAAGGAAAATACGTTCATTCTTTGTATAGCAATAGATTCTTTAAGGCTACTGAAGAGCTTTAGTCCTTTTGGTATTTATGCAAAGGTTATCACAGATCAAAAACCTAGAAAATGCAATAAATTGAGATTTTCCCCATAAAATTATATGATTCTATGATACTAGACTTTCTCTTTTTTTTCTGAGATCTTTCTCCTATGGGCAAGGCTTCCAGAGCAAGGTTTGCTTGTATTATTAATATTGTGCTTGTATTATTAATATTGTGCTTTTCCTGCTGTGCTCTGTGACACTGCAGGCTGTGAGCTCAGCAGAGCTGTCACTGCAAGGAAAGTGTCCAGGGTTGGTAAGAACAGGAGATGTGGATAGCACATGGGATCCTGCCTGGCATCCAGACAGGATTAGTGTCTGCTCTGGTTCCTGAGTCAGACCTGTGGATATCCAGGGAAAAGATGAACTCAGAGTGGGATTCAGTCCAAACTCACACTTCATCATCTCAGTGAAGGCTGTGCTCCTTGGGCTCCCTTTGCTGCAATGTAGAAATGTACATAATGCTGAAATACAACCAAACATCTGCTCTTAAGTAGTTTTCTTCCTTAGGAGTTAAATATTAAGGGCTATGTTAGATATGTGTCCCTTTCAACATCTGCCACTACTGGCATTAGGTGTTCTGGCTCACAGTTGAACCTCTGGAAGAGATCTTGTGTTCCTGAGCAGAAGGCTGAGGACACATAGATACCAAAAGTGAAGATTTAGACACCAAAAGTGAAGATTTCTTCCTTTAATCTGGTCTCTCCACTTTGCCTTTTTGGTCACAAGAGAGAAATGAGCAATTTCAGAGGACAAGCATCAAACATTTTTGATGTCTGCTCCAGGGTGAGATGATTCACACTTTGCAAGTGGCTGTTTCTGTCCACCAGGACATCTCCCTGACCGGATTGGAGACAGATGCTGACCCTGGGGAGGCCAAGATAGAAATTAATTTTCCCTGGCAACTTTGCCCAGTCACTATTGTTCTGTCTCATGCATGCTGAGAAATGATGGTCTTGAAAAGCCTTGGGCTGGCTCCTGTTGGGTATTACCAACCAGATTTGGGGGAGGTGGATGCCTGGTAAAGAGCTAGGATCTCTCATGGAGAGTTTTCAGGATGCTTTGTTCTCCCTGTCAGATTTGTCCACAAACCAGCATTTCCGTGTCCGGGAGCAAACTACAGTATATGGTGCACATGCAGTAAAAAAAAAAAAAAAAAGAAAAAAGAAAGGATTTTACCCTCTGATTTTAGCAGTCAGGCACATGCAACCAGCTCAGAATTGCATTTAAGAACAAGTTAGGAGGATATGGAGGATGCAGTAGCAGCTGAGGATGCTCTGATGTTAATGATGCTCCGTGTATATCTGTACTAAAGAGCTAAGTTCAGCTAAATACACATTGTACTTTGTGTATGAAAACACACCAGCAGAGCTTGAACAATGTTTTGAACCTCATGGTCTTTCACCTTCTTATGATTCAAGTTGCAATTTCCCATTGGCTTTCTTTTGGGGAATTCATCCATGTGAAGAATTACTGTGTGATATGACACTGTGTGATATGACACTCTTCAGTGTCTGAAATTACTTAGGCTTCTGCATATGCCTTTCCCAATGGACTTTGTGCTTGCAGAGAAGTCTCAAGAGGCCTTTGTGTATCAGTATATTCTGTAAAAAACAAGTATTTGGTGTGTTCATTCTCTTTCCCTTCTACTTGTCAATTTAGTGGCAATGCAACCTGCTATAGCTCTGAGAAGAAGCGACTTACCTGATGGAAAGCTGTATTTTGGCTTTTGACTGTGTCAAGGTACAAAGTTACTGGCCTGTTGGGTCTAATACTGACCTTTTTTGGTCAAAATTGGTTTAATTGGTAATGGGATCTGGGGTTATTCAGCTTTGTTATGAGGTGGAAACACAGATATCAACTGCTGCTTTCTAACCTTTTTTGTGTTTTGAGAAATTGTTTTTAACATGTATACTGCTGTAGATGACACAATAAATGTATTATCATTTTGTAAAAGTCTGTTCTGATATAAAATTGCACCAAAGAGAACTTTTTGTCTGTGAACTTACAGGGTAGTGTATTCTTTTCCTGAAGTAGAAGTTCTTTGGGCTAAAAGGGATTTCTGGCTTCTTCATTGGAAGGAGACCCTGGAGTCTGCTGGGCAAAGTCAGTCCTGGACCAGCCAGGGGTGAGATTTTTGCCATGCCCATTGCTCCTTCTCCATAAATCACTGGTGCTTATCTCCCTGCATCAGTATCAGACAGGAATGTGGATTAATATCACCAAATCAAATGTAACACATTCTCTAAAAGCCCCTGTGGCTCTGGGTTTGAGCCAAAGGTCGTCTCGGGGCAAAATATTATTTGTACAGGGAGTAAACAGGAGAAGAAATTCTATTGTCCTCAAAGGTGTTGCCAGTTGGAAAAGGTGGAAATAGTTTGGTCTCTGTAACACCTGATGTGCTTCAAGGCTTCCTTTCTTTTATAGTCAAAGCAAACCTGAAGATTTTTATCATCAGGGTAATTTTTTTAAATTTTTCAAGTACATACAAACTCCTGCAACAGAGGATTCCACAGAAACGAGCCATTTCTGATGTTTTCCCCATGTTCATCCTTTGTTTCAGTTTCCATAAGGCTTTCCCTGTCCCTCATGAACCCATGAATCCCCCACAGAGGCTGCATCTTTTCACTCATTGTTTTCCAAAGTACAGGAACTTGGAGCTATGTGCTTTGATGGAAAAAATTCACTTTTGGTGAAACTGAGGTCAGAGATGTGTCAGGGAACAGCAGGGCAGGAGAGCAGGACCTGGGAGCAAAGGGAGCCCTGGGCACGTGGGGAATTAGGAAGGACAGGACACAGCTATATATTTTCATTTTTGCTACTTTTCAAATCACTGTAAATACCCTTCACTTGGATTTCCACAGTGACCTGAGGCAGCCTCAGCTTTTTTTTTTTGCTTTTTTTTTTTTTTTTTTTTTTTTTTTTTTTTTTTTTTTTTTTTTTTTTTTGAGGGCTGGGTAATGGAGCACAGGTCTCTCCATGCCACCATGTGCAGAATGGTTGCACCAGCCAGTGTCTCCCTAATCATGGAACTCGAATCAAAAAGCAAATGTAGAACAGAATCTGGAAACAGAAACAGGGAATCTGGAAAAACTCTAATATCTAAACGTTTTATGTAGCCTAAGTGGTTTTTTTGTTTTTTTTTAGGCAGAGAATGAAAGCCACCTCCAAAAGTGTTTCAGCCACTCTACAAGCTCTATGTAAATATCCACTATTTCACAGATAAAATACCACAATAGAGCACATTTGCTCCAAATCCCAGACACCTGATTTCAATAAATAAACTTCATTTAGTAGGTGTGTCAGCACACCAAGGAGCAGCTACCTTAAATTCAGTCCTATTTTCTGCAATTGAACAAATCCTCCTCAGATACTCAAACAATTCTTGCTCTGGGTGCATTCGGCAGCCTCAGGGAAACTCTCAATGTGCACAACAGGTAAAGCTGCCTGCTGGAAGGATTTATTTTAATTTGGAGCCCAATCAATCAAACTTTCTAGAAAAAAACAAACCAAAAGAAACTGCTGACATGATCAGAGTTAGAAATCGACTCTCAGTTAGAAATTTCATTTACCTTAACAAACTGTCTGCTGCAACACCATAAAAAGCAGCTGAAGAAGCAGGTTTTGATATTTTCTTTTAGGGTGTAGCGTAGTTTGTAAAGGGATTTAAAAATAACTCTTGGGGAGTTAAACTCTGAAAAAGACATCAGGGGACTAGAGGGGGAGAAAGCAGCTGTCGGAATTTAATGATGTGTGGCAGCTGCCCTTTGGGAGTGGTTTGAAATTCATCCAGGAGAGGTCTGGGAGCCCTGCCTGGCTTTGTGGGCTGTGCACATCCAGCTCCAGGAGGTGGCAGTGGCTCCACACAGAACACACAGCACAGCTGAGCAAGGCTTGGGACATTTTTCCTGCCTTCCCAGCCCTTCTGAGAACAAAACATCCCCGCCTGAGACGTTCCCTACTCATAAACACACCCACACGAACTCAGATGTGTCACCAAAAAAAAGGATCAGGGTTATTTTCACAGCCCGAATCAAATATTTATCCAATAAATTTTAGCACTTCCCAGGATTATTAACCTTTTTATTTTATAAAGCCTCGGATGAAACGTTCAGACCGACACAAATTAAATGTACAAACTCAAATGAAATATCCAAACTGACGTAAACTAAATGTACAAACTCACAACAGCTGTAATTGCCACTTAAATTTTATAGAGGTACATCATACATTTTGTTTACAAATTCTCATTGCTCTGCAACAAAACACAGGAACAGAGGTTACTTTTACAAATAAAGCTGATAAGAGTGAATGGACAAAATTGCTCCTTACAACAAACATATGACATTGTGACAGATGAGTTAAATGCCTATTTAATAAAGAACTTATTTGAATCATATTTATAGAAGCCTGAACAATTCATCTCTGCTCTATTAGAACTAGAGATGGAGCACCTAAAATCAGCAAGGAGATTTCCAGAAATCATTTTAGGTCTGCTGACCTAAATAATTAACCAAGAGCAGAGCCTGGAATACTGAGGTTTTTTAACCTGAATTGATGCAGGAATTCAGAGTGAGTGAATGGCTGTGGTCTCCAAGCCTGATGCAGGTTTTCCTGGGAATTCTCCTGCCTTGAACCCATCTCCTGTCCCTCCTGTGCCTCTTCTTTGCTTTTGGAGAGGCTGAGTCCAAAAGAAAGGGGAAAGTTACCCAAAAGAATGCTGCAAGCACAGCTCTGGCTTCACCAGCCCCCACAGCTGGGCTGCATCCTCATCCCTAAAATTTCACTGGGTGTGGTGATAACGAGCTGAGAAACCCTGGGTGGGACTGAGGCAGGCCCTCAAAAAGCACAAAAATACAAAAACACACTTCATTTGGGTGTTTCACTGATTGATTTTCAAGGTTCTGAATGTCTATCCCACAAAAAACAACATCTGGGCACTAAGATCAGGTCTGACAGCGATTTTGAGCACAGGTTAACCCAGCTGGCACCTGACATTGGCTTTGCTCTGATTTATTCCTTCACCCATCATCTGCCTAATATTCCTCTGCTCCATATTTTCCTTTGGACAAGAAAGGGTTTAGGATCCTCTGGCCTAATTTAATCTCTGTTCAGCAGGCTAAGAAGAAAAAAAAAAAAAATCAAGCAGGTGTTTTGTGTCACTTGTTTGTGCCACTGAAGAGAGTTTGAGTCTCCTTTCAAAGCAGATTGCTGTTCTGTAGGTAAGGGCTCGTCAGGTTTCTGTGCTTAATTTCCATTCGATTGTCTCAAGACATCTCAAAACAAGTAGTAAAACATCAGAAATCATTATGGCAAAGCTTGGCCAGCAAATAACTCTTTCAAATGATGGTTAGGAATCGTGGTCTTGGAAAGTGGAAATTTTGGGAAATGCTAACAAAGATATGACAAATATACTGGGCCTGGGAGGAGCTAATGTAGGGGGTTTGGGGTTGCTTTTTGTGTGTGTGTGTTTGTCTGTGTTATTGTTTGTCGTTGGGGGTTTTTTAAAATTATTTTTTGTTTGTTTGGGTTTTTTTGTTTTTTGTTTGCTAACCTGTTGATTCACTCGAGCTCTAAATCTGGCTTTTCACAACAAAACAAGGATGTTTTATGGTGAGAGAGAGAGAGAACCAGGGTTGTGACACAGATCTGTATCAGGTGAGAAAAGCAGCTCCTGTTCAGGATAAAGAATTTACAGAAGGCTCCTGACACTGTGGAAAGCCACGAAGGATGCAGTTGTCCAGCTCTTAGGTGGGACATTTCAGTGTCACAGCCACTGGTCCTGCTGGAGCCCCTCAGACAGTGGTGACCCCATCCTGGAGCACAGAGTTTCTCCTTTTGGGGCTGATTTTGTCCAGCAGGGAAAGCTGAGTGACATAATTGACTGGGCTGGTTTCTCTGGACAAAGCCCCGTGCCTGTGGGTGAAGGTCAGGTATTCCTGGTGCTGCCACTTGCACAGTTGTTTCTTCAGCTCAGTTTGTACCTACGGGAAGTTACAAACAAAGAGGAAATTAAGACTTTATGAATACTGGAGGTAAAATATGCCCAAAAAGTCTCCCTGAGTACTTAGCCCAGGTAAGTCAGGATTAAAGCTTAACATATTTCTCGAAGAACTTGAACTCTGTCCTTATTCCTTTGGAAAAGAAACAGATTTAATTTCAGAAATTCAGAGGATGGCATGCAGAAGTACATTTGGACATCAGGGCAAGTCACTGGCAATATTTATCATTTTGGTGCCCCCTATTCTGCCTTAATTTTCCCTGTTAACCACACAGACACACAGACAACCCCTGAGTACAACTTCATGGATGGATCTCTGGATCTTCCAGGAATCAAATAAATAAAAGAGAGATTTTCTCTACCAACCCAGTATTCCAGCTCTATCCCAGCAAACTCAAGGCCCTCCAGCACCCCTCAGTTTCATCCACACTCATAACACCTTGCCTGGCAGCAGCACAGTCTCTCACATTGTCACAGATACTCAAAACTGCACAAACACACACACACACACACACAGAGAAAATAATAATTAGTTTATAGGATTGCAGGGAAGCACAACAGATGCACTGCCAAGTGGTAATGAGTGGCCAAGCTGCTCCAGGAGCAGTTATCCCTAAGAAACATGGACAAAAGCCAACCCAGCTTCATCTTGGGGCCAGAGATCAGGCTCTGCCTGCCCTGTTTTTAACACCTACAGGATCTCTGTGTTGTGAGGTACAATATGCAAGCCATTAAAAGGCTGTTGAAGCAATTAAAAGGCTGCTGGCAGGGAGTCTGCCATACAGGAGGCAGGTTGGAAGTAGAGCCTTTTGTATTCACAGTTAAGTCTTGAAGGCACTCTCTCAGAATGGCCATTATAAATGGCTTTTCTAAGTATCAAACATTTTAGGAATCATTCATCCATGGATAGGAAGAATAATTGCACCTCCATTTAGCCATTGCTGTGAGGGGCTGGAGTGTGTCCAGTGAAGGGCAATGGAGCTGGTGAAAGGTCTGGAGAGTAAATTCTATTTAAGAGGAGGAACAGCTGAGGGATCTGGGGGTCTCAGCTGGAGAAAAGGAGGTTCAGGGGGACCCTGTGGCTCTGCACAACTCCCTGACAGGAGGGGACAGCCGGGGGGTCGGGCTCTGCTCCCAGGGAACAGGGACAGGAGGAGAGGGAACTGCCTCAAGTTGTTCCAGGGGAGGCTCAGGTTGGACACCAGCAGGAATTTCCCCATGGAAAGGGTGGTCAGGAACTGGAAGGGGCTGCCCAGGGAGGTTTGGAGTGCCCATCCCTGGAGGTGTCCAAGGAAGGGCTGGAGGTGGCACTCAGGGCTCTGGGCTGGGGACAAGGTGGGCATTGGGCACAGCTGGGACTTGATGATCTTGGAGGGAGGGCTCTTCCAACATTAATAATTCCATGCTCTATGAGAATTGTCCAAGTTTAGGCCATAGCAGAGACTGAGGCACCATTAGTGTCATTCTCAATTAACCTCCTCCTTTTTCTGAGGATGAGATAGATTTTCTTACATTTTCTCATCAGTTTTGATTTGTTCTGCTCTTTTGGGGGGGAAGTGCCAGCAAATTTAGTGAGGTTTATAAATGATAGGCTTACTACATTCTACTGCAGGGAGTTTGCCCAAATTCTACCAATGTTATTAAAACAGGAAAAAAAGTGTTTGAACAAAAGTCCTGATTGCATGAGCTGACCTGGAAAGGGAAGTGGAATAAAAAAATAGGAAAGAGAAAGGGGAAAGGAGAAAAAGTAAAGGGAAAAGGGGAAAAAGAAAGAAGAAAGGAGAAAGGAGAAAGGAAAAGGGAAAAGGAAGGGAGTAATGAGGACAGTCACCAAGAGAAAATAAACTTAGAGAAAGTGAGGAGCTCTACAAGTTTCCCATTGAGCCATCATCATGAGAGCTATCAAACATAAATCAGGAGAAAAGTCCCCTGACAGAAAACTCAGCAACTGTTTTTAAAGGGTCATTGCTCCAAAGTTTATTTTGTGTCCTCCTGTCAGAACTGTATGAATACAAATAAAGTCAACAAAGCTACCAAGGGACAAAAAAGATATGGGGATGTCATGGTTTCAGGAGCAGATCAAAGACAGATGTGTTCTGAAAATAGGAAAAGAAATTAAAAAACAAGAGAGGAGTGTAAGTTTTAAAGGTTTTGATAATCCCATGTACTTGCTACTCACCTCTGCATTTGAGAAGCAATATAGGAGAGCAACAACAAAACCCTAGGACAGGGAGGGTAGGGAGAGAAAAAACATGGATTTAAAACCTAGAATCAATAGCAGACATCAGGTTTCATTCACAGTTTGTGCAAGACAACAAAGAACTCTTATTTTCCATTTTTCCATTGGAATTCACTATTTATTGAGTTTTCATAAAAGAATTCAGTTCCTCAATGGACTGGTGACATTTTATGTTTATTACTGCCCTTCTACAGAGACAACAAGGATTAACTTGCTGTTTACTGTATCCTACAAACAAATTCTCCCTCGGATAAGGCAAGCATGGAAGATGAATCATTTGCAACACAGATCAATGTGGACAATTTGTGGTGGGGTACAGAGGAAAAGAGAAGGGCAATGATCTCAGCTGTTCAGTCCAAAATGTACCAAGCACAGGTCCTGACCCTCTCAAATCCATGCTGTTGTTCTGAGCAGTGGAACAGCAAAATAAACAATGAGATATTAACATGGTTCACTGCTGCTAAAGGGTAAGGGCAGAGCAGGTGGTTATGTACTCTTATTTACCACCCCTCTTATCCTTATTACATGTGAAATCATTTTCAATCAGTTCACCTTAATCCACAGACTGCTTTTCATGGCAATCCGTCATTGTTATTCAATAAACATAGATATTTTATTTATTTGGTGATTATTCATGTGAAGTCTGACCCAGAGATTTCAAATAATAAGGGGGCAAGCAACAGAAGAGCTCGTAAAGGAGTGAGATGGGATGTGTGCATTGAATTTGGATACATTCATAAATCCTGCTCTAATAACCAGCCTGAAGTGTGGTGTTAGAGACCAAACATCTCAGGGCTGTTAAACATTTTGTCCATCTTACCTGAAATGAGCCCAGGCCCAGCTCGATATAAAGCCGAGCTTCCAGACCAGTGCTCTCTGGGAAAAATGCAAATACGATGTAGTGCACCCCAAAGAGGGGGATCAAAAGCAACGTGGATTTTGCAAGTCGCCTGGAAAAGCGAGAATTAAAGAACAATGCACTGTTAGAAACGGGGAATGAGTGACAGCAATTGTATGTTGGAACATTTTAAAATTCAGAGAGCAGCTCCAAATGGAGGCAGCTGAATCCAGAGAAGTTATGCACAGACTGCAGTGATGGGATCTCCAGTGACTGTGAAGGGGTTTATAAACAGCCAGGACTAGGCTTGGGTATTGAATCCTGTTACTGCAAAGAATTCAAAGGGAATTATCTGCATCTTGCTCTATGTGGCCATTTGTATGGAAAGGACTGGGAGTGAGATGGATTCATCACCTGGCATTTAGTGTTTACACTTTCAAGCTTTTGAAGTTTCATACTTTATATTTTACTTTTCTCTTTGTCCCCGACATATGAACCCCACCCTTTTTGCACTGAAATAAAAATGAGATGTGAGATTTGGGATGAAAAAGGAAGTTCACATTGTCATTTCTTCTCTTTCTATTAGGAGAGGAGTAGAACATTCTGTTCTCCTACCCATAAAAAATTTCTTACAGCAGTTAGAACAGGTCAATCCTAAGAGACTCAGAAACACTTACACAAAGTGGCTTGAATGTTTCCCTCCTCCCTCTTGGGATTTCAATTTATGGACTAGAATCCTGATCACATTAATAAATATAATAAAGTTAATCTGTAAAGACAAGACAAAATCTATAAATTTACTGCAAACCAGGACATGCCTTCAGTTGATACAAATAACTAAAAATCCCCACTTTTAGGAATTGCACTGCTATAAACCAATGCTCATCTGTTCTCAGCTCAGATCAATAGCTTTAGAAACAATAATTATGTTTCCCACCAATATACAACTGTACATAAAATTTGATGAAAGTAATGTTGAATTAATGTAGATCTATGTATCTTAATATCATTTTATGTCTGATATTAATGCCTTGTATTTCTGTTCAGAACTTTAAATTCAGATTTTAAATGTAGATTTTCAATGGCCTAAAAAAGTCCCCCCTGTTCTCAACATTGTTTATGACAGGAATTATACTAGATACAGACCTAAAAACCAGATTGCTCTCTCCCTAAATTCAGGTGTGGTATAAATCTGTGGATAGGGGAGATTTTTTTGTCTTGAGCTACAATCATAAGAACTCATTTAAGAGCACACTAAATGAAATTATCTATATGCAGAAACTCGAGGGAAAATAAAAATACTCACTAATACAGTCAGCAGGATGGGGCCTTTGATGATCCATAACACCACTCCATTTTCATCATCATCCCAACATCTGAAACAACAAACAAACCCTTTTTTTTTTTTATCTGTCCCATGGGAACTTCCCACACCACACAAAAACACTTCTGCCACAGGAAAGGAAAGTGGTGGACACTTTAAATCACTGTCTAAATGTCCCTGGTTTCTGTGTAGTCTAATCTAAAGAGAATTTAATCAGCAAGAATTACAGATTGAAGAAACAAAGTAAAAAAACAAAACAAAACAAAAAACCACAACAAACCAAAACCATATTTGTATGTTCAGGCTTCTTTCCTGCTCCTTTTACCACTCTCAACTCAACTTCTTATTTAACTCTCCTGAGTTCTGAGCAGCTGGGTGTAAAATAGTATATTTTCCAGCTGATGTGAAATGATCTGAAAGCCTTCTGTATAGCTTACAGAAAACAATCTATCTGGAGCTCATATTAAAAGATACAGGTGAAAATAAAAGTAAATAAAATAATTGAATGGAAACAAAAGAGGAAACTACTTGAAGCAATGTTGGCTGTTTGGGAAGCTCTCATTTGAAGAGATTAGGATTAGTAATTTCTGGTTGACTTTATACAGAAGCAACAAGTTTCAATTATTTCAAGGATTGGGCATTAGGGAACCTAAATGAAGCTCAATAACTTCAATAGTTAATATGATATTTCCAGGTTTTGTTACCCCATGTATGGACATACAAATCACAAGACTTAAAGTATTTTCTCACTTATGTACAAGCTGTAAAAATTAGAGGTACAACTTTGAATCGTGAGAGTTTTTTCCTTTACCTTTTTCTGTACACATCTTTTTTTTTTCTTCCCCCACCAGAAAAACAGAACACCTCATAAAAACCAGGATGTCTTTGTGTTCCTTATCCCAGCTCTGACTTACCCAGTGTTCTGCTGATGGATTCGTGTGAGGACCCAAGCAAACATCACAGCAGTGGGAGCTCCTGAGCAAATCAACAGGAACACAATAATTGGTTAGCATGAGCATCATGTCCCATGGAATCTTTCTTCCAGTAGGTTCACAGTGCAGCAGGTTGGATTAAAGGTCAAAATTATGGGTCAGACAATTTTCAATAACTTTATGAAATAATTTAATTTGCAGTACAGGGAAAGGAAAAAAGAAAGGAATAAGAGGGAAGGAGAATGAAATGCTAACAAAGGAGAAGAGGGGATGATGTGAAACTAGATTTTCAGAAATAAATGTAAAGAATTACTTGAAGGTTTGGGTAGGAATTACAAGCATTTGTAAAGCTGGACTAAGCAATTATTTAGCTGATGCTCTTTTATCTTATAAATTGTGGCCAGCAAATATTCCTATGGCAGCTGGAAGAGTTCACATTTTTGTCCCAAAGACCTCTACTGATCACTCTAGGCCAATCAGTCCATAGGAGTTCCATGAAAATTTAACTGAATCCAGGATCCAGTGATTTCTAGCCTCACTATATCACTGCTTATCCTTCTATCATTCTACATTTTTGACTGGGTTTTTAAAAGAAGGTCTATAAAGCAAAAATTGCTTTTGCTCTCCTTCTGTGGAATTGAATTTCCAAAGACTGACTCTCAAAGCTACCACAACTGGGACTCTCATGTGAAACAGGTGAGATTTTCACTGATTATTTTAAAGAAATGGAGGTAATTTCTTTCCAAGTATCATTTGAGATCTGTAGGAAGGGCCCAGAACTTGTCCTTCCAAATTGCAGCCTTTTGCTCAAGTCCTTTAAGCTGGGACTGTGTTAAGTTCAAGTTGAATTTTTAATTAATGAAAAGGAATATTTCCTTCCACATCACCTAAGATGTGAGTTACCCCTGAGGTAGCTCTCACCTTCCATTGATTGCAGAAGGAGATGAGGATTACCACATTATTAATTGAGTTGTTTGCTTTCTTATCTCAAGTTTGCCATGATTAATCAAGGGCTGAGAGTCTACTTTCAGACAATCTTATTTGGAATAGTTCCAAAAAAAATTTAATTACATTAAATAAAGCCTAAAAATCTGAAGGTGAAGGATAAATTAATATTTATTCAGGATAATTAGGATTTTACTTCTAAGTCAAAAAATGTCATTGGAACTACTCAGTTTGGGTGTCTGCATTTTAGACCAGCCAAGGTGAGACAAGATGAGACATCTGAGAGTCACAATAAACAATTTTGAGGAGTGAAAGGAACTTATTTCACATTCCTCTTCTGAATATCAGATATCATTTCAATTGCTGTATAACCTCAAAAGATTCCTTAAAGTCAGGAGATCTCTGAAGATTAATGAAAAGTAGAATCGTTTGATTCCTAGATCTGGATTCACATGATTTCAGATCAAGCTGTCAAATTCTGCTTGCTAAAAACAAAAGGCACATTAGTCACCCCAAATTCTTTAGTCGGTGGAGGAATTCAACATATTTCTGGGATATTATCCAGCCATATCACTCATCCTCTTGAGGCCCGGATTATTCACCACAATTTGTAAATAACTAAGATATAAAAGGCAATACAATGATATGGCTTTGATGTAGCAGCACTGGATGAACGAAATTTGAAACTATTCCAAATTTCCCTCTAAAAAGTGTCACCTTTGTCGGGTTCCTTTTACCTCAAAACACAGATTTTATCCAGTTCTGCAAGCAGCCAGGAATCCTGAATGGCACAAAGAGGAAGGGAATACTAACCCCAGCCAGTAAATATGAACCACCACACAAACTTCTTGTTGGAAACAAAGGTCAGCAGCAGCAGGGTTTGCAGGTAGATCCCTTCGATGAGAAGCCAGAAGAAATTGGCTAAAATACTGAATTGGAAGAAGGCCACAGCAGCCTTGCAAGCAACCTGGAAGTGCAAAGGGAGAAAAACCTGTCAGGACTACTCTCATCGTGGCTGGTTTCTATAGAAATGTAAGCAAAATTCAATATTGCCACACAAGAATGAAGAAATAACAAAATTTCCGTAGGTTTGGGGTTTCATAATTTAAATTGACTTTATACTAGATTTTTGAAAGGGAAATATTGGCTTTTTCACACAGATTAAATTTTTTGACTGGTAGAAATTGTTAGAGCTTCATTAGAGTCAACAGACCTAAATATCAAAGCTGAGTGCAGCCTTAGCACTTGGTCTTTGGATTTGCATAATATTGTTTGTTTAAAGATTTCAGTTTTAGCAATAGGAGAAAAGATCTCTCTGTTGCCTTGAGGTAAAGAATTAAATGTTCAGTGAAGGGTGAGAGAGAGGGGAAGTTCAGTACCGTTGACATGAGGCAGTGGTCCATAGTTTCATCTGCAAACAAAACAGCATCTTTGGTGAAAACAGCCACTGCTCTCAAGATGAAGGAGACAAACAGGTGCATGTGGATGTAGTTCCGGGTGCAGTGGAATTTTCTGGCATGGAAAGAGAAAATAAAAATTGGTCTTTGAGAGAAGTTTTCTCGTGGTCTCATCGAAAGTCAAACAGGAGCACATGAGATTGCAGCCACCTTGCAAAGTAATAAATGATTTGTCACTATTTGAGAGGCAGTGAGACAGGAGGGAGCAGAGAAGTTGGTACCTTTTTTAGCTAACAAAAATTCCAGGATAATTGTCCTTGGATCACCACACATTTAAAGGAGATGCCAGAAGCAGAGAGTAACTGTGGGACTCTTGGGCTGGATTGTGGTAATACCTCTTAATTATTTTTAACAATTGTTTTGTTGAACAAGCTTGCATCAGGCTTTTCAGCCCCTTTTGGGCCAAAGAGAGGATTGAGTTGCTGTCACATGTGATGGGATGGCAGCCAGAGCAGTTGCCCTAAACTGCATTAATCTGGTGAGGAGGGAGCTGGGAAAGGGGCTCAGCCTGGAGAAAAGGAGGCTCAGGGGGAACTTCTGGCTCTGCACAATTCCCTGACAGGAGGGGACAGCCAGATGGAGCTGGGCTCTTCCCCAGGTGACAAGGACAGGACAAGAGAGAAAGGCCCCACGTGGTGCCACAGGAGGTTTACATTGGATATTAGGGAAAAGTTCTTTATGGAAAGGCTTGTCAAGAGCTGGCACAGGCTGCCCAGGGAAGGGTTTGAGTCCCCATCTCTGTGGGTGTTTATAACACACAGGGCTGTGGTGCTTGGGCTCATGGGTTAGTGATGGACTTGGCAGGGCTGGATTAACAGTTGGATTTGATCTTAAACGTCTTTTCCAGCCCAATATTTCCATGATTCCCTTTCCCTGCACATTTTACCTTGAGCTGAAGGAATCTCCCACATCAGCCCCCTGGGTGCTCCTGGGTCCCCCTGTAAGGGCCATGACCTTTGAGACTGCCAACCCACTGCAGGTAGGGAGCTGCTCTGTGCTCTGCCCCAAACTAACCCCAGATCCACTTCCTCAGATCCAACATCATCAAATGAGGCATTTAGATTTAATTAAATCTCTTTTTATAGCTCTCAGTTATGGAAGCAATAGCCTCTCACAGAGGGAATGGACCATTTAGGAAACTGATTCTGGGGCAGGGGACACTGTTTCTGCAAGCCTGTCCTGCCATGCAGTGTAGGAATGATTTAAAAATGTTTAAAATTATCTAAAGTTATGGCATTTCCACTGTATGGTGTCATTAAGGAGATTAAGAAAGACTGCCTAGCTTGATTGTTTCAACATCTGCAGGGAAACACCACAGCATGAGTAGAGACAGACCCATCACCATCAAAGGTGTTATGTCTTAGAATGATTAGAAAACAACCATAAAAAAATCCCACAAAACAAAACCACAGAGAGAAATTGTCTTAAGGCATCCTGTGAGAAGCCCATTTATATTTACCTGAAGGCAGCAAAGACAATTAGAGCTGTAATGAGTGAAGTCATGGATGCTGCATAGCCAGCGGTGTAGACACGCCAAAATGCAGAATAATAGGATTTCTGTGGGGAAAAGAGATACAGCCCAATGCAGAATAATAGGATTTCTGTGGGGAAAAGAGATACAGCCCAATGCAGAATAATAGGATTTCTGTGGGGAAAAGAGATACAGCCCAATGCAGAATAATAGGATTTCTGTGGGGAAAAGAGATACAGCCCAATGCAGAATAATAGGATTTCTGTGGGGAAAAGAGACACAGCCCAATGCAGAATAATAGGATTTCTGTGGGGAAAAATAGATACAGCCCAATGCAGAATAATAGGATTTCTGTGGGGAAAAGAGATACAGCCCAATGCAGAATAATAGGATTTCTGTGGGGGAAAATAGATACAGCCCAATGCAGGTGATTATGCTGGATGCATCCTGGGGTGCTCATTCCACTGGGACACATTTCCCTCTCTGGTCAGTCCCACAATCTCTGTGCTGTTTTTCATGGTCAAGATCTGTTTCAGGATTTTCCCTCCACCACTAACAGAAGTTTTCCTTTGAGTCCTACTAAACCCTACACAGGAGAGAAGTTCCACAGCCTCATCTGACCCCTCTGAGCATGTTCAACAGAAAATATTAACTGTGGTATGTAACCAGCTTTTCTCATGTAAGTACATAAAAACTCTGGAGCACTGAAATATTCTGATGGGAGATTTGTGAATCTCTTTCTTTAGACCTGGTCCAGATTCAATAAGTATTGATTTTCATAAACAGCTATAGCTGAAAGAGAAATAAACCTCTCAATTTGCAGGTGAGGAAGCTGAAACATTGATAAAGATTTACATCAGCTTGTGGAGTAAGTTAAAGCCAAGAAAATCACCTCACAGTCTTTGTCTGTGGACAAACTGTTCATTCCTTGATGTATATTGTAGCATTATAAATTCTTTACAATACCCTTTTTTTCAATTAAGACCTATATCCTAAGAAATCCTAATCCTATGTCCTAAGAAAAATAAAGCTTGTTTACTTAGCTTTAGCTATGCAAATTTTATTCTGATTCACTACAAGATCACCTAATTATTTAAAATCCCAAGATACTAAATTCTCTGAACCCAGGCAAATTTCCTGCTTATAAACCCAGTGGACACTTTGTTCTGTACTTGATCCTGAATCTGTTTATCCCAAAGGCTGCAATTCTCGGTTGAAGCTAAAGATTAGCAAATTTAAGTAGATCCATAAAGAGATCTTGTAACCCTGACATGATAAGAATCGTCCTGGTGTTTCTGAAATACTCCTGATTTTTTAAACAGTAAGTTCACAACACAGATGAAAACTAGAAAATAGGTTATTTAATTGAATAATAAAGTGTTTCAATTCATTTTATCTGGTTTTGTAGAGAAGATGGAAAAACAACACTAAATACAAAAGACATCATAAGCGCTCACTGCACATACAAAATACAAAGCAAGTGGTTCTCTTAGGACATAATTGGGGTTTTTACTCATTTCCCTGTGTGCAGTGCAGCAGAGATTGCTGATTTTCTCTTCCTTTTGTAGTCAAACTTGGTGGATTTGACTGGAATAACAAGTTAAACACAGCCAGACCAGCTCTGTGCAGAAATCTGCTATCATGTTGAAATATAAACATAGCTCCTTGCTTGACTTTAGCCTAGACCAGCCAGAAATTATGCCTGGCTTAGCCTAATGCAGGGGCTGCTTGGAGAAAGCCACTGCAGAGTGAGTTTAGCCCTGTAAGAGAACCCCATGGGGACTGGAGAACTGTGCTCCAGAATAAACATCCTTTTATGAATCTTACATCCTTTATGAACTGTTCAAATAATTTCCAGCATCTTTCTGGAAGGCTTTGAAGAAGTTATTTAAGTTTTTTGGAGCATTTATTTAAGTTTTTTTAAGCATTTATCTTTCCCCAAAGTACAAATATTCTTATTTATAGAATGTCATCGAGCTCCAGACATGAACTCCAGTATGATGAGGAGAAATGTGGAAATTTAAATCATATCAAGATGTGGATGTGAAAGAAATTCTGAAGTTTAATTGAGCACGAATGATGATTTTCAGAGAGGAAAAATATTCACTTCCTGCTCCACTGAATACCTGATATGAAGTGTGGAAATACTCAGTGGCATCCAAGTGTTCCCTCCTAAGGATGTGTGTTGAGCACCAGGCTATAAAGTTAAGAAATATTTTTCTGTGACTCAGAGAAAATCTGGAAAACAATACAAATAGGAGGGATCCAAAGGAATTTTCCCTGAAAAAAATCCCTGAGGACTGGTGGGGAGAGCTTCCCTGGGAGATGAGTGCATGATGAGGATTTACATCACCTTTTACTCACAAAGTCTTTGTTAGTTTGGACAGGTGAACTAAGCATGAGTTTAACACCAAGAGGAGACATTTGGGTGAAGAGAAAAGTGCTGGCTGCTGCTCACTTGTTTTATGTTAATGTGCTAATTCGTTAATTAAGTTCTAAATATACATAAAAGTTTTGAGTTCAGCACTGAAAACGGGTAATTACTGGGTCCTGACAGGATTCAGATGTGTGGAGCATCCTCAGGAGGGGATGCTCTGGGGATGTTCAGAAACCAAAGCCCACCTGGTCCTCAGGTCCTTTGCTGGAGCCTTCATCAAAGCCACAGGCAATGGTGTATGGTGGGAATGGCTCTGACCAATATTCCTCCTGTGTGCAGTTCCTCTGAAGGAAACCTTCAACAGGAAAACACAGCAGAAAATTAATTAGGGGTGTTGCTGCTGCTGTTCTTTAAGTTATGATGAGTAGCAACAATTTTTTATTACCCCTTTGATTCCTAAGTTAGGGACTTAGAGGTTTAGTCATGTTCAGTGAGATTAGCTATGACAATATTCTATATATCTATCCTTTAAAAAATGAGGGACATGTTCCCAGTCATTTCAGGATGCAGTGGGACTTGTGCATTTCATATGGGAAATCAACTCTGAAAATTCATTCCTTCCACGGAGGAAATCAAATTATACATTTACAATATATTTGGGGATTTTGGGCAAAGCCCTGAGCTGCCTTTTCCAGACTGGAAGCTCCATACAAGTTTTGATCTTGGTCCTGCTGTGACTGGAGGATTGGACTGGATGACCTCAGGATGTTCTTTCTAATATTAATTAATGTGCAGTTTTATGAATCAGTGACTCTATGACATACTCCTTGATAAATTCAGCAGCATGGTGCACCTGTCCATCATATTTACATCACCAAAGGGATTTAACAATTCAGTAGAGCACAACACAAAACATGAGTGTCAATATTGACCCCAAGCCAAGATGTGTAACTGGATAATTACTGAATGCTGACTGACATAAGAGCATTGTAAATCAGGAAAATATGAAGGAATCCTCAACTACAAGAATTAATTTAAAATAAGAAAAAAAAATAGGAATAAAAAGCATAGGAAAAGAAATATCTTGCCATGGGTACTGGTGAATTCTTCAAAAAATCGTGGGCAGGGAATTTTAACCACTTCCCCAAAAGTGGCTCTGGGCCAGCAGGTTAAACCATCCCAATCTCTTGCACATCCTGTAAAAAAAAAAAAAAAAAAAAGTGCCTCTAAATAAAGAAAATCACAGAGAACATCACACATTTGATCTTCCATAATGAGATTGTCTGTGCCTTTCCCACTCATTCACATGCAAGAAGAGCCACAGCAGGACGTGCAGCTCTGCAAATGAAGGAGTGTTTTCCTTTTCTCCTTGAATGCATCCTTGCTCACACTTTGAATTCCAGCTGGACCTTCCCCCTCCTTATCTCATGAGAGAATGTACCTGAAATTCAAGCAGACACAATCCGAAAGTCAAATCAATTGGAGCTCTTTTCTCTTGCCAAAACAAAAGCCACCAAAATAAAAGTATTGAATAATGATTAGCACTTGAGATTTCTCATTACTCCTTTCTCATTACTTGAGATTCCTCGTTACAGTCTAACTGAAATACATCAGACTTAAAACTCAGCCTTAACCTCTTTATTCCATGTTTAAAAATCTACCAATTTGAGCTGGCTTAAAGGAAATAAAGGCTGAAGTCCCAGTCTTAGGCAATCGATGGCATTTTTGAGATGGATTTCCAAAGGCATTAAATTCATCCCAAACTAGGAGAACATCTATAAAAAATGAACCATCACTGGGAGTAGCTGGAATTCATGAGGTTCCCTAAAGCAGAGACTGCTGGCTGATGACACAGAGTGTGCTACTGGCTCTGAGTCCCCTAAAAAAGGGTTTTCAGAAGTTTCAGTGAATCACAGCTTTGTCACAGCTGCATCACACTGAGACTTCAAGCTGCTGGCAAGTGGGCGTAGGGGCAGCACAGAAAAATTGCCAGCATGTAAATGTGCCTGAAACAATAATAAAAAAAAAAGCATCATGCTCTAACCAAAACTAATCTCTAGGCAGCCATAAGAGGGGATATAAAGCAGGGGGTTGGGTTGGGAAGTGTTATTTCCTTCCATGATTCTTTTCTGCTGCCTCTGCCATGGATGACGAGGCAAATCTAAAGTTGTCAAGTTGAAATGTGGAAAAAATACTTGCCTGTAGCTGAGCGAAGTTACTCTCTGGTTTTTGAAAGGATAGTCCTGAGGATCTCTCACAGCATTATCCTCACATCACCCTCGGGAGGATGAAATTCTGGGTATACCCAATTTTCCAGGGAAAATAGAAGCCCTCATTCATTAGCTGTAAATTTAATTGCCTTGAATATGTCAGCTAATTTCAGCTACATTTCCTTTGTGATCTACAGAAAGAGACAGAGGCTTCCAGCTCTGATTCATCCCAAATATTGGTGGCTTCTTCCTGAGGACAGGATGAGTCACACCTGGCTCTCACTGATGATCACAGCCTAAACTCGGCTGCTAATTGTCAAATTAATGAAGCCAGGCAATATCAGTCCCACTTAGATGTGCAGTGACCCCCACACTTACCCTCAGCAGCTGAAGGTGCTTCTTAGAAAGGCTTGGCAGACTTGAGCAGCTGGCTCTAAAAATCTGTTTTATTTGGTAATGTGGAGTTAAAAGTTATATTTGTGTGACCCTGTGTAGGAGCAGAACCTGTACGTCTTAAGCCTTAGAATTTATTTCTCTTAGATTTATTTCCAGTGACTTCTACAGTTTGTATCAAAGACACTGCTGAGTGCAGGGGCTGAAAGGGAACTTTTCATGCCAAGGTTTTCAAGAGACTGGTGGTGTCCAAGTCACCTGAGACTCCATGAAGATAACTGCAGTAGGAGTTTTATCTGTGAATGTTGACACCACAGATATTTAAGTCTTGTTCAGTAATCAAGGGATTTTTAGGCAGTGAAGGAAAAAAAGAAGTGGAGTTAGGACTCGATTCATGTGAGCTATTTCACACATCTGATACAAAATTAGAGGAATTTCACCCTGGGTTCTGCTGGTGGAATTCATTGGACACTGTTCTGTACAAGAATAATGTGGAACTACTTTAGATTAAAAAACTCTGCCACACAGACTGATTCCAGCACAGATTCTCTGGGGCTGCTGAGGTTTAACTCTACAAACTGTGATCCCTCTGCTTGTCTCACTGAGTTCCTGAAAACTGAAACACAAGCAATGGACTTTTACCTATCTTAGTGTAGTTTTATCCTCCAGATAAAATATTTGGGATAAATTGTTTTTCTACCTCCAATATTTAATTTCAAACTATATTGAGAGAGGCTGTAAATACCAGAAAAAGCTTTCATTAAAGTCTTTCCTTATCTGGAGAATAAAAGGTGGAAAGGGGATCTTTGAGAAGCTCAGAGCAGAAAAACTTGAAGATTTTTAAAAAAATTTAACAGAACTCCCAGGGATTTTTATTTCTTTTGCTAAAAACAAGATTCTAAAACCGTGTAACTATTTTTGTGTTGAAAGGGAAGATGCCTGCAATGACATCCTGTAATGCAGGTAACAAATAATTTTTGAAAATTCCTAATTTATCCCAGATTTTTTTTTGCAGTGGGTCACTGTGTGTTCTAAGGGAAAATGTGTCCAAGAAGTATTTTGGACTTTTAATAAAGTGTGTGTGAGAAATATCACCAAAATAAAATAGGAAGCTAGAAGAGGGATATGAAACATGGGAGTGATTGGAAATTCTGCAGAATAATATGGAAGACAAAGGAAATATTTTGGGGTTAGACTCTGTTTTTCACCAGGCTGCTAAAGACAAACTTCCAAGTGGTTCCAATAATTCTATTTTAACCCAATCCACGAGGTATCTTTGTCTCATAATTCCTCTGCACAGAAAAAACATCTTAAAATTCATGGAACTGACAAATCTCACTGAAGTAGATTCAAATTTTTCTTAGCAAAGCTGACCAGAATGAAATATGACTGAATTTTGGAAAGAATCTGAACATTTTGAAATTCCATGTTGAGTTATTTCTAAGCATGTTTCCACAAGGCCAAAACCCCAGGAGGGAACACCTTACACAGCATTCCAAATTTATTTTACAGGCTCTGTTTTGTATTCATTTCCGTTTTCAAAATTTATATCTGAGCATGGATGGACTTCTGAACAACACCACAATAAATCTTTACAAGCAAACAAATAATGTCTAAAATTGTAAAAATGTAATATTTTGAAGAACTTGGGATTTTTCTTAACTTTCCCCCCCAAAAGAATATTTTCACCAGATTGGAATGATTCCCAAAGTGATACAATTTCAGTGGGGTCTCCAGTACCTTTTGTGGGAGTTTCTTTGGAGTTTTGGATGTAAATAAAGAACACAGCAAAAACTTCAGCAATGTGAGACGTTCCAAGCCAGGGAATGCCCTTACCTTTAAGATCAGGTGAGGCAGATTCGTTGTGTTCTGAGCAAAGAGCCTCCTCTTTGACCACCTGCTGGAATATTTTGCATTCTGGATGGATTCCCGTAGCCTCAGTGAGAGAAAGAAGAAAAAAACAAAAAACAAACAACAACAACAACCAAAAAAAAAAAAAAAAAAAAGAAACAAAACAAAACAAAACAAAAAACAAACCAAAGAACTTCTGTGATTATCAGGATGAGAAAAGCCAGTTTGTACCTTGTGCTTTATATCTTGAGGTCTATGAATGTGAAAAATCCAGCTAAAGTTGGGGTATTTTTTAATGAAAAGAATGCATAAATAGCAGGACTCTGTGATCTCAAATAATTTTAAATTTGTGTACATTTCTGGGTGTACATTCTGTGTGGATTCCTCAGTGTGCTATAATAATCAGCTCATACAGCACCTGTTCTCCAATCTGGACATTTTTTATCCCCTTCCTTTGCAATTATGTTTTCCACAAAACTTAAATGATGTTCACAGTTTTTGGATTTTCACATATTTGCCTACCGGCCAAAATTGGATGAATCCACCAGCTGTGGGATTATTCACACCAAGTTCTCCAAACTTAAATACAGCCTTACCACAGAAATATTTCCTCTCCATAAAGCAACTAAAATTAAATCAATTTATTTGAAGAATGGTAGGCTTGGCCTTAGTTTAATCTGAATGATTGAAGAATTCTAGAATGTATTATGTGAGGATGTTGCACACACCATAGACTGAGGAGCTGCTTCCATTTTAACAGATGAAGAAATGAGAAAAAAATTAATGACTTGACTGGGAATCTTAAGGAATTTTTTTGTCTCACAGATAAGGGTAGATTTAAACAATTAAATGGATTTCTAGACAGGAGTTGTTGATAGGGTCTAAATTCACCCTCTTAGTTACAGACATTTAGTTCCATTTATTGCCATGTATTTTTCTTGACCTCCATCTCCCACTCCAGAAAGTTTCATGTGCCCTGTAGTCGTGTGTGATAACTCCTGTGATTGTGAAGATGTTCTTAAAAGCTTACACAACCCCAAAATGTCTTCCTCTGCAAAGGCAAAGAAATTCTAGGAAAGGAACTACATGTCAGTGTCTACACCTGATTTATCTCAGCTTCTTTTGCAGTCCTTGGGAATTTCAAGGGAGTCTCAGTACCCCAGAAATGGTTGGTGCTGTTTGGGATGTTAAAAAGGTATCTCAGCCCTCTTGTGTAGACTCTGCATCAATTTTCTCAGCCCCATGTAGAAGTCTCAAATGCATTATTTCAAGTCTCAAATGCATGATTTGAAGTCTCAAATGCTTCTACACCCATCTTTAGGAAACTCAATTAAACTGAGTAAAGCAAGCCACTGAACTCTATTCAGAGAACTGGATACTGGACCAAAGCCTCTTTTGGGATATTGGGATCTTCAAGACATGGAGAGTCTTATATGGATTAGAAATTCTCTTTCTTTGTTTCGTTGCTTGCTTCTTTCTAACCTATGATATTCAAGGCAAAGCCAAGGGCTCAGTTATCAGGGATTTTAATGGAAAATTATGGAGTGAAGACTTTCCATCATGTTTTTGAGGAAGACTGTAGGCTGTTTTATCCTCTAATGACTTTGAAAAGTCAGTGCAGAGGTAAACATCACTTCTATATTGCTGTTTAAATCTCAGAAAAATGATTTATTGGTCTTCAAAATGTTCTCAGTGAGCAGAGCAGCCAGGATTTCTTTTAGCCTTCACTGAAATGTTACTGGAAGTTATGCAGACTATTCCATCTTAGAAATAATATCTGCCGAGGGGCAAAAATTAGAGCACAACTTTATTTTAAAAACCTTTAAAACTTTGCCTACATTTGGGTTTTAAAGTAGCATAGACAGACTTGTCTTAATTATGAGGCCCCAGAGATGGCTCATCCATGCTAATATTAGAACAGAAAGAGGATTAGGGGCACTGTTTGAAAAGAGTTAAGACATGGTGCTTTTTCATGCATTATATTACTCCAGTGGGTAATTCAAAATACATTTCAGAAATCAGCATGAGTGACTCTTAAAATAGTACTTTTTGCTCTTCGACTATAGTAACTCAATTCTGAAATGAAATTTTTCAGGTATTAATAGGATCCCTGCTCATCACTTTACATTTAAACAGACATTTCACTTTGCAGTTTGCCCACATGACAAATGAATTCTCTGAGTAGAAGTAACAAAATAATTGCTCCATAAATCTCTCACTATTTCAGTTCGAAAAGGTGGATTCAGCTAGACAGGAAAAATGCCATTCCTTTACTTTCTGGAATTCCTGGATTCTGTTACAGTGATAATTTTGTATTTGGAATATTCTTAGGCTTGGTGTTTAAAAGTCATGGCAATTTGACATGATGCTCTACCATCTACTCTGAGTCCTCTGCTGAGAGGTTATGCTAAAAGGCACAACCCAAAATGCAAACAAACCACAAAGTCTGAAATGTTTTAGAAAAAAAAGCACTGAGGAGTGATGGGTTAAATGAACTGAGAAACACAGAGAATCAGTTCTGAAAAAATTTCAGAGGGGGAAAAGTTATCTTTTCTCTAAAAGTCAGTCTGAGAGACACAGGCAGCTGATACAGGTGGAATGAGGGACACTGAGTGAGTGTGCCAGCCTCCTGCTGCTCAAAGTAGGCTGCATCTCCTCTCTTCTCTCCTTTGATAAATCCACACCTGCTGAACCACAGCCTCAATCCCCATCACTCATCAGAGTTGTTGGAAAAATGGAGTTCTTCATTTATAATGGCTGGGGAAGCTCATGCCCCACTCCTGGGTAGTGGTACTGCCTTATTTTACACATGATAGGAATTGCTAAAACAGGTCTAGGTCGTCCTGCCTCTGAAAATGGTGATAAATCATCAGAAAAAAAAGATTTGATGGTTTCTTTTGGAAATCCCCATCTAGTGACAGTGATACCCAGAAGTTGGGGATGCCCTGGCACAGGGTGCCCAGAGAAGCTGTGGCTGCCCCTGGATCCCTGGAAGCGTCCAAGGCCAGGCTGGATGGGGTTTGGAGCAGCCTGGGACAGTGAAAGATGTCAGGGTTGGAACTGAATGATTTTTAAGGTCCCTTCCAACCCAACCCATCCTGGGATTCTTTGATAGCCGTGGTGGTCCTGCACTCCATCCCACTGACACTCACAGGCAGAGCAATTTACCATTGGCTCCACGTTTGTTTCCTTCTGGGTTACTGGATTTGGGGTGGGCAGGGCTACAACAACAGGAGCCCAGACTTCTTATGATAGATTAGACATTAAATATCACTGACACTTCAGGGTTTGAAAATCAACACCAAGCCCTGCTTCAGATCTAACCCACAGATTATCCCCTAAGAAACAAAAATGAGGCTGGTGTTTTTAGTTTATAATCATGCAGCCTCACTGGGAGCAATGCCAATGTTGGACAGAAAAAATAAAGACAAAAGGACACATATACAAGAAATCAAGAGCAGTGATGATGTTTCAATTAATTTGTTTTCCTCAGGCTTTAAGAAAAAGAAAGACATTAAACCATTGTATAGTTAAAGAAAAGCCTTGTGGGCAGAGCATTACTTGTGATTTGTTGCCTATGGCTTATTTCCTGTTATTAGTCTAACAGTGCCTTGAGTGAAAAGTTTTTGCTCTAATCTGCCTACAAGGGTTGGGTGATGGGGCTTTACAAAAAGCAGGAGCTCTGCATTTGGTGCAGGGACAGATTATGGTAATTTGGGAAGCATCTGTTGAAAAGGTGGCTTTTGTAGGAAAAGGGTAGCTCCTGCTCACCATTAAAAAAAAAAAGGAAAATTTAGGAAGCAAAGCAGAGCAGACATGTCCAACCTGGCACTGTGCTGATTTAAAATGTTATTCCTTGGATCAATATTTCCCAGTATCTCAGCAGTAACCTGGCCTGACTCTCACTGGAAATCACAGTGGGGTGCTTTCATTCCAAGATTTCCACATAAAACGTAGAGATTTCAGGAAAGGTTGTGGACAATCCTCAAGGAATTGACCTTTGCATTCTTGGGCATCATAACACAAAGGGGTTTTTTACTGGATTGAATGTTATTGACCAATTTGAGTCAAAATTCACAGGGGTGTTTTGATTCCTCATCCTTTACCATGAAAACAATCTTGCCTGCAACACAGTGAACACTAAAAAATTAACTTATGACAACCACAGGTAATTAGAGAGACAGATTTGGGGCTTGCCTTTACTTTTAGACTTCATTTTCTTCACGTCTTGTGAGGTTTTAATTGCACCGAAACTTTAAGTGGATTATTCACTGAGAGTAGTATAACATTGTTTTCTATTTCCCCTGTTTCCTCATAGTTTATTTATTTCCCCGAATCTGCACAGAAAAATCAAAGTAATGGCACTTTGGGCTTAGATATACTTATGTTGGACAACAGGAGATTTAGCAAGCACTGGGAGGAGTATTTCTAGCAACATTCTCATGCCACACTTAGTGCAATTTAATTAAAAGCAATCTTTCCTGAGAGTCCATTCAAAAATGGTGCCCCTAAGCTGCTGAGGGGGTAGAAAAACTGTAATTTAGATGTCACACAAAAGACAGATCTTCACTCATTAAGGAGTCCATTAGCACACTTGGGGAAAAGTAGGGATATTTTCTACACTCTCTGAAAATGAGGGAAGTGCTTCAAAGCTGGGCACTGAATATATTATTCACCTTTGAAAAAGCAATTCCAGGGGATCAAAGAGCCAGCAGTAACACTCAGTCTTTTTTTGAAAATTAATCAAAGCTCGAAAAATTGGCTGAATTCATCGACAAGATGAGAAGGCTTCAGGAACTTGAGGCTCTTTCCAGTGATCTGTTTCAGCTTCCCATGCCCTGCAATCCTAAAGCCTCACAAATAGGTTTTGCATCAAGTACATAAATCATTGACTGAGAATATTCACCACTGCTCTTCCTGCCTCTGTCTCCTCAGCTTGCATGCACTCAGATATGATCCCAGCTCAGTTATGCTCTGGAATTAATCCTGCACTCCCAGCTCCTGCTGCCTGTGCTTCCCCCAGTTCTGATGGCACTCTGATGCCTCAATATTTCAGCTCTCCCTCGCACGGGTTCATGTCACACACGGACTCCCACCTTGGAGGATTAAAACCAGTCTGGTATTTTAGGATACAGAGAAGCACAGCAAAGACAACCCCTCCATCCCCATTTTTAAGGGTGAAATGAAGTTCAGCTAGTCCTGAAAGTTGGCCAGGATGGCCAAAGACAGCAGGCAGGAGAACCAGGATATGCTTTGAAATACACACTTTTTTGGGGTTTTTTTGGTTTTTTTTTAGTGAGATTTTGATGGGCAGGAAAGGCTTTTAGGAGGGAGGAAGTATCATGATAAAAAAGAAAAAGTTGAAGACAGGTTGAATAACAGACAAAGAAAACCTCAGCCTTTTTCATAAACTTCCCAGTCTGTTGAATGTCTCTCATCTAAACCTTCCATCTGCTTAACTCCCCAAAAAGCCAAGTGCTAATTAAAAATCTCTGAGACTGGGGAGTGCAGGACACTGAAGCCAATTTTCACATGTGTTTTGGAGGGACCTGGGGCCCACCCCAAGCTCCATGAGCTCCTGTCCATTTCCTAGCTATATTCTCATTTTACTGCAGTAAAAATCTTCCTGTCCAGTCCCTGGTCTGTAAGGAATTCTGGGGTATTTATAACCCCATATGTGTAGTGCTGTGTTCTGTCAGAAAACAAGAAACTATAAAAAAAATAAAGATTTCTTCTGCAGTCAAAAAAGCCAATTCAATTCTTACAAGCTGAATTGCATCCATCCAGGGTTTTTTCCACCATCCCCAAGCCATGTTTGCCACTGTGGACTCTGACAAGCACCAGGTCACCCCAGCAGTGACAGAACTCCAGTCCCCAGCTGTGAATTCAAGTCCTGCCCTCGGCTTCCAGCTCTGGCACCATCCTGATCCCAGAACCTTCCAACCCCAAAGCTAAAGCCTCATTTCCAATCTTTCTCTTCAGTCACTTAAATAGATTATTTCAAGAGTCTTTTTGGCTGAAAATGACTACCTAGAGGATATTTTCTGTGTTTGTTTTCTCTCTCTAACTCGATTACCTATGGAAGAAGGGAAGCTGAGATGCTGATTGCCTCACAGTCATTTAGAGGAACATATTTTCAATATTGTTTTCAAGCAATGCTTGAATGCTCCTCTGTGGATTGGACTGTATTTATATGACTGTGTTTAACTGCATGACCTTATAGAGAACAGCACTTGCTATACATATTTAGCCATATATATCATTATATTTATTCACTCATAGGTATTCTTGATGAGACAACACAGCTGCACTAATTTATTTTGTTTATGAATGCTGTGTAATTAGTACTACCTTGAGAAAAAATAATTTATCAACACTTCCCTAAATTGGGTAGAGCATTTAATTATTACTAATGCTTGAAGAACACTAATAACTGAGGATCCCCATTTTTGGCTATTGCAAGTACTCCTGTAAATTAAAGAGAAATCTCTCCTTTTCTGTATTTTTTTTTTTTTTTTTGCCTGCAGGTGAGATTGATGTCATCTAATCCTAAAGTCCTGAAACCAGGAAGTCAGAGTCCTAGAGCTAGTTCATTTAATTGATCTGTATTCTTGGAGTGTTTCCATCTCTTCCCAGTAATACTTAAGGAGGTTCAATGAGTAGCTTTAGACCAGATTCCTAATTTTAGACGTTAATTGTAGATGATTAATCTAAATTCTCCCATCAAGCCTCCCTTAATGATCAGGGAAAGCAGACAAGCAGTTCCAGGGAAGGATTCCTCCTACTTTGCTCAGACACCTGTTTGAGGACAGTGACTGCCTGTACAGGAGACTGTCTCCCTCCATTAACTCCCTCCAGGCTAAAAAAAACACCTAAAACCAGATTATTCCACACATCCAGCTCCCCATGGAGAGGAATTAAAGGTCTGCAAGGACCAGGCTGGTAGAAGAAGCACAAATTAAACCTGGAAATTTAGACACCCAGCTTTGTTTTACTGGGAGCTCAGCATATATTGCCATGGGTTTGGATCCATATGTCCATTAGCACAAGAAATACTTTGCTGAAGGGAATGTACAGCTCAGTGGTGACCCACCTGTGTTTCCATTCATTAGATCAGGCTAAAGCCTTTCCCAGAAATGGGAAAAGCAGGTGTTTGAAGAGGAAAGCAGTTTGGCACAGCAGGGAAAGCAGTGAAGGCAGAGTCTTTTCTGCTCCTTGTCCTCTGCTTCCCGGGACTCTGAACTCTTTAAGACAGAACAAGTCATTTTTATGCATTTCATCCTGCACTGCTCTCTGTTCCTTGTCACTTACCAGTGAATGGCAATTTTTTTAGTGTCAAGGACTCTGTTCTGCAAGGCACAAAGTATATCCTGCAGCATCCCTGTGGAGCTGGCAGGAGGTAACAGTACCCAGTTCCACAGAGGAAGTTTTCAGGATCCTCCCTCTGGTTTATTTTCATATCTGATTAATGGTTTATTTGCAGAATCCATACAGGAACTATTTCTCTGCTCAGCAATGATCTTTGAAATAGGAAAGGATTATTTCCTCAGGGAATAAAGCAGTGCTCAGTCCTTCCCTGACTCTTTAACTGAGCAAGCAAAGAGACCTAGACTGAGACACAAACCCCACTGACATTCAGAGCACTGCCTCTCACCAGACATGGAGTTGATGTTCACATTTTGAGGCCAAAAGCTGTGTAGATCGTGCAGTTTATGGAATTTCTCTTATTATGGGCACAGCCTGCTGCAATATGCTGCAACATTAAAATGATGTATGGCAGCCCCAGATGTGCACGATCCATCACTTCAGATCAGCTCCACTCTGCTGACAGCTGCAAGAATGAGTTGTGCCTCCATTAGGTGTAAAAAGGCTGGCCCAGATGCCAAAATCACTTTACCTGCAGCAGTCTAACCCCTTAGGCTGACTAGTTTTGCATGAAGGAGCAGTATTACACGTGGTAAGAGCTACACTTGCATAGCAAGGACCCACAAGCCATCCCTTGCACATAAATCCGTGTAAATACAGAGGAAACGACAAGATCCAGAGGTTGTGCAGGTGTGAAAATTTACATAATATTTCTCCCTATTTCAAAATGAAAGGTCAGGATCAGTCTGTAATTTAGGCTCTCACAGTTATCCACAGAGGAAAGCAGGCCCTAGAGAAGCACCCAGTCCACCTGGCTTTGTCAGGACAAGATGGAATGTTTCCTGGGAAGGTGACACTCTCCCTCCTGGCTCCAGCAGGCGCCTGAGCCCCAGCCCACGCTGAACATTTCACTGTGAAATGAGTAAAGTTTGAATTAACAAGTCCCTGGTAATCACACCCAGAGGAAGGGTTCCAAACACTTCCCCGAGGCTGAGGGCAAAGAGGAGAAATGACTGTGCTTGCATTTGCACTAATTTTTGTTCAACATCCCAGGCAACGCCAGTGGTGGAGCAGGGGGATCAGAGAGGGATGGCAGTGCCTGGCTTGTGTCCCTGTGCTCATCCATCTTCCCTGAAGTCCAGTGGCACAACCTCACCTGCTGCCCTCAGAGCACACAGACAGTTCATGCTCCTGCTGGGTGATCTTACAAACCTCCAGCACTGAAAACATCCGTGCCCTCTCTGAGAGGTAAATGTCCCCCATCCATCAGGAGGAATTATTCCTTTCTAGTTATCCTCCTTGTCCTGCAAAGTTGCCTTTCTCAGGACAGCTGGGACAGCAACCTGTCCCCTTCTGTCTGTCTAAAGCCCTGCTACAGCTATTCTGATTTAGGGATGCTCTTCTGTCCTCTGCAAACTGCAGTTCTAATGAATGGAAATGAAAAGGCATTTATTAACAGCATCTAAAGATGATTTTAAAAATCCAAAAATCAGTAAACGTCTAAAGACATTTATTAACAGTATCTTGAGGTTGGAAAATTTTTATGAAAAGAGCTAGGTCAACACATTAACTCAGGGATAATTTTTCTTTCCTTCCCTCTAACATCTCTGTCTCATTTTTTTTTTTTTTTTTCTTAATCTTTTCCTTGTTTTTCTTTCTTCCTGCCTGCTCCCTGTCGGGAGTAAAGTTACCCATCTTCTGCGGACTTTCCCGCAGCCCGGCCGCAGCGGGGCAGCTGCGGAGCCATCCAGCTGTGCCAGATGTGCGACCCCCCCGCCCCAGCGGTTCCCCCTCGGCTCTCACTCACCAGCGGCAGCAGCAGCCAGCGCAAAGTTCGCATCCTCCGCAGCAGCCGCCGGGTCCTGCCGCTGCCTCTGCCTCTTGTGATGCTGCCAAAAAAAAAAAAAAAAAAAAAATACAAACCAACAAACCAGGCTCTGCCCGCCCCCACCTGCCCAAGGACCGCCCCGAGAGCCCCGAACCTCCCCGAGACCCCCGGCAGCCCCCGCAGCACGGGAGGGAAAAGGATTCTCCGGGATCCCCCGGGGACTTTGGAGTCGCCTCCCTGCACCTGCCGGGTCGCCCACCTGGGACACCGGGTGTGGTTCGGGGAGGTTTTGGATGCAGAAATTCTCTGTGCGAGGAGAGAGGCTGAGCTCGCCCCTCCCGCTGATGGGGCCAGGAGTGTGGCTGCTGGTTTTCCAAAGGTCTGGGGTCTGAGTGGGTCTGACAGCCTGGGATTAACTCTGGAACTCAGAGATGGAGTTTCTGGGTTCTGGCATCCCCCTCCTCTCAGACGGAAAATTTTGTGCAATGACAGAATTTCCTCCACAACTCAAACAAGATCGTTTTGGCCCTTGTGTCACAAAGATGACATGAGCTCAGCTTCATTTCTTAGTGCTAACAAAGCTAAAGCTTTTCTTGCCTACAGATTAGATTTTTGGGGGGGGAAAAAGGAAAAAAAAAAAAAGAGGAAAAAAAATTGTCAGGTTCATAGGACCCAGGCACCAGCTCTGGCTTTTGCCCCACTGAATATTGCACTGAGCTGTTTTCAGGACCTGGGAGAACCAAAATGATGAACATGACAAAAGCAGTTTTCCTTGATAAGACTGAAGTGCTGTTTCATATCCTGTTCATCATTCATTATCTCCCAGTGGTGTTAAGCACACAAGTTCTGCACAGTCAGAGGAGATTTGGGGGCTTGCTTAAGTTACCTCAAAACAGGCATTCAGTGCCATTAGAAGAAATATTTCTTTCTGCAGCTTTGTCCATAGGTGTACAGCTCTCCTGCAAGTCCTGTGTCTGTGTTTCCAGCTCTACCTAAATATTACAGATATGCAATATATAGCATTTGTAATCAAATTCTCATTTAATCTTTTTTTTTTTTTTCCTATATGTTTGTCCTTCATTACTGCAAAATGGCACCTGGTCCCTGTCGTGCACAGCCTCAGATGTTACTCCAACAGATTTGTGTGAAAATAAAGAGATTAAAACCTTGGGGGGAAAAAAAAAGAAAAAAAAAAAAAAAAAAAAAAGGTCTGATTTTGACTTTTCTCCTGTCTGTAATGGATGAGTTAAAACTGTGGCCACTCTCACTAGTCAGCAAGGTGGTTCCTGTCACATTGGAATAATGTTTAAGGTCCCACTACAAGGCAGGGAACACATTGTGTCAGGCAATTTCTACTTCTAATGCAAAGAAAAATGCCAAGTGCAAATCTATCAAACATCTCCAGGACAGGAACAGCTCATAATCCCTGCTGAACTTTATTCAACCAACTCAAATATACAAGATCAGAGAATAACAGAATAATTTGGGTCAGGGGATGGAGCTCTGGCCCCAACCTCCCCCCTCACAACTCAAATTTCATGGTCCTGTTGCTCAGGATTTTGTGTTTCAAAGGGAATTTCTCTCAGGAGCCACACTGTAAACACAAAAATGCCACTGAAGGAATATGTGTGGCATTCCAGCCTCCAATATTTCACCTGGATTCTATGATTTAATGCCTTAAAGGTCACTTAAATGAGTTTTTCTAGGTCATGACAACCAGCTTGGAGCAAACTCAAATGTGGATCACTTTTTTATTTTGTAATTTTTTTTGTGTAGTTTTTTGACATGAGTATTTGCAAGCAGTTTTTAGGAGAAGGCATTGCTTGATGGAGCAGACCTGGTCTCTCAATATCTGCTTGTTCTTATATTTTATCTCCTCCATCTGCTTTTCCTATCTCATCTCCACCTGATCAAAATAGCAGTCTATATTCCCATCCTTAAGATTGAAATTAATTAGCTGGAAATTCCTCTTGTAAGAATATTTTTTTCCATCTTAATGAGGAAATCAAGCCTTTTCTTATTGGGCTTTTGTAACATCTTGCTGTAGTTAATGTTATAAACCTCACCTATATTAAAATCTCTGATTTCCTCAGTCTTCTTACATCCCTTCATGACTTTAAACAGATCCTTAAAACCTTATTTAGTCTAAAAACTAATTTCTGTTCATCATATTAATGTGCTTTATTCATTTTACTCTTTGCTGTTTCTCTGTATGTACCCAAAGATCCAATAATGAAATAATGCAGGAAAGAAATCATACTTATTTCTCATAATATTTCTCTATGCTCTGATTCATTTTGCTACTTTTTGTCACAAAATAGGTCCTTTCCTGATAAGCTGCCTCTAACTAAGCTTTTTTTTTTTTTTTCTCCAAGAATTACAGGATAACTAACCAAAGATAAGAACCAGCTTTGTTTTCTTGCTGCTCCACAACACCAACCTGGGCTCAGAATACAACAGATGTGCATAAAAACCTCCTCTTGTTAACAACAGCAAGCCATTGTGTTGGTATGAAACTTAATCAATGAGGCAACAGACCTGAGATTCCTCCTAATCCCCCTCATGGATATTCTGAATCAATTGGTGCCATTTAATGAAAATTACTTGACATTTTCTGAGCTGCTGAGCACCTTTGTGGAAGCTGGAGAATGGGGTTTCGATGCCATATGTTACCTGAAAATGGATTTTGCATAATAAAAACTTCCTGTTTTTCCTCCACCATCTCTTCCTGAGGCTGAAAAAGAGGGTGGGTCAGCCCCACACTGCAGCATGAGCCACTAGCCAGAGCATAAAGGTGAATTTATCGACATTTCTAAACAATCTTTTGATAAATCTGACTGAAGATGCAAAACAAAAAGCCCTGGGATTATGAGAAGGAGGCTGCAATTACAGAGAGCACATAATTCAGTGCTCAGGCAGAACATGGTGTTACTGAGAAACATATTGTGACTGTAATTAACAGCAAAACTTCGTGGTCTTTAAAAAAAGGAGGGCATAAAAAAAAAGCTGCAGGTTTTATTTCTGAGAGTGATCTCTGTGGGGTGTTTGAGACAGAGGGGTGAGAGCAGGAAAATCAAACAGCTGAAGGCAATAGGTTGGGTTTGAGACACTAAAAAGGGAAGGCACTAAATATCAGGCAAGTGCTTGGAGCTGCATGAGGAGAATTTGTCCAGTTGATGTTCTCTGTAAACCCTCCCTGTGTTATCTCCTTACTGTTTTTCTGGGGTAAAATTGAGTCCTGCCATGTCCTGGGGCTCTGACTCCATATGTGCCCATATTCTGTTACTGTTCTTTGGCCTGACCCCAGGGACACCTCCAAAATAAAGGCAGAAATCACAGAGCCCTGGATTATGTGGATTCTGTCCTATCTGTTCTGATCTGTAAACTTAATTTTACCCAAGTATCTAAGGCACTTTGTGAATTTGAAAGATATCCAATTTGTACTTGTCTTCCACAAACATATTATTTAACTCTTTTAAAAATAAACGCCTTTAATCTTTTCAGCATTTCTACTTGAAAAAAACCAAATCTGTCAGCAATCTCTTCTCTACTTCCATTGTATTTTATTCAAGAATAAGCAAGTTATTCTTTCCAACCTAAGAGAAGTTACTTTTCCCAGTGACACACAATAAAATCTTCATTCCTATTAATAGTCTTTAAAGAGTTGACAGACCAGATGTTCCTGTCCTCAGAAATCGTTTCATGCATTGTATTATTCATTGGTTTTCTTGTTTTCCTCTGGCCACTTTAGCTTGATTTCAGTTCTGTTTCTTTTTCAAGAGGAGGATGACAACCCTGATTTTTATTCACTAAAATGCAGGTTTAGGACTAAGCTTGCTCCCATTCTAAGGGCCAAGAAAATATTCACATTTTTCCTAGGTTTAGATTGAGCTTATACAATCGAATTTGGGTAAACAGGAATAACCTATTTTCAACAACACAGAAGTCCAGTTACTGGTGTATACTGGTCTTTGTTTCTTTTATGTTTAAAAGAGAGAGTCATGGAATTCCAGGATGGTTTGGGCTGGGAGGAATCTTTAAACTCATCTCATTCCACTCCTTGCCATGGGCAGGGACACTTTCCACTGTCCCAGGCTGCTCCAAGCCCTGTCCAGCCTGGCCTTGGACATTTCCAGGGATCCAGGGGCAACCACAGCTGCTCTGGGCACCCTGTGCCAGGGCATCACCACCAAAAGAACATTTTTTTCCAGACTTTTCCCTTTGATTATCCCAATTTCTCCAGTGACTGCAGAGGGGACTTACCTCACCCCCCTACAGCAGTACTTGTCTCACCCAATTTCAGACATTAGGAATGTAAATGTGAACTGATTATTCCGGGTTATTTTCACAGTCACAGACACTGCTGAATGCAATCTGCCTGACATAATTTGGATGTCTGTGGAGGACAAGATAATCATTTCCTCAGGGTGTACTCCTCTCCACCAACATCTCTGAAAGGGGTGAAATTCCACACACTTCCCACATTGGGTTATGAATACCTAATGCAGGCTGGCTAAGCTGGAAAAGTGAACTCCCACTGTGGTTAATCACCAGCCTAAGGTAATTAGTCAGTTTACCCTTCCAGTTCCTGCTAGAACCTCCTTTGTGCTGTGTTGGGGTAGGGGACCCTGAGTCCAAAGCCATCCTGTCTGTTTTAGTGACTTCAAAGGCAGCTGTGAGGTGGAGTTTGTTAAAGACATTGGGAAATGTAAACATCAACATGTCGGTGTCCAGCTGCAAACTGGATGTTTCAGCTTCTTTGGGGTCAAAAACCTCCTAAAATGGAATCTTTTAGTCCTTTTAGTCCATTGAGAGGTTCTTTAGAATCCATCAAGTGTACTGGCCAAGATCCTGCATAAATTCACACACTTCAAGGCTCAGTTGTGTTTCCCAGTAAGAGGAGACCATAATCAATTAAGATGCTTTCTAATATAACATAAACATCATATAAACATCTGTGGTTTTAAGTGTTTTCAGTGAAAGGTCAGAAGTTGGCTCAATCTCTGCCCTGTGGGCCCCAGCAGTGCCACAGGAGGAATGGGCAGGAGATGATGGCCAGGAAATTCCACCTGAACATTGTTGGAGTCAGTAAGTCAGGAGTCTCTGATTCCTTTAGAGTGAAATCAGAGTGCAGGGATTGAATTAAAGTCTTTGAATGAAATGAGTAAGTGAATAGATGCAGTAAATAAGTAAGTAAGCAAACAGAATAAGATTTTAGTGCTTTTAGTGAGTAAAAGGTCATAGATGCCAGAGAAGCAGTACATGTTCTAGTGAAGGTTAAAAAACATACTAGTGTTGCCTCAGAGGCTCCAAGAACCTCACTTCAGACATAATAGAGTTAAGAATATTGCTTGCATTTTTCAGCTAGAAAAATATAGGCCATGAACGTAGTCTATACGTAGCCTGGTGTGCTAAGAAACCAGAATTCTAATAGGTTAAGGAGTAGTGGTCCAAGTTTGTGTCTTGGCTATTGGAAAGTTTCTATAAAAGAACATGAATTAGGGAGAGCTGGGCCTTTATGCCATGGCTTTATCCATGTGCATTTTGCCATTGCTTTGCTTTGTTTTTGCCTTTGAGACTGATGTGCTTCTGCAATAAATAACTTTATAGCAACTATTAACTTGCTTGGCTTTTTAAAGAAGAACATAACCCGGCAGTGTGGGTGCCCAAGAGGCACCCAGAGGTTTTCCTAAACCTCACAAACATGAGGAAGAACTTCTTCCCTGTGCAGTGACCGAGCACTGGATTGTCCCAAGAGGGTGTGGAGTGTCCCTCACTGGAGATATTCAAGAGCAATCTGGACACAATCCTGACTAACCTGCTCTGGGGGGCCCTGCTGGAGCAGGAGCTTGGACCAGACACCTCCCAGCCTTCCCCAGTTTGTGATTCCCTGATTTAACATCCTCAGGAGCTGCCAGCTATGACACAGGGCTACTGAAGGCAAAGGGAACCAGATTTCCTGGTGTGGAGAAATGAATCAAGCCCTGAAATCAAATAAGATAAATCCCAGCCAGACCAGATATCTGATTTTGGGTGACTTTTCACATTTATGTTCAGTAAGAGGAATCCCTTGCCATGTATTTCTCAAAGATGAATTGAATTGCAAAGCCTGGCTTCCTTTATCAAAACCTATTTTCTTTTTTACCTAAACTCCTTACCTAAGCCTATTGTCCACACCATCCCAGACTGTTTTTCCTCGGGAAATGGAGCTTCTTGTGTAGTTGTATCATCTGCTGGCAGATTTAAATTTCTCTATTTAAAGCAGATTCTTTAATTTCACATAGAGAAAAAAAAACCACTATTTTGCTGAGGGGAGGTTATCATAAGATTTTGTGTCTTGCTGGTTGTATTTCTGCATATTGCAATGAACCACACAACTAAATCTTCCATTATTTATGGTTGGACTCACAATAAGAAAGGATTTATGTCTGTGACTTTAAAAGCACATTGTGACTCCCTTATTAAAGGGCTCAGAAAATATAAAGAAGAACACAGTTTATCCTTGAGTTTTCTGAGTGTGGTAAAATACCCACTACTAAGAGAATGCATTTTCTGTGGTGATTTTAAAGATGGATGTCAATACAAACATGATTTGAAACTACTCTGGGATGGGAGGTGATAAAAAAGCAGATTTGTGACAAGAGATGATTCAGGAGATCTGTGGGATCTCCAGAAGTTTCCTGTGGGTGGGAAACCAGAGTGCTGTGCTGCCAAAAATTATGTGAGAAATTATGCCAACAATTCCTGTGTTACTCTTCACCTTAACCACAAGGAAATGTGCCCAGCTCTGGTATTGATGAGACAAACCTTTCTCTGAACACTAAACAGAAGATTTTTTTCCATCATTATTTTTTTTCTCATAAAAACAACAACAAAGTTCTTGGTGTGTTCCAGTTCTTGCTGTCATTCAAACACAACCTTTTTAACATTTCTCCCCTAGAGTCTCATCTTTGTGGGAATATCACACTTGACTCAGTTTAACCCAAACCCCAAACTGTTGGGAAGGGCCAATTTCTTCATAGTCACGGGACAATGTAAATAGAGCCATCTAAGAGGACAATTAGCTAAGGATTGATTGCCTTTTGATTTGCCAAAGATTGTACACAGAGCAAGATTGAAAGATGCAAATACTCCATTTTTTAAAAAATACCTGTTATTTAAAAAATAATGTAAAATGTTTAAATAGAAGTAAATACAGACACAAGTCTGATGTATCATCAACCTTCGTTCCTCATTGATTAATTAATTCATCCATTCATCCCTGATCCTAGAAAGTTCTTCTCTCCTTCTTCAAGTTTTATGTTGTATAAATGCACACCTGAAATTCTCAAGACATATTTTTATTTATAACACAAGAAGAGGACATGCTTAAGCATCTCTTTTTCACAAAATTTTTCTGATTTTTATTTTTCCATTTACCAACTTTCATTTTACCATTAGGCCAAGCAGATCCTTTATTCAACTGCCTATACTTATAAAAGGAATCCAGCACATAAATCCTTTATGTGATGTGCTCACTGGAGACTCATTATTCTGAGTGTTGGCACTTTGTAAAAGGAGAATGAAAGAAAAAGGAAATCATAACAGGAACCAAAATCTTTCCCACGAGGGAAACTTTGTGAGCTCAAAGAATTGATTAAATTTCTGAGAGGGCAAAATGTTGTAACTAAAGATTTCTGAGTCAGAGCCCTCAGATGAGACAGAATCTGGTATTACAGGGATGAAACTTTCTTGTAGATCTTCCAGCTCAGGCTGTAGTCATCAGGGCACTGATACTTCCCAGAAATGGGAATTACCTCAAGGAAACAGAAGGTCCATCAGTCCCTGGAATTAAAATCAAAACCAAAAAAAGGTAATTCAGCCACAAAGTGTTTTGCTTTTGGTTTTTTGGAGGTTTTTTTTGGAGGTTTTTTTTTAGGTTTTTTTTTTTTTTTTTAATATTTGTTGTTGTTGTTGTTTCCTTCTTGTTTTTGAGAGGGTTTTATTGTGTTGGGGGTTGGTTTTTTGTTTGTTTTTTTTTTTTGGTGGGTGATTTGTTTGTTATTGTTTTTGTTTTGGGTTTTTTTTGTATTTGCTTTTTTTTTTTTTTTAAGAGAACAGTGCAATAGGGAGTGTATTACACAATTAAAATCAGAGAATGAGCCTACTTCCCACAGTGTAATACAATATTGTGTAGAATGCTGTGAGAAAATTCTTATTGCAAAACCCCAATAAAAATAGCTGGATGAAAACCACACCAGCCTTAGGAGTGATCTATAATGAAAAACTCACAAACAGAATGTACATAAAAACTAACTCAGTGTTACAATTGATTTAACACCCAGGAGAGCAGGAATAAATAAATGTTCCATGAAGCATAGACAGTGGGGACTTTGAGATTTAGAGCCTTTGCCAATTCAAAGATCCTATTGTGTTAAATTCCTTTATTTGTCAAAAATCCCTTTAATTTTAAAGACAGTTTTGTTTGCTTTCCTCTTCTTTCTCCACCAGTATGTCAAAAACTGTAAGAAAAACACTGGAATTATTGTAGTCAAGCCAGAAAATATAAACTCATACATTTCCTCTTGAAAAGGGATAATTCCATTTATATTTTTAACAGAGAGTTTTCCATGTTGAGCAATTCATCATTTCTACACATTCACTGATCTCCTTTTCCTGGTAGTTAATTTTGTATAAAGAGATTTTAGTTCTCCCAGATGAATTATTTGAAAAATTGGTGAATAATTCACTTGGTACCTTTACATGCTCTGATCACACTGACTTTGCTTTTGATTTCCTGGTGCAAAAATTAAAATTATTATTTCCATATTTGGCCATTTTTCTGTGTATGTGTGAGAGATCATGAAAGTGAATTTTTCTCCGAATTTTTTTCTCTGTCAGGGAAAATAATTGTGAAAAATGAAATCAGAAAACAAGATCACAAAATCCTTGCAGTAGTGGTGGTGAAAAAAATCCTCTAATCTGTGAGGAGAGTCAAGATTTACACATAGGGCAACAGAAATATCAGAAATTCAGAATGATGACTGTGCAAATATTTTTTTTTAAAAGGAAATCAGACACCATCCTTTATAAATACTTCCTTTTAGCAGCAGTCAATATCAATTTCTAAGGCCAAATGGATCAACAGGCACCCAAATGTGACCATTTGAGCTTAAAGCATTGTGCTGAAAGTGAATGGAAAAAAGTCATTAAAACATTCACAGATTGGGCCCAGAATATTTTTCAGGAGCTGCAGATTTGCTGGAAGCCAGCCAGGAATTCTTGGAAGGATCACTGCATGTTTGTGGTGCTCTTTTACCTTTTTGCTACAGCCACTCTCAGAGGGGTTTTCATGTTCTAAAGCTCTAAAAAGCAGGAAACAAACAAAAAAACCCCTCATTCAACAACCAACAAACCAATGACTTTTCTCATTTTAAACATTTCAGGACCAGCAGGTTGATTCTGCTATTTAAATAAAAGCTCTTGGAGCAATAATGTTTTATTGTAATGTTTGCCATTAAGAGACCCTGAATTTTTCTCCGAGATGTTATTAAGGGAATAACAACATAACCACACTCCTATTTACACTTGCTGCTGGATCTAATTATTAACAGCAAATCAAAGTATTAACAGCAAATCAAATTACACACGGGTAGAAGGTGGGCGAGGATGAATGAAGAAATCAACGTGGAGTTTTCCACATTGGTGCTTTATTCCTGGAATTGCTTTTCAGGCAGGGAGATGAATCCTGAAAAGATCCATGATTGCATCCTTGGCTTGAGCACACATCCCCAGAGCTCTTCCTGGAAGCTTCAGCACCTCAGTTCAGGTTGGAACGAGGTGATTAGTGGGTTATTTCTGCAGCTCCTATTAAGAGAGGTATAAACTATCAGCTGCAAATATAATTCTCTTCCAAGAGGGACAAAAACAGCTCCCATGGCCTCTGCTAATTAATAGATGGCAACGAGCTTGGCATGGAGGGCTTAAATGTTTCCTCCTAATGCAGGGCTTGTTGTTATTTTTGTTTCTCCTCCTGACAGGGAAGGGTTTATTACAGAGGAAAAGCTACCAAGGTAGAATCACCATAATTAAAAAGACATTTCATGGAACACGAGGCAGCAAGAGCGAGATTGTCTTTTTTTTTTCTGCTGGCTAAATGTGAAAATACTTCGTGGTCTGAGGTTCTTTCATAATGGAGGTGAGATGGTGATGTTGGTTGGGAAGAAAAAGGAAAAGAGTGTGGAAGTCCAGGCACCACAGAACTGAGATTTTTGAAGTGGAGGAGCAGGAATAATTGATTTTCTTATAAATGGAAAAGATATTCAGGCTGGCCTGGTTGGGTTTCTTCCCTTCCAACACATCACTGAACCAAAAAAAACCCAAACCTCAAACAAGTAGGAATAGTGTGCTTAGATTTTATGAAATCTCCATTGTTTAAGTGAAGTTCATGGGAAATCCCAAATTGTTGGAGGTAACATGGTAAACACTGTAACATTGTAAAAGAGAAACCATCCCCAAAGCCCTCTGTGATGTTTCTGTCACCTTAATTTATCTCCTTATTTCTCTGCAGAGCTAGAACAGGTAGGGAGGGACGAAAAACTGAAAAGTGTGAGAACATAAACGCTACTTTTATGTGAAAACAGGGGCAAGTCAAGCCCTTGGAAAGGTGTTTTGAGCTAAGAAAAGTGCAAGAAAATCGATGATTTATGAGCATGCAGACATTAATAGAAATCACATGGACAGATTTTAAGTCTTCATTAAAATCTTCACCTTCGTTATGGAACCCCTAGAGAAATGTGGGTACACCAAGAAATGTCGGTGTAATGCACATTTATAAACTTGGTAAATGCTTGCACAAAGCCAAGTCCTTCAAGTCTTTATGCTGCTGCATAAATTTTAATGAGAATCTCATGACAAATGAAAAAAAAAACAGACAAAATGAAATCAGAAATAAAAGAATTCTAAATAATGCTTGGGTTTTGTTCTTGGGGTTTTTTTCTTGTTGGGTTTTTTCCTTTTGTTTTGGATTGGGGGTTTCTTTGAGCAGAACCAATTACCTTATAACAAAAAATTATAATCAGGTTTTATTGTTATCTGAGCTTCTGAGAAAGGGCAGAACATCCACAAAAAGTGTTTGCTCACACTTTGTATCCAACATTTACAACCAGACCAGCAAGGTGATATTTGGGGAGACACTGTGATCTCTGCATTGTTCATAACTGTCCCTCCAAATATTAATGCCAAATTACCATTATAAATAATAATATTAATATAAATATAAATAATTTATAATACCAAATTATAAATTGGTTATTTCCTCATGGAATCTCAAATTCTGGAAGCAGAATGCCATCAGATGTAGGCAGGGCAGTCTGTAATTATAAATTAAATGCCCTTTCATTCTCACCCCACTTCCAAAACAACCCCAATCTGTTTTTAAAAATTAGTTCAGAATTTTCCAAATAGAAATAACTTTTTTCCCTCCCCAAAATACCATGATTTTATGTGTGTGATTTTTATGAGGGTTTTTTCATGCACAAAGTTTAAATGTTTTACTGAAACCCTCCAAGTCAAAATAAAAAAAGGAATTATTCCTACAATGAATCTGATAAAAAGAATATATTGTTTTTCTTTTTTTCTCTCTTTTTTTTTTTTCCCCAGGCAGCTACTTAAAGAATAATTCAAGTGCCTAAGAATGAACATCTGGACTAATTTGAGATTTTTGGGGACATTCTGCCTGGTCTCCAGCTGCTGCTCCAAGAGGACAAAATCTATGAACAAAATAAAGAGCTGCAAAGAGTGATATGGAGCATCTGAAAATGAAATCTTTCTGTGAACACTTCAGTGGCTTCATAGAGGAGAAAAAGTGTGATTTCTGTATATCTGGGTGCCCTCAATGGTTTCCCCCTCCAAAAAAACCTGAAATCCAATGTTCCACTTCAGTCACTCTTGAGAAAGTGACAGTCTGGACAAAATAATTAAAAGAAGGTTTTATAGAGTGGAGCATGAACTCTTCATTACATTTTATTGTGCATGAAAAGTGCATGAGACCAGTGCTTAGAAAACACAGAAATCACACCACAGTTCAAATTTTCAGGCTCATTTTCATTAAAAAATAATTTTTAAAAACCCCTTAACTGTTTCTACTAATCACAGATCTACTTTTGTTATTCAGGATCTAAAGGATCTGGACACTGAATACAATGATTTTTTTATACCCTGCTGGCACAGAAAAAGATCACATAGCACTGTTGTATATGTCAGTAAATAAAACTTTGTCTGCCAACAGTAATTTAGAGTTTGAGCCTTACATTTTTGTAGTTTTTCTTTGACATGCAACTCTCTGGAATATATCAATATTCCTATGAGTATCTCTAGTCCTTGCAGACATCAATTATCCCTTTCAAAACTCAGGGGGGGGAAAAAAAAATTTAAAAAAGGACCTGTAGCTGCAATGTGCTAACAATACAACCCTTCCCAAAAGACCAAGCCTTTTTCTACTCTTGCTGACTTCACATCCCAAAGATTTTCCGGGCAGTATTTCCATCTCTTTCCCCTCTCTCCCTGTCTGTGTGGCACTAGATGGAGCTGCAGACCTGCTGGAGGCTCCGGGCTCCATCCTTCTCCTCCTGCCCGCAGAGGGACCCCGAGCTCTTCGCATCTCCCATCCCAGCCAAAATTCCGAGATTTGGGATCTGGAGGAGTGGCACAGGCAGCGGGTTTGATTCAGTCCCTCTGAAGGGGAATTTTTTATTTTTTATTTTTTTACTGATTTTTGAGATACGAGACTTTTTTGGAAGTAGGTCGGGATGGGAGTGTCAGAGGTGCACAGCAAAGAGTTTGGGAAGTTTTTGTGCCGTGGTTTAACCAAGCTGGCAAATAAGGATCTGACAAATAAAGACCTGAGATGGGGGAGAAACATCAGGAGAGCACAAGCGAGAAACTCATGGGTAGAGAAAAAAGATGGATAAATACCAGGAAAAGCAAAAGTCGCACACACAAGCAAAGCCAAGCAAGGAATTCATTCCCTGCTCCCCAAGGGCAGGCAGGGGTTCAGCACCCCCAGAAAGCAGGAATCCATCAGGTGTAAGAGTGACCTGAAGGCAAACACCATCACTCCAAATCCCCTCTCTCCTCCTCCCCCAGGTCTGTGTGCTGAGCCCGTTGTGAGGTGTGGGATATCCCCCAAATCAGTTTGGAGCAGCTGTGTCCCCTTAAAACCTCTTGTGCACCCCCAGGCTCCTCTCTGGGTCAGAGACAAGCAGAAAAGGAAGGCCCTGGTGCTGTTCAAGCCCAACTCAACCACAACAAAAACATCCCTGTGTTACCACAGCAGGGAGAAAAGGAAATCTGAGCCAGACCCTGTGCTGAGCATGGCTTTGGGATGCCTTGCCCAGGTCAGGAATGCAGGATGGAAATGCAAAGACTGAAGCTGGGGGGCTTGAGAAGCTGAATTTTGCACAAGCACGGGGGACAGATGGATCCCTCCTCATTGCCTCCCACCAGCAGTGTGGCTGTGGGGACAGCCCTGAGATGCCATCCCAAAGCCTCTGATATTTCATTCTCTCCTTTCCCTCACTTTTCAGCAAATTACAAACCCAGCTCATGTGGTCCCAACCCTCAGCCTGTGCACAAGATCTGAAATTCCAGATGCTCTCCCAGACAAATACTGAACCATCCCAGAACTGTCCCATTCCAAAACAAATATTTAGCTGATGGTGGCTGCTCATCATTTCTAGATTTCCTGGTGTGTGGTTAAGGGAACTTGATAGGAGGTGGAGCAACTTCAACAAGGGACACACAAGGTGATCAAAGGTGCCAGGTACTGTCCCAATAACACCCTGCACGATGATAATAGTATCCAAAATGGTGATTCTACAGCAATTTCAAAAGTATGTTTCCCATTTCCAGCATAAATTAGGCAGATGCACTTTCTCCTTATCAGATGACAAAGTTTGGGATTAAATTTAATGCCCCTAGCAAGCCGTTTACCTTGTATAAATCATTATCTAGAATATAAGTAATATAAAATATCTCTGTGCATTTGTATCGATTTTTAGACACACATTTGTTCATATTTCCCTCCCCTTGAAGATAAACTCTGCCATATTTACTGCCTGTTCAGTCACTAATTAGTTAAGAGAATTAATTGTCTCTACTGCTCTATCACTCTCAGAAAGCCAGACAAATATGACAGCTCTTGGGAGTAAACTGGTTTTTCTTTTGATCTTTATTTAGATTGACTTGAGTTTAATTTTTGGATTAAAGTGTAAGAATCCTCCTTTTGTGGTGTTCAGGCCATTTTTTTTTTCCCCACTGAATTCAGGTGCAATTGCCTTGATGAGGAGCAGGAGGTCTGGCTTTGGAAAGGGCAGATCTGTGAGATCTGCCTCAGTGTCCATGGTCTGCTTTGTGGCTGATGGCAACAGGAAAACCTGGCCTTGTCCAGCAGCAGGATTGCTTCTGGATCTAAGGAAGAAAAGCCTGGAAAGGGAGGTGACATCTTCCCTTAGAGTGGCAGCCACGAGGGGAAAAAGCAAAGCACGATCTTTTCTTCATGTCTGAGAAAGTTGAAGCCACAATGTTCCACCTAAATTGAGCTTGGGGAGTTGTTCCATCTTTGATTTTGTGCTGATCAGCCAGAACATGAGTAAAATGACCTTGGGAAAAGGGAAAAATCATTATTTGATGTGTAAATATTTCTTTATTCACTTGTTGATTAATTAAATGTCTGGAATTTTATTTCCCCTCTTAAAAAGCATTATTTTTGTTATCTATTTGTGACAGATGATGTCATTAATTTATTTAAATCAGCCCAACTTTGGTTTCCAGGCTGGGCCACCAGGGCTGGTTTGTACCAATGCAAGTGGTATTTACATTCAATTAATTTACATTCCTGGAATAGAATTCCTTTGGACAAGGAAATAATGAGTCCTAGAAACAAAGTTTGGGAAAGGAAAGGAAAGGAAAGGAAAGGAAAGGAAAGGAAAGGAAAGGAAAGGAAAGGAAAGGAAAGGAAAGGAAAGGAAAGGAAAGGAAAGGAAAGGAAAGGAAAGGAAAGGAAAGGAAAGGAAAGGAAAGGAAAGGAAAGGAAAGGAAAGGAAAGGAAAGGAAAGGAAAGGAAAGGAAAGGAAAGGAAAGGAAAGGAAAGGAAAGGAAAGGAAAGGAAAGGAAAGGAAAGGAAAGGAAAGGACTCTTTATGTGTGGGGTTTTTGTGGGTTTTTTTTCTGTGTATGGATGGGTATCTTGTCTGTCTTTGGGACTCTTCACCAAAACCTTTAACGTAATAATCTTGGCTAATATTTGGAGGCTCTTTGATCTCCCTTAAACATCAGGGAACTTTATTTCCTTGTGGGCAGTTTTTCTCTTGGAGCTGTCTGAACATTAAACAGCAAACCTCAACTCTGAGCAGTCAGTCCAGCAGCGAGTTCATTTTATCAGGCTCATTAAAGGAAGATTTTAATAAGCTCACACAGGACACGCTCGGAATTCAAGGATGCTGCAGTCTGTGGGGAGAAGAGTCCATCAAAGGAGTTCTGCACCAGGGAATATGGCTGGGTTTGTTGTAACTCTGATGGCACATTTCTGTCCTGAGTGCTGGGTGAGCTGACTCTCCTTTAAACCTGCCTTCAGAATGCTCTGCATATCTTTCATTTAGCTGCTGGCTGCTGAAGTAGGAAAATATTCTGCGTAAGGAGCCTTTCCTCACATTAAAAAGTGATTTTTGCTTTAATGCAGGGTGACCACGAGTGGCAGAGGGAGCAGAATTCAGGCCCTAATTAGAAGAATCCCATGCTGTGATAAGCAGTGGTTCTGCTTGCAAACAGGTCCCTGGGAGAGCAGGGATGCTTCAGTCCTGGGGGGAGGAAGGGGCTGGCAGAGGATGGTGCTGAGACACAGCTCAAGCTGATGAGCTGAATCCATAAACCAGCACAGCTGATTAAAAGCAGACTTTAAGCCTCGGTTTTTAATTTTCGTCTAATTTTGTAGAACTTGCTATGAGATGTTTCTGTTCAGCCATTAGCATTTTGATGCTTCTTTTTCTTAAGTGAAAGCAATTTTGAAATTTGTTGGTTTTTTTTTTTTTTCTCTGCTTTCACATCTCCCTCATGTTTTCAGAAAGTTGATTTTTTTTTTTTTAAATGGAGATTTAATACTTTTTACTGTTTATCGTAGAATCACAAAATGGTTTGAGTTGAAGGGATCTTAAAGCTCTTCTTGTTCCACCCCATGAGCAGGGACAAATTCCACTATCCCAGGCTGCTCATAATTAGGGATTATTTATATTTTTTTTCCAAAATAATCCTAAATGCACTTTGATTTTGAGAAGTAGAATGGAAAAGCAGAATTGATGCACATGTCAGCCCTTACTGACAGGGAAGGGGCTGATCTCCTCCTCAGCCCCAGGCAGTGTATTTGTCCTCCTCAGGGCTTTCATGCTCCTCTCACAGGAGCTGACAATTATTTTATCTCCAGATGTTGACAGACCTTGAGTCCATCGTGTGAAGTGGCCACCAAGCAGCTTTGTGCTGCTGTTACAAAGCAAGGTATGAATTTCTTCAGTCCTGCAGAATAAATCTCAATGAAAGACTCAAAGCAACATCAGATGTGTTTCTAGAACAACACAGATGTGCCCTACACATTAAAACTGGGCACTTTAAAATCGTTCCCCTTTGTCCTGTGATTATCAGCCCATGTAAAAAGTCATTCCTCCTGTTTGTAAGCCATTTTTGATTTACTGGCAGGCCAAAATGAGATCTCTCTGTATCCTTCTCCAGGCTGAGCAGTGGCAGCTCTCTCTGTCTCCACAACAGAGGTTCTTATTACCATTGCCCTGACAATAAACAGCCTACACTGTTTCTGTTTTGCACAATGTTGTTCTCCTAAACATCTGTTGCTTAAAAACCAGCATAAGTCAACTGCAGATTTTTCTCTGCCATCCCCACTCGTTAAGAAACATTAGAGCTGCTGCTAATGGCTCTGCCCTTTTGTTTTTCTCCCATTCAGACAATTCGGGCTCCTGTGCCTTTTGCTGTGCAGCATTCCATCTGGTGACCCAGATTAGCTGGCTTTCTCCCAGCCTTATCTCATTTCTACCTCACTGGGATAAATCATCCACTTTTGTTAAGGGCATTGTGTCTGTCCTGCACCACGAGCAGGCTTTTGCTGGGAGCTGCAGGGACTTCCCAGGGTTAGCCACAGTTTTGTCCCCAAATGACATCCTGGGAAATTTTCAGAATAATAATTTTGATCCCTGGAAGGGTCCAAGGCAGGGCTTGGAGCACCCTGGGATAGTGGAAGGTGCCCGTGCCCATGGCAGGGGGTGGAACAAAATGATCTTTCAGGTCCTTTCCAACCCAAACCATTCTATAACTCTGTGACATTAAGGAATTATTAAACCTGGTAATTTGTGTCTGTCTCCCAGAGAGGCTGAGGGAGGGACAACAATAATTTCCATCTTATAACTGCAGCATGGACACTCTGTTTAATTCGGTAAATTCAAACCAAGCAACTTTCAGCAGACATCCACCATTTCATTGCTGCAGCTGAGCCCCCACATCCAACTTTGGCATTTAGATCCCTCAGCCTGCTCATTTGTCCAAGGAAGAGGTCTTTGCTCTCCAAGGGCCTCTAAATATTTCCTTTCCTTTCCTTTCCTTTCCTTTCCTTTCCTTTCCTTTCCTTTCCTTTCCTTTCCTTTCCTTTCCTTTCCTTTCCTTTCCTTTCCTTTCCTTTCCTTTCCTTTCCTTTCCTTTCCTTTCCTTTCCTTTCCTTTCCTTCCCTTCCCTTCTTTTCTTTTTTTTTCTTAATTTTTTTAACAAACTTGCTCCATTTCCAGCTCTTCATGAGTATTTTTTTTCCCCCTCAAGTTGCACTTTCACCTCTGACCCAGGGATTTCCCACTTGCATTCCTCCTCAAACATTTATATTCTGCCCCAGCCACAGGTTGTGCTTGTTCCCTTCCAGGTTTGAATAAGGGTCATGATTAACGTGCTGCAGCACCAATAATGGATTAAATCTTCTATCTTCCCCTTTACCTCCTGAACAATTGTACAAAGATAATTCCTTACAGGCAGACCTTTGCTCTAGTCAGGTTTTTGAGTGTTTGCTTAGTTATTCTTTGCCTTTCCACCCCCCAGAGTATCTGCTATAATAAATACTGGATATGAGAGCAGAACCCTGCATGAATCTCAGGAAGATCCCTAAGGATACACAGGACTCTGACCTCGGACAGGTAAAATTTAGAGGAACAAGTCTTGGATTTGACTTTGACATCTCTCTTAAAGAACTTTTCTCAGCCCAGGCTCCTGCTAAAATCACAGCACATTATTAACTTGTTTTTTTCCAATATTTTGTGTTCTCTTGGAGAAACACTTTTTTTTTTCTGGGGAAATAAAAAAAAATAACAAACAAACAAACAAATAAATAAATAAATTAAAAGTTGATGATGAAAACTCCTGCTGCTGAATTGTTCCACAGGGTCACAGGGCACATAGAAGAAAGACTGAGCAATGTGCTATTTTCATCAAATGGTGTTTTCCTGACAGCTTCTGTAGAGAAAACCAAGTCTGAAGGAAGCTTTTCTGAGGCTGACAACAATTAATAAGGGATATAAAGCTGACATGAAATTCCCTGGCATGATGGGCACATTTCCCACTAAATTGGCACATTAAATATCCTTCCTTGCACTCTAAATTGGGCCTGCAAGTCCTTGTGGCTTGTCTCTAAAACAATCCTCTGAAATGGATTTAATTTTTTCTTTATATTTCTGCCATTAATCTGAATAAATAAATACTTGAGGCAACCTGGGATAGTGGAAGGGGCAGCAGGGGGTTGGAATGAAAATTAAAATCCCTTCCAACCTAAAACCAGACCTTCAAGCCTGGCTTTTTTTAAAAAAAGCTAGTTAGTTTTTTGGGATTTTTTTTCCCCTTTAGTTTTAACTTTTTAATGTTACAAATCAGAAGCTGCATGTCCTTTCCTGTTCTACTTTGTCTTTCTTTTTAATCTTACTGCTGATATTGGCATTCATTCAATTAACCCAAACTCAATTTGATCTTACTAGATTGATTTTTCTGTTAACTGAATGTAACACTTGGAAAATATTTGTAGAGCTAAAATAGATCCACAGGGACTTGCTGGAATATCCATACAATCTTCATGTAGTTTATCACAACTGTCAGTTCTTCTTATCTAATTCTGACACTTACATGACCTCATTATTGAGAGACCTGAGCATTTTGGGCTTTTTTTTTATTTATCTTGACAGTTTCTTTAAGAGACAGGGACATAACAATATCTCTCTTTTACAGTTGGCTGAAACCCATGAGATCAAGCCTGAATTTATTAATTTATTTTAAGGGATGTTGAACCTGCTGTGTTTCTCTGACTCAACAATTTAGGGATCACAGGGCAATTAAGAAGCAGATTCTAAAAGGTGACTGGATTTTTAAAAAATCCAGTAGTGAAACACATGGGATTTGTTGGAAATAAGTTTATAATCCTGGGGGGTTTAAAAAAAGATTTTTTTTTTTAAAGGGGTTTAATCATGTTGACTACTCAGGTCTTACCCAGTAAATAAGGAAGCACTGCATATTCTTTTAGGAATGTGGTTCTAACTGATTTCCACAGAATAATGTCTGCAATTACTTTGAAACTTCAACTTCTGCTCTATAAAAATGAAACAAAATTATGAGAACACCTGAAACAATTATTATTAGGGTAATTAGGCTTCTTCCAACAAATTAAAAAAAATAAATTTTAAAAAGTCAACTGTCTTGACTTGTTCTCCTAAACTGTAATTTTATGGAAAACAGCAATGAGGTGACACAAGGATGAGAAGGAAGCTTTCATTGCCATTTCTATTTTGAGTGGACATCAAACCCTTCTCTCTGTGCCTGTTTCACCCACATGCAGCTGTGGCTGCTCAATCCTTGATAAAACAAAACCAGGCTTTACAGCAGTGCCTGTCTCACCAAAATAAGGCTTTTAAAAACAAATTAAAGCTATTTATTGCTGACCCTATCGTGCTCAGCACACTTTAATGTCTCACCTCGATTAATGTTTTTTAGCTTGCAAAAAACTTGCTGTGTGTTTGCAGTAGCTGCACAGTAAAATACAAATGAAGTTTCAATGCCTCCTGCAAATCGTTGGCATTTTAGGGTTAATGGTGGAGGTATAATCAGCTCTTCTATCCTAATAAGAAACTTTTCTACACGTTACTCTTTTTTACTGTTACAAAAATTGCTTAGGGGGAACCTTATAATTTTGAGAAAATTGAGCCTCTGCAGCTGCTGGAGCTGACAGTGTCTGACAAATCCTGTTCCTCTGGGGTTGTGTCAATTATGTTGTTACAGAACATGCTGAGCCTGGATCCATCCTGGGGTTTTTTGCCTTTTTTTGACATTTCTCTAGGAATTGTTATTTGCAATGATGGATGGATTCAGGCAGCACTTTCTTTAGAAAGTTGTGCTTTTTGGGGAGAGAGCAGTATTTAATTGCAGGTTGGAACTGTTGTAACTTTTTTTATTAAGTGACCTAATAATGGGACAAAGAGGCCTCTTAACAGCTCTGACTCTTGGGGTTGCTGCATTAAATAAAGTTTCAAAAAGCTACAATGTTTTTTTCTACTCTGAACACAATTCTTCTGGTTTTGTCCCTCTTTTTTTTTCTTAATTTTTTTTTTCTACCATACTTCTGTGTTTTGCCATTTGGATTTCTGTAGCTGATGATATTCTGATTAAATGCATCCTGTGTAATATTCTGAGTATTCTGTGTAAATGCAGAGGGCTTGATCCCATCAATTCCTTTAGTTTCATTGGACTTCCTCTGTTTTTTGGGGGGGAGTTGGAGGCTGGGATCAATAATATCCATCAGTTTTTAAATCAAATGTCACATTTTCAGCCTAGCAAACTCTTCAGCACCAGGGCAGATTTGATTACCCATGCAGCTGAATTATTACATTTTTAACATGGTTTTGGCCATGCATTTGAATCAATTCCTGGATTTGTTCACATCAATTAGCACAAGCCACCGGTGATTTTCAAGAAGCAGTTTGGCCAATTTCCTGATGGGAGGGAATGGATTTATCCCAGTTTAGGTACTGCCCAGATGGGGCCGTGGAGTCTGACATGCAGCAGCTCAGCACAGACTCCAGGGAGCTCCAGAGAAGAGAAGGAATTTTAGGATTGATGATTTCAGACTGTCACAGGTGTCTCCACCAAGGCTGCAGATGTTGACTTCACAGTCAAAGGAGAAAAGAGCATTTCTTCCTCCCTTTGCTGGCTTATTTTGAACTTCTACAGCAGGGTGAGTGAAAAACAAACGTGTGAGAAGTTGTGTGGCTCAGAAAAGAGTTGGAAGGGACCCATCAGAGGTGCTGCAGTGGAGTCTCACACTTCCCACCGAGGGTCTGGACTTGTTTGTGTGACACAAATTACAGCCAAAAAAGGTTTTTTTCTCAACACCATTTGGAAAGTAAGAAGAACTTTGGGAATTGTGACTGTTCCTGGTGCTGCCTTCTGCTTGGAATTGAAACTGTTGTATTTTAGCAAAATATTTCCTCAAAAGCTGCTCCAGTCAAAACATCAATTTGTGTTTGGAAGAAGCAAGGACACTCACCTTTGTTAAAGGGATTTTCTGAGTCTCTGTTTTGAGTTTAGAAACAGTCTAAGGTATTTTATTCCTTCTGCAGCTCTGTTATAAAACACACACAACACTGGACCCCAGGCCACCAGAGTGAAGACAATTCTTCAACAAAGCCTCAGGAAGCAAATAAAAATTCTTGCAAAATGTGCTGTTGTTGGATACAATCTTACACTGCAGTTATTTGTCATCTCTGCATGCAGTTGCATTTTTTCCTGTGCCCTTTTCTCTTCACTGAGAACTAAAATTCCCTTAGTTTACTCCCTTTGAAATTCCTGTGAATTGCAGGAATTTTTTAATCCAAAATCCAATTTCTTGGCATCTTTTCTAAGCACTACTGTGAGAGCTCTGCAGCTTCTCGTGGTGTTTCCAATTTTACTATTTCTTGTCTCTATCAGGTCTCTCCTCGTTGCTTTCTCACTTGCTTTGTGACTCCATGATGGCATTTAAACCTCCTTAAAACATTAAAGGTGTTAAAGAAGAACACCTCCACTTTGATTTTAGTTTGGAAATGTTACAGTGGTTCTTGAGAAAAAAACAACAGCAACAAAAAAAAAAAAACCCAGTGATTTTCATATACAGAATTTTCCTCCTTGGTCCAAAGGAAAAACCCACAAAACTTAAGTACTCCTACTCACAGTTGATATTTGGGATGCTAAAGCATGACAAATCAGTGAGAAAACTGAATATCACATTCACCTAAAATTCTGCCTATCAAACCAAAAGCAAGATACTTCTTAAAAGTAAAATTTTATGGTCTTCTTTTTGTGGATAAAGAAACTTCTATCCTAAAAGTAACAGTCCAAGACTCTTGAGAAGTTTCATATGAATTTTTCTTGGCTCCCAGCAATTTTTCCTGTGACATTTGCAGTGTTACCAATATTGGTGAACCTGACAATGTTTTCCTTCTGGTTTTAAACCTTCTTCATCAGGAAAGGCTTTAACACAAAGACCACTTCAACTCCTTTGTTACCTCACCAAGGACACAACAAATTACCACAAATAATCCCAGGAATTTTATAGAGGTCTCCATCCTGCTGTGGATTGGGATACAAAGCTGGGAATGTTTAATTAAGGCAGAAGAAGATGTGCACACACCCTTCTGATCCCTGGGGACATCCTTAGAGGGGAGATATTTGGGCTGGACTATCCATAAATCCCATAATCAGTGCTGCAAATCCTCTCTCCTGATGCTCTTGCAGAGAAATCTGTTGGAGTTCTGGAACAGAAGACATTGTAAAGAAAGAATTATAAGAAACCAATTTAAAACGATTTTTTTTTTCCATAGTCATATTTATTACAGAGTAGATAAACAGATATGAGCTGTCCAATAATTTCCACAGTCTTGCACCCACTGAAAACTGGACACTGCAGGGAAATAATTTGATTTTACCAATTTATCTGGCAATATTTGCAGCTAATAAATGCAAGATTCAATCAACAGAGTCACTGATATGAGCCAGGAAATTGCACATGACTTGAGTGGGCCAAAACGGGCCATTTCAAGTGGAACTGGATAATTTATAGCCCACCTCTCTGGTGGAGGTATTTTATTAATATGTATTGGGAATTGGTTCATGGTAACCCTGTTTGCTCCTAGGATCCATCAATACAAGATAATTTCAGGGGTGGGTGAGGAAAGCTTTGTTTTTCTCCAGGTTTGCTCCAAGCAGAGTTAGAATCCAGGCTCTCCCTTCCCCTTGAGAAATCTGTGCTCAGTAAATCCCAGTAAAAGTTCATTAACTCCTTCATTCCTGCTGGCAACCTTAATCCTCATGTTCAGGGCATTTTAGGGCCTGGAGCTTTTAACATGGTCTATAAATGCCCATCATTTAGAGATCTAGTGAGGGAAGCTCTTTGATGAAGTAAATGGGATTTAAATGCTGCTGGGGAGATTCCTCTAGCTTGGCTTTAGGGATCTGCAGTTGGTGGCTCAGCCGTTCCCCCTGGGAAGCTCAGGGAAAGAAAGAAAAACTTCCAGGGTGCTTCTCATGGCCTTTGGGATGCTCTGGTCAGGTGAATTGTGCCAGAGACTTCACTGCTGGGGCTGACTCGACCTCTGATGAGGGGAGCACATGAAAAAAAATTAAATTTATTTACATTTAGTCAAGTGCTTTCATTTTTTAATTCTTCATATCCATGAAAAAAAATGAAGGGAAATGATGATGCTGCTGTATCCCTGTTCATGGACACGTTGATTCAACCACCTTGGAATTCAGGGAAGAAAATTTCAGATCTTCTCACTCAGAGTTTGATTTTAGTTTTGCTTCACAAGTGAATGCTATAATTATTAGGCTGGAATTTTATTCTCTGGGATGAGATTTTGAAAAGAAAATTCAGCCTACATCTTGAAAACTTTATTTTTTTTTTGGTGTGGAAATAGTTTTATATAATTCTGCCCTTACCAAAAGAGATGTCTGGGAAGGGCACAGAGGACCCTGATTATCTTAGTCAGTAATTGTTTTTATAAAGCTCCAATAGAGATATTCTGAGTATTTATCTGTGCATTAGCCTGTGTGCTTTTGGACACCAGAGGGAACAGAGTTGATCCACTCAAGATTTTTATTTTCTTCAGTGCTGGAAGTGTCTCAGACTCTGAGCTGTCAGGGAGCTGGTGTTGATTTTTTTATAGTACAGAAATATTAAATGAGCATTAGAGCCCCCAAGTTAGCACTGCTGGTATTTGTTTGGCTGATATTTGCTCTGCAGGAGATTTAGAGCCAGATCTTGAGTAACCACAAATTGGTGTTTCTCCATTTAATTCTTAATTCTGTTTGCAAATTGACATGACCATTTAGTCTGTTAATTGATTCTTTCCTACATCAGTTACTGCTTAAACCAATGTTGATGTAGCAACACTGAGTCAGCCAGGCTCCATTTAGAGATGAAATATTTGTTCAATTGAAGGGGTTTTTTTTCTCTATTTTCTTAATAAAAACTCCCTGTGGCCTTTTCTCCATCACTTATTTCATGCACCTAACCTCTCTTAGAAAAGTTTCTCACTGAAGAGATGTTTCCTTGGAAAGCCAAATTAATCCCTACAGATGGCGAGGTGAAAATCCACCCCTTAAGAACCTTTGGAAATATTGTTTGGAATCAGTGTGCTGATCCTTGTGGATCCCTTCCAATCATATTCTGTGATTCCTGTTTCTCAGGCAATGACTGGCCAATTAACTGACTAAAACTACTAATTAAGCCCTGTAAGTAGCAAGTAGATGTTGCATTTAAAAAAAAAGAAAAAAAAATCTGATTGGCAATAATTTTATTGCCAATAAGTGTTTTGGGTAAGAAAGACAAGGGGAGAGAGGATATAAGAGATTTATTATTCCTTATCAAGCCTGCAGCCTTGTTTTACTGATCAGAATAAGATGTTGCAAATCATCTGATTACAATTTCTGCTTTTAAATGAGTACCAGACATTAGAAACTTAATAATTACATGTCTCTGAGAACACAGGACTAGAAAATTTCCCCAGAAGTTGTGACAACAGCAGACTTAAGGAAAATGTGCATGGCTCCATCTGATAGGTTTTGTGCCTCATTGCTGATATCAAGAACAGATCAGGGCTTTCTGGAAATCTGAAAAACTTAACACAGCTGCTTATAAGACATTTCTGTGCTCTAATCTTACAGGCAGCTGGGTTTAATGGTTGTCACTCCACTGCCCGCAGGAAAAAGGAAATGTCACAAAGGAGCCCAGGGATTCCCCCCCTGTGCCTAAGGCAGCAGGGCCAAATGTAGCTGTAATTAACTCTGGCTCCCAGAAATGCCCAGAGCCTGAGGCAATGGAACACCTCATACCTGGCAGCTCCAATCAATGGGTATTCTCCTCTGTAATTGAAGTTTTGTTCCGTGGCCACTCCACTCAGCTGCCTGCTGGAGGGAAAATTGGTTTAAAAACCCCTCTGAGAGGCTGTCAGGACTCCGGGCTCCTTGGGCCATGTGCTTGCAGTGTGTCAAATGAGCCATTCCCATTCTTCTGCACAATCAACCTGGAGAGGAAAAACATCCATTAGGGACGAGCCACCTCCTGATTTCTCCCTGCTGCCCCTGATGGAGATAAACTTGGAAACTGCTCCACATTAAATGTGGATTGCCAGAGTGGGGCTGTCAGGGAACAGACAGCATCATTTCCTCAGCAATGAACCCCCCTCTCTTTTATGGGGTGTGGGAATGAAGCTGTGGGGCCAATTTAATCCTTGCAGAGCTCTGACTTTATCAGCCTACACGTTATTATCCTTTTCACTGCTGGCTACAGCCTGCATTATGGGTTTATCACTCCATCAAGGACCTGGAGGGATTTTATTAAATCTTGGGCTGCTGCCAGGCTTCCCACTGAGCAGGGAAAGCACAGCCAGGTTGGGTTTTCAGCTTCCCTTCCTTCTGCAGGTGTAAAGGCAGGCTCTGAGGTAGCTGAAGATGCTGTCCTTGTCCAGTGGTTCCAGATGGCCATGCCCCCATTTCCTCTATTTCCTGCCATTCCCTTTTTCTGCTCTCCACCTCTTAGATTAACCCCTTCTGTGGTTGTCGTGGCACTCCAAATTCAGAAACTTTGCCAATCTTTAATGTTCAAGGTAATAGAAGAAGATTTGAACTGTCTCTCACCTCACAGGAAACTCTTAAATCACTTTTTCCTCACCTACTTCTCTTGAAAAAAATATTCTTGCACAAATACATCTGTTTTTATTCTATATTTTATAAACTTTGAATCCAACCCTTATCAGAGAGTCATTTAAGCCCAAGACCAAGCCCAACTTTTGACTGACCCCCACCTTGTCACCCAGCCCAGGGCACAGACAATTCTTGGACACTTCCAAACCTCCCTGGCAGCCCATTCCAAGGTTTAACAACATTCCCCACAAAGAAATTCCTCCCAATGTACAAAATTTCTCCCAATTTCTGGCCATTATGTCTTATAAGACACCAGCAAATTCTCACCTCAGGCACCTGTAGATGATGGCAACTTTTGAATTTCTAAATGTTACTGTAAGAAGCCCATTTTAAGAGAAATACCTCTCCAAGCCCTGAAAGAATTTTACTTCTGACCAATGTTTTTCCTCCACTTGGATTTCATTCATTGCACCAGAGAATTCCCTTCTTTGTAAACTCCCCTCACAAAGCCCCATCCTTTATGTGAATTATTTAATGCTTTTTTAAAATAACTTCTTGGGACTGAAATATGGAGCAAAAGTTGTTACAGATGGACTGCTGCTTTTAAAAAAAGAGTTAGTTTATCAGTCTGATTAATCTTTTTTTTTTTTTTTAAATAACCTTTTAGCTCTGGATCACACAATTTCAGTTGATTCTGCAGAGGTTCTATGGATTATTGGGTGTGTATGAAAAAATTATGTAGAAGACAGGTGAGTGGTGCAGGTGAAGACTCCTGCTCTGAAAACCCTTGCTGAGACAAGTGTTTAATGTTGCATGAAATTGATCCAAATGAATTTTATTTCAACACTCAGTAGAAAAAAATAAACTAAAAACCACCAACTGATTTTTTGCATGTCCAGATAGACAGAATATAGCCCTTTTAATGGAATTTTATTTTATTCCATGTTTGGTCACATTTCCAAACAGGAATTTCAGTTCCCTACCGGTATAAATCAACAATCACTCCCCCAAGTACACTCCAGATTTGGCATTTAAGGACACAACTTTTCCTCTGAGCTTTTACATTTCAAATCCCACTTCACACCAGTGTAAACCAGCATCAGTCTATCAGTGTTGATGAGGTTGATTTATAATGTTGTGCCACCAAAACCAAACTGGAAACCTATCAAAATTACAATTAATAATTTGTACATGCAGTAAGCAATGTAACCTACTTTTGTGCAAGTTCTTTTATTTGGAGAAATAGATCAGCATGAGTTAATCTTGTGTTTCCTCAAGATAAAAATGACTGCAAACTCTTTGCTGGATGCTCATGGTACTGGAGGGTTCTGCAACATTTCTGCACATTCCTTAATGTTACTTTTATTCCGATTTTTCTAGCCTTTGTAATCCACAGTAATTCATTTAAAATGTCACCAAGCTGAGTAATTCAAACATGTAATTCCAGCTGCTTTGGCATTGACCTTTCAGCCTCACTCCCTTATTTTTGCCTTCTCTGAGACAATAGAGACACCTGAGGGACTGAAAATGTTTGAGGAGAAAAATAAGATTTGAGATCAAATACAGCAAGACAAGGAGTTGTATTTGGACTTTGTTCTTCAGCCCTGATAATGTTTTTTGTCAGACAAGCTCCATCCATGCCATGGAGGCACCAAATCCCTATTTCTTCTCAAGAAATTGCCCTGGATGCTTCATTTTCCTTCCTTGAAGGACAGAAGCTTCCAAGTCCTATTTCTGAGTTGTTGTTGGGGGTTTGCTCTGGTAATTCCACTTCCCAATTCCCAGCTGGACTTTTTGTCCTTGCTAAAATCCTTTTTACCAGTAGCCAAAGCACTTTTGATTTATCCCTTTTCCTGCTCACATGGACAGAGGGAAGATGTCAACAGTTGTTCTGGAGACTTTTCATGCCATGGTGTTTCAAAAATGACATTTAAAAAGTCAGTTTTCTAATGTTTATACAAAAAAATTGTCTACTCTAGCAAAAGAGAAGCACTGGACAGTTCCATACCTCCCAGATACTTTCTCTGGCTCTAAAATTTCACATTTATTCAGAATTCTGTCTCCAGGTGAATCTCCCAGTGCTTGCCCCACTCCTTCCTGACTATAAGGGATTTCCAAAGCTCCTTCTCCCTCTGTCTCATCTCCTTATGCATAAAGCATACCTAAAACATATCTTTCAAAACCAGGCTGATTTTATTTTATTTTATTTTTATTTTATTTTATTTTATTTTATTTTATTTTATTTTATTTTATTTTCCAATGCACTCAGCCTAGCCTAGGTGCTTACAGCTCAACCAGTGGCAGAAATTATCAAGAATAGAAAAGATAAAAGCTGGAGGCATTTTTGTGTTTTCAGACAGACAGATTTAGGACGTGCTCATGTTACTTCTGCAGGGTTTTCTCCAAAGCAAGTGGAGTTTGGTTCTGGAAAAGAAAAAAGAAATTCATTTTCACAAATGCAGAGGAACCTAAATAACCTGATCAGATAAATGAGCCTCAGCTGCTCCCAAGGCTGTGCCAGGAGAGGCCTGACCCTAAATAAATAAAATTTAGAATCTTGATTTGGGGGTGAAACGTCACCATGAGGTAATGGGAGGGGAGTCTGTGCCTTGTAATTGTGAGGCAGAAAGAAATTTGAAGCTGGATTAAGATATTAGATTTGAGAATACAAATATTGGAAGAAGTAGAAATTTAAATAAATCCTTAATATATTCTTTTACCCTTCTTCTGTGCCCCCTGATACCCTTTTTTTTTTTTTTTTTCTGGAGAATACACTCATAAAATAAATGTTTCAATAAACAGCAAAAGGTCACTTCATAATTATTATGAACATTTTCATTAAAATGCCTCCATCTCAACAGCCCTAGTGTGATTGCTCCAAAACGAATTACCTTTTCTAAATTAGTTCTGCCAAGAGCTAAATATACTCCTATAAAAATCAGAATGAAAATTGGTCTTAGATGGGATTTTAGTATGGTTTGAATACTGTTGTGATGAGTAATTTTGGGACAATGTGTCCCATTTGGATCTGCAATATAATTGTAAACTCAGGTTGTGCTAACAAAGGTAAACCACTGGCAGTCCAGGGAAGAATTTCCAATCAAGCCCTCAAATCCACCCCTTAAATCCATGTACTGCTGGTCTGCATTAATTGGCATTTTATTGAGAGAGGGGAAAGAAAAGCCACACAAGTAACAAACTCCTAGATAAGAGTATTTCTGTACAGGGCTGCAAAATTCAGATGCTGCAGAAAGTGAGAGGCAATAAATCTCTAAATCCTGTGGGAACTAGAGACCAGGAATTGGGATGAGAGCCCTGTTATTATTGTTATTATTGCTTTATTTAGCAGTAAGATCACAGGCATTTACAACTTGAGCTAGAGGAAACATTTACAGGCTTAAGTGCAGCAAATGTGGCTTATTGCCTGTGTTTCAGGAGTCATTTTCCTTCACACATGCACTCCTTTGAAGTGTATATTGCATAAAGTAAATATATATATTGCTAGGAGGTGAATAATGCAGTTACCAGGTTATGGATGGAGGCAAAAAACTTTGTCTAGACGTTCCCAAACTGTATTTGTATTTACTGAGTTCAGCAAATGACAACAAGTGAATTGGACTCAATTCGTTTCAAAATGTCTGAGTCGAGCAAGTCTGGGACCATCAAAGATCCCAAATAAACAAAGAATGAAACTTCTTTGGTATTTCAGTGGGAGTTGGAGAGGCTGAAACTCCCAGAATGTATAAATGAGCAAATCTGTGGTCCCCACATCTTCACCAAACATTGGAATCACCTGGCTTTTTTTTTATTTAATGTTGAGAAATGTATTAACAGTGCTGCTTTCACCTGCAAAATTATCCATTATACCCCGGGTATTTGTGTTGAGGAAATTCCCTGGTTTATTTGTTTTAAGCTGTAGATGATGAGGCTCCTGTCTATATCTTAAAATAAAGGAAGATAAACTGCCTGGCAGTTTGTTTCTATTAGATATTTTGTAGACAGATAAATTTTGGGTCCTGGGAGTTTTTAGTTTTTGAAAGAGGTGCAAAAGAGTGGAGCTTGCTAAAACAGAGAATGTTTGCTAACAATATTTAATTAGAGATGAACCCTTTGTATTATACAGTTTCATGCATGTTACAGGTTCTTGTTTGCTTTGATTCAATAGAATCCAGGGGTTAAAATACCAGAGTCTGATGAGCAGAAAATTATACAGAGTTCATAAACGTCTGTGTTGTTAAATCTCTTTCTTTTCAAATCTTTTCAAAACTGTTTTCAGCTGAACTGCTTGATTGGAAGAGGATTAATTCCTGCCCAAGTCGAATCAGTTTGTAACAAATCACATAAAACCAGTTAGAGATGTGTGAATTTATGGGAGGATTTCCTTTCTAGGGACACTCAGTGGCAGCAGGACCTCCTTGGAACCTTACACCATGGCAGAGAAAGAATTGCAATATTATTATTATTATTGTTAACAAAGCCTGGAATTTATTTTGCACTGTTCACTTTCCAAGCACTTGGCAGAGGCTGCAGAGAATTGAATTCCTGATTCACTCAGAGGGTGAAGGTTGTTGTGCTGGGCATGTGGGAGGGAATAGGAAGGCAAGATTTAGGGAATCTTGCTTTTGGTTTAGGAGCCCCAAGTTTGAACTTTTGTAGCACTGATTTATCCTTCTTTGTCCCAGAAGGTAATCAGGAAGAAAAGTTGAAACAGAGGATTTTTCATTCCCATTTTATTTTATTTTATTTTATTTTTTTTTATTTTATTCTGGCTTGTGGGACAGTTTGGGTAGGACATGGGGTGGGTTTCTGTCCCTGTCCCCCTCCCCTGTCTTCCATAAGGCACACAAAGTTGTCCTTTAGATCTCTGTGGAAAACACAAATCCAACAAAAAACTCCTAAAAGCGTTCCCCCCAAAATCCCCAAACCTAAACTAAAAACCCCCCAACCAATCAACCAACCTACCAGAACAAAACAAAAAAGAGAAAAATACCAAGCCAAAAAAAAAAAAAAAAAAAAAAAAAAAAAGAGCAACCAAAACCAAACCCTCCCTGATTTACTCCAAGGAAAAACAATAACCCAAGCCCATCTAAGTTTAATCATTGGGTGAGGAAATGTGGGAATGTTCTTGGATACTAAGAGATGACCTGTCCTGAGATGTCTGCAGAGAGCAGGAGATGCCCTTTGCTCATTTATTTGGAGAATTAATGACTGAGGTAACACAATTTATTGGGGTAGCTCTAGAAAACTGAGCAATGTACTCAGATTCTTTCATAAATGAGTTGTGTGGCAGCTGCTCCAGCAAGGTGCTTTCCTGGCTCATCCTTTGTATCATTCTTTTTTGAAAATCAAAAATCAAAAAGAAAAGGAAGTGAAATTTGGAAGATTGTAACCTCTTGGATTTTGAAGAAAGATTTTTTGTTGCTGATTTTTTTCTTCTTTTTCTGTCACAAATTGTCTGAATAATACAAATACTGAAAGAAGCTGGCCTAAAATAAATATTCAGTAATCAAAACTAAAAGCAAAGGCACATCACATCTTCTAACCATTCTTTTTGGACTCTGTTCCCCTGTTTCATGTGCTCAAACCCAGCCCATCAAGCTGAATAATTTGAGCTTTTTGATTGACAGACTTTTCAACATCAGGTTTTTATTTCTGTTGGTATTTTTCATATTTGGCAGTATTATCACGCCACCAGGAGAGAAAGAATTTCACTTTTAGCCATGCTTCAATGCTGCTGCATCAGAACAGCCAAAAAATACCTTTAAGCCCATCTGTCCAAGGAGTAAAAGAATCAATCTGAAGCTTATTTGTGCACAAACTGTAAATCACTGAGATATAGGAAGCACAATATCAGCTTCAGAAACATTACTTCACTATCAGCAGCTTCCATTTTTTTCACCCACAACCACAAAAAAATGTAGCAACCGAAAGACAAATGGGTTTGGGGGAGCTTTTGTAAATAAGTTGTGGGATTTTTGTTCTTAACACTCCCTTCTTAACACTTGAGTTTTTATTGCACTCCAATATTTATTAAGCTTGTCTCTCCAATAGTAAAAGGCAAATTTTTTGTTGTTTGGTTCTTCGGGTATTTTTCCCCCCCTTGTAAAGTTACTGTTGTATTTTATTTCATTATTTCAGAAACGGATGCTTTAAGAAACACGAATCTCTGGAGCCCTGAGGAAATCTTTAGATTTCCTCCCAAAAGCAGGAGCATGCCAGGCTCTGGTTTGATCTCCTGTGGTGTCTTCAGTTTCACAGCTCCAGAATGGCAGATTTTGCTTCCCAACCCCCTGGAAAGAGCCAAGACCCCTCTAATGAAGGGAGGGGAGATGTCAGTGAGGCAAAGCTCAGGCCAGGGCTCCGAGTGTGGCTTTGCAGCAAAGAAAAGATTCAGGAGTGGCCTGGGCACTTCCCTTGGCATCACTGAACCCTCCATGACATCAGCTCACCCAGCACCACCATTCCCAATTTCCCTCTTCTTCCAGCCAGGAGCCACACAGCAAATCCAGTTCTTCAAATTCTTCCCCAGTTCAGCTTCAACCCTCATTAATCCCTGCATTAAAGCAGGGTGCTGTGCAAACATTACTTTACTCCACTGCTCGGAGCTCTCTGTAAAATCCTTTTCCAGCATCATAAAATATCCCACTGAAATAACAGAGAAGGAAATAATGCCAACCCTGCAGCCAAACACGGTGGTACTTTCATGAGGGATTATTTACTAAATAGAGTTCTGAAACCTTTTTAAAAAATATATATTTTATAATACATTTGAGGGAACGTACGCTGTTTCAAATTTAAATCAATTTTAGAGCACATTATTCCCAAGATGTAGCTGACTTGGAGACTGATCTCCATGGCTCCAGTGAGTACGAGGAGGGGAAAGCTGCAGACTGGGAACCTTCTTACATATTTAAAAAAATTAACTGCTGTCTCATTAAACCTTTAAACAGTTTGGGGTTGATTTTCTGAGCATCCTGTATCTTCCTTTACCAGGTATTTATGTCCCTGGGAGAAGCAAACTGAATTTTCAGACCTAGGATGCTGTGAAATGTGTTTATTCTCATTTACTGTTGCTATATATCATTGGAAAGAAACCACAAAAAAGCCTTGACAGAAAGATTTGCATCACCAGAAGAAGCCTGGTGGATACTAATGATGCCATATTTTAGGTACAGAGGAAAAGAAACTTCCAAACTGAAGAAATGACTGTATATTGTTTTTACAATTGAGTTTACTCCAGCTTTATTGAAATTCATAACTCGATAAAGGATGCAGTGAGCTTAAACTATTAAAATGGAATTTTTGGTATTTGAAAAATTATAGTTTGCTGTTTTATTTACTCGGATTAATTAATCAACATGACTAACACCTCTCAATAGCTGTGTGAAGATGTTTCATTTTTAAATAATACAGGGTGCTGTGTGGTTCTTCAGCCTGCACATTGACATTAATAAAACTCCTCCAGGCCATGCTAAATTATATTTTATATGCTATAGTGTAAGGAGCCAAAAATAGTCCTGATAAGCAAACAGCAAAAGTGAACTACAACATATTTAAAAGATAACAGTGGACCTTTGGCACTATGGATTATAAATGGCCATAGAGCCCATATGGATTTCTCCATCAGCTTCTCCACTGCTTCTTATAATAGTAATTTATTTTTTTAATTCCATACAGATGGAATTTATCTTCCCACCTGTGGCTTGTACTGTGCCTTGGTCTGTGGAGCAGTAGTGTAGAGGTGGTAAAACACTTCTCCCTTTGTGGTCAACAGACATCTATTCACTCTAAAGAATGGAGTCTTCAGAGGAACTCCTTTCATCCTGAAATAGATATCTGCACAGATGCTCAAAAGCTGGAAAGCTGGATGCTTGTTAAAATAAAATAATTAAAAAAAAAAAAAAAAAAAAAAAAAAGAAAGTTTTTAGTATATTACTGTAGGATAATGTTCAGGTGTGAAATCACATCTCTCAAGCTGCACCACTGGTTTTGGTCGAAGGGGTCTCTGTTGCAAAAGATTTTCATTTAAATCTAGTGAGGCTTCCCCAACTCTTCAGTTCACATTCTATAATCCAGCTGCTCTGTGGTCCCACGTGAGCACTCCATCAGATCTACAATCCATCTTCATCAATAATATTAATCACATGAAAAACCCTCCTAAAACTCAGCCCCCTCCACAGGACTGTGCCAGGTGACCATCTCAGCACCCACAGGAACGTTTGCAGTGTTTGTCTGCAGACATCTCTGCACTCTTCAGTAACTTCAGCCTGGAAATCCCTCAGTCACTTGGCCCAGGGTGCTCATCAACATATTCACCACACAAATTGGTCCAGGCTGAATGGGGTTTGTCTGGGGGAATGTCCAGAAGTGTTTGAAACCCCCACACTGTGAAACACTCAGTGAAATGGTTGTTTGTTCAGTCATTCATCACAGTTTTGTGCAATATCTCAACCCAGACACCAAATCCTTTATCTCATCTGTGCAGACAAGCAGTGGCTCAGTGTCTGACACAGGCAGGGATTTCACGGCTTAAAAGCAAGAACAGACACAATCCTGATCCAGCTGCACCACAGTTGTGACTAGAGAAAAAATTTTAATTTTATAGCTCCAATCAACAGCTGAAGTCTCAGAGGCCTTGAATCCAGAAAGTGCTTTTATCTCACCAGGTATTCTAGAGAGTCCAGAATCACTGCTGAGCTCAGAGAAATCCTCTGGGTAATCCCCACTGGGTCTGAGTCCCAGACACTGAGACACTCGGGACTGAGTCACTGCTGCCTCCTGACAGCTCTGAGCCATATGCTAATGTCAGCTGGAAATTAGGATGGAAGTGGGAAAATTTTCGACAAACACAGAAGGAAATTACTGGAGCAGCTTTCTGATCAGAGCAGTGCAAGCTGAAGAAGTTGACTGATTGTGCATTCTTGTTTTGTGATGAATTTGTTTTCATTTTAAAGGTAGCATCGCCCATGTAATAGGGGTCAGAAATAAAATATGAATACATTGCTCCAAATGAAAATGTTGTGAGGTCCTCAGACATGACTGTCCTTTAAAAGTTTCCTCCTGGTCCAAACAGCACCCTCAAACAATTCCCAGGCTCAAGAACCAATGTCTAAATCTCTGTTATGAGGTGCTCAGGTCAGTGAAGTGGTTATGGAAACAGAAATAGCTGTGATGAGAATTCAACAAATAAACTCTTCACCATGGGAGCAGCATCAAATTAAATCCGTTCTACCCCCAGGGATGAGACCTTAGAGGTAGGAGCATATTAATTTCACTTTTGGAGTCATTTAATCATGGAATGGTTGGGTTGGAAGGGTCTTTAAGGTCCATCCTGGTCCAAGTTTTGGCAGGGACACCTTCCACTATCCCAGGTTGCTCCAAGCCCCGATGTCCAAGCTGGCCTTGGACACTTCCAGGGGCATCCACAGCTTCTCTGGGCAACATGTTCTTGTGTCAGCTCCATGAGATCTCAAAGTAAACCAGATTTCTTGTTTATATAAATGCTCAATTTTGTCTTATTTTGCTCATTTAGTTCTCTGAGAGAAAAGAAAACAGTGAGTTTTCATATGTTCTTCCTTTGAGAGCACAGAATACCTCAGGAAGCACCAGCCTGGGGAAGTCTCAGTAAGGAGAAGGAAGAAAAAGGGAAGCAAAATCTTTGATAATCTTATTTGTTCTTCAGATTTGTTCTTCACTACAAGAAGGCAAGATACAAAAGCACCTGAAATGCTTGGAGATGACAAAATAGCAAGGAACAAGACAGAGGCATGGCTGAAGGCTTAAAATTCAGCATTTAGAACAAGTTCAGTAATCCAGGACTGATAAACTCACTGAGTTTATCCCCTTTGGTTCTCTATAGTGCAAGAAATATTTTATCCAAAGGGTTCTGACGTTCTCAGGAAACAGATTTAACATGAGGGATGTGTTCTGCCCCTGATCCTGTCCTTCCATCCCCAGGAGACAGCAGTGACAAATAAGGTTCCACAATATGGTGGAAGGAAAGCTCTTTCTCACTCTCCAATTTTCCTCTCCCTAGTCACTCCTGTACTACCTGACATCCAAGGAAAGATCTACTGTATTATTGCTTTTTGTTCCTTTTTTAAAATTTTTTTCTTTGATTGTTTTGCCCCAAGGTTCCAAAGGAAAAGCACAAGTATAGAGGAAGACTAAAATGCACCACAAGTTTGACAAAGGACACATAAAAGCAGTGATGAAAGGAAATCCAATCTTAGTCCTTGATGGAGTCAATGAAAAACTAAAAGGATCTTGTTCTCTCTGGGGTTACATTTATCACTTTAATTCATGGCAGGGGAAGAAATATTAAGATGTTCTGTGTCTGAATTCAGGGCACTAAGTGGCTAAACCCCAATGCCAAAACTTTTCTGAGACCAGCAGTCAGTCCTTGCCTTTAGCCAAGAGACTTCAGATGAATATTTGAGCCACATTATGTGCATTGTGTGTATTTCATAGCCACCAGATTTTCCTGTCCTGGTTTGAACTTCTAAAGATTATCTCATTTCTGGTTCCAACAGTAAAGATCTCTTACAGTTCTCATTCTATTTTTAAAGGAAAAAATAGAAAAATAACCCTAACTTTTCTTCTGAGATCAGTTTTAAAAATCCTTTATTAACACAAATACATATTGGAATTTCCAATTTAGCCCTTATAGCACATAGCTGGACAAAGACTACATGGAAAGGATAATAGAAATAGAAAGTATAACTGGGAACTCTTCAAGGCTCCAAAAATAATAAATTCAAAGCACCCAAAATGGGATTCTTGCTACTTTTTTTGTTCCCTAGCCTCCTGAGGTTTTCCAAATGTGACAGAGAAGAATTTGTGCTTCTCAATTAAATGAGTATGGTAACAGCCACCTCAAAAGCAGTTTGTATGATTTAGGAGCAACACTTCCAAATGAGAAATGCAGGATCAAGTAGGAGTCATAAAATAGGCTGGATTTAGGTTTGAATTTTTATCTGAATATTATCTGCAGGTGGTTTGTCAGTGGACACACTCTGTAGCTGACATTAAATGTGATTTTCTTTTTCTCTTGGTCAAAAAGACAAAAGTTAACTTCCAGCAATGATCAGGGATCTCATTTCTTCAGCAAATATTGTTCTTTTTTGCAGGTGTCAAAGTATGTTCTCCTTTTCCCCTCAACTTTTACTCCAGCATTAAATTTATATTCTCCATATTTCAGGAAATCATAAAGATTTTCCTATTTTTGTTATAGCTGAAAAGATTTTGCCTTCCTGGGTTCTTTATTGTTCATTTTATTTATTCAGAACTGTGTTTCAAACGAGTTTATTTTTAGCACACACCGAACTGTGTATGCATTCAAGCTTTAAAAAAGAGTTATTATGGTTCAGCTTCAAGTCTCAAAAAAGTTTTGATTCAGACATTGCAAAGTTCTGAAAGATGAATTTTCTCTTTGCAAAATGCCACTCACATTAATGACTGATTTTGCTCATTTTTCTGTCTTTAATAATTTGTCATTCTTAGCAATTAATCTCTATTTTCTTTCATTAGAGACCAGTCTTCAATAGTGCTGGTAATTCAGCTAATGTTTATATTGGAAATTTTTGGAGTGAAGAGATAAAATGATCTTTTAGTGAGTGCATTGGCAGAACGGGAACATAAAGGTGCTATTAAAATTCGTATTACTTAATGTCATACAACTGGGATTTGCTAAGACTATTTGTCAAGGAAAAAGAAATAAGAAAAATTAAGAAGAAAAAGAGTTATTCAAAGTCCAGTAATCTCCCTGAGGTGTGCTGTAATGGAAAAGAGAGAAGTTTTGTTTTTAATCTCTGTGTGAATTTGATTTCTGTTCCGTAGACCTTCAAAATCCAAGTTGGACCACATGCCTAAAATTTCACCTTGCTAGAAATTCAAGCAGTGTTCGGTGTCCTGTAGGATGGGAAAACATCCTGAAATAAATCTTAGAAATGCACACAGGATCTTTTCATTCTCCTTTCCAATGCTACTTAATCCAGGCCCAAATAATACCCAGATTGGAGACTATCCCAGCATCCCAAACACTACAGACCCAGCACAGGGAATTCTATCCATTCATTCAGCAACCTGGGATAGTGAGAGGTGTCCCTGCCCATGGTAAAGGATTGGAATGAAATGGGCTTAAAAATCCCTGCCAACCCAAACCATTCTGTGATTTTATGATTTTTTTTTTTTTTTTAAACTGGAAAATATCGTCTGGGGAAGTTAAATCATTGTACAAACTTAATTTCGCTTTCTCATTGTTAATTCAGTACAAGGAATAAAATGAACAAAAATGTTTATGTAAACAAAGCTGAGTTTTGGTCCCCGCTGTTACCATGAGTCAACAGTGAAACATTTAAACCAATTAATCTCATTCCAAAACAGTGCCTAAAACTCCCCTGGAACCATCCTAAAAAAGACTGGGTTTGTCATTAATTTCAAACAGACACCTGAGCCACCAGGTGTGTGGGCTGGGAGTCTTCAGCACTGGAAGGAAAAAAATGTCCCTCCAAATTTACCACTGAAATGATTTACCATGGAAATCCACCTAAATTCTCCCTGTGCCCAGACTGGCCTGACTCACAGCAATTTCTTCAGCCACAGGTGCCAAATATAAAATTCAATGTTTTAACCCCTTTTTACCAATTCATCACCAGCTCAGTATTAACCCTCTTCACTTTTGAGTGCTGGACTGTGACACAGACAAAAGAATTTAAAACATAAAAAAATGTATAGTAAAAAGAATATATTACACCTTCTATTTATATACACTGCTGGACCTGGCACTATTAAGTTTATGGTTGCACTCAATATCCTAAAGAATCTATTCCAGCCCATATGATTCTATGATTATTTACCTCAGGTTTCCAAATCCCAGAATTTTTACAATTTCAGCATGGGTAGAAAATTCTCTATTGCCCAGCATTGGAACCTTACATCAAAATAATAATACAATAATCGTTTATTTCCTGACATGCTGGTAATAGTTTTAGCTCATGAGAGATAAACAGGTTTTCTGTCTGACTTTTTCTTTCTCCCTTTTTTTTCTTCTATTTCCTTTAATCCATGAACCCTGAATCACACACTGTGTTTCCTACTCAGACTAAAGCCTGAGAGGAACAGGAAATATTTTCTTTATTGTCCCTCCCAAACTATTCTATGATTCTCTGATAATTTCAGTACATTTGGTGCTGAAGCTTTGCTGTTTTTTTTTTTTTTTTGCTTTTTCTTGTTTTGTTTTGTTTTAATGAAGATGTTTTCCAGGCTCCATGTGCAATTCTAGAGGCCAACAGCAAACTGTTTTCTCAACATCAGCTTAATAGAAAGATTCTGTTGTGTAAAACAAACAGATCAAATGCCTGGGTCAGAAAGTCTCTTAGTACACACCAGTATCACATTTGCAATAATAAACATGTCTCTTGGAGTTACTCTGGATATTACACAGGTGTCCAGGAGAAAAGCAGGATAAATTTGAGTTGCAGCATCCCTGAATGCCTTGGCAGCTGAGAATGCCAGTTGATGTTCCTGGATTCAATAAATGAACAAATTATGGTGAAAGATCTCTGGGTTTGGCAGCATTTTCTGTCTTTTCCTTCATTTAAACTTTTTCATATTGACAATGGGCCTGGCATAATTTCACCAAATGATTTAATGAGAAAAACCATATAATGGTAAATGTTTTTAGCCATTGTTAATCTTCATCACACATCAGGCCCCAGCTCCATCCCTAAATCTAGTCCAGCACTCTTATCCCAGTATTCCCACAACAATGAAAAGTAAACTCATTCTTCAGAGCCAAATGCAGAGTGAAAAAATAACCATTGCTGTGAAATTCCAATAATTAGGGGTATTTACCTGCTCTTCTGGAAATTTCAACTGAACCTGAAAGGCCAAGCTGGAAAAACAGAGATGTCCAGGTCGGCCAAGGGAATGGGAAACTGTCCAGGAGTCAGAGAATGTTTTCAGCCTTGAAAAATGAAGACTGAGAGGGAACAGGCTGAGTGAAAGCAGAAGGAGAGAGATTTAAATGAAAAGCCACTGAAGGTCAGGATAAAAAAGGTAGAAATGGAATATGAGTGCATATAGAACGAAAATTACAGGATTTATGGTTTTCAGGGCTTTGTGACAGCCTCTCAAGAAGAGGAGAGGAGCAAAGGCCACCTACATTCAAAGCAGAGAACAATACATTTTTGAAGGGAATTATGAAGTACCAAGGCTCTGACAAACAGGGTTTGAACTGGACTGTTGAGAAGTTTCTTATTTTTATCTTTCCACTCCTCCAAATCAGAGAACACCAGAATTAATTCACTGGGAACAAGCAGCAGAACTTTGGGGATAAATAACCACGTATGGAATGTGCCTAGCTTTTGTCTTGTTAAAAAAATATTAAATTGAGAGATGTCCAAAACTTCAATGGGAATTTAAACTGCTGCCCAACCATGTCCTATGGAAAAGGAGAGGGATTTTGCACAAGGGCATAACACAAGGGGAAAAGGCCTTAAGATGAAAGAGTAGAGTTAGATTAAATATTGGCAATAAATTCCTCATTGTGAGGGTAATTTCTTCCTAATTTCACTGAAACATCTGGTGAAATATCAGCTGTGTGCTGCATGTTTGACAACAGTGATTGTGGGATTTTGACTTAGCACCCCTCATCCCACAACTGAAGAACATTTATAGACAATTAACATGGATTTACTACAATTGACTACACATCCTAAAAGGGGAAATATTTCTGCCCTCTTCTTGAAACGTGGGATTTCATCTGGATGCCCCCACACTGGGTAAGGATGAGCTGAGTCACAGAAATAATGAGACAGATCAAGCCCAGCCCCGTTACTGAGCCCAGGTTTAACCCCAGAGCAGCTCAAAAGGCAGAGTGAAACTTTGCCCAGCACATTCCCAACCTCCCAGAGCAGCAGCAGGCAAACAGGGAGAGCTGGCTTTGCACAGCCAGACTGCAGGGAAAATACAACGATCAGAAACATCCTGCTGTTTACAGAAAAATGGAAATATTCTAGTTAGAATATTTCTAACCAAAGGCCAGGAGTTGTTGTGGCCTCATTCTTCTTGTTCGTTTAAACTGAACTTTCCCTTTTCCCAAAAGTCCTCAGAGTTGGAGAGGCCGTGATCCAGGGAAAGTCTTGCCCATCAAGGTCACTAAGGGCAGACAAAAGTGAGGAGAATAATAAGTTTTAGTGGAAAAGGAGGTCTTGGGGTGATAAATCTAACTTTCCAATTTTGTAGAAGTTTTTTTAATGGTCCTCCAACTGTGTTTTTTTGTTGTTTCTAGGTGGAAGACCCTTCTAAACACAAGGGAAAGAGGCATAAATAGAATTTTTTTCCAATATCAGTTCTTGTTGCATTTTCATCTTTCCCAATATAAATTAAGGGTTGTCACAGTAAATGTGCTCCATCTAAAAACAGCTCAGAGCAAATCTGGGTCGCTGATTTATGGAAAGATCTGCTCTCTGTCTGCAGGTTTTTTTGATTTTCTTATAAATAACTATCACTATGGTATTGAAAAATGTATACTTCAAGTTAATGGATGAAAGTTTCAGGAATTAGGAGTAGCCAGATGAAGAAAAACAGGAACAATTTAAATGCAGGATCAGTGTTAGGTAGAAATGAGATCTAATTCAGATAAATGTAAAATATACTCGGCTGTGTAGCACTGACAGAGCATATATTAAATTGAAGAAGATGAGGACAAAAATAAGAGTTCTATAGAAGGAAAATAAAGTAGAACAAAACAAAATGAGACACTACATGGATGATTGAGGAGAAATAAAAAGGAGAAACTAAATAAACTTTTGTATGGGAAGAAGAAAGAAATGGAAAATTAAAGAATTTATTAATTCTAAACCCCACTTCTTTCAAAGTCAAGGTCAAACCTACTGTTGATCAGGCCAAGAATGAGCTATAAAACCTCTGGCTATTTATAAACAATAAATAGTAATTTCAAGAAGAGTTTTAATGGAGAGGAGGGACTTGTGTGGGAGGATCTATTTTAATTAAAGCCAGTATCAATCACCTTTGCAAGCAAATATTCCACTGCCAGCCCTGACTCCCAACTATTTTCGTTTAGCCTAAAAATATCACCGTGAAACAATATTCATTACAGCTCTGATCCGTGGAGTTTGAGGCTGTCAAACATTTGTTCTCCCTCTCTGAAGTCACTCTGAAGCCAGCAGAGGGAGGTGACATTTCCCTCAGAGGCTGCAGCAGCTGCACACACACGTGGGGTGTGGGTTCTGCTTCCATTCCCCTCTCCAGCCCTAAATACTCATTTAAAACTTGAAATGCAACTTCCTCTGCCCCACCGTGTCACAGCAGGGCCATTCGGAGACAGGGTTTTGTTCACAGGCTCCTCACCCTCCTGCTCACTATTTTTGTGGCCACTCTGCAAAAAAAGGTTGTGATTCGAGTGAGTTTATCAAATAAATAAAAGAGTATTTGGGAACTGTCCCTTTTACTATCAAAAACCTCATCTTGTTGTGCAGAGCCTTTTTTTTTTTTTGCTCTATGTTTTTTTTCCCCAATTTGACACAGTGCTTCATACACGGCAGAGAAATTAATCATACATTCCACATTTTGCATGTGGATAAAATGAGGCAGAGCCAGATTCGAAAATTTGTCCTGGTTTTGTCCAGGAAAAGCTGAGGAACTTAAAAATGGTCCTTCCCTTGGGTTTGTGCACCTCCCATGGCTGCATCCTTCCAATCCAGGTGCTCATCACCTCTCCACCTCATCACTCCAGCCCCTCTCCCTTCTCATAAGAAGATAAAATGGATACAAAGACCAGCAGAAAATCGTGGAGTGCAAGAATCATGATGTCACAAGAGCAAATCCAGTTCCTAGAGGTTTTCCCTTTTTATTTCACATTTTATCCCTACATTCCCTTCCTTTCATACCAGCAATTGTGCAGAGAGAAGATTGAATTTGTAGTAGCAAAATTTTGCTTCCTAGCTGACACCCAAATAGCACAAATTTGCCAGATTTTACACCATTTGCCCCAGAGAGAAATGGGAGTAACTTTAATTTAAGAGGGTCGGGAGCTGCCAATAATTCTGGCAGAGTAAATCAAGTTATTCCCTTCTGTGCACAAGAACTGAGAGTCTGCCTAAAGCAAGATCCTGTTCTGACAGAGATCAAGAACAGAAGCTTAAGAGATGAAGTAGGGCAGCTTGGATTGAAATAAATTGAGAGGGGAAGCAAAAAGGGGGTTTCTCTCCTACATTTGTTAGCATCATCTCCTGCAGAATAAAAATTTTCCTTTTCCTGTGCTGTGCTCTGTTGTCTGTACACACAGAGAAGCTGACATAGAGCCACTGGTGCCAGGGGATGCATTTCACAGCACTAAGGACAGCAGACAGGAGTGTAGGATATAGTCTGACATTTTCAGGAATATATTTATGTGGGTATTTTATTCGTGGTTTCTAACAAGGCCTTAAAAACTGGGTCTGTTTTGATTTTAAGCACTATTTTGATTTCAGGTGTGCCAGGTAGTTGTGGTGTCATCATAAAAATCTGGTTTAGCCTGGATCCTACATGAGAAGAAACCTGGCTGGTTTTAACACCAGGGTGGGGTTTTAATAAAGCCCATTTTGATATCCAGGCTGAGAGAGCTGGGATTATTCAGGGAGAAGAGAAAGCTCTGGGGACAGCTTAGGGTCCCTTCCAGTACCCAAAGGGGGCTATGGAAAAGGAGGGAGGGTGACTTTTACATTGGTAGGTGTAAAGGGGAGAGGTTTAAAGCAAAAAAGGAGAGATTTAAATTAGATATGAGGAAGAAATTCTTGGCTGTGAGAGTGATGAAGCACCAGAACAGGGTGCCCAGAGGAGCTGTGGCTGCCCCTGAATCCCTGGAAGTGTCCAAGGCCAGGTTGGACAGGGCTTGGAGCAGCCTGGGATAATGGAAAGTGTAGAACAAGATGATCTTTAAGGTTCCTCCCAATCCAAACCATTCTGGGATTCTGGGATAATACCAAAAGGCTTGCTGGAATCACAGACTGCAGGTCCAAACTGAGAAATGTGTCTGAACCATCTGGGTTGCCTTGTGGTGATGAGAACCACGACAAAGCACTCACATGTTCAATAAATATGATGGGCTTTAGGCCCCAGGCTCACAGAATTTACTGATCTGAGGGAAGTTTACTAGGAAAGGAAGAAAATTTCCACCTGGAGCCTGTCCCAGTGTCCTCTTGTCCCCTTCCCCTCCCATTGTCTCTGCCCCATGAAGTGCAGGGATGTCCTGCATGCTGGGGAACAGATCCATTGCTCATTACAGTAAAACCTTATTACCCACAGAGCACCATCCCAGCAATGCCTGCTAAGGATCACTGCCTGGATTTGCATCTTTGATATTCCTGGCTTGGCTTCAGGCCACAAACTGAGACTGATTTATATTTAAAAGGACCTCTGAAGATCATTTGGTGCAAAACCACACTCAAAACACAGTCACGCCCCAGTGCAGTTCCTTCCAGGGTGAAGGTTGCCCAGAAAAAGGAGGAGAAAACAGTAATAATAAATTGACCTATTAGATAAAAGAACAATCTAGCCTAAAATGTGAGAAGAAACCTGCTTTGCACACTTCTAGATGAGACAGGGGAATGGCAGTACCCCAAACAAAGGTGAATATCATCAGATACAACCTTTGATGGCAGCTAAAGGCCACAGAAGGGAAAGCACAGACTGTCAAAGGGGACAATGAGTCCCAAAGGGTGTCAGATATAGGGTCTGTCCCTCAATCCAGCACAAGCCTTTTAAGCCATTTGTCTGCCCAAATCTTGCCCAGCAGGATATGCTTTTGCCCAGATCAAAATGTTGATCTTTCACAGATCAAAATATCTTTGCTCTCTGGGAGCAGAATCCCTTCCACAGAGAGTTCCTTTGGTTTCTATAGGGTTGCTCAAGGAAAAAGTTTCATTCAGTTTGCCAACGGTGTCAAATGTTGGCTCAGACCCCACAAAGAAAACACCTGAAAAGAGGGAGAACTTCTACCTGTCATTCTCCATCCCAGCCTTGTGCAGCACTTTCTCCTTCTAAGCAGCTTTGGTGCCTGATGTGCTCTTAGCATCAATGCTCTCATGTGCACTGAGAAGGTCTCCAAGTTCCTGCTGCAGGTGAGACTCATTCAGGTGTGAAGAATAAATTAGAGGGGTGAGTTTCTGCACTCTGAAAAGCAAAATGACTTCAGCACACACCTGTTCACATGGAACAAAGGGTTCTGATCAAAAAACTGCCCTGGAAATAGAATTGTTCCTTCTGCTCAATGCACTGAGGAGATTTGTAATTTCCCTTAAGTTTAGGCCACTTTTCAAGTGTTGCATTGAATAATGAAGGCAGTGGGAGGGAGAGTCAGTCCAGCAGAGCTTCATGTCCCTTCTTAGATTTTAATTCAGTGATGATCCATTCAATTTTCAGACTGGAACAGTTTTCTTCAAGGATTAAAAGAGCTTGAAGCAAACAGCAGCATCAAAAATCAGGCTGAGGTTATTTAAAATGGACCAGATCAAGAAGCTCTGCTGAGGACTCCAGTAATTCTGGGAAACTGAAAAAGGATCAATGATTGTTGTTTTTTTTTTACCTTCATACATATTCTCGATGATTTTTAGCAGACTGATTAGTTCCAGCCCTTGAAAGGTGTATAAGCACTTGCTTCCTGTTGGAATGCATTAAAGCCAAGAGGAATTAAATGCAGGTACATTGCCACGAGAGTGATTAATGTAGCAGCATCTTAATATTTCAGTGTTAAATCTAAGTGAGTTCTATATTTTCATTTTCTTTTCTGAAGATGAATAACTCCACACAGAAGGATGGACCAGGGACCAACAGGTTGGAAAGAAACTTGGCAGGAAAGTCCCTTGGAGCCCTTGGGGATGAGGAGTCGCCCATGAGCCTGAAATGTGTCCTTGTGGCATCAAAATGCCATCAGCATCTTGGGCTGTGCTGGGAGAACCATGGCCAGGCCAAGGGAGATGATCCTTCCCTGACTGCCAGGATGGCTTGGGTTGGAAGGGACCTGAAAATCATCCCATTGCACCCCCTGCCATGGGCAGGGACACCTCCCACTGTCCCAGGGGGCTCCAAACCATGTCCAGCCTGACCTGGGACACTTCCAGGGATGAATTATCCACGGTGTTTCTGGGCAATCTCCCCTCAGCTCAGCTCTGGTGGGACATTTGGAGTGCTGGGTGCAGTGCTGAGCACCAGTACAGGAGGGACTGGGCTGTGGTCACTGTGCTGCAAAGAGAGAGAAAGGACAGCAACACACACGGACTTTTTTTGGGGAAAAAAGGCCAACTTTATTGTATGGACAGCCTGTATTTAAAGTGTGTTACATGCAGCTAGGACAGGACAGGGGCTCATTGGACAATTGGGAAAAACATCCTTGGGACAGCACCTCAGGATGTGTCCCACGGGAAAGACATCAGGGGTTAATCTTTATTATGAATTCCACTCTGTTTGTCACCATGTTCTCACCCTGGCAGACTCCTCCCTAACTGAAGCTGCAGTCAGCTTGTCAGCCTGGGAATGGAGCTGAGAGTCAGGAGAAATCCAGGCCTGAAAAGAATTTCCAAGCTGGAATTCCCCAGCTCTCTAAATGTGTGTGTCCACACTGGGCCATACTGGAGTGAGGCCAGGGAAGGACCATGAAAATGGATTTCCATAAAGATGGCAAAAGGATGGGAACATCTGACCCACATGGACAGGCTGAGAGCTGGAACAGCTCAGCCTGCAGAAGAGAAGGCTCAGGAGATCTCCCAATGGGTGTAAACACCTGATGGGGGAGTAAAGACAGAGCAAATGTCTTCTCAGTGACAGGACAACAGCAATGAGGCAGCAACTAAAATACCAGAAATTCAGTTTAAAGCATAAGAAAACTGTTCTTTAGTGAGAGGGTGGCTGAACAGGAAGAGGTTGCCCCAGGGTGTTGTGGAGTCTCCATCCTTGGAGAGGTTCAGGAGCAATTTGGACATGGTCCTGCTCAGGTTGAGGCTCTGATCAAAGCAGAGCAGTGAGCCAGGACTGAATGATCACCAGAAATCCCTGCCAGACTCAGCAATTCTGTCTGATTCCATTGGAATTCTGACTTGGAATCACCGCTCTGGAAAAGCCAAATTTTCCAACACCCACAGGCTTTCAGGTCTCTGTAGCTGAGTGAGAGGAATCCCAGTCAACAATGAGAGAAAAACACTTCAACAGCATTTGTTTTCCAAAAAAAGAGTAAAATGTGCAGCATGACACTAAAATTAAAGTTAATATTGAGAAAGACATGTCCAGTTTGGGAAGCAGTGCTTATCACAGACCAAATTTTCAACAATTTTAAGTATTTTTTCGGTCCCCTGTGACTGCATTCCAACAGTGATTATCAGCATTATTTAAAACAAACAAAAAAGCATAAGCAGATATTTGGCTTTAGTATAATACAGCAAACTTGCATTGTCATGTCCCTATGGAAAAAGGTTCAAAATATGTTTGGTTATTCACTTTAATATTCTCAGCCAATAATGTAATCAAAAGAAAAACATAATGACAGAGAAAAGCTTAAAATGAGACAAAATATGTTGAAAAATTATTGAGTTTGACTTCCAGTAAAGATGATTCTTGTTGACGCTGTTGACTTGTTTAAATTTCTGTTCTAATTTTGCAGATCTGGATGTGATTATTAAAAATTCAAGCTCTGGATGTGATTTTGATCCATTTCCACTCAAGTAAACATGAAAGGATGAAATGAAGTTCCTTTAACATAAATTTATTTTTAAATTTTACAAATTATCCCAGTCCAAGTCGCTGTAGTTCCACAACCAGATTGCTCCAAGCCCCAAAGTCCAACCTGACCTTGGACATTTCCAGGGATCCAGGGGCAGCCACAGCTGCTCTGGGCACCCTGTGCCAGGGCCTGCCCATCCTCAAAGAAAATAATTTTCCCCCAATATCTGTCCTAAATTCCCCTAAATTTCTTTTAATTTCTACCTATTATTCCTTGTCTTATCACTGCAAAATGGATTTTGTCTTTTGATAAAGAATGAAAAACACTCTTTGCTCTCCCATTAATAGATACTTTTGGCATAGGAAACACACAGGAAATAGTGAAATAAATCATGCTGGGAACTTCAGTAATCCAAAATAAAACTGGGAAGTTTAAAAAATGAGGTGCTGTTCTCTGCATTCCCCTTGGCTGGCTGACAACACCACCACACCATATTTCATGCATTATATTGGTTATGATGTTTTACCATCCTGAAAAAAATAACCTTAATAAGTGAAGAAAAAATCTGGGACATCTTCAAAAAGAAAAAAAAAGAAAAAAAAGGAAATATTTTAAAAGTCCTCAAAGCACACAAAGCAAAGAAAAAATGTTTTTAAGTCTCTCTACCTAGAAGAAAACCCAACCCACAAGCAATATTGAAATTAGCAGCAGAAGAAATGCCTAGAAAATGAACTTAACTGATTTTACCTTAATTCAGTCAATTGAAGAATTATATCTTCTGGCCATTTTAAATACCTGATCCTGTGTGGTCAGAGAGAAGGAAGACACACCCCTCCAGAAACCAAGGTCATCCATTCTGAGGGATGAAATAGTTTCTATTTCATTTTAAGCCATTGTGTTTGTTGTTAAAATTGTCTAATCAATGTCTTACAAAGTTTGGCTTCACAGAATTTGAGTAAATATATTATAAAATGCTCTGAATCCAAAATTTTCTGACTTAGTCTGAAAAACTGTGATGTGTTGTACAGAACATCAAAAGAAAGAAAGGAACAAGGTAGAACTTTCTCCAGACACACACCTGAATAAATAAATACCCAACCAGAGGATAATCTTTACTTTTTCCATCAAATCCAGGTGCTGACATCCATGGAAATGATCCAGTAAAACACTTTGCCTAAAAAAAAAAAAAAAAACCAACGCCCAACAAAAAACTTGACTCAAAGCCAAACATTTCATGGAGCTACACAGACTTGAGAAGTGAAAGGCAAGAAGAAAATGGTCAAGGCAAGGTAAATTTTGGATCAAGGGTTCCTCCAATGTCAAAATATTTATGTTTCATTCTAACTGTTACCTTTTGGTCCTCTTTTAAAAGATATCTACTGTATATATTCTGTACACTTTGTGTATTATTTTATGCCTGACATTAAATAAATAATGTTTTGAACATACAATTGAAAATGTCGTAGAGTTTTTTTTTGTTGTATTTAAAACCTAAAATTGCATTCTCTTTCTTGCTCAAAGACCATTTTGCTCCTACAAGTTCTAAAAAAATAAAAAGATGTTTCTGTTTCCACCTAATAAAATCTCAGCCATGACTTAAGTGTGCAAAGTACAGAGCACTTTAAAACACAGACAAAAATGGCTTTTCATTCCACCTCTGCTCGAGTGCTCTTTATTTTTAGCTGCTCCAGAGACATTTCCACATCCCAACAAGCACTAAAAGCAGCTGTGATAGAAGACAGGCTGAAGACAATTTAACCTGAAATTATGTGTAGCTGCCTCAGTCTTATCTTTGTTTCTCCAATAATGTTTCTTTTAATTCCTGAAGAAGTAGTGACTTGTAGAGCCTAGAAGTGTAGACACTTCTTTTTTGAAAAAGAGCACCCAAAAGCCATTATTTTTGTTTTCTAATTAGAATTTAAATCATCTATTAAAGAAAAAAAAAATACCTAAAATATTTCCTGTGTTATTATTTCAACACCTACATTTCCTTTTCTTTTTAAATTTGGCATTTTTAACTCTGTCTTATTTAATATAAATTTTTAAATACTTTCTATTCCAGAATGCAGCAATTAAAAAAAAAAAAAAAAAAAGCAAGTTTCAACTGCACTTTTTCAGCCGTTGATGAAGAACAAAGAGAAAAATATTTCCAAAAAACACAGTTTGCATTTAGACATGGCCCTCTTAATTCCATTATTGCATCTTCCAGGGTAAATACAAGAAATTTGCTTTATTAGTCTTGCTGCCATGAAGCAGGGAATCAATCTCAGACAAATTATTCTTCTTGCTTTTGGTTTTCTACACAAAAGTTTGGAAGTTTTTGGCAGAACCTGACAGGAAGGGAGAGCTGGGGTTGGGTTCAGGCTCTGCCCCCAGGGAATGGGGAGAGGAGGAGAGGGATCAGCCTCAGGCTGGGCCAGGGGAGGCTATGGTTGGACATCAGGAGGAATTTCTCCATGGAAAGGTATTAGTGCTTATCTTTTTTCCTCTGCTTCAGTCAGAGTTGGGATTGAAGCATGAGAGACAAAGTTTTCAGTTTTCAAAGTGTTCAGACTTAGTTGTTTATTAATTCTTATCTAGAGTACAGTGAGTGCTACAGCACTTCCAGCTAACAAGCTAAAATGACAAAATGGAACTGTATCTCACTTGTTACAAGGTCTTTTAAGGCTTAATTATCCAATTAAAAACTAACAGTTAAATTATTTTTACTTTTGACCCAATGACCAAACCCCCATGATGCACAGTGTGGCATTTTCCATCCAACCCAAAACTACTGCCTGAAATAATGGAGACAAGGAGGAACAAGAAGCCATTGCCCAAGAGCCTCCACCTTGTCCCATACCTATATTCTAAAATCCCAAATTCCAAGCCTTTCACCAAGTGAAATCACACACTTCTATTCAAACTGCACACCAGTGATTTTAACTCCATCACTCAATTTTGGAAGCCTTCTCCAAGGCTTCAGGTCACAAGCAGTGTTGTCCTGGGGGTGAGTGCCAGAAAGAACAGAAAGCTCAAAACTCCCAGGATTCTGGGTTCCAACAGAAAGGGTGGTCAGGGATTGGCAGGGGTTGCCCAGGGAGGATTGGGGTCCCCAGCCCTGGAGGTGTCCAAGGAATATCTGGACGTGGCACTCAGTCTGGGCTGGGGACAAGGTGGGGATTAGGCACAGCTTGGATTCGATGGGCTTGGAGAGTTCTCCCAACCTCAACGATTCTGTGATTCCATATTTGAGCGAGGAATGAAGGTGAGGAGAGGTAGAGGTGGTTTGGAGAGCCACTGAAATGGAATTACTGGAGAGTTGGGGGTTTTTTGTTTGGTTTTTTTTTTTTGCAGGTGTTTTGTTCATGTGAAGGCACAGGGTTGTAACACTCCAGAGCTCTGCCTCTACAGGATGGCAATGAAGGCTCATCTCATTGCTTGATTCACATGTTTATAGGTGGGGGAAAATAAAACGTTGGAATGCACAAATCTTTCTGGGATAACACTGAAGGATTGTTTTGGATGAGGGGCACCAGAATTAGACACGGTTCACATCCATAACTGCTTGGAGCCAATTGTCTAGAGCTGAGCTTATCTTGCCAACAACTTCTGGATGCTTTCCTGAAGGAGACTTGCTGGTTTGTTTGGGCAGGAAGCCCAGGAGCCTGGACACAGATTCACAAAGAAGCAAGGAAAAGGCGAGTGTCAACCATTCCAGATGATCTCCTGTAGGTCCCCTAAAATCAATCCTCGAAAAAGAACTGAATGGGAAGGCTGCAGGATATATGACAACATAACAACCACTGAAAAGCCTTGTTATTTACTGTAGGTGTCTGAAATGATCCTAAATCACAGCTCTAATCACTGCACATAGAAAAGATTTACTGCACTGGGACAGTGTCTATATAAAGTCACTGCAAGCAGATCCCAGTTTCTCTTGGATTCTATTTACAAAATGTAGAACTTGAAATTTATTAGCAACTTACAACTTTCCAGTTTAATGACCTTCCTGGAAATCCAGGACACTGAACAGCCCCCAGAAATGCCTTTGGGACTGTACTGGACATGCTGGATTTTTGAAAGTCCTGGTGGGTTTTTTATGGAAAAGGAATGTTCCTCTGAAGTACTGCAGCTCCCTGGGAACTGGTAAGGAATTTGGTTCCAGGAAGTAAATCAACTCTAACCTGGTGTCGTGAATTATGTATTTCTGTAGCCACTATTTATTGTGGTGAATTCTGTAAAAAGAATCCATGAGGTCAGGAGGGATTCGTGTAAAGATACAAGGGAGAAAAGTGTACAAAAGTCATAAATCGCTGTTAATTTAACCCCATTATGATAGCAGCCAACTTCTGTTCTTGTCTGTCCCAATGGAGGTGTTAAGGAATCAAGGCTTCTAAGGAATTAACACTTCTAGGGAACAAGATACCCTTCCTCTGCCCTTCACAGGGAAAACTCCATGTGATGATTTTTTTTTTTGGAATGGCAATAATTTTTTTTCATGGTTGCTAATACGAGCTTACATTTTGGAGATGTGCTGAAAACAGGCTTGATAATTCAGTGATGTTTCAATTATTTCTAAGCAGCTCTTGCACAGAGTCAAGGTCTTTTCTCTTCTGATTCCAACTGTCCCAAGACCCCATGGTGTCATGCTCAGCATATAAACTAGCTGGAAATTTGGCCAGGGATGGCTGCTTGGGGACTGGTTGGGCATTGCTTGGTCCGTGGTGAAAAATTGTTTTTCATCTGCATCATTTGTTTTTCTGCAGGTTTATTGTGCTCTGTCTCTCTTTTAAAAAAAAATATTTTCCTTTTCATTATATTATATTAAGTGTAGGATTACAGTTATTGTTGCTATGGTTATGGTTATTGTCATTATTGCAGTTGTTTTTGTCGCAATTATTATTTTGTTTCAATTATTAAACTTTTCTTATCTCCCTTGTGAGTTTTCTCACTTTTACCCTGCCATTTATTTTCCCTGCATCCTGCTGGGAGCAGAGAGTAAGTGAGAAGCTGTTTGGTGTTGAGCTCCTGGCTGGGTTAAAACCACAACACTCCTGTGGGTCTGGATAATTCCAGAGAACTGAAAACCCACTCAACAAATCAGAATTCCAAGCACAAACACTCAGGATATTCCTTGAGATAAAAAAAAAAAAAAAAAAAAAGAAATTTAGGAGTGAACAAGGGAGCCAACACCTCAACTGTGCAGGTGATTACTGGGTAGGAGTCCCCCAGTCAGTGCCAGCAGCACTGCAGAAGTGACTGTCACAAGAACTCATTGAAAGAGATGGTGGAAAAAAGCGAGAAAGAAGAGAAAAAACTTTGCTGGAGTTTTTAGGACTGGATTCTTCATATTTTGAGGAAAGACAAGTGAGAAGGCAAACAAACACCTAAAGAAACTCTGGAGTCATGGAGGAAACATGGACAAGAGACAAGATTTTTCTTTCTGTCAAAGTCAAGGTTTGAAGTGCATCATCAAATCTGTTTGAAGAACACTTAAAATGCACTGAAATTCTGGACTTGGGAAGCCATCACTAAAATTTAGTTTGGTTTCAATAGAAGAGGGTCTACTTTCAGCATTTTTTATTTGAGGACTTGTTCAAGGACTTTGAGTGCCAAGAGTCATCAATCTGCCAACGCTATAATCCAATTTTATTTTTTAAAAATTCCAGTCATTTTTAATTTTGTTCTCTCACTGCAAACAAAGGCAATAAAGAAATAGAATATTAGAACATCAGTGAATGCTCGACTCTTGACCTCTAACTTCCTTTTTTATTAACTATGTGAAAAATTGGTTTACTTTCTGAAGAATATGAATACTCAAGAGATTGCCCTGAAGAGTTATTACCTTCCCAGAGCAAAGAGTACTATTTGTTGCTTTCCTTAAAGTCAAAAGAACAAAGCAAAGAAGTAAAAAAAAAAAAAAATTGTATTCTTTTGGAACAAAAAAAAAAGATGGTGAAGGGTATGAGAAGTCATGTGTGAGATACCTGTTTCACCATGGTAGGTGCACCTTGTGTTCATAAATCAAGATGAATTTCAGGGAAAAAAGGTGAGTCCAATGAGCTTCAAAATTAAAACTCCCGAGTGCAAAATTTATTTCATGCCTTTGGATCTTTGGATGGATAATAACCATTCCTTATTTTGCATTCAGGGGAGATGATAGTGCTCTTCTATATGCTGATGGGAATTTGAAAAGCTTTTTGGTGTTTATGGGATGGGAACCCCAGGAAAGCTAAAAGAGAGGATGGGATGCAGAGAAAAGGATTTGCAGGGAAGTCAGCCTCAACAGGTTTAGTAAAACAGAAGGAGAGGTCAGTAGAGTTAAGGGGAGAGAGAGAGAGAGCAAAATAATATTGGAGTTACTAGAAAATAAGCCATTATCCTTAAAATTTTGAGGTGAGGGAAATGAGGATACAAATAGGGAAGAAAACAAACAAACAAAAAAAATCCTTTGGAAGAGGGGTTGGAGACCTGCTGAAGAATGTTCCCATAAAGACCATTCCTATCTGATATGGAAAATTTGGATTTTGAGGTGTGGAGAAGCACATGGAGGTAGATTTGGTTAAAACTCCCTCATCTTGTGTTTGCTCCTGCAGACCTCATGGTCAGTCTGGATTTGAGCACTGACCAACTTATCCCAACACCCAATCCACGCTTCCATCACTTCCTTTGCACCAATCCATCCTCAGCAAGCTCGATGCCTCTTTTTGGTGGATAACTTTTGGGCATTTCAGTCAAACTGGGGCTTGTGATCCCCTCGAGGAGGACCCTGGGCAGAATTAATTCATCTCAGAGGATCCCACCCACCTGGAACTCTCCCCTCGTGGCATTTCTTGCAGTCCAAACCACCTTTGCTTATGTTGTGGTAGAAGTCTAATGCTCCAAGCTGATGAAATGCAAATAGGTGTGTGCAGCTGAATTATTGTCTTTGCCCGGAGGCAGCTCCTCAGAGATTAAATTTTCCATTTGTATTCTCGCTATTTAGCAAGTTGTATTTGCCTCGTTATAATTGCAGAGCCTCGGTAAATAAGCAGAAAGCAGAAGATTTTTGCTAAGTCCTTCTTCTTAAGAGACTATGAAGGGGAACTAATTTATTTCTAACACCGAGGCATCCAGACAATTTCATCGTGTCTTGTTCCAATTATGAAAGCAAAATGAGAGCTAAAGCCACATTTACTCAGAAACTGGAGATAGCCACACTAATTTTGGTTAATTCTGTCAAGTGCCTTTTGACAGCTGGAGAAATTACTGCAGTTTGTTTGCTTTTTCTCTGGATGACTTTCAGCTCTCTATAAAGATGTTTTGCTGTTTATTTGGATAAAATTCTCAATTTTTTTGGATATGGAGCAGTTTCTAGTTCTTCATGCTGGGACATGACACAGGACCAAGACCCAGGTGTGATGATCCAAATAATTTACTTTTTTCATACTCCTTGGAATGATTTATCTGCTGTGCCCACCAATGTCCCACAGCAAAAAAGAGTTGGATAATCACCATCCTGTTCCCAGGGAGAGGGAGGGGAATATTTAGTAGGAAAAAAAAAAAAAGAGATGGAACCTACAGACAAATTGTTCTTTTATCCTCCTAGACTTCTCAAACATCTGAATAATTTTCCTGGGGAAGTGCATCTGGGGTGTCCTCTTGTAGAAACCAAAGAATTTATTTTCTCTCTGAGATCAAGAGGTAGGGAATATGATATTAGTCCAATATATTTTGCCTGTGTTTAATTGAAAAATGAAAGATTAGTAAGCAAATGTCATTAAGTTTGATCTTTCATAAGAGGCAAAATAGTCAATATATTTAGCACATATTTAGCATGTTTAATTTTGTAAATTAATTTCTGTGTCTCATGAGGATATTCGTTCATTGATTATCTTTGCAATGCCTACAATATGTTCCATCTTTTTTAACCAAGAATACAACATTTACTAAAAAAAACCTGTTACTTCCATTATTCAAACATTTCTGGATGGCAAAGAGACATTAGCAATAAATAAAGAGGGGGTTGCACTGAGAGAAGTCCTGCAGGATATTCTATGATCCCATGAGAATGTTTTGCCACATTAAACAGGATAATGAATCCACAGGTAATTGAGAGGTGCCTGCAGAATAATTTGGCTGAAATTGCAGGGCTTGTGGTTATAAACTTCTATTCATTTTCCTCTAATCAAGGGGATGGCGTTCTTTATTAAAAAAAAAAGGAATAAAACAAAATTAGAGTCTGGTTGTCATCTTGAGTGAGAGGATATAAATATTAAAAATTGATAATATTAATTCCTAGTTTATTTTGCTTTATTTGAATCAGCACTTGCCTTTAGGTGGATCAAAGTTGAAATATATCATGAAGCAAAAAGGAAAAATTCTGATTTATGTAGAATGAGAGAAATATCTTTGAAGAAGGGTTTGTAGCTGGTAGAGTTGAGTTAACTTTGTTAAACTTGCTGATGTTGCAATCTTCATCCATCTAAATTCTGGTGGGGGGGGGGAAGGACAGATCAATGTTCTTTACGAGTGCTTTGTTTTGTTTAGAAGTGACAACATTCATTACTGCTCCCCTTATAAATCACTTCACACATTAGCAGAGCACGACCAAATTGCTTCTCATTCTCCCTGAGAATCATTAGTAGCTCTCCAAATCTCGGATAATTGCATCTTAGTTTTTTTCAACAACACCTGTGTCACTACTAAAGCTTTATAGAAACTGGGTTTTGGGAAAAAAAAATTAAAAAGATAACTTTTCAAGTGTCATTTACATATAGTTCCCATAAACTTGTTCCCCAAGAATTCAATTGGAATACAAGAAAATGCCTTAAATTGCAAAATTTAATGGAACTCTCCTTCCAACTGTCAGAGTAAAAACCCCATCTACAGTGTTTTACATTCCTGAATAATAAAGATTTCCTCCAGCCTTCCTGTCTTTTATTTTAAGTTTTGCAGTGGTGAGAAATTTTTCTGCCTTCAAGCTCTCTTTACTTTTATACTGCTCTCCCTAAATCTGGCTTCTGTTTTTAAAAAGGTGGGAAAATTCCTTTAGATACTGAGCTCACACAACAGAATATAAATGTACAGCTAATTTAGAAACCACACCAATCATGAGGTCACCCAAATTTTGGGTTGATTTTGACTGATTGAATTTTGATTTGTATTCCTCATTCTACTCGTAGGTTACTCCAGAGAGAGCCTCCACAGTAGCAGTGTAAAGTATTTGTGTCTTGATGTTCAACTCTCCAAACCCAAAAGGAATCTGGTTGGAAAAGGCATCTCGTGGAAAACATGAATGTTGTGGCACCAGCTGGAATAAAACTGGATAAGGAAAAACTGCACAAGCAATGGGAAGGGCAAAAAAAATTTGGCTACGGGGTCTGAGTAACTGCTGGAATCAGGATGAGGAAAGAACATGAACAAATTTCATCATATGTGATTTCAGCATCATTTAATTTGCTATTCCAAAGGTCTATGAAATAAATTTGAAATAAAGTTTATTTATTTAAACCCCACCAATTTTACTTCAAGGGAATGACATAAAATGGTGAATTTTGAATCCAGGAACTTCTTTATGGATTTCTCACCAAACACCCCCTTAAACACACACATAAGCATTAAAACCTTCATTATTACAAAAGTAATTGCACTCTCGTATTTTGATTTCTCTTTCTCAGCTGTGAGAAGCAAACCACAGAATGCATTCTTTCCATTCTAGTGGCTTTTCACCCCTTACATTGTGATGGGAAGTTCATACTGACGTGCTTGACCTATAAAAAATCCCTCAGAAAATCTTGATTGATATCTGGGGGATGTTTTGAAACACTAGGATGAAAGGCACTTTAAAATTAAAAGTGTTTTCCTTACTTGTACTCTGACACTAATATTTACCTTTGAGCTCGGGCTTTGGCAGGGTTTTCAGTCTCTGTGGCCATTTAAGGAAAGTAATTCTGCACAACTTTCTAGTGGGGAAGAAATAGAGGGAATATTCTCCATTTCCAGTCCTTGTGAGTTCGACTTTGCTCCCTATTAACATCTTAACCTGCTCAAACACACTCAAAGAAAAATAATGCATCAGAATAAAATTGGGTATGGTACCATATCATTAAACTCATTGAAAAGGGGGAGAAACAATAAATAATAATATGGGGAGAGAAAAAGCAGGTATTTAAGTGGTCTGAAGAACCTGTCACTAAATATTTCTTTTCCCTTTCAACCCACCCAGAATGAAAATAAAGGGATTTTACAGACACACACAATGAACCAGTGCAACTAAGACCTGGACTATTTTACAATCTCAGCTCATTCTTGAGAATAAGGAAGAAATGGGTGTAGTGAGGAGAACAAATAGTTCAGCAAGGCTTTCTGATTTCTCCCAGTGCTCTCTTAGGAATTATTTCACTCCTCTGTGCTCCAGCTTTTCTGTCTCAACAGCAGAGAACTCAGTCTTCAGCCTCCTGGAGATGGCTTTAGGAGGCTGATTTAGCCCATATACAGGGATTTTTTTAAATATTATTCCTTTTTTTTTCTGGCTCGTTTTTTCAGCTCATTTTAATGTTTCCCCTCTGAATGCTGTGTTTTAACTGGAATAACCTTGCACCAGTCTGCAATTCAATATGGGCTTAGTCACGCTGGGTTTCAATCTGTTTGAAGTGTGCACATGGGTTTATCAGGATTCACAATTCGTCTGAGGGAGACAGGCTGAGCCCCTTGGTGCTTTAGGATGACTGGCACAGTCAAATATAATCTTGTCTAAGCTCTCCTGGTTTTGTTCTCAACTTTGTCACACGGGCTGTGTGAAGATCAACCTCTCCCCCAGGAATCTTCCATTTCACAGGGATGCTTTGCCAAATCCTGTTGCTCTCCCACACCTCACAAATCTCTGAATTCCATCCAGCTGTACAGCTCCACCATGCCCAGATGTAGATGTTTGCTGTCCCTCATCACTGCTGGCTCTGACTTAATTAATCTTTAATTTCCTCAGCTCTCATAACCCCTTCAGAGAACTTTTCTTCTGATAAAACATTGCAGCATCCTCTCTCCCGATCTGGTTTGACAAGCCTGAGCTGATCAAGCCCCACTGAGCTGGGTTTGATTTCATCCAAGCTTCCTTCTTCCACCTTTGGTTTGGAACTCAAATCACACCACACGAGCCCCCTCACCTCACAGCTTTTCTCTGACTCCATTCCCCCTATTTCTCCTTTTTTTCTCTCTCTGCCTACGGGATTCCCAAGTCCAGGAATTAAATGGATCTGGGAGGGGAGAGAGAAGTGGTGAGGAAGGGGATTGAGCAATGAGCTACAGCTCCAGGGTATGAGTGTACTGCACAATAAATTTGCCAATACCCTTAAATCCACCACTAGAATAATGAACCACAGAATCCTGGAATGGTTTGGGTTGGAAGGGACATTAAAGATCATCCAGTTCCACTCCCTGCCATGGGCAGAGACACCTTCCACCATCCCAGGATGCTCCAAGCCCTGTCCAACCTGGTCTTGGACACTTCCAGGGATCCAGGGGCAGCCACAGCTTCCCTGAGCATCCTGTGGCAGGGTCTGAACACCCTCACAGGGAAGGATTTCTTCCTCATGTGTTACCTAAATTTCCCCTCTTTCAGTTTGAACTATGATTTTTTCCCAGGTAACTCCATTTTTCTCATTAAACCCACAACTAATAGACAAAAAGCCCCAATGAAATCCATTTATTTCTTGGTGTTTATCAGCCAGTCTCTCTGTGGGGCTTTTAGCTGGCCCCAAACAAACACTGCCCAGTTCTGAACGACTTTATCTTCTCTGCCCAGAAAGGGAAAGGAAATGGAGTTTTGCACGCAGCAAAGGAAGGCAGAGAGAGGAAGTTTGAATCCTGGCTGAAAGGAACTGATAAAGTATTCATTAAAAAATTCAGTGTCGTAATCTAACCCCATGGACATGACAAATACCAAAGGAATTGGACTGATGTGGTCCATGGCAAACAGGGCAGACCAGCTCAATGTGCTGCCTCTTGGATGTCTCCCTCAGCAGGAAGTTTTTTCAAAACTCCAAAGTGTGCCAGCAAATATGATTTTTCTTCTCTGACTGGAAGCCAGGAGTCAGGTTTGTAGTAATGGGCATGATCAGAGCTGTTGCTGCTCTAGGGAAAACTTCTGAGGGATGGTGAACACATTTTTAGATTTTTTAGGACAGAATGCAGAAGGAGCATCTCTCTAAGCAGATGAATAGAAATATTTCTCTTGTGGCTGTCACTTTATTGAGGAGAGATGTTGAGGAAGAGTTGGCTTTCAGTGAGAAACTCAAAATCGTGAATGCGAAATTGCTCCTGCTCTTGTTGCAACAATTTCCCTCTGCCACATTTATTTTGTGGATTAAATGAGATGCTCTTCATGATGCTGGCAAAAGCCACAAGCCAGGACACTGGACAGTGTGGGACATTGTAATTTTATCTGCTTTTGTTTGTGGTCTCAAAAGTCTGAGGCAAATGAGTTGTTCCACCACTTCTGTCACACACATGCATTCTTTAGTCCATGTCTCACAACAGGGCCAGGTTTCTTGGTCACACACAGCAAATAAAAGTTCTGAATGTCAAGCAGCCCACAGCTTGAATTGAGGTTAATAAATTTAGAGGAAAGGCCACAAAAATGTGATGAGGTTTAGGTTAGGTAGCAACACCACGGCACTTTGCTTGCAATAACAAATCACTGGATGTGAGAGATGGATCCACAGATGTAACCACAGGAGGAAATGGTAAAATAGGCCAGAGAGCTTTAAAACAAGTTAGATGTCATTGCTAATACACAGGGGATTGAATTCAGTTCTTCCTCCCAAATGAATGTGGTCATTTCATCCTTCCAGCTCCAGGACTGGGCTGCTCCTTTGCTCATGAGTGGATATTCCTTGGGGTTGAGGTGTTTTGGATGGGACAGAGCCATCCCAGGAAGAGAGATGAGACATTAATACCTCTGACTATCACTGGCTTTGCTCAAGCCTGGAACCACATCCTAAAATGTAACATCATTCACTTTGCAGGTTTAGCAGGAGTAAAAGAAATAAATATCTGAATTGCCCCTCTATCCATGGGTAAACATGAGCAGCCCAGTCTTTCCCAGTGTGTCACACAGATCTTTCTGCTCTGCCTCCATCAGTCATGTTACTTATAATTGATTCCCTAATTAGTCTATGCCAGCTCACCAGTGGTTTTGTGTTGTATTTCTCAGCCATATTTATTTTCACATGAAAGAGGACACTTAATTGTTTTCACCTCATGAGTTACTACACACATTTCACTTTGGGCTCAGTGTTTAGGCCATATGATAAAAATAGCCCCTCATGGGAACAGCAGGAAACAAAAAATCTTGAAATGACCTTGCAAAGTTCTTTGGTTTTCAGAATAAATTTCTTTTATAATTCTATATTTATAATTGGTATCTGTGAAGAACATCAATGAATATGTCCTTGAGTTAAATGGGCACTTGATTTTTGTCACCCAATATGTTTTATTTTGACACATTGGGATGTGGAACAGAATGATTTATGGCACATCAATAAATAGATTACCTCAGCTTGGAAGAATAAGAAGAAAAAATTAATAAATGCATGCAATATTTTGCTGTATAATAAGAACCAGTATTTAAATAGCTGGGGATAATCAAGCACAAGCTCTCCTGCTTTCAGATGAACACTGTGTTCTTTCCTGTGGTGTGTAAAAAATAAAGTGGTAAAAGAAAACTTCTCGCTTTCAAGATTTCTGGATGACTTGTAGTCTGTATTGTATTAAGAACTAAACTGAGCTACTTTATTAAAAATAATTTAAGTACAAAACTGAAATTATCAAATAAAAATAGTTAGTTAATAGGAACACTTTTTTTCCCCCCTAAGATTCTACAAACAAGAACTTGGAAAATGTCACTTTATGGAGCAGATTTGTGATGAGAAAAGTCTTTATATCTAAAACTTACAACTATTATTCAGAAGGAAAGCTGTTTTCTATAGAATTAAACTTAAGAATATTTCACTTTACAGATGTAACAGACACAGCACATCACCTGTAGAACCCGTCATGCACTCAACCTCTCTTGTATATTCCTTCTTGGGCAATAGAAATTACACCTTGGAGGTGCTTTATTCTCTCCTTAAACAGCACAGGATGGCTGGGGTGACATGAAAAGCTGGACGAGTCATTTCAATCACCTGTGCTTTCAATCCAACAAAGTAAGAAGTGGCAAAACACACAGAGTTGTGAATTTAATTATTTTCCCTCGTTTTGTGCAGGATATTATTGATGATGCAGTAGGAAAATAATATGTGTGTGGGGATAAATTCTCTCATTCCAATGTTTTCCTGCTGTTGAGATGCATCTTCCAGCTCAGGCTCACCTGGAAAAAGCAGATCTCCACCTTTTCCTTTTGCACATTTAAAACTAAATCACAAGCAAGCAGTAAAGCTTGCTGGAGGCAGCAGCTGAGGGTCTGTGCTGTGCTGTGCTGTGTCAGGAGATGATTTGAAGGCCAATCCATTTCAAAGTCAGCAGTAGGACAGCTCTGTTACATAAGGTGCAAAGTGCCTGGAATAGCACTGCCACGAGGACTCTGACACTGAGGTATAGAAAAGCTATATAAAGACAGGGCATTATTTATTCACCGTGTGGATTCCGTCTGATTTTGCCTCAATTCCCTTCCAAAATTAGGACAAGAAGGTGAGTGCATGAACAAGGCAATCCAAGCCATCCACTCTGGAGTCTTCCAGAGGAAGCTGGTTTTGCTCTCTTGCCAGTGATTTGTGTTCGTTCTTCCTTCTGTGGACAATTTTAAGGAGACAGGACATAACTCAGAAGTGTTAGACTGTGGTGGTGAGATGGTGTAGGTTTACTGAATGTCCTTGCAGGGATATAATTTCCACTAAAAAAATCACAGATACTCTGTTCATAAGAAGCTGAAGATTAAACTAATGAAGATCTAATAAAAATTTGCCCAGACTGGGTCTGATCTGCAATACAAGCCCAGGATACCTGCCCAGGAAATACCCAACAGGAGCATCACACCCAGCAATACCACAACAGTTTACTAAGCTCAGTAATATTAACCAACATTCCTGCAGGGAAGTGACCCCCTTATCCCCTCACTGAGAATTTTCCACTTTATGCTCACCTTTATTTTTATTTATGCTGTCTTTTATCACACTCTCCTCACTCTTCCTCTTACCGTGTTTTGGGCATCATCACAAATTCATGCTCACGATCAGTGCACCTATGAAAAGCTCTCATCTTTAAGAGCCAGTTTGAGATAAAAGACATGGCAATCACAGCAGGATATTTCATAATACCTCGAAAGAAAAGAGAGTTGCATTTTCCCTCAGCTACAAACACTCCCATTCAGTCTGACTGAGATCCCTGATTCCTCACTCTCCTGTGCCTCAGCTGTGTGAGACCCATGAGAAAACCATCCCAAACACAAAACCAGCCCACAAAAATGGGGTTTAGTTACAAGGCTCCAGAAAAAAGCAAATTTAAAGGCTTCATTTCTGCATAACTGCTGGAAAGTAGAAACTTATGTGGGTAAATTGTTCTTAATGTCTTTCCAGTGGTCCCAGCAGAGTCAGAGAAATAGCACAAAAACAAGGTCAGTGCCTGTGGCTCACAAGATTCAAACCAAGGAAAAGATAGAAAATTTTAAAAATAAGAAGATAGAACTGGCTCAACAGAGAGTTTGGTGTGTAACTCAGGAATAACAGGAGAGTTTTCTGTAAATGCATCAACAATAAAAGGAGAGTTGAGGAGAATCTCCATCCTTTGCTGGATGTGGGGCTGAACACGAGCCCAGGAGTGCCCAGCTGTCCAAAAAGGACAATGACACCTGGCCTGTGGCCAGTGGGACCAGGGCAGGGATTGTCCCTCTGTGCTGGGCACTGAGGCCACACCTCAAACCCTGGGGTCAGTTTTGGGCCCTTCACCACAAGAGAGACACTGAGAAAGAAAACTGCACCAAGAGATACTTGAGAGCAAGAGTTCATTAAATTGAGAGCAATTAGGCTCCTTAGCCTAAATAATTTTGGTTTTCTGCCTCCAACCATGAAAAAGGAAAAGAGTTGTTGTGCATTTAAGGTTTCTCCAGCCAAAAAATCTCGACTTCAGGAGCATTCAAATGTGAGGCAGACACTGAAGCAAAACAGGACATTTCTGAATTTCCGTGGACAACACTCAAAGCTGGGGTTATGGGGTTTTTTTCCCCCATTTATCTCATTTTTAGCCACTCCTTGATGAGATCATTTTGCTGAGCTGAAGAACTCCCGTGTCAATTCCCCACATTTTGCTGCTGTGTCAGCCTGGCAGCTCAGGAATTCACCAGGCTGAGCAATGACTTTGACCTTACAGTGGGAATGGAAAATATTTCAAATGTATTGATCCAGCTGCTTCCCTACCCCAGTTCAAGGGGACGAGCCAACACTGGCAAGTGTTTTCAGCTGCACTAATTGACAGTACAGGGTGTTCTAGCACCAGACAAGAGCTTTACCTGAGGTGATGCTTGAATGCCCATCCTGGGCAATCAATACTGGATTCATTCGTGTTTTAGCAAAGTCCACGGAGTTTTTAGCACGTTCTGAGTGGTTTAAAACCATGAGTTAACAAAACCACAAAGCCCTCAAAGGGGAACTGGGTGGTGGGAATGACTCTTGGAAAAAAATCAAGGACAAGGAGCATGAAATCCTAGACTTGTTTGGGTTGGAAGGGAGATTAAAATTCATCTTGTTCCATCCCTTTCGTGGGCAGGGACACCTTCCACTGTCCCAGGGTGATCCAAGCCCTGGCCTTGGACACTTCCAGGGATGCAGGAACAGCCACAGCTTCTCTGGGAAACTGTCCAGTGCCTCACCACCCTTACAGGGAAGAATTTCTCCCTAACTTTCAGTCTACACCTCCTCTTTTTAAGTTTAAAGCCATTCCCCCTTGTCCTATCACCACATTTAAGCTTTTAAGTCCTAATTCTAAAATTTGAACTGAAAGTTATTCAAATCCCGCCAGCAAGATAATTTACATTTACATGTCAAAATGAAAAGAAAGAGAGGATCTTGGAAGAATTAACTGACAGATAGAAACATCTTGTTGAGCTGCAGCAGAGTCAGAAAGGAATGAAAATGCAGAAGGAGCACATTAGTGAAACAGATTGCTTAACCTGGGAGAAACTCCTTAACATCATAATAAAATATCACATATATTCTCCTTCAACTGACTTTAATTCTTGGGATTTCAGGGGTACCATTAAAACAAGTTTTACAATAATACTTCTGAGACTCTGAAGTACTATAAAATAAATTAAGATAAAGGGGAATGTCAGAGAAATATCTATTGCTCCTTTGCTGTCAAGAATTAAGGGCTGTATCAGACCATCTGTCAAGAAGGAAAAAAAAACGAACAGACATGAGCACGGCCTACAGTCGTGTTATGTGGGAGACAAAACAGCAGATGAAAAGGTCAAAACTCCTCCTCAGCAGTGTTTGTTCATGAGCAGGCCAGTCCCAGCAGCCAGCAGGGCTCTGGGGGTGAGGCAGCTCCAGTTGCCCCCAGCCCCTCTGCCCCATGAGCCAGGATCCCCTCTGTGCCCGGGGGACTGATGGCCTTTGCCATCAACCCGTGCTCCAGCTCCCTCTGGCATGGCCACACTGCTCAGTCATTAGTGTCTCAGCTTCCATCAGGGGCAGGAATATTTGTTCCATCATGATGAGGCAGATGAGAGATCTCACGTGGAGATCAGCTGTCTCCTGTGGGAGGGACCCCACAATGGGGCAGGGGAAGGACTCTGGCTCCTTTCCCTAAAATAGTGACAGGAAAAACATGTGAATGACCATAAACCCCCATTTCCATCTCCCTGCACCTCTGGTGGGATCCTCCAGAGAGCTGGGAAGGAGAGAGGGATGGGGGAATGTGTTTTTAAGATTTATATTACTTCTCACTATCCCACTCTGAGTTTGTTGATAATAAATTCAATTAACATCTCTGACTTTGGGTCTGCTTTGCCTGTGACTGCTTTTGATGACTGATGTGTCTCTATTCTTATCCCAACTCATAAAATTTTCTCTCCCTTGCCCATTTGAAAAGGGGAGTCTCAGAATGGCTTGGCTGCCCGTCCAGCCAGTGTCAACCCACCACAGTACTAACAACAAAGAATTAATTAAATAATAATAACAAACTGCATGTTTCAAGGCTCAGACTTATGCAGAGGCATCAACAAGTTCTCTTTGTAGAGCTCTCCAAAAGATCTCACACAGGGGATTCAGCATCCCCCAGGGGCTGCTTGCCTTGTACAAGGAATGATCCAGGATGTATTTGCTGCTCTGGGAGGCACTGACAGATTCTCAGACGCTATTTCCCCTTCCTTCAGCAATCCAGAATATTCTGCAGCAATCCAAAATGTTCTGCTGCAATCCAAAATGTTCTTCTCCAGCAATCCAAAATGTTCTTCTGCAGCAAAGGTGGCAGGGCAAGTGTAGGAAGTTGCCTTGTCCTCCTGCACATCTCTCTGCAGAGTTTGGATCTGCAAAGGGGAAATTGATGCCAGCTCTTAGCAGGGGGACACATATTCAAATCCTTTCCAGCAGGGAATTCCTGCTGTTCCTGCCCTTCCTCACCAGGAGTTCCTTGGAGAAACAGGAGGAGAAAAAACTTATTAAAGTAACATTCAAAATCAGAATACCCTGAAATGTTAGTGTACAAATGATAATGTCAGTTACAATCTGATGTGTCAACTCTAAGCAAGATGAATATTCTGAAGGAAAAAATCCTCAAAATCCCATTCCAAAACTCAGAATTTACTGTCCGTGTTCTATCAGCAAGATCCTAGGATTGCATGGTCTGAGATAATTTTCTCCAGGCTTTATCAGCTTGAAAATGTTTTAATTCTTCCTGATGCTGATAGAAAGAGATTAATTGTGTCACTGAGGTTGAATTTCCCAGCATGAGTAGCAGGGAGCGGGTTACACTGAGAAATCTCCCCCCTTCACAGGAAATAAATAAATAAGTAGACAAATAAATAAATAAATAGCTTGCAGGTAATTTCATATTTAATTTGAAGGGACACCACTCAATACCACACTTTAAGTGACCCTGAGGGAACATTAATTGCTTCTACACCAAAGTTAGAGCCTCTTTAGTCAGACAAAAACCTCAAAATGCCACCACAACCTCTTTGTGCCTGAGAACCCTTCTCCAGGGCTGCACATCCCACTCCTCCTTTGCCCTGGGACTTTAATCACCAACCTTTAGCCCAGCAGGGATTGGGGAATCATCAAGTTCCTCCAAGGATGGAATCTCAGCATCATGAGGAGGACCAGACTGTAGGGGAGACAAGAACTGGACTTGAAACCTCAGAAACTTGAGCTGCCTCTTCACAGGCTGAATTTGGATATCTTTGAGTATGTGACAAATATTTTGACCCAAACATTTGAAATTTAACAGGGTATGGTATTGCAAACTAAAGATAAATGGAACTCTCACCAAACTGTTCTGGGGCTGATTTTATTTGTTTTTCTTTCGTTAGATGATGTTCTTGTCTGTCCAAACAAAATGCAGCCACTTCTTTCTCTCAACATCTATCAAACTCCTCAGGAACAGACAGTGACATTTCATTTTGGATGAAAACACATCTTTGTGTAAGCTCAGAGGCTGCTGTTACAAAATGGAACTTAAATCTTTATTTAAAAATACCTTAAATAAATAAAGCCTTCCAACAGTAAAAAAACAATGAAATTTTGTTCGTTATTTCACTGCTAAGATTATTAATTTCTTTGTGTACTTTCAAGACAACTTTTCAGTGCTGGCACTGAGATCCCAAGGGATTCATGGACTTTATTTTAGATAATGAGAATGGCTTGCATTGAAAGTCCACCAAAATCAATGAAATGTTTTCAGCTTTTAATCAAAAATATCGTGGCCAGCAGGAGCAGAGAAATTATTATCCCTGGTGAGGCCACACCTCCAATCCTGGGGTCATTTTAGGTCCCCTTGATAGGAGGAGGACATTGAGGGGCTGGAATGTGTCCAGAGAAGGGAATGGAGCTGGGAATGGGGCTGGAGCACCCACTCCTGAGGCTGAGGGAGCTACACAAGCAGCAATTCTTTATCCACCACCTCAGGAAAGCATAAAAGAGAAATCCTCTGTCCCTTGTGTGCTGTTGTCACCTCAGCCTGCATCTCCTGCCCCTTCCAGCCAAACCCCAAAGGCAGCTTTTCCACAGGGAATTTTCCATGCATGCCTGGCAATTCCTTCTCCAGGAGCTGAACTAGAAATGTAGATTTGAGAACCAGAGTCAGCAGGTGTGGTTCTCCTTTCACCATGGTAGAATTTCCAATTTTCCCCATTTTCAATTTGTCTCACATCAGTTCTGCTCCAGGCTGGAGTTTCCAGAAGGAAAATATTTTTTGATCAATATGCTTCATTTTATTCCTCACTTCAGGAATACAGAAATTTACAGGAAACACCACATGGATAATTTTTGTGGGTCTGGGGTCCCTCCTACTAATTTTTACTGGTGGGTGAGCAGGAATCACACTCTTCCCTCTTGGGTTTAGGTTGTAAGAAATAAGACATCCTATTTTCACTTCATCAATTGTTAAACATTTATGATTTTACAAATTGTGTTAAAAAAATCGATCCTATTCTTCTGGAAACCTGTGACCTGTGTCATGACAAAACTAACTAAATAAATTTGGTCAAGAAAGGAATAATTTGCACTTTCAACAAGCAATTCTCAGTTAACAATAGTCTGTGATGTCACAATGTAATCCAGAGTGAGCAACCCTGTCATGAAGATACAGTCAGCATAACAACCAACAAAACACAATTTGATCAAATATTTATAATAATATTCGAAAGTTACAAAGCAAAAAATGGACCTACAAAATCAGTTAGAAAATAAAAATAATCTTAAATTACTGGTGTATTCTCTAATGTGTTTATTTAAAAGCAAAATGATGACAGATCAACAATCCTTCTTCTCTCTGGATCATGCAAAAATTGCCTTGATTAGTAGTTATTCAATCAGAATAAAAGTGGAGCTTATAACCAAAATAATATCAAAAAATAGAATATAAATTTGCTCTAAAATTATTTTTCAAAATCTGTATTTTTGAACGAAAATGCCTTTTCAATAATGTGGATCTAGCTACCAGTTGGAACAACTACTTTTGGGATATGAGAGACTTCAGGAATGAAAAAAAAATATTTCTGGAGGTATTTTCATTAATTGGGTGGGGTTTTTTTCACTCATAAACAAGTACTAATTCAACAGGAGTTAATTTAGGAAGCACCAATAAGTTTTCCTATGCAGAAAATTAAATTAGATTACTTCCATTTTTTTTTTTAATGTAATAGTCTGTAAAAGGATTGTGCTACACACACACACACACACACACAGAGTTTGAAATTGCCAAGCACATGAGATAATTGCAATTCAATTCAAAGAAACATTCCAGCACTTCCTGAGGCTGGGGGATGAGAGCTCAGACTAACACATGTTACCTGTCACACTCTCTGGTGTGGCAGATTCCCACACCCAGCACAAGATCCAGCACGTGTGTGTGCTTGGCAGCAGAGGAAAAATTCTGCTGAGACAAATTTACAAGCTGCTCCTCTTCCTCAGCTGCATCCCTGGTGATCCAAAGTGGGAAATTATTGCCCAGCTCTGCTGAGATTGACACTAAGAGGAATATTAAGAAGAGACCCACCCTGCAGACCCTGCAACCAAACCCAAAAATAATTATAAAAATCTTGGTTGGATGAACGATGCTCTCCCTAGAGAGCAGCTGAGCATTCTCACCTCTTTTTTAACACTGCAGAAAAGAGGAGCTCTACATTTTCACAGCACCTGGCAATGTGCTACCAAAATATCCTGTGAAACCCATCAGGACAATGTGCTCCTTGTCCAGAGGAGAGAAGATGATGACCTTGCCCATCCTGTTTAATCACCCATCAGAACCTTCCCTCCAGTGGGAGGTGTCCCTGGAACAAGATCTTTAAGGTCCCTTCCAACCCAAAGCATTCTGGAATTCTGTGAAGAATGGTAGGGAAATTCCTGGTGCTCAGTCTGAATTTCTCTCATAGCTTCTGTGTCACCAAAACCTTTTCTTCTGGGGCTGAGTCCAGGTGGAGCCCTGGTTGCATTCCCATCCTACCTTTGTTTGCCAAGTGGCAGTGCCCTGTTTCTCTTGGTTTATAATTAAATATAATTCAAGCCCATCTGTGCCAGGGCTTTGCCCCTTTGTTCTGCTGCATCCACTGAAGCTCTCCTGAAACTCAGAGCTCTTCTTCTCCCACTCAGCACCCTGAGCACTCTCATGCACAGACAAATCCTGCTGATGGCAAATTGTCCCTGACGTAATTAAGAAAAACCATGGATATCTGCAATATTTCTTATTTAAGCTGCTCTAGGCCCTGAAGCCACTCCTCCTTAGCACTTCTGATTTAAATCCAGTTTTTTAATCAAAGCCTGTTTAGATATTGTCTTTAAATCATATAAAAGCACAGAATTCAACACAGCCAGGTTCTGTCCAAACTGAGGCCATCCAGATCTATTTTGCTGGGTTTGCAGCCCCTGTTTGCTCAGCATGAGGCAATGCCAGGGTATTTAATTCTCTGATAAAAAGCCTGCCACAGGTATTGGCAATAACAATTAGGGTGGAGGCCTAGCAGGGCTCACAGCAAGTTCCTATGTGCATGTTCTCTGTCAATATTTATCCATGTGTGGAGTCATACTATAGCCCATTATCCCAGTTCTGGGAAAGTTTTAAGGTCATTAGGGTGATTTTAAGAAAAATGAAATCACTCAAAGGTCGAGGGAAAAATAAGAGGAAATTGAACATTTCATAGAAACTGGAAATTTCATGGCTCCTGGTTGCTACTCAAGAGAGATATTTTCCCTTTTTTATCCCTAATGGGTCCCTTGTGTCCAGGGATGAATGTTACCAGGATGGGGAATGCTAACACCACCAATTCCAGCAGTTAATCCTCAAAATTGGCTCTTCCTGTTTGTGCTCCAAGTGTTCAGTCCTTGACCTTTTTGTACAAAAGCAAATAAGAGCCATTATTTTCAAATTTATCAGTGTTGCCATAGTTACTAAACTGTGTATGTGCCAGCTAATATTTTAAAGATATGAATAACAAATATATATTGCATGTTTTGCAGAGTTTGCCATTATCATGACAGTAAATTCACATGCCAGAGCAAATAGTCATGCTGCTAGTTGTAGATAGGAATGATTTAAATTCATGGGGTTTTTTTAATCCTTTTTGGGTGGAGAACAGCACTGGAAGAGGTAAAACAGAACTTTGTGTTTTCTGCAAGGCTGAGAGATGAACATCTCCAGGGAGTGGTTCACAGAAGCTGAGCTGCTAATTGGGGAGAGAGGGACAAGGGGAATTATCCTCCTAAATTAAGTGTGAAAGCAGAGGAAAATGAGGTGTTCAAATAGTCCCCACCCCCAGGAGTCACACCTGTGGATATAGGGATGGGAAACCTCAGCAAAGTGCTTGAGAAACCCAAGTGGGCACCTTGGAGACCCTTTGAGAAACCTGGGTGGATAAAGAAAAAGGGATTTTTCATGTGGAGAAAATGCAGACCTTTTAAAACATTTCAAGCAGTTGGGGAGGTGAGGACTTGCCTGTTCTGAACTATGCCCTGCCCCCTATTTCATGGTAGCTGCCCCCTTTCATGGCATCCCTCTGTATATATATGTATGGGTATATCTCTAAATAATATATTTACCCTGTATGTACACATAAGAAAATAAACAAATCAATATCTGCCTCTGCTGGCTCAGGGCATCACATTGTACCTGCCACTTTCTGATGGAATTCTTTAGAAATCCAACGTTTTTCCAGGCTAGTTTTTCCATTCTCCAGACAGCACATTGCACGTTATAATTTTGGTTTAAAAGAGGCATTTTAACTCTTCATAACTTTGTGATTTCCTCCCAACATTCTGTCACAACCATCTCCACTTGTCCCAGGTAACTGCTGGGGATTCCTCACACTCCAGCTGCTCTCTGGGTGTGAAAGCATTGCTGATTTCTTTGTAATGCTGGCAAGGAGAACTCCATAGACTGTAACTCCATCATTTTCCAATAGTTAAACAAAGGAGTATTTACTGTGTTGATTTTCTAGAACAGCTCTTATGACTTGTGCAAACTCTGTGGAGCAAAGCATGCGTTGGTTCTTTGGCAGCTGAGGCATGGTAAGATAAAATTTGATCCTGTTGCTGGCTGGAGCTGTTCCTTTTCCACAAAATGTATTTTGAGACTGGGTGAAGTAAGAGATAACAACTTCTGATTACAAAAAAAAAATCACAGTCATCGTGTGAGCATGTATGTAATTTTAATTGTATTTTATATATACACCATTGCATTGCTTTATGAACATAGTGATTTTTAAAACTAGTGTTTAAACTAAAGGCTAGTGGCTAATATTTCTCTATCAGGAATTGAAATTACATCAGAGTGCAGTTTTAAATGTTGCCAGAGGTAATGGGAAGGCTGACAGAAATTCCATGTTCCATTTCCATGCCATACACCCAATCCATTCTGTAGAACATAGGAAACAACTTTCAGGGAAGGATAAGCAGTCCTGAAAGCTGAAATTCTCCTGACACAGAGGTCCTTGCAGCTGCCACCAGCAGCAGCAGCATCCCTTGCCAGGTGACTTGGGGAGGACTGGAGATTTGCTTCAACATGACCATGATGGCCAAGGGCAGAAGGGATGCATTCCCAAACTGCTTTCCAGCTTGCACAGGTACCATAACCAGGTCAGAGCAGCAGAGAAATCATTTATTTCATTTATGAACAGAGAAGAACACTCAGAGCTCCCCCAGTTAGAGCAAAATCACTCCAGTCCCACACAGCCAATCCCACAGCAGTCTGCATGGAAAAGGCTGGACAAAGAAAAGCTGAGAGAGAACCTCAGTGAAAAGAAGGATTTGAAGATACTCTTTAAAAGTTTCCACATCATGATTTCAGAAGTTACACTTTATTGATTAGCAGTCAGGAATTTGTTTGCTCATTCCTCCCACATCTCACAGAGCTTCTGCACAGATGATCATTAAATGTGGTGTTTAATAGAATTAATGCCAGACCAACGCCCTCCTCACAGAGCTCCTCGTTTTTGGTTTTTCACCCAGAGCACCAATAATCCAAGCAGATCAAGGACAGCCATCACAGTGAAATAAGGACAGGGGGACAGGCTTCAAAAGGAGATTTCATTTCTGTGCTTAATTATTAAAGTAGATTTAAGTTAGTATTTGAAGAAATGGAACCTCATTCCACTTACAAATTTCAGTGTAACTCTTCTAGTTCTCAGATATTTTTGCTGTTTGGCTTTGGAAAAAATGCAAATAGCTGGGACTAATCACAATTAACTTCAGGAATCTTCAATGATGACATTTACACTGAGCTTGTCACACTGAGTTCCTCTGATAGATTTACCAGGAAGGTGCAAATCACTGATGTACATTTGCCATCTACATTTCTGTGAGGTGAACTCTGCTTTCCAAGCTCCTTCTGCTCCAAGCAATAATCCCACAGGAGTTGTCACATCAATATCCTGTGAAGCTTTGCAGAATTCTCTATTTGGTCAGATTAACTTTTTTCCTGTATCTTTAAATTCTGCCTCACCAAGTGAGGTTTATTAAATATAACCACAATTCATTTATTATTCCGTCCACTTTTTTTTCTTCTTATCATGCCACACTTTCTCTTAACTTCTTATTCTTTTATGTGAATTTAAAAGTCACAGACATTTCCCTTTCGGTTGTTCCTTCAGGTATTTTGCCCTCAGGAAATGAACAAAATGAAGCTCTGAGTGTATAAAATATTTTACCATATATGTTGCATCAATTACAACCTTCTAGAGGAGCCATCGAGGTTTCTCATTTACCATCAAAGTAAATAAATTATCATTTATCATTCAAAGTTTCTAATTACATTTCTGTGTAACTGAATCTTGAGAATATTACATTTCTATTTCTATTTCTATTTCTATTTCTATTTCTATTTCTATTTCTATTTCTATTTCTATTTCTATTTCTATTTCTATTTCTATTTCTATTTCTATTTCTATTTCTATATTTCTATTTCTGTTTTTTTTGTAATTTTTTTTATGTTTTATATATATACATTGCCAAGAATGAGAAAAAATTTTCTGCACCTTGTTGTAGGCAAAATCCTGATCCTGCTGCTGGTTACAGTTGTATTTTATTGCACAGGTCTGTGCAGTCCAACAGCCAAGAACCTGGGTCATGTACTGTGCTTCTGATTCCCCCTTCTAGCACACAGAACACAACCACAGCCTTTCCACGTCTAAATTGGCAATTATTTTCCATTACTATGAAAAATAAAATCTATTTTAGACTTTCGTGTGCTGGATGAACACAAGCAGAATTTCTGACTCAGGACAGGGTTGCGGGATGCTCAGGAAACCAGAGGAGTTGAACTTCTGAGAGACTTCAGATTTCTTCCTAAATGGGATACTGAGATGAGAAAAACAGCAATAATGTGCATTTCTAATGAAATAAAGACACGTGAGGTACAAATTAAGTGCCCCGACTTATTTATTTAATGTATCAGAAACACGTGTCACCTCTACACTGAGCTGCCCTTGGCCCAAGGAGGGAGTCAGAGGATTTCAGAAGGAGTTTCCCAGTTTCAGAAGGAATTTTTCAGTTTCAGAAGGAGTTTCCCAGTTTCAGAAAGAGTTTCCCAGTTTCAGAGGGACCTTCAACAACAGCCTTCTGTCCTGTAGACTTAATTTCCCCCAAATTCAGATGGCTATGGTTTAGAGAAAATAACTTCCTGCAGTTTTCCCTGCAGCCATTGCAGAGACACAGATCACTTAAAATATCAGTCATCTGCCTTGTTCTTCTTTAGGATGAGAGGATTTTAATCCTGGACTTTCGAATATATTAAGTAGAAATTGAGAAAAGATAAATTAATATTACACTAATGAGCTCAGGTGTAGTTCAGACAGGCAGGAGGTGCCTCCTACACACAGAATCTTCCCTCTAAGACATGATTGAGTTTTCTCTTCCCACTTTCTGCTTCTTCCTTGTGCTGGAGGAGGAGAGAAATGAGAGGTGTGGGAATGGTGGTACATAAAGGCAGCACGTTGCTTTTAAAAAACTACACTGATAATGTAAGTGCATGAAGTAAGACATCATCCTCTTGGCTGAGTAAAGATGATTGCAACATTAAAATTTAATTTAAAATTAAATGTAGCTGCTTGTAGTAAAGAGAGGGTCAATGACAGATCTGTAACACCCTCTTGAAGTGCACAAGCAGCTCCAGTAAATCTGGACAAGCAGTGATTTTTTAAATATATATATTTTTATAGATATTATTTTCATGCTCTTTGTGTTGAATATTGATTCCAGGCATGACCATTTTATTGCTTGTTTCTAAATTTTAGCAATTGAAGTAGCTTGAAAAGGATGAAAGCTGGGAAAAACATGGTTAATTCAATTTTGCTTGCTCACCTACAAAAGATGCTTAGCCTGGAAAGACTTGGAAGAGGACAATGATAATAACATTACACCCTTAAATACTCATTTTATCAGGATGTTTACAACAGAATATAGGGGTGAGATAAATTTTAGAAGTTCATCATCTGGACTATGAGATAGAAATGTTCTCTCCTGAGTTCTTCTCCTTCAGTACTTCACCCCCTCCATCATTCTGCCCCTCTATGCTTTAAGGAACAAGCAGCACCTCTGGATGTGTTTAAGTTCCCTGGCACTTGTGATGTTGAAGTTCTGCTCTTTGCTCCCACCACACCACAGAGACACGAGATATTTCATAATGGTTTTCACCCAGCCTGCTGCAGATGGTACAAACTGTGCAGTGCTGACAGGAGCTGAAATGGGGAGGGGATGGGTGACAGCAGCTGCAGGAAGCTCAGGGCCATGGAGGGTGGGAATGTCCCTGCAGGAGCCCACGGAGGAGCTGTGGGAGCACATGGGGGCAAAGGAACACACTGAGGACTCTTCACTGCCATTGGCTCAAGAGATTGAGCATCTTCAGCATTCCAATTTCTCCTTTCCTCCTGATCACTGAATCCTTAGGGTTGGAAGGGACCTCTGGAGATTACCTGCCAAGGCAGGGGCACCCAGAGAGGTGGCACAGGAATGCATCCAGGTGGGTTTGGGATGTCTGCAGAGAGGGAGACTCCCTGAAATCCCCGGGCAGCTGAATGGACTCTCCAGCTTGAGGACAAAGCTCTGCTTACCTCAGACTGGCTATTTTGGGGTATAATTGGGGTCAGGTGAAGGGGAACTCCAGTATTACACATGGATTTGCCTTTGCCCTGGTGGGAAAGGACCAGGCTGCTGAAGGGGAAACCTCTGGATGAAACAGAGGGCTGGGACATGCAGCACCCTAAAATCTCCACAGTGATTCCTTTATTGTTAGAAGAACCCAGCCAGGGTCTTGGGAAACTTCTTTAGGCCAAACTCATTTTGTCACAGCAAGCTGTAAAGATGAGGGTGTGAAATGGAAAACTGGAAGCACTCAACCACACAGAAGATAATTTCGACCAGTGTTTAGTCTAAGCCAGGGCCAAGAGTTCATTTTTCCCCAACAGAAGTAGCATTAAAGGAATAGTTGCTGCTTAGACCATCCATCCACCCTGGAATAACACAATCTTTCTTTTAAAAGCCACACTGGAATTTAAACTGTCTCCAAAGGCACTGAGGACTGCAAAGGAGAATAGAAGCAGTGGTTTATACAAGGACTGGGCTTTTAAGCTGCATCAAAAGACCACGTAAGGAAAGGTTTAACAGCAGAGATTCCACCCAGCCCATTCCTATTCAGCAAATCCTTTCTGCTCATGTGTCAATAACCACAAAGCCCTGCAAGGAATGACTTGGATCCACTTGGACTTTAGGGATAAGGACCCTTCTGACTGCCCAACATGGACACTGCTGGTGTACAAAGATCCTTTTAAAATTCGTGGGCACTTCAGTCAGGCAAGGAATGTTAAAAGAGTCACCAAAGCATCCTTCTGTTCACTGGTAATTCTCTGCATGAAGGAAAGAAAAAGGGAAATAAGGCAAAAAAGGCACATGGCAGTGTAGCAGTTAAAAAAAACAACAACAACAAAAAAGATAATAAACTGATTCTAAGAATATTGGAATTGAGATCAACTTGTAAAAGTAGTGGAGGGTTGTTTTTTTCTTTTTTTTTTTCAAGTAACTTTTAAAATATTCCAGATCTTCTTGGAATCCTGTGGGCCGTGTAACCAATGGATGAGCACATGTTTGGGAAAGTAAGTGACTTTTCTGACAACTTTAAGACTTTTAAGGGATATATTCCTGGAACTATTAAATGATTAAATGAACTTTTTACGTGGTTCTGTTAGTGAAGGACATTTATTAGTCCTGAACCTTATTCTCCCAGAGCTCTAGACAATGAGAATGGGACATTAGCATAATTTCTCAGAACAATAATACTTTGTCATTCTCCATTAATTTGAAAGGATGCTGATCCTTGTGCCTTGTGCAGAAGGAATAGTTCTAACAGGATATTACAGCTTTTATTTTTCCCCCCCACTGGATTTTTTTTCCTTTTTTCCCCCCTGTGTCAGTGCTGCTGATCTGTCCTGCCCAAGCACTCTAATTCTGGTGTTTAAGACCTATAAATCCCCATTTGTGCTCTGTTTTCTTGTGTTTTAATCGAAGGGCAGGGTAACCTGAACCAGTTTCTCTAGTTATGAACTAAATATTTGGATTTTCCAAGCAGCCACGCTGACCACAGCGTGCCCCTATGGAATCCTGCTCTTCCCTCAAGTCTGCCACTGGAATTCTGCCTGTTCCCTGATCTACTTGGGCAAAATTCTGGTCTTTCCTGAATCATCTTTTCTTGGTTGAAAAAGGTTAAGGAGCACTCAGAGAACCAGACCTGCTAAAAGAGCTGGGGGTAAGAAAATCCCCAAAAGTGACTCCTGACACCAACTGCTGATAGAGGGGTCATGGGGACCCTAATTCAGCTGTGGAAAATGGATGTGGAAAGAAAAAATGATGGGAAAAAACCATAATCCATGACATTTCTATCACTGGTGTGTTTCCAAACACATCTCTTCTCACGTTATTTTATGTATAAATTTTTCATGAGTATTCTGAAATGCAGAGTGCATTTCCTTCCTTTACTCCCTTCCAAGTCTTGAGCTTGATTCTGTTTTCCAGTTTCTTCATCCTTTTAGTCAGAAAGGTCTCCAGAATTATTTTTTTTCTGGAGTTCAAACAGGGACTGCTCCAATTCCCAGCGTTTTGTGTCTCATGGCTTGTAATTACTTTTAGTGCATTGATTGTAGTCCCTGGAACTGCTGGTATACATCTACATGACACAGCTTTTATAGCCAACACTTTTCTTTTTTTTTTTTTTACCTTTATGCAGCCTCTAAAACCAGGCAGTGAGGATTTCACTACACAGATTTTGATAATTACATAGGTGATTAAATAGAGAGCAGCCTCTGTAGATGTATTTTCCTAGAATTGTTCCACTATTTTCTTTGTGAAAATATTCCTAGAAAAGTTGCATTAAAACCTCATTTTCTTAAAACACCACTTACTTTTGCCTCTGCACTCCGCAGCTTCTGATTGAGAACATAATTGGGTATTTATATTTGCCAGCATCAATCTTGTTAATCATCCAACTCATCCTCATCACCCTATCAGGTTTATTTAGAGTACATCCATCTTTTGCTCTCCCAAAAATCAGAATCTGCACCTGCACTGCCATTTCTGTCAGATGGCTTTGATTCTCTGGACAATGAAACGAACAACTGAAATTCAGGTGTTTTCTGTAATTTGTAAACTTATTGGGCAATGCAGAGAAGGATGAGCTCTTGTAGCAGCTGATCAGTTCCTTATTCCCAGAAAATAATTGAAGATATTTGGCCAGTGGAGAAGGAAAGCAACACAGACTGAACCTCAATCTAGTGCTAATTTATTGGCACAAAATTGAAAGCTTTTTCAGATTTACTAAAGATTCTAAGAAAGATTTTCAGGCTCTTTCTTGTTACTGATTATTGTCTCTGTCAGGCTGATGGGCTCCAGACATTCTCTTCTATCTTATACAGTTAGAAATGGGCAAGATTTTCTTTGGCAGAGAGTAAAAATGACTGGAAAATAACATTTGGAAGAGGGTGGACACTCAGATGGTTTTCCTAATTGTCTAAAAAGGTGAAGAAAGTGTGAAATACTTATTAAAAGTGAAATATTAACTTCGACATTTTGAGAGTAAAGCAATTCTCTTTGGTTTTAGAGCCTTTATTTATTTAGAAACATATTGGTAAGAAAAAGGGGTTAAATGCTGCCTTTTAAACATTCCATTTTAAGCCAAGTGTTTCATTCTGGATTAACTCCAGCTGCTATTCCAGGGCTTTATTTGTATTTTGTTTGTTTCACAACAAAACATAAAATAAGGCTGTTCTTTCTCTGCTCTGCAGACTAGACAGATTAATGGCTGGGGGAAAAAAAATACTGCAATAATTTAGAAGAGATTTAGGAGCTGGAGCAGTGAACTGGACAAACTGAGAGGTGCCTGACTATTTATAACATCTCCAGTGGGGGTGTTTACTGAAATAGTCACCCTGCTCTGCTTTTGCAGCCAGCAGAGGTCAAATCATTATAAATAATAACGTGGCCCAGAGAGTTGGGTGTCTCTCATAGGATCATTGAACATCTCCTGCCATTTCCCCCTCAGTGACCACAAAGGGATGTGAGAAGAATTCTGAGGCTGGAGAAGGGTTTATTACCCAAATGGGAAGGTGGGATGTTGCCTCCACAATTCCTTCCAGCTGCCAAGCAAGCAGGGACAAATAAAGAGAGGAATGAGCAGCTGGTGAGGAAATTCCAGTGGAATTCCAGTTGGCAGCTGTAGGGTACTTATTTCTTGTAAGGGTACAGAAATAAGGACCAAAAGAAGATGTAAGTTAA